>NC_136063.1:1567350669-1568794654 GCF_964261635.1 Lissotriton helveticus | reverse complement strand
TGGTGGTGTTGTGGGTGTGGTGTGGTGGGTGGGTGTTGGGTGGTTGGTGGTGTGTTGTGGTTTGTGGGTTGTTGGTTGATCATGAGTATTCCCTCTCACTCACTCCCTCTCACTCCCTCCCTCTCACTCACTCACTCCCTCTCACTCCCTCTCACTCACTCTCACTCACTCACTCCCTCTCACTCACTCTCACTCACTCACTCCCTCCCTCTCCCTCCCTCTCACTCCCTCCCACTTACTCACTCCCTCCCTCTCACTCACTCTCACTCTCACCCCCTCCCTCTCACTCACTCACTCTCACTCACTCTCTCCCTCCCTCTCACTCCCTCCCTCTCACTCCTTCCATCTCACTCCCTCCCACTCACTCTCACTCACTCCCTCCCTCTCCCTCTCACTCACCCCCTTCCCTCTCTCCCTCCCCTCCCACTCACTCCCTCTCACTCACTTACTCCATCCCACTCACTCACTCACTCCCTCCCACTCACTCCCTCCCACTCACTCCCTCCCACTCACTCCCTCCCACTCACTCCCTCCCACTCACTCACTCCCACTCACTCCCACTCACTCACTCCCACTCACTCACTCCCACTCACTCACTCCCACTCACTCACTCCCACTCACTCACTCCCCACTCACTCACTCCCACTCACTCACTCCCACTCACTTACTCCCACTCACTTACTCCCACTCACTTACTCCATCCCACTCACTCACTCACTCACTCCCTCCCACTCACTCCCTCCCACTCACTCCCTCCCTCCCACTTACTCACTCCCTCCCTCCCACTCACTCACTCCCACTCACTCACTCCCTCTCACTCACTCCCTCTCACACCCTCCTTCCCTCTCACTCCCTCCTTCCCTCTCACTCCCTCCTTCCCTCTCACTCCCTCCTTCCCTCTCACTCACTCCCTCCCTCTCACTCACTCCCTCCCACTTACTCACTCACTCTCTCACTCCCTCCCTCTCACTCCTTCCATCTCACTCCCTCCCACTCACTCTCACTCACTCCCTCCCTCCCTCCCTCTCACTCCCTCTCACTCACTCACTCCCTCCCCTTCCCTCTCTCTCCCTCCCCTCCCACTCACTCACCCCTCTCACTCACTCCCACTCACTTACTCCATCCCACTCACTCACTCACTCCCTCCCTCCCACTCCCTCCCTCCCACTCACTCCCTCCCTCTCACTCACTCCCTCCCTCTCACTCACTCACTCACTCACTCCCTCCCACTCACTCCCTCCCTCCCTCCCTCCCTCCCACTCACTCACTCACTCACTCCACTCACTCACTCACTCACTCACTCACTCACTCACTCACTCACTCACACTCACTCACTCACTCCCACTCACTCACTCACTCCCACTCACTCACTCCCACTCACTCCCACTCACTCCCACTCACTCCCACTCACTCCCTGTCACTCCCACTCACTCCCACTCACTCCCACTCACTCCCACTCACTCCCACTCACTCCCACTCACTCCCACTCACTCCCACTCACTCCCACTCACTCCCACTCACTCCCTCCCACTCACTCCCACTCACTCCCACTCACTCCCTGTCACTCCCACTCACTCGCACTCACTCCCACTCACTCCCACTCACTCCCACTCACTCCCACTCACTCCCACTCACTCCCACTCACTCCCACTCACTCCCACTCACTCCCACTCACTCCCACTCACTCACTCCCACTCACTCCCACTCACTCCCTGTCACTCCCACTCACTCCCACTCACTCCCACTCACTCCCACTCACTCCCACTCACTCCCACTCACTCCCACTCACTCCCACTCACTCCCACTCACTCCCACTCACTCTCACTCACTCCCACTCACTCACTCTCACTCACTCCCACTCACTCACTCACTCCCACTCACTCACTCCCACTCACTCACTCCCACTCACTCACTCCCACTCACTCACTCCCACTCACTCACTCCCACTCACTCACTCCCACTCACTCACTCCCACTCACTCACTCCCACTCACTCACTCCCACTCACTCACTCCCACTCACTCACTCCCACTCACTCACTCCCACTCACTCACTCCCACTCACTCTCTCACACTCCCTCTCACTCCCCCTCACTCACTCTCACTCCCCCTCCCTTTCCCTCCCACTCTCTCTGTCACCCTCTGTCACCTCACCCTGCCTTTGTGCCAGCCGGGGCACACTCACAGCCGCACCCGAGCACTTCACAGATCTTCAAAAGACCATTTGAATGTTAATGAGGCCTTTGTATTTTACCTCTTCTTAGGCCCCTGCAGCTGTACTCTGGCCATTGCTAGGATCGCCTGGCCGGCAGCCCCCACAGAGCAGCAGAGTCTCTCGTGCTGCTGCAGACACTTAAAAAAAAACGTAAAACACAGGTATGATGTCTCGGGGGTCCGCGGGCCGCCAGGGAAGGCTTGCTGGGCCGCCCCTGGCCCGCGGGCCATACTATGAGTACCCCTGCTTTAGAGTATCTGCAACCTGGAGCAGAGCGGACTCTGTCGAGGGCTTAGAGCGGAAGTCAGACTGCTGAGGATGAGGAATGTTGGCTTCTTTTTAGGAATGTCATTAATTAGCACCAATTTTTCAATGATTTTACCAAGGACAGGAAGTAATGAGATGGGTTGAAGGATTAGAGAGAGTTGAAGGGTCTGCCTATTGTTTTTATGAAGGGGTTTAATGGCAGCTAGTTAACATCTGTAGGGACCTTTGCAGTAGACAATGAAGAAATATTAAAATCTTAATAATCATTGGAGTCCCAATGTTACCTTTGTGTGAAGGATGTATGGTGGACAGGGATCAAAGGGGGATCCTGAGGGAATACTTGTGGTGCAACAAAAGTCCAACTGATGATCGTTCGACTTCTTCTTTATTGTTGATTCAAGATAGTCATGATTCCAAACTTTACAGCCAAAAAAGAGGAAAAGAGGAGAGCCCCCCCATCGACTGGACCCAAAAAGAGCTGTAAGGTTTACATCAATGGCACCAAAGACCACCGAGTAGAACCATCGAGTAGGTGATGAGCTGTTTGAGAAGTTGTCTGCGGCAATGGCAAGACAGAAAAAGACTTTGTCAAAGTGGGTAGTCTTCTGCATCAACTTCTGCAACGCACTTGCCAAAAAGCCACCTCTGAAAGAGTTTAAGGCTCATTCCACCCAGACCACATGGCTAAAACGTCTGCACAGGCATGCGGAGTACCTGTCTTCTATCTGTTGGGCTGTGAAGTGGGCCTCAGTACACGTTCAAGATGCATGACAGCTAGGTCCATTGGGAAAGGCAATTCACCCCTTTTTACTCCAGGACTTTTTGTTATGAACCTTTCCACAGACCCACCACTGGGGAATGTACTGCTTTGGATTCTATTCTAAATGTGAGGAATCAGTGATTAGAAGCATCCATAAGAACAATTTACTTAACTTGGGTAACGCTCTTTCTGACAAATACTTTAACTCTTTCTTCATCTAAAAAGTTTCCAACTTAGAGAGATGTAGACTGGTACATCTAATTGTTGGGCTCCGCAATGGAGCCAAGAAAGAAACTGACACAAATTTACAGGGGTGGTGCTTGGATACAGCTCCATCATCACTTCTGGGGTGGAACAAAGTAAATCCAGAGCCGCTTGATGCCACCTACCGACACGTGTAAGCATTGCTTTTAAAATCTTCCCAATCCAGTTTGGTGCCTGGGGGTATACTAAAGCAGAGGATTCTGCGGTTAGCTATAGATTCCACCAGAAAGACTGTTACTGAGTGTAAGAACTTCTGTTCTTTAGAATAACTATAATTTTGTTAGTAAAAAAATCATTAAGGTCATATTGACTTGCCCACTGGCTGCCACTGAGCTACAGTATCATCTTGCTCCTATCCCGTCTTGCTGTTTTTCGGGCACATATTAAAGTTTGAGTCTTAGAGACATTGGTCTTTTAGTGATTTTATATACCATGGGTCGTGACCAGTTAGGTTCTGTTGGGAAGGGACTCCCTCATTAATGAGCAGGGATTATTTAAATGGGTTGAGGCTACTTAATAAACGGGGAAGCTGCCCCTCCAAAACTAAGGTGGGCTGATGGTCAGGTAGTAGCTTCCTCCCAGGAAGTCTCAAATTCTCAACTCGCTACATGAGCACCACTTGCACTTTTATCACTGCATAAGCACTTCAGCACTTTATGCATTTGTTTGAGCAGTTAGCCTATTTATGACAACGCCTATGGCTTGCACCCGGCACTTTAAGCACCTCTAGGATGCTTTAACCCATGCTGTGTGTGCTTCAGTTATCTTAAAAATCCCTGTCAAGCATATTGATATTTTTATGGTTTACTTGGCTGGTTAGCTTAGTGAAGATACTTCTCACATCTAAGGCTCTTGACACCGTATGTGCCCTGCTGGCAATTTGGGGTAGCAACTAGGTGGTCCAGTGCAGGGAGGCATTCTTGTTTAGAAGTGGTAGGTGTCTAGGCCCCCAACAACAGAGTCATCCAAGATAAGGAGAGCTGGTCTTATATTAAATGTTATCATTGTGTGTTAGTATATTGATTTTTATTGGCTGCGATGTTCGTGTACATTTTAAAAGATTTATGATTTTAAACACATTTTTGACTGATTTTCCCACATAGATTTGTGGAAGAGCCCTCTGTGCCCTTGAAAACTGAAGTACTGTACAATTTTTTTTAATTCTTTGTTCCGTAGGCTGTATTAGTTTTACAATTTGTTTGTTTTTTAATTACTACCTTGATTTTTCTTAAATTGTTCTTTTCGTTTATAGGGGCCGTGCTACAGCAGAGGACTGTCTACAGCATCCATGGCTGGCTCATGATAACATTCCAGATCTACCTACAAGTGCCAAGATTACAGTGGGGGAGCCAATCATAGATGAAGAGAAAGGAGAGGAAGATTCTGCTACGGAACACACTGTAGATCCAACCCCATCATGCACTCCAGAAGCACAGGAAAAGACATTAACAGAGGAGTTGCTTGTAGTTGCTTCCTACACACTTGGACAGTGTAGACAATCAGACAAGGAGACTCAGACTGATACAAAAGCAATATCAAAACGCTTCAGATTCGAAGAACCTTTGTTGTTGCAAGAGATACCGGGAGAATTTATCTATTAAGCACTTAATTGTGGGACTGTAAAGATGTTCAGCACCGCAGTATTCATGCAGCATCATATTGAGAGTTGACTTGGGGCCAAAGAAGACTGGAAAATGTGTAAACCCAATAGCTGTTAAGCCTACTCTGATATGCCATACTTCTAATTCCATGAATGGGTCAGTTGTGCCAGATTTTCTGGATTTTCCAAGGTTTGGAAAATAAAGAACATTTATTTTGTTGGGCTTTTGTTTACACAATATAGTCTTCTTTTATTACAAATGCATATTTATTTTATATGATCGCATCAGGGATAACTTAAAAACAAAGTTCTCTAAATCTTAAGGCAAATGTCGTCATGTGATGCAGGCTAATTTGATTTTTTTCTAGAATTGCAGTCCTTTGAAACAAAAAATCAATAGCTTGCAATGAAGTATGACCTAATAACTTTAGAGCCCCACATCATTTTATTCGTATGCAGTTAAGTGGATAACTATATAATTAAGGTAAAAGGCACATTAGCAGTAGAGGATGATTTGGATGTGTGGTCTTACTAACCCGAGTCATTTGGGGGCTGGAGCATTCCAGTATTATTGGGAACTCACCTGTTTCTGCCTCACGTGTTTCTGCCTCACGTGTTTCTGCCTCACCTGTTTCTCCCTCATCTGTTTCTCCCTCATCTGTGTCTCCCTCATCTCTCCATTCTCTTGCACTTTCTACAGTAAATGACCAGTTTCCCTAGATCTGTTTTCTGCTAGTGTTATGTGCAGTTTTGCTGTAACTGCATGGACCATACCATAACTATTTCGTAATCTGTTCAAACGTTCCATTAGTTGCCCTGGACAATAGACCATTCCAGCAATAAAAGCAAAGAGCACGACAAAATGCAAAAAAAAAGTATTGTGCCTTTAAAGCTTTCAAATACTTTTAGCATGATGTAGCATTACGCCTGCTGCCACCATTACGTTTGATTTACGCTGCCATGTAGATTCCAGGAACACTTACTCCTGACTTAGTGAGGCTTTCATTTCAGGAACAGTTTTTCTTTTTGTGCGATTTATGTGGCATCTTGCTTTTTCTTACTTTTATTGTGTCTTATTTGATGTCTACAAAATCGACCCTACATATGTAGCGTGAAACATTGTAAAGTCAGCCAAAACCATGCAGAGGAAAGAATGCTGATTCTCTACTTTCCTGAAGCTTGTATTAAACTAGCAAATTAGACAAGTTGCAAATGCAGCAGTGCGAACAGTAACTGAAATGAAGGCTCCACACAAGAACCAAGTACAGCCTTGGCTCTCCATATAGCTTTCAGGGACGATCAATCAATTATTTGTTAGATCACTGCTGCCCTTCCTTGGGAAACATGTGCTACATTCGCCATTTAAAAGTTATTATTGGTCTCGTTACCAGAGAAGTCTTTTTGTAAAGGTTTGTTCAGAAAAGCTAGTCCCCTGATAAAAGGGGGAATGTTTCCTGTGCAGACAGTACTCGAGGTGCATACTTTATGCAATTTCACCATGGAGATGTAAGCAAATCCACATTTGGTATCTGATTCTAATTTTATGGTTCCCAGTTTAAAATCCCGAAATCGATCCAGATTCATTTTTGAAAATATGCTTTTTTTTTTTTTTTTTTACAATTTTCTGGTTAGCAGAGCCGTATCCTGCTTCATGGGTTTATTCATGTCAAGTTTGAAGCATATTTTTATTTTCTTCATGTTGTAGGTTTCTCTTTTTCCTCATTCCGATAGTGATCTCTGTACCTGAGTTGATTATATATAAAGGATACACACATCCACGTCCTCTGCACCCATGATATATGCATATGCTAAGCTTTATAGATCCTTACTTTTAAAGTATAGTTTTAACTATATATGAATAAAACAATAACTGTATGGTGCCCGTTATACATTAGTGAAGGCCTATCTACTCAAAATAATTTGATGGTATTTCCATTCTAGGATTTCATTCCAGATGCATTTTCAGAGAGAAGATGGGGCTATCTGGCCCATAAATAACAGTTGCCCTTAATTGTCGCATACAATTTCCTTATTTTCCTTATGTATAATAGTTGTTCAAGCTGGCATTGGCTATGCTGTTCTGTTTTTGCATTGAATTAGGGTATCACAAAGAGAATACATGCACAGGTTCGAATGTAAACTCTCCTAGCCATGGAAATATTAAGTTCACTAACACTAGAGTTCGCGTGAACATTAGGTTACTAATTTATGCAGAACAATGTATTTGTTAATCAGCGTGATTTAATCTTAGCCCAGAGTACCATAAGGTCCATCATTTGGGAAAGCAGGGATATAAATCTAGTCAATGTCTAAATTGAATAACGTCTGCACTACTACATCGTTTTCACTATTTCGTTTTTTCCCCACACAAGTCATTTTGTACAACAAACTGCATTCAATTTATTCCATTTGGTTATTATATGGCATCATTTTCACAGATATTGATAGACATAACCCCTTGTTGAGTTTTCCTATCTGTCATGTTTGTATTTTGGATTCTTAACTGTCAACAACAGGTTTTATATTACTACATGTTTTTTTGTGCCTTACTAAAACATTCGTTATTTTATTTAGTGCTTTTTAGAATAGCTTGGTAGCTTTTTTGTTTTTCATGTAACAGTCGTTTTCAGCAAGTAACTCTTTCCAGAAGTACTTTCCCATCTTCCTTTTTAAAGTTTTTAGTATTTTGTGATGGGTTTGAACAGTTTTCTTGCAAATAATATTTCGGATCCAGTTTGGAGCATAGGATACTACTCTTTGAGATGGTCCGTAGATGCAATTTTTAATTTTTGCTTATAGATCCCATTTGTTGTGTGTCTTTTGTTCCCTAAACTAGATGAGCTACATAGTTCTCAGTCCTTCTTGGAAGACTATGCACAGTTTGATCTGTCTTGATATGATGCTTTGCTTTAATCAAGATCATGTGCGTTTGATTTCTTAAATGTTACTGTTCTTTGATCAGTCATTTTTGAACAATCTCTGTTCCCATCATTTATTTGGTATAGAATTACAACTGAAGGTTCTAGGTGGGGCTAATAGGTCATGTGTCTATATTAGGCTAAAGCTATATGATTATCAAGTATGACCTTTGTAAAATATAGATATGTTCTTCGTTGAGGATTTGAAGTGCTGATATGCCAGTGCCCAAGGGAATATTATTCTTCTGGTGGATGTATGACAATCTGTCCATGTTCTGCAGGTGTTTTATATTAGCTGCGTAATCGTGTTCAGATTAAGGGATGGGTCTAGCATCAGTATTTCCTATAAGTTGGTTGTTGCTCTTCAAAAACCCTTCATCTAGTATATTTTTTAATTTTATATTGATCTTCTCCCTGTTAGTCACTGCAATTACTCCACAGCAGTGAAAAACAAAACGTGTTTTCCACTGCTGTAAATTAACAATGTTCTGCCAGCAAACACCATTCCAACCACGACTAAGGACATACTTTAAGAATTTCCTGTAGGTGTTACCGCATTTATATAATTAACAGTGATAAATCACTTATTAAAACAGTTACTAATCCTTTTTTAGCTTTCTTTTTGTCCAACACACAATAAAAAAAATGATAAAACCTGTTGACTATAGTGGGTGGCTATGAGACCCTTATAAAAATTAAAGCTAGGTCCAAGTGAATAATGGGGATATTTTTCCACCTCAAGGTTTTGAGTAACATCCTAGACAACTCAACCATTACTCTTTAGCTGATGTTACTCAGAACCCCTCCGTGAAAATCACCTCTGTCATTCACCAATCCAACTATAATTCGATCTGTTACATTACTATAATTCCACCTGTATCACTAATTATTTAGTATGGGTATCTACCTCTAAATTGTGATAACACAGAAACCTAAAGAAATGGACACCGTTAACATTTAAATATATAGGTTTAAAGATCCTACATTTAATGCAATACTATTTAATTGATAGCATAAGTTTAGGTTTACTGCAGAAGACAGGATAAAGAGTAAGGGCCAGGGTTAGGATCTGGGTAAAGAATGTTCTGTCTAGATGTCAAAATGCCATGTTTCATTACATTTTATCCAACTTATGTCACATCATTGAAAATAGGGTTTAAAAAATGACCAGGGTGATTCTAACAGCATTAGAGTTACTTTTTGGGATCGCTATAAGTCTTAACAGTGTGGGTAAAATAATTTTTTCATTTTAAAGGAACTTATTGCAGTAGTTTCTTTTTGGAAGTCAATCGTAATACGTTTGCGCTTTCCTTTCCAAGGGACTTCTCTGTAGTGACATGTTGAATTCTGCGACTATTCTCCCCAAAAAACTGACCACTTTAAAAGGGTGTAGTTCTTCTTTCAGTTTGGAGGGCATTATCTGTGAATCTACAGAAGGGGTGTTCCTAAATGTTATGAAGCAGTTGAAGGTAGAATGGAGAGTGTCTGAAAAAACACCACTTAATATATTTTAGTCCTTTGAACACACTGGCAGTAGACAGTAATTAGGAGCACAGTTCTTTTACTTGAAAAAAGGTGCTAGAGCCATCCCTCGTACTCCAGGTCCCCGTGCCAATGCCTAGTTTGTTTTATATTAACTTCTTAGAGGTATGCTACCCCCACTTGCATTGGGTTGTCTAACTGTCTTCTGGATTATGTATTACACTTTACAACATAGACCAACTGTCTCTACCTGAATGGAATTATATAATATACTTTGACTGCTAGCTACAAGTTATGTATTCCACAGTGCCCCTGACAGCTTGCATTATTTTCGGGAGGAAAACTCCATGTTCTTGGCTGCCTAAATGCTTTTCTCAGAAGGTGTTGGAATGTAATGGTTCAACTGCTCATTTCCCATGAACAACTGATTTCCAGACGACAAATTGAAACCCCTGATGGCACTGAGGAGTGTCCATCATCAGCTACATTTGTAGTTTGTTCTTGAAATTAGCAAAGGCACTTAAGAGATCAACTTCCATACATTATTGTCATATAATAGGTACCACACAAGGCTTAACATGTAATTTTCGATATTTACTTTTAAATTGATTACCTTTACCAAATGTCACCGGCTAAAAACCTAACTATATGATATTTTCGTTGGATCACAAAGAAACATTTTTGAAGTAACCATTTTAAAGTTACAGATGTACATGAGTTAGCTAAATTATTTTGTAAGTAACCTGTTTATAATGTTCAGCCAGATGTACATGATTTAGTTGATGTGTTTGTAGGAAAAATGTTTATAGTGTTCAACTGTTCTCAGAGGGAAAATAACTTTTTACGATTCTGAACAACCCTAACTAAGAGTTGGTTGGTTTCCAGAAAAATCAAGTTTGTTTTAAATGTGAAACGAATCCATTCGCAATTAAAATTGGTCCATAGCAACAACTTGTGAAATCCATATCATTCAACGTTTTCTAGCACTGTGCTAAGATTCTGGAACAATTCAATTTTCTGTATTATTTAATATGCATTGTAAAATACTTGAAAAAAGAAAAAAAGGTGGTCCATTAAATTGTTGCAATTGTTACAAAGCCAGTTATTTGTTGGCTGCTCTGGGTCTTGTTCTATTTTTTGTTACTATTTGTTGTGCCTTAAATGTTGTTTTGTAAAATAGTTTTAATCCGATCTGAAATTTAGTATTTTATATAAATGGTAATATAAAAATGTAATAATAAGTTATTTTGGCCAGAGCAATATGCTCTTAATTTTCTGGAGAGGGCTTGGGGAGACAGGGTTACAGACAAAGATGTTGCTTTCAACATATTTTTGCAGAACTGCCTGAATCCCTCCACCCAAAACACACAGCCAAAGTGGTGTGCAATAAAGTTATTTTCTATTCTATGAGTTGGTGTATTCTTAATGATGTTATTGCAGCTTTTTAAATGGGTAGAGATTAACTTTGTTTTGTTACTGAATTACGTTTGTTAGTAGTTGGTCATCTTGCACTCATTCTTTTCCATTCTGGTCAGGATTCTTCTGCCAATAACTTAGACTGAGAACTGGTCTAACATATACTGGAGCTTTGAATTATCTTAGCGGTCCGCCATGATTGTGCATCACTCCATGCATCTGAACCTGGCCCATCTACACTAGTTTTTCTGCAGCTGTTACCCAAGTTCCCATTCTTTCTACCTCGTATTTGAGGCAGTAATGATTTTTAGGTCTCGCTGAGCCAGCGCATGCGCTGCTCTGCGAGACACTTAAGGCTGTAACACAATGAGGCTAGAGAATACTTCTCAGGGGGCAGGGGGCAACATGTGTGAGCGTGGTTGCTTTTGTGGACGATCGGGGACGGGCCCAGAAGGAAAAGGACTCCGTCTCTTCCTTACTGCCCAGAGAAGACACAGACAATGTCCTCTTCTTTTCTGTGTTGGCAGCTGACCCCCCCTTCCTATTATTCCCTATCTTTCTGTCTTGCTCCTCACTTACTGAAAACAGTGACTTGAAGAAACTGTTCACAACCTCTGTTTCCTTCTTTCATTTAGTTGCTTCCCCTGTGAAATGGATCCAAAAAAGAAAAACACTCTTGAGGGAAATGCCCTTTTTCTGACATTTTTCTATTCCAAAGTGCAGCCTCGGGATGGAGAGAAATAAAAGGTTTTAAATATGAAAAGAAATGCATAACTAAATAAAGCAAGACAGAGTGGTTGCAAAGTGGGCATATTGGTTTTATTCACATCCAAACACATCAGCCTCACTTTACAGACTTTGCAGTGAAGCGCTACTTTTCTTTTGTCGTCTTTCTTTGAACAGCATTGTAGTCCCCAGGTGGGGAAGTGCACCATCCCTGGATGTATTGCAATACCTGGTTGATGGGTGGATTGGAAAACAAAATGTGTACCTCTGTGTTTATGGATGTGGTCTTTTTAAACCATACTGTTTACGTTTATTAAGGAAATAAGCAATGGACATTGAAACGGTTCCTTTCAGGGCCCTGTAGTCGTAGTCATTGTGAGAAGTTGGCCTGATATATAGTGCTCACTATTCTAGTGATCACTTTGTATCATACCAAACAACCCTTATTGATGATTGGTTGTAAGTCAACCTTTTAGACCAGCTATCCTAGTAGCATGGACACGAGCAGTCTTCAGGCTAAACTCTAGAGGGCGTGTTAAGCCAGCTGTTTTACCATCACATATACCCCTTGAACACCAAGTGAAAGGACACCACACAAGTTGTTATAAAAATATAGGATATTTATTAATAACAGTTCTACCCTGATCTCTTTATGAGTCAGGGAGCTAAGCACAATACAAAACTCTTACGAAAATACTTTAAGTTGCACAATTTACACAAATGCCCGAGGGGCACGAAAAACCATATACTACAAAAGTGGAATGCGAAATACTAGCAGGTAAGTAACAAGATCCAGAGGCTTCAGGATCGCTAGAACTACACTACTGAACCTTAAGATTACGAGCAGGAGGCCTAGGGAGATCGGGTGCAGAGTGTGCACTCTCACGCGGGATGCGGGAAGAAGTCTATGGATGCTAGATTTCGTAAAGTTAGTGTTATCGGACGAATCCGACCAGTTAGGCTGAAAACGAAAAAGGATCTGGACACTTAGATAGTGAACCTGTGCTGGAGTACCGAAATATTCAAGTTACCTAGCCCAGGGGCCGCGGCTGCATAGGGTTCAAAAGACGTCTGGAATCCTCGTTACAGTCTATGGAGCCTGAAAGAAGAAGTTGCTGGCAGGCGACCAGTGATGAAGTTCGATGGGATCCAAGCCTGGATCGGAGTTGAAGATGACCTGAAAGCAGAGGGGACTCTGTTCTTGATCACTAGCCAGTGATCAGATGGGCACCAGGATGGCACCGGATGAGGGCACCTCGACCAGGTGAGTGGGCGACGCTTGGCTCTGCAGTCTCTCGGACCAGGAGGCGTTGTCGGCGACCAGGATGGAGGGGCGAGCTGTCCCACGAGGGTGTCTGCTGTCGGCGCTGCTGAAACCAGGATTGGAGCAACAAGCCTTGGCAAAGGCAAGCCCACGCGGTGGACTCAAGATGGCGTCTGGAGTGGACCAGGAAGGTCTAGGGTGCTCCTCTGTTGGAGGGGAGCAAGGGCCAGTCTGGAGCAACCAGACCAGCGGTGAAATCGTCGTGGTACGTCGTCAAGAGGGTCACTAGCCAATGGGCAAGTGACCGGACAACGTGGCAAGCAGCAAGGAAGCAGAAGGGCCCCACGCAGATCTCGTGGATGCTGGGAGGCTGGACTTCGGTGCTGGAGCTGCTTAGGGTTAGGGCTTCTCAAACCCCAGTGCACTTACTCGGGTCTCTCGGGGGTCGTGCTGGAGAAGCGTCGTGCAGGTCTTGAAGATGGCCGGTCCCACGGGTCTCGTCGCACCCACGAATCTCAGCTGTGCTGGATGATGTAGGTAGAGGTCAGAGATGGAGGGAAAAACGGGTCTCGTCGAGCTGGGCAGGCTTGATCCGGAGGATGGACTTCAGCAAACCGCAAGAGCTTCGATGGTGCCTGCTGGTGCAGGGTGGCTACTCCTTAGCCACAAGGGAGAGTCTTCAGAAGAGTCAAGAGTTCCTTTCGTGGAAAGTAGTTTCAAGATTCAAGATTATCTAATTTGGGAAGGGGGCCTGCTCCTATCTTTATACTAAGAAAAGGGGCTGGCACGCGACTAAGTCCTGCCCTATGGGTGGGACTAGGAGGGGGGTGGTTACACCCCTCTCCTTTGTCCGGTCTCTCCCCAGCTCAGGGGCTGGTGTGCCCTAGGAACTGGTTTGAGCCGGCATATGCACAGTGAGCACCGGGGTGCCACTTGCAGTCACCTTCCTTTCAGCCCTGCCTACCTGGGATACACAAATTCCTGTCTGGGATGGTGCTAGCACCGCCCCTGACAGGAAACCCTTTGTCCAGGCCTCCGTTGCTGGAAGGACTCCCAGCAGCAGGAGGGCAGACTTGTGTCTCGGTGGCAGCATCCATTTTGTGTAGCTGAGGCTGTGTCTGACTTTAACCGGGGTTCACAGTTACATACATGTCGTGTCCCTCTAGAAGGGTGGAATGCTAACCCCGTCGCCAGAATTGGCGAGGGGTTAGTATTCCAATTCGTATGACACCTTACTCGACATGTTTTGATAATGCTATACCAAAGTTAGCATTTAACCGCGAGGATTATAATGCACTTGTATATGGTATAGCGTTATCATGGAACAGCTATTTGGACTTGGTTCCGCAAGCTGCAAACGGGCTCAGCTCGTGCCAGAGCACCATCTCACATAATTCCAAGCACTCTGCCTTCAGGATTGATAAGGCCTGCCATAGGAGTGACTGATAGGAATATATGTGTCCATTTTAGGGTTAGATATAGGTATACTATATCTAAAGCAAAGGGTGATTACACCACCTTGCCCCAGCTGTCTTGCAGCCAGTTGTGTCAGTTTATGGATGGCCAGCCAGGGGTGGCATAATACATGCTTCAGCCCCTGGTAGGTCCTGGGTACACCTATGCCCTGGATACCTAAGGTATACTGTACAGGGACTGATAAGGTGGCTCAGTATCCAATCAGATATGTACCTAGGGTACATGGAGTCCATTTTAACAGAGAGAGCAGGAAGCCTGGGGTCCTGAATAGCAGGATCCCAGGCCAACTAAGTCAGAAACCAGCAAAACACTAGGCAAAAAGTTGGGGGCAACCATAGTCAGGTATCCACCTTCCTACAGTCATGTCCTTAACTTTTCAGGTAAAACCACTCGCTGATTTCTGAATAGTGAGTGAGACATCGTTAAGGTAAACATGTTGTTTCTGCTTACATTTCACATGCTTTACTTAACTTTTAAGGACAATAAAAAGTTGTATTTGAATATATATCCCTAGAAAACATGATAATTTCTAATATTGAAATGTCTTTTCTCTTAATGGAAATTAAATGTTAATGTTTCTGATCAAAGCATGTATTTTAAACACGCGCTTTTTAATCGATGAGTGTAATTTTTAGTTCCATTTAGCTTCAGAGCCGTGTGGGTGCAATACAGATTCCATATGCTTTTCTCATCCGTTTCTGGCAGCCTGCTGTAAATCGCGTAGACAACTTGTACCCAAATGGAGCTAATCACCCGGGACACCGACTTTTATTCCTTTTCAAACTTGTCACAGACAGTCTCAAAGCTCTCCCTGCAATGCCCCTTAACTGGTCTTGGTGTTCTGCTCGCTCGGTAAAAAGACAACGATTCGAACAGCTAAACATGTCAAGGCTGAATCAGGAACTACGGGGCATGTGTTTGCCTAGGACAACTGTCTGGCTTCTCAGGAAAGGAGCAGTAACTCATTTGCCTGGCATGAATTTATTGTCTGATTGGCACTTCTTAGTGCCGCCTGTTGGGAACTGCTTTGAGACAATTTATTAAGATTAGGTGTCTAGGGAAGAAGTATCGCCTGTGTCCGATAACTCTTTTTATGGTGTATAATCTATCTTCTGCAGATACTTCACCCCTCCCCCTTCTCTCCTTTTGAGGTTGGGCCAGTACTAGAAAGGTTCCATTGTAGGGTTGAGTTGATACTTACATCTGTCTAGTTTCCCCCCTCCTTAGGCTTTGGTTGGCCGCCAGGAAAAACAAGCATTGGCATAGCCAGTAACAGTTGATGTTGATGCACCAAGGATATTGTGCTGCATAACAAAATACTTATAAGGTCCCAAAAGCGAGACCCATTGGCTATGCCAATGCTTGTTATCATTATTCCCTATCTGAGAAGACTTCACTTCACCTTAGTTCTAATTCATTATATTCACTTTCTTTACCATAGGTTCTGTTTGTTTCATTTGTTACATTAAATGACAATGCATTGTATGTGACTTACACCCTGAGAGCCTATCTTTTAATGGATGTTTAAGCCTTATTTGTAAAATGCCAGTAAAATGTTTAAAAACATCATTGTATTGCAGGTCCTTGCAAAAGTAAGTTTAATAGAATTTGAATGTTGGAAACTCTACAAATATATAATGATACAGAATGTGATAACCAGCATGTTTCACATTTATTTTAAGGACAGAATTCATTTTAGCCTTAAATTTTTAGAAATATCTAATTTTTCAACGGGGGTCAATTTACTTAGTAGCAATTTGGAGTTACTATTAATGCAAAGGATCTTTCAAATCAGGACTGGGATATCAGACAAACTAAATAATAACTTTGACCATCACTGTAGCAGTATTCTTAGATTGTTCATCCTGATTGTGCTGTTGGGTTTTTCATTATCAAGGTCTTACCTTGTAGCAAACAACCATTCAGATAAGTGCCACCATTGATTTAATCAGGTTAGACAAAATAAGACATTTGACACCGGTATACCGCCATTTAATAATACCACATTCCTTTTGTTTCAGGCAAGATTTCATTTTCCAATTCGAACATCCAATGCAATCTTCTTTTATTTCCACTTTGTCCGTAATATGCATTTCCTACAAATGTCAGCACAACGCGTTCTTTGCACTTAAGGATTTCAAAGATAATAAATCCACCTCGGGTTACAAAACCTCAAGTAATCTCTTCATTCAAAATGGTCTACTTTCTGAACAGTTTACTTTTTGTAATGCGTTTGTATTCCGATTCCAAAAGATTTCTTAATTCGCAGTGAAGTAGGGCTCAATGAAAGGCGAGTGAAATGATGTATACCATGATCACAAAACTGTCAGGAGTACATGTTGGGTTCTTAACCTATCTGTTCAAGCCTGAATTTGCTACATCTTATCTTGAACCTTTACTCTGTTGTATACATTTAACAATAAAGCGTAGATGATGCATCAGAAACTTGATTTATGTTGCAGTCATATGCAACAACTGTAATATGATTAGGAATATTGAAGCGTTGGTACCATAGTGAGGGTTGCAGCAAAGTGTCTGGGTTTTCAGTTATCTCTAGAGTTTAGTATAAAGGGCATTTAGTCCATAGTGTTGCACTCATACACCACTATGTGGAAAATCCAAGTTGTCCCCTTTAAACCGGCCTGCATACACAGCTGCTCTGACCGACCTCAAAAACTACAGCCCCATCTCCCTGCTCCCCTTCCCAGCAAAAGTCATCAAGAAAGCCATCAACAGCCAACTCACCACATTCATCGAAGAGCACATCATCCTCGACTTCTCCCAATCCGGCTTTAGAAAAAAACACATCACGGAAACCGCCCCCCTCGCCGCAACAGATGACATCTGCCCCCCCCCCCCCCACTGGACAAAGGAGAAACTGCAGCTCTCAGCGGCGTTTGACACAGTCTCTCACCACACCCTAATACGCAGACTCCTCGACACAGGGATTCAAGACAAGGCCCTCAACCGGATCTGCTCCTTCCTCTCTGGCAGAACGCAGCAGGTCAGACTCCCCCTTTACTCTCAGACCCTACACCAACCACCTACAGAGTCCCCCAGGGGTCATCCCTCAGACCCATGCTCTTCGACATCTACATGGCTCCGCTTTCCCCCATCGTCAGAACCTGCGGACTCAACATTGTGTCATAGGCAGACGACACCCTACTCATCCTCTCCCTATCCAACGAACCCAACACCGCCAGACACAATTTCCGAGAAGGCATGGAAGCCGTCGCCAAACGGTTGAAAAACAGCTGCCTTCAATTAAACACCAACAAAAAACAAAACGGAAGTACTCATCATGGGCCCACACCCCGACGCCTGGGACGACATCTGGTGGCCCCCTGCCCTTGGAAGTCCGCCCACCCCCACGGACCATGCACACAGTCTGGGAATTCTCCTGGACTCTGAACTCAAAATGGGCAGCCAGATCAACGCCGTCTCGTCCTGCTTCCACACCCTCTGCCTCCTATGCAAGACCTTCAAATGGATCCCCCTCAAACACAGAAAGACCGTCACTCACGCCCTGGTCACCAGCAGACTCGACTACGGCAATGCACTCTACGCCGGAATAAACAAAAACCTCACACGAAAGCTACAGAACATCCAAAACGCCACTGCAAGACTGGTCCTTAACCTGCTAAGACACTGCCACACCTTCCAGCACCGGCACACATTCCACTGGCTCCCCATCGAAGCTAGAGTCACTTTCAAGATGCTCACCCAAGCTCACAAGGCCCTCCACAACACCGGACCAGTATACCTGAACAGCCGACTCAGATTCCACACACCCCAAAGGACCCTATGATCAGCCCAGCTCTCCTACGCCGTACCCCCCGCACCAGAAAGACCAGATCAGGCGGACGCTTTTTCTCCTTCCTCGCAGCCAGAGCCTGGAACGCCCTCCCTCTCTACCTCAGACAGACATCTCTCCCCATCTTCACAAGAAACCTCAAAACCTGGCTCTTCGACAGAGCCCCCCCTTGATGGAATCGAACCTGCAAACCCCCCCCCCTCCCCCAGCAACTTGTGACCCTCACGGGTGAGTAGTAGCGCTTAACAAACACATGATGGATTGATTGATTGTTTGACTGCTCAGCAACCTGAGGATCATTTTCGATTCAAAACTCACATATGCCCCACAAACCAATGGAGTTGTCAAAGGTAACAGATTTCCATCATTTGGGGGAAAAAAAGAAATCTCCAACCCAGTCACCACAGAGAGCTGGAACAAGACCAAGTGATGGTGCTTTTAGGCTACTACATAATGATATGCATCAGCCTTTGAAATAATCTCATCAGTAGGCTACAAAGATTACAGAAAGAGGCTGACACAATGTTGTTGCATTTACACAGATGAGGTCATCTTAAACTATCTAGAGTGCAATCCATTGGCTTCCAGTGGAATACAGAACCGAATTTAAAACTTTCTATTCACAAACCTCGAGTAAAGGTCCTTTTACTCCAAAATCTGGCACCTCATGGTATCCCAGCCAGGATCTTAAAACCAGGTTTCTTACTTCTACGGGCTTCTTAAGGTTAAAGGGTGGAGGCAGATCTTGGGTGCATAAGGTCCAAAGCTGATCTGTTTCAATTTGTTTCTTAGTCCAGTCTAGAAGTACCTGCTGCCTGAACCACTTATTTGTAGTATCTTTGGGCCTGATTCACATCGGTAAACTTACACTTTTGTATAAGTTTAGATTGATTGCTATTCACAAAGGTATTTTACTAGTAGTATCTTTATGGCTACTGAGTCTTCACACATAAAAATATAGGACAGCCGTTTACTTCAAATACAAGTCTCCTAGCAACAAAATTCATCATAATCACTGGTAATCGTTCTGCTGAGTCCGCATTGTCTGTTAACTTGGGGAAAGTATTTTACTTTGGCTTTTTTAGGTCCAATAATGAAATACCTTGGAGGACAAATAAAAAACAACTACCAGCTAATCGAACACCTGCACAGACACCTACCTCCTCTGATAGAAGAGACCAACTTAACAATTCTGGCAGGGTTTGGGAGTGGGATCCTAGAATTAGGCAACTTTAACGGGTACACATGCACTACTCACCATTTAAATAAGGGTGACGTTTCAGATGTGCATTTGGTTTTACTGACCTGTAGTCTTTTAGTGAGATCTTGCAATAAGCATGTGCAGTTGGCTTTTCTGTGCATTGGTCCTTGTTTAGGAACATGAACCACATGTATTATTGTTTTATCGTTTGCAATGTATCTTTCACAAAGCCCCCATTGACTGCAGCAGCCAGCTTTTAACTGTAAAAGGTCCATACTCAAATGCATCCTTAAATATTCCCTATGTTTTCATATCACAGCTGCTAGAAATTGTGTTACTGCTTGATTGGGGTTTGAGCCCTGGTCAAGCAGCAACCACAATACTAGTCTAAGTAAGGCACAGGCAAACCCCAAATTAACCTGTGTTCACTCCTTGGTAGCTTGGCAGAGACCAGTCACGCTTAACATAGAGGCATTGTGTAAAGTATTTATGCAACACTTCAAATGGTAAAACAGCAAAAACACTACACAAAAAGGATCACACGCGAGGTTAGAAAAGTACGGCTTAATTTATTAATAAAACAAGACCCAAACGACAAAGATGAGAGGTGCAAGGACCTGCACAGAGGATACATTGCACAATGGCAGTTCCGAAGGTAATGTGGGCTGCGGCGATGATGCGAGTCTTTGCGTTGGGTCCAATCCACGCGGCTGTAGAGAGGCTTTGGTTCTGCTCGAGGTTGAGTCGCGCAACAGAGGTGATGCGTTGATTTCACTGGATACACAGAGGCTGACAAAGCACCTTAATCCCACTTCTAAGGGTCCAGGCCTGAGGTGGCACCACTTGGCATGGTAGACAAACAAATGGCAGAGTCCAGGTGCAAGGTTGTTGGAAACCAGAGGCTTCAGATCAGGAGGCCAGACAGCTAGCCCTTGGAGTCACACTGGTTTCAACAGATGTAGGTCCAGTCCTTACCTAGGCAAGAGGGTGGTAGGACAGCAGGGCAGCAGTCCGGCAGAGTGGCAGTCCTTGTAGCAGCACAGCAGTCCTTCCTGGCAGATTATCCACAGGTCAAGAAGAGTACGTACTGAAGTGGTGGTGTCTGAGGTTTTCTTTTTTCACACAGTTGTGCCTTTGAAATGGGGAGAAACTTCTAGAGGCATGCCCTTAAAGTGTTCAGGTGACCTGCCTGCTTTGCCCTAGCACCAGCCTAACTGCAAGGGGTATGCAGTCCTTAGTGTGGAGACAGGACACAGCCTATTCAGGTGTAAGTGAGGCTGGGCTCCACACCAGTGGAGAAGTGTGGCTCAATGGTTAGAGCAGGCAGACCTTGATGCAGAGCTCTGGCCAGGGACCAGGGTTCGATTCCCGCCTCGGCGGGTCTCCGGCTCATTAATTCCCCTGACTGGATATTCTCGCCTCAGTGCCTGTTCTGATCATGGGTCCCACGCTGCAACTCTGGGCAATAGCTTGCTTAGTCTCCACAACGGCCCCAAAAGCGCTGGGATGCCTGGCTGCACTTGGGGGGGGTGCCCAGGAGTGGACATTTCCCAGGAAAGCCAGGAAGGGTTCTAAGCGGTATACGGACAGCGCCGGGACACCTCCGGTGGAGGTAGCTGTGCGCTTTACAAATTCCGACATTTACATTTTTTTTTTACCTCCCTCCCGTCCTGCCAATGATGTCCCAATATCCTGCCTAAGCTCACATTGTGTGTGGCTGTCTAGGAGGAAAACACAAAGCCCATCTGCCAACTACATTGAGTCATGTGACCAGAGACAGGCTGTATTTTCAGAATTATAATTTAAAATCTGACTTCGCCATAAGTTAGGAGTTTAAATTAGGATTCCAGAGATACTAAACATGAACCAGTTCTCTCTTCCCGTTTTGAAATTACACTTCTAAATGTAATAAGGCAATGCCAATGTTATCCTATGGGAGGGATGGGTCTTGCAGTAGTGAAGGTCCATCTTCACTACTGCCCCCTGGCCTTGGGGCTATCCAGAGCCTTGCTTAATGGTGGCTTATATGTATATGTATTAAAAAAGAAGATTTGGGCCTGGTAAAATGTGTATGTTGCCAGGTCAACACTGCAAACACAGGCTCTGCAATGGCGGGCCTGAGACATGCCTAAAGGGTTACTTAAGTAGGTAGCACAATCAGTGCTGTAGGCCCACTAGTAGCATTTAATTTACAGGCTCGGGGCACATGTAGTGCAGTTTACAAGGGACTTGTAAGTAAATTAAATATGCCAATTGGGCACAAGCTTATGGTACCATGTTTTGAGCGGAGAGCACAAGCACTTTAACACTGGTTAGCAGTGGTAATGTGTAAGGCCAGCAAAACAGATGTTGGCAAAAACAGGAGGCCTGAAAGCAGAATGTTGAGGGGAAACCACGCCAAAGATGTCCGGTCTAACAGCCCAACTCATCTGTAGGATCCGACATTTGCAATGGTTAAAACCCTCGCTGTTAACTGTTCTGTATGAGGAGAAGAGTAATTAATAGTTGTTAAAGACTGGCAGAGAGTGGGCAATAAGGCAGTCCCAGTAATTTTACCAAACAGGCCAATTTCTCCCCTATGTACTCTGTTCCCTGCTTCGCACTCACATGAAATTTAGAAAGCAGTCAAACAATAGTGGTTAGTGCCAGCTTGCTGGGCATTCTGAATGGCTGAGCCAATCACATCATCTCGTTCAAAATAATATTTCAAACATTGTTAAAATCTCCACTTGAGACTGATGCTAACAGTTTGAACCTTTTGACATCTAAACACTATTTCTCTTACTCCATTTTACTGCTGACAAACGTGTGAACGAGCATGCGCTTTCCTTATGAACTGCACTTCTTTTACAAAACGATGGCACTTTCCACATTCTTCCTTCCTTTGTTTTCCTTTAATATCTCCATGGAAACCAGGTGCCTGATTCAGAAAGGTTTTTGAGCACTGATGTTTCACATAGGTATGAAAGTACATTTATTTGCAAGTACAGATTCTGATCAGTGTTTCATGTTATCAAGAATTGTGTTTATTTGCACTCATGAGTAACATTTCTCACACAGAAACATCAACAAGAATGGCAACATTCCTGTGTGAGGAGAAGTGCTCTATGGTGATATTGTGTGCATTCCATGCAGAGTATGGTGACGAACGTGTAACACCCCCTCCCCAGGGCACCAGTTGCAGTGGTATCTGAATCGTCATGAGCAAACATACATGTGTGTGAACTATAACCTAGGCCAAGCTCATGGACTGCCGTCTGCCTAGACAGGGATGGGGGTCCAAACCATTACCTGAACGAGTTTTAAGGCTTCTGCTATCTGGAATTAAGTAGCGTGGTGATGGTAGTGTATCATGTTTATAGTGATCAGTAGAGTGAACAGGTCTGTTTTACTAGAGCCTCCTGGCCCTGCCTGGTACAATTATGCTGCTGTGTGCTTAGGTTAACCCTTGGCCTTCATTGGGTTGTGTGCAGTGGGAGGATATACAAGTGCCTGAGAGATGGTACAGTGCAGGAGAAATAGCGTGAGCTGGGTGTACGTTGATGAACATGTGCCCGGGAGATGGTTTAGTGCAGGAGAAATAGCACAAGCAGTTGCATGTGTGAGTGTGGATGTAGATGTACCTGGCAGATGGTACAGTGCTGGAGAATAGCAAGACCAGCTGCATGGGGGCTGAGATGTGTGTGTGTACCTGTGGGAAGATAGAGCACATAGGAGATAGAGATGTTGTAAGAGTACGCTACGATGTGTGCCTAGGAAGAGGTACAGTTATTGGAGACTGCATGTGTCTGAATGTGTGTGCACTTGAGAAGAGCACAATACACGGAAGACACTGGGTCTATGCTGCAGACACAGGGCTTGCTGGAGGAGCAGGGTGTGGTAGAGGCTTCCCCCAGACAGATTTGTGGACTGCTGTATTTCTGAGAGGTGGGTGGGACACACATTGAAGGAAGGAGAGCCAAGCTCTTTGGTGCACTTAAATCGGAGCTCTTTGTTTCTGAAAAGTCACTGGTTAAAGGGGCCTGGGCACACCTGAGGAAGGAGGTGGGGCTGTTGAGAGAATCATAAAGAGTGGGGCTGGGGTTCTTTGGTAACCTTTTGAAGCACATATCAAGGAGGCTGACATCCAGTTGTGAACCTCTAGTCATTCACTTGGCCTGTGTTTGGGGCTGTCCACATTGGACACTGTCCTTCTGTGATAGACTACTGTCTGGAGGAAGAGCAGAACAAAGAAATGGGCACTTCAATTTGAGCAACCCCCAGAACATGGACTCTAAATACAGAGACACCAAATCACAAGTGTGTCTGGAATTAGACTAAATAAAGGGGTCCTTAATTCCTTAATGCAAGATCTATATTAGCTTGTAGAAGCTCAGCATGATTTCTGGATGTTGTGACCAGGACTGGGGGATTAAGAGTCTGCCAGTGGTCTTTGCTAGGTGAGGGCACATCATCCAGAACACTCACACACTCTCCTGGAGCCTATAGCACCAGCTTCTGCCTGACTCAGTACTGATGTGCCCTGTGAGGGGGAGGAGATTGTGTGGAGGGAGTCAGGTTCCCGGGATAGTAGTGTGATATTCTGATCTGTTGGGGCTACCACACCATTTGCGCTCCGGGCCTATGTGCCAAAGTGTGCAACCGCCTTGCCAGGTGGAGCCTGCAGTAAAGATTAATGGCCATCGCCCATGGCGCTGGACTGTGATAGATGTAGGGCTATTGCCCAAAAACAGCATCATCACCCAAATATGGCCATCACCTTGTTTGTGCCACATATGACTGGCAGAGACCATGGAGAAGAGAGCGGGCCTAGCCATGTGTGTGCTGCTCAACCCTAGCTGTGTGTCACGAGGAAGGAGCATTAAAGTAGGAAGAGAGCCATTGCCCTGAACCGACATGTAGCTAGAAGATACTGTGAGCCGTGACCTGTGGAGAGAGAAAGCAATGATTTCAACTCCTGGACCGGACTGCTGAGGTGCACCTGGGGATTCTGCACCGCCATTAATGAGAGAGCGGATAAGACTGACAAATGGGCCCCCATACTCCTCAGAACGCGCTCTTAAATGACACCCTCCAGCGCAGGACCCTGGGATCTTACTAAAGAGCCTGTATAGTACTTCTGAGACTTCAGCGCCTTAGCGGGGCTTAGCTTGATTGCCACTGCATGTGAAAGGGGAATAACCATCAGCTATAAACGTTGAAGTGGGACTGGAAAACTGGCCCAGGTAACACTCGTGGGTATGCCTCAGGAAGGCTGTGTATGGCGTTTTGCAGTAAGTTGTATTGTACTTTCTGTTAGTAGATAAATACACATTTTTACATAAAAGCAAGTATTTGACTGGACAATCATTTCTTGGGGTTGCTGTGTGTATTTTGAATTTGAGTCTGTGCTCGCCTTGCACCTACTTCCTGCCCGAGAAGCCTTGGACTGCTTGACCACGCTATCACTGAGTCAAGTGCTAGAGAGGTACTGTGCTCAGTTTCTCAGAGTCCATTGTAGGGCAGGCCCTGGGATACCAGGAATAAAAGGCTTTAACCATCAAGGTTGAGCTCAGTAATTACTGCTTGCTCTGTGGCCCTCTGAAAGCGGTTTTGGCAGCGAGTCTTCCTACAAATGGTGGTAAGAACCTATAAACTCATGTTTGTGGGTATTCCCCAAGCCTTTAATGGTGGGTCACCAGCCACCTGGAAACAGTCAAAGAATGATTCCTGCAAATGGCAAGAGAAAATCTGTTTTCAAGGTTAACATGAGGAGTGAACCCCACTTCTCCTAAGATTTGTGGAGTAGGTGAAAGATTTTCTCCAACAATATTTGGACAAATATTTGCCTGTTGAGAGGAAAAAAGGAAACAATAGCAAAAATAAACTATAGCATAACATTTCCCTACGTTAAAATAGGCACATGTTCATTTTAGTTGTTTAAATGTGATTACTCTTGTGAATCTGCTTTGAGAATCTTACAATAATTAGACAGGTATTCAAAATAGAGTAACAAGCCTGCATGAGAAGATTTCTGGCTTTCAACTGGAGAGATTTCTGGTCATGGTCTAGGAGATCTTTCTCGGGCCTTACCCTAAGATCACTCCACTGCGAATTAAGAAATCTTTTCAGAATCTAGATACAAACACAGTAAACAAATGTCCATAACTTGAGGTTTGGTAACCTGGGGTTGTTACAATATTGTCGCACTCCTTAAGTACAAAGCCTATGGGCCATATCTAGGTAATTTCTATTTACCGATTCCTAAATACCGAATTTTACCGATTCGGTATTTAGGAATCGGTAAATAGTATGTAGGTAAAAAATCGGAAATTTTTACCGATTCGGTAATATTTGTTATTACCGATTTCTGTGTTTAAGGAATCGGTAATAAGGAATACTTTCCCATTCATTCATATGGGCCTGGAGGCCCATGGGAATGAATGGGAAGCCATTCACTATTACCGATTCGGTTAATACTGAATCGGTAATAGGGGGAGCATATTCAAGGGTGGCAGGGTGTCACATTGACACCCTGTTGCACCCCTGAATCGTACATGTGGTGCACATACATTCTCTTAGGGCATGTATGTCTGCCACATGGCACTTTTAAAAAAGCACAACATTGCTTTTTTAAAGGTATTCGATATTTACCACCAACTTGTAGTTGGTGGTAAATAACGAATCCTTAAATCAAAAATGCACTCACTTGAGTGCTCCCTACATAGGATCTAAGGATTCAGTACTTTACCGAATCAGTAAATTACGAATCCTTAAATCCTGCTACCTACATTAGAAAAAGCTAAATACCGGTCGGTAACGGGAAATTTACTGATTTTCGGCCGTTACCCACCGGTATTAGGCTACCTATATATGGTACAAAAGGGGATGATGGACGGAGCGTTTGAGCAAATCAAACACTCACCCCCAGTCAACTGATCTGGGTTTAATCCATCACCATTCTTTAGCCCACTCAGCCACCCCATTTCAGACATGGCTATATGCAAATCAGTCTGACCCTGTGCCTCATGGGAACAGTCCAGCCCGAACTGCCAAGCCATGTCTTCCATGGACCAGAAACAAGCATCCAGGGACCGGTTTCGGATTCATAATCCTCATCAGCCAGGCTATCTTGAATCCAGTGGCCAAGTGAGCAAGGGACTCACGTCTGAGCATACCCTGCCACACTTAGGGCGAACAAAGCGATACAAAAGGGGATGATGGACGGAGCGTTTGAGCAAATCAAACACTCATCCCCAGTCAACTGATCTGGGTTTAATCCATCACCATTCTTTAGCCCACTCAGCCACCCCATTTCAGACATGGCTATATGCAAATTAGTCTGACCCTGTGCCTCATGGGAACAGTCCAGCCCGAACTGCCAAGCCATGTCTTCCATGGACCGGAAACAAGCATCCAGGGACCGGTTTCGGATTCATAATCCTCATCAGCCAGGCTATCTTGAATCCAGTGGCCAAGTGAGCAAGGGACTCGCGTCTGAGCATACCCTGCCACACTTAGGGCGAACAAAGCGATACAAAAGGGGATGATGGATGGAGCGTTTGAGCAAATCAAACACTCACCCCCAGTCAACTGATCTGGGTTTAATCCATCACCATTCTTTAGCCCACTCAGCCACCCCATTTCAGACATGGCTATATGCAAATCAGTCTGACCCTGTGCCTCATGGGAACAGTCCAGCCCGAACTACCTACATATGGCCCTATGTCACGTTGTAGGGATGCATATAACTGAAATAGTGAAATAAAAAAATTGCATCGCATGTTCACTTTGGAAATCTAGATCTTGCTTATAAAAGAAGTGTGTGATTATTAAATGGCAGAATACCGGATAGTGTCAAATGCTTAATTTTGTCTAACCTGATTAAATTGATGTGACATATATATGGTTGATTGTTTTCTACAATGCAAGAGCCTTGATATTGAAGAACATAAGTTGAAAAGCGCTTTAGACCGAGGTATAAAAGCACAACCAATGAATAGTCAAGCTTATTGTTTAGGTGGTCTGAAATCCTGGCCATGATTTGAAAGGTTCTTTGCATTAATAGCAGTGGCGGTTTCTCTTTGTGGGCGTCGGGGCTCCGCCCCAGGTAATTTAGCCCCAAGTAATTTATCACGTTTCAGTGGATTTTAAAAATAAAGATCACCAGTACGTTTCTTTTTTATTTGTAAAAAAACAAAAAAAACGCAAAGAACACGAGGCACTGTCTTGGAGTCTGCTGCCTCCCACTGCCAATACCGCCGCGCTGCACCACCTGCTATGTCTTTGCCGGCTGAGAACCTCACAGCCCTGAAGGCTGTGATGTCATCAGGTAGGCAAAGACATAGCCTGGATGCCCAGTCTCCACCCCCTGATGGCGTGGAGATTAAGTTAGCCTCGGGCGTTTTTTAAACAAGCCCGGGATTACTAACGTCTCCACGTCAATCAGAGAGTGGAGGAGAGCTTGCTGTTGTGTCACCCCACCCCCTCCCAACTCGTCACAGGGCGTGGTGAGACCCACCCTGTGACGAGTTGGGATAGGGACCCTCTGCGCAGACTCTGACTAGTTCTTCCCGCGCATGAATGCTGTTGGAGGAGAGTAGCAGCCATTTTGCAGTCTTTCCCTGCATTAGAGGAGTGGTCAAGCGAGCGGAGACTAGCCGGGGTCAAGGTCGGAGCCTCAGAAGAAAGCGGACCGGTCGTGCCCTGCAGCAGCAGCCTAGTCCATCCATTTTGGTTGCAGGCTGCCAGGTTGCTGTCCGGACCGGGTCACCGAAGTAGAAGAGACGTGTGTGAACTCAACTCGGGCAGGTAGGGCCCCACAGGCGGGCGGGCAGTTTTTATCTTATTACCGTTACGAATCCTAATTGATTGGAACGTGATAAATATTACACTGGAAAGGAATGTCACAGTCTAAGACCGACGTTGTCTTCCAAGATGCCGCTCTCCTCCCCTTGTCATCATGCTGCAGTGCAAACTCTTCAGGTCTCTGGAGTCGGGCCTAGTAGTGCGATATCTTATTTCACGGTTGGATATCTTATTTCACGGTGCCTCCACCTTGTTGCTCATCAGAGCGCCCTGAAATACACGAGTTGGCGATGTGCGCTGTTTAAAAACTTATTTTGTGTTTAATGTAGTTGTTTGTATTGCGTTGCTCCATCTATAATAAAGAATAAAGAAGACATAGTGTAGAGAGGACAACCGACTTGCCTCTTAATTCACTTAATGGCGTTATCGTAATGGCGGGGAGGGTGCAGGAATGTTTCGAAGATCAAAAACGTTACTTTTTAATAAATGCCACCAAGTGCATAGTCCGCTATAAGATCACACGCTTCTGCATATATTTTTGGAAATTTGAAGAGACCTTATGGTATTTTTATTTTTGCTACATGGTTTTCTAGGCGATCTTAGTCATGACTCGTGCACAGGCTCCTAGAGCCAAGCCAGGCCCATAGCTTGAATCTCCTCATTCGTTTGTTGGTTTTCTCACTGCTAATGTCGAGACAGGCGTGGATAAGCACTATATACAGACAGATCGAGAGATAAGCACACACAGACAGGCACATAAATTCCCCTAAACTGAGAGCAAGAGACACAGCTCAGGGATTGTGAGCCTCGCAAGGTGATCGCTCCAAAGCCATCCTCTATATCCTTCATAGGGGCATGCCGGCCTACCTACAGTAAGAGCAACAAAGACACGCAGGCATATCTCGGACCCCCCCTGCTGGGCTTGTGCTCCAGTTCAGACCCCTGGTGCCCCATGCTGTGTGAGAGATGGGGGGTCCACAAAAAATATTGTCTTTTAAGTATGTGCACAGAATAGCCCTAATCAATATTTTTTATTTAAAAAGGCATTACTCATGCAATTATATTCTAACACACAGCACAACCGCCGTGATCATTTTAATGATTTGTCCCTATGGATTAATATCTTTTGCCACTAAGATGACAAAGATGCAGTTGCTTCGATCACAAATAACTCATTTCTTTTGAACAAGAAAACTCTTGAGTGCCAAGGGTCCAGTAGACCACATTTCCTTGTATACATATAATTTATAATTTGCACAGTGGCTCAGTTAAATCAAATAGAACCAATTTCCTTCTTACCCAAATAATATTATAAGAGGTGATGCCAACTGAGTAAACCATGAACTTTTGTTCCCATTCTGTTATTGTATGGTTCAGATATTTGCTGGTGGTCGTCTTCTGGAATAGAGTAAAACATGTGGAGGCAAATATTTTGAAATTCAAACCAAACCATTTGGATTTCCTGCCTGCTTATTTGCTTTGATGATGCTTGGGTTCTTAATCATAGGCTGAGAGCAGTTATAAATTAATTGTGACGTTGAGATTGTCCAGTTATTTAACTGACAGCTCATCAGGGATGCAAGGGATCAAACCACAAAGTCTTTTCCCCTCATTAGAAGATATACTTGTTTGTGTGGGTTCTCTGATGCACCTTAGGCACGGGCTCACAGCTGTTATTATTCACACAGCTCTGATGATGCACCTTAGGTACGGGCTCACAGCTGGTATTATTCACACAGCTCTGATGATGCACCTCACGCACGGGGCTGACGCAGTTATTATTCACACATCTCCGATGATGCACCTTAGGCACGGGCTCACAGCTGTTATTATTCACACCATGAGACCTAAAAACGAGTGTAACAGAGGGCAGAGGGGCACAAAAAACGAGGGGAAAACGAAGTGGAACAGAGGGCAGAAAGGGACAAAACACGAGAGGAACAGAGGGCAGAAAGGCACAAAAAAACGAGTGGAACAGAGGGCAGAAGGGCACAAAAACGAGTGGAACAGAGGGCAGAAGGGCACCAAACAACGAGTGGAGAGCATATGCACACCACAGAAAAACATAGTAGGCCTCGTTGTTTTAGTGGTCCCTTTTGTGGTGTGGCCTATACTGATTTGCATAGGGGGCTTGCTGTGTGTATTGGAACAGTAAGCAATAGACTAGAATTCGTCCCTGGGTAGTTACATTTGGCTGAGATTCATTCAATGATTGCACCCTACACTTCAGATATTAATAGGCTGACATAGGTGTTCTGACTAAACTGGGCCTAGTACACTGGTTATGCTTATGGGGTCACAGTTTGAGTAGGCAAGGAAAGCTCTTTTATTATACTGAAAAAGTATGTTCACTTGCATACAAGCTTATGTACTATTAAAATGCAAATCCACACATGTTCCCGAAGGCATGCTACTATATTTTATGAATCAATTGCTATTTCGTTTTTGTGCCTGTTTTAAGACCACTTATTGCACACTTACATGATTTTAAGAGAGTTCCCATTTTGTGAACCTGTGCTGTAAATACAAACCTTTTTTCCTCCTCTACCCTTCTGCGTGCTATCATTCCAAATAACTGACTAACCTATCCACTACTTAAAATGTACTTGCATGTTTCACTATATTAATTCAACACTAATCCTCTATTGGTCCCAATTTTTTTAATGTTTAGAATGTCACGAGCAAACCATGACTCATTTAATTTAAATGTTGTTGGAGGCATCCACTCCCACTCTTATGCATTCCTCCATTCACCTACGCAATTACATCCACACATCCTACCCTTACCCATGCCCCCAGCTATGCACTCACTTAATCTTTGGCCCAACCACCCTTGAACGCACACTTATCCTGCTCAGTTATCCACATGGATCTGCGTAAAGTTGTATATCCACCCATACCTATTCATCCCTGAACCACCTTCAACCAAGCACATATCCATCCACTCTTAGCTGCGCATTGATCCATCCTCTAACACCCGGCTGTTCACCCATATGTTCGCATGTGCATCAAGCTACTTATGTGATTAACACTGATCCACCTTAATATGCACATACAGTCATCCAACAGTCTCTTTAACTATGTATTCCTCTTAAAAGCCATCAGCGCATCCATTGACAACCACCTGTGTTTGCATGTTGCCTTTTGTGTATTGTCTCACTGCATATCTCTCTACATTTTGTCTGTATATGCTTCTGGGTATGCTTATAGTGAAACATGAATGTGTTTGCTGTTTATGTATCTAAACAACAACAAAGACATTACACACAAGCATTGACATAGCCAATAGGTCTCACCTTTGGGACTTTATAAGTGTTTAGCAGGGGTGGGGAATTCCTATCTCCCGACGCCCGAGACATCTAGATTTCTTACAAGGGCAAGAGGTTTTAATTTCTAAGTTGTCCAAAGGACAAGTAGGCAGTTTTATGGTAATCCGATACACAGCTGTTCAACCCTTTTGGTCACAGCCAGTTAATAATGAGCTCTGAGCAGTTTATTGGCAGTGAAAGGGTCAATGCAAAAGCTGGGGCCTGCACTTTAATTTCCCCAGAGCAGAACAACAACATGATGGAGCAGAGCTCAAAGTTGCAGCACCATATAAAACATCCACAGCACGGTCAGGTAAGTCTTTTTGCTTTCTCCCCGAGGCTCTTGTGTGGCTTCCAGGCCCTCCCCTGGTCCTTTCATTTTCTTCGAACACAAGACGCAGCTCCAGAACACAGACATCACTGGAATGTAAGAAGCTGCCTTAAGGGCCTCATGGCTCCTGCTCTAACTTTAACCGTGTGACCCCCTGCCTTTTATTCTGTGCTTAACCCTTGAGCCTCAAATCGGCCCCAAGATCCCTCTGCTCCAGGCGCCTACAGTAAAGCTCATGCTTTCCCTTCTCATGCAGCCCCTGCACAACCCTCCTTTACACTTTGCTTGGCCTGTACACCTTATGTTTCACCCAGTGCCTGTTCTTGCTAACCCCACTCCACCCCACCCCCCTCTGCTGCCCCCTCTGACTGCCCTGACCCGCTCCCCTTGGCTCTCATATTTTACCACATCCAGGGCTTACATTAAAGTTAATAAGTTTGCCCATGGGGAATTGATGCAATCCTCAGGCGCACCCTCATTTCTCTCCTTGCACTGGGCCTCTAGTATCACTTTGTGCGTGCACCGGGGCATCTTACAAAACCGCTGTAGCAGCTACAGCAGCTACGGAGTTCTTAATGGGCCTCTTCTTTCTGCAGGTCCAGACAAAGGTTCATAATTAACGTGAAATGGTGGATGGATAAAAGGATGTATGTAAGAATGGATGAGTGAAATAATGGATGGATGGATGAGTGCAAGGGGGAATGAATTGATGGATGGGGTGAAAGTGGATGGATGGATGAAAGGATGGATGAGTGAAAGAATTGATGGATGAGTGAAATGGTGAGTGAATAGATGGGTTGAAAGTGGATGGATGAGTGAAAGGATGGATGGTTGAATAAAAGGGTGGACTGATGGATGAGAGAGAGTGGATGAATGGCTGGAGTGGGTGGATGGCTGGGTGAACGGATGGATAGATGGGAGGAAGGATGGATAGATTGATGGAAGGATGGATAGATTGATGGGTGGAAGGATGGATAGATTGATGGCTGGATAGTTGAATGAAACGGTGGATGGAGGGATGAGTGAAAGGGAGGATGGATATGAGTGAAAAGGTGGATGGATAGGAGTGGAAAGGAGGATGGCGGGTGAACGATGGAAGAGCAAAAGGATGGCTGGATGGAGGTATGAGTGAAAGAGTGGATGGATATGAGTGAAAGGGTGGATGAGGGGGTGAAAGTGGATGGATGGATGAGTGGATGGATGTATGAATGGAATGAAGGAGGGATGGATGAGTTTGAATGATAGATTTGGAGCTGGAAGGATAGGTTTTGCCCCAAGGGCATTGTGAACCACTCGCTTTAGCAGCTATATAGGGGGTGGAGCTCTTGATGAGCCTCTTCTGTCTGCAGCTTGGAAGACAAAGGCCCATAATTAACGTGTAAGGGTGAGTGAGTGAGAGGATGGATGTGTGGGTGAAAGGGTAGATGAGTGAGTATGAGTGTAAGTGTGGCTTCCTAGATGGATGAATGAGTGAAAGGATAGATGATAGGGATGGTGGATGGACGATGAATGCGTTGATGAAGGAATGGGTGAAAAGATAGATGGGTTGCAGGGTGGATGGATCAGTAAGTCAAAGGATGGATGAGTGAAAGGGTAAATTGATGGATGAGCGGAAGGATGGAAGAGTCGAAGGGTAAATTGATGGATGAGCGGAAGAATGGGTGAAAGGATGGACAGATGGCTGAGATGAATGGATATGTTTGGGGATGGATGGGTGAATTTAGATATGGATGGATGAATTGACAAACAGAATGATGAAAGGCTGATGAAAGAATGCATGGAAGCCAATGTAAAGGTGAAATGCTAGATATCAGTGGGTGAATGAAAGGATAAATGTGTAGATCTGCAGAAAAGAGGCAAAATAAGGAAATCACCTGTATTCAAATCCTTCTATACTATGAGCCTGACATAACCAGAGAGGCTATTATCCGAGCTCTTATATAATGAGTGCTGCCAATTTTTGACGGTGCACTACATGATGGTACTAAAGGGACAAGTGGATTTTGTACAGGACAAGTAGATTTATGAAGCTGTCTGTCCCATGGACAAGTAGATATTTTATTAAATTCCACACCCCTAGTTTAGTTATCCAGCACAATATCCCTGGTGCAACAACATCAACTGTTGCATGGCTAAACACTTATATGGTCCCAAAGGCGAGACCTCTTGGCTATGCCATTGCTTGTTCTTAATTATTATTATTTAGTAGAATTGTAGGGAAACGTGAGGAATATAATACATACTTGATTTTATACACTGTTAAAAGGAAAGCATTTTTAATAAAGCGCCTGAAAAACCACCACCTCAGCTGCCGCTGAATAATTCTCTGACCTGTTGTAAAAGCTTTCTAAAACCCTGTTTTGGATCTGGTTCGTGAGGTACTGGGCACGTGTAAGCGTTAATGCATCTGACAGCCCAGGCCTCTCTTGGGGCCTTGTTGGCGCAGTCTGGGTTGTAATTAATGTGACCGAGTATATTCAATTCTATGTGGAAAAAGTAGGCATTTTACTCTGATGGGCTACCTTGAATGCCACTTTATCTCAAGTAGCCACTGGGTCAGTAGACAGATCCAACCTATTTATGCAACATTGTTAAAATTAATTGTGGTTTATTGCAATTTGGAATGGTTTATTCATGAGGCCTTGGAACTGATGATAGTTTTAGGGGAGGCAGTGGCCTCTTTCTGTTAAGCAAAATGGCTTCCGAAAGTCTTGAAAATCCACCATTTGGCTGCTAATTTTTCAAAATTTTCTCGGGGGAGAACCCCCCCGAACCCTCCTTAGGTGGTTCGGGCTCGCTCGCTGCGCTCGCTTGCACGGTGTGCTACACCAAAAAATTTCAGCCTCACCACTTTCAAATCTCACCAGCCGCCACTGATTAATAGTAACTACTAATTGCTACTGTGTAAATTGGACCCCTGATGAAAAATGGGACTTGTCTAGATATTGGAAGATAAAAATTATGTGAATCATACCGATTATCACATTCTGTATCATGTATATATTTGCTGACTGTCCTACATACAAATTCTATTATACTTACTTTACAATCGCCTGCAATGCCAATATGTTTTTAAACATTTTATTAGCATTTTAAATAATAGGCTTAGACATCCAGTAAGTTTTTAGTGCCTTACATTTAGACCATGGTTCCATATAATCTTCATCCTTCAAAAGTCACTATAATGAGTACATTTACACTGGATTGCTACCACAGATGATAATACTGCTAATGGTGCTAAGAGAACCCACATTTTTGGAGGTAACCTCAGGTACATTTCTTTAGTCCTCAAAGTAAACTGCAACGTTTGTAGAGACTAGGAAAACAAAACAGATATTTTTGAGTTGCACTGTGGGGAATGAAAAATTGCTTGGAATCCGACAGACATGTCTGGGAATCTTTTGCTCAGACAGGGGAAAGGAAAGGGGCCCACAGTCTGAACTTCCAAAATAAGTGTGCACACAGATGCTGGTATTTAAAAAAAACAAAAATAATTGTAAGAAATGGGGTTATTAGTTATGCATGATGTGAGTCATGTACATATAATATGTGCACAATGGTCTCCCTTCCGGTAACCAAGTACCCCACTGTAGCACTTGGCCCTCAGGGTAGTCAAGCAGAGTAGTCCAGGGCCTACTCAGGAAGTGGTGTGGGCCAGTAATCTCCATCCTCTAGCATGCAACAACACCACAATAAATCATTGTCCTGACAGTGCTTTATGCTTGAAAAGTAAAAGAGCATTTATTACACACACTACTAAATAGTACACATTAATTTACAAATAGATACACATTAATTTACAAATATATACGTAAGGTAGATGGAAAGATCTTTAGTCACAATCTTTAATCACATTTACCCTCCAGTGTGTCATGATCCCCATACTCCTAATACCCCCAACCTATACTAAATGCAACATCACAATATAAGAGTGTTTTATTTTAAATAAAGCAGACCTACTGGCTTTGTCAAGGGGTCACCACATTAAAATATAAGGCCATGATCACATACTAGGATTCTCCATTACAATTAATTAATGTATTCATATTTAAATGGATTCACTATCAATAAGCATTGCATTGTTCAGCAAAAAAGTTGTCAAAAAAGCATTTGTATTCAACACTACATTAAACGTGTTGTAGTCTTTACTTTGACAATTTAGCCTACATAGTGCAGCCATAGTGCCAACTACGAGGAGTCTGTGCTCTCCCGAGCTGAAGAGGGTCAAGTCTCTGCTCCGGAAAATCTTGGAAAATAACTAGTCTCCCCAGTTTATTCATCTTAAGACCTGAGAGACAGTGTCATTTTACAAACTCCTTCCAGGTGGCTGCTACACCTCCTACAGCCACTCCACCGGCCCGCTCCAGCGGTAAGTAAAGGAAGCAGCTGTGCACTGCATATTTTATGGTATGTTAAAATGGGTGCACTTTTCAAGGAGCATAACTATGGCAATTTTCTTAATCTTGGGCTCGTTTTGCTCCTAGTGGTGAGCTCTAGCCACCTAAGCCTTATCATCCGCCACAGACCTCATGGCTCCCTGGCGGTCTTGCAGGGCACCTGGAGAGAAGTGGAGTCCAAGTCTTCCCTCAACTGGTTCTCAGAGAGCATAAGGGGAGCGGCGCCAATGGCCCCGGAGAGACCCATCTAGCCCTGGGGGTCATTTGTAGGCAAAGTCCTTAGTCCATCAAGCAGCATCTCCTTTCAGCTGTCCATTATTCTGGTGTCGTTGGCGTCAGTTTGTAAGTGTAGGTGGAATGTACTAGATGCCAGACACACCTGTCCAATATTGTAAAACTAAATCATCCCTCCAAGCCTGTCCCAGCCCTCCTGTACAACATTCTGAGACAATCCAATATGGCAGAACCCGGCTTTCCCTTGTAACAGCTCATGTGCCTACTTAGTGGTGTGACTATGATAATGGGCATCCCCTCCCTTGTGCTCACTCCTAACCAGTTCTTAGGCAGCCCTCCCTTCCACTGGGTTTGGGCCAGGCTTGCTAGAAGGACAATAGAGGGGCATGCCCAGATATTCGCTACATCAGTCTGTGACAGAGAAGACATATTTGAAGTTAATCCAGTTACTGGCCACAGGCCAAACTGTCAAGGAGGGAAACTCCCTCCTTCCACCCAGGGCCCTTTGTCTTCTTTTTTGGGAGCAAGGCACATCTCATGAGTGACACTGTCCAGCTGCTAGGTGTCAGTTGAATGCTTCCAGCTTTAGAAAAGGAAAATGGTAACTTTTTTAATGTGCCTTTTGCTCAGTATGTAGAAAGAATTTGATTTCACCATTAAACTGGATTTTGGATAACTATAAGGATGATTCCTTGATTTATTTCTGTAGGTGCTACTAATCAGAATTGAACATTTATTCAATGTAACTATGTATCCCAGTGTTTTCCTATGGAAGCAACCAGCCTTGCTACAGTGAAAATAGCTTTTGGGGATATTACATTGTAAAGATATGTTCCACATTAACTTTCAAATGTCCGACTTTTAAATACCATACACCCTGCCTTTACGAGCATTAAGGCTTACTTATTGGTAACATATTCATATTTAAAAGGAATGATTAGGCCTGTCAAAGGGGAGTATTTTGACATTTCGAATTTGCAGTTGAAAATTGCTGTAGACATGGTACCAAAGTACAGCTATTGGGCTTCTCTTGACGTCGGTATCTCACATGCAGCTCGCACACGTTTAACCAGCCCAGAGCCCATTACTCAATCTATGCTGCAGCAGCCCTATCTTAGAAGGAGGACATTGGCAGTAAACATGCCCAGTCCAAATACCATGAAATTACAGTTAGTGAGACTTGCCCATAGTAAAGGTCTAAAAAAAACAGAGTGATCAAAAGCAAAAAAATCTCGCAAGCTCAATAGGTGGGACCCATTTGCAACAATCCTAATTGTTTTATGCCATTCTTCTGTAAATCAATTAAGAATTACTGTCATAATAGTGAATGCCTCAGCAATTACAAATAATAAAAGAGTGAATGAGACGTACTATCACACATATGTTCATCACACATTCTTACACAATTAGTCTAAAAACTCTGGTTTACTTGCGGTATTATATTATTTTTTTAGCTCGTTATTGAACCACATACAAGCAGTTCCTCTCTCTGCCCCTGCAATTTAGGGTGAATTTGTATACCTTTTCTTTCATAGTACTGTCGTAGCACTTTCGAATGTATAACAATGTGTACATTTTTGGTGGATCCTATTTCTCATAATTAGTGTCTTCTTATGGTGTATAGACTTGTAACCAATGAACTAATGATGTACCTGGAATGAGTTATCAAAGTCATTTAAAAGAGTAGACAATGAGGTGAGTAGATATGCCACATTTTTGTGCGAGACACCATTATTTCTAAAATTAATGTATATTCTGATGTTCTGTTCAAACTGCTCCTGCTCATTCCCCCTCCCATTAAGTGTCCTACTGTAAAGCCATCTTGCATCTTGCCTCTAAGGAACACCAAGTGAATTATGTCAATGTGATGGCGATTAACAGCGTTGTTAGAAAGTCTGTATTATGAATGAAGCTTCCATCATGTACCCATAGTATCATTTTCAAGGACTTTCACTGGAAGTGTTAGTGTAGATGTTCAAATTCTGTGAGTTATTGTTAAGGGGATATTTCATGTTGATCATCTCCGGAGGGCAGTTGCTGAGGGAGAAGATGGAAGATTTCTCTTACCTTAAGAAACAGGTTAGCGTTAATGCTTTAAAAACTTATGTGAATGTTTCTGATTTACCAATGCGACCCTAATTGTGATCATACTATGCTGAATCTGTAGACTCTTTTTATTTTATTTTAGAAAGTGTGATTTTGTGTATAAAAGCTCTTGGACATTAGCTATTCAGTTTAGTTTTAGGTCCATTAGGCTGTTTTTTTTTTGGGGGGGGGGCGGGGGCGGTTCTGTTGGATTTTTCAGATGTCAGTAGGATTGCTGTTACTGGGGACTTTATTATTCTATGTCCATTTGAGTTAGACTCACTATGGGATGTATCTATACTCTTCATGAGTTTAAATTTTAAAGTTCTTACCTAGATTTTGTTAACCAGGAATTTAGGAGCTCAATCTTTCTGGTGGTTCCAGATCAGTGGTTAATTTGTAATAACATAAGTGCCAAGGCTCTTGTCAGGAAGAGGCTTGTACCAGCCCATTTCTCCTGTTGGCGCCGCCTAAAACAGAACCAACTACTAACCATGGAAGTGGGGAGAAGATGTGGTGTAATGGCCAGAGCTGCTGACTTCAGAGCTGGGGAACGAGGTTTGAGTCTCGGCTTGAGGTCAACATCCTGTGATTTTGGGAAAATCACTTAATCTCCCCGTCCATTGGACTTAGACTCCATATGGGATGTATCTATACTGTTCATGAGTTTGATATTTAAAGTTCTTACCTTGATTCTGTTAACAAGGAATTAATCCGCTCAAACTTTGTGGTGGCTCCAGATCAGTGGTTAATTTGTATTTAAAAGAAAAAGCTAGGAATCTCGTCAGAAGGCAGCTTGCGCCCGCCCATTTCTCCTGTTACGCCACCAAAAACAGAACCAACTACTAACCATAAAAGACGGAAGATGTGGTGTAATGGCCAGAGCTGCTGACTTCAGAGCTGGAGAACTAGGATCGAGCCTTGGCTTCGGATCAAAATCCTGTGATTCTGTGCAAATCACTTAATCTCCCCGTAAATGAATGTGCCCTTAACTGGTGCTCATGAAAAACGCTGGTGTTAAGCACCGGAAACCACCGGTTCTAATTAACCTTTGCTCCAGATCATCCAGAAGCTCCAACACCTTACTTCTGAAACCACAGAGATTCCACTAGAAGAAAACATAGAACTGATCGTTTTCTGGGTTTGCCCTGAGAATTTGGAACATCTAGCCTCCTGAAGTCAGAATGAATCCCCACAACTGTATCCTTCAAGAAAGAAGTCCAAGTACTCCTTATAAACAAATGTCTTCCCTAGATCCTACGATACTGATTTCTCAATCAAACTCATGTCTGCTATTTTAGTGTTTTCGATTTCATCAGGCCTGACTTAACCCTCCCTTTTCTTGGCACTGCCTGATCCTGCTGTTTTCTTGACTGATATTTTTGGTTTTATTGGCTTATTGCCTCTGCTCTCTAAACATTGTAAAGAGTACCCCCCTTTTTCTCGGTATTACCCTATCCTGTATTTTTGTTCTCAAATATGATATTTCTCTGCAAATTTGTAAAGCACTCGGATACCTGCAAGGGTCATGTTCACGCTATAAAAAACTATCAAAATAAATAAATGAGTTTGCATTTATTAGGCAATTCTGTATTTTGTGCCTAAGTTGCATTTCATGCATATTTTCTCTGTACCGTATTTTAACTATTTCTGTATTCGAATTCCACGTTTTGCTCTATTTGTGGCCTAAAGCTCAACTCTTTAAGTTTATAATGTTTATTTCCGTTAACTCTGGGAAATGTTGTTATTCTGATGAGGAATGCAGTCTGTAGCTGCTAGATCAACAGGATACGCTGAAGCTGAATTGCTAAGGTAAAATTTTGGGGTAATCAAATTTTGGGGTTCTGATGATTTTTGTAGTTCGGCTCCCACAGTATCTCTGTAGAGCAGGTAAGGTCTTACACAGAGCCCCTTGCTGAAACACAAGACTGAAATTGATGCATTTTTTTGAAGCATTTTGGAAATATTCGTCCCTGTTACTTTGCATCCTGATACCACAGAAGTGGAAGCTGTTGCAAGGTCATCCTGCAGAGTTTATAGCTGCAGTACTGCTAATATACAGCCAGAAAATGGAAAGTTCCCCTCTAGGAGAATCGCCATAGGCCAAAACGTATGGCAATTGCCTACACACAAAACATTACATCCGCTTCCAAAAAAAGCTGACATTTACTTCAAAGCCTGAGTTACAGGCCTAATGCACTTTTACTAAGTGAACACACACAAAATACTCCATTCATGGCACAAACGGGGATTATGTCAAACATCATCAAATGCATATAAAAGAAACCTGCGCACGTCACTGGGTTTTGGCTCCCCAGGCTATTAGTGCTTTATATAAGCAAATAATTAGCCTTTCTTATCCAAAATGCCTTTTCTTTAAACTTTTATTTTATTGGAAGCCAAAAAAAAGTAGAGAATTAAGCTGTTTTCCTCCTGTTACTACTCTTCATCCGGTTAATCTCTCACTTGCTCCCCAACAACAGCTGAACATTTTCTTAACAGAGTTTAAGAGAACTGTATTGAAGAAAATCGGTTCCTTTAAGAATTTAAAAAGGACATAAAATACATACAAGTGATAATCATAGATCTAAACGTTAGACCTGCCCCTCTCCAGCCCCAAAGAGGAAAAGCTGACAAATTGGAAAAAATGCATGCAGGGTGGTGTGGAGTCGAACACGCTAACACGTCTGCAGTTGTATGTGGATTTATTTCTATAAAGAAGCCAGAGTACAACCTTCTTCCAAGCTCCCTCCAACATCTCCTCTGCACAAGCCATCCCGTCATCGCACTCCACTAAAGACAAGACGCACTGACATAGGACATAATGTGTGCAGTACTGATTACCTCCTACAAAACTATGAGGGGAAAATGTACAAGCCCCTTGCAGCATTTTTGCGCCGCCATTGAATCACTTTTTGTGACGCAGCGGTGGCGTAAAAATGTGCCCCATTTACAATGTGACGCATCTAGGGAGATGCGTCACATTGTAAAGCCCTGCATCACATTATACCTGCATCAGGTATAATGTATGCAGGATAAGCGTTCCCACGCAAACAAGCCTCATAGAAGTGACGCGGTGAAATCTACAAGATTTCACTGCGCCATTTCTAGGACGCCATTGTGGCAAAACCTTACGCCTGCTTGGAGCAGGCGTGACGCAGCACGATGAAGATAGGCCTCCCCATGCATTGCTCGAGTTTCTTCGTGCTTTCGACACGACTCCAGTAATGCATGACTTTTGCGCCAACAGATGCATTAGAATTTCTGATGCCGCATATGTCAATCCTTGCGCCATGGTGCGCCTTATTGTAAATACGGCGCATCCATGGTGGCTCAAGGGTTTCTCAGGGTGGCGCAGGGAAAGTGACACATCTCTACAGATGCGTCACTTTCTTGTAAATCTGCCCCTGAATGTACAAGCATTACTGATGCCAGATTCTTGGTGAAGCTTGCGCTGCAGGAGTGAGGAGCGCCACAGCGCTCTATCTCCACTGCAGTGGTGGTATTTTTTAATACCATTGCTATGGGAGAACTATGCAGACCCGTAGGGCCAATGGGGAATTACAGGTGTGGGGGCCATTTTCAGGTGTATTCAATCGTTCTCATCAAAGCACCAGTACCCTGTACAACCAGAGTTGGGGTTGTGGCAGGTACTGTCTTCCTTTGTTGCGAATTCTTGTGTCAGGAACGGCAAGTAGACAATATGTATTCACAAGATGACTTTATTCCAATTACCAGGACCCTCACGCCAGCAGGAGAGGCACGTACAACCGTCTCCTCACCGACCAGTCCCCATCTTGAGTTCTCGGCATTCCACCCACACCTGTACATTCTAATAGGCGAGGAACAGGTGATGCAATAGAATACTTACTCACAAGAACGACCCAACACATCCCCCTTCCAACAATATATATATTTTTTAATGAAAATGCATAAGCAATGCAAATCCAACTACAAGTAAATCTTACATAATAGCATAAGTAAAACAGAAAACGGAACAGAATACCTACAAATGTGTAAAGTTGTATAGTGAGCAATTAATATCCCATGAGGAAAACTTAATGTGAAAAAATCATCTGAGAGTTTTGGCTTCATCCAATATGCCTTAAAAATTATTTTCGTCCACTATGGACTCCTGTTCAGCTGCTGATCACGCACCCATAACTACAGAAAAACAATGTTAAAACATCATGCAGTGTGGGGAGCGAGTCTCTGTTGCCAACGCCAGAAGTATGGAGCCAATAAAAGTCGTGTTCTTATACAGGACACTTGGCCTCCTTTGTGTGCCACAGCCCGCACTAAAATAGTCGCAGTTGGTAACTTTGTTCTGTATTGTGGCACCGGTTGCCGGGCTGCGTTGCCAAGGCAAAAGACTGTGCGATGCTGCAAGTGAAAAGGTTAGCAAAGGCGGGCGTGCGTGCGTGTGAGTGAAAGAGAAAGAGAGACGAGCTACAAAAAAACTGTTGTGCTGTTAACATAAACTGGAGACTACTGCCCTTTCACCTGCAGTTTGGCACCCAAAATCGGATCGTCGTTGTAATTTCCGTATCGCATGATGCGCATCCCCGAAAAGCAGAAGCACTGTGTGTATATCCCCTCATGCTCCGTGATTTCACTTCACCCCCCCCCCATACACACACCCAAAAAAGAAACTACACATTATGGAGGTGTATTCATGCGTAACAGATTTGTCTGCAGTAGGTTGTTACCAAGCACTAACATGCTATTGCATATAGCAACCCCCTTAATGTTTCACTGCCCACGACCCAAAAAATAACACTCCCTTCAAGTGATAGACACCTGATGTTTAAGTATTGCTAAGTCTTTTTTTGTTAACTATACAAAAGTGGAGTATCTTTATTGCGCTGTGGTCAGAATTACATTTAAAAGTTATGTTCATTTGCGCGGTTTCTCTTTAAGGTCTGGTGCGGGAAAAGGATTTCTTTTCTTACTAAAAAAAACACACTTTGCTTATTGGATTCAATGCCAGTGTTAGAAAGCTCTCTGATTGGCGGCTCTACCTCTAGCACCTCAGGGTGGATGTGTTTTGTGAACCAAACATTTCAGCCTTTACAATAAAACCTGGATATACAATTTAGAGCAGGCTTATGGGTTACAGTTGTTCGAGAGCATCATGCATCATTAGAATAATTGATTCAATCTAAATGGATCATAGGATACAGCGAGGTGCATCCTCAAACTCTCTGTACCTGACGTTTGTTTCCATGCTGGTTGAGAATCATGAGGGTCGTACCTGGGAATGAACTTCCAATCTACTCAAAGCTCTGAGTTGGCCATATCTCACAATAGGTTATCTACTCCATTTCTAAGAAAATGCAACACTGGCAGGCGAAATAAATTAGTAGGGCTAGGACATAATCTGGTTAGAGTTTATTGTAGTACAGGGGTGGGTATATACAATGGTGTAGCTAGGTGGCGGCAGAGGTGAGCAGCACCTGTCTGTCGACTACCACCATCCCCAAGAACAAGTCATCCATCAGCTGCCAGACCGCCCACGAACAAGTCGTCCCTTGGCCGCAGTCGCCACCCCTGCTCTTACCTGCACTGGGCGTCAAGCTTAGGGTCCGGCTACGCCACAGGGTATATACTAGGGGGGGTTGGTTTTCCTTCACTGAAGCGTGCAGTACGCCCTGAGGATGTATTAAACCATTGGTTATATACTAGTGTTGTCCACATCAGTCAGTGTTTATAGATATGGATGCATGTCCCTCTAACTATGCTTCCTCTAGCCTTTCACAACTCGCCGGCTGCTTGCATGATTTTAACTAGAATTGCTAGACTGGTACAGTATATTTCTCATCTACACGCCAAGCACCCCTTCTCTTTCACTTTCTGTGATGGTGCGAGTTTACCAGCTTAGTTTATTTCTTTACACCATACTCACATGGGCTCATAAACATTCATACTATAAGCTGGTAACTCTACCACTACTGATATTCCGAACTTAGTGTACCTTGAAAATATACTTTACCTGTACACCTTTTCTTTTACTATCTATATTTCCTCTGGTCGATGAATCAGGTAGTTAGAAAAATAAGCATAAAATAACATTTATCTTGTTACTCCAGATGACCACAGACTTGGGAGCGTTTTCAAACTTTTATCTAGGCAATATTTTGTGAGTCAAGTACCAACATACATCAGTCACCAATTTCTCATGGAAGAAAATAATGATCAAATTAAGAATCTTTAGAGACTTAGTAATATTTCTAGACATTGGTACCTGGGAAGGGTGAGAAAGGGAAACAAACAGTACAGACATACCACATAGAGTTATATTTATCTAGAATGGTGCGAGGACCAACCCCTGGCCAAGGGCTGGAATGAAAGGGCTACCGACTAGACAGGAGCCAACAGGTCAGGACAGGTACAGGACTGGACAGGTAACCTCTTCTAAGTGTAACACCAGTGTTACACCCCTCTCTGGTGCTACTCTCGGTCCCCTTCTAGATGGACAGAGTTTTCTCCTTCAGCAATCTCCCGAATCTTCTTTCAGAGTGCTCGACCAGCCCTCTAAGCTTGGTGACATCCACGATCCCCTTTAGCATACGTTGGGTCAGTGACAGGTCTGTGACAAGTCGGACAATCTAACTGACTGAGCCTACCTTAGTTATACCATTTTCCAGGGTATGTACAACCCCCTAATGTTTCAATATTCATGTATTCCCTGCATTCGATTGGTCAGTGGGATGTGGAGAGGTCATCACACCATACTAATATGAAGTGATCTTTTAGTTTAATTTCTAAGTTCCCACCCTTAATTTTATTTTCTCATGCTTTTATTCCACCCAGCAACATTCACAATATTTATTGTACAATGTATAACATTTTATTTGAATCTTCTTCCTCTCTTCGGGACAAGAGGTAAAGTTCTCAGGCACACTGCTGGTAAGGTGGGAATTGGCAGCCCTTCAATGTCATTGTCCGAAGTGCGGCAGTGTTCCCAGCACATGCGCATTCAGATTTCAAGATGGCGATACAAGTCATCCTTCAGGCCCAAATACGAGCTAATAGCAAAATCAAAGAAGGACATATTAGAATATGAAAATAAATGAATGCACTGTATACCACTTATTTCTACTCTATCCCCATCACTTTATTTTAACTATTTCATTAGTAGATTAGCAAAACACTCAAGGTTTAGTTCAAGCAGAAGCATATGCATTAGCATGTGAGGTTCAAAGCAGCCATTTTAGGCACTAGTGTGCAGCTGCAAAGAATTCCCACCAAAAGCAAAGAACGTCATACTACTTAGATGCAGCAGACGCCACCGCAGAAAAGTTCCCGTGTTTTCAGTAGCCATATAACAAACACTATATTTATTTTGAATTTTATATAGCGCTGGCTAGACCCGGAGGTATCAGAGCGCTTTACATAAGGATCCACAAAGTTACAAAATTACATCAGATACAAGTTATATCAGTTCCCAATAACATTTCCAGAGCATCAGAAGATGAAGAAAACAGTGGCGGCTGGTGACATTTGAAAGTGTTGGGCGTAACTATATTGTCCTAATGCACCGCAGCGAGCAAGCCGGAACAACTTACGGAGGGTTCGGGGGAGAACATTTTGAAAAAAGAGTGGACAAATGGTGCATTTTCAAGCAAATTTGAGAAAGCAGGAAGGTCAATAAAGCAATTGTGAAAGTGCAGTTATTACATTAATAAAGAGATGTCATATAACATAGGTAGCTGCTTATTCAGTATGTGTGTCTTTGCTCTCCCTGTGCCCTTACATATCACTCCTCTGTGTCTTTGCTCTCCCAGTGCCCTTACATATCACTCATCTGTATCTTTGCTCCCCCTGTGCCCTTGCATATCACTCCTGTGTGTCTTTCCTTTGTCCGTGTCCTAACATATCTCTCATCTGTGCCTTTGCCTCTCCATGTGCCCTTACATATCACTACTGTTTGTTTTTGCTCTCCCCGTGTCATTACATATCACTACTGTTTTTTTTTTTTTTTTTTTGCTCTCCCCCTGTCATTACATATCACTCCTGTTTGTTTTCCTCTTATTGTGCCCTTGCATATCACTCCTGTCTGTCTCTGCTCTCACAGACCCCACTAGCTGGACACAGCAAGAACAATTGTCACAGTTAAAATACAATTTACACCAGGGAGTCTAAAATCGGAGCAGTAAATTTCATACGTAATTATTGCTGGTATTAATCTTTTACATCACACATAACAACAAATAGCATTGTATCTCGATGCTTCATCGTCATACCTGATATACACCTGATATACCTGATATATACCTGATATACACCGCCACTAAACAGCAGAACTGCGAGAATCCCTAACCGTGTCCCCAACAATGATCGTACATGTAGCAGCAGCATATTGCTTCGATTTGAAAGACGAGCTGCCCCATTGAAGGAAGGAGATGTTTCACAGAACAGTAAATCTGCCCTCGCGCTGCGTACACCCACAGCTGCAGGAACGCAAGAGCGTTTCCTCGCAAACAACCGCAGCATCCATTAGTCTTCACAAATTTGTTTTCTGGCAGCAAGTGATATATATGTGATTAAAATACATGATGCCTTGAAAAAACATGTCAGGCAGCCATGCCAAAGCCGTAATTGCACAACAGGCATTTAAAGATCCTGCGCACAAACTGATCGAGGGGAGAGCAGAAGAGAGGATCGAAGGTGGCAAGGCTCTGCGCTGTGGAGTGTTGTTTGACATGGCAGTTACCTAATAAGGGGTGTGTGATGCTGTAAACACTTTATCATGCAAACACCCCTTCAAAGGCAGTTGCTTCAGGAACCTTTCTCATGCGCGGGCTGTTGGCCCATCTCTAACTATGTTAATTCTGGCTGTGTGAAGCCCCGACCACCGCAACTGGTTTAAGCCGGGCCAGCAGAAGACACTGGTAGCGGCATACCGGCTGCTGAGAAAGAAATATTTCTACTTCTTCATTAACCAGTATCAGATAACGACGCAAAAATCTCACATTCAAAAACTGTGCCTGTTCGCGCAAGAGATGAGAAGGAGGGGGTGTGTGCAGTTATTTCTTGAGCATTGTATGATCAACAGCCACAGAAGCCGTCAGTGCATTGTTTATTTTAGAAAGCACTATATCGTGATAAACCAGTTCAAATGTCACTTGTGCTACTGCTCCTTATTTATTACATATGTGCGTCTGTTTGTTATTAATTGGAGAGTGGCAGAATTCTCTACAAAAGAACAATCCGTGGCTTAGGCCCTCATTAAGAGATGCAGTTTCACTCGGAGCGCTTAACTCTGAGTTATATTACTCCACCCACAATCACAGTGTCTCCAAGTGTGCCCCCCGCTCATTTTACTGCGGCAGGACTGTAGACTCTGGGCAGCAGCACAGTCTGCCACCCACAGTCTCCCTCCCCCCCCCACCCACCAGCAGACTAGTACCGACAGAAACCCAGGACTCCCACCCAAGCCACCCGCCTGACTGCAGCTCTCCAACTAAAACTTTCTGCCTGCTCGGAATTAGTAGCAGAAAAAGTCCATAGTTTTCTCCCTGGAATGGGGGGAAATTCATGGCAACAAATCATGTCTTTCACCCGGTATATTAGGTTTTGAGCCTACCGCAAATTTGCTCCTCGCTTCCCCCCCTCCCCGCCCCCGATATCCCCTCACCAAGTTGTTCCAGCCAACTTCTAATGAGTATTTTAGTGGTTTAATGTTCACTCTGTCATCTTCTCGGCTGGAGGTTACATTGAAATCATACCGGCGTCTGCCTGGTCGGAACGGAAGAAAGATTCAGCACATTGAAACTCGCTTCTGCTCATAATTCCTCTGGATTGGAATCATATCTTTCTACTTCAAAACATTATATAGTTTATCTCCTAATTTGTGCTTCTCTTCATATTGTGGAACAAACCTGTACATTCAATAGTTCATTTGTTTCCCCTTTTCAGGCTTCGCGGCTCAAGCCAGTTTGACTACAGCAGCGACAACAGTATGTAACAACAATAATGAGGGGAACGCAGTACGAACCAGGCTTGGATTTTCAGTTGAGAAAAGTAAATAATAAACTTTTACCTAACTTACCTATACCTTCCCAAGTTCCCTCCTTCAAGTTCCGACTCGGACTCCAGCAGACTCCCGACTCCCGCCGTCCTGTTTAACTCCCATGGTGCTCGATGTCATCACGCAGGAAGGCTGCAGGCAGCCTCCCTCCACCATAGCACAGCGCTGTGATTGGTTCGGCCGGCTGCCCCAACACCACGTGATTTCTCTGTATGCTGCAGCATACAGAGAACAGGGAGAGTGGGAGGGGTTACTCGAGGGCAGGGGGGAGCGGCTTGCCCGCTGTTATTATACAGTTAATACTGTCTGTTTGGACAGCCTCTCAGGCTGCCCAAACAGACAGTATTAACAACAGTGGGAAAGCCACTCCCCCCTCCCCTCGAGTAACCCCTCCCACTCTCCCAACCAGGAACTTCATCTTTCTCGCCGTGCGAGAAGGCAGAAACAACACACTATTTGTTTCTGCCTTCTTGCACGGCGAGAAAGCAGTGGGGCGGCGCCCAAACGCCCCCATGGAGGATCCGCCACTGGAAGAAAATGGAGCTTGAAGGGAAAGGGGGTAGGGTATAGGAGGGGGAAGGATGGAGATAGGATGGATGGAGAGACGAAGGACAGTCTGCCCAAAGTCCGGCTGGGTAGGTGACGGCCGAGGGGGAAGTCCACAGCCCATCTCCTCTATAGCTATCAGGTAGCTCCACCGGGCATTAGTCAAGCGGCTAGGTCTCAATGGGAAAACAGTTGGAGAGCAAAGAGGAGGAATAAATGGAGAGTAAAGGGGTAGGGGGAAGAGTATGATGGAGAGACGAAGTAAGGTCTGCCCCATGTCCAGCTGGGTAGATGAGGGCCGAAGGGATAGTCCACAGCCCACCTCCTCTATAGCTATCAAGTAGCTCCACCGGGCATCGGACAAAAGGCACGGTCAGAGGTAGGTTCACAAATTCAGAATCCTGAAGGGTAGGATGGATGGGGGATGAGTTTGAGGACATGTCGAAGTCCGGTTTATTCAGTGAAAAGTAACCGAGGCAGGGCGGACTGTGTTTACTATTGATGCCCCTGAGGAAGAGTCCCAAGGGACTCGAAATGCATCGGGCTACTACAAGGGCCACTACAACTGTTTACTACTAAGCATGATTATGTAGTCCTGTTGTGAAATTGTCATTAATTGTTAATACCACAGTTGAATGATACAAATTATTTTTGTTGATCTTTGCAAATTAAAAAGCAAATATTGATTTTGAAGTGTTGAGATTTATATGTTAAATTTTGTGTATAGTTCATGAATGTAGAACACAGTATAAAAAAATGAAGGTGAATCTGGTCTGACCCACTGACCAGGTGTAACAGTGCGCAAAAGTTGAGTGGTCTCACCACTCTAGATAGGTTGCTCAGTTCAGAGGCACGGTGTTTGGACAAACGTGCCACTTTTGCTGCACGCATGGTTATTAAAATAACTAAAATTCTATAAAACATTCCCCCAAATATTTTGTATAAAAAGAGGTGTGCTTCTCATTTTGTAAACTTCGTGATGTGTAGTACTGCCATTTTCACTGCTGAGCGCTGTCAGTGCTTGTTGGTCTATGGGGAAGGCACAGAGCCCCTTCTACTTTAAAACCCCTCCTGCTGCACTGTTATTGGATGTTGCTGGGGCACCTAGCGCAAAGCCTCTTTCATGTATTCATTCTTCTGCTGCATGCCAGCTGCCGTTTTAGGGTCAGACACGGCTTTGGTTCGCTGCTGTTTTCTAGCCGGTGTACGGCTGTCGGTTACTGAAATTGCTCCCGCTGCCCTAAAACCACACCCGGTTTAAATGCGCTCCCGCCTCACCGGATGTAAGAATTTTGCCTTCCAGGGGACCATGTGTCCGCAACAAGGGTCCCGACCGAGCTCATCCGGTCACGTTATGCAGCGCCCCGCTCACCGCTCATTCAGGGATCACGATGGGAGTGCAGCCACCACAAAATCTCCCAGTGCGCTCCGACGATGCGTATAGGGATCAGCAGCTCTTCCTCCCTCGGAGTGCGGAGGTCGCCATTTTGTGCCGCTCCGCTGCAGATCTCTCTCAGCCCCTGCGATGCTCAGCAAAAGGTCCTATATACGTATCCGTGGCACTCGTTCAGCTCTTAGTGGTTCTGTAGCATTTTCGCCGCCTCTGAGGCAAGTTTGGCGAGTTTTAAGGGCGCTAATGTGCTCGGAACACTGAAGCCGACTGGGAGCCGAGGTGAATCACGTCCACTCGGCTCCCGAGCGATATACACTCAGGTTACTCGTTAGTAAAGCACATTTAAACGCTTCCCCTAGATACAGAAATGTTATATGGTGCAATTATTAGTAATCACAAAACATGTTGGTTAACTTATTACATGTTATTTCGAGAGGTTTGAATTCAAGCAAGTTTCTTTACATATGAAACCTTGCTCCATCACCTGTCCTCATTCTGCAGCTTCATGATGTTGAGACTCATAAGTCAATCGCTCATGTTTACTGGTGTGGTTCAGGTGATTGTAATGTGAAATGTATCACAATGTCATAAAATAGATTTAAACATCCCTGTTTATTGTTGTACATTAACCATAAAACTGTACTTATGGCTAACATATATTCTATATTCTGTTAGATACAAAGGGATAGATTTTCAAGGTTTCTGTGCAAATGATGCATATATTTGGTTTGCAAATGCCTGCACATGGCAATCTCCTTAGGTTCCCCAAAAAACACTACAAAGTATAGCACAGTGCACATACATGGACGTGGCTATATACCACGCATGTACAAATGTGCCCTCTCACCAATAAATATGTATGCTTGAGCTGCTAATTTTACTAATGCACTTAACATAAACACAGCATTGTAAAAGTACCAAGAGTTTTAGAACTATACTAAAATCCTAATCCTGAGGCAGATTTTAGGGACATTTTCAAGAATTGTCAAATTTTCACAGTCACAGATTTAGGGTTATGCATGGGTTTGTGTGCGCCTGTTCTTGCATGTTCTATATGCAACAGCAGACGAAAAGCCACAAATGAGTACATTTGCCGGCATTCAAACGCAGGGGCGTAGATATTAATAGTTCATCGGGTGCAGTGACACCAGGCTTTAGGGACATTAGAGGCCTGTACACACAAATTATAGCTGTATTTTACTGTTCAGCCAGTGGATGGGGGCCATTTACCTTGCTTGCACCAGAGACCATGGCACCGCCGCAATTCAAATGCCTCTTTGTGATTCCCAACCTTGAAATCACAGGCAAACAGCCTTCAGTAAGGACTGGTGTAAGTATGTTTCAAGAATTGAAACTGGGTGGGAACATCACCCAGTTTAATACAGGGGTATGAATAGAGGGAAAAAAAGAAAGCACTTGCAGGTGTAGACTTGTCAGATTTCCATATGCAAAATTTTCAATTTGTACTATGGAATACCGTATATTGTTCCTGTCAGTTATTTAGGAGAAATCCTGGGATACAGTGAGAGTCTCTTAAAAGTTGTGTCATGGCACAAAAAGGAAATTCCCTCTCCTTTTTAATTCACAGGTGTATGTGTAGTGATGGATTCGTTCAGCAGTAGCAGAGAAACAGAACAGACTTGAGTCTCTCTCGTTCTGTCCATTGCATGTATAATGTCTACGAGTGTCATATTCCCATTGACCTTCTTTTAAAAGACACAAACAAAATTACCAGAGTAGCAGCTGAATCCAATACAATGTTTCATGAGCCCTATTAAAGTGGGGCCTGTTTTAAACACCTTTTGCCCCTGTATTGTGAAAACAGGATTCAGAAGGTGGTAATGTGTGATGAAAATGTTTGCGCACATTTGTGGTGTGGCATTTTCTTGCTGATGATGAGGTCTGTTATTTTTAGTGCTGCCCTCTTTTGTGCTGCACGACTGCAATGTGATTTTGTTTTGTTGTACTGAAGTTTTCATGTTGTGGAATATGCTATGTTTTATTTGTGGTGTTATGTTGCTCTGTGTATATTATTGCGATATGTTTAGTTGTTTACTTAGGCTATGTCAACAAACACTGCTATTATTTCCAGCCAAAAGCAGCCTTAAAGTTCCTTTTGGCAAGTAACCATTTACCACGGTCGGTAAAATAGCCCTGCTCCAACTCTTCAACTATGTAGGACACCAGGCAGGCCAAAACTGTGGCCACGCCATATGTGATATAGGTATAGCCCTAATGCTCTTCGCTACAGACAACCCACTGTTCTGTTGCATTCAAACACTGCTTGACACAAGTTATTGTCCCTCACCGAGCTAAGATTACCTTCTCAGCCCACCACAGTGATCGTCAGAATGAAATATATTGTTAAACGCGATCTTTGACCTCCGTGCTTATCACGTGTACGCAGAATGGCACAGTTCTCTTTCAGCCAGCAGTCACGTTGCTTGTGACGCTCACCTGAACGCGAGTTGGAATAAAGTGGGTGTCAGACAGATGTCACGCAAGTGGTATACAATTTTCTCATTTCCCAAGTGTTGCTTTTTTGCAGGGCAAACACTTTTTTTGAACGTGGTAACATCATCCTCTGGAATACATCACAGTTGTCTTACCTGGAGCTACTTTTATCAGAACACCGTGATCATGTTCCCATTATGTAATGCTCTCCCTGTGGTTCCCAAGCTCGGGTTGAGCTTAAGTACGCAACCCAAGTAGCGCCTGCATTGTGAACCGCGGACCGCCAGAGGGACTTCATTACCTTTCTCACCTGCGTCACAGACCCCAGCCTGCCGCGCGCCTTTCCTCGCGCTGCACGCAACAACTGGCACGTGACTCAGAGTTCTAGGCTTTCCTTCTGCCCTTGTCAAATCACAACACTGCCATTCCAGTTCACCCTTTCATTCTTGACTACCTCGAATCAAAATTATGACAATGCTGCTCTGTATTTATTGGAGCAGGGCTGCCGTTCGATATCAGAGCATTACCTTCCATCTTTCTGTTTACATTTCTGTATATTTTGGGCCTTATTTAGAGTTTGGCCAATGGGTTTCTCCGAAATAAACATGGCGGCTGTCCTGCCATCATATTACAAATGTATTATAGCCCACAGTACATGCAGGCAGGATGTCTACCACGCTTTGACCGAGTATCCGATCCACCAAACTCCAAATATGGCCGTTTGTCTGCATACCACTATTTTTAATTGCTTCTACTCTAGGTTGACCAGATCTTGAGAACCAAAAAACAGGACATTTTGCAAAAATAGAAGAAGGACTACAATTTTACATCAACGGTGCTGCGCAGAATGACAAATATTATCAACATAGGACCACAGAAGAAGCACTAAGAAAATAAAGAAAGTGTAATTTCTAAAACCAGCATCATACCTGTTAATTAAATTGCTTACTTATAACAACTGTTAACTAGCACAACTTTAGAACACCCAATTAGCGTCCCTCACTGGTTTCAATGGCCCCTATCTAAAAACCGGGACATGAGCCGAAATTGCCGAAATCTGCTGGGACAGCTGGTGAAAACCCAGGACTGTCTGGGAAAATCCGGGACGCATGGTCACCCTATTCTACTCCCGCTTAAGAAAGGCAACAGTGATAGGAGTAGAAAGATGACGGGCCCGATTCACAAAGGTAAAGTGAGACGAAAGTCTAACTTTCAACTTTTGGTATTCACAAAGAGCATTTATGAGTAGTAAATGCCCTTTGTGAATACCAAAAAGTCTGTAAAGTTAGACTGTCGTGTCACTTTACCTTTGTGAATCGAGTCCAATATATTTCACTGAGCCCCACTCATAATTGTCGATCAGTCATTTACAGAGCCAGTTTGCACGTAACTTGAAAAGCTTGCAAGTGTAAAAAGTTTAAGGGAGGAAAGACCACAAATTCATGCAGGTTTTGGAAAAAAGTGCAACTGCAGATGCAAGTTTGCTTTACATTTTCATATGCAGAAATGTACACCATGGGGAAGATTGTAAAACGACTTGAAGTAAAGTGTCAATTCTATTAAGGACAAGCAGGTGAGGATTCTGCTTTTCGTTATTTACTGCAAAACTAGAGTAACTAAAGAGCGTGCAACGTTATAGCGTTTTTTACTTTATTTATCATTATCAAACAAACAAAAAAATAGATCATAGTATCCACTATAAAACATTTTCTGCATGGCATACATACACGCCATCTAGAATTTGCATGTATTGACATCCTCAAGTACTGTCCGGCTTAATGTACGCAATGTTACACAGTTCTATGACATGACACAATTTCTCTTCTTAGCATGCAGCCCAATCAGGGAGTATCAATAGTATCAATAGGCTACTACAAAGCCAAACATCGAAGAAACAGAGGCCAGTGTCGCACACTCTGCACCTGCAGCGCAACAGTTCATAATGTTAACATTTGCCTTTTTTAAGCAATTACACATCAGTCCGATTTGTGGATGCATCATTCTCCATATTGGCCTCTTTTTTGTGGCACTGCTATGCTCCAGTATTTGATCTATTCTTCAGCTTCAGTTCTATTTCTGTTCCTTTCCAACAAATATGAACAGCTGCAAAGTAAACAGTTAAAACCCATTTACCTATCCTCATTCCCATTGAAAACAAGGACAACTTTACTTAACAGGCCCAGAGATGAAGATTATGCTTCTTTAAAGCATTCTGACCTCCAAAGATGCCTCCCTCTGCACAGGTTTCACATACAACTTTAAAGCTCTTATTTACTTAAGTTTTGTGTGGGCACTTAAACAACATGATGCAAACCACAGTGTCAATTTACTAACAATGTTAATTTGTTGCTTGGCTTCCTGCATAATCCATTTGACCTATGGAACAACAATAAAACAATTTTTAAAAAAACAAGGAAAATGCTCCCTAAATTAAGTTATACGCCATTGAGTCATTCGTTTATCTTAAGTCGGTGCTTCCCGAACCTTTCAGAACCACAACCCACATTTTAGCATGACCAACTTTTGCGAACCGCCTAGCTTTAATTAGGTGATTTTTTTACCTTTTTACCAAAAATCTTATTCCCTACTGTCCCCCCAGAACTCTACGCTCCTCTAGTTCACATGAACTGGTGGTACCTTGTACCAAAACTGTTTCATGGGGAGACAGAAGATTTCTTGTGTCAGCGCCCAAGCTTTGGAACATCCTACCGCAATCGATTAAAACATGCCCATCACTTTGGTCCTTCCGCAAACAACTTAAGACCTGGCTTTTTAATCTGTAAACTCAGCTTCCTCTTCTTTGGCTAGACAATGCAGATATCTTAGCGCCGAGATGCCCTTGGGCCTTCGTTCGCGCTTTATAAAAGCTGTTAATAAATAAATAAATAAAATGTAACTAAAGCTTTAATAGACATGTGGCAAGTGATATTTTTAATTTAACTAAAGCATCATGTGGTAGCACACTGTTATATACAGAGAGCACGTTTTCAGTAGAAATGGGCATACAGTTTTACTCAAATAACTCCATTCTACATAAATGATAATGTTTAGAAATCGGTGTTCAGAGAATATTTATCATTTGCGGATCATCAAGAAAAAGTACTCTGATTTGTTTTGATCCAATTATTTGTTTCCATCACACTTTAGAATAATAAAAAATGTGCTTCATTTTTGCTTTCCCAGCTGCTGAATATGTATAGTTTATTTACAAGTATTTACATTTTGTTGTGTTACAAAACATGATATCCTACAGCCTTTCCTTTCACACTCTCTGTACCCTAGCAAGATTGTCAAATAATTCACTTTACTTTTTCTAAATGCAGAGTGCTAGGACACCAATACCCATGTTAAAAACAAAAATATCAGCAATTTGTCAGAAGACATTGCCTAACATTTGACCTTTTTCATTGAAGCACAGCAAATGTGACAAGATAAATACAGAATTCAAAGGAATTTTTATTAATTCCTTGGACTTTCAAAGCCCACCAAAAATCGGCCAACTGTCTTAAGTTATGATGGTACATACATTTCTGATGGTCCAGAAATTTGGTAAGTACCCATCTGGATGTTGTCCTACTGATTAGGTAAAAGTTTGTCTCCCTGGGGTAAACACTATAAGATCAAAGTCCAATGCTCACGCAGCAACCTCTTAAACATGAAAGCCAAGATTTACTAATACTATGCATCAGGTTTAAATTACTTTTGTTACGCAAAACACATGCATAATGTTATGCTGGGATTTAATATGCAACGAAAATTAGGACTTGCAATGGATAGTTGGCTTATGTGCTCCTTTACGTTACTTTTGGTCATGGGGGCATTCCATGGTTGGTAGATGGGCATTCCCAAGCAACCACCTATCGGTTGTGACGTAAATCCTTTCTACAAACATTGGTAGACAGGGATTGTGTCGAGATATTATTTTTCTCATTGTTTTTCCTATTTTGCATGCATGCTGCTTTGTACAGCACACATACAAAGCAGAAAATATGCTAAAGAATAGTTTTTGTACTGGAAGTATCCCTTTCCAGTACAAAACCTATCCTTAGAGAACATAGACAACCTTGCACTATTGTCCAAGGGTGAGTGCTTGGCACAGAACAACCTAAAGTTTGCCAGAACAACGAGAGAGGCAAACAGTGCTGTGTCTAAGTAGATATGAAGCTGGTTACTCTCTCCCTTTCATGCAATGCAGTGCAATACAAATCAGCACAGCGACTTCAAACTCATTAACACAACTCTCAACACAAGAACTATCCCTGACATACCTAGCACACAAGGTAGCATTTCACAATATGGCTTATGTCAATAAGACATAGTACTATGCATCAACCCACCCACTCATTAAACACCCAGAACAGTACCACATAAACTGCCAGTACAGATCACACACTCTGCTAGACATTTGCAGCTGATCACCTACTCAAAACGCTCATGAACACTTCTAGACTACAAAACAATCAGAAGCACATCTATACTCTGTGAGAGGTAAAACTGCACAAGGAATCCTATCGGCCGTTTGCGACCATAAAAAAGCATTTTCTGATGTACCAAACCTTATTTGCTATTCGGTAACCTATTGCCGAATCGCAAATAAGGTTCTGCGATTTGGTGTTGGGATGGGCCGTGTTCAGAATCTTTTGCAACCAAAATGTGGTTGCGAAACATTAGCATTTCACCACCAACTTCAAGTTGGTGGTAACCCTTCGCAAATGGGAAGGGGTCCAAAAGGGAACCCTTCCCCTTTTTGAATGGTAGTACAAATCTTTTTTCAGAGCAGGCAGTGGTCCCGTGGACCACTGTCTGTCCTAAAAAAAATGAAAAGAAAACTTTTCATTTTTCAACACACTCATTTTCCTTTAAGGAAAACTGGCTGCATTTATAAAAAAAAAAAGATTGCTTTATTTAAAAGCAGTCATGGGCATGGTGGTCGACTGATCCCAGGAGGTCACCATCCCTTTGAGTTTAGGGATTTCCAATGGGTCATAAATTGTGACCTACCTCATTAATGTTCATGTGGTAGGTCGATTTGTGACCCACTAAGAATCGCTAAATGAAACTCATGGAGTTTCATACATTAGGAATAGAGATTACCTAATTGCGATTTGGAGAAAGTTGCAATTAGGTAATCTTTATTTGCACTATTGATACATGTATCCCGAAGTGAGGCTTGAATTCAGGGTGCTTAATGAGGGCCATATATTAAGAGTGAAACACCATGCATCTGAATTTGGGTTTGTCAGTAAGGTACCCCAACATATGCTACCGTGTGTGTGTCTGAACAGTAGACAGTGCGTGATAAAAAAAGATTATCACATGAACATATCCACTGGTGGCAACCATAATGGCAAGGTAATATGTAAATAGGAATCCCACAAGTCAAAATGAACTTGTACCTTTCTCCAACTCAGTGGCAACAATATTGTTCTGTCAGTTTATCACAGCTCTTCTACCAGTTCTTCCCACAGCGTGTCTTCTTAATGTTGAATCCCTACTTATTCTGGGTAAAATGGCGTGGAAAGGGTTGGAAACTGTGATAATCAGAGCATCCACTTAACAGTAGTAGGCCATGGGAAAGCTAAAGGGGCTTCCAAAGACAAACAGTGTCGATGCAGTCATATTGATGCGATTGTCAAACACCAATTCTAGCAATACAGCATGCACATCTTTATTTCAGCTATTGGCCATAAAAGAGCAAACAATATTGAATAAAACATTAACTCCTTCGCCTTATTTACAAAGGCGGCAATAAGCCACTTAACGTGGCTTAACGCCGCCTTTGTAAATAATGCCCCTATTCACCTAGCACTTAGCATGAAAGGGACATGCAATGGGTGTTGCTGTGGGCATTCTGCCGCAACACCCACTGCGTTTTGATTCTGCCCTATATTTACAAGGTATGGGGCAGCGCCAGAAATATTGCCAGGGAATACCTGCTCTTAAGCTGGCGATACATAGAGAAATGTTTCATTTCTCCCCGTATTTTGCTCTTTCTACGTCTGCTACATTCTGCAGCACACATTGAAACTGCAAATCGCCTGTAAAGATTGTTTATGTGCAGGAAGGTGTGCCTTCCTGCACATAAACAATCACCCCTGCAGAACAGGCACCCTTGCAACATGGCACAAGGGTGCCTGCACTGGCACTAGGCAGCTTCTTTAGCACCAGCTCTAGGGGAAATGCAGGGGTGCATTGCACTCTTCTAAATACGGCGCATCCCTGCGTTTTGAAACTGATGGAGCACAGCGTTACCAATTTTGGCATAACACCATGCTTCGTTAGTTTCTAGTGCATATGCCCCAGAGTTTCTAATGGCACCTTATGCATTGATAATGTACAGATACAGTCATGAGCTGCAACGTCTCAAAGTGTAAGTGCATGAGGGGAAGCAGAGACACTAGGAGCAACCTGTGCTGTTGTGATATCAAGACCCGCATTAAGCTTGGGCATCAAGAGCCTAGTCCTCTCCATTGTCAAAAGGTAATGAGAGACAGCAAAAATAATGCTATGTCTTCTGTCATATCTTAAAATACAAAGAGCCTCAAAATGTTTTTTAACCCCTAAAATCCGGCATGCTGGGTGTATATATTTTTTCCTCCCCTTCACATAGGCGGGACAGAAAAACAGTGCATGCACCACAGTTTCTTTAGGTGCACCACAGTAGAGGAATGCCCACCTATCCTGTTCATGTGGCCAACCCCACCCTGAGGTGAATGAGAGCAGGGGATGGGTGCTATGAGAAAACTGGAGATAGAGTTTACTAGCTGCCACAATACAGCCGTAGCTCCAAATTTGTTTTAAGTCACTAGTCATCATTCATAAGATTCTTCATGGACAGACCCCCTCATTTTTAGCCAATAAAAGTGTTTATTCACGGTAATTTGTGAGCACTATGCTAGTCTGGTAAATACCTACTCAAAATCCACACAGTCTCAACTATTATTTTTGGCCAGAGTGCGTTCTCATTTGCCGCAGCCAAAGAAAGGAACCTGTTTCCTCTGGCTGTACACTTGCAACCCTCAGGCTCTTTTCAGAAAGAAGTTAAAAACCTGGTTGTGCAACATTTATTTTCATTTATCTGAACCTATTTTGATAAGTGTTGGACGTTACCCTTTCTTCAGGATGATCCCCAAAGTTTTTGCCTTCACCTTCCTGTTTTCATATTATGTTGGCTTTTAGGACTCTGCACACTTTACCACTGTTAACCAGAACTCTCTCCTTTAAACATGGTAAAATTGGCTTACACCCAACTGGCACATTTAATTGACCTTTAAGTCCATAATAAAAAGTACTACATGTACCCAGGAACTGTAAATTAAATACTGCTAGGTGGCCTGCCGTACTGATTGTGCCACTCACTTAAGTAGCCTTTTAAACATGTATCAGGCCTGCCATTGCAGACTGTGTGTGCAGTTCCAACTGCCATTTTGACCTGCTAAAATAAACCTTTTGCCAGGCCTAAACCTTCTTCTTTAGTACATATAAGTGACCCCCAGGGTAGGCCCTAGAGAGCCGATAGGGCAGGGAGCAATCCATTCAAAAAGTGGTTCATGTGTTTAATGATTTACATGTCCTGGAAGTGAAAAAACTCTTGAATTTGTTTTCACTACTGCAAAGTCAACCTCTCATGTAGGATAATATAGGGTTACCTTTTTACATTTAATAAGTGCTAACTTTCAATTGGGAGCAGGTAGGAAGATCAAGTTTGGTGTCTAAAGAATTGTCATTTAAAACCCTCTTTAATGGTAAAGTCGGATTTTAAGTCACAATTTGAAAATTCCACTTTTAGAAAGTTGGCATTTTCTTGTCATAACCATTTGGTGCTTGCAGCCTGTATCCTGGGTCACATGACTAAGTGTACCTAGCAGTTGGCCTTTGTGTAGTTCTCCAAAACAGTGAGAAAAAAGTGGAATAGGTGCTGGCAGGATGGGCCATCTCTGAGTTGAGGAGGGGGAGGAGCTATCTCTCCCTGAATTCTCTCTGAACTCTCAGCCCCTGGGGCGGCTCCGCTAAGAGAACATTTCCAGATTTAGACTGCCTTTCCCTAGGCTTTGAGACTTTCTCTTGACCCCTCTTCCTCAATGTCACTCCTCGGATCCCTCGACCTCTCTACCTCAACGGCACACCTCTGACGCTCAGCAGAACTGTAAAGTTGGTTTTTTTTGTGAACTTTTTCTGTATTTGCCTACCATGCCTTTGCCCTGTATTTTTGTCTCCTCTTCTTCATGTTGTAAAGCACTCCGATACCCTCGGGTCTGGCCAGCGGTATAGAAAACCTCTAAATAATAAATAATAAATAATCACCTACCACACTTACACATCACAAAGGCTTGGCCAGAGCACACTAGTTTTTTGTGCCCCCATTCAAACTGGGGCCAGATCAGGGAGGCAGGAAATTCCAAACACCTCAAGGGGTGGAACCTTCTAGAACCTTCTCCTACTTCAAGGCTGACACCATGTACACATATTGAACCTTGAGACCCAATTCTCAGTACACATGTTTATCTGTGGATACTATAGAAGAAGGACTTCTGTGCTGCTCTTCTGTCAGAAGGGCTGCTACCCGCGAATCTCCAGCAATGACCGTCCGCGATACCCGACAGGATTTTCGCACTACAGCGACAACAGTCCACAATGCCTGGCCTGCTCTTTGCGCTACAGCAACGACCACCCTTCATTCCAGGCTGAAGTGACTCCAAGGGTCAGCTGACTGACCTCCTATCCTGACCTACAAGGACATAACAAGCTCCAGAGCCCTCCCTTCATCTGCACAGCGGACATGCTGCATGGACCAGCAACTAGACCTGCCTGAGTCCTGCAGGCATCTGCTGGAGTAAGTTCCTGATGCCCAAGAGGTGCTCCTCAGGTCCTGGACCCTTCCTGTGGCATCAATTGAGCTCCCTCTTCAGGAAAAGGAGAAATCCTGATGTTTTGGGCCTATCCACATCAAGATGTTGCCACCCTCGCTGCCCGCCAACGTGACGCTCTGGTGAACCCAACTCTTCATGCCACAGCGATCACCAGCAACGCCCGGCAACGTGGGCACTTCAAGCTACAGCATCGAGAGTCTGTGGTTATCGCCAATGCAAATCTCCAGCAATGACCATCTGCCACACCAACTGGATCTACAGTGACAAACCGTCCACGACACCCAGCCTGTTCTTTGCGCTACGGCAACAACCTTCTGTGACACTCTTCCTGTGGCCCACTATGAACAGAACTCTTCACACTGGACTTTAGAAGGTAACTCTTTCAGTGGAAGTAACCTGGTCCCTGTATCTGGCCCGTGCTCCATCGTGGTCAGCCTAAATTTGTGACTTTCACCCAGCCACGCATGACTAATTAACCGCGAGTAGTGCTTTGTGGTTTTAGGTGCTATTTTTACCTGAACTCTTTAAAATTGCAAATCTTTGGTTCTACTTATTAGATTTTTATTGTTTTGGTCTAAAATAATTCCTTAGATTTTACTCTATATTTCTAAATTGGTGTGGGATTTTTGTGTGTTGTGTTTTTGTTTTATTACTGTTTGAAGTGCTGCATAAATACTTTACCCATTGCCTCTAAGTTAAGCCTGACTGCTTTGTACAAGCTACCAGAGGGTAAGCACAGGTTAATTTGGGTTTGCTTGTGACTTTACCCTGACAGGAATTGTGTTTGCTGTTTAAGTAGGGTTTCGCTCCTCTCAATCAGTAAACCAGTTTCCTACAATGTGTAATATGCTCTTTCAGTGAATAGTTAGGACTTTAGTACCAGGAAGCTATGGTTATCTTCGCTTAAGAAATACCATATAGTGCCTGCTCTCATCCTCCCTCCGATGACAAGGATATCTTCAAAAATAGCACCATTGTCAAACAGGTGGTTCAAATGGGGAAAATGTCAGTATTGCAAGCAATTTAATTAATAATGAGTGCTGTGGTAGCTGCTTCTCTGCATACTTGAAGGCCAGAACCCTCAAGTTTCATTGCTATGTCATATGATCTCATGCTGCCTTGTTGTTTCTTGTATGGATTCCATGTTCCACAACAGCTGCTCCTTGCTGGCTGGTTTACCAGCTGCATACCATGTGGGCTCCTCATTAAAGGTTTCTACTTGCTACAGTGTTGTCTTCCTTATCGCCACAAGTGCAAAGAAGTCAAATAAAGTAGCCCAAAAAGCAACAAAGTTAGTAAAGGACATTTGTATTAAGAAGTCCCAACAAGTTAAAGGAATACCAGAAAATGAACTACTAAACAGTGCTCTTCAAGGAAGTAATTCAGCGGTTGTAGGAAGCTCGCTCTGTATATACTATACCTAAGTACAGTAAAATGTGCACAGAGTCCAGTGGATCCCCAGAGGCTTTACAGAGGCTAAAGTAGATAATACTATTACTCTAATTTGTGGTAGTTAGGGCGAGCAGATAGGTTTATCCGAGGGCTGTGTCAAGCCATTGTTATACACACTCAGGCAAGAATGATTACACACACTCAATGACTAAATCCCAGATCAATTGTTTGTAAAAATATTACTTTCTGTATGTTTATTACTTAGAACCAAAGATACATAGTTACAGTAAAATACGTTTTGGAATGTCACAGTTTTTAAGTATAAAAAGTGGAGACAGTACATTTTTAAAACAGTTCAATGTTAACCTACGGAGGAATAGCAATGACAATTTCACAGATAAGTACACAGCTTACAATTCTAATCTTCGGGTTTTAGTATCAACACTGGTCAGGGGTCCGGTAAGTGTAGAAAATGCACCACCAGGGTCACTGGGGCGGCCGGGTACAGAGGTCAAATTCGGTCACTGGGGCCCAATGTTCATCAATTGAGACTGAGGGCACTTATACCTCGAAACTTACTTTGGGAATCGTTGAAATGCCAAGGGGTGCCAGACGAATTACTTGTGCAAATAATAAGATTACACAAGGATAATTTCGCACAAGTAAGATGGGGCCAGAGGGGCGAACTCACCAAGGCTATCCCTGTAAGAAGGGGTGTACGCCAGGGGTGGGTTCTGGCGTCCACCTTATTTTCATTGTATGTGTTGGACTTGGCCTTTTTGGCAGGTTCACCCCGAAACTTTTTGCATTCTCCTAGCCTGTTTCTGTACCCTGGTGTTGGTGATTTTAGGTCTCTGCGCACTTTTTCACTGTGGTCCAGTGTAAAGTGCGTGCGCTCTCTGTGTATGTGTGGTGAGAGTGGCCTGCCCTCCCATAGGAATGCAATGGGATATGTGTGTCCATGGTAGTTCCTGATGTGTGGGGAATGCAGGGGCGAGTTTGGTATGTGCAAACTCGTGAGATTAAATGCTGGACGACGGTGTGCCCAGATTTAATGTGTCTAGTGTAGAAGTGCCACTTTGAGAAGTTTTCATTTCTGTGTGCAGTGAATGTGAATTGACTGTCTGGCTTGTGATTGACAGGAGCTGGCTGGTGTGCTTGGCTCCAGGAGCCAGGATGGGTCTGCCCGGTGGTGAATGGAGAGAGCTGCATGTTGATGGAAGGGAGAAGTTGCACCTGGGACCTGAATAGGGCTGTGCCTTCCCTACACAATGCTGGCTCCACCCCTGTGGTGCGTCTGATGTCCCTAGCCTGTCCCAGTGAAAGGGAGAGAGGGGCTGAGCAAAACGAAGTGCTCAGGAGTTCCCCTGAACCAGTTGTAGCTGGTTCTCCCATTGCCTGCACCCTTTTAATCAAAAGAAATGTGGGCATTAAATGGGGGCTGTGACCCCATGTAAAATGTTCTTGTTCTCCTACTTGAAACTACCAGGGGCGTGCAGGCTTGCCTCCCTGGGCCCTGCCCAGCCCCTGGATGCCTGATGGACTTTCTTTTGGACCTTTTGCTTTATTTTTGCTTTAGCCAAGGCTTGCTACAGCCTTCCTGCGCCTTATTTTGGGGCTGGGCGCGCTTTGATTTACCTTCCCTAGGAAAGGGAGAGCCTGGGGGCTGAGCAGCGCGGCGCTGCAGCCCTTGCCGAGGGAATCTCCCTCGTAGGGATTCCCTCCCTCCTTGTGGGCTTATTGCGGGTGCCACCCCGCTTCTTTAATTATTTATATTATGGGTGCCCACCCCGTTTTGCGTGCCAGTGGTAAAGCAGGTGCCACCCCGCTGTGCATTTTTTAAATTATAGAGGGAGCCTGCCCCTCGTTTTTGCCCCCGAGAATCACCGCCGCGGCCCTCGCCGAAAACCAGAAGTCAGGTAGGCCGCCCGGGACGTGGGCGGGACCTGCCACCCAACCGGAAGAGGCCGGCGTGAGCTGCGATGCGGGGTTCCCATGCGGAGGGGAGAGCCCCGCGGTTGTGGCAGATGGCAGGAAGCCCTGGGTCCCAGGAGGGGGCCCAGGTGAAGCAGAAATGGCGGCCGAGGCCGCCAATGGCAATGTGGGGATCCCAGGAGTGCGGCGAAGCCCCGCAGGAGAAGTACTGCCGCCGCCCGAGTGGAGGAGGAGTCGCCCATCAGCCCCGGTGAGTGAGGGCTGGGCGGGCGACATAGCCGGTGCTGCTCTTCAGGGCAGCCCCGCTCGACAGAGGGCTGCCCCAACAGTTGTCCCAGGCGGAGTCCAGGTGGGGGAGAGGCAGAGCTTGAGCGGTCCCGCTGGGAGAGCGGGCCGCTCCAGAGTAGCACAAGTTCCTTACTTGTTGTATGAGCGGACATGCCGTTGCGGGCCGCTCCACCGATGCCCCTCTTTTGTTTCAAGGGCCCCGTGGAGGTCCTGAGGTCCCGGGGACCCGTGTTCCCCCAGAGCCATGGCGCTCAAACGATGGGGCATTTCTTTTACTTAGGGGGCAGTGTCAGGCCCCACAGTTATTTTCGAGCCAGGTGGCTCCAACGCCCCTAAGCTGTTTCTAGAGCCTAGATGGCTGCAACGTTTGGCTCAATTTATTCCCAGGGGCCAGTGAGAGCCCATGTTGCATTCTGACTATTTACAGCTGCCCTGCAAGTAGTGAGTAGCTGCACAGTTTAGGCGCCATTTGAGTAAGAGTCCCTGAGAGGGACAGAAGTGGCACAGAGGTGCCAGGCCTTCCACAGCTGCGCAGCACTTAGTGCCAGCTGCAGCGTTTAGGCCCCGTTATTGTTCTCAGCTACCCAGCAAGTAGTGGGCAGCTGCAACGTTTAGGTTTGCGCAGATGGCGCACTCCTGACTGGCGCTGCCTAGGCAGCACACCCTGACATTCTGGACACAGGGCATTTGAGCCCTTTTTTGGAGATGGCCAGTTGGCCAGGGGGACTGGTAAATGTATAGGGCGCAAGGCCCTAATGTGATTTATGTGCTGAAGTGATTATGGTGCTAGAAAATGTAATGCATTTAGTATGTTTTACGCACCCTGTTTTGATACCTCTACATATGGTTTATGATTAGGAGGTTATTTTGCATTTCATGTGGTTATGCTAGTGAGATTATGTTTCACTGTGCGAGGTACGCCCCTAATGTGAGTTATACTTAGGAGGTAGGGTCTAATGTGTTTAGACTAGTGAGGAGATTGCATAATGTGTTTATGCTGGTGAGGTTGGCGCAGAATGTAATTTGCGCCTTATGTCACTGTGCATAATGTAGTTTATGTTACAGGTTGAGTTGGAGTACAGTGATTACCAGTAGTTACTGGTTGTATGTTTATGATCTATTTTTACTTGTACCAATTTCTGCTAAGTGCTGATCCTGACAGTGGCTCACGTGGCCCTGTCTTGTGTAAATAATCCTTTGTGAATATTGCCCATGCCAGTTGGCACAGTGTATGTTATGTGTTTACTATTCTAATGTGTTATGAGAATACAAAGGCTATTTTTATATAACCTTGTGTGGAGTTCCTTTTGTGGTGGTCCTGGGATGTTGTTGCAGTGTGCGTGCGCAAATGCTTTACACATTGCCTCCGGGATAAGCCTGACTGCTCGTGCCAAGCTACCAACGGGGTGAGCAGGGGTTATCTTTGGCATGTAACTCCCTTGCCCTGACTAGAGTGGTGGTTTCTGCCTGGCTTTGGCGCATAGGAGAAAACAGATTTTTTAGAAGATTATTAAGTCTACCTGTACAAACACCCTTAATTCCCATTGTTCTGGACCTAAATGTCAAACTCACAGACCACCACGCTATATTAAGACCTCTACTATTTTGGGTGCGACTCTTGTCAACCATATAACTGACACACTATAAGGAAGGCATAGAGGAGATCCTAAAGATTGACCAGAGCAGGAGCATCCTGTGGCTTAAGCATGTTTCTTCTTGGTTAGGGAAATTAGGTCTATCTTATTTTTGGGAAGAACCAACTCAGTTGACATTACTTTCCAGGAAACTGTTAAAATCCACCTTCTGGGCTTACATTCAAAATAGTGTGCTACATAGCTCGGTAACTGGCACACTAACAACAAAGTTCCTTCTTTTCAATTAGCCAAATCTTTATACATGAAGTTTAGATATGGTGTGCTACAAATGAATGTGTTCAGAAAAGGGGGTGGTGATGAACAGAGTGTCTGAATTAAGCAGACTTTTACTCTTACCCAGTCCAAAGATCAGGGCTTGATCCATCACCGTTATTTAGCTCACTTCCCCATCCCAGCTCAGAACCTGGCTATATGCAAATTAGTCTGTCCCTGGCCCAGTGCATCATGGGAACAGGGCAGACCAAACTACCAAGCCAATTCTTCACCAGAAAGGAGACAAGCTTCCGGGGACCGGTTTCTGCCATTTCAGGCGTCGTCGGCCCGGCTTGCTTGAATCCTGATGGAGCAGTGAGCAAGGGACTCATGTCTGAGTATACCCTTCCACGCTTATGGTGGACAAAATTATTCAGAAAAGGGGGTGGTGATGAACAGAGTGTCTGAATTAAGCAGACTTTTTTACTCTTACCCAGTCCAAAGATCAGGGCTTGATCCATCACCGTTATTTAGCTCACTGCCCCATCCCAGCTCAGAACCTGGCTCTATGCAAATTAGTCTGTCCCTGGCCCAGTGCATCATGGGAACAGGGCAGACCAAACTACCAAGCCAATTCTTCACCAGAAAGGAGACAAGCTTCCGGGGACCGGTTTCTGCCATTTCAGGCGTCGTCGGCCCGGCTTGCTTGAATCCTGATGGAGCAATGAGCTAAAAAATGGTGTTGGATCTAGCCCTGATCTCTTGACTGGGTGAGAGTACTCTGCTTAATTCAGAGACTCTGTCCATCACCACCCCTTGTTGTAAATAATTTTGTCCACCCTAAGCGTGGAAGGGTATACTCAGATGTGAGTCCCTTGCTCATTGCACCATCAGGATTCAAGCAAGCCGGGCCGAAGACGCCTGAAATGGCAGAAACCGGTCCCCGGAAGCTTGTTTCCTTCCCAGTGTAAGAATTGGCTTTTGTAGTTTGGTTTGCCCTGTTCCCATCATGCACTGGGACAGGAACAGACTAATTTGCATATAGCCAGGTTCTGAAACTGGGATGGTGCAATGAGCTAAAAAACGGTGTTGGATCTAGCCCTGATCTCTTGACTGGGTGAGAGTACTCTGCTTAATTCAGAGACTCTGTCCATCACCACCCCTTGTTGTAAATAATTTTGTCCACCCTAAGCGTGGAAGGGTATACTCAGATGTGAGTCCCTTGCTCATTGCACCATCAGGATTCAAGCAAGCCGGGCCGAAGACGCCTGAAATGGCAGAAACCGGTCCCCGGAAGCTTGTTTCCTTCCCAGTGTAAGAATTGGCTTTTGTAGTCTGGTCTGCCCTGTTCCCATCATGCACTGGGACAGGAACAGACTAATTAATTTGCATATAGCCAGGTTCTGAAACTGGGATGGTGCAATGAGCTAAAAAACGGTGTTGGATCTAGCCCTGATCTCTTGACTGGGTGAGAGTACTCTGCTTAATTCAGAGACTCTGTCCATCACCACCCCTTGTTGTAAACAAATGAATGTGAACACATCAAAATGGGATAGTAATCATGATGGAAATAATAATGAGTTCTGTGTATTGTGTCAAAATGAGACTAAAGAAAATGATTTACATATATTATTTTTCTGTCCCGCATATGATAAACCCAGGAACAAATGGATCAAACCCATTTGTAGAAACATGAATACTAGGTTTTGTCTAGAGGCGGAAAGGATATTGAAAACAGATACATCCCCAAAAATAGTTTTCAGTATTAGCAGATATTTATTTAATGTGAGTTTCATAAGAGCTAAAGCCTGCATGAAGTTTTAACGATTCACGAATATGTACACTTAAGCCTATGGTTTTAGTAAGATACGCAAATGATCTTTATGACTTCATGGTGTTACAAGGTAACTTTATGACTTAATATTTGCACTAAAAAAGTATCTGTAGTTTTTAGAAGATCATGTAAGGAATTGCACTGAAAGGTACAAAAAATGGAGGACAGGGTAATTATTGAGTAACGGATACTGATTCAAGCGCTCCATACAAATGATTTTACCAAATAATAAATGCCTAGTTTTAATGTATTTATTATATTATATATTTTAATTGTTATATTGCAGTTAGGTCATTCTTTTTTATTTCAAATAATTTTTATTTAAGAACAAAAAGAAACACAAAAGTAAAAAGTACATTACAAAGAAGTACACTGTTTGGTCACCGTACATTGCTGAGTTAACTTTAGAGAGCAATCGTTTACCGGCGTCTGTGATTGTAATACACATATATAATAAACAGTGATACAGAATCAAAAATTAATAAATAAAGAATAGCGAAATAAATGAATAAGCATACAATTACATACAAAAGTCTGCTGTTATCGGCTAGGTCAAGTCCAGGAGATCATATCCTGCAGGTGAGATTAAATATTGATTGGAACATACACTAGGTTACATTCATACAATGGGACATAGTATGACACACCAGTAAGTCTTGCTGGGTTACATCATCAGGTCATGGAGGATCAAAGTGGAATGAGGACGCATCAAGCGATTTCCAGAGTCTTTTGTTGGATGCTCGCCAAGGGGAGGAGTGCAGCGCTGGATTATCAGGCCCTCTCAGAAAGGATAGCCAATCCTGCCACATTTTAAAACAGACTGCCGATGAATTTTTCCATTTGCACAAAACCACCTTACATGCCAACGTGAGCATGATGTCTATAAGCTGGCGATCCTGTGCATTTGGTAATTGTGGATCTAGGGCACCCAGTATAACATATACAAATTCCCTCACTGGTTGTATTTTGAAAACATGTTGTATACAATCAAAGATTTTCCCCCAGTAAGTTTGTAGGGAGGGACAGTGGAACAGCATATGCGCTAAATCACCAGTACCAGACTGGCAATTCCAGCAATTTGGGCTATCTCGTAGGTGGCATTTAAAGAGTCTATCCGGGGTCCAAAATGTCCTATTAATTAACATGTATTTGGACTGAGAGAGGATTGGGGATACCTTATTAGAAATGGCATTACTGTGGATCGTATTCCAGTCAAACTCAATGCCCGTGGAGTTGGGGTCTGCTTCCCATTTAATTTCCTCCTGTCTGTGCGATTTCCTAGGTAGAGGAAGGAGCTGCTTATATACTTTAGAGACAAAGTGACCGGCCGCAAGTAGGCGCGGCGTGTGTGTCTTGAGCCAGGGAGTGTGTGGGGTAAGGCAGCGCGCTGAGATAATGCCCTTAAGTTTCAGAAAATTGTAAAAGTCCATAGGGGTTAGGTTATGCATGGTTTGAAGTGTGGAGAACGGTAGAGGCTGTGTCCCTTCATAGAGATCCTTCACCATATTAATGCCCTTCTTGGACCAAGACTCCCAGTAGAGGGTTATGCCTTCCGTTTTAAAGTAAGGGTTCCGCCAAAGCGCCATCGTCGTTGATTTCCTAATTTTCAAATTAGAGTTATGAGCCTGGTCTAGTCTTAAAAGAGCGCGCCTAGTGTTCAGCAAAATGTGTTTGGAGTGTGTTAGGTGGGAGAGATCCATGGTGAGTAGGGACGTCAGTGGCATATTATCTATGATGGCTTTATCAATATTTAACCATAGCGGGACATAAGACGGGAGTCCAACAGCCATTGTGCCCCCTGTTTGCATAGGAATGCTGTCTGGTAATTCCTGAAGGAGGGCAAACCCAGGCCTCCTTTTTCTTTCGCCAGCTGTAGCTTTTTCAGTGATATCCTGGCTTTCTTGCCTTGCCACAGGAAAGCACAAAACCGCTTGTCTACTTTGTTAAGGAAGTCATCAGTGAACGTCATCGGTAGCATGCTGGCTAAGTAGTACACTACGCGTGTGACCATCATTTTAAGGGTTTCCGCCCTCCCCCACCATGAAAGGTATTTAGGTGACCAGCCATCTAGTAAGGTAGAAATCTTCTTTATTATTAATTAATTTTTCATTGATTTTTAATGTGGATACTAGGTCCTTATCGAAATCGAATCCCAAGTATTGATACAATGTGGCCGCCAAGTCAGACCCGAGTCCCCAATGATATCTCTGTCGCCTATATTGTTAAGTAATTTCACCTCCGTCTTATCCTTGTTCAACTTGTATCCTGACACCAGCGAAAATTCGTAGATGGTCGACATAAGTGCGGGTATGGCCTCTTCTGCTTTTTCCGACATAACCAGCATGTCATCTGCATAAGCAGTGAGTTTAATATAGCAACCCGGAAAGGGAATACCAGCTATTTTGTCATTATTCCTTATATGATAGAGGAACGGTTCAATGGCCAACAGAACCAAAAAAGGGACAGGGGGCACCCTTGTCGCGTTCCCTGCTGTAAGTTAAACGAGGAAGAGAAAGAACCCCCTGCCCTTACCTTCGCAGTGGGGCAGAAATATAAGGATATTGTTAGCTTCGTAAATGTTTCTCCCAAATTGAATTTATTTAGGACTGCTTCAAGGAAAGTCCAGTCCACTTTGTCAAAAGCCTTTTCGGCATCCAGGGTAATTGCTACTGTGGGGGTGTCTAGGAGTTTCGCTTTTTCCAAAACATGCACTAATACCCTCGTGTTGTCACTCGATAGTCTGTTTTTTAAGAACCCTGCTTGTGATGGATGGATAAGTTTTGGGAGTACCTGTTGAAGACGGGCTGAGAGAATCATGGCTAAGATTTTACAGTCAAGATTGATGAGGGAGATGGGTCTATAATTTTTCGGGAGAGACGTATCTTTGCCCTCCTTGGGGAGAACCGCAATAGTGGCCTCAGAAAGCGTACCCTTAAGTTCCTCAGTGCGGTTTATTTCCTGAAAGAGGTTTAGAAGAGGTTCAACTAGAAGAGAGGGGAACTTTTTGTAGAATCTAGCTGAAAACCCGTCAGGGCCAGGGGCCTTCCCGCTTTTTAGTGCTCTAATCGCTTTCTCAATTTCACTAACCTCAATTGGCGCGTTAAGATTCGATTGTTCTACATGGGAAAGTGTTGGGAGGTCACACTCATTTAAATATTCCTGAATCTTGTTTTCGTCTACCATTTTATTCTTGGCGTAAAGAGTTTCGTAGAATTCTCTGAACACCTCAGCTATCTTATCAGGCTCCGAGTGTGCCGCCCCAGAGGCATCTTTTATGGTGTTAATTGTGTTCTTCTGTACCTTAAATTTCAGATATGCGGCAAGGCTCTTACCCGCTTTATTTGACTCGCAAATTTTAAACCTACGCCTCTTGTCTAACCAGACCCCAGCTCTTTCACTTACTATCTTATTATATTCGTACTTTTTTGTTGGCGATTTTATTCAGTGTTATGCTATCCCTGGTTGCCTGATGCCAGTTTTCTAAGGTTTGTATCTCTTGTTCTAAGGTTCCTAATATCATGTTGTGGTCTTTGTTCATAGCTGATCTAATCCTAATGCACACCCACCTAATAGTGCTTTGTAGGGCCTCCCATCTGATGAGTTCAGAGGTGTCCCCCTGTTTATTAAGTTGTAGGTATGATTGAATAGCAGTCTGGATAGTTTCCCTGTGCTGTTCCTTTTCCAATATCTCATTGTTTAATCGCCAGGACGACTTCCAGGAAGAGGGCTTTACATTAGTGATTGACAGTGAAATGCAGGAGTGGTCCGACATAACTCTTGGCTCTATTGACGTATCTTCTATTCTTGGGATACCATTTTGAGTGATGAGGAGATAGTCTATACGGGAGTAAGAGTCGTGTGGGGAGGAATAGAATGTGTAATCCCTGCCAGTGGGGTTCTGTAGCCTCCATGAGTCAACCATGTGGAATCGAGTGCACATGTTAACGAAAGCTTTATGGGATTTGTTCGTCCGGAAGACGCACTTGGAGTCTCTGTCAAGGGTAGGGTCCATGGGGAGATTGAAGTCTCCAGCCAGGATATGTACAGCTGAGTTTGGAATGGTTTCAATTTGTTTAGCTAGATCCGACCAGAATTGTAGGTCACTGGTATTTGGGGCGTATACATTCGTTACATAAAATTCCGTGTTGTCTTTAGTTAGCCTCGCTGTAACCCACCTCCCTTTTCCATCTGCTGTTGATGAGAGAAATTCCACACGTGCTTTTTTCGCGATTAGTGTTAGTACCCCATTCTTCTTGCCCACCGCTTCAGATCCCACAACCTCTGAGTAGTATTTATTCTTTAGTGTGTAGAACTGTTTAGCATCAATTTCAGTCTCTTGCAAGAGAACAATGTCCCCCTTCTGCCTACGCAGATAGTCCAATATCTTTTGTCTCTTGATTGGCTGGTTCAGCCCTTTGACGTTCAGAGAGAGTTTTTTCAATTTGTCTAAATTGGACGTTCCCAGCGGTGTATTAATTGTGGAATTTGCCATTACAAAGGGTTACCGAAAAGGCTTCACCGCCCCCCAAGTTAGCATTGACCTCCAGAGTACCGTGTATGATTTCCTTCGTGGCATTGGAATGGTGTTATTGACAGACCTGCAAGAAATATTGTTGGACCAGCCTAGACAGCAAATAATATCATCAGTGCATAAAATAAACAAAACATACAAAAGGAATAAGACAGAAATGAAATCCTCTCCCATCCCCTCCCCCCACCCACCCCACCCAACTTTAGATCAACAGGCATGGTGACGAGGGAAAACGGCTTCCCTCCCTTGGCATATACCTAAGGATGTCTAAAGTTCAGAAACTGAACTTAACTGGCTTACAGAACCTTCCATGTGCATAAGAACTATCTTATAAAAGCTTACAAAACCATTCTGCCCTGTCAAAGTTTACAGAGCCATTTTAGGCACATAATAACCTGGAGTAGTCAAACGTGTGAACTTGTATTTGACCAGCGAACAAGTGCAGTTAGTGTATACAAAATCTTTCGCTCGCATAAGGACCATCTCTTACAAACTTACAAACCCATAAGGCTATGTCAGTTTATTTACAAAACCATTTTAGATGCCTAGTATTCTAGATTAGCAAAACGTGTATTCTTGTACTTGAACCGCACTCAAGTGTAGAGGTTGTATACAACGTTTCCATTAACCATAGACTCCCAATTGCCTTATGTCCATCAGTTCGGCTCTGTTTACCAGGGTTAGTCCGTGAGGCAATCATAAAAATAGACAACGTGAGATAACTGTGGAACCATTGTGAAGCCATCATGGCCCCTTGTTCTACCAATTAGAGTAAAGTAAAAGAGGCACGAGCCAGCCCCAACAGACCCCTATCCTGCGGTCTCCAGTATAGGTGACACTCTAGTTATCATCATAGGTATCACCCGTATATGAACTCACATATAAATCATTTACACAATGGTTAACGTATGCTGAAACAGAAAACATACAATAGCATGCATGAGGCACAAAACTGTATAAGGATATTATGGTGGACCACGTGCTGAGACTGCTGACGTGTCCATGTTGATCTCATCCGTGTCGTCCAGAAGTCGCTTCAGACTTGTGGGGTCCGAGAAAATCTGTGGGGAGCCCTTAATGACCACTCTATATCTTGCGGGACCTACAAAGACAAATTGGTATCCCAGGGTACGTAGTCTAGGTCGGAGATCGAGCAAGGCCTTCCTAATGTCGACTGTTTTTTTGCTATAGTCTTGCGATATGTATATCTTGGACGTCTTCCATAGTATGTGATTATTCTTTCGTACAAAGCCCAGAATTTGCTCGACATGTTGATACCTTAGCGGCTTACAGATGATAGCTCTCGGCCCCTTTTGGTTCTGAGGAATTCTGCCTGGGACTCTGTGGGCCCTATCAAACTCTAGTGGTTGGCGGAAGTTGAGGTTGGTGGCCTTTGAAAATATATATAAATAATATATCTTTCCTTATGGCTGTGATTTCCTCCTTCGTGGATTTGGTCACCTCATGTACCTCTGCCAGCTTATTCAAGATCATGTCCATCGTTTCATTGATGTATTTTTTCCCTTTTAAAGGTGATACCGGTGCCGGTGGTTCTGCCTTGAGTCTCTTGAAGGTTTTCTCTGTCTTCTCCCCCATGTTGTCCAAGGTGGTGAACTGGGTTCGTTTGGCTCGCGGTTATTGATTATGCTGCTGTGTTTGCGCGCACTGAGGCTGGTCTTGCCTTATTATTGCAGGCTTTACGCTGATACAGTGGCGAAGTTCGTACAACATATACCTCAATTTGTCACGCAGTGTACGCTGATTGCTTTATGTATACGCCAGTTAGTTAATATCGCCACATCTGTGCGCCGTTTTCATGCCTTCATTGCCATGAGAGCCCTAGGATCTTACTGCATTTCAGGGCACCTCAGCCGGTGTAGCGTGAACAGTGAACCCTTGCTGATCTAGGGAATAAGCAGATATCTCCTTAAGCAGAAGTACGATTGCATTATCTTGATGAAGAGCCCGCCATTTTGTTCAAATTTTCCGTCTGGAATATGATGAAATCTTCCGTGCACATATCTTATAGAGTCTAAATATTCACCGGTTCCCCACCTGGGTCAAGAGCACTCATCAATGGGATCATGTCATGCTAGTGCCATTGGTTGGTTGCGCTGAACGAACTTCAAGGCAGCGTTTCCCTGCCTCCTCAGGTTGTTAGACTACACTTCCTCTGCTACCACCGCCATATTGCATGACAAAGTTTACTTGGTCGCGCTGGTGCGATCGTGCTAATGGCCAGATGACAAAATGAAATTAAGCAGGTCCTGGACTCTGTCTGGCAGTGACTCTGCCCAGTCTTGCCTTGCCTCGCAGCCGGAATCCTCCCGCGCCTCTATTCACATTCTGGGGGCACGTTTTTCCTCTTTCATTCTCCGCCGCCATTTCGCGAGCCGCAGTCGCCGTGAGCGCGCTCTATAAGTCGTGTAGGCAGATTTTAGGTATTCATTCCCACCAGGCTTTTGTGACAGCAGCATGCAAGGGGCAAGGTCGCTTGAGGTGTGGGCTCACTTACTATCAGCACACTTTTCTTGATGCACGCATTTCCTTTTCAGCCCGAACGCTGCCTGTGAGCCGCCATTTCCGATCCGTGGAGGCAGTCCGATGCGCTCGATTTCTGAACTCGGATTTCTCGGACTCTGAGCTATGAATCCCCGCTCAAGAGGCACCAGGGGAGAGCCTTCACCTTCCGATTTACTATTCCACTCTGCTAAGCCTCGTTGCACCGCTAATTACGCTCCGGGCATTACTTGAATCAAACGCCAAGGGAGGAGGTGAAACCCTAAGCCGCCATCTTCCGCGGCATCCAAACCACGTCCCCCGCAGTTAGGTCATTCTAGTGTCTATTCTTACTATTGCCCCTTACCTTGATGAATTGTTACTAATTGAAGGCAAAGCTGTATCAATTGTACTTAAATAACTTGTATGTGAATATTTACGATGTATCATTTATGGTTTTAATTGAACCGAAATAAAGAAATTTTGAATTTGAATTTGACTGGGGGCACTCAAAGAGGTGCCGGTTGAAGGTTAGTAAAATTGGAGTTGTGGGACAATCTCCAGGGGTATAGACCTGCACTGGGGGGGCCATGAGGCAGCACCAAACACACACCATCAGCGGTGCAGAGGTGGCCAGGTGCAGAGTGCCAACACAGTGTTGGGCACCCAACGTAAATCAATGGAGAATGAATATTTCAAATAAAGGCTGCAGGCTCGGTCCAGGAAGCTGGACGAATGGAGCCGGTGGCTCTGGAGGTAAGTTGGAGTGTTGAGGAACTCAGGGACCCCCTGAGTCGAGCTCCCCAAGGCCTGGGGGTTGTGGGTAGTGGGGTGTTTTTGGACATCAGAAAAGTCTTACCAAGCTGGTCGCGGTTGGGGGACCCTTCGTGTTGCGGCTGCAGGTGTCGTCATGGAGTCCAGGAGAGGTCACTCTGGTGTGGACTCCTGCTCAGGACCGCTGGGGAACCTTTTTGGGATTGGTAGGTGTGAGGTGGCGCCCCCGCGGCCCCCCAGGAGGGCTGTACTACCCCGCACCTACCTCGGTCTTTTTCACCACCGGGACTACAAAAGCGCACCCCCTATCATATGGCGAAGACAGAACCGGGCACTCCGGCCATAATCCACGAGGCTCCGCCCTTCTCTCTTCCCCAGGGACCAACCAGAACCACGAGCCCGGAGGAAGCATATCCCTCCGACCCCGGAAGTCCCGCCTTGGCGGCAGAGTCAGCACAGGATAAAAGCGGGATCCGAGTAGAACACCCCGTCGGAGTTTTGTGGCAGGAGATTCAGACCGGAGCCGGAGTAGGAGAGCAGACGTGTGACGAAGAGGTGTGGACCGAAGAGTGGTGGAGCCCACAGGAGGTGGCTGAAGAGCGGCCGTAACTCACTTGGAGAGTTACGGCGGACCGGGTGAGTGTCTTAAGCCTTCCTTACCCCGACTCATTAGGAGTCTTAGTAACGCCCTGTAAATATACCCTTCTCTTTAGCATCACGTCCCTTGCACTGTAGCATATTTGTATAGCACTCGCACTGTTTGAAGCGGCCCCCTGTCCCCGTTCCCACACCTCCCTTCCCGACACCCTTTCTACAAACCCCCCTTGTGTTCCGGCCTCCCTACGCCCTCCTTTCCTCACGATATCTTTTCTCTTCCCGCCCCCTCACGACCCGGGTGACGGTGTTCGGTATAGCATTGGAGCATAAGGATAAGACTAACGGTCCTTTGTTTCTTTCTCTTACTGCCCTCCGTGGACCTCCCCTACATCGGAGCTGTCGTTGGAGAATCCCAGACCCAGGACTGCACCCAAGACCCGGAGCGGACTGCGAACCCGGACTCTCTTTGCATTCCTTTTTGTTGGGACATTGATTCTGCCTCCTTGTATAAATAAACTTACAGAATAGCACACTACATACGGCCTCCTCGCCTGCTTTTCCGGCCCGCAGATCGCCCAGCCTTACAGTAGGCCACTTCAACTCGGGCCAGAGGTGTTGGGTGCAGAGGTAGGTCCGGAGGTCTGGTTGTGCAGTTCAGCAAGGCACTAGACCTCTTGGTGTTGGTTTCTTTGTGGATACAGCCGCTGTCCTCTGGAGTTTTTGGTCTTTGGGGAAGGCAGGCAGTCCTCCCAGGGTTATGGAGGTCACTGGGCCTGCAGGACGAGTCGTTTTTTGAAGCAGGTTTCTTCGACGGCTGCAGAAAGTCTAGTAGGGCTGGGGCCAGGACAGTTGTCGTCTGGAGTCTTCACTGCTGGTACAGCTTTTTGGCCCTTCTTCTTCTTTAGGTTGCCAGGAATCTAAGGAATAAGGTGCAGGGGTGCGCCTAAATACTAAATTTAGGGGCATTACAGGTGCTGGGAGGTAGCAACCAATGGGCTACTTAACTTTAGAGTGACTACACCCTTTGTATGTCTACTCCCTTTGGGGAGGGAGCATACCCTAATCCTATTGGCTGAAAACCTCACAAACAATATGGAGGATTTTCAACAGAGGGGGTCACTTCAACTCAGTACACTTTAGGGGTGGTCCTGGCTGAGAGGAGACACCCCTCTTTTGCTTACTAATTTTCCCGCCGACCTTGCTGCCAAAAGTGGAGCTTGGTCAGGGGGGCAAGCATCTCCACTAGCTGCAGATGCCCTGGCTAACATAACAAAGGCTCACCGCCCTTGTATGCTGGTCCTGCTCGGGTGTAGGTGTGAAGCACTTCTACCCAGAGCAGGCTTTGTTTCTGAGCCACGGGAGCACAAGGCTCCCACCTCAGGGGGTCAGAAACATGTCTGGAAGTGGCAGGCTGGTGCAGACTAGTCAGCCGCAAAGAAGCGATTTGGTTGGTTTTCAGGGGCACCTCTGAGGTGCCCTTTGAGTGCATTCATTAATGAATCCAACACTGGCTCAGCGTGGGCTCATTAGTTTGCGATGCTTTGTACCAAACACCTTGGGATTCGGTGAAGCCGTCATGGAGCTGTGGAACTCATATTGACACGCTTCCAGCCCATGTACTCCGTATGTCTTTACTATGCCCTTATAATGCCTATGAATGGACTTAGACACTATAGGGGCATATCTGGTCATGCAGGTATGCCCTCACCAGAGGTATAGTTTGGTGAGAGGCCTCTTAGGGTGGCATAATACATGCTGCAGCCCTTAGAGACCCGCTCTGGTCACAATGCCATTGGTACCTTTTACAAGGGTCTTATACGTGGGCCAGAGGTGTGCCATGCAATGTGTTTTTTTCGCTTTGCATGTGTGCTTCATTCTGCAGGACACAAAGAAAGAGCAAATCACAATTATTGATTGTTTATGTGAAGGAAGGTGTCCCTTCCTGCACATAAACAATCGTCCCTGCAGAGCAGGCAACCTTGCAGCATGGCAGCAGGGTGCCTGCACTGGCTCTGTGCAGCTTTTTTTGTGCCAGTGTTAGGGGAAACACAGGGGTGCATCATATTCTGGTGAATGCGGCACATCCCTGTATTTTAAAAATGTCAAGACAGCCGCGCTGCCAAATTTGGCGCAGAGCCGCGCTCTGACATATGTTTTTGTTAATATGCGTGTGTCTAAAGAAGGAAGCTATGTGCAGAAAGTTGATGATTCAAGATTCTTTACCCAAGTGTGCTCTAAGGATTGTTCATTAGTTGTACTGTCTATTGTTTTTATTTGTTGCAAAACTTTAATGGTATTTCCTACCTTTCCTTTGTATGCCTTATTATAAATATGTATGAAACTAGTTGTGACGGAAGCACTCTTTCAGCCTTCCGACTCACTTCCTTCCCCCGTGATACCCACCCCGTTACACTAGTGTTCCTAAATGTTTTTTATTTCGTGTATCATAATTTCTTGAGAAGCCATTAGTCCGTATGTATTTTACTTTATTAGTACAGCCCTACTACGTCCGAGTTTGCCATTTGTGTGGCTTTCACTGTCTGAAACCTATAAAATGTGCTTTTTTTGGGAGATGTGACATACTTTTCTTACTTCCACAAAGGCAGACTCCACGTCGCTCTGTCTATACTCTTATCTATTTTGCTTTTCAAACTGAGCAATTTCGATGTCACTCTGATTATTTATACTTAGACTTTTTGCTCAACTCCACAAAGGCAGACTCCTCATCAGTCTGTCTATATTTAGACTTTTCCTGCTTTTTGACCTCTGTGCTAGTCTGTCTTCTGACTTAATACTTAAACTATTTAAGCAGATTCTATGTTAGTCCTCTGGCCTTCATGGACTCCCTATGTATACCTATATAAACATTCTTATTGAAGGAGCCCACTAAGCACCAGTGCCAATGCTGCAACTTGGAGAATGACCAAGGATCACTGTGGTTAGTTTAATTAACTATCAAAACAAAATGTCAGTAATTAGCTCCTGCTGGAATATGGGACATATCGAGATTTAAACCTGAAGAGTATTTAACAAGTATTCAGCAGAAGTGTGTAGAACAAGGTTTTTTTAACGAATAATGGGGTTCAACTCTGGCTTGCTACCAGCGCTTTCCAGTAATCGCCTGTGTTCAAATGATGGCCACTGACATACATTGGAACATTCACTACATCATCCATCATGCAATCCTTCATAAAACCCAACTCCTGGTTCTAGGTAAAGCTTCGGGATACAAAGGGGCAGGTGTTTTTGTTTTGCGTAACGCAGTGCAGCTACAAAAGATGAAATCGGGAGAGGGCTGGCACATGAGGTTGAGAGGGTAAGACTGCAGGAGGATCTGGGTATGTGGATGTGTTGAGTCGGGTTAGTGATTACAAGTGGGGCAGTGGAGTAGAAAAGTATAAAAGGGTTACAGAGGAGGTGCTTGAGATAGGTCATGGGTGGATTTGGACATGTTTGACGGTCATCTGTGTCATATAAAGGTAATGTGCTAAAGGCATACCTGTACAGCTGAGGACAACTTGGTATGTCAAGCTTGGATTTAGGGAACAAAAAGTAGCCCCATTCCTACAGCAAGCCCCAGATAATCAGTAAGGGGATGTCTTGCTTTAGTGGAGTAGATGTTATCACATCTGAGCAATTTAGGTGAAACACTGTTGTATCCCATTCAGGAATGTAGCCAAAACAAATGAAATGACTATTAAGACTCAAGCTGGAATACTTATTTTGTCATCTAAGTTTCTGTTCGCATGTAGCTTGTTGGAGGGGTCTTAAGAGCACTGCATATAAGGGGGTGAGTGTGTGAAAAGCTGGAGAATCATTATTTTGCACAAGTGAATACCATCTTAGAAAGGTAACATTTTGGAGTGAGGACACAGAAACTTGGCGAAGTGGTGGTGGAATTCACCACAGAGCTGAGGTGACTTGTTTTTTGTGACTGTTTGGAGAGCAGTTTGTTTTGAAGAGCTATCGTGATAAAGTGTCAAAGGAATTGTGGTTAAAGGGCGACAACTCCTCTAGATAAAGTAGTGTTGTGGGCAAAGCTAGTGGGACATCCCATGGCATGTGATGGGGAGATAAGGAAAGAGTGAAATAAATGTCAGTAGACAGAAAAAAGAGAGAAAATATTGGGAGATAAGAAAACTAATATAGGGTTATGTTCTCAGTGTTGGACGCTGTGGTATAAAATTCGTTGTAAGATGAGGCATTTTGTTAAGGGTTGTAGGAGTGACCACAAAAATAGACAAGATAATGTTTGAGGGTATTGAGGTAAGCATGATGTTCAATTCTTCTGTGAGGCTTACAATTTCTCTTGCAAACTTTTAATACGTTTAACAGGATACCACCAAGGAAACCTGTCATAAGGCCTGGGGCAGGGAAATGGTGAAGAACCTATTAAGATGGGTGTTGTTTTTAATCTTGTATTGAGATATCAAGTTGACACACTATTGGCAAGTGTTATGGTTTGGTGATGGGACATAGTGTACTTGGACTGCAGCATCAAAAGAAGCTGGGAGTAAGCCTAGATTTCACTAGTTCTCCACAAGCTGTGGTCAGTATGAGAGAGAAGGATGATCTGATTTTTGGGAAAGCCTAATTTGGGGAAAGCCTGAGGCCTGATATGCTGTCTGAGAAGGAAGGCTGGACCTGCACCCTTTATCCCAGGCTGAAGTGACTCTAAGGGTGTGCTGACTGACCTCCTGTTCTGAGTTATAGAGACACAACAAGGTCTAGAGGCCTCTCTGCTAATGCCCTACTAATCTGATGCAATGGACCTGCAACTAGACCTGCATGAACCCTGCTGACCTCTGTTGAAGTGAATTCCTGATCCCCAAGAGGTGCTTCCCAGGTTTTTAGGTCCTTGATGTGGCATCAGTTGACCATCTCCTGGAAGAAAAGGAAAAATCTTGAAGTTTGCACTCTTCGCATCCACGAACAGGCCCGTTCGTGCTAAGATCTTGCCGACTCCCAACACAAAGCTCAAGTGAACCCAGGTCTTCATGCTACAGCGACCACCAGGGACGACTGGCAATGTGAGATCTGCACTACGCTCTATTGCATCAATAGCCCACTGTGACTGCCAAAGTGAAGCTCCAGCAACAACCATCCGTGATGCCCCAAAAGATCTTTGCATACATCGAGGACTGTCTGTGATGTCTAGTCTGGTTTTTGCAATTGAGCAACGACAATCCGCAACACTGCTCTTCGCGGACTCCTCCACTGTGAACAGAACTCTTTGGGCGGACTTTGAAAGGTAACTTTTTCAGCGGGACTAATAAGGTCTCTGTATCCAATCCATGCTCCATTGCGGTCAGCCTGAACTTGCGATTCTCACCCCATCTTACACAACCAGATAATCACAAGTGAAGCTTTGTGATTTTAGGTGCTACACTTACCTTGAATTTTTAAAATTGCATATCTCTGGTGCTACTGATTGGATTTTTGTTGTTTTAGTGTCAAATAATTTATTACATGTTATTCTATGTTACTACATTGGCGTGGGATATTTATTGTATTGTGTTTTCACTTTATTACAGTTTGTGTGCTGCCTAAATACTTTACACATTGCCTCTAAGTTAAGCCTGACTGCTTTTGTGCCAAGCTACCAGAGGGTTAAGCACAGGTTAATTTAGTGACTTTTGTGGTTCACCCTGGCAAGGATTCTGGATGCTGCTTGAGAAGAGCTCACACCCCCCTTAACCAACAACAAAATGTCTTACAAATAAAAATTACACTTCAGAAACACAGCAGTCAGTGTAAACATCTATATTTAACTGTACAGGGAATGAAAGGAAGTCTAAAGTAGGCGCAGTGAATACTCACAAGTAACACAAAAATCGCTGGGATTCTAGAGAACAATGATGCTAGCAGAAGCAGATTTTCTGCCCCTAGTTTTTCATAACAAAATATCCACAGAGATTTCTCTAATAATGATGGAAACTCTCACCCGCATCATTTGGCATGCTTCATCCTTGAGTTCCTCCTCACTGTGACTAGTTATGTATTTGTCCATGGCGGGCTCACCAGGAGCTCTACAGGTGGGAAAGGTGAATGCCAACATTTCTCAGCGGCACAGTATACAGTCTAAAACAATCCACAGACATGTTGTGGATCATCAGAATACCTCACCTTTCTGCGTTCAAATCATAATAATCCAGTTAAAAGTTTATTGGGAGTGTACATTAGTGGCTCAGTTTTAATCTTAACATATCTATCACATCATTAAAAATGACCTGGCTAGGGCGTGGCTTGGTAAGCCAACATGGCGGACGTGTGCTAAGCCGGCTCCGTCCAGCCCGCCAAATATCCGACATTTATCCTAACATCCTGGGAAGATCGTCGCCGAAAAACAAGCTTCCGCGACACCGCTCTGGCTACTCTATTTTCCGCGGTAAATTTGACGCTGGGGGCTGCCCAGGAGCTGAGATACGATGCAGGGGTGAGGTATGGCCGAGTGGGGACGGACCGGTGCGCTGCGTACGGTGCTGCAGTCCTCGTTTGGGGGCCGAGATAAGACTCCGTCCTGACTAACGGGCACACCCTGCTGCGGCGAGCAGAATGCTTCGACGGAAGAGCCCAGCCGTGGCTCTGTGGTGCAGACAGCTGGGCTCCCGGTGCGGACTGGGAGGATCCGGTGGCCAGATCGGGCCACGGAGGTAGGGCTGTGCCGTTGCGGCAGGAGTGGTGGCTTGGGCCAGGCCCCCTTGACAGCAGTGGTGTGGCTTGAGTGTGGAGGCGGCCGGCGATAGGGGCGGCTGGTCTGATCCACGCGGTGCCTCCTTCGCCTTGGTGCTGCGGGGGGATCAGTGGCACGGTTGGGCCGCGCGGGGTGCTGTTGGGGACCGGTAAGCTGCCTTGCCCTCCCCCTGGCAGCGTCCCGTGTCTCCTGTGGTTGTGGCGCAGTGACGGTGATTGGGGCCCTCCCTGGCGCTGTGGTGGGGATTGGCGGCATTGCCGGGCCACTTCAGTGCGCCCCAGATGGGACAGGATCTCTGGGGCGACCGAAGGGCCAGCGTGTAGGGGTATCTTACTGGCTGGTGCACAATTGGCGGTTGGGGCGGACCACGGGATCTGACACTATCTGGGTCGGCCCGGAAGGCTCGGAACGCAGCCATGACCAGAGATAAAGGAGGAGGAGGGTCGACCAAGCAGGGGCCTATCGACAAGTTTACCGGCCCGGGAGCGGCGGCTGGTGTCTCTGGGAGCAAACCGGGAGTGGTGCCAGACAATGCGGCCCTCATGGCTGCTAGAACCCAATCCAGGGACATTTTGGATGCAAAAATAGGAGCGGTTGGATCGGACGTGATGCTGCTGCGGCAGGACCTGCGAAACGCGGTGTCCCGCATTACAGAAACTGAGACCCGCATATCGGGAGTAGAGGACGACGTGACGGAGCTGAAGCGAAAGGAGGCTGCAATGGAGACCATCCAAAAGGGCCTCATGCTCAGAGCGGAGGATGCGGAGGGACGGGCCCCACGCAACAATCTCCAGAGCGGAGGATGCAAAGAGGGCAGTATGGAACGCTTCCTCATGACCTGGCTGGAGGGTTGCGTCCCCCCTGAGGCTATGTCCAAATGTTTTGTGGTGGAAAGGGCTCATAGGGCGCTTATGCAGAAGCCTCCGGTGGGGGCCCACCCACGGCTGGAAACTGCCAAACTACTGAACTTTCTGGACAGGGACGCCATCTTGAAACAGGCCTGAGCCAAAGAACCCTTGTTCTTCAATAATACTCGTATTCTGATATTCCCTGATTACACGTGGCAGGTCCAGCAGCAGCGTCAATCTTTCATGGCAGCTAAGGCCCGTCTGCGAGAGCTTAAGCTTCCCTATGCCTTGTTGTTTCCGGCCCACCTTCGAGTGGTCTTTCACTCCCGCACTCATTTCTTCGATACCCCGGAAGAAGTCTTCCAGTGGACGGACAAAACTGTTCGGGTGAGACCCCACACGCCGCCGGGCAGAGAGTCGGACTCGTCCTTGAGTGATGAGGCCGGGGGGGCCCTCGTGGTCAGCGGCAGAGGGGCAACAGAAGGTCACGATCACGGCGGCGCCCGCAGTCCTGTGGCGCCTCCTCCCGGGGGGTGCCGGCCCCGGGGAGCCAAACACTGGAACCTTAACTTAGGATGCTGGAGAGGTGCTGTGGACCTACATTTACTGACTTCCATGATGTGCTGAACTGGGCTTGTCTTACGGTCAGGTTTGAGCTGGCGGGAGCCCTTCCAGGGGGACATGGGCTATGAGTTGGGGATCCATTTGTTGGAGCAGTGCCCATCCCACCATTGGGGATCGGGGACCAGCCCTGCCACAACAGATACTTCAGTGTTCTTGAGGTATGCGGTGGGGGTTTGTTGGGTGGGGATTGTTTTTGTTTACAGGTCGCACTTACACTGCAGGTCCGCCACAGATTACACGTGTTGAACTATAATGCCACCGCTTATGGCTAGCATTCCTGACTGTGGGTGGGGGATGCAGAGCGGCCACCGTGTCCTGAGTTGTAACGTCCGCGGGCCCTAGACAAGATCAAGCGGGGGCCATACTCCACCATGCAAAGAGGGTGAAGGCTGATATCCTCATCTTGCAAGAGACACATCTTATGGGCTTGAGCAGCAGTGGACAGACACGCAGGGGCGCTACTTGTTTCTACGGGGTAGGGTTGGGGAGAATCCTTTTTTATTTTGGGCAGTGTATATGCCCCTCCCCCATTGCAGTGGAATTTGATTGAGAGGCTGCAATCCCTGTGGGCTGATATGCCAGATGTATTGTCCGTCGTGGGCGGGGACTGGAACGATGTCATGGACACAGCCACGGATAGGACCGGAGTTGGAGGTGGCCATAGGAGCGTTCTCCCTACAAAACTATACTCTCTAGTGAAGGGGTGGACTGGGTCGAAACCTGGCAGCGCGCCCGCGGTGCGGCTCAGGGATTCACATACCTCCCAGGCATGATTATATCTTTGTTCCCCTGGTGATGGCTAACAGAGTGGTGGCGGCGGGGATTTTGCCCCGGGGCCTTTCGGACCACTCCCCGGTGTTTATAGACCTATGCATGGGCAAGGGTAGACAACCGTTTCGATGGTGCCTGGCGGTGTGGCTGCTTGAGAACGCGGAATACGCGGTGGATATGGGTGAAACCATTGCCCAATATTTGTCTGCGAATGTGGGTTCCGTTTCTGGTGTGGCCACCTTGTGGGAGGCACTGAAGCCCACTCTGCGAGGAGTGGATATCCCCTGGTGTGCGGCGGCTCGCAGGAAGCGTAGGGAGGAACTGACTCGCACTGAGACCAAGGTAGAGATGCTCGAGCGACAGAAACATGAAACAGGGAGTGATCTAGGGGTGCGGCAGTTATTGTTGGCCCAACAGGAGTGTGCCGCACTGCTGATGGATGAGGCCCGTCAAGTCTGGCTGGCGACGCACAGTAGAGTGTATCAATGCGGGGAAAAGTCTAGCAAGATGCTGCAACGCCTTTGTTAAGGCACGTTTCAATCTCAGGCCCTACCGGGAATCTTGGACCAGGCGGGGACTCCGATCACGGACCCTCCCGCCATCACGGAGAGTTTTGCTACATACTACGCGGATCTTTATGCCCCCCGGGAATGTTTGTCAGCTGATACGATATATAAATTTATCACTGACTTGCCACCTAAGGCGCTACCGGACCAAAGTCAAAGTCAAAATAAGCTTTATTCGATTTTTAAATTGCAAAATCATTGCACATGTTAAAAGACATGTTTTTAAAAACAATCTGTACAATTAAAAAAAAGTAAAAAAGGATAAAAATAGAAATCGAGACTATGTACAAGGCTATAAATCATCAGAGGTGACAGCGGGCAGATTATTTCATTAGAACGAACTCAGGGTTAGGATAGGATGATCATACACATATATACATGTGCACTGCCAACATTTTTCTGAACCAATACTATGTTTATTTATTTATTTATTTGTGACATTTGTAGAGCGCACTGTTACCGTACGGTGTCCTGGCGCTATCTTGATAACTCCTAAACTGCATCCCCGGAACTAGTTTACAAAAAGCCACGTTTTTAGCTGCCACAGGAAGACCATTCCAGGCCAACGCCGCCCCTCGGCTAAAACTCCTGCCTCCCCAACACACTTTCCTGATGCGTGGGGTCTTGATCAATCCCAAAGTGGCAGACCTCAGAAGTCTACCTGGTTTATACAGGGGAAAGTGTTGCCCCAGGAATGCTGGGCCTATACCATGGGTCGCCTTATAGACAACACACATGCTTTTAAATAGGATCCGCTTCCTTAAATGCATGCATTAAATACATGGGATCATATGATATTCCTAATGCAAACAGAATAGGTAAATAGAAGAAAAACAGAGTACTGCACATATATCACATAGTGTTCCTGAGACTGATAAGTATCCTTAGATAGGAGGAGACCGCTTTTATGACAAATTCAGATTCCAATTGTTTTAATTTAAGGATTGCCGCTCTACATCCCCTTATTCCCCATTTTGTAAGGATCGGTTTCAGAAACCTTTTCCTGGGAGTCTCATAAAATTTGCAAAACAAGATGCAATGGATGTTAGATTGTTGGGATGAGTCATCGCATGGGCACTTCACCAAATATTTAGACCAGTCGTTACGTTTGGGAAATGTTACCATGCGAAAGTAAGTATCAACACGGAACCTAGTTAGCAACATTCGTGAATAACAGCTTCGGTCTAATAGTAAGTAAAGCTGTATCCCTACATGAGAAATGAGTAACTGATTTGCCATAGCGGTGTGTTTACCCTTTTCAGATAACCACCTTTTCTTATCCAGATGTTCCAGGATCAGTTTTTTGAGGGTACGTCTAGGTATCCTTTTTATGCTTGTTGGGGTGTCAAAAAATTCTCTATGCCCAATATCAGACATCATAGTTTTTATATAATTTAACCATTTTATATTTACAACTCCATCTAGCGACAGACAATCAGTAACGATATCTCTATTTAAGGTCGTTTCCGGCGATACCCAAATTTTGTGCCATAAAAGCAATGGAGAGGACTTAATCGTGTCCGAGATATATGGTAGCCCAACTTCGCTATGGCTGAAATAATTGGACATGGATTTAGGGGCTGCTAATAGGTAGCGGATGAAATAATTTTCACAGTATTGAATCTGTTCTGCCTGGACAATCCCCCAGATCCCAGCCCCATAGATGCCAGTAGGAGCACATTTGGTTTTATAAATTTGGATGAGTTCGTGTACCAGTCGCCCGCTCAATTTTCTGGCAAAATTTATCAGGGCACCGTTGGCCCTAGAAAAGGCCAATTTTCTTGCGAACACCGTCGCGTTCCATGTTCCTCTGCTATCAAAGTTAATTCCCAAATAAGAGAATCTATTAGTATTCTCGATCTTATTTTTATCCAGAAAGATTGCCCTACTAGGTCTTGTCGTGGTACCACAGGTCATAGAATATGTTTTTGAGACATTGATTATTAGCCCTCGAGTACTCATATATTCTGCAAATTTAACCACTGCCCTTTGTAGGCCAATGACAGTTCGTGACATGATTGTGGCGTCATCCGCATACAATAGAATGGGAATCGGGCTTACCTCCACAGAAGGGTAGTCAAACTGAAATTCCTTTAGATATTGTCCTACGCTATTGATGTACAAGGTGAAGAGAAAGGGCGCTAAGATACCCCCTTGTCTCACACCTCTTCTTATGTTAAATTTGGCAGAACATTCTCCCCTCCTCCCATACCGTACCCGGGCCCCTGCATCCCTATACAATTCCTTGATAAATGATAGAATCTGTTGGTCTATGTCCATATCACTAAGACTCTTCCATAACATGGAGTGGTCCACGCAGTCAAACTCGGAACTTAAGTCCACAAATGTAATGAATAAGTTTCCTCTCTTGGCTTGAGTGTATTTAGCTGTTAGTAGTGCTAAGTTTAGGCCCTGTTCAATAGTGCCCTTGCCTGTACGGAAACCATATTGTAAGTTGGTAATAATATCTTTTTCCTCCGCCCAGACCTGCAGCCTATTAAGGATTATCCTGCCAGCTACCTTCATTAAAGCATCTAATAGGGATATCGGACGATAACAGACGGGGTTATTCCTATCCCCTTTTTTAAAAATTGGTATGACAATCACTTGGGGCCAAGTTGAGATAAGGCCGAAAGCATTGGAGCGGTTTAGAACATTTGTTAACAAGGGTGCCCAAAGACCTAACTCGGATTTATATATGTCTATCGGGACACCGTCCGGGCCTGGTGCTTCCCCTGGAGCGCTTTCCTTAATTGCCCTGATAACCTCTACGTAATCGAATACGATCCCCAATGGGAACGTATCTGCTAGACCGACCTCTTCAAGTAGTACAGTTTGGTTATCTGTATCTTTATGGCTCTCAGCTGTAGTAGAGTTATCATATAAGTTGGTAAAGTGCGTAACCCAGGTGTCCCCTGGGATAGCTAAGTCGATGATGTCCGTTTCCTTATCTTGCAGAAAGGGTGCATTAACTGCTTTCCAAATGCTATATTGTCATTCCTTAGGCATGCCTCATGAAGGTTCTGCCAGGTTTCGCTTTTTAGCTCTCTTTTCCTTCTGGCTAAGGCAGCATGGTAAGATCTTCGTGTCTGCCTTACTAACTCCGTCAATCTAGGGACTTTGTGTAGGGCACGTTTCAGGTTGTGATGTGCCCTAGAACAGTCTTTATCAAACCACCCCTGGACTTTATGGGTATTATTTTTATTTTCCTTGTTAGTTGTTTTTTAATTTTGTCCGTAATTTTACTGAAGAAATCAAGAACTTTGTGGTTCTCTTCGGACAGTGAGAGACAAATTTTCATATGGTCATAAATGTTAATTACCAATTTTCGAATAAAAGCTTCGGGATCTACTTTGTCCCAATTGATGGTATAGCCATTGGAGCTTGCAAGGTTAATGGGGGAATTATGAATAACCTTGGGATTTGTTTCCACTCCCTTTATTTTCAAACAGAAAGAAATAGGATAGTGATCACTCATGGGGGTATCAAGTGTCTCCCATGACAACACAAGTGACAAATATCTGGAGGACAAGAGGGTGAAATCAATTATGGAGTTTGCCCCTCTCCCATTGAATGTTGGTTTGAAGTCTACCGCCGGTGTGCATCTTTCTTAACATAGATTAGGTCAAAATGAAATAGCAATGTATTCAGCAGATCCCCTAGCCTGGAGTGGATAAAGTGAGTTGGAGCATCTTCCCTATCCTCCCCCAGGCCACAGGTACCAGTAACGCTGCGCGTGCAGAGCGTACAACTAAAATCACCCACCCATAAAAGTGCCAAGTCGCCATCCTCTTTTTCCTCTAGGCTGGTCAACGAGCTTCTGAGACTGTTAATAATCTCTTCCCATAAGGATGCATGAGCATTGTTATAAAAGTTAATAATGGCCATGTTATTCAATCCTGACCAGTTAAGTAATAAGATCTTGTAACAATCTGTAAAAATAAATTTAGCAACTGAGATCCCTGCTGTGTTTGAAATGTAAATACACAGGCCCCCTTTATTTCGACCATATGGGCTTACAGTAGCGGGTGTATTGAAAGTTTGATATCCTATTAAGTTAATTTCTTGGACCGTCCAGGTTTCTTGAAAGCACAGTATATCATAATTGTTTACTATGTCTGTCCATTCTTGAAGGTCTACTTTGTCCTTTAGGCCCACTATGTTCCAGGATATAACTGACTGGCCCTTTGGGGTTGTCTTTTCAGTGACAACAACCTCCACAGCCTTAGTTCTTGTGTCAGATGTCCCTTCTTTCCTGTATATCGTATCACTTGACAGTATGTATCGGTGCATAGTGGTCCCTCGGCACCTCATTAATAAGTCAGTCTACCCCTTCCAATCCAGAGAGTGAGGCGAATCGGTTAAAGGTAGAAATATTAAAAATAGGGCCTGCTGGATTACGCATATATGGATTCCAGGGTCTTGATGGATTAATTAATAAGGCTTGGGGGTGGAAGTAACTTAACTCACGTGTTGATATTCCTTCCCCGCCTCTCTCAAGGTACCAGTCTCTAATATGGGTAGTTGCCCTGCGATCCCTGAAATTAATATTAATAACAATCCCCTGTATATCTTTCGGTCTGTGGCCCATCCAGCCTAATCTTCTTACATGTAAGATTTCACCATCTATGTTCTTTCTCAGCCAGTGGACTACTTTGTTTTTAAGTTCTAAGTATCCTTCTGTTTTCCCCTCTACCAGTTCTGGGACCCCAGTGAGTGCTATGACATAAGGCACCGCCTCCGGAGGGAGATCTATTTGTTGAGTGGTTCCTCTTAAGTTCTTATCAGAGTGATACACCCTGGCAGTATTTCCATGATTGTTATCTGGCTTGCTGACTTGCCCTCCGGCTCTTTCTTCCCTAGGTATCCTATGGCCAGTATCTGTTTTCGGGGGGGGGGGGGCAGTGTGTTCTCGTGGGGTGAGGGTAATAAATCAACACTATTCAATACGTTAGTTATTTTCGGCCCTGTGGATAGCACACAAGTGGTCTGGTTCTGCCTATTTGCTAGCAGTTCCCCGAGTAGTTCGGTATTAGTTGCAGTCGCTTCCTGGATGGACCCCAGTTGTTCGGCCATTCTTTTCACTCTCTCCACAAGTGGTAATAGTAGAGATTTGACCAGGTGTTCAATGTTTCCCATTAGGTCTCGGGTAGAATGGGAATGTAGGGCAAGTAATCTGGCACGGTCTTCCTTACTGCAAGTCTTGGGCCCTTTAAGGGGCTCAAGAATATTTTGTGTGTTTTGGCGCGCCTACCCATTTGGCTATTCCCCCCTGCTTTTTTTTATTTGTTGGTCTTAACCCCCAGTGATTTATTTTGTATATTCTTTTTGGTGGTGGGCTTCAGGGATGTCAGTGGGGTAAGCTCCTCAGAAGTGATTTCTATTGGGGATCCTATGTTGGGGTCGTTGGTATTAAGCTCCCTACTTATCTCTGCTGATTCTGTTAGGTCTTGTAACTGTGAAGGGATACTAGTGTCATTAATTGAATTTTTATCCGTACCTTGATTTGGTGGTGTGGTCGCTAGCTGGATGGGACCCAGGGACGAACGTTTGTTATGCAGCAGTTCTGAGGACAGACGACGCTCAGTAATAGCAATCTCACGTTCTAACACTGAGGCGGCCCTGGTTATGAACTGATCTAATGTCCCTCTGACAGTCCCTCCCACCAGGGATTTCCTGCCTTTACTGGGGCGTGAATTCATCTTTCTGTTACGTATTTTTATTTTACGCAGCTAGTGGTACGAAAATAATATCCGGATCACGGGGATTATATTAACACAAATGTTACACAGTTCAAAACTGTTAGAAATCCAGTCATTGGTGCCACTTATGGAGTGATGAAATCTTACTTTGATTGTCCCGGGGAACCGATGTAAAGGGGGGGGGGGCCCAGCCCGGCCTCCTCTGGCCCCGGACGGCCACAGACGGCCCGCCCTTTGCCCGGGCTTAGCCCGGGACGGCCCGCACGCGTCTCTTGACACGGAGGAAGCGCCGTTCTTTTCAGCGCCTCCGGGCACGGAAGTGGGAGGGCCTGGGTGCGCAAAGGATTCTGGGGGCTGTAGTCCCCCCGATCGGCGGCCGCGTTATGCTCCTATGGGAGGCAGCGGAGGGGACCAGCAGCCGGAGGTGTCCGCGCTCCAACAGCGCTATGCAGCAGCTGGGCAAAAGATCTAGGTGGCAAGAAGTATTCAGGCAAGTCTCTGACAGCGTCTCTGGTGAGGGACCAGCTGGAGGCCCCCTTGACGGAAGAGGAGCTGGGATCGGCCTTGGGAGAATTTAACCCTGGGAAAGCGCCCGGACCCAATGGGTTTCCGAGTGAGTTCTTTTGCCGGTACAATGTGCAGTTGGCCCAGCATTACCGGGCGGTGGTGGAGGAGGCCCGGGAGGAGGGTGTGCTTCCGCCGGACTGGAGACATGCGGAGGTGGTGGTGTTTCACAAGCCCGGGTGTCCCCCGGAACAACATGCTTCCTACCGTCCTATCTCCCTCCTAAATGTGGAGGCCAAAATCCTGGCGAAGGCGCTGGCCAATCGCCTGCTGCCCCATTCCACATCATTTGTGCATCCCGACCAGGCGGGGTTTATGCCCCAGCGGGCAACCCGGCACAACATTAGGAGAGCTCAGGTGGCGGTTACAGCGATTCAATGAATTGGGGAACCGGCGGCACTACTCTTGGCGGACATGGACAGGGCGTTTGACTCCCTGAGCTGGGTCTAACTGTTCGCCCTGCTCCATAGACTTAACCCAGACCCGCACTTCCTCTCCTATGTGAAACTCCTCTATACGGGTCTATACGGCGTCGGTGCGGGTCGCCGGCGCTGCCTCCTCCACCTTCCCTATTCAGAGGGGCACGCAGCAAGGGTGTCCTCTGTCTCCCTATCTTTTTGCCTTGGCCATGTAGCCTTTGGCGGACTGGGTGTGCATAGACGCCCAGGTACGGGGATTTGAATGGGCCACAGGCTTGTCCGATAGAATTGTGCTGTATGCAGACAACGTTCTTTTATTCCTGACGGCAATTGACAGGACGGGGCCACGGCTTTTGCGAATCATGCATATTTTTGGGGAAACATCGGGTCTGTACATGAATTCTCGCAAGTCCACGCTGTGGGTGTTGGAAGGTCAGACGAGAGTGGGCGCGTGGGCATCTGCGGTCCAGTCGGCCGCGGGCGGTTTGAAATATCTGGGAGTGGTGCTTTCAGATGTACCGGCCATTGCCTGGGAGCGTAATCTGACACTGGTATGGGAGCAAGTTCGCGCAGGCATTAAGTCCTGGTCACTTATGCTCCTGACACTGTACAGTAGATCGGCCATCTTCAAAATGGTAGCACTCCCACAACTTCTTTACCAGCTGCAGAATCACCCGTACCCGATCCAACCTAAATGGTTCCAACTAGTGAATTCTGTGCTGGGGCAGTTTCTGTGGGAGGGGGAAAAGTGCACATGGCTATACGCACATGTTTTTTATCCACTTATTGTGGAGGTCTGGCTTCTCCGGATCTTCTCTCATATTAACAGGCCTCGCACCTGCTGGTCCTCAACGAGTGGTAGTATGACGATGGGGGGGGAACCCGTCGTACGTGCTGAAACGCTGCCTGATGGGACATCACTCACTACACACACTGCTGTACTCGGTGCGGCTCCGTAGCACGCTGCCATCAGCCACACGGGTAGTGTTTATGGTTTGGAGGCAGACCTGGGAGACCCCACTATGGAACAATGGGCGACTGCCCCAATTGGCGGCCCTGCCCGGGTTTCGGTGATGGGACGCCATAGGCATCTCCACCCTGGGTGATGTTTTAGGGGGCACTACACTCAAATCCTTCTGGGATCTACAGGAGGAGTTTCATATGCCCCGGACACAACTCTATCGATATTTGCAGTTGCACTGTCCCCTAGCCTGCAGGGCCTGGATTCGGTACCCGAATTTAGCCCCACTGAAGCAAACGTTTTTATGGGGGATTTGCAGGAAAAGAAGATTTCTCGCATTTATCAGTCCTCGGTCATGCACTGCTCCCCTACACTCCAGAAACTCCGGGGGGGACTGGAAGGCAGATGTGGGCGAGTTAGAGGAGGAGGATTGGACGGAGGCCCTGGAAGCTCCACGGGGGCAGCCCGGCTCCGCCTGGTCCAGTTTAAATACCTCCACAGGGTCTACTATACTAGGGCACGTCTGTGGCGGGCGGGGTGTCTCGCTGTAGTCAGGCAGAGGGTACGTTTATACACACGGTATGGCAGTGCACATCACTGGAGCGCTTCTGGAGGGGGGGGTTTGCATGTCTGTCTGAGGTCCTGGGTTGGGAGCTTACACGCACACCACAGCTGGCGCTGCTCCATGTCATGGAGGGTGTGGGCGGTAATATTTATAAACAACATCTCCTGCTCCTAGGCCTTCCGTTGGCTAAACGAGACATTGCTAAGGCATGGAAGGCGAAGAGGGCCCCCTCGGTGGCTGCCTGGGAAAATGGCCTGGATTTTTGCTTGGGTCTACAGCAACCCATATTTGTGGCCAGGGGGTACCCGCGCAAACACTACAAAATATGGCTGCTATGGGCGGAGTATCAGGGCCTCTGGCTGGAGCCCCCGGCGACAGAGGAATCTTCACTACCAGCATGAGTCTCTTGGGCCGATACAAGGGTAGAGAGGGAGGGAGCAGGGTGGGTGTGAGAGTCAGGATTAGGACATTTGGATCTCCTCTAGTAGTTGCGGATGAGACAGTGTGGGGTTAGTGTGATCTTTAGGGGGGAGTGGGAGGGTGGGAGTTGGGGAATGGGTGCAATGTCGCTCAATGATCATATGTATTGTATTATTGCTCCTGCAAAAGTCGTTTGCTGTCATGGTTATATTTGGTTTGCTTTGGCAGATGACTCTGGTGTGCAGAGCTCTGCGCAATATATGCGAATTGACAAATAAAAATATGTTTAAAAAAAAAAAAAACGACCTGGCTATATCAGTTTGTACTGTGTGCCTTTATAGTCAATCTGTCATCTACATGTTTCTCCCCTTTAGTTGCCTATCCTGGATCATGGGAAAACATTACAATGGGTTCTTAATATCTGGTTCTACCTACATCTATCCTAGCTCTAACAAGGGAATGTGGTAAGAAGACATGGCGACAAATGCACACTCATCCACTTGGGTACGTGTACCAAAAGAGGAATTGCCCTCCTTCTCTTGTTCTAGCAACGAATAGAAGTCAAGTGACAGACAGTAGGAGAATAAAATAATTTCTCAGTTCATCAAATACCCTTTGTATGATTTGTCCTAGTTATTCGTCCTAGACTATTTAACAAAAATGTAGCTCTGCGGTAATTTTTTCGTTACTCATGTTACTATCAGTGACATTAAAAAGAACTCACCCACATGCTCCAATGACTTGCCTGACTACAAGTCATGCAGAGGAAAATGTGAAAAAACAAGGTTCATTTTTTAGGTCTCGCCTAGCGCTGCAGCGCGAAAGCGCTGCCATCGCTTTGCGAGTCATGCAGTATACACTATAGTGGGGGAAGCTCTGTTTAAGCTCGCCCACTCTCCGCCCATCTTTAGGATTGGCTTAGATCGTAAATGATGCCTTCTGATTGGTGTTTAGCTTGCTAGTTCCTCTTCCTGACGGCCTTGTTCTGATTTGTATCCTTCCAGGGCTCTCAGCCCCTTTACTTTAAAAACAATTTGGTTGCCGTGGCTCACCCCCTTCCCTTTTGCAGTCCATGGCTTCTGGGGCGAACCACACCCGCTCTCCCGTTCATGCCTTTTTGCCCACCTTAACTCCCGTTTTAAATGCAATAGAACTTGCGTAAATGCGAGTTCTATTGCATTTCAAATGCTTGTTTTTAAAGTAGTTCCTCCAAATTTCAGCAGCAGTTGCCTGTTTGTGGGCAGCAGCGCGCATCACTTCCGCCTCGCTAGAGCTTCCCTGGAGCCCACACTTACCTTTAAATATACATTTTACAGCAGCTGTCCGCTAGCATTGAAAGCGAAAGCGCGCACAATATAAACACAGCACTTCCTGTTTGTCCAGACTTTTCGCGGCGCATGCGTACTATTTACAGCATCGCGCTCATGGTGAACATACTTGTGACAGACTTCCACACAAGGAAACCGGACGCCGGTTGTGTTTTGTCATGTGTCTTGTGCGGTTTTTAAAATGTGAAGTTTATCGCTTCTAGGCACGTAGAACCATTGCGTCCTTGCAATTTGTATGGATTTGCGGCGGGGATGTTTGATTTTTAATTCAGCTTACTGATTGGAAGAAGGTAAGACACGTGCTATGGTTCGAATCCATTAAAACCTGGTGTCCGCAGCATAGGGTGTGTCACATAAAGATAGATCGCAGTAATCCTTCAGTTTCCCATCCCTTTAAGCTTTGTTGCCACTATCATTGGCCTTGATTTGTATTTCTTTTTCATGTGTAGGACAGTACCTTATACACGCTCGGTGCTTCCGCTCTCTACCTCTTTGGTGTTCACCAACATGTTGTTACTAAGTCCTCTTGTTTCTCTCTCCTTTCCGTAGCATGTACCCATCCCTCCTTTCATTCCCCAATGTTCTCATTATGCCTGTCACCCCTTTCACCCTATCCTTGCCTTTTTTAACCCTTCTCTTGCGTTTCTTCCCCTACTGGTCTACCTTTAGCTCCGGCTTCTGCGTCAGCTCTTGCATTCTATTTCCTACCACTCCCTGCGTTTCTCTTCACCTGCAGCTTCACCCTCTCACATTGTGTCTCTTTCACTGCTGGTTTATCTCATACTACACAGTTGCTCTCCTCCGCTATTACCTCACTGCATCCGTCACTCTTGTTTTTCTCTGTCCTTTCCTTTGCTCTCCCCCCTGTGTTTCTGCCCCTCCCCATTTGCCTCTCCTTTTGATCCCCCAATGCTGTTTCTCTGTCTTTCCCTCTAGTCCGCACCCGTATTTTCTTTGCCAGTTTTATATAGCGCAAAGTCAACCCAAAGGTATTGGAGCGCTTTACATGAGCACCAGTTCCAAAAGCAGCCTCTCTGCCACTACGCCACATCTTTGCTCACCTTCTCTCTACTTTTTCCTCCCAACTCTCCATCTGCTGTTTCCCTATCCTCTGAAAATTCTGCGACCTCGTCTTTCCTGCTGTTCCTATATCTTCCCTGTTACTGTACTTTCCCTCCCATCCCTGCGCGCCGTCTAGCACTGCTGTTTCTTGCACCCTCCCTTTGCTGCTTCTTGACCCATCCCCTCTGTTAATTCGCCCCCTGTTCTGCTGTTGATTGGTAGGAAAAGGCTTGAGGAACGTATCAGGTGGAGTATTGTGTCTTCTTTACGTTGGTGTAGGCGTTTAGTTTAGGAGAAGTGGCACAGGAAGTGCTACTGGCTGTGTGTGTACTCGAGCTAGTAGTTGGGCTACTGTGTTGCTTGTTTGTGTGATGCTCTGTGTAAGGCTCACCCGAGTCCGTGTACGAGCAGGGGGTGGAGAAAGTTTTGGAAACGCAGTTTGGGGCTAATTTTCCCTCCATGTTAAGGAACAGTAGATGTTTCAGCACACAGTCTAATGTGCTGCATAGCTAAATGCATATAAGGTCCCAAAGGCAAGACCAATTGCATTGCAAATGCTTGTCTTACTGGCCATTACTCCTTAACTTTGACTTTGTCACCTACTGGTGCACTTTTGGATAAAACAGACATGATGGTCAACTTTACAAAAAAACTAATTGTGGCAATTATAGTCAACCACGCACCTAGGAATCAGACTGATAGAAATGGTTGTGATCATGGTGTATCTACCATTTAAAACAAGCTTAAGAAGAACATCAATAAATATTGGAATATGAACAGCCAACTCTACCAGAACCCTATTGTCTTCCTTCATAATAGGTATCAATGGACTAAAATTTCCATACTACACCTTTTGAAAACAGACAAGGGCAGACACAATCCACCATTTGGACCCTAAGAAGTCATGTGCCACTTACCATGTGGTTTTTATAGTGTCTGTAATTTGATCACTAGAAATAAACAGTTGAATCGAGGATTAGAAGAAAGAAATGTTACCAATTGCAGTTGTAACTTTAGTGTGTACGTGCTCAAATGCCTAAGCCTTTTTAGATATATGGGAATGACCACCCGAAGAATAAAAACAAGGATTAAAAAACACCGAAGTAACATCAGGAGCTGGAAACTTACCACTTAATTCATATCACACTGTAGGGAGAATAATAAAATACTAGTTAAACCCCTAATAGACCCCATCGTATATAAATTAATTTCAATTCAGACATCTGAACTACATGAAACTCACTTTTTTAAACAAAATATATAAAACGGCAATACTAGAACATTACATAATAATTGAAATAAAACAAATTAAGCATTTTAAAAATGTCACTTCATTTTTTAAGAACTTTATAATTCAAATAATACCACCTAAAACGGAAAATAATCACATCACAAAAAATAACCACCTCAAAGAAAAGAACGTACTAATAAATATTAAAACTAGGATATTAATGCTAACTTTATTAGACACCACAATCTTTTAGTAAACAATATTTTAATAAAAACATTTATTTAAAAAAAATCTACTTACCTTCGTCTATCTATGCCACAATATTTTTGCAGTCACCCTGTTTTATTACCATGATATTGTGGCCCAGTCATACTTCAGACTCCATATTTAGGTATCATATCATGGGTGAGAGAGTTGAAGAAATGGAAAACAAAACAAATGGGTGAGGTGGGAGAAAGAGTCAAATTATTACATTTTCTTTTTTTTTTTTTTTTATTTCAAATCGTTTTTATTGAAGTAAGAAACCAAAGTAAAAGACAGTACAGTAAATCTTCCGTTACAAGTGATTCGATACAGATATTGTCAGACAAGCACAGAAATTACAAATAATAAGAAAGAAAGAGAAAAACAATTCTTGCTTATCTCATTGATACAGATTAATATGCCGAACACTCAACGTGTGGACGTAGCGGGTATGACTCTAATATATGGACGCAGGTGCACACTCATATATCTCAAGTTACTATAATAAGAACAAGAACACACTGTATCAAGGTGGATCAAAACGGAAGGAGGATATATCTAACGATTTCCACAGCTTCTTATTGGATGGACACCACGTAGAAGACTGTAATGCCTGATTAGTAGCACCTCTTAGGAAAGACAGCCATTCCTGCCAGATCTTGAAATGTACCTCATTGGCACATTTCCACTTGCATAACACTACCTTACAAGCCAATGTTAACATTAAATCCAAAAGCTGGCGATCTTGCTCATTTGACAGTCGTGGTTCCAGCCCCCCTAGAATGACATACACAAAGTCCTGTACAGGTGTTATCTTAAAGACGTGATGAATGCATACAAATATTTTCTCCCAGTATTCTCTTAGTAAGGGACAGCTGAATAACATGTGAGCAAGATCCCCAGTCCCCGATTGGCAATTCCAGCACGCAGGAGAGTCACGTAATTTACATTTAAATAGCTTTTCCGGAGTCCAGAACGACCTATTTATAAGCATATACTTCGTCTGGAATAGGATGGGTGATACTTTGTGGGCAAGTGCTGACTTATGAATCAAGTCCCAGTCAAAATCTATTCCTGTGGAATTCGGTTCCGCTTCCCATCTCGCTTCCACAGTTTTGTGAGATTTCCTGGGCAACGGTAGCAACAGTTTATACACCCTAGAAACGAAGTGACCTGCGTACATAATGCGTGGGAGATGCGTAGTCAGCCATGGAGTGTAGGGTGAGAAGTTGCGGCTAGTTAGTGTCGCTTTGATTTTTAGGAAATTATAGAAATCTATCGGAGGTAGAGCAAACTTCTGCTGTAAGCTTGAGAACGGGATCGGGTCTCTATTGTCATACAAATCTCCCGCTAGGTTAATACCCTTTTCGGACCATGACTCCCAAAAGAGTTCCATACCCGCATGTCTAAGGTAGGGATTTCTCCATAGTGACATACATGATGACTTAGAAAACGTTAATTTGGTTTTGTGCGTTTGGTCAAGTCTAAGTAGGGCCCTTCTGGTATTTAGCAATATATATCTGGAGTGGGGCAGGTGCGACAGATCCATGGTGAGTAAGGACTCAAGAGGAGCGTGGCCCACTATTGATCTTTCAATGTCAATCCACACAGGAGTATAACTTGGTGATTTTATTAACCATTGAGCACCCTGCTTACAAAGAAAGGCTGTCTGATAATTCCTGAACGAAGGCAGACCCAGGCCGCCTTTATCTTTCGCCAATTGTAGCTTCTTGAGAGATATCCTGGCTTTCTTGCCCCGCCACAGGAAGTTACCAAACAGCTGGTCTATTTTGGAAACAAAATTATTCGAGAACGTCATAGGGAGCATACTGGCCAGGTAGTTAACTAAGGGAGTCGACATCATTTTGAGAGTTTCAGCCCTGCCCCACCAAGAGAGAAATTTTGGGGACCAACTTTCTAGTAGAGTAGATATTTTTTTCAATGTCAATTCTTCATTTATTTTCAGAGTGGAGACTAAATCTTTATCGAAGTCCAACCCCAGGTACTTAAAGCATTTGGGCTGCCATGTAAGACCAGAGTCTCCTAAGATCCCCTTATCACCTATATTGTTTAGGAGTTTGACCTCTGTTTTGTCTTTATTGAGCTTGTAGCCCGAGACCCTAGAGAAATCTTCAATGTCCGACATGAGTGCAGATACTGCCTCCTCCGCTCGTTCAGAAAGGACAAGCACATCATCTGCATATGCTGTTAATTTGACCGTGCAGTCTCCAAATGGTATGCCTGCGATTTTAGGGTCTTTCCTTATATGGTATAAGAACGGCTCGATTGCCAATAAAAATAACGAGGGCGATAGAGGGCACCCCTGCCTCGTACCTTGCTTTAAGCCGAATGAGGACGAAAACGATCCACCCGCCCTAACTCTTGCCGAGGGGCAGCAGTATAGGGACATTACCAGCCGTGTAAATGTTTCCCCTAAGTTAAATTTGTTAAGGACTGCTTCAAGGAAGGACCAATCGACTTTGTCAAAGGCCTTTTCGGCATCTAACGTTATTGCCACCGTGGGGGTATCTAGAAGTTTAGCTTTTTCCAGCACATGTGCCAAAATCCTTGTGTTGTCACTGGACAACCTATTCTTAAGAAAGCCCGCTTGAGATGGATGGACTAGCTGCGGGAGTACCTTCTGAAGACGGGCGGAAAGTATCATAGCTAGGATCTTGCAGTCAATATTAATTAGCTAAATAGGCCTGTAATTTTTTGGGAGCGACGGGTCTTTCCCTTCCTTAGGAAGTACTGCGATTGTTGCCTCTGCTAGAGTACCTCTGACTTCACCAGAGCTATTTATCTCCTGGAATAGGTTTAGTAAGGGTCCAGTCAATATAGAGGGGAATGTTTTGTAAAATTTTGCTGTAAAGCCATCCGGGCCTGGTGCCTTCCCTCATTTCAATTTTTTAATTGCACTTTCTACTTCTTGAGCACTAAACGGGCCATTTAGACCAACCTGATCCTCGTCGGACAACCGTGGAAGATCACACTCACCCAAATAATTCTTAATCTTATCTTCCTCCACCTTTGCATTTTTTGCATAAAGGTCTTCATAGAATACCCTGAATACCTCAGCTATCTTATCTGGCTCAGAGTGTGAGTTCCCCGAGGCGTCCTTAAGGATGCTAATAGAATTCTTTTGAACCTTAAATTTCAAGTATGAAGCAAGGCTTTTCCCAGCTTTATTGGATTCACAAATTTTAAATCTCCGTCCTTTGTCAAGCCAAACTCCCGCCCTTTCACTTATTAATTTATTGTGTTCATATTTTTTATTTGCCAAAGCATAAAGAGTCATATCGTCTCTAAGCCGTAGACGCTTCCTTTCAAGATCTACAATTTCACTTTCCAGGGATTCCAACTTTGCATTATAATTTTTATTCATGGCTGACCTAATCTTGATACATACCCCCCGTATGGTACTTTTCATGGAATCCCATCTAATAAGATCAGATGTGTCCCCTTCTTTATTAATTTGCAGGTAAGAATCAATCGCAGCTTGTATTGTGGATCTGTTTTGAGCATCGCTTAGTATCTCGTCGTTCAGGCGCCAAGACGTCTGACGAGGGGAGGATTTGGCATTTGCGATGGATAAGGAGATACAAGAGTGGTCAGACATCACACAAGGCTCTATGGTGGTAGACTCTATTCTGGGTACCCCATTCTGTGTGATGAGGATGTAGTCGATCCGGGAGTACGAGTCGTGCGGTGCAGAATAAAAATTATAATCCCTCCCTGTAGGGTTCTGAAGCCTCCATGCATCCACTAAATGAAAGCGTTGACACAGATTGATGAAGGCTTTATGAGATTTGCTTAATTTGAAAGGACAATGGGAGTCCCTATCTAACGTTGCGTCCTTCGGAAGATTGAAATCACCACCCACTATGTGAATAGAACTATCTGGGACATTTTCCATATGTTTATTTAGATCCTCCCAAAACTTGAGGTCATTGGCGTTAGGGGCATATATGTTCGTAACATAAAACTCTGTTTTGTCCCTACTTAGTTTGGCCGTAACCCACCTCCCGTCCACACTCGCCTCGGAAGACAAAACCTCCACCTTTGACTTCTTCGCAACAAGAATTAAAACACCATTCTTTTTATGTACTGACTCGGCTCCCACAACCTCACTGTAAAACGTATTCCTCAGGTGGTGAAACTGTTTAGCCTCCAGCTTTGTCTCCTGTAACAATACAATATCGCCTTTTAATCTTCGTACATAGTCTAAAAATTTTTGTCTTTTGATCGGTTGGTTCAACCCCTTAACATTGAGAGATAATATCTTCATTTTGTCCATATTACTTACTCCCATTGGAGTATTCACCGTGTTATGTGTGAACAGTTAAGTGATGCTTCATCCGGAGAAAGACATTCATCACAAGGGACCACCAGTAGTATGATAATCTATCAACCCCCTGAGACTCAGAAAGGACATATGAGCGAACATAGAGTCTATGACCCTCACCACCATCAAGTGTTAGTGCAATAACGAAAATGCAAGCAAGAAGAATCAAAATTAAAAGACATGTAACACAAACCTGAACCCCTAATCCCCTCAACCCCCCACCCACCCCACCCCACCTGTATTCAGTAGGCATGGTGATTGGAGAGAGAGTGCGATGCAGCCTCCCCGTGCCTAAACATATCCATAGGAGTTTGGAGCATACGGACCTGTGGATAGTCACTGCATTCTCGTAATATGTTGCTAACTAATGTAACTACGTTAAACCATACATCTAGTAACCTAGTGCATATGATGGAATTCAAAGACTGCAAGAGAAAAGATAAATGAAACATGGCATTTCTTTAGTGTGTGTGAGTTACAGAACCAACAGCATTACCAACTGGTATAGGCTTATGTAATGAGGCATACTAAAGCGTATTAACTTGAGATACAAGTATACAAATGTGGAGACATGGACTCCGTAACCAAAAGACCAATAGAAGCGCCAGCGCGCCCTTAACCTGGGCCTTAACCTGGACATTCAAAAGTACAACAGATTGAGCAACACAAGAGTTGGAGCAGATTCTTGCGCTTACTGCATCCTTTCACAACTAAGAAGAGAAAACCATTGGAAGATGTGTGCAGCATGATGGCCTTCACTTATAACCTGAGGCTGAAGCTTGGCCAGATGAACTTTCAGGATTGTTTGTCTCCATATCTAAGTCCTCAGGGCCATCCAGCATACGTTTTAATTTCAGGGGATCGGAAAAAATGTGCGGAGAGCCCTGAATAATCACTCGATACTTTGCCTGACCAGCGAATCCATATTGGAAGCCCCTTTTCTTCAACAGCGGTCGGAGCGCCAAGAATGCCTTCCTGACGTCAACCGTTTCTTTACTATAGTCCTGCGAGATATAGACCTTAGCAGATTTCCACAAAATGTGATTGTTTTTTCGCATGAAGGTAAGAATCTGTTCTACATGCTGGTACCGTAGCGGTTTACAAACAATAGCTCTGGGACCTTTTTGATCCTTAGATATCCTGGCCGGGACTCTATGGGCTCTATCAAATTCAAGTGGTTGTAGAAAAGTCATGTTAGTAGCTTGGGTAAACCAGGACTCAAGAAAGGCCACGCAGCTCCCTAGTTGATCCTCCGAACCTTCCGGAATACCAAAAATGCGTAGATTCCCCCTTCTATTCCTGTCTTCCAATTCAGCGAGTTTCCGTGTCGTTTGATCTGCCGCTATGCATAAGCGTTTTACGGCGTTGCAGGTCTTGACTTCCATATCCTCGAGTCTGCTAATCCTCGTTTCTGTCTCTAATAGTTTTGCATTGGTGTCGCGGTTATCTTGTCTGATCGCTGCTACCTCTTCTTTGGTAGCTTTCGCCAGATCTCTGACTTCATCAAGTCTGTTAAGTATTAAGTCTATCGGATCCGGGTTATCCTTCCTTCCTTTGCCAGGTGAGGGCAGATCAGACTTAAGTCTCTTTAGGCTTTTTGCTAGCTCTTTATCTGCCATAATCGCTGATGGTGTAGACTGACTGGTCGTTGACGGTGGACCTCCTGTCTTTGTGCCTGATCGTTATGGTGCACTCTTCTTCGCCGGCCTCCGGTACTCTGTTCCTGGCCTGATACCAGCAAATGACCAATGATAAATCAGGGCCACCCAGGCGCCGGAGCGATAATCAACCTATTTGTCCGTTTCCTGATTGGGATCAGGCACCGTGATGAAATGTGCGTTTCCTCACTTCAGGGTAGAAGCCTGCGTCGCCATTTTGAAAGCCACCACGTGCACCACTCTCACGTAAATCCTGCCTTAGTAGGACCACCTTGTCAGCCTACCTTGCTTCAACCTCAATAGTAGCGTTTAGTAGGGGCCAGTCCCAGAAGCCTGCATCCAAGCATTCACTGAAATTCTTCTTTCCCTTTCCTCGTTTACTGGTGTAATACATGGGTCAGTTGTGGTTCAAAAATCCCCACGTATTGCGTTCCTCACATTTATCCGGCACACAGATTTTGTAAAATGCGAGGTGTGGAAGTCACAGTCATTTATCATTGCAATGATTAAGCACAGCGTGTAGCAGGCGCAAGCTTCAGGAACCTACATCCAAGTATTCACACAAATTCCTTTACCAGCCCTTGGTTTTGCACATAGCTTATTTGCCCATTATAAGTCACCAAATATCACTTTCCTCGCATTTAACCAGCCCTCAGCCATCACAATATACGAGTTGCAGTAATACTAGAGCCTTAGCAACACCTCGCTTAATTTGAGTAATTTGAGACCATGGCCTGCTTTCACATGCAAGTACGTAATAAAGCCTCAGAATTCGAAAATCGCCAGAAAACACATGTCCGCTTGTTATTAATTTGATTGGAAAGCGTCTTCACTTCTTTTCCCCGTGGTACATGTTGGTAACAGCAGAGCCAGATCCGATGTGCAGATCCTCAAAAGTACGTTAGGCCGCCATTTTGTATGAGCGCGAGCGGTGAGCACCTCCTGAGCTGCTCTTGTTGTGCCCCAAGCGCTGGTATTACTCACGGTTTTCTTCGTTTTCGTTTTCCTTGCGCTTATTTCAAAGTCCGGTCCGCCACCGGAGTCCTCAGCTGTCCGCCCTTACATCGCGGGGGATCCTCGCCTGTCGTCCGCCGGCATCCTGGGCGGTCACGCGGTCCTTCCTCCGCCGCAGTTCACTGGAGCCCGGCAGCAACCGGAGCGGAACTACGGAGCAGCCAAAACCCGACTTCTCCCTCGCGGAACTCGCCGATCGAGCCCTCTATGTGATCCTCTCACATTCCGGCGTCCGATTCTTCCGTTGTTGTCGGCGCTGAAGGAGTTTTACACGCTCCAGATCTGAATTACGGCCACAGCACGGGCAGAGAGACTCACAGAGCCGCCATCTCTCTCGGCGTCCAAACCACGCCCAAATTATTACATTTTCAAGTATTTTTCCTAGTATTGGATTGTGGTGTTAGTGGAGGTATTCCCCTAATATAGACTTCTTAATCAGCACTGCTGTTTTAGATTTACCGATTTATTTGAAAAGGTTAGTATGTGTATTGTTTGTTTTTGAAAGGAAGATGCCTGATATATCTCTACTACCTTTTGCTTATGCAATGTAGAAAATGTTCTTGATACCAAAGTTCTACAGAAAGAGTGATCTACAAGGTTTGCAGCCACCAGCATGGAGCAGCATTTGATACCAATGGGTGAATGCTGAATTCCCTCATTATGGAAAATTATTGTTTTTTTTTTTTTTTTTTGTTTTTTTCCGGTGTAAGAAGTTTATTGCACTTTTCATCACATACAAAAAAAAATCACATACAGTGTATTCGCCTACAACCGCAAAGGGCCGGCTACAAGTAATCGCAACCGAGATCATTAGTATTAGTTGTACACAGCCCATCAGCCGACATCCAGCGGCGTGTTATCCGATAGCTCCCACTTGTATGTCAGTGCTGTACCCGCCTACTTATACATCAGTAGTCTTACATTTTCACATTTTTTGCTTAACTGGATCAAACATAACAGTGTATTACCCAACTTGTAATTCTCCCCTTGCTGCATTCACTCTGCATCACAGCATCCTCCCTCCTCAGTACCATTACTATATAATTTTTCGCATTGTGTTGTCACCTTCAGACGTTTACTTCACTCAACTTCCGCTTCTGATTCTGACGCACCATGTTCTAGTAAATAGGCACGCAGGTACCCCCAATAGTCTTTGGGCCTAGAACTGACTGGCAACTCCTCCTCGTACGTGGTAAGCGTGTCTCGACAATAAACCATATCCTCAATCCAGCGCTTTACCTCCGGGGCCCTCTTGCTGTTCCAGTGCATAGACACCCTTCTCTTAGCTAGCAGTAGCGCAATAGCACAGAATTTGCGCTTCAAGGCTCTTAGTTGCGGAACAATACCCAACAGACAGACTTTCGCGGCACACAGCATGGAAACCCCGAGCATATCGTTCAAAATTTGTATGACTTGTTCCCAATACCCTGCCACTTTACGACAGTGCCATGCTAGATGCATGAAGTCCGCATCCTCTTGTTTACACCTGCAACATTGTGAATCCTCCCTCAAGCCGTATTTATATAGTCTCTGAGGAGTGTGGTACACTTGATGCAAATACTTGTAATGTATAATTTTCAAGTTCCCGTTTGGTGTCAGCATACCCGTAAGCATGCAGGAGGAATCCCATTCTACATCCGTTAGGGGTTCTGCCAGCCCAGCGCTCCATTTGTCCCTAGCCTTGTGTGTATTTTCCCCCACCGCCCCCTGTATATTCGCATATAGCTTGGATACTAGGTGAGATGCTGTGGGTGTAGTGAGGAGTAGTTGTAGGGGTTCAAGGGTAGGCGGCTCTTCCGGATGTGATGGGTAGTGTTCCCGAAGTGCTCTCTGTAGCCTATAGTAGTTGAAACTAAAAAGTGGAGATGGGTTTCTGATGTATTGTAGCTTGTCTAGTGTCTGGAATACGCCATCCTTGTACAGGTCCCCCAGTGTATCTATTCCAGCCCGCCTAAACAGATCCATGCCGACCCGCTCTTGCGTTACCGAAAGGGCCGGGTGATGTGCCAGTGGAAGCGTGGGTGCATATAGTGGTAGGCTGTCTGCTGCTTTACCCATCAGTCTCCATGCCTCTATGGTTGCGTTAACCGGATTAATGTCACGGTCGTGTAGCCTAGTGCGTTTATGCGTCAGTATATTGGCTAGCGGGATCGGGTCAGTGTCCCCCGCCTCCACAGCCACATGCGTCAGAAAGGGCACTTCGTGGTACCAGAAGTGTGCGTATTGCGCCTGAGCGCATAAGTAATATAAGTAGAAGTCTGGTACTTTGAAACCCCCCCTAGCATATGGTAGCGTCATGGTGCGCAGTTCCATCCTCGCCTGTTTCCCCGCCCACAGCAAACTAAGTACCAGCGTTTTGATATTACGGAATACAGCAGCTGGAGGTTTTATTGGGATATTGTTAAATAAATACAGGAACTTCGGCAGAAGCACCATTTTAACTATCGCGGCCCTGTCTGCCAACGATAGAGGAAGTCTGTTCCAACTTTTAATTTTGTCTTCCAGGGATGCTATGGTTCGCCCGTAATTCGTCCTAATAACCAATTCAGGGTCTCTGTGGAACCATATTCCCAAATATTTGGTGGGTTCCTCTTGCCATTCCAGCGGATAGTCCAATTTCGTCGGACGTGTGCTGTCCGTCAGTGATAGGACAAGGGATTTATTCCAGTTTATCTGCAAACTGGATTGTTGGCCAAATTTTATGTACTCTCTTAGGAGCGGATTTAGGTGTTGTTCAGGATGTTTAACATATAACACCATGTCATCCGCGTATAGCGAGATATGTATGGGTCGGGAGGGCATTTGAATCGCCGAGTAGTGGTGATGTTGCCGGATTTTACAGGCCAGTGGCTCCAGCACTAACGCGAAGAGCATCGGCGAGAGTGGGCACCCTTGCCGAGTACCTCTGCATATTTGAATGGGTTCTGATATGTATCTGTTTACTCTGATGCGTGCCGTTAAGTTTGTGTATAGCATCGCTATCCATCCCAGAAATATCAATGGAAATCCCATACGCACCAGTACTGCTTGGATAAAGGGCCAGCCAATAGTGTCGAACGCTTTAGCCGCGTCTAGTAGCACTGCCACAGCCTTCGTCTCCGGAGCAAGATAGTGCGCCAATGCGAACAGAGTGCGGGTGTTATGTGTGGTGGCCCTGTCGGGGATAAATCCAGACTGATCAGGCCTGATCAACAGCGGCATAAGCGGTTTTAACCTGTCTGCCAGCAGACTAGCTATGATTTTGGTGTCTACATTTAACAACGAAAGGGGTCGGTAGGAATCACATTTATCTACTTCTTTGCCTGGTTTCAGCAACGCGATGAGTAAGGCTTCCCTTAGAGATGCTGGCAGCGTCTGGGCCTCGTGCGCCGCCCCATATAGTTGCACTAAATGCGGGGCGAGTAAGTCAGCGTACGTCTTATAGAATTCCGTTACGAAGCCATCCGGCCCCGGCGCTTTGTTATTAGGTAAGCGCCTAATGGTGTCTGTAACCTCTTCTACTGTTATAGGGCGTTCTAAGTATTTCCTATGCCCATCACCTAGCCATGCCATTTCTACATCCTCCATATACTTCAATAATTCAGCCTGTGATGGTGATGGGCGTGCCTTATAAAGTGTGCCGTATGAGTACATAAATTCTTTCAGTATCCCCTTGGTATCCGTAACCACCTCCCCGGTTTCGGTACAAATGGACGCTATAGTTTGTGGTGATTTACCTGCGCATATCTTCGTGGCCAGTTCTCTGCCGGGTCTACCCCCTTCCCCATACCTTCTAGCAGTTGCTCGCTTAGTCACATATTGAAGCTCGTCCGTTGCAAATTTATTGTGTTCCGTTAACAACGCCTGAATGTCCCCCAATACTTTAGTGTCTCCCGTCTGGGTGTATGTCTGTTCCAGTGTTTGAATGGCCTTTTCTCGTGTGTGTAGTTGCTGTCGGATATCTTTGAGGATGCCTGAGGTTGTACTGATACAGACTCCCCGAATTGTAGCCTTAAAGGCCTCCCATAGCAAACCCGGGTCCTCAGTTGTCGGGCCGTTAAGATCAAAGTAATCCACTATTGCCCTATGTATGGTGGTAACGTATACGGGGTCTCGCAACGCAGCTGCGTTGAAGCGCCAAGTGAAGGGTGGTGGGTCGTAATGTGGGATAGCTACCTCCAGCAGTACCGGACTGTGATCTGATAGTGTTCGTGGTAAGTGTTTGACATCTATAACCCATGAAAGTACTTCTTGTGTGCCCAGCCAGTAGTCTAGCCTAGACCAACTGTTGTTCGCCGCGTGTATGTGTGTCGCTGTTGTCACCCCTGGGTTACGTGTTCTCCACAAATCTACCATATGTAGGTCTTCCATGGCGTCCCGCAGCATTGTCCTGGCATTCCCATGTTGTTCCAACGTATGTGCTGCTCTGTCTAGAGTGTCTCGCAATGTAACATTGAAATCCCCTCCCCATATTACGTGAGTCGTCTGCATGTCAGTGATGATGTGCCATATCTTACTGAAAAACCCCGGGTCATCCACATTAGGGCCATACGTGTTCACCAATAGTATCTTTTGTCGTCTAACCGTGCCAGCTACAATCACGCTCCTCCCATCTGTATCTCTGTGTATGTTTGTAATCTCAAAGCCCGTTCCCTTTCTTATCAATATGCTCACCCCTCTAGAGTAAGACGAGTAGCTCGAGTTGGTTACAGATTCAGCCCATTTAGTACCCAGTGTGGAGGTGCCGTCACGTACCAAGTGCGTTTCCTGTAAAAAAACGATGTTAACTTGCAATCGGTCAAAGTAAGCAAACAATCGCCTGATCTTTTTCGGGTTGCCTAGACCTCGCACATTCCAAGTGAGAAATTTCAGCGTACTAATACTTGCCATGAGCGTGCACTTGCAGATTAATTATACATTTCAGGCATTGAGCCTGCTTCCTATTGTGCGTGTGTGCAGTGTCACACCTTACAGCAACTGAACGTGACAGCGGTATACGTTGTACGTAAACATCATTCGCATGATAATACATGACTAAGGAGTTCGCCATGCTTCTCAGACACAGAGGTTGCAGTTGGATAGATCCTGTATTTCCCTCCCTCCCCCCACCCACTTCAGCACCCAAACTTTGCCAAAGCCATCCCTGAACAAACTGGTATCGAACATGCTTCGGGGTACACCCTCCTGGGGGTGTCACCAGGTTCACACATCTCCATCCACATAGTGGATGTGGACGGACGCATGCGTATGTTTCGGTATATAACATGTGTGTAACTTCCTCTAACCCCTCAACCCCTCCAATAGAACCAGCATCGATGAAATGGTACAATGACAGTCCACCAAACTCCCCACAATTACGTGTCCTAGTGCATCGGAGAGGAGGAGCCGTGCCACGGACATTGTCTCTCTCGCTAGTTAAGCTGTATAACGACAGGCCCAGCCAGGGTGCCTGCCACCGACCTGCGGCCCCACACCCCCATCTGCTGGCCTACCCAACTCCTCTCATCGCCATCAGCACTCTTGATACTCACATCTTGATTGTCTCTTCCGCGGCACATCATTATCAAGGTCCGTATTCACAGTAAGTTCGTAAGTGCCTCGCCAGTCCATCGTCAGCTACATTCGTATTCGCCATGTCACGTTGGAGTGTCCGCAGTCGGGTGCAGCTACCGCTAGCTGCGTCTTACACGTGAGCACCGTAGTTTAGTTCAGCCCATCCTCAATCAAACTTAGTCATTCCACATCACTCGTTGGTTCATTCCGATCCTGCTGTTTTCGTCGTTTCCCTTGTTGCCTAACATATTCCTGTGCCGCCTGTACCGTCTGAAGTATGACCGGTTTCCCGCCGTTGGTGATTTTGAGTTTCGCCGGATATAACATGGCGTACTCCAGACCAAGTTCCCTCAGCTTCTTTTTTACTGGAGCGAATTCCTTCCGAGCCAGTTGTACCGCCATGGTGTGATCAGGATAGAACTCCAGTGTGTTTCCCTGATGAGTAATTTTACCCAGTTCTCTGGCCAGCCTCAAGACCGTGTCTCTATCCCTGTAATTAAGCATGCGGGCAATGATCATGCGCGGGGCAGCGCCAGGCTTCGGTACGGGCGCCAGCGATCGATGAGCACGTTCCACCAGGAACACTGGGGACAGTTTCTCGGAGCCAAAGATCTCTCTCACCAGTGCTTCTATATAGGTCTCCATCTTCCCTGTGTTTGTGGATTCCGGCAGACCCGAAATCCGGACGTTATTCCGCCTGGACCTGGCTTCCTGGTCCTCCACTCTGGCTCGTAGGCTTTCCACTGTTTTTTCCAGGCCACCGCAGGTCTTGGATGTGGTTCTTTGGTCATCTTCCACCTGTGAGATTCGCTGTTCGGCTTCCACAATGCGCCCGTCGTGCTGTTCAATTTTCGCCGCCATATTGTCCACCCTCTGCACCACGTTATCAAGTTTACCGTTCATCTCCTGCAGGCTCTGCTGGATCGCCCGTAGTACCGACTCCATGCCCGTGCCTTCCAATAGCTCTTGGCCCCCTTCCGCTTCGGTGTCAGTCGTAGTATTTTTGCCCTGTTTTCGTGTTTCGAATTGGAGCTTGGTTTGCTGCCGGTCCGGTTTCCCCATTTCGTGGTGTTGTTTTGGCGTAGACTGCCCGGTCGTCTTAGGGCTGCCAACCGTCGTCGCACTGGTCGTGGAGTTGGCGCGATGTGTGGATGCTGCAGCCCCCCACCGTGCTGTACGTGTAGTCATCAGCCGGCTAACGCAGGTGTGGGTATGATTGGGGCCGTGGTGGGTTAGCGCCTTGCAGGGTCAGCGGGTGTTGCCGTCCATGGATCCCTTGGGGCGCAGCAGAAACAGTACCCCACACCTTCGCACCCCCTTGCTGGAAAGATAGCTTCTTTTAGATCGGTGGAGCTGGTGTGATGTTATGGGCAGAGTCCATAGGTCTGTGGCGCGGCTTTGGACACCGTACACAGCGTGCGCGCCTTGTGCTCCGTGCGAGTCGCAGACCGCTTCTCCCACCTCGCGGGATCCCGGCCACCGGAATGTAGCCTAGTGGTTCATTTCGCAGCACAGCTAGCAGCGAGGGTAGGGAGCCCCACTCATACACCGACCTTCAATGCTCCACATATCCGCCAGGCAATTATGGTAATCTTCACCACACCCGGCGCCCGGCTTGATCGTTCGCCGCCGCCGGTCATATGCGTTCCAAGGGCGCCGCCATCTTGTCTCTGGTGGAACGCACGGCAAATCTCTGCGGTTCTTCGCCCTGTCACTGTCCTCGATCGCCGCACCGCCTCATATGTTGGTCAGCACCTGCAGTCCTTACGGCGCCGAGTAGGCTCCTAGTCCCATTCTACCTGACTGTTTCGCAAGCACTGACCTGCCGATCTTCGCAAGCGGCCATTTTGTGGCGCCGCTGTTAGGTCTCCGTTAGTCGGGTTGGATCTACCACAAACAGCCCATTTGGCGTCTTCTCCTTGCAGGACAATGTCGGTCTCGAATTCCGATGCCCAATTCACTGTCCGTTACCGCATTAGCTGGGGATCTAAGGGGTCAGAGGCCGCTAGGCGCGCGACCGTCCGGCGGAGCTGACACACTAGCCAGCCATTCTGCAGTGCGCCCTCTAGCGCCCCCATGGAAAATTATTGTTGCTAACCTTGTATCTATATGTCATGTTTATTGAAAATTGTTTTCACTGCCGGAACAACTGAATTAGCAGTTTTATTTTTGCTAAACTACTGATTGTAAATGTTTATGCCTTTCATTTTCCCATGTGTGATCATTCCCTCTACCCCCTTTTGATTTAGGTTTAGCACATTGCATGTTATTAGTTGTATTCCATTGCATGGAGTGTTCTATTATTTTCAGTTGGGAACTTGGGGGCATATTAGCAAGAACCTCGTTAAAATTATCGGCAGGAAACTGCGCTTTAACGGCGATAATGGGCTTGCTAATATGCGTTATAGAATTCCAACAGAAGCCCAGATTAGATGTCCTGGACATCTAACCTGGGCTTCTATTGGAATTCTATAACGCATATTAGCAAGCCCATTATTGCCGTTATGGCAGCAGTTTCCTACCGCTAAAACGCCGATAATTTTAACGAGGATCTTGCTAATATGCCCCTTCATTCTTACTTCATATTTCTCTTGGTTAAGTGGAGACGCTAGTAGCTGGTAACATGATTGAAGTCCTACATTGGTTTTCGCTCTTAGATATATTCTGAGTTTCAAGACAATCCAGCATAAGTCACATTATTAGTGATGAGGTTGTGAAGCAACTCGAAATCCCTGCCCTTAGGAGATTGTAGATCAGTTCTTCATTCAGGACTACATACCAGTTATGGGGAACTCAGCTCTATGCAGACAAAGTGGAAGTGTCTGTCAACACTCAGTGTGTCAAGCCTTTTGCAGGTGGCATCTGAAACACAAAAGAGAGGCATGCACAAAGATGTCGTTTGTGCAAACAAAGTTTGCTTGTTATGCAGCTTGATTCCATTGATTCCATACCACTTTTTGGTCACTGTTGTCTGTGCCTCATTCATGTGAATAGTATTTCTGTTTCAGTGAATATGTGACTTGGAGATAGTGGACGATAAGGACATTGTTTTTGGCAGAGGTTCTTCACTTGTTAGTCACATTACTAAATTAATCCTGCCAGTGGCGCAGCTAGACAACCGGGGCGGCCCCTAAGATTGCCGTCCGGGTGCAGGTAAGAGCGACGGGTAGGGGCAGGTGGCGGCCGATGGAACACTTGTTCTTGGGCCGGGGAGATGGTGGTAGTCGATAGACAGGACTACTGGTGCCTCCAAAAACAGTGCCGCCTGGTGTGGACCGCCCCCGGCTTTCCCTAGCTGCGCCACTGAATTCTGCCATGGGTATAATTTTTGGGTCATAGTTGGTCACGAGAAATAACACCTAAATGTCATCATTGTATTTGCTTTCCATTTCAGCATTATTAGAATTTTCTTTTACTGTATTACTAAATATCTGCATGGTTGTAGTCTGTGATGTCAATTAGAGAATATCACCATACCAGAATACCATTGATACAGTATCTAGGACCTAAATATGGAGGATGTAATTATATATAGTTCAGTATATATTTACCATTCTTAATTCCAAATCTACATAACTTAAAGGCATATGTATCGTTAAGTTACGTATATGTGGAGTTAAGTATACTAACTGTATACTTACCTGTATATATTTACCCGTCAATTGGTCCTCAGCATTTCTGGTAGGATATTTTGGTATTGATATTCCCTATTCGATATTTCATACCTCCATCAATCCATTTAATTTGCCTCACCTCAGTTACATCCTTTAATTAGGGCTTTATTACATTTTCTTTTAAAAAACTGCAGATGTTTTTGAGTAACCCCAACTAACGTTTGGGAGGAAATTCAAATCATTTGATGTGACATTATCACTCTTCCTATTCCCAGCCCTAATCACAGAGAGTGACCACCCCAGCAACAAGCATTGGCAATGCCAATAGATCTGGCTTTAAAGGAATGTTGTATGGTAATATGAAGCATTATCTGTAAATAGCTTGGGAATGTATATATGTATCTGTGTGGAAGCAAATAACTGTAGAATAATATTGGCTTAGTTTAAAAGTTCAGGTGACAGTTGCACTGTGAAGCCAGACCTAAACATCTATGTAGGTTAATGACTGCCTGCCTCCATCTGTGCTGCTGCCAGAGAAAACACCATAAATTATCTAGTCATCTAAGACACTTTAATAGCATTACAATGCCATGCGTGTGCCCTTGAAAGTTCAAGCTCAGTCAGCTGGATAAATAAAGAAATTATCACAGCTGAGTGGAGGGCAAATACTTTTTTTTGTGGAAGCACACAACTTATTCCCAATCAAAACTGTACTCTTGGCTCCCAACATGTGGGCGGAGCCACAGCCCCTTTCTAGTGAAGGTCACACAAATGCCTGATGACAGCTGCACTGTCAAGCCAGACCACAACAATGCTCCTATTCTGCATGTTAAAGCAGTACAAAAATAAAGTGCATCCTACCCTAAGTCCCCATCCTCCTAAGGTTGACATATTGCCCAAGGGAAGAATAAGTCCAGTACCTAGCAGTACATGTTTCTGTGTCTGGATGGGATTGATGCATCTGGTGGTGTTAGCACAGGCACCCTCTAGGTCTATTGAGGTAACCATTAGCTTTGGCACTCCCTATGTGTGGTCGATCCATTGATAAACACAATATGTCATTAATGTATGGCGAACCCTGTGGAAAAGGCAACAGCCATAAGTAGTAGAAGAGGATTATGTGTAGGGACCTGGATGTCACAGAGTTCAGGGTCACTTCATAGAAATTTATGCCGAAAAGATGTCCCAGGGGCAACCTCAATTCATATGAAGGTTTTTGAGAGGTTCTGCTATTTTCCATTTTATAGAGGATATTTATCTATGTTAAATCCCACCAGCAACAGCAGCCCTCTACTTCCTCTTTACAATAGAGGTCCTGCATCGGCAATGGAAATAATTGAGAAAGCCTGCCTCCCCTAGACACTAGCCATGGCTTTGTGCTGTTGGAAGATTAGAGCAGAACTTTGAAAATCAATTTTGGAATGGTCCCTCTGCTACTTTGGTGTTTACCCTGTTGCCTGCAGGCTATGGGCTACCTTCAGAGGAGGAACACCTGCAGTGACCCAACATTGACCCCAAAGCCACATTCTTGCTGTGACCTCCCACAGGGTGTGGATGTTATGAAAATGTTTAGCAGGACCTATTTCCAAGTCTGGCGAAAATTTCACTGGTTGCACTTTTATTGTATCAGATATGAGACTCAAAACGCTGTTGGAAAAGGGGTGAAGGTCTCTTGAAATTGATTTATATGATTACCACTGTCTCCATCTTGGCTAGAACACATGTGGGCAGTGGGGTACAATCTAAGAAGGCTAACGCCGTACTTCTCTACTGGAGAGGCTACAGAAGAAGATTGAACTGATTTCGGTTATTTTAGAGGTTGGAATCACTATTATCAGCAGTTGATTCAGAAAATTGAAGTTGGACTCAGCCCACATATCTGTGACTCAAACTGTCTTTTTTTTAGGTGGGAAACCTTTTCATTTGCAGCTCAAGAAGATGAAGCAAAACTGTGAAGGACAGCAACTCGCTTTTAGAGCAAAGTGTCTTACCCACTCCAGGTGGTACCAATTATCCTGGGACTAAGTTTGCTAATCTTTCTTGTCCGGGTGTAATCCAGCTGGGAAGGGAAGCTTAAGAGGACTGAACCTGCTGTCTGAAACCTGCGAAGAAAGTTGAAGACTGGGCCTGCCCTCCTTCTTGCAGCTGACCTTTTTTTAAATTTACCAGGACATAATACAAGGCCTTTTCTTGTAACTGACGAGCTGCCAAGTGGCAACTGGGCCTGGACTGAACCCTACTGTTCGGCCTCTGACTGAGCCTCTAAGTGACTCCCCTGATGTCCTGGAGGGCTTTAGAAATGTACGCCTGTAGTGGATTGGGACTTAAAATACTAAAGTCAGAAGGTGAAATCTTTGACCAAGACACACCAGGCTAGTGTATCAGACACACGTTCCAGCTCGGTCAGTACCAAATTGCACCTGAGTCTGGGTCTTCGGCGAGCAATGACTATTATAGGCGCTTTAAACTTTTAAAATCCTTATCTCTGGTTCCTCTTATTGGATTTCTCTAATTTTGTTTATTAAATTGCACTCTTTTTTAAAATTCTTTTTGGGATTGTTATTGCGTTGCATTTCAACTTTATTACTGATTTGGCTCTGCATGAATACTTCACACGTTGCTCTAAGTTAAGTCTGTCTACTCTATACCATAGCTAGCAGGGGGTTAAGCTCAGGGTAATTTGGTCACTTTAAGAGTTTAGCCTGACACAGGTTGTGATTATTCCGTCACCCAACCCACTTAATAATCCAAATTCTTACACTGAGCTACTCTTCTTTCCTTTTCCAAATCCAGGATCTGTAGGGATGCTTAGCCAAGGACAATATGGCATACAGGGTAGAGCTCGATTCAAAATAAATATTTTATTAAGTTTGGCATGAGTAAGACATTAGGTTTCCCATTAACTAAAGGACTATGGGGTCCCTCTGTGGTGCCGAGATCCTCCAGCTGGTGTAAACTATCACCTATTGGAAAGTATCTACTGGCCTTTGCTCCATTTCTTCAAGGATATCTGGGGAGGAGACATGATCTTGCTTTCTGGATGATTTGGCCCACAGGTTGGGCCTGTGGGAAAAAGTAAACCTTGTTTCAGGCAGTGTACCTTCTGAGGTTGGAAAAGATCTGAGTGAGCCTTTTGATTTGAATATACTCATTCTGTATGATGTGATGAATATTCCCAAATCAGATTTGTCTTGCCAAATTTGTCTTTAGTTATACTTTTTTTGTAGCTCTGAACAACCTTCTGCTGGACATATGCTCCTGGCCCACAGATTCCCCCCCACCCCCGCCCCATTTCCTTTGCCAGGGCGCAGGTGCCATACGTCATTGTTTTCTATGAGCTCTTCAATGGATGTGAGTCTGGAATGGGGTTTGTCTCAATCCATCCTCATTTCTCATAGCAGAAGCTTTCATCCAAGAGGGCTTTAAAATCCCCCACCTTATGAGGTCATTATTTGCTGTTCCAAAAATACTTTCCCCTTAGTGTTCCCATACAAAAAAAGCACCAGAATTCTTACACACATGATGTGGCATGTCCATCACAGCAGCGTTTGGAATGCCAACTCCCCATATTTACACGATCTCTCTGGGCTTTATGTCATCCCCCAGAGTAGCAGATGGGAGATACTCAATTTTTCTCATAAAAAGATGGACTCAACATATGTAGGGATGAAGGATGCATTTTACTTTCTTTTAACTATGTAGTTATTGCTTTTCACAGTACATAGAATGTTAACATAAACGAAAGGCCATTCTGAGCCCACAGTGCTAGTCATATCTCACATAGTACCACATGAGCAGAGTAGGAAGATACTTCAGTACACCTAAACCACAAAGTGTGCTTTCAGTAAAGAGTAGTAGCATGCTTTACTTCTCAGGTTGTCCTAAACCATTCTGAGTACTCCTGGGAATTTTGGGCACTTATGCCTCATAGACATCACACCTCTCAAAAAAAATTGAAAGGAGGGCGTACCGGGGAGGAAAGGACAGGGAAGCTTAACTCTGGGAATAGGGGAATGACTGGGCCTAAGAACGATGGAAGGGACTCAGTGACCAGTGGCTCGGTAAAGGGATTCGTTTTTCAAAGCAGGTGCAGAATGGTCCTGGCCTGGGCCAGATTTTTTATTTTACAGACTTGCACAGTACTCAAAATGTTGTTGACTGTTGTAGGAAATTGGGGTATTAGTTGGGGGAGTGAGTACCAACCTCAAATAATAGGCGCAATCCTTGTCAAAGTCACTTAATTAACCTAGCGCACCTCCTGACAGAGCAGACAGCTTTCACTTTGAGGCAATGTGTAAAGTATTTATGCAGTATCAAAACAGCAATAAAGGTAAAGCACAACACAAGACAATTCTCAAATCAATTTCGAAAAATCAATCAATCAATCAATCAAAACACTTGTATAGCGCGCTACTCACCCGGAAGGGTCTCAAGGCGCTTGGGGGAGGAGGGGCCGTGATGGAGCGAGATAGAAAACAAAATTTTGTTTAAACTCGCAAAGTCACATTTCCATAACATGAATAAAATTATTAATGATTTGTGATATGTCGTGCTAATACAACCTAGATTAAACTTTACACGTGGGGGGACTAACATGTGTGCTCATAAACGTGCATAATTGTTGCATCTTTTTGTTCGTGCAAAATAATAAAATAATTTATTGTTTTCGTTTTTGTCATTACTAACTGCTGCAAACTTAAAATAAGCATGTGCTTGTTTTGCTTTTCCTTGTCTGTGTGATGTCATTTCTACTATTCTAGGTGCATATGGGTCTCATTGAAAAACGGAGACTGGTAAATATAAACGCTGCTTTATTTGTTTGCAATGGCTAGGTAACATTTTGATTAATCGGGTGGGCTAATTATTTAGTAAACCATGGGGTGGATACAGAATATACTTTATTTCTTACATTAATACTTTTCTTGTGTTTGTTTTATACTAGAGATCATAAGTTGCCTGCTTTTGAGGCCTAGCTATTTGAGCCGCAAAATGAGAGTTGAACTATAATTCTGCAGAAAGTCACGAGACGCCCATTCTGAATTAAAACGTTTATTGAAGCTGCATTCACAAAGCAAAAACTGATGAGCTGACATCATTCTGTCGGACATGGCCAAGGTCGAAAGTGAACTTTTTGTCAGTCCTTAACTTGGCATCCGCGGAAGTTGCACTGTAAGACTATGGAAGCTGCGAGGATGACTTAAAACAAAGTTGCAATCGCAGGAAGCCTCTGGCTTCACGTGGAAGAGACAATGGTCTTTGTAAGACATGATTTTGTGGAACTTTTTAAGAATCGGGTGACATGTCACTTGTCACTCTCAGCCAATGGGACGTCGAGTATTTCTGAAAACTTTCCTTTGCTAGTTTAGTTAGCGTAGAAAGGTATAAAAAGTCATGCCCTTAGGGTTGGGCTGGCTACTGCTTTCTGACTTTCCGATGAGGGTGATGTGCTGCTGGACTTTGCGTGGAGCACGTAAGAATCCTCAAAGAACTTTACTTTAATTTCTGTCTATTTAGCTCAGTTAGGGAAATAGGTTTTAGAAATGCTAAACTTTATATAATTTCTTTAAATTAATTCAATTGCTTAATTTGTATTTTTCTTATTTCCTACCATCATGCTTGCTTTATTGCTAATAAATTTCATTTATAAAACTTTCAACATATATACCATAATTTAGAAAATAAAATCTTACTTTTGACAAACAAGCTGGTCTTGGTTATTTAGAAGTATAGGTTACCATTAGCTAGATCACGTCGCCTATGGTGGTCGTTTAAATGGTTGAGTTTTATTCTAATGACAATATTCTTTCTGCAAATGTATAAAAATGTATATTTTGTGTAGATAATGTGTATATAGATTTATTCTGACCACCTGATTCAGTAGGCCCAAAATATATCAGGTTCATAAATGGGTCCATGTTTAGTATAGAATTTTGTTTATAGGTTATGAAGTTGGGTAGCGTAGTTTATGATATATTTTCTATAGCCCGCTGGATCAATTATCTGGTAGCAGAAATTGATGGTTGCTAAGCGGTAACCAAGGTAACATGTTGGTTGCTAAGGGTTGCGTCATGGTATGAAAATAGGATCAATGTTTTAACACTCGTTATGTTCGTTTTTCGTGCCTATCTGTAAGCTATACCGGTATAGATTGTGTGGCGAGAAATTAGTCACGCAAGCCATCTGTTCGTTTGTAGTGATATCGCCGAGTATCACAAGAGGTATCGCCGTGTACCATAGTGTTGTCGCCGAGCAGCACAGTTTTAGGGCTAGGTCTGAATCTTGTATAGTGAGGATTTTCTAAGAAATCAAAGCAGCATGAGAATAGGGACAAAGCGCCTTCCATAAAACTCACTGTGATGAGAGTATTAGTTATATCCAAGCTTGAGTGAAGGGTAAAATTAGCGTCGGTGCATGATTATCTATAAACAGGTTAGAGTCCTGTACGGGTACATGTTTCATATCTATAAACAGGTGAGAGCCCTGTACGGATAACGTCGTTATTTTGCTAACGGTGCATGATTTCTATAAACAGGTGAGAGTCCTGTACGGATTTCGTGTGTGTTTGAATTTAGGGAATTTTCCGTGTAAAAGTGCGAGTTTGAGTTGTATTTTATGTTCAAGTGGAACTCTTAGAACTTTCACTTCGCGGTGGGTTCAGAGCAAAGCGAGTTCATAATTATACGTGTTAGAAGGGTGGGGTAAGGTTACTCTACTGACAATTGAATATTATCCTTAGTGTGAATAGCGCCGTCTATTCCGAAGTGTGGATACTTGAATGTATGTAAACTATCCTAAATAGTGAAACGAACAGATGTTGTCTTTATAAGTCATTGTTAAGAATTAATTTACACTGAAAAGTGTTCTTAAAATGGCGCTGTGAAAAGATTTTGTGAAGGAGGGGTAAGCGCCAGGAGTGAGAAGCGAGAAACCGCAGCTGCTGTGTACGTCACAGAGCCGCGCAGGGATTGGGTGACCTACGTCACAAGCTGTATTCTGATTGGCTCCTGAGTCTCTGACGGCCTGTGAGCTGATTGGTTCTTAGGAAAATTTCCAAAATTATTGGTCGAGCTGAAAAGTGACGCAGCTCAACTGCCATTGGCTTGTTGGTGTGTTTCGCGCACGGATTGGTTGTTTGCGGAACATCCCGGAAATATTTTACGAACGATTTTGTGAAATAAATTTTACTTTTGAAAATGAGTTATCATTTTAAACATGTTGAGAAAAAGACAACATTATTTCAGAAATTTAAGAATTTATTTTCACCTGACAAGAAAATCGAAACGCGAGGTGGTAAACTACTTCATAAGTATAAAACACCTGCAGCGTACATGGAAGGTGAATACGGATATCATACTGTCTTATGGTTCGACAGTTGGAAACGTTATACTAAAAACGATGGTGTTTTGGCTTGGCCTGATGATGGTTCATTTAATGTAAGAGTTTTAAGAAACTTACGAGAGAAAATGAATGCTCTTGTTCCAAAACCGAGACCAACTCAATTTGAAGCTTTAGTTGAGTGGGAAGATGAAATGTATCAGTTACAAAGAGAAGCTAGTGGAATTAAAAGACCTTCTAAAAATCCATCATGGAAAAGAGAAACTCATGAAGATAGATTACGAATGTGGAGACAGGGAAACATGAGTGAAGGATTGTATTTAATTCATGAAATGGTAATGGGTTCTCCTACAGGAAAATCTATGGAAAGTGAATCTGAGGATGCAGTTATGGAAGAAATATATACAACTGCTAGAAAGAAACAGCCTAATCAGCCTTTGAGACCTCCTAGATCATGGTCTACTCCGGTGGTTTCTACTGAAACTTCACCGAGTGCACCTCCAATTAGCGAAGCTCCTAAACTTTATCCAAATAATAGTGAAATCACTGAAACTCCTAGAAGACCAGAATTTGAGAATGCTCGAAATGAGGGTAGACATTTTTCAATGACTCCAAGAGCAAGGGAACCTCCAAAAGATTATACAAGAGAAACAAGAAATGTTGAGGATGATGATTATAATGAATACTTAAGGTCTAAAGAAGAATTAATCAAAAGAATGACAAAAGGCATGGAAGCTGTCACAGTTCCAGTAACAATAGGTCCTGTTCAGCCTGTATTTGATCAAAGAAATACAAACAAAACTGGATTAACTATTCCTTTAAATACAGAAATTCAAAAGCCTGCTGAAAAATTTTATTCAGATTTGACAGAATTAAACACTTCTAGATCGAGAATGCCTGATTTAACCTTTAATGAGGATTTATCTCCAAAAACACCAATGGGTGCTATGTCAGATGTAGGAAGTCCTGAAGTCAGGGTAACTACACCAAAGCTTGATGTGGCCAAATTAAAAGCAAATATTGAAGAATTAATAATTGGAACAATTGGCCCAGATAGTTTAAATTACTATCGGGATGATGAACTATTATTCATTTGCAAAAGTATTCAATGGAAAACGAAAAATAAATATGATCAATTAGAGGATCTAGCTGCAGAACTTGAAATCGATGTAAGTAAACAAAAGAATTTTGCAAAACATTACAGATTAGATTTCTCAGAAAGCGACATTGAGAGTTTGAACTCAATGGGAAGAATAGTTCACATTAAAGATTTGATTGTCTATATCAAAAAGCTAGGAGAACTGAACAAATGGAGAGTGAAATGGACTAAAAGGAAGGAAGATGAAAGATTAGAAAGAATGTCAAAACAATTTCCAATGAGAGAAGTTGCAGGTGGAGGATATGTTCATGTCCCATGGTCGAGACAAGACATTCTGTTATTTACAAATGATTTTCCAAAATTAAGAGAGAAACCTGTTGAGTGGTACAGACAAGTCGATAGATTTATCAAAGTATCAAAAGTTCTGTGGATTGATTTGGATGGATTTTTTGACATTGTTGTTCCATCTGATCTTTGGACGGAATGTAAAATATCTATTAGTTGGCCAAAAACAGAACCTGAGCGAATCAAAGAAACAGGTGCCCCAAATCCACTTGTAATGGATTTTTATGAGAAAGTAATTGTTTGGATGAAAAACAAAATTCCACCCAAAGAAGTTGATTGGGTTAAAATAGAAAGAACAGAGCAGGAAACAAAAGAATCAGTTCATTCTTTTTATGAAAGACTACTGTTAATCTTTAAACAATACAGTGGTTATGAAAAATTAGATGAGAAAGACATGAGTCATTTTATCTATAGATTTGTTTATGGTCTAAAACCTGAAATTGGAGAAATGATCAGAACTAGTATTGTCGGATGGCAAGCACTATCTATTGATGATATTCTGAGAAAGGCAAAATATTGTAGCGATGAATTAGAAGTAAAACAGAAGAAGCTGAAGGAGAAAGCCATGTGGGCACAGGTAAAAGTGGCTGAGCAACAGATTGCCAGCATGGGAAATAAGAACACTAATTTTGTTCAAACTGGAAATACGAACCAGATACAAGGAAAGTTTAAAGGTAATAATTTCCAAAAGAAATTTAGCCCAAAGATAGAAGAGCTGAAACAAAGATTACCTTGTTTTAATTGTGGCGAAATTGGACATTGGAGGGACGAGTGTCCTCATCCTCCTAGAAACTTAAAGAATCCCTTATTGAATCCACAGATGCAGAATGGTGTTAACGTGCAACAACAGCTACAGATGCAACAGGGGTTAAATGAATTTAATATTCAGCGACAATTACAACAACAGCAACAACAACAGGTGAATAATCGTCAGGACCAGTTGCCACAACCACCTTTTCCGAATTGTGGGGGAGTTCAAAAATATAATCCAAACGTGGGATTTCAGGGATGTGAACAGGTAATAAAACCACAAAAACAGCAAAAGCAGCAAAGGGTTCAAATGCAAAATGCTTCACAACAGTTTTTATTGACAGAAAGCCAAGACAGTGATTCTGATGATTATTGCTGACGGTGCCCGAGAGAGGAGGAAGAGTGTGTTGTTGGAGCCACTCTTGAGGTTGACCAGTCTGGTCCTTATGTAAACGGGAAAGTTAATGATGTAGACATCACTTTTCTAGTGGACACTGGTGCTACCCGTTCTACTGTTAGATCAGTGGAAATTGAAAACCTACCTCTCTCTGGGGATACCATCCAAGTTGTCGGAGTAAGTAATCAGCAAATTAAAACAGACCTAACTGATCCAGTACCAGTTGAAATTGGAAATTACAGAGACAAACACAGATTTGTGGTTTGTAATAGTAGTCCAGTAAATCTATTAGGTAGAGACATCCTATGTAAAATGAATTGCAGAATATATTGTTCTCCTGAAGGAGTTGAATTACAAACAATGGAGGAAGATGGTTTGTACAGAATGACAATGATGATGATGGAAGCAGAAGAAACAAAATTGTTTCCTGCATTTGAAGAAAAAGATTTACCTGAAGAGCTAAAAGAAACAGTGAAATCTGAAATATGGGATTTTACTGGGAATGAGATGGGTCTGATGAAAAACGTAGATCCTGTTAAAATTGCATTGAAGCAGGGAATAGAATTTCCAAACACTCCACAGTATAAAATGAAAACAGAGACAATTGAAGGTATTACACCTGTAATTGAAAAATTAATCAAGCAAGGTGTATTGGAAGAAATGAAGAGTAGCTCTTGTAATTCACCAATTATGGGAGTTAAAAAGGCTAACGGAACATTTAGGATCGTACAAGATCTGAGAAAGGTTAATCAAATTGTTATTCCATGTTGTCCTGTGGTTCCAAATCCAGCAGTGATTCTATTTCAGATTCCATATGATGCTGAATGGTACACAGTCATTGACCTTTGCAATGCATTCTTTACTGTTCCTCTACACCCAGACAGTTATGAAATCTTTGCTTTCAGATTCCAAGGTAAGACCCTTGGATGGACAAGAATCCCTCAGGGCTATACAGAAAGTCCTTCAATCTTTAACGAACTGTTAAAAAGATCATTAGAAGATTTAGACTTACCAGGTAGGTCTACGTTGGTGCAGTATATTGATGATTTGTTAATAGCTGCAAAGACAAGAGAAAATTGTGTAACAGACACAATAATTCTGTTAAATCGCCTTGCAGAAGAAGGACATAAAGTGTCCCCAGCAAAACTACAGTTTTGCAAACAGGAAGTGAAATATCTTGGTCACAGAATTGCAAAGGGAAAAAGACAAGTAACAATAGAGAGAATAAAAATGATTCAAGCAATGTTACCGCCAAGAACACAAAGACAGGTCAGAATGTTCCTGGGAATGGTAGGTTACTGTCGACAATGGATAAGTGGATTTTCAGTAATTGCGAAACCACTACAAAGACTGACCAAATCAGATGTAAAAGATCCAATTATTCTCAATGATGCTGAGATGGAATCTTTTGAGAACTTGAAAAAGAGCTTATGCCAAGCTCCTGCTTTGGGTATGCCAAATTATGAGAAAGATTTTGAACTGTATTGCAGTGAGAGAGAAGGATGTGCATTATCTGTGTTAATTCAGAGACATGGAAATTTAAAGAAACCTATTGCATATTTCTCTGCAGTTCTTGATCCAATTGCAAAAGCATTACCAGGTTGTTTAAAAGCAGTTGCAGCTACAAGTATCAGTCTTGAACAAAGTGAAGGAATCATTATGGGATTTCCTGTGAAAGTTTTTGTGCCTCATTCAGTTGAAATATTACTGACAAGAGGTAAGACTCAACATTTAACAAGTAGCAGATTGACAAAGTATGAGAAAATCATACTAGGAGCAGATAATGTTTCGATTTCAAGATGTTTGAATCTGAATCCTTCTACATTACTGCCTGATTCTGAAATTGTTGATGACATCGAGACAGAACATGAATGTTTAGATGTCATGGAATTCTGCACAAAACCAAGAAAAGACATCAAAGACAGACCTTTGCCTGAATCGGATTTTGTCTACTTTGTAGATGGCTCATGCTTAAGATCCGAAGGTGGTGTCTTGAAAGCTTCATACTCAGTTTGTACAGTCGAAAACATTAAAGAAGCATCATGCCTTGAAGGAGTTCGTTCAGCACAAGTGGCTGAATTGATTGCTTTAATTCGTGCATGTGAAATATCAAAAGATATAAGAGTTACCATCATTACTGATAGCCAGTATGGGTACGGAGTTGTGCATGATTATGGACAACTCTGGTCACAGAGAGGATACATGACATCAACAGGATCACCAATTAAAAATGCAGTTTTCATTAGAAGATTAATTGAAGCAATACAATTGCCAAAAGAAATTGCCATAGTCAAGTGTGCAGCACACACTAGAGGGACTGATTATATTTCCAAAGGAAATGCCTTCGCAGATGAAACAGCAAAGTACTGCGCAAGGAAAAATTATTCTTACAATCGGAATAGAAGTACAGAAACTGATTCAAATTCATTAATGCTAACAACTGTTGTAGAAACATGGAATGAGATTAGAGATTTACAAAACGAAGCAGATGATGAAGAAAAAGACCAGTGGTTAAGATCAGATTGTAGACAACGTGATGAAGATGGAGTGTGGGTTTACAAAGATGGCAGAGTAGTTTTACCAAATTGCATGATTTCTGACATGGCCAGATTATATCATGGTCCTGCACATTTAGGAAGAGATTCTATGGTCAGACTGTTTAAAGAAACATGGTTCAATACCAAATTTAGAACCATTGCAGAATCTTTTTGTCAAAGGTGTTTGTCATGCCAACAAATGAATCCAAACAGAAAATCAGTGGTGGGGACAGGAATAATTGGTCGAGAGGGTGGTCCCTTTACCAGGTTACAAATAGATTTCATTGAAATGCCCTTACACAACTGTTTGAAATATGTACTTGTAATTGTATGCTTGTTCTCAAGGTGGGTAGAGGCTTTTCCTACACGACATTGTGATTCAATTACAGTAGCAAAACTAATGCTCAGAGAAATCATCCCAAGGTACGGTTTTCCAGTCACTATTGAGAGTGATGGAGGAAGTCATTTTGATAACAAACTATTGAAGTTAATTTGCGAAGCTATGAGCATTGAGCAGAAAATACACTGTGCATACAGACCAGAGGCATCAGGTGTAGTTGAACAAATAAATGGAACTATCAAAAACAGAATTGGAAAAATGTGTCTAGAGACAGGAGTTAAGTGGACTGATGCTCTTCCACTTGTTTTGATGTCAATAAGAAGTACACCAGATAAAAAGACAGGTTTGAGTCCTCATGAAATTTTGATGGGAAGAGTTATGAGGCAAGCTTTTGTACCTGTAGGTAAACTGTTGAGCATAAATGACAGTGCAATTTTGGATTACTGTAAAAGGTTATCTGATATGGTAACTTCTGTGTCTAATCAGGTGGGAACTGAAGCACAATCAAATGACAAAGTTTTGACACATGATCTGAGACCTGGAGACTGGGTCAGAACGAAAGTACATCGGAGGAGGAATTGTCTATCTCCTAGATGGCAGAAACCTAGGCAGGTAATCTTGATCACTACTAATGCTGTAAAGTGCAGAGGATTGAAGCGCTGGATTCATCCAAGTCATACTATTCCAATACCAACTCCTGAGAATTCTGATGTTGAAAGTGATACCACAGATGACTCTGATTCTGAAGTAGAAGACAGAACAGAAGGTGAAGTAATTCCAGATTCTGAAGATCGACAAGAAAGTCGACATCTGGAAACTGTGCCAGTGAATGGAAATGTGACAAGAAAAGACTTAGAAATAATTGAAATAGATTCTGAAGGTGAAGAGAATCTGCTAAAAGGAAAGATAACTGAGGATTCGGTTGTCTATGTTGAAGACAGAGAAGCTGAACCAAAAGAAGTTTCAGACCAGGAGAGTATCGAAAGGCAGAGAACAAACTCTGAAGTAAGGAACAAAATTCCGAAATCTGGGAAGCTAGAGGTAATTGAGGAAGAGGAAGAGAACGAATTACCGAGTACCAGTGATGGAAGACAAAGTGAAGTTCCTGAAGGAGTGAAATTGCCGTATAGAGAAGTTCCTGAGTCAATTGAAATTTCAGACTACGAAACTGAGGAAAGTGACGTGGAAGGTGGAAGTGAAAGCAGAAAGAAAAGGACTTGGAAATCTGAATCGAATAATTCTGAACCAAAGAAAAAGTACGTGAGAAAAGCAGACTACTGGCCTGGTGGAAGATTGAGAGTCAGATTGATTAAAAAGCCAATAGAACAAGTTGAAGAAATCAGTAGTCAAAAGAGTCCTGGAAAAGAGGTTGGAGTTGGAAGGAAAATAGAAGTGATATCAAGAAAAGGGAAGAGAATAATTAGACCAAACCAGAAATACAAGTCTCCTGAGTGGACTTACTTAGTAATTCCACCTGTTATTGACATATATGATAGTAGTGAAGAAGAAAACGAAATCCAAGAAATTAGTGACAATGATTGAAGTACAAATTTATTAAATTGGCATAAGGCTGAAGAAATCCTGTTAGTTGACACAAGGTCGAAGAAAACTGTCTAATAGAAGAAAACTTATGTATGACATAAGGTCGAAGAAATCTTGTTTAGGGTTATAAAAGAAAAATATATTTTAAAAGGGGGGTGTATATAAATTTTAAAATTTATTTTTTATTTTTATTTTATTTTTGAGGCTAAAACTAACCTAAAAAAATGCCTTACATTAAGGAGAGCACTTCAAAATGCTCTGTTTTTAAAAGATGCTGTAAGATGACTCTGGTGTGTCTGCTCATTTTAGTTCTGCTCTGGTTGGTACTAGCTGTGATTATACCTTTAGAAATGAATAGAGAATTACACAAAGTTAACTTAACAAGCAAAGCTCTGGTTAGCCAAACTAAACATAGTGCATCTGCAAAAGTAATTGATCATCAGCCTAACATTCATCAAGATAAATCAATAGGTGATTTTTCAAGCAATACTTTCACAAAGCTTTTGAGTGAATATGTAAAGGTAATGGATGCAAAGGATTGTTATGTATGCGTTAAGTTACCCGCTTCTGTTTCTGAGGGAGTAACATATAATATGCTTCCTCTCACTTATGCTGTTACATGTAGTGTATTAACTAGTTTATTTTATCAAACTGGTCGTTTAGAATATTACTATTCAAATTATGATGAGATTTTTGCTAATGTCAAGATTGATAATGCTTTAAATAAGCATAAGAAAGCTAAACAATTGAGAGAATATTTCCTTGTTACTAACGAACTCACTTATGAGTATGCTTACAAGAATAATCTAACATGTAAATTAAGTGCTGAAGGGAAGAAATTTCTGAATATGGTTGAGGAGAGAAGAGCAATTTATAAGAGAAATGAATTAGTCAAGCAGACTAAGTCATCATTCTGGCAAAAAGAGGATGAGAAACTAAATGGCAAAATGCTTGAAAATATTGCAATTCACATAGACAAACCTGTTAGTGGAAAGCTTTGCATTAGAAGAGATAACACACTTTTTGATAATTATTTTGTAGGTGCAAGCAACTGTGAAGATACTTATCAGATTATGGGAGGTTGGGGATTTAAAGGTGGAAAAGATCCTATCTTTCCTGGAATTTATTTTGTTTGTGGTGACAAAGCCTACTACAACCTTCCAGACCATTGGTATGGAACTTGTTATGTGGGAATTGTTTTTCCTAAAGTGTTTCATGTTGACAGAGATTCAGAAGGATTATTTAAAATTCATAATTATGTAAATAGAGCTAAAAGAGAAACTTTTACTGAAGTTCTGGGAGATATTTTTCAAGCTGTAATACCTTTTGTTGGTATAACCCTAAATGCAGGGAGAATCAGAAAATTGTCCACTATAGTTGATAGATTATCAACTGACACTGCTGATGGGTTTCAATTAGTGAATGTTGAAGTTATTGCAATTAGATCCATGGTAATTCAAGACCGTCTTGCTTTAGACATACTCCTAGCAAAAGAGGGAGGAGTCTGTGGCATTTTACATGTCCAACATTGCTGTACATATATACCAGATGAAAGTAAAAATATTGAAATATATATTAAGAATATCACACAAATGCATTCTGAAATAATTCCTTTAGAAGAAGAAGATTTTACTGGGAAACTTTCAAATAGGTTTCAAGCAATTAAAAACTGGTTTCATAATATCGGAAGTTCAATTCTTGGCAAGATTCTGGCACCTTTGATTATAATAGTATTCATTTTTATTTTGACTAAAGTAGGTTGTTTGTTGCATAAAAGAAAGAAGCATATGAGAGAAAAGAAGAGAATCTATAAACTCAGAAAAGAAGAGGAAAGGGAGATTGAGTTGCAGGAGTTACATAGAGAGCGTCATGTTAATTGCAAGGATTATGCTGAAACAGACTTTTAGGTTTACTAATACAATGAATTTGAATCGATTTCTTATAAATTAAATTTACCAAAATTTTGAGTGCTGGTGTGGTGATTTGTTAATCACCAGATGAGGGAGTTGATGGAGCGAGATAGAAAACAAAATTTTGTTTAAACTCGCAAAGTCACATTTCCATAACATGAATAAAATTATTAATGATTTGTGATATGTCGTGCTAATACAACCTAGATTAAACTTTACACGTGGGGGGACTAACATGTGTGCTCATAAACGTGCATAATTGTTGCATCTTTTTGTTCGTGCAAAATAATAAAATAATTTATTGTTTTCGTTTTTGTCATTACTAACTGCTGCAAACTTAAAATAAGCATGTGCTTGTTTTGCTTTTCCTTGTCTGTGTGATGTCATTTCTACTATTCTAGGTGCATATGGGTCTCATTGAAAAACGGAGACTGGTAAATATAAACGCTGCTTTATTTGTTTGCAATGGCTAGGTAACATTTTGATTAATCGGGTGGGCTAATTATTTAGTAAACCATGGGGTGGATACAGAATATACTTTATTTCTTACATTAATACTTTTCTTGTGTTTGTTTTATACTAGAGATCATAAGTTGCCTGCTTTTGAGGCCTAGCTATTTGAGCCGCAAAATGAGAGTTGAACTATAATTCTGCAGAAAGTCACGAGACGCCCATTCTGAATTAAAACGTTTATTGAAGCTGCATTCACAAAGCAAAAACTGATGAGCTGACATCATTCTGTCGGACATGGCCAAGGTCGAAAGTGAACTTTTTGTCAGTCCTTAACTTGGCATCCGCGGAAGTTGCACTGTAAGACTATGGAAGCTGCGAGGATGACTTAAAACAAAGTTGCAATCGCAGGAAGCCTCTGGCTTCACGTGGAAGAGACAATGGTCTTTGTAAGACATGATTTTGTGGAACTTTTTAAGAATCGGGTGACATGTCACTTGTCACTCTCAGCCAATGGGACGTCGAGTATTTCTGAAAACTTTCCTTTGCTAGTTTAGTTAGCGTAGAAAGGTATAAAAAGTCATGCCCTTAGGGTTGGGCTGGCTACTGCTTTCTGACTTTCCGATGAGGGTGATGTGCTGCTGGACTTTGCGTGGAGCACGTAAGAATCCTCAAAGAACTTTACTTTAATTTCTGTCTATTTAGCTCAGTTAGGGAAATAGGTTTTAGAAATGCTAAACTTTATATAATTTCTTTAAATTAATTCAATTGCTTAATTTGTATTTTTCTTATTTCCTACCATCATGCTTGCTTTATTGCTAATAAATTTCATTTATAAAACTTTCAACATATATACCATAATTTAGAAAATAAAATCTTACTTTTGACAAACAAGCTGGTCTTGGTTATTTAGAAGTATAGGTTACCATTAGCTAGATCACGTCGCCTATGGTGGTCGTTTAAATGGTTGAGTTTTATTCTAATGACAATATTCTTTCTGCAAATGTATAAAAATGTATATTTTGTGTAGATAATGTGTATATAGATTTATTCTGACCACCTGATTCAGTAGGCCCAAAATATATCAGGTTCATAAATGGGTCCATGTTTAGTATAGAATTTTGTTTATAGGTTATGAAGTTGGGTAGCGTAGTTTATGATATATTTTCTATAGCCCGCTGGATCAGCCGCTACTGCTCGAACAGCCAGGTCTTGAGTTGTCTCCTGAAGGCGAGGTGGTCCTGGGTCAGCCGAAGGTGGATGGGGAGGGAGTTCCATGTCTTGGCCGCCAGGTAGGAGAAGGATCTGCCTCCGGCGGTGGCTCTCCGGATGCGTGGTACTGTGGCGAGGGCGAGGCTGGCGGACCGTAGCTGTCCGGTGGGCGTGTGGAAGGTCAGGCGGTCATTGAGGTACTTGGGGCCCAGGTTGTGGAGAGATTTGTGTGCGTGGGTGAGGAGCCTGAACGTGATCCTCTTGTTGACGGGGAGCCAGTGCAGGTTCCTCAGGTGGCCGGAGATGTGGCTGCGTCGAGGGATGTCCAGGATGAGTCGGGCGGAGGCGTTCTGGATACGCTGCAGTCTTTTCTGTAGCTTGGCTGTGATTCCGGCGTAGAGGGCGTTTCCGTAGTCTAGCCGGCTGGTGACGAGGGCCTGGGTGACCGTCTTCCTGGTTTCGATCGGGATCCATCGGAATATCTTGCGGAGCATGCGGAGGGTGTGAAAGCATGAAGAGGAGACAGCGTTGACTTGTCTGGTCATCGAGAGGGAGGAGTCCAGGATGAATCCCAGGTTGCGTGCGTGGTCTGTTGGCTTGAGGGCGGCGCCCAGGGCTGGGGGCCACCAGGAGTCGTCCCAGGCGGAGGGTGATGGTCCAAGGATGAGGACTTCCGTCTTGTCTGAGTTCAGTTTCAAGCGGCTGTTCTTCATCCACTCGGCGACGTCCTTCATCCCTTCGTGGAGGCTGGTTCTGGCGGTGTCGGGGTCTCTGGTGAGGGAGAGGATCAGCTGGGTGTCGTCGGCGTATGAGATGATGTTGAGGTTGTGTTGGCGTGCGATGGCTGCAAGAGGTCTCATGTAGACGTTGAAGAGGGTGGGGCTGAGTGAAGATCCTTGCGGGACGCCGCAGATGACTCCGGTGGCCTCGGAACGAAACGGGGGGAGGCGGACTCTCTGTGTTCTTCCCGCGAGGAACGAGATGATCCACTTCAGTGCCTTCTCTTGGATGCCGGTGTTGCTGAGGCGTTGGACTAGGGTGCGGTGGCAGACAGTGTCGAACGCTGCGGAGAGGTCCAGGAGGATGAGGGCCGCTGTTTCCCCGTTGTCGAGAAGGGCGCGGATGTCGTCGGTGGCTGCGATGAGGGCGGTCTCGGTGCTGTGGTTGGCTCTGAAATCGGACTGCGAGGGGTTGAGGGATCCATTCGTCTCGAGGAAGGCGGCAAGCTGTCTGTTGGCGATCTTCTCGATGACGTTGGCAGGGAAGGGGAGGAGCGAGATGGGGCGGAAGTTTTTGAGGTCGGTGGGGTCCGCTGTTGGTTTCTTCAGTAGGGCGCTGAGCTCGGCATGCTTCCAACTCTCCGGGAAGGTGACGGTGTCGAAGGAGGTGTTGATGACGTCTCGGAGTTGGGGTGCGATGGTGGAGTCGGCCTTGTTGAAGACGTGGTGGTGTAGTGTAGTTCCTATCTTCCCAATAGGCTCTGCGCATTGGAATAATACCTACAGCAGTAAAGGCCTAGGCCAGACGTTAACTAGGTCTACTACTGTCGATACTAGACTTAAAGTTTTGGGTTTGCCAGCTTAGCTCAGAGTTCACTAGAAACTTTCTCGAATGTTCAAGGAGGACTTAACTTCCCTGATTAGACAAGAAGGGATTTAGTTTCTGACAACCATAGAACATGACAACTTTGCTCTCCCCTAATCAAGAGTCAATCTCGAGAGTCGTGTGAACAAAAGGCAAATTATTTTACTCAGTCAGTACGTGCATTCTTAGTCTCATCAGAATGTAGAGAAAAGGAAGAGACGGGCGTGTTCAATAAAAAGGTGTTATTTATTGATCAGTCTCTTTTCTCATACAAGAGAAATGGATCGATATTATTGCAATACTTATAGTTAAGTAAAGTGCATACATTAAGAGCAGCAGTATAAAATAATACTGTAAAAACATTGATATAGTTTCTAAGCCATAAGATGTTTAAAATGAATAAAATATATTACATACACATATACATTTGACTAAACGTACTCAACTGGTGTTTCTAGATACGCCTACCCCGTGTACCTGACCTAAGTCTAATACGAGGGCGGGAATAGATAGTTACAGTTTAAGTTAAGTTTGTTTTTGCCAAGTGAATAACTAAAGAATTCTCTGTGAGGGGTTATTCAGTTCTGTACCTGGAAGTTAGGATGAATGAGGAATGGTATCTCTCTCTCTGGTCTCGATATTCCAGGCTGCCTGCGAGGGCTACCCGGAAACGCCGGTGCTGGATTCTCGGCAGGAGAAAGCAGCTTCTCTCAGCGCGTCAGGAAGGCGGGGCTGCTGCCAGCGGGGTCTGCTCTGCTCTTGGCTTCGGCAAGTATGGCTGCTCCGTCTCGTCACCACGCGTGTGTTTGCATATGGCAAGATCGGTAATATTTATACCTTTAAGGTGCCGAGATTGACGTAAGGATGGACATAGATACGTCAATAAAGATGTCATACGATTTGCTCGTTAGCACATTCTTTTACTAAAGTTCTCGGTGAAATCAAAACAATCGCCGCAGGGTTTTGCCCAGGTTGTCATAGGTTTGATTTGTTATGAGAACTCCGTATGCCTTATCAGGGGCTGGAGGAATATCGCTTGTCTAATTAGATCGCAAGCGTTATGACCTAATCAGATAACACGTTCCTGTGCCGTAGTGTGACTGCGTCAGATAACGGTATCTGCATCATGGGGGTTTTCTGCCTCATGGGCTGACTGCTAGTTAACTTGTTGGTTTGTTTAACTAGAATAGGGTCAGGAATAGGGGGATCGATTCAGAACCTATAGGAATACATGACACCCACTCCACGCTAACTATGGACATATTTACTAATCTAGGCATAGTATAACATAGTACAACATACTATAGAGTAGTGTGTATACCTTACCACCCCAAAATACATAAATGCATTTTGAAATTCTTCAAATATACGGAAAATTTGCAGACATATATATTGTATGCACTCAAGCTGTAGAATAATGCCAAAGTAATCGCATTTGTATACATTATTTCTCGTTTGGTATATGAGAATTACACATGAAATGGTTTCTTAAGTACAGAAAAAAGATTCGAGACCATTCCATCACAGAATAAAATATTTATGAACATACCAGCTGGCAGCTAAAGTCTATAAAGTATCTAAAAAATAGAAATCTTAGTTCTTTAGGAATAGTTTCTTACTTTAAGCAGAAGATAAGTGTCCCGAAAAACCGAAAAAATGAATTGGGGCTTCTGAAAGAGTTGCTGTCCGTGAACTGGAGTGAAAAATAGTTCATGTGACTTTATTATTTAAAGTTGAAGGCCGAATTCAGGGAACGCCGTGTGCGGGTTTGTTCAAAAGTCTCTATTTCTGTTCGGGTGAGAACATCATATCATTTAGGCTTTCGAAAAAACTGTCAACAGCTTCCTGGGAAAGTTCCACTAACTCGGAAATAGGTGTAATCATGCATTCTTGTGCATGATTGTCTCCATTGACATTCTGATTCGCATTGCTGACAGAAGGTCGTACCTGTTCGATGCTGCTTTCATCTTGAACTTCACTACCCATCAATCGTAGTGGTGAAGCTTCCACGAATGCCGTCATCAGGATTGGTAGCCTTTGAGGGCAGCACAAAGCATGAACCTTGATAGGGCTCAACAATGTTTCTGCATCCATCGGCGCATCCGATTGTAGCGTCAGACAGGTGTCTAACACGCATTCTTCACCGCATAGCAGACACCTCAATACAGGTAAAACACATCTTTGCCACATTGGTCGAAATGATAGAAACCAAGTCATGTTCAGGTCTCTAAGCCAGGAGAGTCCCAGGATTTTTGATATCCGGTCCCGGTATCCAATGGCTAGGATTGTTTCTTCCCTTGTCGCAAGAGTTTTGTCTGTGACATGGGTTGCCATAACGAAAAATAAGGACTAAGAATAGGATTCCTGCAATTAGTCCCAGGATCAGGGGAAGTCCGCCAAAAATTGAATGGACGAAATCTGGAAAAATACCCAGTATGGCTTTGAATGGTGTTAATGCCATCGAAAATACTGTCTTAAATACCTTTGAGACCCCATTGGTATCAGAAATATTTAAGATTTCATTCAGGATTTCCGCGAAATGTACGGGGGAATTAGTTGATAATAATGTATGTATCTCTGCAGTCGTCCTTGCGACTTGTAGATCATACGTTTCTTTTGATGACGAGAGCCTGGTAGGCGTCTGAAGAAGCACTGTTTTCATTCTGCTTAAAGTATCTATTCGAATAGAAGTAATTTTCAAATCGGGCCATGCCCTTGCCTCCCTGTCTGGGAAGGAGCTGGGGAACAATGAGCGCCCACAGCACTTGACCTTCGCAGTCGTAGTTACTAGATAAGGAGTCCCTGGCATAAGACTACAACATCTACGGTCTACAATAAGAATGTAACTCCCATTATAGAGTCTTTGAAAGAATGGTTCTATTTCTGTTGCAGGTGCGCCTTGCTGGTGACATGAAAGGTTGTATGAATTCCCTTCACAGGCTCCATGCAAACTAATTCCGTTACACAGAAGTGTGCCACTTGGTGACATCGCACAATTGTTGCCACTAAGAAACACTTTCTGTCCTTTATTACTGACACATGCATGTGAATAGGGCAGGTTCCATGTTGTTTTAATGTACCCCTTTCCCAATTTCTCGTACATGCCAGCCTGTATATATTTTTGGCAGTATTGAAACCTGAAGGTTGAGATTGGAATATTAATTATCCCATGTATTATCCATTCACTGACAGGTCGTTCTGACATTGTCACTGGTAATCTTTCGAGTTTTTCAATGCTCAAGATTGTATAATCAGCACCCTTTTGTGCCATACTGATTTGTCTATCAGTAAGGTTAAAGATTTGGAATAGTGACGTTGTGTTGATTAAACGCCAAGGCACATAGCCTGAACGCAGATTTTGTAACGTCCAGCCAAGCTGTACAATAGAACGCAATTGAGACTGACCGTGTTGTAATAACAGTAAGTCTTGCGATAATATGTCGATTGCTGAAGACACAATGCTGTCCAAAGAAAAAATTCTGGAGGACAGAGTCATTAACCCATTGTCCACTACAGAAAGTGATTTTTCCAAATTAATACGGTCAATTTCCCGTATTCTCAGCCTCATTGTATGCTGCATATACAGAGGCTGCTATGAAACGCTTTTGACGCTGTTTGCGTGGTCCCAAAGTGAAATCACGCAAGTCAGCACCATCAGTAAGTAAAGTTAGGTGTTGCTTAATTTCTGCCAGTGTGGAAGTTTGTAGCCACTGAAGGCATAATTTGCCCACACTGTAGGTGGTTATTATCCCTGGGTGATGTCTTTGAGGATATCTAGGGTCTGGCCTGGTCATTTTGAACCCCTGTGTTTTGTTCAGGAATCTGTCTTGACAGTTATTAGTATCTGTGGGCCAGATCAACCACTGTTTCCAATCAGGATGTGTTCTGTTTTGGTTTAATATATGGTTTACTATATGGTTTACGTCTATCTCTTCATCTGTATCAGAGTTATTGCTAAACATTGTTGGCTTTGGAATAGACGGTTTATTTAAATCTTTGATTTTGGCTAGGCCAAGACAGGTGGTTTGTTGAACAGTGTCATTTAAAAATATCATTTGTTCTGGGATCATGCAGGCTCTAAACAAAGCTTCTATACCCTGTACTTGCCATTCTTTTGTACCCCAAACACTTTTCAATTCAACATTTTTGTCCCAATATTCATAACCAAAAGTATTCATTTTTTCAAAGAATGAGTCTGAATATAACAATTTTGTGTTGGTTATCATGGTCTTGGTCCCTGTTTTGTTTGACAATTTAAAATAAAATGTTTCAGCATTACTTGTGTTAAAACCTGAAAAATATGAATATTTGTCGTAAACGGTTCTTGAGCTCCCTTTTGGAGGTGTTGCACAATGTTCCCATTGATTATAATTTAAAACATTTCTAGGTTGTGCAGATCTATGTAAAAACTGGTTACCATAGTGGTTATAGCAATACATACTATCATAATTTGTAGAACCCTGTAAATAATCATGTTTGGTAAATTTAGCAGACATTACTAAGTCAGACATCATATCATTAATGCTTTCGAAGTCCCAATCATCAGCAAATGAGTTTGGTTTTGCAAAGTCACTCAAGGAGATCTTAATTTGGTGTGGATATTTCAGGATTTCGACCGGACCATAAATTTCATAGTCAGTGTTGTCCCAGGCTACCCCACCCGGTATCGGATTGGCTGTGAAGTTGGCTGAAGAAAGTTCTCTTTTCTCGACGTGTGAGGATGTGTGTGGTTTGAGGATCAAGTTGATTTTCTGACTTGCTGTGTCCATTTTAGCATATTTTCCCTCAATGAAGCGTCCCAAAGTAAGTACCATGATGAGCCAAAGTATGAGGATAAATGCACCAAAACCCACCCAAAATTCAATCCATGGAGAAATCAGATATGTTTCTTTCAGTTGTTTCAAAAGTTCCTTAGCTTTATCTTTAAAGGTTTTTGATGATGGCTGTGTCTTTGATTCACTGAACCCTTCAGAGGAATCATCGAAGTTTATGAAGTAGCCGGAAGCAGTTCTGTCAATTGTTCCAATTGGTTCAGGATTTCTGTTTCTTGCATTTTCACTTGTTACTTCATTATAGATTGGTGTGTCTCTGCTAAATGTTTTTATTTGGGTTTTCAGAGGTCTGAGTTCTATTGCATTGCTGCATAGTCCTTGTTGTTCTTCTGTAGGCGTTTCGAATGTGATGAGCCTCTTTGTTAGGACCTCTGTACTGGTAGCAAACCTTGGTGTTCTGCTACTTATTGGGAGTCCACTTGGCCTACTGTTTGTTATCGGCCACATGTTGTGGTTTTACCAGGTCGATGGATACAACTCGGTTCTCCTTTTTTCCAGCAAGTGGCGGTAGTACAACTGATCTTGTCCCGTTGACAGACAAGACAGGAACTGCTTTTCTGTAAGAAGGCCCAAATTCCTTCTTTACCGCGATCTTTTCCCTGACTAGATCCCCGACTTTTGGAATCCAGACAGGTCTTGCTGGGACAGGTGGTGGTTCTTCAGTGGTTGTTGGCTGTTGTTTCAACTTTATGTTGCTCAGGTCTTTTCTTGTTTTGTTTAAGTCCTGCAAAATAGCCAAACGGTCTTTGATATCAAAGGTTTTTTCTTTCACCACTGAAGTCTGACTATCAATGTCAGAGATCATCATCCTAGTTCCAAATGATAATTCGTACGCACTGAATCCCTTCAGAGAATTTCTTGGCAAGTTATTGAGACTACGTTGGACACTTATTAGATGTTTGACCCACCCAGCTCCCGAACCTAATACCTTCGCCGTTATAGATTGCTTTATGTCACGGTTTTTTCTTTCAACAATTCCGTTCCCCTCAGGGTGAAATGGACAAGAGTACCGCAATTGCACGCCCATGCTGACCATGGCCTCCTTATAAGCCCGAGAGCTAAAAGCAGGACCATTGTCCGAATGCAGCATGCCAATTGCGTATGTGCCGATAAAGACTCGCAAATCTTTTATAACAGTTCTGGCGTCAGCCGTTCGCTGGGGCCACATCCATATGAATCTCGTGCACGAATCCACTGCGACCAAGATATATTTATAGTTACCATCCCTTTGTAAGGGACCGCAGTGGTCTAGATAAACACATGCTAATGGTTTATCCGAGATTAGAAGGGGCGTCTGAGCTGGACGTCTCACCGTTGATACTTTCATTCTTTGACAAATTTCACATTCTAGAACATAGTTCCTTGTTTGTCTTCTCATTTGTGGCCACCAGTATCTCTGTTTTAATAATGATACTGTGGCTGAGACGCCAGCATGTATAGAAGCAAGCCCTTCGTGTGCCGCTATTATTAGTCCTAACCTATGTTCAATGTTTGGAATTGCCCTATCCCCCACTCCAGGGATTCGAGCAAAAGGAACATTGTTTGGGGGGAAAACATGGCGGCCGGCTAATCAGCGGGTCGCGGATGTCGGAATAGTGGTGGTGTTAGTTTGATGAGAAAGGGCCGACTGTCGGCGTTTTGACTCAGGGTTTGCACGTACCAGGTTGTTAGGCAGACTTGGTGGAAGTCACGGCGAGCTACCGGCAGATCCTGGAGGCTGTCTGCCGGCTGGGTCCGGGAGACCAGCAGCAGCAGCAGCGGCAGCGGCAGCGGCAGCGGCGGATGGCGGAGAACCCAGCCCTGCAAGCTGCCGAGACTGAGAGTGAGGGGGCGGAGTCGCGCTACCTGCCGGCCGGGAGATGGGAGCGAGCGGCGCAGGGGGTCAGCAGAGGACGCCGAGTGCTTGCGAAAATCGGCACTCCAACAAGCGGAGGAAGGGGTCGAGGGCTGGAGGCCATCACGAGCAATCCCAACCCCAAAGGCATACCGCAAGGGGCCCGTGCGGAGCAAGTAAGCAGGGGGGTGAACGAGGGAGGAAACCCCACAAGATACCAGTTAAGGAGTAAGAGGCTGGGAAAAGACATTCTTGTGGGGTTAAATAAAAGTGATAGCACACAAGGGGGGGTGAAAAACGCTGAGACAGAGGAAAAAGCTTTCCCTAAGCTTACAGCATATAAATCTAAGGTCTCGCCTTCAAAGAGAGAAAAGAAAAAAAGACAAAAAAAAAAAGAAACTGGATTTAAGACCCCAATAGCTCCTTCACTTAACCTCTATTTTAAGCCAGTCCCAAAGGTGCTGGTGTTGAAGCCTGACTCTACCCCTCAACCTCAAGTTAGGGCTGGTGAGGCAGTAGAGCTCGAGGAAAAAATTGAATATACATCAAAGTCTATGGAAGAAGAGGAACGTGAACAGGACTGGTCAACTCTTTCAACACCAAACCCATTTCAGGTTTTGGATACAGAGATGGAGGCAGATAAGGGGGCTAGTTCTGATGTAGAGGTATCTATGGAGCAGATATTCCAATCTACAACATCAGTCACATTAAATATGTTAGCTGAAAGCTCACTTGTCGTCTCTGCTGAATTGGGAGAGAAGGCGGTAGAGGATATATTTACAAAGAGGGATGAAACCCGTAGTAATGAAAAGACGATGTTCTCCACAATTGAGTTGGGCTCAGGACAGCAAGAGAGATCTGCCTCATTAGACGTGTCCGTTATGGAACTCTTAAGAAAACTGGAACAGGATATCCATTTAGGTTTCGAAGCCTCTAGGAAGAATCAAGAGCGTATTAGTGCCACATGTGCGTTGTTAGAGGATAAGATAGATAAATTAACGACACGTGCAGGAGAGATGGAATCCGCAATGAAAGCTGTGCAGGGAAGAGTTCTGGATAACCGTAAGGAGATAGAGACTCTATATTCTAAAGACAGGCAAATGGATGAAAGGATAGAAAGGCTGGAAAATATGCAAAGGCGCAACAACCTAAAAATTCTCAAACTTCCAGAAGGAAAAGAGGGGACAGATATAAAGACTTTTGTAGTGCAGTTGCTGAAGAAAGAGTTAGCACTAGAGGAAACTGAGGAAAATTTAGTCCGTGATATTCAGCGAATACATCGAGATCCTTTTAGGTTGAATCCAGACCGGGCTAAGCCAAGAAAAATTTTGATTAATTTTGCGATACTCATTAAAGGAGAAAATTCTGTCACTTGCTTTAAAGAAAAAATCTATTGTGATAGATGGAGTAACAGTTGATATCAGGTCTGATTTGTCACCAGCTACAGCAAACAGGCAATGGGAGATGGGAAAGCGATTGACACCCTTAAGAGAGATAGGAGCTACGGCTCAATTAAAATTTGCCGCCTTTCTAAAAGTCATGTGGCACAACAAAATGTATACATTCCGTACAGTGGACGAGGTAGATGCTTTTTTGGATGTTACTCATAATGAAAAGAAATAGAAACAGATTATCGGCCATAATATTTGTAAAATAGTAAAAAGATACACCACCACGGAGACATCCACAGGCCTAGGCCATGGGAGTAATGGATGGGTTTTCCAGGGAGGGAAGTGAGTGTAGGGAGAGGGGAGGGATAGGGGCAAGGGAGAAAATTAAAAAAAACATTCCTCATGAGCGGTCTTGCTGTGACTTAATCAGAAAGAAAAAATGGGCAGTATGTGACAAGCATGACAAGTATGATGAGCAGGGCTGGAAATAAGGAGTTACGGTTCCTTACATGGAATGTCAATGGGCTCCGAGTTAAATCTAGGAGATTACTGATTTTGAAATATTTAGAAGATTCACCAGCGCAGATCATCATCTTGCAAGAAACACATTTAACACAAAAGGAAAGCAAAGAGGTATTTAGTACTCAAAAATGGATTGCAAATGCTATTTTTACATCCCAAGACTTGGTTACAAAGGGAGTAGCTATTTTGATTAGAAAAGGATCTGATATAGTAGTTGAAAATAGTGTAGTAGATGGTAGAGGAAGATGGGTGATCTGTAGATTACGACTGTCGAGTGAAGTGCTGACAGTTGTAGGCTATTATGGTCCGAATATAGATGATCCCACAGTTTTAGAGAAAGTTGAACTTGAGTTATTGGATTTTCCAGGTAAAATCATTATGGCAGGGGATTTTAATACAGTATTAGACGGTAAGCTGGATAGAGCAGGCAACGCCAGAGCAATAATGAATAGTAAAATGACGGCCAAGGTTAAGTCAATGATGGGGCAACTAGGACTCTGTGATATTTGGAGATTTAAATTTGCACAACAGCTAGGGTTTACTTTCTACAATAAAAAGTATAAACACAGCTCACGGATAGATTTTTTTCTGATTGACAATAGACTGAAAGAGAGAGTTATAGGTGTAGATCACATAGGGGCGCATTTGTCAGATCATTCTGGTGTGAGTCTAAATTTGAGGTTGGAAGCAGAAGAAATCATTTCAGTTTGGAGACTAGATCGGACAATTTTAGCTGATGCAGAGGTCCTAGAAACTCTTAAAGAAGAGATACAAGTCTTTCTAGAAGTAAATGTGGGCTCAGCTAAGGAAGATATAGTATGGGAGGCGTGTAAAGCGTTCATGAGAGGTAGAATGGGAGCTCAAGGGGCAAAGAAACGAAGACTGTATTATAGTCAGGTCTCAAAGTTAGAAAAAGAGATTCGAGAGTGCGAAATCAATCGAATCCCCCAGGATGTGACTACTTCAGATGGCCCATGGGAGAAAAATCTTTTAGACTTAAAGGTTCAACTTACTGCAATACTTACACAACGAGTTAAAGAGAGATGGGAAGCTAGTCGGTTGGCACATTTTTCATATGGAGAGGGATGTGGCAAGTTACTAGCGTGGAAAGCCAAGAAAGATGTCGTACGTAATCATATTAAAGAGATCAAGAAACCGGGCATAGATCAAACTATAACAGAAAACAAACAGATTGTAGAAGCATTTCAGGAATACTTTACGAATGTTTATACAGAAGACCTTTGTCCAGATAAAAATGAGATTGAGACCTGGCTAACCCTAATAAAACCACTGTCAGATGAGGATATGCTTGGGCTTAATAAGGAAATCACTCAAGAAGAGCTGATGAAAGTGATTAAGGATAGCAAAAGAGGGAAAGCCCCTGGATCAGACGGTCTACCCGCAGAAGTGTATAAAGCCCTAGGAAATACGTTGGCCCCCACTCTGTGTCACTTGTATAATAGAATTTTTAGGGGGGAAGTGAAAATTCCAAGCTCTTGGAATGAGGCAAACATTGTTCTAATACTTAAACCAGGGAAATCTCCAAAAAACATGGATGCCTATAGGCCGATTTCACTTTTAAATTGTGATTATAAATTCTTTTCTAAAATTTTGGCTGATAGGCTTGGTAAAATAATCCATAAATTGATACATGAAGACCAAAGGGGTTTCATTAAGAGTAGGTACTTAAAAGACCTTACCTACTCTTTGATAGGTTTGATAGATTTAGCCTCTAAATATGAATATCCCTTGGCAGTGATAGCATTAGACGCTGCCAAGGCCTTTGATCGAGTTAATTTTGCATACTTAAAAACTCTCCTGCAATATCTTAATTTAGGAGACAAATTTACGCAATCCATTTTTTCATTATATTGTGCCCCGACTTCGCGAGTACTTATAAATGGAACTCTTACGCTTCCTATTAGGGTAATGCGGGGCACCCGGCAAGGATGTCCCTTATCACCTTTACTTTTTAACATATATATAGAGCCTCTTGCTTGTAAAATTAGAGCCTCAGAAGAGATACCTCCTTTTGCTGTGATGGGTTGGGCAAAGAAATTAGGTTTATATGCGGATGATATTATTGTTTATTCTACTAATTTAGTTAGATCTTTGGAAAACTTAGTAAATACAACAAAAGACTTTGGTAGGATTTCTGGTTACCAGTTGAATCAAGAAAAGACCGAGATAATGACCTGGAATCTTAACACGAGAGGGGTAAAAACTACAGCAGAAATGAGATATCTTGGTGTCAGGATTACACAGAAGATTGAGGACTTGGCTAAAACTAATTTTGACAGAGTGAAAAAAGAGGTTGGCGATACGCTAAAAGGCTGGATAAACATACCTTTGTCAATATATGGGAGATCTAACCTTGTAAAGATGGTGATTATACCAAAAATTACTTTTTTGTTTGAGACTATTCCGTTGTGTTTTAAAAAGGAATGGTTGGCGAAAATACAAAGTATGATAACTTCATTTATTTGGGCGTCAAAATCCTCTCGAATTTCATGGAAAACAATAAGAAGAAGGGTAAATAAAGGAGGGTTGGCGGCTCCAGATTTACAAGTATATGCATGGGCTTTTTGTTTAAAAAATTGCAGGATGTTATTGGGTACCCTTGTTCAATCTCAGATCGGCGGACTTTTTGGGATAATGCTGAAGATATCAGGTTATCATGAGTTTGGATACTTATATAAGTTTGGAGACCCTAAGTTTTTTAAAAAGGTGAAACTCAAGACTCTGAGGGACCTGGCCGAGATTTGGTATAAAATAAGAAAAGTATTTAAGATCCCCTATCTAAGTTATATGGCTCCGATATGGGAATCGCCGGGAGCTCCTTCCTGGACAAGAGACGCTTTAGCTTTAAATTTGATAAAGGAGCCCGCCTTGCAAAGATGGAAAGATTTATTTCTAGACGGAAATTTAATTTCTTGGAGTTCTTGCCAGCAAAAGTGGGGCCCAGTTTTTTCAAAATACAAGTACTTACAGATCCAAAGTTGGGCAAATCAGTCAGAATCAGGGATTGGTCGGGAAAATGATTTTGAACTAAAGTTGGAGTCAATGGTTTTTAAGAAGGAAGTTGCTTGCTGGTACTGGCGAATTTTGGAAATGGAGGATGGAACATTTGATTTACCAGAGACCCTGTGGAAGAAAAGCTTGCCAAGGATCGCGACAGAAGACCAATGGCAAGTAACTATGAGCATGCTATAAAGAATTGTTAAACCTGCAAACCTAAGGCGAAATGTTTTATTTACCATTCACAGGGCATACTGGTCCCCGTACAGGCTCTCTAAATTTAAGGATGGAGGAATAGTCGAATGTCCAAAATGTAAAGCTCCAAATGTCGATGACTTACACATGTTTGTATCGTGTCCGAATATCAAACAATTCTGGATTGAAGTGAGTAACTCCCTTTCCAAAGCATTGAACCAACCCATTGAGGTAAGCCCTGAATTAATTATTACCGGGAGATATGATTTACAAAATAGAGTTTTGGGTAACAATGTTAGACTTACTTTTTATGCTATGTTATTAGCACGCCGAGAGATATGTAAATTATGGGTCTCACCACTCAGTCCTACTTTATTGGACTGGATCTTAGCCATGAGATACATGGCTAAGCTTGATATGTTAGATCGCTCTAAAAGAAATAGAGGTTTTTGGATACCCTTCCTGCTAAATTTTGATTAAAGTTATATTTATGTTAAAAGTCGATGATTAAGCCCGTGCCTGTCTAGCTGGTATATGGATCATCCGAGTACGAGGAATAGAGATGGTGGAGGATACACATCTTGGGTCGGGTGGTCAAGAAGGACAGTTGAGAGGAGACCAGAACCAAAAATATGTGTTGTCTACGCCCCATAACTCTAGACCAGCCTAATAGACAATAACAGCCCAGTGGCGGATAAGTACGAAGTTATGGGCGGCAAGTGAGGATAAAAAAAAAAAAAGAAAAAAAAAGGAACATTGTTTGCATCAGTTATGTATGAGTATTTTACTGGAAAGCCTTTAGGGAGTGGTTCTATCGAATCCTTTTCTGAAGCGCTGACAGCTTGTAATATTTCGCTGTCTATTTTAGTTTTTGACCGGGTGACGGCAGCTACGGAAGCCGTTTGCACAGCTGCCTTCGCGGCCTCATCAGCCAATGAATTCCCTGCAACGTGAACGCCAGCACGTTGATGACTCAGTGTATGTATCACGTGAGTCTTTGGTAGTTCTTTTTGTAAAAGAACTACTTGTTCCCAGAGCATTTTATGCTTGATTGTGCCACCTTTCGCATCCTTGAAACCATTCTGAAGCCAGATCTGCAAGTATTCATTGTAAGATTGAACGCAATAATACGAATCGCACACTATGAGTGTAGGGAATTCTCGATCGGTATTTTCAAGCGCCATCTTGAACGCCAGTAGTTCAGCTCGCTGAGCTGTACAATCTCCTAAAGATTGTGTTTTAGTGATTGCTGGTTTAAATTTTCCTTCGTGCCAGCGACCTTTAACGATCACGCACGCAGCACTGTAAGCTTGCTTACCCTCCACTGCGGGTTGTGCTGATCCGTCTGTATATATTATACAGCCGTAGTGGTCTAGAGGCAGAATTTCGGTCGGCGGAGGACATTCAAATTCATATTGGAGAAATTCTTGTGTTTTTAAGTAAGGATCAAATTCGTACGCCACGTCTGTTGCAGCAAGAGAATTAGCCCATTGTATCCATCTCGGATGGAGTGCTTTAGCATTTGGAATGCTTGCCTTTGTTACCGCCTCTAAGGCTGGTATTGGTGTCACGATTATTATTCGTTTACCTTGTGCCAGGGCTCGTTCTTTTGCTATAGCTGTCTGTGTTGCCGTAAGAATTTTTTCCGTTGGGCTAAATTTCATTTCAGCCTTAGTGTACAAGTGTGATTTGAATGCAATTGGTACCTTTTCTCCCTCATTAGAGGTCAGGTATGTGAATCCACATCTCCCTGGGATGACTCGAATCACAAGATTGCGTGTGTTATCACGTGTTTCTAATTTTGTTTTAATTAGCATGTCTGTTTGTAAGGATCTCAAAATTTCTGTGTGTATTTGAGTCCAATTGGATCTTTTAAAATCTGGTTTAATTAGATCATAAAGGGGTTTGACCCTTTCTGCGTAATTTGCAACGTATGTTCTTCCGAAATTTAGGAAGCCTAGAATCGACTGTAAGTTTTTTAGTGTTCTAGGTGCTTGGAGTACGGCACATTTCTCTAGGAAATTGTCAGCCAGGCTTTTGCCTTCACTTGATAACTCATATCCTAAGAATAGGACTGTCAGATGGGCAATTCTGGATTTTTTAAAGTTGAATTTGTAACCCTGTGCAGCGAACCCAAGTATTATGGTGTTCACTCTTTTCAAGTGAGTCTCCAAGTCATCATCTGTTAAGTAAATGTCATCGACATAGGATAATGCTTCATCATCATACAGATGAAGTAATTCTGTTACTCTCGCTGAGAATAAACCCGGGCTGTTCTTGTACCCCTGGGCTAACCGACAGAATTGTTTTTGAGTGCCATTTACTGAGAATGCAGTTAAATATCTGCTCTCTGGTGCTATGTTTTGACAAAAGAATCCATTGGAGATGTCTAAGGTTGTTTTGTATTTTTTGCGCACTATGTTATTCATTAGTGCAGCACTGTGTGAGTTTTGCACTGCAAAAGTTTTGCAACATGTGTTAAGGTGTCGGTAATCCAAAACTAGACGATAAGAAACAAAGGGTTGTTCATTTGTGAGGTGCAAGTTTCAATCACCCCCTGGTATTCTAGCTGATCTAGTATTTCATTTACCTGTTTTTTAGCTTCTTGCTTAATTTCGGTACTGCCTTTGTGCAGTAGGTTGTGATTTTAACTGGATTTTGTGAGGAGGGGAGTCCTCATCCCATCCTACATGATTTTTATATAAAGCAGGCGCTAGAGCCACTGCCCACTTTCTGGCAAGTGTGTATTTTTTATGAATTGGAATTTGATTTGAGAAGGCAGGCATAATTACTTCTTCGCCATGAGAGCACTCCCTGACAAACTCTGGTGGCCAGTCTTTTTCAGCTAGAAGGATGTCATAACCCTTGGAGAGGTTATCCCAAAATAGTCCCCTTATTTTCCTAGTCTTATCTCCCTCTATACGTAATGTTATCTCGTATATCTTGTGAGGTTTGCTAACCCTGGTGTCTGCAGTTTCCACTTGAAGATATTCATTCGTGTCCACTGTCTCCAGATGATTCATAAGGACTTTGCGAGCTATGCTCACTTCTGCTGCGCTGTCTAGCATTGTCTGAGCCCACTCTCCGTTTTTCAGTTGTGTCCTCAGTATTCTCGGCATTGTTAACTACCTTGATACTGGCTACCTTCTTTTTTGGAAATTGTAATTTCTTTTTTAGTTGAGCAGGTTCCTTGTCTTTGGACTTGGCGTGCTCTTCTCTTTGTTCTGATCGTCCTCTTCTTTCCGATTTCTGCGAGGAAGTCTGAAAAGATTGAGAGGGACGTGTATCAATGTCTTGATATCTATCAGGCTTTTTTATATTATCCCTATTTCTAAGGTTATATCTTTTCCCAGAGGAGTCACTCTGGGGTGACCTGTGTCTTTGGTTCGGAGATTTCTCTCTTCGCCTAGGAGACCTTCCTCTGGACTGGAATTTCTTTTCTTTAGGATTGGATTGTTTGTTTCCATCCCAGTTCTTTTTTGGTGAATTATTATTAAAAAATATTTTTTCTGGACTTTCAGTCAGTTGCGGTTTTACTGGTATTCCACCTAAACTATCTCTACCTAGTTCCTCATAGGATTTTTCTATGATTCTGGCAATTTCAGCTGGTTGGTCTGCTATATCTGTCTCTTTTAACCTCTGGCGGATCGCCACGTTTGCTGCTTCACCTTTTATGTTGGCTAATAATATAGCCGAGACCTGTTTGAAGTCTTTCAGTAATTTCATACCAAGAGTTAAAGCAGGTTCTGGACCGTATTTGTCTTGAATTTGTTTTAGCACATCTGGTATCACCGAAATGGATGGAACACCGTGCGTTTTTGTGTAGATGGAAGCAAAGACTGTACCCCAAGTGTCACAGTCCTCTATGTGTGGTGCGATTCCCATTGGGAGACAGATAGTCAGAATCCTGTGTTTTTCTAGCGGGGTGGTGTCAGGAAACACCGCCTCTATTTGGGTAATTTTCTGTGCCAACCAGAATGGTATTTGTTCCCGTTTAGCCGGTACTTTACCTAGGCAGGATTGGATGTTCTGTGGTGTAATTTTATTTGTGTTCCCCTGGTGAGGGGTCAGCTGTGGAAGTTTAATCGCTGGCTGAATTGTTGAAGTCCGCATCACATACTGAACTAATTGTCTATGAATTTTTATTAATTGTTTTAGCTGGGTTAACAGCTCTGCTGCAGACATCCCATTGATGTCTGGATGTGGTGTGTATCCGGCTAGGACCGGCCACGTTGCTCCTGGTCTTCCTAAAGGACCGAGCCTGGTGATGTGATTGTTATGTTTTAGGGCGCCATCAAATAAGAGCAAATGCTCTTGGAATTTGAGTGGTACTTCCACCTCCTCGAAAGGAGTGTACTAATTAGGAGGTTCCTCTATTTTGTAATAGTGGAAGTACTTTGTTACAGCATTTGCTGCTGGAAAATGTATCCATGAATAGTATACCTCTGTCTGCCGATATTCGTGTGCCTCAATTACGAATATGACTGTACCACCTCTAGGTGTCAGTCCATTTTCTATAAGTTTTAAGGTTATAGATTTTCTTTTAATGACCGGGATGAGTATTATCTCCGGGTCTGCATTTTGTAGTGCAGTATCAGCTTCTGCTATGTCAGCTGCTAATCTAACTGCCTCTCTTTCTTCATCACTGTCTGCCATTTTACCGACAGGATGGTTATTTTGTTTGTTTGCAGATCAGGTTTCTTATGGAAACAAAGATTAGATGCACAATATTTTGGAACTGTTTATCCTTCAACGTTGACTATACCAAGAACCATACATAGGAGTTCCCTCCTGCGAGGTCTGGCGGATATAACCTTTCACCCACTCCAGACGTCTTTGGAGTATTATGGGAAAAGGGGTCTGAGTGAGAAAGCACGACTGAGTTACTCTAAATGTCTTACGTTGGTTTTATCGCCCTTTCCAAACGCGTTGGGCGCCATGCAGTGTAGTTCCTATCTTCCCAATAGGCTCTGCGCATTGGAATAATACCTACAGCAGTAAAGGCCTAGGCCAGACGTTAACTAGGTCTACTACTGTCGATACTAGACTTAAAGTTTTGGGTTTGCCAGCTTAGCTCAGAGTTCACTAGAAACTTTCTCGAATGTTCAAGGAGGACTTAACTTCCCTGATTAGACAAGAAGGGATTTAGTTTCTGACAACCATAGAACATGACAACTTTGCTCTCCCCTAATCAAGAGTCAATCTCGAGAGTCGTGTGAACAAAAGGCAAATTATTTTACTCAGTCAGTACGTGCATTCTTAGTCTCATCAGAATGTAGAGAAAAGGAAGAGACGGGCGTGTTCAATAAAAAGGTGTTATTTATTGATCAGTCTCTTTTCTCATACAAGAGAAATGGATCGATATTATTGCAATACTTATAGTTAAGTAAAGTGCATACATTAAGAGCAGCAGTATAAAATAATACTGTAAAAACATTGATATGGTTTCTAAGCCATAAGATGTTTAAAATGAATAAAATATATTACATACACATATACATTTGACTAAACGTACTCAACTGGTGTTTCTAGATACGCCTACCCCGTGTACCTGACCTAAGTCTAATACGAGGGCGGGAATAGATAGTTACAGTTTAAGTTAAGTTTGTTTTTGCCAAGTGAATAACTAAAGAATTCTCTGTGAGGGGTTATTCAGTTCTGTACCTGGAAGTTAGGATGAATGAGGAATGGTATCTCTCTCTCTGGTCTCGATATTCCAGGCTGCCTGCGAGGGCTACCCGGAAACGCTGGTGCTGGATTCTCGGCAGGAGAAAGCAGCTTCTCTCAGCGCGTCAGGAAGGCGGGGCTGCTGCCAGCGGGGTCTGCTCTGCTCTTGGCTTCGGCAAGTAAGGCTGCTCCGTCTCGTCACCACGCGTGTGTTTGCATATGGCAAGATCGGTAATATTTATACCTTTAAGGTGCCGAGATTGATGTAAGGATGGACATAGATACGTCAATAAAGATGTCATACGATTTGCTCGTTAGCACATTCTTTTACTAAAGTTCTCGGTGAAATCAAAACAATGGCCGCAGGGTTTTGCCCAGGTTGTCATAGGTTTGATTTGTTATGAGAACTCCGTATGCCTTATCAGGGGCTGGAGGAATATCGCTTGTCTAATTAGATCGCAAGCGTTATGACCTAATCAGATAACACGTTCCTGTGCCGTAGTGTGACTGCGTCAGATAACGGTATCTGCATCATGGGGGTTTTCTGCCTCATGGGCTGACTGCTAGTTAACTTGTTGGTTTGTTTAACTAGAATAGGGTCAGGAATAGGGGGATCGATTCAGAACCTATAGGAATACATGACAGTGGGGGCAGTGGTCAGTCGGGGATCCGGAGTGGATGGTGTTCATCGTGCGGGCTGTGTCTTCGGTGGTCACTGCGGTCCAGGTGCGGAGGGTCGTGGTGGGGTGCGTTGGTTCGGCGGTTGGGTGTGAGGATGGTGTGCCGAAGCTGTTGTGGATGTCGGCAATCTTGCGGTGGAAGAACGAGGCGAGGGAGTCGCAGAGATCTTGTGAGGGGGTGATGTCGTTGTTGCCGGTGCTAGGATTGGAGAACTCCTTGACGATGCTGAAGAGTTCCTTGCTGTCGTGGGCGTTGTTGTCCAGTCGATCCTTCCGTGATTTCTTCTTGGTGGTGCGGATGAGCTGGTGGTGCTTGCGGGTGGCGTGTTTGAGGGCGGTCATGTTGTCTGTGGTCTGGTTCCGGAGCCAGGCTTTCTCGAGGGTGCGGCAGTTCTTCTTGGAGTCCTTGAGTTCGTCGGTGAACCAGGCGGCCTTCTTGCTTCTGGGTCTGCTGGGAGGGTTCTTCAGTGGTGCGAGGTCATCGGCGCAGGCGGTCAGCCACTGCGTGAAGTTGCGGGCTGCTTCGTTGGGGTCCGGTGTGCTGGCAGGTGGGTTCTGGCTGAGGGAGGCGGTGAGCTGGTCGGCGGTGATCTTGCTCCAGCTTCTGTGGGGGACCTGTTGCGGGTGGTGGTGGGTTGTGGTTTTTCTGAATCTGAAGTGGACGCAGCTGTGGTCGGTCCAGTGAAGTCCGGTGGAGTGGCTGAAGGCGATGTGCTTGCTGGATGAGAAGACGGAGTCAAGCATGTGGCCAGCGTAGTGGGTGGGGGTGTTGACCAGTTGCTTGAGTCCGAGGTTTGCGAGGTTGTCCAGCAGGGTGGCGGTGTTGCGGTCCTTGTTGTTCTCCAGGTGGAAGTTGAGGTCCCCTAGGAGGATGTAGTCGGCGGAGGGGAGGGCGTGTGGGCTGATGAAGTCCGTGATGTCTTCGCTGAATTGTGTGCGTGGTCCCGGGGGTCTGTAGATGAGGGTGCCTCTGAGGGTCGTCTTTGGGTCGGTGTGAATCTGGAAGTGGAGGTGTTCGGCGGCGGTGAAGATGTCGTCGGCGTCGGTCGTGATGCGGATGGTGTTCTTGTGGACGATGGCGATGCCTCCTCCAGTCTGATTTACGCGGTCCCTCCTGATGATCTTGTATCCATCCGGGATAGCGATGGCGATGTCGGGGGCTTCAGATTCAGAAAATAGTATACGTTTTCATAAATAAAATGACACTAAAAGATAAAAAAACAATAAAGGAAACCAGATTTTTAATTTTTATTAAATTTAAGTTTCATAATAACATCAAAAAGCGTTAAGCGCTAACCAAGTTGGATACGAAAACAAGGTTTGACCTGCTTGGAAGTTCTACCTTCAGAGTTAGAGCCTGATTTAGAGTTTTGCAGATGGGATACTCTGTCAAACACCTGATGGATATCCTGTCTTTAAATATAATAAATCAGACCCTTTCTATAAATGTAATCACTTTTTTGGATCTCAGATTCAACCAGCAAGGCAAGGCTGCAGGCTGTTGCTGAATAGAACTCGAAGAGGCGGGATACTTTCGCTGCGAGGTCCTGCTGAATTGGATTTGCTACTGCAGAAAAGCTCCGAGCGGGAATACCCTGAATCTTTGGTCCAGTGGCAACGCACCTTCATCAGATTGGCTTGTCAGGTTGGTCCCAGTCCTGCAGAGATCTTTGAAGCCAAAAATATTCTAAGCCACAGGTTTTAGGAAAGGTTAGGGGGAATGCACTTTGACGCCAGCCAAGATTTCAAAACCTTGGGGAAAGCAGTGTGGGTGGACAAGACTCACTTCAAAAGAGGCCAGCAGCATGGTCCAAGACAGGTCCAGGCGGGACTTGTCAGCTGGGCAGATGCTGAAAAAGCTTGTTGTGCCCCTGTAGATGGAATAGGATGATAGCTTTATGACCATTGGAGCCAATATTTTTGTCTTTGTTACAAGATGGAGAGGAGGCCCTAGGCTCTTCGCAGGTCACAGGCAGCAAGTCCTGACCACTTCTGTTCTTCCACACATCGACAAAGTGTTCTGAGGTGCATGCCAAGGGTGCCAAATTTATGCCGGATACCAACCTGCGGTTTGCGGGAGACTCCTGGCCCCACCCGTACCAATATAGTACAAATTCTCACGGACAACCGTGCCCACTATTACAGCACTTCCTGTGTGCCTTACTGCAACCAACCCCACAGTGACCCTCTCTGCCTAAACCCAAGATGGCAAAACCCTTCTCCCCTTGAGCAGAGCCCTTGTAACTACTCCAAAGGGGTGGCCAGGGAATGAGCAATCCCTACTCTGTTGTTACTCTAAACCAGTTTTGGGGGCAGCTCCTCTCCCACTGAGTCTGGTGACTGCCTGACTGGAGGAACTGACTGCCTGTCTGAGGGAACAAAGGAGGGCCCTGCCTTGGTTGCAGCTAGCATTTGCATGTGACAGTGTAGGCCTTTTTGAAAAGTTCCTGGGCACAGCCCAGGTGGTTATCTTCCCAGAGGAACCGAACACCTCCCCACATCCAAGGCCTTTGTCTCAGCACTGAGAGCTAGATCCCACTTTATTAAGGGAGCCGCTAGCTCCTGGGTGACAGTTGGAGCTCATGCAAATGGGCCAACAGAGGCTTTATGCAATGAAAATGTAACTTTCTATAAGTACATTTTCCAAACTATTCGACACAAATCCAACTTCACCAGTGAATTGGGCTTGTAATAAATATTTCAAAGATTCCAAGAATTAAATTTGCATCTGTTTCCTAGCTGTAGATATATTATTACAGTTAATATTGTATCCCGCTGCTTTCCTATGGACCAGCCAACCCTGCTTTCGGGGCCTTTTCCCTGTAAGGACATGTTGAACAATAAACGTGTTTACACGTACTTCTTTTAGATACCATGCATCCTGCCTAATGGGCAGTAAAGCCAACTTGGGGGTGACATATTAAGTTGTAAAAGGAAGGTTAAGGCCTTAAAAATGAATTATTGTAACTGATAGAATTTGCAGTTTTAAAACAGCACATCAAGCTACACATGGTAGGCCTGATGGGAGGTTTACACTGTCAATGTAGTGAATGGCACAAAAGGTGCTGCAGTTCACCGGGGACATTTAACTTACAGGCCCTAGGTGAACATTCATCATGTTCAAAGGGGGAGCACAGCACTTTACCACTGGTTAGCAGGCGTAAAGTGCACAAAATTATACAGCCAGCAAAAACAGTCAAGGAAAACATCCGAGGGTGCACCACACAAAAGATGGCCATTTCCAACACATATCATAAGTCATATATGTGTATGATATTCCTATGGCACGAACCAAGCCAAAAGGCAGCGCGAGATGTACAGGGTCAAAGACAAACATAAAGTCAACAAGTGATAGTAGAGGTAGCAGGGTTGTGGATGGTTAATGCATTTTAATATAGTGATCTTTAAAGAGGTGAGTCTCCATTTCTTTCCTAATTTGGAGCAGCGTTATGGTGGTCCTGATGGAGATGGGTGCATATCCTCGGTGCATAAATGGAAAAGGCCTTCTGCCTTGTTTCAAATTTCTTCATCTGAAGTTCAATATTGTCCTGGCTCTGGGTGTGCAGAGACCCGCCAGAGATGGTGAGCTTGTCTGCTAGTTAAGCGACTGTTCTGGTCTTGATGGCTTTGTAAATGATGCACCTTTATATTGAAGATAGTGCAGGTTTGGCAAGGGGAGCCAATGGAGTTCCATCAGGATGGCAGTAATATGATCATATTTCTTCAGGCCTTGTGAACTCCAACAAATGTGTGCCTGTGCATGTTTGCTATTGTGCTTTTAGACAGAAATATCTCAAAATGAATGCCTAGCATCTGCATAAGCACACTTATACAGTGAAACAAATATGTAAATATGATAATGAATATAGTCAAACTATTTCCTTCTCAACTGACCAAGGCTGAGACCAGCAAAGCACCATGCAATGTCAACCACCAACAAAATCACCCCACCAGCACCCCAACTAGCTCTCCAACAAAAACCTCCCCTCACCAGCATCACTCCAACAATACAGAGCACATCATCAACAAACAACGTCACCCTCATCAACCAGACGAATCTTTGAACCCACAGATGGAAACAGTTGTCTACCAGTGCATCCGCAAGCCATCCCAGTCAGAGCAACGACACTGACAGCAAGAAACTGAGCTGTTCCTGAAAAAAGTGTGAGGGACCAGATGCAACCAATGGACGCGTTCGTGTTCTGTGCCGCTTTGCATGTGGCAATGCCACTGGGAAATCTCTGGTGCAGGAGAGTCCAGGGAGGAATCTGGATGCTATGGATTGAACATGGAGTCAGTTGGAGATTGCAGTGGAAGTGGAAGACTGTGTTTGGTGGCTTTACCAACAAAGCGCTATGTGATTATGCTTTACAATCATCAATTACAGTTTAAATTCAGCCTGGGATCCTTTATGCTAAGTTGGCAACTGTTCAGCACTTCATTTCACGTGTCCACAATCTCATCATTCAGGATGTGCCATCGGTTCTTTGTGCCTTGTGTAAGGGGCGCCATTTCAGGTCAGTGAGCGGATGAGCTCACTGACGAATGTCCACTTACTTCCTAATTACAAGACTGTCGGTCGCCAAACAGCAACTATCTGAGTTGATGACAAACATGACAATGTTGCTGGCAGTGACTCAAAAATGTATTAGCTTCTCAGTTACAAGATGCAAATCAGGAGACAACAAAAACGTGAGATAAATCTGTCTCTACGCCAAATACCCAAAGTCACCCATGGCTTATCCGACAAAGACTAAAGAGGTAAAACTCGACGCCAGGAAAAGACCACGGCTGCTGTCACATAGCAGCAGACAGGCGTTAGCAGCACATTTTGGAAGACACATTGACACACACGACATGACAGGTTTTGTGAGTGAGTTAGGTCTGTACTGAGTGCCAGGTGGTATAGTGCTGTCGGTATGCCCAAGAGAGCAAGAGTAGTGTATAAGCTTGGTCTAGACTAGAGTAGTTTGTGAATTTACAATTGGCAACTTACCTACAGAGGTTTCCTTAAAATGGTGATGAGATGTACATATCAATCAATCAATCAATCAATCATTGTTTGCTAAGCGGGACTACTCACCAGTGAGGGTCTCAAGGTGCTGGCGGGGTGGGGGCGGGGGGGGGGGGGAGTATGGCGGGTTGGCTGCAGGTCCTGATGGGTGCTGAGGTTTAGTCGACCTATGTACCTGCTCATATTGCAAATGGAAGGGTAAGCTAAATCACTATAAAGATCACACTATTATCACATGGAAATGGTCTTATTAATCAGTAAATAAATGTCTCTCTCCTTTTTTCCTGTCCTTTGATTTGCTCTACTTTTGAGTTTCAGCATGCCTCTTCTACAACTCTGAAATTAGGCGTACTTGACAGAATATGAGTTTGCACTAATGATAATAACACATTGGAAAAGTCCATGGGCCTGGACAAAGTAGTAAATCTGCTCCTGCAGATTCACTTCTATGTGTGGATTTACTACTCCTGGGAATTCACCAGTTCCTATTGGAAGCTGCTCCTGGCACAGGTTTCTATTCGGATTCCATTGGGAATCACTTGATTCCAAACTTTTGTTTCCATGCCCTCTCTATCGAGGTTTCTTCAGCATAAGAACTCTGGAAGGTGGAATGGATTCCCTTATGCAAATCCACTTTTTCCCTAGAAGGAAAATTATGCTAGCTCTGTGCTGGAGTAAATCTCCTACCATTTCCAGGAGATGGGTCTGATTGTGTGTTGGAAATGAAGATACAATTCGATATTTGTGGCCATTTCCAAAATGTCAAGGCAAGCTTCCCCTTAAAACGCACATTTTCCTACTCTTTTAGTTGATTCATGGCTGTGGAAATATCTGCACCCATGGCAGAGATCTCTGCCTCCAGAAATAGGCTTACGTCTGCCAGAAACCCCTTTATAACTTTCCAGCAGGCACAGAAAAGGTCAATTTGACAGTAAACGTACAGGGTGAATAGGGCTCTTCATATTTTTGTACAGAAGATGCACACAAAATGTGAGAATATGTCCACATAAAGGAAATAAACATGGACTAGAATGCCTGCACATATCTATATCACAAACATTAATAGCTACCAATGTATTCAGACCAACAAACATACATGCATAAATCCACACACGCCAAGGCACACATTTTTTTATAAACTTTATTGACATTTTCATCAAACCACCGAGTCATGACCTCTTTCAGCATAATGACAGGTTTGTTCCGAAAGAAACTGAACACAATATGTCGTGATACAATCAGTCAGAGCCGTAATTGACATGTATTAATCTTTATCATGCGCATGGTCTGATCACCATCTCATTTATTTTGCTATAAACGGCCTATCTTCAGTTAAATCATTGAGTGACACGAAACTATTGACCAGAAACCGGAACCTTGTTCGACTACCAGATTTCCTAAATACGTTGCAATCTACCCTCCCGCCCATAATGAATAATGTTAATGAGCTGGAGAGAACCATCTCCAACTGGCAATTACGGGCATGTGAGGGGCATGTCCCAATTACAGAGGAAAGAAAGGTGCCTGAAGCGGAATGACACCTCTAATTGGTTCACTGAAGAGCTAAAACTTGTAAAGCTTAAAACTCGCCAGGCGGAACGGAAATGGCAGAGAAGTTATTCCCCTACAGAAAGGAAAATGTATTAACAGCACTAACAGATTACAAAGCAGCTATAGTGGAGGCGCAAAAAGCCTTCTACTCTACCCGGGTACTTAACTCTAATAACAAATCTAAAGTTATCTTTAAAATTGTCAGAGAGCTTACCAGTCCTGACCGAATTACTCTGGCCATTACCCCTTCCCAGGCCTTATGAACACATTTTATTGAAAAATTAAGACCATTCAGAACTCTATCTCCACTAGCCCTCAGGAATGGAAATCACATAAGAAACATGTAAATCCCATAACGATGTCCACCTTTCAAACCATTACCGCCGATCGGCTTGAGGAACTTAGAAACAAGATACAATCTGGCTCCCCCAATGACCACTGTCCTATTAGGATACAAAAAGGACTTATTTTTAATTTTCCGGCAGTAGAGCAGTAGAGTGCAGTAGAGAGCTGCAGAACGGGAGTCGCAGCAATCACAGCGGAAGCAGGCAAGCGAGCGGTCGGCGGTCGGGCGGCAGTACGAATGCCGAGAACGCCATTCGCCAAACCCGCTAGACTCGGCAGCTTGCATTAGGAGCTAAGCCAAGCCAAGCCGACTCTCCTGACATTTGCAGTGCGATCTGAGCTAGGACTGCGGCAGCGGCGGCGGCGAGGCAAAAGCGAGGTGAAGGGCACTGCAAGGAGAGGCAGCAAGAGGTGCACTGCAGCGTGGTGAATTGGTGCTCGGAGAACGCCCAGCCCCTGCCTCTGGACTGCGGAGAGGTGAGGTGAGGTTTGGAGAGGCGCGACGCAGGGAGAGGCGCTATGAAGTGCACTGAATTGATGCCCTGATAACGCCCTGCATTTTGCTTCTTGCCTCTTGCCTCCCTGCCACCATACAACACCTGAGACAGCCTCCAGACAGCCTTCCTGCGTACGTTACACAACAAACCGCAAACACCAAACGGCATACGGCTCCCCACCCACGAGTGAGGGAGGGTGAGGGAAAGCCGAGCTGCGGAGGACCATTGACTGCATCAAACGGTGAGCAGGGTAGAGCGGGGTGAGATATTCAGGCATCTTGTTATACCAGCATCAGCAGATCCCTGCGCTTAACAGGCTGTTATTTGCCTAACTAATAGCTGACATCATATGCTTACCTACCTAACTCCTGGGTGAAATTGTTGAACTTGTTGAACTTATATGAATTTGTGTACAGCCAGAGGTGCACTTGAGGACGCTGATTGATAGCGCAATTAATATTTACCCCACCTCCAAAAGTGGTTATAGGGGGATCTGAAGGCAAAGGCAAAGGCGTAGGGTGAACAAAGGAGGTAACCGAATCACAAACAAAAGTAGAACAGCACTTGGAAATTCAGCCTTCTCTCTGTCTTCAAATACACTTTGCCACCCTCCTAAGCAGCCATTTGATCATTTCTTCCATCCTCGCACTCTATCTTGTCCACACGGGATGAGATCCGGCAGGCTAAGGACAAGTGCACCACAAAAGAAAAAGAAACGTAGAGGGGAAATTGCGCTGACAAGTACGGAATCTGATCAGATTGTAAATCTGTCGCTGAGTGACCCTGAAATCTTTATAGACAATACTTCTCAACTTCCGGGAAGGGTTCTGTCAGGCTGGCCCGCAAATCCTTTAGAAACCAACCAAAAATAACATCAAATTTGCCCTTCTGAAAGACGCCGGGTCAGTCGTCTATTCAAGCAATAAGGATATTGTGGGCTTGCCAATTCCCCTGAGTCCCATAGTAAACATCAAAAAGGGCAGTCTTGGTGGAAACGTGGTCAGCAGTCATCTGTCCGGCATCAGCAAGTCTGAAGTGGCAGCTCAACTCGAAGACAAGGTTCCGGGAAATCCAGCAACTAAGCCCACTTTAACCCACCAAGAGCTGTTCAATGCTACCCATAGCATAAAGGACGTTCAAACCGAACCAAATGGAGGGTCAATGAGAAATTCAGTTGTAACCAACCCTGCCCTCCGTGAGGCCAGTTTCAGTATACCATGCAGTCAAACTTGCGATCCCGTAACTTATCTTAAAAAGGCTAGTAAAAAGGAAACGAAGAAGGAAGACATTGACACCCTTTCTCCACTTGAGGACGGCGAAACTGATCACGTCCAACGGGAACATCCCACAGCCAGTGTTTCTGAGCCCATGACACTCATAGAGGAAACTGATCCAGCTGAAAAAGATCTCTCCTATCTTGAGTCAAAGGAATGGGAAAAAATGCTGCTCTCATACGGAAATGCCATCCCCGGTAATCCTGGGCCATCGTCCTCACCAAAGGAAGTGAAAAACGAGGACTACACTCAAGAAAAAGCATGGGCCACTGCCTTAGACATCCTCCACAGGTCAGCCGAAGCAATGACCTATCAAGCTAACAAAATGGATATCCAAATCAGTCTCCTGAATACACTGGCTGTGTACGTAGTCAAAATCGACAACAAGATCTCAAACCTTAACAGCTTGATCAGACGGGCCCAGGCAGCAGCAGACCTCCCGCAACAAGGATGCGACTGCTCACCAATAATAAAGAAACTTAGCACACTCCCAGGGATAATGGAAAAACTTTTGGCAGATCTAAAAGAAATTACAAATCTTAAGCCCCCCCTGGGAAACTGCAGTGACGGCGTCCTAAGTGAGGACAACATAGTAAAAATGGGAACAAACTCAAATGAACGAGGAGTCACAGAAATCGATTTCCCTCAATCAAATGATACATCGGGGATTGTCTGCCAAAAGAGTGAACAGCAAAAAAAACCAACTGTCGATAGAGCAAATTCCACCCCTCCATCTCCAATCGAACAAGCCTGGGGAGATCCTGCGGGAAAGGGGAAAAGACAAAGGAAGCGGAAAGGCCGCAACAAATTGGGTAAGTGCAAACAAGAACTGAGCCTTTACCCGATGTTTAACACCCTTAGATGTCCGACAGCTACAGAGTGTGTTAACCCAAAAGAAACTGAGGAGTCAAGAACTAAATTAGAAGAACTACCAACACTGCTGGAAAGGAAAAGCAGGACGAGCGGGGCTTCCCCCACGCCAACAGAAAAGCTATCAATTCGGACAACTTCAGGAAAAAAGGCGGGCAGCGGGTCAATGGAGCAAATAATAACTACCGACACGCCTCCTTCAAATACTCCCCCGCCGCAGGACGTAAAGGTGCAGCGCCAAAATTCTAGCCACCCTGCAAAACAAGTCGACAGAAGCATCACTCCAAATCAGGTGCATACCAACAGTTCTGTCAAAAACCATCAGGGTGCAAGCCCTGTGAGAGATAAGGGAGCTGTGGCAGGCAGAAAACCCCAAAAGAGCCCTAGCGATCAGAAGGAGGCACTGAATCTTGACCCCTCGACAAGTACAGATCATTGGCACTGCGCCCAAACATCAGAGGCAAATTCAAGGCTGAATAGGGCCCCTTCATGTGGCGACTCCAACTTTACACTCTTCTACCCGGAGTACAAGTCCAAAGGCAGCCGTTGACATTCTCAATTGTGGTAACATCTTAAAACTAATACAAGCCACTGGCCTGTTAAATGGCATAACCACACAAGATATCACATCGATAGAATGCATTGCACCAAGTCACGGCCAAATAAACGAAACCACAAAGGTCACTTGGAGATCGGCAGAGGTAATGAACACCATCCTAGGGCACACAGACTCCTTCAAGCAGTGGGGCACACTGCTACAACCTGGTAGGGTAGCGGGATACCCACATGTCTTGCTGGTAAGTCAAGATCCTAAGCATACACGGGCAGAAAGGGGAGAAGTGTACTCAGTCCTCAGGGGCGCATGCAATAAAACTCCCACCTGCGACGACAAACAAAGAATACTGAGAGAAGACTGGATCACACCAAATAGGGATCGGGAAGAGGTAGGCACATGGTCATGGTTGGCAGGCACCCTAAATACAACTCGCCTGTTACGATGACAGAATAACAGTGAAAAGGACCTAAATATGTGTCCTTTAAAGATATGTTCTTGGAACATTAACGGACTAGCCAACAAACTGGAAGATAAAGCCATAATCTCTTATTTTCAGGAATTCAAGATACTACTACTTCAAGAGACATGGTTTCTCGAACCGCAGCAAATCGAAGGTTTCAAAACACATCACATTCCAGCACAAAAACTGAAACCTTCGGGAAGAGGCAGTGGTGGCCTAGCAATTTACATATCCATCAGAAATGCAATCGCTTCATGGGATTTAGGTGGTTCATCACATTCCCTCCAGTGCGTGGGAATTTCCTTTATCTCCGACAAAGCCCAGCGCAGGACCCTGTTTTTAATGAATGCCTATGTCCGCCCGAACACAGCATCAAGGCAATCCTTCGCAGAAGAAGCAATAGCAACTGTACTAAGAGTGAAAATCGGATCCCTCGATCCAGAAATAATTCTATCAGGTGATTTCAACATGTGGCTAATGCCAGACCTGGGCAAAAACGAGATAACCAAATCACATGAAAGCATTTGGGTCATACCCCCGCAGGACCCCCCAGGTTGGCACAAGGACGACTCGAAAGGACGCTCCTTACAAGGCAACCTAGAAAATCTGGGCCTCAGAGCCTTAAATGGGCGCTTTCCTCCAGACAAGCCACCTTGCTTCTCCTATCTGAGTAAAAATGGCGCTTCGTTAATTGACTATACCTTTGTCAGTCTTCCACTTCTCCACCAAATAACAGGTTTTAGCCTTGGAAGCAGAACTGAAAGCGACCACTGCCCACAAGAAATATCACTTATGACCAGATTAATCCAACATGAAGAAGACAGGACACTGCCATTTGATGCTACACGATTAACTTAAAACGAATTAAGTGCTCTTTCAGCAACTTTCAACAAATAGCAGCAGATGCTAAACTTATTATGGAGAGCACCAGTAGGCCCACAAATGATGAAATTGCTAACTGGTCAACATTTGCAATCGAACTGATCGATAAACACGCAAAACCAATAAGGCAGGCGAACCTGTACGGGCAAAGGCAGACGCCCAGTCGCAACCCCGCAATACAATCTGCTACAAGAAACATGAATCGGACATGGCGGGCTTTAAAAACAAATCCAACGGATCCTTAGTTAGTAACAAAATTGAGAGAGGCTCGCAGCTATCTAAAGAAGGCAAAAAGAGAACAACGCAGAAGTCTCTGGAACTCCTTCTGGGCTAAGCTGCAGAATGACATTAAAACAAACAATTCTGCTAGGTTCTGGCGAACCATCAATAGCATTTCTGGGCGAGCCCCAAAAGTCGCGTCCTCATGTATACTGGAGACTGAGTGTGTCGCCTCCCTGTATCTTCACTTTAATGACCAAAAAGTAAAAACCCTTCATCAGAATTTTAATGTCGAAGATATTTTTGCTCAAAAAGCGGCAGCTAAGCCAACTAATTGTATCATCAAATCCCCTTCAATGAAGGAATCTTTTAACGTTGGCCAGAAAACTGCACTACCAAATGAGTGCCCCAAGACGCAAAGCAACAAAGAATCATCAACAATCGAGGCGGCTCAAATCGAAAAACTGATCAAAAAGGGTCGGAAGGACGGTGCCCAGGGCCCTGGTGGAATCCCTCAGGCTCTGTTTAAGGAGGACACAACCTTCTGGGCCTCGAAGCTAACCACCCTCTTCAACTGTATCCTGCAAAATAACATCATACCACCCTCCTGGCAGGGATCAATTTTGGCACCATTCTTCAAAGGTGGGGACAAAAAATCTCCCGGGAATTTTCACCTCATAGCCCTCATTGACAATGAAGCAAAGTATTTTGCTGGTCTGCTTCTTAACTCACTTAGGGCATGGGCTGCGGAACATTCTGTAATTCCTCTGAACCAAACTGGTTTTACAAGTAACACCGGCACCTCGGTCAATCTTATGACCCTCTCTTGTCTGATCGACCAGGCGGAGGTAAGCACTTGCCCACTTTTTTATGGGATTTATTGATTATAAAGCTGCCTTCGATAAGGTGAACAGAGCCAAGCTCTGGCAGAAGCTGTACAGACTAAACATCCCAAATGATCTCTTAAGAGCTATACAGCTTCTCCATCAGGACACATGGGTCAGGATAAAGATTGGGGACGGGTCAAGACTATCACGTCCAATTCCGACGACAAAAGGACTCAAACAAGGATGTGTCCTTGCCCCAATACTTTTTAATTTGTTCCTATCCGACCTTCCTGAAGCCTTAAATAAGGTAAATTCTCATTCACCCAAAGTAGCTGGTTTCCTGTTGTCAAATCTTTTATACGCTGATGATGTCGTACTTCTTAGCAAAACAAAGATCGGCTTGCAAAGACTCATGGACGCCATCTCTGACTATTCAAATAAGAATGAGCTCCAGATAAACAGCAAGAAGACAAACATTTTGGCGGTACGTTCAGGAAAGGCCAAGAAGTTGGTTTGGGTCTTGAATCAACAAAGGATTGCTGAATCCAAATGCCATAAGTACCTTGGTGACTCTTTTAACAACAACGGCAGATACAAAACTCATTTAGAAGAACAAAAAAAGAAGGGTTCCGCGCTTGCTTTCGCAATCAGTTCTATACATAAGAAACTACAAGGCCCAACGTTTGCTCCAACAATTCAGGTAGCGCAAGCAAAAATTATTCCCACATTACGGAAGCGAGGTTCTAAAAGGCTTGGATAGCGGCCAACTGGACAAAATTATTGCAAAATTTATAGAATAGTGTTCAAGCTACCAAGTCAAACATCACCGGCCCAAATTAGGTTGGTACTGGGAATCTGCCACCAATCACTAGCCAGAGCCATGAGTTTTCTAACGTGCTGTCATAAATTGAGGTCATCGAGGGAAGGCAGCCTAGCGCAACACCTATGGTCTTGCCTTCAAACGAATCTATGGCGAGCAGGGCATGCATATTGGGAAAGAGGATTACAAATATTAGGCCTGAAAGACCTTTGGGGCATGCAAGTAAGCCATAACGAATTCAAACGTCTAGCGAAAATAAGCACAAAAAAGCTCTCTTCAGTGGAAGACAAGGCTCGGCTAGCAAAAAGAAGTCACTGATGGATGTCCTTGCAATCCTACGTCCAGTTGACCCCACAGGAGTACCTAACTCAACCATTCACTGCACGAATAAAATTAAGTTTCCTAAAGTTGAGAATGGGAGTTATCAACCTGTTGGTCCATTTGTCAAAATGGAAAAGAGCCCACGGACAGGAACAATGCAGACTCTGCGGGAATCACAAAGAAGACATAGTACACATCTTTTGTCTTTGCCCAAACCTGCTGAACGAAAGACGGTCCCTCCTGAGGAAACTCTGGAACACAAACATGATTAGATCGTGTAGAGCAGCAGTCTTGGCTTGCTTTGACCCTCGGAACACTAAATTAAACTGTGCCCTAGTAAGGTTTTTGGAACAAGCAGAAAAAAACTTGGAAAGGCACAATTACAAACCTAGTTCCAACTGCCACCTTACTGTATAACGGACATGATCCTTAGCTCTCCCTTTTTATAAGTATTTTTTTATAAATTTTTACAATTTTCATAACGCATATGATCCTATACTCATTTTTACATATATTTATTGATATATCGTTCTTAAAATTCTGTAATTTGCAAAGGTTTTTTTAAATCATGCAATAAAGACTACCAAAATTTTCCGGCTACCTTTCTCTCGCTCTCCTTAACACCTCCTTAGGGCAAGGGTTAGTCCAGCGTGCCTTCAAAGAGGCAGTGTTAGTCCCACTACAAAAGAAGGCTGGAGTACACCCCAGCCTTCTAAGCAACTACAGACCTATCTCACTCCTCCCTTACCCGGCAAAATTGCTGGAGGCTCATGTAGCTAAACTTCTTTGTGCCTTCATCGAAGAATCACACTTTCTGGACTCTCACAGGCAGGCTTCAGAACATTGCACTCTACTGAATCAGTCATCTTGAGTGTCTTAGACAATCTGAAGGAAGGAGCAGACAGAGGATGTACTCAGGCCTTGGTTCTACTAGACCTGCCCGCTGCGTTCGACACAGTGGACCATTCCATCCTAGCGGATAGAATGGCAGTGGCAGGTCTGAAAGGCACGGCTCTGGATTGGATGCTCTCATTTTTGGGGGAACGCACCCAATCAGTCAGGCAGGATCAGTACCACATGTAGGGTACCTTAGGGGTCATCCCTCTCTCCCCACCTGTTCAATATCTCTATCTGTCCCCTGATCCGAGTTCTCAAAAAAAGGGGAGTGGAGGTATATAATCACGCAGATGACATGTAGCTGATCTTTACGATTGATGACACAAATGACTCCAAGGTCTTTTTCCAACATACTATGCTCTTCATCAAGGAATGGATGACTCATAATTATCTCAAATTAAACTCGGATAGAACTGAGATAATTATCTCTAACAACAGAATAGAACAGTGGACTCCGGCACACTAGCCAGCTGCTCTGGGGACTCCACCCATCCCAAAAAATTCAGTCAAAAGTCTGGGCATTAAGATAAATGCTAATCTATCTATGCAGGAACAGATTAACCTGGTCACGTCCTCGTGTGTTTTTCACTTGAGGACCTTTATGAAAATTAGGACATTTTTCTCCAGGGAGGCCAGCATAGCCATCATGCTTGCCTCAATAATGTCCAGGCTGGACTATGCCAACACCATCTATCTAGGGCTCCCTGCTAATCTAACTCACAGGTTACAACTGATCCAAAATCCAGGCTAGTCTTTCAGCAACCTAGAGACTGCCATACCAAGCCGCTAATGAAGCAGCTACATTGGCTTCCTGTGACTCAGCTATCCATGTTTAAAACCGGATGCATAATTTTCAACACACTTCATGAGACGGACCCCAAATTCATCTCCACAAAGATCTCAAGATACTTACCCACACGGAATCTCAGATATGCTGACCATTCCTAGATTCAAGCGATAGAGAATGGGTGGCTCTCGCTTTTCGGTACTGGGCCCCAAACAATGGAATGCCTTGCCAATAGAAATCAGATAAACACCAGAATATACCAGTTTTAGGAAACAAAATGAATGAAAACATGGTTATTCACTCTGGCCTACTGTTAGAGCCTGTAAGACAGCTCTCCCTCTCCTCCCAGTGCCAAGAGACCGTTGGTAATCGTGCGCTTAATAAATTCCCTAAACATAAAGATAAACATTATCAGCCTGTGCCTACCAAGTCAGCAACAGATCAAATAACATTTGAGGTAGGGTAAACAATACTTAGCAGGATACAACCAAGGCCCACATTTACTAAAGTTTTCCCGGGCATATGCATGGTGCAGTTTTAGCACTGAACATGCTGGCCTTTATAACGTTAAGTAAATTGAAGACATTTTATGCATTATGTGAGCACCCATGAAAAACATTCGTAAAAGTGTGCGTTAGGTGGTATGGAGTGATATGCACCAGAGAAGCCCCAGGTGATGTGATTCATTGGAGCACTAGGGATCTTCAAATTGTGCACCAACTTTCTTTATAAGTTGTAAATTGCGACTTACTACAAAATGGATGCCTGTGATCCCATTTTAAATAAAGTCAACTTTACAAAAAATGCAGCCCATTTTCCTTTAAAGAAACAGGCTGCCTTTAACTTTTGTTGGCTAAGAGGGCAGCAGGTAGGCGGTCAGCACAGCAAGAAAGCAGTTCTTTCAAAATAGCAGTCCAGCAGAGTGGCAGTCCTTCTTCCTAGCAGAGAAACCACAGGTCCAGAAGTGTACTGAAGTGGTAGGGTCAGAAGTCCAGTTCTTATTCCCAGTGGTGCCTTCAAAGTGAGGGAGACTTCAAAGAAGTGCTTTGAAGTGCACAGAGGATCTCCATTCCTGCTCTGGCTCCAGACTCACTACATGGATGTATACAGTCCTTTGTGTGGGGACAAGACATAGCCTATTCGGGTATAAGTGTGAGGCTGTACAAAGAACAACTGATGTAAGGAATGCTGAACAATGTCAAACATTCACATCCAGTACAGTGATCTGGGCCTAAATCCATTGTTTATTTGCTCACCATACCATTTTGGACCCAGCCATATGCAAATCATTCTTGATCCTGTTCCCCATGAGAACAGTCCAGCCCGAACTGCTTGGCCAGATCCTCCCTGGACCAGAAACAAGCATCCTGGGACCAGTTTCGGGGTATCACCCCTCAACAGCCAGTCTAGCTTGACTCCAGTGGCATGTTAAACACGGGACCCACATCTGTGTATACCCATCCCACTTGGGTTGACAAACGCAAAAAAAAAATTGATGGACAGAATGCTAAACAGTGTCAAACATTCACCCCAGTACAGAGATCTGGGCCTAAATCAATCGTTTTTTTTGCTCACCATGCCATTCCAGTTTGGACCCTGCCATTAGCAAATCAGTTTTGACCCTGCTGGCCATGGGAGCAGTCGGCCCGAACAGCCAGGCCAGGTCCTCCCTGGACCAGAAACAAGCATCTTGCGACCGGTTTCTGGGTATCACCCCTCATCAGCCAAGCTAGCTTGACTCCTCCCTCTCATAATTGCCCAGGATGGTCCATCAAGAAGTCAATGGCCCATCAAGTCACACCTAAGTTCCTTTTGTGTTTGGCTGTCTAGAGGAAATGCACAAAGCCCAGCTGTCACCCACCCCAGACGTGTATTGGCGACCGGCTGCAGGCAGTCAGGACTAAGAGCAGAAAATGGCAATCTTTATAAAAGTATCATTTTTAAAATGGCAATGCTGCATTCGACCTTAAAAGTAAAGAGGATATTGGGATAGATTTACAAGACACTGACACATCTGTAGAGATGTGTCAGTTTCCCTGCACCAGCCTGCGATACCCTTGCGCCACCATGGATGCACTGTATTTACAATACAGCGCACCATGGTGCAAGGATTGACAGATGTCAGAAATTCTGATGCATCTGTTGGTCCAAAAGCTCTCTGCTTTAGCCCCACTGCATTACAATTTCCTGAACAGGTGACCTCCTGTGATCCCATTTTAAATAAAGTCAACTTAAAAATTAAAAGAAACAGGCTGCCTTTAACTTTTGTTTTTGAGGATTGGCAGTGTTCCTGTGGACTACTGCCTACTCCCCTTCCAACATTTTTTTAACACTTACAAAGTGGAAAGAGTTTGTAAGGGTACCTTTCCTATTTGCGAATGGGTTAACACCTCCTTTGAGGGGTGTCAGTAAAATTGCAATGCTTTGTTTTGCTACCTGATTTTAGTTGAAAACACTGATAAATACCAAAACAAATCACTGTTTGGAAGGGACACCCTACACTCACCTCTTCCAAATAGTGATTTGTTGGGTGTTGCTTAACTCATTTTGCAATTCGGTAATGTGTTACAAAAAGCCATTTCATGAATCATGGTAATTTGCTTCATGGGAGTACTCAATACTGTGCATCAGGGAAGCACAGGGCATTTTTCATGAGATGAGCAATGAGTCTTGTGCAATACAGGAGTCCTGGATGATGTACCATACTGTAACATGGCTGTGAGAATTATGGGTATATGATTATGTGTAGAGGGAACAAAGGTTGATGTGCAAAAAGTGGGCACATAACATGCCACAGTGCCTCGTGTCATGCGTAACACCTACAGCCTGGGTTTTAACCAGCATCATTTTGCATGCCCGGATTTTAAGCCTGTTCTTATAATGGTGAAAGTAAAAATATTCATGCCAGAATGGAAAATGTTATTGGCTAAATGCCTTAGCATGTCTTAGCCATATAGCAACTATATACGTGGAGGAATGGATAGGGAGAAAATACAATGAAATGTACATGTTTTTGTTGTGCTGCGTTAATGTGTTCTCTGCTTTTTTGATATTCTGCATTCTGAACAAAAAGTGTGCAATAACAAAATCCCACATTTTCCTTAACTATCATCTTCTCATTGAAATGCATTAGCCATTTCAAAATGTGGCAAAGAAAGATGTATGTCAATCATTTTCCCAGACTCCTGACTTGAAAGAACTTGCTTGGTATGTGTATTAAGTTGATAGATAGTGCACTCCACTAACACTATTGGTAAAGGTTTCTGCAAAATATGAAACAAGCATTTACAATGCAATGGTTTCGCCTTTGGAAAAGTTTGAGCTATTGGCATTGCAAATGACAAAATTTGTATTCATGTGTTGGTTTTGAAAACAGATAAATAAATGGTATTGTTATTTACATTGCCATTAGCTTTATCTCTCGCAAATGTGAGACCTATTGTACCCTACGGATGAGCTCAGCAGACAGCAATTACTACCACACACACACCCAGAGCCAGCCACACACACACCCAGAGCCACACACACACACACCCAGAGTCACACACACACACCCACAGCCACACACACCCACACACCCAGAGCCACACACACACACCCAGACACACACAGACACACACACCCAGAGCCACACAGACACACACACACACACCCAGAGCCACACACACCCACACACCCAGAGCCACACACACACACCCCCACACACCCAGAGCCACACACACACACCCAGAGACACACAGACACACACACCCAGAGCCACACAGACACACACACACACACCCAGAGCCACACCCACACACCCAGAGCCACACACACACACCCAGAGCCACACACACACCCACACACCCAGAGCCACACACACCCAGAGCCACACACACACTCACACACCCAGAGCCACACACCCAAAGCCACACGCACACCCAAACACCCAGAGCCACACACACACCCACACAACCAGAGCCACACACACACACACACAGAGCCACACACACCCTCACACCCAGAGCCACACACACCCACCCAGGGCCACACATACAAAAACGTCCCTAGTTACAGTTTAACCGGCTTGTATATGGCTTTGTACTAATGGAATATGTTAATGTAACAACCCACGGTATGATGTTTCATTGGGTTCTCTGCTCGTGATGCATAATTCTGTCCTCAGTAAAGTTACCGGAGCGTTCAAAATACCGCGATCGTCCCCAGCAGTGGCAAAGCCAACGCTGTCTGTACAGCACTGGCAAAGTAAGAACGATTGGATTTGCCAATGCTTGTTTGCTGTATTTGTATCACTGGGAAAACATTTTCCCCCCCAGCACCCGAATCAGATTAGAGGGTTCCTTTACCGCCCTCCACCAAAAGAAGGGATTAATTCTTTCTTTTGGAGACATTAAATGTCTGAATATTTCCTAAGTAAGAAAGTGGTGATTAATAGTGAGAAACCTGCAGCACGCGGCGCCCCAGGCTCCCAGGAATGTGGAAGGAATCCCCCCCCCCACCTCAGTGACTCAGGGCTTGGTTTAGAGCTCGGCGGGGTGATTCACTTAGAAAAGGAGGATGGAATTTCCCTAAAGTTTGTGGCGAGCCCGCCCTCCCCACGGCAGCGTTCCAATGCCCCCTCAATGTTTTCACTGTTGCACAAGTGCCAGCCCGACCCTTGTGCACCAGGCAGGCGCTGGGCTGTGTGTAGGAAGCATGTGTGTAAGAGTTGTAGGGAGTTTTGTGAGCGGGCGGGGGGCGAGACATCCTCGTGCACGTGTCTGTGTTCTTGGACGGCTGTTCACGGGCACGAGCAGGGGGGGCACGTGTAAACGATCCGTCCGGAGGGGGGGGGGGGTGGAGCATCATCATATCATTTATAAATATCGCCGAGGGAGCCGCTGGTGGGGCATCCTTTCCAGAGCTGCGCCCGAGGGTGCTGCCAGGCTGTGCCCACGCTGCTCCAGAGAGGCCCGGTGAGTGTATGGGGGGCTTTAGCGCTTATCGCGCCTCGAGGCGCTAGGGACCAGCCAGCAAAGCTCGTGGAGCGCTTCAATGTACATCCGGAAGCGGTGCCAGGGACAGTTTATTTTAAGAGTACTCAGTAAGAGGCGAGGAATGCGTGGCACGGGGCCCGGTGGACTTTTTTTCATTTTACGCACAAGTGGTTGTTGTTCTGAGCACCAGAATGGTACAAACGGACAGTGACGCAGCCTAGGGGGGTGGGGGCGGGGGGGAAGGGGCGTGGGGGCGGGGGCTTTGCAGAAGTCTCCAGCAGCAAGCACAGACTGCTCCCACAAAAGGAGAGGTTGTTCGAGGTGTTTTGAATGTGTTTGTCTCTTTGGCACAGAGCCCTGCGGCGTGTCACCGCACTGGTCACACCAGGCCCGGCTCCAGGAACTCATCGGGGGGGGGGGGGCTCTCTATACGCTATTAAAAGAAAAATTCTATATTGCCTTGTCAATGTTTGTTACAAGTAGGAAGTGAATGCAGCGTGACTTCCTTAAAATAGCTGTGCGGGGCTTATGCTTGTTTTCAGTGTGGCTCAAGCAGTTAGTGTTGGCAATGAATTAATCCGCGTTATAACTTGTTAATATCACAGCATCCAACTGACCCTATGTACGACCTTCGTGTCCTTCAAGCTTAGGTGCGGCCGATGCCAGGCAGACGTCACTCGTTGCGGTGCCTTCCAGGAGAAATTACCAAAACAAACCTTCAACCAAAAAAAAAAAAGCACCGCCCACCGCCGCATGACGTGGGCAAAAGCCTAAAATTCTCGGGAACGCCCACGAATCTGCTCTGGCATAGACGGACAGATCTCTGTTCCAATGGCTAGCCTCCATTTATGGAGCTAGCCAATGGAACAGAGAGGCGGTGACCAAGCCACATACTGTTCTCATTAGATTTCGCCTGCGCCGAAAAGCTGCGCGGTGCGCAGCTTTCGACCAGGCGAAACCTAAAAAGCAAAGATACATGTATTGTCTAGAATTCTCTCACTTTGCTGGGTTAGCCGATGTTTTCTATACCCTGGCATATATCTACTTTTTTGTCATAAGTCTTCCTAATGGGAAAAGACTCTGCTAACTGGTTTTGTCTTTTGATTAGGGAATCGACATGTATTAGATAGCACATTGAAGCACTTGTCTACTGTCTAAGATTTTTTTTTTATTAAAACATGGCATGCTATCAGTAAATTACAAACCAATGTAAATAAAATGTGATAAAAGAGCAACCTCCTTCACATAGCATGACTCCAGCAGTTCAACCAATAGAAAAGCTAGCAATTCCACTTTATATCATATACGATTTACAACTGATTATTTCAATAATAATTAATTAGAAAAGCAACCGGAAAAAAGTGAGAGATATTTTAGATAGTTTAAATTTTGCTGATAGATTTTTTAGAGTATCTGTATTTTACTTAGAACAAGAGACATTTTAGAGATAAAAGTATATATGTGCAATTATGTACATGTGATGTGTGCACTGTTTGATCCAAACGTTGGACATAATGTAGCGGAGACCGAAACATTCACGTGTAACCCATTCTTCCTTTTAGACACTGTTAAATTAAATTATTTTTGAGTTTCTGATTCCTATGTTTAGGATCAAATCAAGTTTTGATTTTGTGGAGATGGATGTTGATACAATGATGACTAGTACATATCCATCTTCGATCTATTTTTGACTTTTTTTATCAATGTATGTGAGAACTGTTGGTTAGCAACCCGTTTCATGTAATCAAACTACCTTTTACCACTCCCAGTTACTGTAATTGATTTACATATGTGGTCATGTGACAGAAGATATATTGAATTATTTAAAACATATCTTTGAGAATAAATCCCTTGTAGGCAGCTCTACTTGTTTAACTTTATTACCCCAGCCCACAGAGGTGTATTGGGTCACCCATAGTTATTAATATATATCTTTATAAAAGTGGCATTTTAAAAATTATAATGATAAATTCAACTTTACCAGTAAAGAGGATTTAGAATTACAATTCCAAAGGTAAGAGTAATAATGAATCCCCGGTGTTAACCTACAGGAGGGGTAGGCCTCACAGTAGTGAAAAACGAATTTGTTTTCTTTTCTACTACCAGGACGTGTAAAAGGTAAAAGGACATATTCTACCTTTTAATTGAACAAAAATGTACCCTAAGGACTACCTAGGGCCTACCTTAAGGGTGATTTATATGTAATAAAACAAGAGTTCAGGACTTGGCAAAGGGGTTGTAAATGCCAAGTCGACCTGGCAGTGTAAACTGCAAACAGAGGCTCTGCGGTGGCAGGCCAGAGACCTGTTTGTAGAACCACTTAAGTGGGTGGCACAATCTGCAGGCCCACAAGTAATATTTAATATACAGGCCCTGGGCACATTTAGTGCACTTTAATAGGGACTTATAGGCAAAGTAAATCTGTCAATTGTGAATAAGCCAATGTTACCACGTTTTTGGTGAGAGAGCACAAACACTTTACCACTGGTTAGCCGTGATCAAATGCACAGAGTTCTAAAGCCAACAAAAACCAGTTCAGCAGAAAGGGGAGTAGGAAGGCCAAATGTTTGGGGGTGATCCTGCAGAAAGAGCAGTTTCCAACAGGACTCCCCCTCCAGCCTAAAGCCAGGGTAGACTAATCAACCCCTTGATGGAGCTCCTTTCTTAGGCGATCGAACGTTGACAATGGCCCACTACTGCAGGGACATTTGTCAGTTCAATGCCTCACTAATCTCAGTTGGATCCCTCTATCTATACTCTCCTGAGCCACTGAAGTGCCCCATGGGGAATCCTTCTCCTCCCCTGTGGACCACATCTGTACAGTACTTAACCTTAATTTGCTCACATATGTATTCCAGTAGGCAGATAAAACCACCATGGCTGACAAAGTGATGTGAACCATTTCATCCCTTGGGTTTGACTTCTGTCCTCAATCCAGGGAAAACTCTGTCCACAAGGGCAGCAACCAACAGAGACAAATGACAGATGTCAGTATCCAGAGGCAGGCTCCAGGCCTCTCTGACCTCTGAGGTTCATCAGTGTGTTGGGTGGGGGGGTTGGGGGGGGCAGTTGCCCCAGGAGCCTTGCCCCCTTTTTTCACTCTCCCTCCCACCAGTTCAGGGATGGTATTCTGAAACTGGTCGCTCAGCCAAGGGTCTGTTTTATTTTTATTTGCAAAGTTTTATATAGCACTGGCTATACCCGGAGGTATCAGAGCGCTTTACATGAGGATCAGCAAGTTACAGGATACATAGTTATATCAGTTGAATCAGCGAGTTACAGGTTACATAGTTACAACCGTTTGAATCAAAGAATCACAGAGGGAGGGGGAGTGAAGGAGACACGAACGGGGAGAAGAGGAAAACAATGTCAGATGACCGGCTGGGTAGGTGACGGCCAAGAGGCCAGACTCCTCTATTTCTGTGTAAGACAGCTCCACCGGGCATCGGCCAAAGTTGCTCAGGCTCTGTGGTAGTTAAGAACAGTATTGGTATCCGCCCAAGGGGCGTCGTCATAGTTCCATCGAAGGCGGAGGGAAAGAGACATAGACGGGGAGACGAAGAAAAAAACAATGTCAGATGACCGGCTGGGTAGGGGACGGTAGCTGCATAGGACAGCTCCACCGGGCATCCGCCCTGGGGCTGAACAGGGGTCAAGGGTGAGTCCTCCCTCATCTCGGCAGTACATCTGGGCTTCTGCTTGGGAGTGGTATTACCAGAAAACTGAACTGTCAGGGCGCCCTGGGAGGCTATCCCTCAGTTCTCCTGACACCACTGGCAACTCGTTTCCCAGAATGCAGCCTATGAGCATCTGGGGACTAACTATGACACTTCAATTGGTCACCTCCCCACCCCATTACAGGGATACCAGAGCTATAGGGCAGAAAAAGTCCTGCCCATGGGCCTGATTCACCCTACACACCTGTCCGGTGTACTGGTCTGGGGAAACTAGCTTTTGTGCTATCATAGTTTGGCTGTCCCTTTATCCCCCAGGACAGTGACTGGGACCCCATTTACTTTCACCTGGTGGTCTATATCCCAGCTGCGAGAGATGATGGCATGGGTCTATGACCTGTCCCGGCGTACTACTTACCCCTCAGGCCACATTAGCTACTCCTGTAGAGTTCCCACCAGTGGGTGGTCTCTTTGGACAGAGACCCCTGCTTGTGTCCTAACTGGGAACAATCAAAGCAGTGGGGGTTGGAAATGGAGCGCCCTAGGCCACCGCCCACCAGAATCTCCCTCTTTCTTCTCAGAAGGGACATGGGAACCCTTTCCTTACCCCTTAACCTGAGACTTGTCTGGGTCTCCCTTGACCTCCCCCTCACTCAGCTGGAGGGAATCACCCTTCTTGTAGTCACCCCAGGAACTATTGGACACTCTGGGGCAGACCCAGAGGTCCCCCTCCTCAAGTGTCAGCTTGCTATCAACCAGTGTTAGCGCAGCTCTGTAAAACAAATAGCAAGCATATGCTACCACAAAATTAAGTTGTCTAGCCCAGTATGATCCTAATCCTTGCTGCCCCTCACCCAGCCCTTCAGTGCCTTGCTGGAGTAATCTAGGAAGTCCACCCAGGTCTGTGTGGGAAGTTTGTGACTGCTCCTGAACTTCTGTCTATACCTCTCAGGGGTCAACCCAAATGTACTAATAAGTCGGGCCTTCATTAGAGTCTATTGTGTGTGTGGTACTATAACTCAAGTGTTAGGAGTGTGTCCCTCCCCACTGTGGGCATGTACCTCCACTAGTTACCCCACCCCCACTACTCCACAGGAACCTTGTGCACCTACAGAGCCACTTCATATGCAGAAAACCACATATCAAGGTCATCCCCCATCACATAATTGGGTACAAAATCCTTTGGGATGCTGGCCCTCCCTTCTCCAGTGGACACAGCCGGTACGCCGCCACCATTACTGCTGGACTCCACTTGCATGGCTTGGATGTCCAGCGGTCTGAGGCTTAGCTCATGGTCCATTCACTTTCGCTCCATGGCCAGCCTCCTTTCTTGCAGAGTTTGCTCTTCCTCCAGCTTAGCAAACTCCAACATAAGCTTCCTCTCCTCCCGTCTGTCCTCCAACTCCTCTGGGGGCAGGCGCCTTGATGACACACTGCTCTCTGCAGTGGAAGCTCCAACCTTGGAAGGATGTTGTCCCCCTCCTCCACCGGAAGCAGTTCAAAACCCTCCTGTGAGTCTTGATTCAATTCTTCCTCATCATCCAGCTCCTCTTCCTCCTTATTGTTTGTGGGGGCCTGACGGGCCTCTGCACTTACCCTTACAGCCTTTTGGAGCTCTGCCTTCTTAGTGCTCCTCTTGGCAGGCAACCCATTCTCCTGGCAAAACTCCTTTAGGTGGGCTGCAGTGTATCTCTCCAGGTTTGCCAGCTCAAACTCAATTTTTGCAGGTGAGATCACAGATCCAACAGGAAGGTTGAGAGAGGATACATTTGGAAAAAGTAAAAATGCCATTTAGGGAGAATTGACTCGAATTGGTCTTAGGTATGGGATGGTAGTGTATACCAAATGACTGTATGGCACTGCACAAACACAAGTCCTATCCCCACCGCTGATCACCAATGTTAGCAATTGGCTTTCTGGTTGGCAGAGGAATGCACCCTGACCAAGCAGGACCCACAATCCTGGTCAGGATAATGCATAAACACACTATAAATTAAGATGTGCTGATCCCCTGGTAGCCTGACACAGAGCAGCTAGCCTTAACTTAGCCTTAACTTAAGAGGTAATGTGTAAAATATTTGTGCATTACTTGAAACAGTAATACAGTGAAAACACCACACAAAGAGATACCCCACCTGGTTAGGAAAATAGAGTTTAATTTAACAACAAAAATCTAATAGGTAGAACTGGAGTTATGAATTTTTAAAGAATAAACGGCAATGTAGTGCTAGAAACCATAAAGCGCCAACTGGGGTTATCTAGTCACGCCACACCGGGTCAAAACCAAACGTTTAGGTCGACCAAGATGGATCGCGGGTCGAATGCAGGGTCCCGCTATAAAGTACATTGGTTGCATCATCGTTGAAGAGGAGATGCGGCGACGTCAATCCACACAGATAGGCAATGTGTTGGTTCCGAGTCGCGGGACGGTGATGATGCGTCATGAACGGGATCGATGCACTGCACGGTGATGCATCGGAGTTGACCCTTGCAAGGGCAGAGATGTGTCTGTATTGGAGGAGATGAGTCAGTTCTGAGGCCTTGCGTCAACGGCAGTGTGTGGATTCTGCTGGAGCAGCACTTCAACCCCACTTTCATGGGTGCAGGACTGGGTTGGGACCATTTGGCAGGGCAGACTCACAGATGGCAGAGTCCAGGTGCTGTAGCAGGTGAGTTGGAAATCTTTCATGTTCCTGAGACTTCAATCAGGAGGCAAGCCAGGAAGCCCTTGGAGTCATTCTGGGTCTGGGTTCAACTGATGTCGGTCCAGTGCTTCTCACCCAGGTAAGGAGGGCAGCAGGTAGCTGGTCAGCACAGCAAGAAAGAAGTTCTTTCTGAGTAGCAGCCCAGCATAGTGGCAGTCCTTCAGTAGCACAGCAGAAGGCTGAACAATGTCAACCATTCACCCCCATCAGCCAGTGTAGCTTGACTCCAGTGACATGCTGAGCATGGGACCCACATCTTGGCATACCCGTCAAACTCGGGCGACAAATGCAAAAAAACTAATTGTCAAACATTCACCCCGGTACAGAGATCTGGACCTAAATCCATTGTTTTTGCTCACCATGCCCTTCCAGTTTGGACCTAGCCATATGAAAATCAATCTTGACTCTGCTCCCCATGGGAACAGTCCTTCCCGAACTGCCAGGCCAGGTCCTCTCTGGAACGGAAACAAGCGTACTGGGATCGTTTCCTGGGTATCACCCCATTTCAGCCAGTCTAGCTTGACTCCTCCCTCCTATCCTGCCCAGGATGGCCCATCAAGATCTCGATGGCTCATCAAGTCTCACCTAAGCTCCTTTTGTGTGTGGCTGCCTAGCAGGAATGAACAAAGCCCAGCTGTCACCCACCCCAGACGTTTATTTTGGATACCGGCTACAGACATACAGGGCTAAGAGCAGAAAAAAGCCATCTTTATAAAAGTGGCATTTTTAAAATTGTAATGATAAATTCGACGTTACAAGTAAAGATGATTTAGTATTACAATTCCATAGGTACTAAACATGACAGCTCTACCTCCCCCAATTGGGAATTACAGCTTATTAAGTGTAATAGTGAATCCCCAATGTTAACCTATGGGAGGGGTAGGCCTCACAGTAGTGAAAAAATGAATTTGGGGGGTTTCCGATACCAGGACATGTTAAATTTAAAAGGATATGTCCTAACTTTTAACTACTCAGCACCAAGTCCCATGCTACCTAGGGCCTACCTTAGGGGTGACTTGTATGTAATAAAAAAAAGAGTTCGGACTTGGCAAGGGGTTATAAATACCAAATCGACATGGCAGTGTAAACTGCACACATTGCTCTGCAGTGGCATGCCTGAGACGTGTTTGAAGGACAACTTAATTGGGAGCCACAATCAGTGCTGCAAGCCCACTAGCAGCATTTACTTTACATGCCCTGGACACATGTAGTGCACTTTACTAGGGACGCATAGGTAAAGTAAATCTGGCAATTACGGATAAGCCAATGTTACTACGTTTTAGGGAGAGAGCACAAGCACGTTAGCAATGGTTGCTGAATTTGTTGGTTTTAAGACCCTGTACACTTTACTGCTATGAGGAGGAGAGGCGGTGTGTTGAGTAAATTTATTTTTTGACGAGCCCCCTCAAATTCCTTTTTCGTTGGCTAACCTAAACATTTTATTTTGCTATTCATACACCAATTATCCTGTGCTTGTGGCAGTGATGAGATGAGTGGTGGTCCAGTGAGGTTTATGCGTGGTCACAGATGCACATCACTCTAAGCTGTCGTCACTTCTTTTTTCAAAAACCCTTCTTCTCCCACCTTTAGTCTTAACCCTCATGTAAACTCTACCCTCAAGAGCTCTGCCCACTGTGTCTGTTGACAATTCATTGAAATCAGATTGTGCTCCTTCATCCTCTTCTGGAAGATATGTAAGATAGCAGCACCTCCTTCCTCTTCATTACAGAGATGTATTTGCTTTATGTATAGAAGCATGCTTGGCCATGAACTACAGAACCTGTTCGTGATATTATCCTGATGACTGCTATGCTATGCCCTTGTGCGAGACGTGCAATATTTTTGTTTATGTATCCTGCAACATAAGAGTCGTTTGTTGGTGAATAAACCAAAACAGCTTTACCTTCTCCATGATATACTAATATGTTAAGAGGATATTTAAAGTATAAGATATATAAAATAATGATATTTTTAAAAAAGAACTGTTTCTCATATACATTAGATTGAAAAAAAATCCTCTGTACTAAGGAAAATGACTTTACCCGGATGCATTGTAGTTTGAGTAAGTTAAGTGACTTATGAACGTATCCAGTGACACTCAAATACTACTTCAATAATCAGTGTCACAATGTTGGCTTAAGGAAGAAAAACAGTTTTTTTTATTACTAAATAAACCAAAAAAATAAACAGTTGCAGTGGTGAGTGCAGTGTTATGATCGGTCCGTCACATCTTCAGAAAAATAGCCCTGCTCCATGTCTTCAGTGCTGACACCTGGAAGGTACACTGGAATACGCTGCCCATCATTTAGATGTAAAACGACTTCCTGGAGGCACCATCTTATGCAAACAAAAAGAGAAGAATATATAAGCACAATTTTAAAAGAATACACAGTTGTGATCTCACATTTACTACTAACAGCTAATGTCGTGGGTGTAAACACTTTTTAGGAATTCTGCCTGTATTTGTAATTTGTTTGAAATTAATATTTGTATTGCTAGAGCAATTGGTTCTTACAGAATTTCTTAATGCAAGGATTGTCCCTAATTAACAAGATTGTTTAGTACACATCATAATTTTCATAATATACAGGGTAGGAAGCAATTGTGCTTGGGGGTAGATGGTAGTATTTGAAAGTAATTGCAACTTGTGTTAAAATATATTAACACGCCTTGTGAATAGGCCCCATTGTACTATTTCAATTGTTGTTTAGCATGGTTAATCATTTGCTGCCATGTATAAGATGTCTAGTTCGCCTGATAGTTAAACTTGTCTAATTTATATTGCTTTCATGATCTATTACAGGTGAAGTCTAGTTTCTAGGGGTGTGTTCAAATTGTGTAAATTCGTTGTGCATAATTGAGTAAAAATTTTGGAAAATTAAGCGAAATTGAGCATAATTAAATGAAACACAAATCTGTCATTTAGTTCTAAATGTTAGCGCAAAATATGTCCTCTTGTCGGTTTTTGACATGAGGAAGCATTTTGCCCCAACACTATGGCAAGAAGAACAAAATAGCCACAAAACAACAGTCACTGTTCTTTGCGTTGACCCTGCACTACTGCACTATAATTTACCCATTAACAGCAGCATAATTACGCAGGTTGGCGTAACGATGAAATTTCAGGAATTTTGTGTAACAGCGATATGCCACATTCCTGAAATAGTTAAAACAATATATTGTAAATTTTGCTTAACTTGGACGGAGAACCAGATTTGCATCTTGGCATGACACGAACCTATCTAACATTGGAAGAAGGAAAGCATTCGATTTAACTAGCAGAAAAAAAGTAATAGTTGAATCAAAGTTAACTATTGTAGTTTTATGCGGGCATTTTCCATTCAAAGAATATTAAATTCACTTTCACCATTGCAGACTGGGACCATGCATCCACGCTACCTCCAGCAGACAGATGTGAGACGGATTTCAGTTTGGGGTCTGACCTTTGGAGCAGATTATTTTTGGATCCACCTTTACACGGAACAAACTTATAATGATGATGTGCAGTTAGCACTCTGTACACTCATTGTAGTCTAATAATATTAATACAGAATTGAATTTCATACGTATTTCTGAAATGTTCCCTGGTAGAACAATAAAATCACATAGCATGTGCATACTAATGATTAAGATGCCTCATGAAATTGTAATTCTCACTAATAGCTACACAAATGTTTTAAGATGTAACATTTAGTCAAAAGTCAATACATATGTACACATGACTGTTTCCATAAAGTATTCATGCTGTTGTATTCACTAGTGACCATGCGTGCACATATATTCAAATGTCGAGTCCACGTTAACTATTTTGTTAAAGTTATAGTAACTAAAGGCCTTAAGCTTTTGGATTTTAATGTTGAACCTTTATCGTGAAAGTTGCTTGCTTGCATGTTCTCTCCTCTACAGGCGCAAACCGAAGGCTTCATTAGCTAGTGAGAAAGGCATTGTGTATTATAGTGATAGTAAGGTACGGGATCAAACTTTTGACAAGAAGACGACGTACTAAAGAAGTTGGAGACAGGTTCTCATGGCGGAGAAGGGGACGCTCAAGGTCGATCAAATGTTCCAATCTGAAGGTGTGGAAGAAAGGAGAAAGTTGCCAATTGCTATCGTGGAAGCTGGAGATGTGCTGAAGATGATGACGTGGGTTATCTTGAATGCTTTATGTGTCAATTGGTGTGGTATTGTTAGAGAGCAGAGACCCTTAGGATTTCATAAGGTGCAGACCTCCATGCTTTATACCTGATTGTGTGGCTTTATGCAATACATATTATAGACTTGGATCACTTGTACTGAATTCTCCATTATGCTGACACATTTCCTTGTTTCCTCTGCTTAATTGGGGTTCTTTCCAAGATCCAGAAAAGAATAGGGTAAGCTAGGTTTCTTTAGATTTGCTAATAACTAGGCAGGAGGATCGAATTCTGTAATGTAATCTTCAGATCCTCTTTCTCATTAGCTGCATCACAGCAGCTGAGTTCCTTGTAGGTTTCATATTGTTTAGACTGAATTTCAAAAGCAGATTCGTATTTATTTTGGTGATTCTGTATTTTTACAATATACTTCTGAGACTCATTTATATCAGCTTCTTTCTAACCTTGTAATAAATCCCTTTAACATCACTTAGTAGTTCTGGCCTACTTGAGTGACTAAATGAGTTACACTGTTATTGAGATTTAAAATTGATGTCAATTCCCTTTTACCACTCAAGCAACTACCAAGATTTATTGACCCAAGAAGAAGACAAGATTGAAGGGCTCAGAGCTTTCTCAGATGCTAGCAGAGCAAGGATGGTTATTTCTTGAAGTAGAGGGAGATAGAAATGTTATTCTAGACTAATCCAGTCCTAGCCCCAGTACCTAGAGTCCATGTCCCAACTTGGAAGACTGGCGGAGTTGAACCAATTCGGGAGAAAGTTGTAATGGCAGAGGAGTGAGTATCGATAGGGTTGTGTGTTGCAGTGGCTTAGACTTAGCTTGTGGGTTGTATGAGAATAGCATTCTGTCTATTGGAGATGTTCTGAATGTTGTGTGAGTGAAGTGTTAAGTTGCAGTTATCAGGTCCGACGTGGCCTATGATCCCAGGATAATACTCAATAGTACAGAAGAACACTGTATTATAATTGTCTGCTAATAGTTTGTGATGTTTGTTTTGAGACGTCGTCGATGGCACAACTGAGTAAGGGACATTGGTGTGTGAAAGTAAGATGAGAGGTGCAATGGACCCTATGCACATGAAGATGTTGTACTAAATGGAGTGATTCCCTGTAGGTCGAGGTTTCAAAGATGTGATTGAATAGGTCGGAGAAAGGGTCATATATGAACCATTTATTTTATGATTGAACATTGTTGAACAAGTTACTTATCTTTGTTAACGCATTATCTGGTAGAGACTTTATCTAGCTGCATATTCATTACCTTTGAATTTCCCAGGAGTCAGGCTGGATCTGGAAACTTTTCCTCGAGCAATACCCCTTGACCGTGCTGTAGGGTGGCTCCATTTGGCTCTGCGTGACTTTTTTGGCATCGTTAGTGTTGGTTATGACGTCACGGTCACCTATATAGGCACCACCCAGGCACGCGGACATAACTACTTTTAGTTTTTTCCATGGCAGAAGCACAGAGAACCACAAAGTAACTGACGTAGTTGTGTGCAAATCCAGGGCCCTGAAAAGGGGAGTAACCCTAGCCCTAACAAAACCAGTCTGTAATGCGGGGAAGCATGGGTGGGGCTGTACGGAATCTGCAGCTATATAGAGTTTCTACCAGATAATGCGAAACCAAAGGTAAGTAACTTGTTCATATGATAGAGACTTCAAGCTGCAGATTCCTTACCTTTGAATTGAATAACTAAGCCATACTATCCAGGCGGTGGGTTTGGACCAATACCTTACACTAGGAAGTCCTGCAGGACCGAACTGGCAAAATTCCCATCCCTGTGGACCTGACTGGCCAGGTAGTAGTGTTTGGCAAACATGTGCAAGGATGCCCATGTTGCTGCTTGACAGATGTCCAGGACTGAGACACCCCGAGCCAAGGGCCTTAGTTGTAGCCTTTCCCTTGGTGGAATGGGCCCTTAATTCCTCAGGGGGCTGCTTCTTAGCCAGTACTAACAAAAATGGGCTGGCTCCTATCAGTAAGGCTGAGCCTATTAAACAGTCTAACAAGGAAGTATGCCAATACTGATATATTCATTTAACACACCTCATGACAACCAAAGAAGAAAAGAAATTCAAAAATGGGAATTGCTATTTAAAAGCTATTTATTCTTAATTGGTTTGGAGAATTCCAAAAGTGACATTGCAAGCGCAAAATTGAGAAATAGGACATGAAAAAGAAGGTAAAATCTCAATCACCACTTCTATGTTTGATATTTGAAGTGGTGATTGAGATTTTACCTTCTTTTTCGTGTCCTATTTCTCAATTTTGCGCTTGCAATTCTCCAATTTATTATGTACTAAGTGTCACTTTTGGAATTCTCCAAACCAATTAAGAATAAATAGCTATTAAATAGCAATTCCCATTTTTGAATTTCGCTTCTTAGCCAGGGCATAGCAGATTTTAATGCAACAAACGACCCAGCGAGAGATGGTCCTTTTTTGCACTGCACGCCCCTTATTAGCTCCCACGCACCCCACAAAGAGTTTGTCATCCACCTGGAACTCTTTTGTGCTTTTTTTGGGTCCAGACAGTGGAGACGCTCCTCTTCCAGCATGATGGATTGACCGAGATGGAATAGGGCCACAACCTTTGGCAAATATGAAACATGCGTGCAAAGCACCACTTTGTCTGGAAGCGTGCAAGATGGCGCCTGCTACTTATTCACCCTCAGAGCAGATGTTATCACCCCCAGAAAAGCTGTCAGTATGGTAAGCAGCTGGTGGTGACAGTTGTGCAAAGGAGCAAACATAAGAAAAGTGATGACCAAATTAAGGTCCCACTGCAGCACAACAAAGGGTGTGGGCGGAAACAAGTGTGCCAGCCTTTTTAAAAACCTATTTACAATTGGAGACCTAAATAGAGAAGGTTGGTCTGGCAGCTGCAAAAAAGTGGATAGAGCAGAAAGATAACCCTTGAGAGTACCCAACTCAGGGCCCTGCTGGGCAATGGTTAGCATGAATAGAAGAACAGTGGAAAGAGAAGAAGAAAGACCGGTCAATATATATCTTTCTGTACAGTATATACAAATTTCTGCCACCAGCAGGCATATACCGTTTTAGTGGACAACCGCCAAAATAACGTTGCATACCTTGGGAGGAAGGTCAAAAGCCATCAACTATCGCCGCTCAATCTCTAAGCATGGAGTCGCAGAGTTGACAGGTTTGGATGGGGGACCGTCCCCTGCAGCCGCGACAGAAGATCCTCCCGCAGGGGCAGCCTGATCGGAGTATCGATGCTCATTTTCAGAAGCTCTGAATACCAGCTTCTCTTTGCCCATTCCGGAGCCACAAGACTGACTTGGGCCTGGTCACTCCTGATCTTCTTCAGAACCCTGGGCAGGAGTGGTATGGGCGGAAAGCTGTACAGAAAGCGTGTGCTTCATTCACGAAGAAAGGTGTAGTTGAGTGATAGCCGCCTTGGAAACTCCAACGCGCTGTATTGCTGACACTGCACTGTGTGTTCTCTTTGGAGGTGAACAGACTTAACCAAGGATCTCCCCAGTGCTAAAAGAGACCTTGCCCCACCTCCGACTGGTGACGCCATTCGTGATCTGCAAGGCATCAATGGCTGAATTCATCCTCCCTGGCATTAAGAGAACCTGCCGGTGTTGAACCACCAGGGTCATGCCCTGATGTTCCAGCCATGACCAGAGACGCAGGGCCTCTCGACAAAGGGTCCACGACCCCACCCCGCCCTGCATGTTGCAGTAACACATTGAGGTGGTGTTATCCGTGAACACCTGCAGTACCTTCCCCTTGACAGAGGGAAGAAATGTCTTCAATACCAATCGAATCGCTCGAAGCTCCAACAAATTGATGTGGAACCCCAACTCTGCTGGAGATCAGTGTCCCCTGATCTCCACCTCTCCCAGATGGCCGCACCATCCCACAAGTGACGCATCTGTCACCACTGTGAGATCTGGTTGGGGAAGGTAGAGGGGTCTGCTGTTGACCCAATCGTGTTTCATCAACCACCACTGAAGATCTCTCACAGTTCCTTCCGAGATCTGGACCATGTCGGTGAGATTTTCTAGGTGCTGTGCCCACCGGAACTTCAGGTCCCATTGCAGAGCCCGCATACACCACCTGGCAGGATTTACCAAGAGGATGCAGGAGGCCATGAGGCCCAAAAGCCTCAGAGTCAGTCTCACCGAAATCCAGGATAGAGGCTGAAACATCGGAATCATAACCTGAAAATCCTGGACTCACTGCTCGGGAGGATAGGCCCGAAACTGCTGTGTGTTCAGAACAGTCCCAATGAAATGGAGCATCTGAGAAGGAGACAGGTGTGACTTCAGCACGTTTATAGAGAACCCCAATGAATGTAGGAAGTTCGCCGTAGTCTGAAGGTGGGAGACAAGAGCCTGGGGCGAGGATGCCTTCAACAGTCAATCGTCAAGGTAGGGGAAGACTGACACCCCTAACCTGCTCAGATGAGCTGCGATCACCGCTATCCCCTTTGTGAACACACGAGGAGCACTGGTATGGCCAAAGGATAGCACGATAAACTGTGAGTGCTTGCGGCCTACCCTGAACCGCAGGTAACGCCTGTGGCTTGGCAGGATAAGGATGTGAAAATACGCATCCTGCAGGTCTAACACTACCATCCAGTCTTCTTGGTCTAGGACAGACAAAACCTGAGCTACAGTGAGTATCTTGAGGAAGAGATTGACGGTCCGAAGATCTAAAATGGGTCGCAACCCTTTGTTCTTTTTTGGAATCAGAAAGCAGCGGGAATAACACCCACTGCCTACTTCTGAATCCGGGAAACTCTCTACAGCTCCCTTGGCCAAGAGAGCTGTAACTTCCTCCTGAAGCAATTTTAAATGATCCTCCACCAGCCGTTCTTGCTTTGGCAGAATAGGAGGAAAACAAACTATTAGTAGCTTGAAGGCTGCCGCTGAGTAGCGCCCACTTGATAATTGCCCTTCAGCAGTCTTGAAAATGTTCAGCTTCCCACCTAATAAGGCAGCTATTTAAAACACAAAGGGCCTGATTAAGACGTTGGTCGGAAAGCCTCCGAACGACATGGTAGGTTTAAAGTCTGACCGCCGTATTATGATGACGCCGGTCGGAGTTTAAACCGGCCTGGGAATCCGACGTGATTCAGACGGGCTCAAGGAGCCCGCCAGCCAGTCGGAAAGCCCTCCTAATCCCTTAAGGATGGCGTTTCCTTCGTCAGATTTTGAAGTCGGTTTCGAGAGCCAATCCATGTCAGCCTTTCCAACATGAATTGGCTGTCGGAAACTGACTTTAGGGGCACCTAGCAGGGCCCTCTTTCCCCCTGTGTCTCTGCAATTGGCCCTGAGGGCACCTATGGAGCCCCCTAAACATCCCTGCACTTTGTGGCAGGCAAGTGAGGTGCCTGCCACACAGTGCAGGGATGTTTTAAAACTTACATTTTTCAAAGGGAGCTTGTGATGGGGTGGTTTCAGCATGTCGCACAAGCTCTCATTGAAAAATGGATGCCTCCGATTGCACCATGTGCAATCGCATCCAAATGATGCAGTTGGAACCGCCAATCTGAGGTCGGCAGGTTCCCAAATCGGCAACGGAGTCAGATGGAGGCAATTCGGACCGACATCGTATTGAGGGCCTATGTCGTTTTATGTGAAGCTCAAAGCTCAAAGCTGACAGTACAGTATGATGCAGTCTATCCTTTTCTGACAAGTTATTTCTTTAGTTCGTTTTCACCTTTCTTTCTTGCAACTCATTCCTTCTCTTTTTCCCTTGCTTTCATATTTTTCTCTCAATAAACAATGTATTCCCTCTCTCCTGCTTTCACTTTCTTCCACCTTCTTTCTCTCTTTATTCCTATCTTCTTACACTACATCTTTATTTGCCTACTTGTTTCTCTCTTTTCCTCTCTTTGTTTAGCATTCTTTTCAGTTTCTTTTTCTTTTTTCTTCTTGTCTTTATTTTACTCTTGCCATATTTTCCTACATTTTTCTGGTCTCCCTCCATTTTCCTCTTCTTCGCTTCTTTCTTACATTTTGCTTACTTCTCCTCTTTCATTCTTTTATTACTCCCTTTTTCCTGTTTTTCTTTTTTACGCTAATTCTTCCTTCTTCATTCGTTTCTCTCCATAATTCTTTCCTTTTTCATTCTTTTTCATCCCCTTTGTCTTTCTTCTTTACCATTTATTTATTCCTCCTCCACCTTCTTTTTGCTTTCTCTCCTTCTATGCTTTTTTGTCCTATTTCTTTATCTGCTTCTTTCTTTCTCTGCTTTTTTCTTTTTCTTTACTTATTTTCACCCTTTCATCCAGTCCTATATCATTTTCCTGTCTTCAGCTTTCCTCCTCTCTTTTATTCTTTCTGTCTTTCCCTTTTTCTTGCTGCATTTGCTTATTGTACACTTGCCTTTTTCCCCTTTCTTCCTACTCTGCTGTCCTTTTCTCAATGTTTCTCCTTATTTCTTTTTTGTTCTTTTTTTTCTACTCCATCTTTACCTTTCAGCTCTCATTTTTTCTTTTCCATACTTTCAATCCTTTTCTCATTCTCGTTTTATTTCTTTTCTCTTTCTCCGTCGTGCTTTTTCTTATTTTTCCTACTTCTTAGTTTATTTTTTCGTTCTTCTTTTTCTTTCATTGATTCCTTTCAGTTTATTTTATTCCACCTCTTTTTTTTTCTTCTTAATTTCTTTAATATTGTATCTCCTTTATTTAGCTCCTTTTTCTGTTTATTTTTACTCATTCTTTCTCTCCTTTCTTTTGTTTTCCTTCCCTGTATTACTGTGCTTCTTTATTTCTTCTTTTCCATTCTCTCTTGCCCTTTTTTCCCTCAGCCTGTCATCCTTTCCTTTCCCTGTCTCCTTCACGCTTCCTCTTCTCTCGCTCTTTTCCTCTTCTTTTTACCCACACTCTCGATCTTTCTCCTTCTCCCTTTCGCTATCTCAAGAGGAAAGAGACAAAACTGACCCATAGAGACGCCAAATATAAACAACTTACAGCATAGATTCTGTGCTATTCATTTTGTATTCTCCGTGTCAGTGTATACGTTCTTTGGCGTCTGTGCAGATCTATCGAATCCCTTAATAGGCAGTAGCTCATAACAGTTTTCAATCTTCGGAAGTAGCTCACCCTGTAGGAAAGGTTGAAGTCCCCGATATAACCCAAGCTAATAACATATCGAATATATGAGCCAAAGACATTGAGGGTTATGCTGCAAACTATACTCAGAAAAAAACCTGACCTGCTGTGGGAGATGTCCCTCACAGAGCTGGTGTAGAGATACCCGCCCGACTTCGTTCCAGACACCGGTATTTTCATCTGTAAAAGTCAGATAATAAGGCAGGCTTATCAATGCAGAGGAAGTGTAATACAATTTCCAAAATAGACATGGTCTGCTTCGAAATAAGACCGCATGGAATCCAGATGTTCATCCTGAAACAGTCTCAATTCACCAAAAAAACAAAGTACAGGTGTAGATTTAGATCTCTGGCTTAATGTACTTTCACTTTTTTTGGTATTCACCATCATTTCACATTAGTGTGCCTGTGAAGCTGTGCCATGTGCAGGTTTCCAGGCAGTTACATCATGAACCCCTCACTTTACCAGCCAGATTGGGAAGTGGGTGACAATGAACCGATCTGATTAATATAAAACATTTTTATTTTGATCACAGACGGCTCCGTCTTCAGTTAGCTACTGATGAATACCACTGCAAGAAGATAGTATGCTAGCACTGTGGAGTGGTGGACTAAACTGGAACAAGCGAACACTGAAAGTAGGAAGGAGGGTGATGGATCGATCTTGGAAAGGATGAAAAAGGTAGACAGTTGGAAAGAAAGAAGGGAGGAATAGTGGATAAACAAAAATAATGAGATAAATATGAAAACAAGACAGAAATAATGATTGAGACAAGGAAGGAATGAAAGAAGGAAAAAGACTGAAAGAAGGATGGAGAAAAGGGAAAAAAAATCAGAATTTGTTCAAGGAAAGCAATCCGCTAAGTTGCTGGACTTGCGTGCTTCATATGCTCACTCACTACTATCCGGGATATGGTTCAAAGTGGGGGTATTTTATTACTCTGGCTAATACTTTGTTTCCAGGTGCACTTCTGTGAATGTCCTATGGCTATTCCAGTGGGTTCCTAATCTAGCTGTATGGAGTTCTACACAACACAGAAATCTGCAATGGGTATTGAGCTTCCTGAGCAAATGCAATGTTTTTCTCTGCTGAGAAACCAATTTTTCTGTGCAGAAGGCTCTTTCCCAACACCTTCAGCACATCTGGGTGACTGATTCCCCTTCCTATCCTAGAAAGGGATTTGATGATGCAGATAAATTAGCTTGCAATATATGTGTTTAACTTGTGAACATATTAAAATCAGAATGCGCAAAGAATAGAATAACTAGAAAATGTGGCTTTCATTCAATGTGTAAATAACATGTAGCATGATAACATGAGGATTATTTCTTAGTAGTAAGCATCTATTCCTATCGCAGTTCCACTGCTAAGTTGGCTAGGCCTCTTTTATATTTCTCAACCCTTACTGTGCCTTAAACTTTTTCGGAATAAATAAATTGTGCTTTTAGGAAATGTTGAACTATGCTATAATAAATAAATAACACAATCAATCATGGGTAGCAGAATGGAAAAATGCACGAAAAACAGGTGTTTAAAAATAAAGCTATTGCATTCACTTTATGTATATTACAGAATAATATACATTAGTAGGGGCACAGAGAAAAGCAACCAGACACACACATGTCCAGTGAGTAGGTTCAAATAAACAACAGAAGAGTGAAGCTAGAAAGCCAGAGGAGCTTTCAACTGGGATCACTCATGTTTGTTAGAAGAGCCCTCACTCTTCTAACAAACTTGAACATTTTAATTAGGTGTCCAGGGCCTGACTTCTTCTTGGATGCACTTAAGCAATTTACTCAACCACAGCATCCACCTCAAGTTTTTAACCTGGCCTTACTCTCCACCTCATAAAAATTCTCTATGGGAAGCAGTAAGCCCATTTTAATCTCTCCTTATGGACCAGCACTTGTCACCCAAATAAACCCACTACACTGTAATCAGGTGTCGTAGCACAGCGGAGAGGCACTCGGCCTCTCTGGTGGAGGCCCAACGATGAAGCATGTCACCAACTAGGTTGGTGAGTGAGGGCTCTTCTAACAAACATGAGTGATCCCACTTGAAAGCACCTCTGCCTTTCTAGCGTCACTCTTCTGTTGTTTATTTGATATTTCCCAGGAGAATAAGAGTGGAAGCAGCGATTTACCTTTCTATCTTTTTATTTATACACAGTGAGAAGGTTTGCCATGATGTTACAATAATCACATGTGAACCAAATGTATGTCAACTCCACTCTCTGAAACATTTGGGGAGAGGATGTAGCCTAACGGCTAGGGCAGTCGATCTCAAATCTGGGGAACCAGGTTCGCATCTCGGCAACAACGCTCAACATCCTGTGATTCTGGGCAAATCACTTAATCTACCCGTGCCTAACAAAAATTAATGTGTCCTTACGTAACGCAACTGGGGCTCATGTAAAGCACTCTGATTCTCGATACCTTCGGGTCAAGTTCACGCTGTATAAAACTCCAGAAAAAAAATCCAATGAACATATCCATAAGCAGTAGAATTAATTCTAAGGGTAAGTAAATTACAAATGAGTAGTGGACTGAATGACCACCTTGTTGGTTATTGACTTCAGTTGATTCTGTTACCCAAGCACGCAAGGAGTTATTGGGTTGCCCTTCCTTCGTAACACACTTTTAGAAAGGTAATGCGTTCTTGTCCCAAACATTTGTACCTCCAGCTAGTGTCCTAGGTCACAATACTGCGAATGGCTCTGCTGTTGGAGTTGGAGTATTGCTTCCAGAGAGCAACACAAAGGGGGCTTAGGTGTGGACAGAATGATTCATCCTAGCAGGATAACTGGGGCGGTGCTGTGCCCAGTCCTACATACATTTCAAAGAGTTTTGCATACTACACACACAAAGAAACTTGACACCAGGTCTGCCCTTCCTTTAGCCACCCCAACACAGTTTGGGGCCTTGACAGAGGAAGGGGAAGAACTTTCCAGAACCAGATGTAGGGGTAGGCAGGAAGCCCCCCATGCAAAGGCTAACACCAGGTATAAATCCAGAGCCACTCACCAGAATACTCTCAGACTTGCGGAAGCTACAGAAGAAGGACTACCCTTGTGCAAGAGGTCTGCCCTGACGAAGGACTGATCTGCTGTCTGAGAAGGTAGACTGGAACTGCTTGCCTGCATCCCAGACTACCCCGAGTGACTCCAAGGATCAGTTGACTGACATCATGTGTGAGCTACAGGGGCACAACAAGCTCCCGATGTCTCCCTGCAACTGCCCAGCAGGACCTGCCTGGACCTGCAAATGCACTTGCCTGAGCCTGTTGCAAACCTCTGCTGGAATGAATCCTGATCCTCAGGAGGTATCCTCCAGGCCCGCGACCCTTGGCTAGCATCAGTGAGAGCTCCTACTAAGTGAAAGGGTGAAAAATCCTTCCGTTTGGGCTACTCATTAATGGGCCTGTTCACACTGAAACTCTGCTGCCCGCCAAGACTACCAATGCGAAGCTCTGGTGGGACCAGCTCTTTGCACCGACAATGACTGTCTGCAGCGACTGGCAATGTGAGTTCAGCACGTCATGCTACAGCAACAACAGGCCGTGACAACCACAAACACAAAGCTACAAAAATGACCATCAGCAACGCCCGACTGGCTCTTTGCACTACAGCAACAACCATCTACGAGGCTCCACCTGCTCTTTGCGCTACAGTGATGAACGTCAGTCACGTTCAGCCCCCTCTTTGCTACCGCTGCTGCTGTCGCCCAGAACAGAACACTTTGCATCAGAGTTAGAAGATATCTTTTCAGCGGGATAAACCTGGTTCCTGTATCTGATCCGCGCTCCATCTTGCCGGCCTGAACTAGTTACTTTCCCCCTGTCTAGATCGACCAGATGTCTGCGAGTGGCGCTTTGTGCTTTTAGGTGCTATTTTCATTAAAACCTTTGAAATGTAATATCTCTGGTTCTACTGATTACTTTTTTTGATGTTCTTTTTTAATTTTATTTATTAAAATGTACTCTATTTTTCTAAATTGGTTTTGAATTTTTCTTGTGTTGTGTTTTCACTTAATTATTGTCTGTGTGCTGCATAATTTAAATATTGCCTCTAAGTTGAGCCTGTCCTCTTTATGCCAAGCTTCCACAGGGTTAAGCACATCTTAATTTGGGGTTGCTTGTGACTTCACCCTGACAAGAATTGTGGTTGCTACTAGAGTAGGGTTTCATCCCCCCTCAACTAGCAACCCACTTTTCTACAATAAGTAATATGCTCTTCTTAGTAAGGCATAAAAAGAATAAGAATAAGGATATATTGCCTTGGTCGTGTAGCTAATATAAGTGGAACATTTTATAGCACCACCTGGAGATAACGGTACCAATGCATTGTGACTGTTTAACGCGCTAGGATTATACTATAGCCAGGGAGGTGAGTACTTACGAGATATTTCTCCTTGTAATTATGAGGCTTTCAGGAATATGTTAACAATACAACTAAGTTTATGAAAATGGCAATATAAATCTATACGTAAACAAAAAAAGGAATATGCTTTTCTTTCAGTGAATAGTTAGGACTTTAGCACCATGAAGCTATGGTGTATCTTGCGCTTAAGATATAGTCTTCAATCCACTATCAGACACTCCCTGTCCCTTTTTAGGTCTCGCCTGAGCCAGCGCATGCACTGTCCTGGCGAGACATTTAGGAGTGGAGTTTTAGAAATCCTACCACAGCTTTTTTTTGGTAGCATAGAGTTTGCGGTTACGCACACAATGATGAGCAGAGGCGCCATCTGGCTTTCCTCTCTCGTCATGGTGCGCTCACATTGCACACCACTCGCCTGCCTGCTTTCACTTTTCCCGGCGCGCGCATGCACCACTCGCTTCCTTTTTTTTCTTTTAGCGAGTGCGCACACACATCTCCCGGGCTTTTTTTTTGTTAACTTTCACTTTTTTGTCCTCGTCAGTTACCGGGCTTAAGCACGCAGTCCGTGCAATAAATTTTTTCAGATGTACGGAAACTCGACCCGAAGGTATCGGAGCACTTTACCAGTTGCATTATAGATGGACACATTCGTTTTTTAAGTATGATTTGGCCAGAATCACAGAATGTTTCGGCCTCTCGCCAGACTCGAACCTGGCTCCTCAGTTTCCAAGTTGGTCGCTCTAGCCGTTAAAACACACATCGGTAAACTGAACCTGCCGACTGGTATTCTAAAATCCACCTCAATGCTCGTTTATTTAGCTTTCCACGTCTGTAAGCGTGTAACCATAGACAACAATACAGCATAATTTGAGGTTTATCACATTTCAGATCTAGAAAGAGAAGTCGGTTTACCCTTGGGCATAGGTTAAACGAACCACTATCTTGGAAAACCTCATTTGCAGTCAACAAGATAAAATATTTGAAAAAAATGCACAGTAGTAGAGTGAAATTTTAAAATCTTTGCATTACGTGCTCAAATTTCATAATATATCTAATGTGAAATGTTTGTAAAAAATGCCATTTGCACCAATTACAGACTTGTAAAATATGCGCTTTATTTTGTCTTACCACATTGATTAAAGCATTTCTTTTTACGTTCGAAAACATGCTGTATTAAAAAAACCTAATGTCCAGAGAAAAAAGTTATTTGTTTTGCGCAGTCCTACTTCTATCTCTAGCAGCAGCTTTCCCCTCCCTGCTATTATGCTGCATGACGGCTCAGAGCAGTGATAGTGCTGTAGCTTCATTTTCGAGAATCTACTTGGGAGAAACTTGTTCAGCCAGAAACATGTCTACCTCGATCCGCAAAATAGTGCCTCGGAATTTAGCATATGTCATTTTTACGTTTAGTTATAGCCAGATTTTGTTGTTTTACCTGTCAAGTCAGGTAATGCAGGGAAGGAAGAAATACGATGTCAAGGTAGGTGCTGCGTGTTTATTCGAAAATGAATGGTTAAAGTCTGTTTAATTCTGTCTTTCACTCAAAGTTTTAAAATATATTGTAAGTGGGGATGTTCTGTGCTAAAGTTTTACTTTTTAATTCTACTGCATATTTTGTATTAGACTAATTTCATTTGTTGTTTAAGTATCTATCTGTAATTCGGTATTTACACAAATGCTGAGATTACACCAAACAGGATTTAGGAATAGCATTGGTGCACAAAACCGAGTGTTCATTTGTACGTCTGTACACATGTGATGGCTACACATGCCCGATAGAAACCCATATCTGAACTTTGAATAACTTGTACGGACACAGCCAACCTCGCTTGTGTTTCAGCCAATGCTATTATATATCAAATTGCCCTGGAGTTATTAGGCGACCTGTATTAGCACTTCAGAAAATGTAACAAGTAAAATAGATCAATGTTTAAATGCTTCAAGCTGCGGTTAAAGTCGATGTGGTGTACAGCCTATACATTGAAAGTTTGAAAAGGGGACAGACACTGATCACATTACAGCATCATATTATAGTTGTATGTAGTACTTAGCACCCCTTATGAAGCACATTTGTAAACAGATTACACTCCACTGCAGGGGCTTGCGCTCAGATGAGGTACCTTTGTTTTGATGCTCTGCACGAGGACCAAAGCTTGACTCCTAGTTCACTTTTATTGTCAAGCCTTGGCATGTGGCCAAGCTAAAAGGTGTGCAAGATAAAACGCACAGTCTTATAAGGTGCTAGGGCATCGGTGGAAAGTATCCGACTGCGTGGCTGGCCCATGTGGGAAGTGTTTTAATCTGTCAAAAGAAAACATGGGTTCCCTAATTACAAAAACAAGTATTGACATAGCCAATAGGTCTCGCCTTTGGTACGTTATACGTGTTTAGCCATGCAACAGTTGATGTTGTTGCATGCATATTGTGCTGCATGACTAAATACTTATAAGGTCCCAAAAGTGAGATCTATTGGCTATGCCAATGCTTGTTCTTATTCTTGCAGGTTCTTGCGTTCTCCCTTTGTTGCGGTTTTGCTTGCTTTCTCTTCCTCTGTCTTTCTGATCTGTGTGTTTTTCCCTCTTACACTTGGTAAATATCTGATGAGGAAACATAAGTGCCAGTGGCCCTCATTGGCTCAAACTAAGCTCTGCCAATAACTAAATAATAGCGGACGTGATACATTACCCGAGCTGTAGACTTGTCAATGCGGTTGTTGCTGTCAGTCAGTCTTATGTTATGAACTTTAAGTGGTGGTGCACCAAGTGCTTCTAGCGCTTTTGAATTAGTACCAAGCTGATCAATGGCTGACAGATAGTATTCTTTCCTGGCAAAGTTCTCTAAACAAAAAAAAAAATAAAATAAAAATGCTGTTAAGACTTTGAACATGTATTGAAACAAATATCTAAGCGTGTGATATGATATGCGATATGCGTTTATAATAGTCTACAGCAGTTCAAAACATTGTCAACCAAAATATGGATTTGCCTATTCCTCGTGGAGGTTGGCACAGCAGTGATATGTGTAACATTAGGTAAAAATAGATATGTCTGAAAATCTAATTAGCAGCAGTTTAAGTGCTGAAGAAATTCAAAGCTAAATCTAGGGTAGTAAATTGTGATTTTGTGTTCCATGGACATGTAAAGCGTTATATCTTTCATGTTAAAGCGATTAACAGCATGAAAAAAGCACATGGCCCAAATATTGGTTGAGGACAAACCCGTACAGTAACAGTCATATTGCAAATAAACGGTGAACTAACCAATAAAGTACCATTATTTTAGTTTGTACATGATCTGGCTGAGAAGCTGAGATGACTATTGGAAGGTATTAATCGGAATGTATATAGTGACATAGATTGCGAATTTAGTTTCAAACGTAATACAAAAATTTTAAAAAAAGCAACAGAGCACAACACACTGAGCTACCTTTCAAAGTTAGCACAAATCTTTTTTGTGTAAAGGAGCCCTATGCATAAAGGAGTTCCGGCCTGATATTTATATATATATCAATATAAATAAATATATATCTCGATCTATATATCTATCTATCTATCTATCTATCTATATATATTACCTACTGGCGGTCGCCAGTAGGTATATATAGTTAGGATTTTTTCTCTATGGGATTTTTGAAAATTCTATGTCTAATAACTTTGGCGTTTGTGGACGGAATTGGCTAAAATTTTCAGGAAAATGGCACATTTTGTTTCTGAGCAGCCCTTGAAAATTTGGGGGGGGTTCGTCAAGGGGGGGCCGAGAAAAAAGGGGGGTCCCAAAACGTGTTTTTAACATTGAGTTTTCCATAGGGCGGTTGGCCTCACTTTTAGCCCGAACGGCGGAATGGATTTGCACGAAACTTGGCAAAATTGTAGGGACTGGTAGCCCGATGTGCCTTTGCTAGGTCTCAATATATGTGCTCCAGTGGATTTTGAGAAATTAACGTTCAAAAAAAGATATATATCTGTAACAGCGGACCGGGCAGCGCTCCGGTTCGCGGACTTTTCGCGGTACGGAGCTTTGTGAAGCGAAGCTGATTGGTTCTCCGGCGTCTGTGAACATTCCAAACAGTCCGTAGCGGCCGCCATCTTGTCTCTCGGTAGGATCGAGAGACAAGAGGAGGCCAAAGCGAAGGGGCAAATGACCATAAGGGGGCATAGTAGATCCTCGCTGACCCCCTAGGTTTGATGTGGAGGTTTTAAAAGGGCCCCGCGGGGCAAAAAAAAAATATAATAATAATAATCGAACGGCTGAATGGATTTGCACGAAACTTGGTAAAATATTAGGGACTGGTAGCCCGATGTGCCTTTGCTAGGTCTCAATATATGTGCTCCAGTGGATTTTGAGAAATTAACGTTCAAAAAAAGATATATATCTGTAACAGCGCTCCGCTTGGCGTAACGGAGGTTTGCGAAGCTGATTGGTTCTCCGGCGTCTGTAAACATTGCAAACAGTCCGTAGCGGCCGCCATCTTGTCTCTCGGTAGGATCGAGAGACAAGAGGAGGCCAAAGCGAAGGCGCAAATGACCATAAGGGGGCATAGTAGATCCTCCTTGACCTCTTAGGTTTGATGTAGAGGTTTTAAAAGGGCCCCGCGGGGCAAAAAAAAAATAATAATAATAATCGAACGGCTGAATGGATTTGCACGAAACTTGGCAAAATTGTAGGGACTGGTAGCTCGATGTGCCTTTGCTAGGTCTCAATATATGTGCTTCAGTGGATTTTGAGAAATTAACGTTCAAAAACAAGATATATATCTGTAACAGCGCTCCGCTTCGCGGAGATAAAATTATATCTGTATTACCTAGCTGTTGCTAACACCAGTTAGCGACGGCTAGTAGGAGATAGCGACCATCTTGGGCCCCACTTTGCATGTGAGTGATATTTATCACTAATGACATGCAAAGTGGGCATGCCAAGATGTTAGCGACTGGAAACAGTCGCTAACATCGCTATCTCCTATTATCAACTTTTGGAAATATTCGCGATAAGCGCGAATATCTCCAAAAGCTAGCACCTGCCCTGAGCAGTTCTTAGCCATGTTATCCAATGGGAGGTGGATAACATGGCTAAGAGCATTAGCTCGGTAATGCATGAATATCGCTGAGTTTTCAGCGATATTAATGCATTGCGGTCGTTTTTTATCGTATTTGCGATAAACCTTGATAATAGCAAGGTTTATCTGCGATAATTTCTGACGATGCTTAGCGGTAAAAAAATCGTTGCTAAGCATCGTTAGGGATAAATATCGCTTAACTTTGGTAATATGCCCCAACGTCTGTTAACGTTCGATTCGAAGGAAATCAGGAAGTGTTGAAAAACATTGTCTGCGCCATCTTGTCTTTTTTCAAATGCCACACTTTTGTCGTGCACGGCAGTCATTTTAGATGCCTTGACCAGACCCACTCTGTGCACGCTGTCGATCCTTAGCATGGCTCCCCACCCTCGCAAGCATCTCCCCCAGGCAGTGGTCACCCCCGCTCTCTGTCTTATGCATGGGTAATAAATCTCCCCCCATCTGCGCTGCTCTTCCCTGAGAATCACACCCTGTGCCCGCCCGACACCTCCCTTTCGCCCTATTCACTACCGCACCCTCTGACACTCCTTTTCCTCTGTGTCCGATTGTCCAGGCCGGTCCTAGGGTATCAGCTAGCCCTGCAGATGTAGTTTATGGCCCCAGCTGTAAAGAATCACCCTTCTTCAAAGGAGTTATAGTAGATCAAGGCCCACACTCGATGAGATCCGTCACAGCAGACGCGTTCCTATTATCTGAAAACCATCCTGTATTGTGATTGGGGAGGGGACCGAGCCTGAAGCGGAAGATTCCAGGGATGACTCTTTGTCAAAGTTTTTACAATTATGTGTCACATAAAAAATATATAGCACTCCGACAAAGTAGTAAGATTATAAAACGTTAATAACTTATAAATATATACAAGAAAACAAAAACAGTAATAACATATAAACATTTTTAGGGAAAAACAACGAAGTAGCGGTCGGCTGTGCGAATAGTCCCAACGCAGCACAACGTCCAGATTTCTGGCGTGGGGCGTCGCAGGGGGTGGGTCATCAGTAGCAAACTGTTGTGCGAATAGTTCCAAGGCAGCAGAACGATGGCACCAAGGTGATGTCCAGTAAGTTGCCGCACTGGTTTTGGTATCCTACAATGCTGCTCCGAATAACGGCGTGGGGCGCCCCGGGGGAGGCGGCGTGAACGGGCCTCTCCAGGTGGAGTCTCATCTGTTGTAGTGGGGCGCCCCTTTACCGTTTCAGTTGCCATTCCGTCCGTTTTTGGTCCACTATGTCAAAAGCCGCAATTCAGCTGAGTTGCGCCCACTCTTGCGGTGCAGCGATAGGCGGCTGTCACAGGACTCTCAAAATGGCGGCAGGCTGTTTCCTTTTTGGGCCTGGTCCACTGAAATGGCCCTGGGACACCTTGGAAATCGGACGCTTGTCTGCTAGGTCTTGGACCCCATTCTCGAAAGCGTCCCCTCCGCCTTGAGGATTCATCAAAAGTTTTGGGGGCCCCCGACTCCTGTAGGCTTCTGGTGGGGAGCGGCTGCCATGATTGCTCGCGGAATGACCACGACGGAGCTACGAGATGGTGGTGCTCTCATGCTGACGCCAGCTTCAGTCTGAAACATCCAGAAACAAGGTGGGGCTTTCATCGTTTGGGAAAAAAAAAAAGTTTTCATCCAATGAAAAGTGTTGTTTTTAGGTCATATGATCAAGCCTTCCATCATTAGGAAACCAAAAGTAAAATGAACCAATGAAAAGTTTTATAAACAAGTCACATGACCTGTTATGCGGCATAGGGTATAAAATGCGGAGAAAATACGTTGGCACGTGAGGCGGCGTCAGTAGCGGACCGATGTGCGAATAGGCCGAAGGCAACACAACGCGCCAAGATCCGGATGGCACCGAGGTGGTGTCCAGCAAGTTGCAGCACTGGTGTGGCCATCCTACAATGCTGAAAGTCGGCGTGGGGCGCCCCGTTGGCCTGTGAGTTTGCGTCAGTAGCGGACCGATGTGCGAATAGGCCGAAGGCAGCACTACGCGCCAAGATCCGGATGGCACCGAGGTGGTGTCTAGTAAGTTGCCGCACTGGTGTGGCCATCCTACAATGTTGAAAGTCGGCGTGGGGCGCCCCGTTGGCCTGTGAGATGGCGTCAGTAGCGGACCGATGTGCGAATGGGGCCAAAGGCAGCGCAACAATATTTTCGGAATAGAAGACACCACAAGGCGCTGAGATGCCAAGATCCGGATGGCACCGAGGTGGTGTCTAGCAAGTTGTGGCACTGGTGTGGCCATCCTACAATGGTAAAAGTCGGCGTGGGGCGCCCTGTTGGCCTGTGAGATGGTGTCAGTAGCGGACTGATGTGCGAATGGGGCCAAAGGCAGCGCAACAATATTTTCTGACTGACACCACAAGGTGCTGAGATGCCAAGATCCGGATGGCACCGAGGTGATGTCTAGCAAGTTGCTGTACTGGTGTGGTCATCCTACAATGCTGAAACTCGGCGTGGGGCGCCCCATTAGCCTGTGAGATGGCGTCAGTAGCGGACCGATGTGTGAATAGGCCGGAACCAGCACAAGGCGCCAAGATCCGGATGTCACCGTGGTGGTTTCATAGTTGAGAGGCACTTCATCTGCAGTGGGGCGCCGAGATCCGGATGGCACCGAGGTGATGTCTAGCAAGTTGCTGTACTGGTGTGGTCATCCTACAATGCTGAAACTCGGCGTGGGGCGCCCCATTAGCCTGTGAGATGGCGTCAGTAGCGGACCGATGTGCGAATAGGCCGAAGTCAGCACAACGCGCCAAGATCCGGATGTCACCGTGGTGGTTTCATAGTTGAGAGGCACTTCATCTGCAGTGGGGCGCCGAGATCCGGATGGCACCGAGGTGATGTCTAGCAAGTTGCTGTACTGGTGTGGTCATCCTACAATGCTGAAACTCGGCGTGGGGCGCCCCATTAGCCTGTGAGATGGCGTCAGTAGCGGACCGATGTGCGAATAGGCCGAAGGCAGCACAACGCGCCAAGATCCGGATGGCACCGAGGTGGTGTCTAGTAAGGTGCACTGGTGTGGCTATCCTACAATGTTGAAAGTCGGCGTGGGGCGCCCCGTTGGCCTGTGAGATGGCGTCAGTAGCGGACCGATGTGCGAATGGGGCCAAAGGCAGCGCAACAATGTTTTCTGAATAAAAGACACCACAAGGCGCTGAGATGCCAAGATCCGGATGGCACCGAGGTGGTGTCTAGCAAGTTGTGGCACTGGTGTGGCCATCCTACAATGGTAAAAGTCGGCGTGGGGCGCCCTGTTGGCCTGTGAGATGGTGTCAGTAGCGGACCGATGTGCGAATGGGGCCAAAGGCAGCGCAACAATATTTTCCGAATAGAAGACACCACTAGGCGTTGAGATGCCAAAATCCGGATGGCACCGAGGTGGTGTCTAGCAAGTTGCTGTACTGGTGTGGTCATCCTACAATGCTGAAACTCGGCGTGGGGCGCCCCATTAGCCTGTGAGATGGCGTCAGTAGCGGACCGATGTGCGAATGGGGCCAAAGGCAGCGCAACAATATTTTCTGAAGAGAAGACACCAAAAGGCGCTGAGATTCGGTTACCACCGAGGTGATGTCTAGCAAGTTGCCGCACTGGTGTGGCCATCCTACAATACTGCTCCGAATAACGGCGTGGGGTGCCCGAAGGGGGGGGGGGGGCGGCGTGAACGGGCCTTCCTAGGTGGAGGCTCGTCTGCTGTAGTGGGGCGCCCCTTTACCGTTTCAGTTGCCATTCAGCTGAGTTTCGGCTGCTCTTGATGCTACAGCGACAGGCGGCTGCAACAGGACTCTCAAAATGGCGGCCTGTTCTTTGGATTTGGGCCTGGTCCACTAAAATGGCCCTGGGACACCTTAGAACTCGGACGCTCGTTTTTTTTTTCCTTTCCTGTACATGCAAAAAAAGGTAAATGCCCGGTACGTTACACGCTTCATCTGCCACGATGAACTCTCCAGAGGAACCGAAAAAAAATATAGTTATGGTAACTATACCATGCATCGTCATATGGAGAGGTGGCACCAATTAATTATAGTGCTGCATAAAAGAGAGATTTGGAGGAGAACCCCTGACCTGCTAGTACATTCATCAAAGAAGTGGCACTGACAGCATCAGAGGCAAGGGAAACGGTCACAAATATTTAGAAGAACTTTGGAAAGGTTAAAATGACATGTTTAGATTGTGGCAAATTAATTTCATGTGGACAGATGAGTGTTACTCTAATAAATACAGCATATGAACATCATCATAGTCGATGGTTGGTAGAGACATTTTGACTATATCCTGGACCTGCCCGTCCTCGCCCAAAATGGCGCCGGAATAAATGGGACTCGTAACTCCTTGTTGTGTACTGGTTGCAGAACCTTGAAATCACGAGATACGTATGCAGTTTTGAAGCACATGGCGGGCTTTGATTGAATATTTCGACATCCCTATTGATATTAAGTTCTGATGTGTTATTGATTACTGTACTATTGAAAGTTCGAATTAACGTCACCCATGGTACTTGCCCGCAAATGTATATCTAGATAATTTTATTGTAACTGGCCCTGTCGTATTTTAATTATAAAATGTACGTCCACCGATTCCGTAACTGTTAGACACCTTAGTTCTTGCAACCTAATGGCCCGCCCGTTACGTTCCTCTACAGTGTAAATGTCTACTCATCATATACGATTACAGTTTGCTCCGTGGCTGGCCCACGTGGTTATAGGCTCGTATTTGTATAATGAAATTTTCACAATAAAGGTTTTTAAAAGAAAACATGGTAGTAGTATATACATTGGTAAAGTTTTTAATAATAGTCACTGTTTTAGAATCATTAAAAGGCAAGTGAAATAAAGCAGACCAATTACATGAAGGGTAAAAGGTTTAATACGAAGGAACGCAGTAAAGATAAATGGTCAAGGGCTGTTGTGTTTTCTATTCCTGCAACATAAAGTGATCGATAAGAATCTCATATTCAGGCGTATCGGCGACTAAGACAGCAGGTCGACCCTCTTTTGCTCAACGGCTCCGTCATGGGACGAAGAAACGCTCTTTTTCTCGAAAAAATAATATATTTTACTTGCAGGACAGTTGTAAATTTTCCGGGAAAGTACATTACCCTGGAACATTATAACATATATTTAAGAAAAAATAATGTTCGGAAGTAATAAAAAGCGTAATTTTTAGGTCATATGACCAAGCCTTTCATCATTAGAATAAGAAAAGTAAAATGAACCAATGAAAAGTTTTATTAACAAGTCACATGACTTGTTATGCTTACGTTACGCGCTGCGCGCCCCGGATGACTTCCGGATGCGCTAACGCGGCGTGTCATATGACGCATTACGCGACAACGCAGGTCCAGAATATAGTCAAAATGTCTCCACCAACCAGCGGTCGGAACACAACCCCTTTCAGCAGGCTAAATAGTTCTGTTAAATGACAACAGAAGGGACAGGCAACAAGAACCATTAGTCAAAGAGGGGAGGGCTAGTTCTTCTCTACCGGGTTACATTGGGGCGCTACCGGAACTGATCGAATTGGTAGTCTACAGTGTTTCTGGATGTTTCAGACTGAAGCTGGGGTTAGCATGAGAGCAGCACCATTTCGTAGCTCCGTCGTGGCCATTCCGCAACCAATCATGGCAGCCGCTCTTTATCGTTATTTTGGGCGGGGTGGGTGGCGGAGCCGAGCTCTTTTGCAGCCATCATTGTGTGGAGTTCAGTTCATTTCACTAGTTTTGTATTTGTCATGAGGGGTTGTTCCTAATGTTTCTATTTTAGCGAGGTCAAAAAGAGATCCCATTAGTGGCCTACTGATTTTGCTCGATTCCTTTTCTTTTTTCTTTTTACACGATTTTTCGTTATCTGCAAAGACTAAACAGAGTATTGCGACTCTGTGTTTGTTTGTAAATAGAGAATGAACCAAAGAGAACCAATTCTAAAACAGTAAATACTTGGATAACAATCAATCAAATGGAGAGAGAAGCAGGCACGACGTATTACAACGGGGGCAAAGGCCTGCGTTAACTACCCTTCACTATGTGCAAAGAGAGAGTACTCCTAATAGAAATGAGGGGGGGGGGCACCATTCAAAGCAGATCAGTGTGCATAAACACGAAAATGTTTTCACTTACCACGTACTTGACATTCGACAGCTTTTGATATTTGCTATTAAAAAACCATTGAAATTCACTGAAAAAACCATAGGTTATAGACCATATATAGTTAGGAATTAGCATTTACAAAACCTTGAAAATTCACTGAAAAAACCATAGGTTATAGACCATATATAGTTAGGAATTAGCATTTAAAAAACCTTCTTTTACTCACACAAAACCATTGAAATTCCATATATAGTTAGTTGCACTAATTATATATCGCGCACCCGCAATCCACTGCTGATGATGTCACATATTACATCATTCATGACATGGTCAGTGACATCACTGATGACATCACTGATGATATCTCAAATGACATCACTGATGACATCACTGATGACATCTCATTTGACATCAATGACCACATCACTGATGATATTATTCATGTGACAATACAATGCATCTCCTCACATTTTAATATAACCTCTGTTTCACCCAGTGTTAAATACAGAGTATAATTTTTGAAACCATTGACACACCAATACTGGTTACTACATACGTACTCACTGATTCCTACGTCTACACACACATTCACTCATTCACCCATACAATCATTCATACATACAATCACTCATCTTTACAACACTATCATATGCACTCATACACCTATACAGACACTCACACTCTGCCACTCATCCATGGAGTTACTCACACACCTAGTCAGTCCTGTAAAGAATCAATCATACTTCCATTTTCTTGTCTATACAGTTAAACATAGAGCACCTTACATTTTCAAACATATACTAACACATACTTACTTTCTTATACAATCATTGATACAAGTACACATTGATCTGCACAGAGTCACACATCTCCCAGCCAGCCACACACACACTCAGTCTCCCATACAAATACTTGGACAATCAATCAATAACCCATATAGTTAATCATATAGCTACTGATCAACACATGCAGCAGTTTACAGAACAACAGACATAATGATGCACAAATTAAGACAGTTTAGTCACTAACCTATGCACTCAGTGAGACACATTTAATCACTCACTCATACATTCAGTCATGCACCTACTAAATCCTTCGTCCAGACAGTTATACATCTACTCATTCTTCAATATGTAAAACATATTTAAACTTTACAGAAACACACAGTCACTGAGTGATGTCATCAGTGATGTCATTTGAGATGTCATCAGTGATGTCATCAGTGATGTCACTGACCATGTCATGAATGATGTAATATGTGACATCATCAGCAGTGGATTGCGGGTGCGCGATATATAGTTAGTGCAACTAACTATATATGGAATTTCAATGGTTTTGTGTGAGTAAAATAAGGTTTTTTAAATGCTAATTCCTAACTATATATGGTCTATAACCTATGGTTTTTTCAGTGAATATATATATATATATATATATATATATATATATATATATATATGTATAGAGAGAGAGAGAGAGAGAGAGAGAGAGAGAGATATCTCTATATATAAATATATTTATTTATTTGTTTGTATATATATTGCTTTGACATGAAAAGAAACATGCATGTGAGGAGCTCAGGAAACACGAAATCTAAAATGCAACAATTAAAATATTTAAAAAATATACTCTTTTGTAGATTGTATAATTGAGGCGAGGCTTGTGTTTGGCAACTGGACATGCACACAATTGCAAATAGTGTAGGTTGGCTTATTAGATCGTTGATAGATTCTGTATGAACATATCAAATGATATTGCACCAGTCAGCATTGGGGAGTCCAGGTGGGGCTTGCACATGCATTCTGGGAAAGTAAGTTGATTACAATCCTCATGTGAAGTTCATTGAGGTGCAAAGGGTCTTGTTTGAGAGTGACGCACGGAACTGGATTTTCAAATATATTCTTTGATGATATAATTAAAGAAAATATGCGTGCAGCCTTTTACATTTCGTATGCAAAGGCCGTGAACAGAGGGACTTTGTGGCACATGCATACACAAGTTCTCATTTTCATATCAACTGAGGACAGATGATAAATGAATGAACGAAAGCAAAGTGTATTGTATAAGTGGAAGCAAAATGTTTTTGTTCAAAAGGTTTTGCATTTTGCGGATTTCCATATCTTTTTGTATGTTGCTGGTGTTGCTACAAAGGATTTTCTGGTTCATAGGATTGTATGCTCGCTCACCTGTCACTCTGTAAGTTCGTTTTTAGTTCTCCTAATACCACAAAAGGTCAAATAGCAGAGAGAATTGTTTCTTCAAAAAGCATGCATGCACTCATTCTTTAACAAACATTGGCAAAGCCAATGGATCTACATAGTAAAAGATTGAGACATCTATCTCCCTATTCTTGCTTGCATTAGTATTAGTTAATGACAAAATGGACTATAATGCCACACGATGCATGCACCCCGCATTAATGTGCATGCAAGCATCAAGAAAGATACGCAGATATCTAGGAATGGGTTTGTATTAAAGAAAAGCCATTCCAAAATGGTTCTCAATGAGTATACATGGCTAGTGGCTATTTTAAAATGGCAAAGTAAAAGCAAAGAAAGACGTTTGTTGGGGGTGTGAAAGAGATAGCGAGCAACGACAGCATTATGCAGCTGCCATGCCCTCGTAAAATACATTACAAAAAAATGTAAACAAGTAGCGGGATCAGGGCGTGGGATCGGAGAACAATATGAAGTGTGTGTGTGGGAGCAAGAATGAAGGAACAATAGATGGGAATTAAAAAGCATAAATGGAGAGCAGAGGGTAGGAATGCAGGAGGAACAAAAAGACTCCTGCACTACCGGGGAGTGCTGAAAGGAAAAGAAAAAAAGAGTCCCTTTAAATCAGAAATGGAACAATGAAACACATCCAATTAGAACACTTTGAGATGAAAATGCTTCTCCCCAGGACAAACTCAAAAATAAGGTGCAAAGACATTGAATTAAGAGCACAGATCCGAGACAGGCAACAAAGGCATCCAATCATTTCATGAACATTTCATGAATGTGGTTGCCACCAATAAACGCAATCAGAACTCCTTTGCCTGCCTGGAAGCACATGTTAAGAACTTTCTAAGGTGCCCTGCTAGTATTCCTCACCATGGCCAGTGTGCTTCCCTATTAACTGTCAAACAGATGACAAAATTATCATACTGTGAGGTTATATCCAAGGAGACAATAGAGGAACTGAGGAAGGATTGAAAAGTAATGCAAGCAGGTTCATAAGGTGAAGATTAGGGTCCTTTCCATCCAAACATGCAAAGTTACCGGAACACCACTGTGAGTGACTTTCGCCACTGGTGAAACTAAATACACCACACATTTCGAAGATCAATGCTAGACAGAGGCTATGTGAAAGTGGAGGGAGAGCTCACAAGGCAACATGGCTATTTAAACCTTTTCTTGGAGAAGAAATCACTAAGAAGTTGTGCTGGACCTCAGTACCTGTAACAGGGCAAGAAAGGACATCAGGAAGCATTTAATAATGACTGCATTATTCTGCAGGACTCAAGGTTCCCCAGGGTCTTTTAAATGAGGGATCTTTAGAGTTTCTGCTTGTGGAGCTACAGCCGGCTCCACCATTAGAAACCCATCACCTCTCCTTTATAGGGCCATCAGGTCATAGTGATAGTCGCACCACAGTCACTTGTTTTTCCTACCTGGAAAGACATGGCAGTCCCAGATTGGGAAATTGCACAATGACCCCCAAATGTAGAAACAAAGAGCCAGTGCACCAGCCCATTTGAATGTTTTTTTTGCAAGTCCAATCTAACATTTTGGGATTGTGTACATGAAAATCACAATCAGTTGCTGAGCAGGCATAACAGACATTGTGCCTGATTCCCCATGTTCAGCGCCTTTGATGGATTCTTGACACTGGTGACTCCACTGAAGTCATTGAGATACCTGACTGCTTAAGAGGAACTCTAAATTTAGCAGGCACTTTTCAACCAGGGCAGCTGAAGTCATAGCTGCAAATGAACTGGTGGACTAACGGGCTGCCCACCAGGATCTAAATGACCCAGTTAGTGTCTTTACATCATCTTGGCAGTGATGCTGCCTTCTACCAGCTCTTCCGTCTTTCATCTTCCAGAGATACAAATTGTGTGCTTCAGGAATGTTCAGATTTGGGCTTCAGTACTTTCTAAATGTTTACTCTAGAGATGATAAGGTGTGTTTCCAGTTGCGTTTAAATTCGTGCTAGAGTGTACTTTCCGAAGGTTGGAGGTCTAAAGTCTCTGAGTGACATGATTTGCAGGACCTCAAAAACTATGTTAGAGCACAGTTTATTAAAATCAAATAAAAAATAACGGTATTTCTTATGATACCCTTGATCGTAGAATGTAAATATAAAGCAATTGTTGCTATATGACGCAGATAATTTTAGCCAAAAATGTAAAAAGACAGTGGCTACATTTTGGGAAAGACATTATAATGGTTAAAAGCATCTGCCTTGAGGGTATTGTAGCCATAATACAGCAGTAACTAGTGACAACATTGTCCTCGTAGCATTCTGGCTCACAACTTACCTAGGTACTTTATGAAAAGTACGATACTAGAGAAACACAATATGTGGAGCGCGCGCGGCGCCGATCAAGTTGGCCGCCTAACCCCCGAAGTGCCGTACAACAGCGGGGAATGCCGTGCTAATTATCGCTGCCCCAGCAAGCTTTCATCGGTGAAACGGAGAGATTACCAAATCGGAAGAGCTCCTGCAGGTTTCTCTTCCTTTTTTACGCGCCTCCAACGCTTCTGTCTCCTGAAATGGCATAATCTCCCGGAAAATCGGCGCCGGCCGCCATTTTGTTTTTTCTATGACAGAGATTTCAATCTTCTCAGGTATTTTGAGCGCACAATGACTTTTACTATTATAATTCATGTTACTTTGGAATAACTATTCCTTTGTGTGACCAGGAGTACACCTTTATTATGCTTGTGCTGCGCCAAATTCCTGGATTCACCTTAATATATGACTTTACCTCACCTATAATGCTCTTTTTCATGTGCCTTAAATTCACCCCTTGGCTTTAATTTTTGCTATATTTGCGAGGTACCTGATCTCCTAAGCGCAATTGTATTTCTTCCTATTTCAACAGTGCTTCAGTGCTTCACTAGTTCCAATATTCTGTACTGCGCAGTTACTTCAGTTGCTGTGGTTGTTGCTGGCGGTTTCTCCTGTGTATCACTGAAGTGTGTTGCTCCTCCATTTTATGGGTAGGAGTAAGAGGTCACTTACTACCAGCAAGAGATTCCCGTCTCGCACCCCTGTTTTGAAACCCCCTCATTTGGACTCTGTGCTCAGTGGTGCTTTTGAAATGGCACATTCTGGTTCTTCAAAATCTTCAACTTTATCTGTGCCCTCCACCAAAATGCAGTCTCCGGCTTCTACTGTCAAACGTCTCAAGAAAGACCCTACCTCTCCAGTGAAACTGGCTTCTCCTGTTTCCTTAGATATGGTCCTTGACGAAATTCGCACCTTACGCCCTTTCATTGAAGAGACTAACTCACGTCTCCAGTTGTTGGACATCAAATAGGCATCTATGGAATCCCATATCACTAATATGGAGCATCAAGTCGGTGACTTTCGGATTTTTTTCCTATTAAAATATCTACTTTAGAGAGGGAGGTCTCTTTGCTCAAGAAATCGGCAGAGGACCTTGAAAACAGAAAAAGACTGACCCTGTCCAGTTCTTCAATACCTTTCATATAAAACTTCTGGACCTTGCCCCTTCTACAACACTCAGCATTCAATGCACTCATAGCTTGGTTCCTCATTTATCCTAATCTGCTGCACCTTCAAAGCCAAGGGGTGTGATCTTTTTATTTTTTAAATTTACAGACCTGCTGCTAATCTTAAATGCAGCCAAACACAAAAAGCAGCTAATTTGGCTAGGTTCAAAACTTTACATTTCACAGGATGTCTCACAGGCAACAGCTAAATGACGGAAAGAGTTCCTTGATCTTCGTCCAGCCTTGTGTTCACTTGGAGCACGTTACAGACTTTTCCATCCGTGCATGTCCAAGGTTACCTTTCAAAACAATACTTCTTCTTTTGATGATCCAGCTGACTAGAAGAAATCTATCCATTCACATTCCTCCTCTTCTATGGAATCTTCTGGCCCTCGTACTTCCTCAATCTCCCCCTTAACGTGACTCTCTCTCATTTATTACCATGTATGGTTACTTGCTGTTCTTTTGTTTTCTCTAACAGGTTGTTGATGGTGACTATTTACCACTGTGTTATCTTTAATTCTTAATGTGAATGTATTCTTCTTGCTTTTTGCAGATGTTTCCCTTGATGTCTCTCTCTCTTCGTTTCCCAATCATTCCATTTGGTTCCCCATTGTGTTGCTTCTTCCCCGGTTGGTTGTGTCGTATTCTTCTCTGTGTCGCTACTTCCCACCTGATTCCTTTATTTATTCCCCTTAAAAGGTACGTATTACAGTCGTCAATCTTTCCTGTTTTTCCACTTTGTTTATCATTTCAATTTGTATCAATTGTTGATATGTTCTGTCTTCTTCTATTGCTCTTTTTTTTTCCTCTTCTCTTTCCTTGATCAATCTCTGTTCCTTCTCTCATTTCCTCACTATTGCATATTTTGCTTAGTATACAATTTTAATGGATTTACATTCAGAGTTATATCCTGGAATGTGAAGGGTTTTATTAATCCAATTAAAAGACAGAGAATCCTTTCCCATCTTGCCTCCTATAACTCTGATTTGGCTCTCTTACAAGAGACCCACCTTACAGAAATTGAAGCGTTAAAATTAAAAAGAGGCTGGGTGGGTTCAGTTTTATTCTCCCCGTCTGCCAAAGGGAAAAATGGTGTTATAATCTTATGCCACAAAAAATTTAATTGTAAAGTTATTTCCCACAAAGACGGTAGATGGTTATTAGCGAAGTTGTTAATTAATAATGTTTCTTTATCTGTTTTTAATGTTTGTGGCCCTACACATCCTGATTGTTCCTTTTGGCCATTGATTACGCAGAAATGTATTCAATTTAGAGAGGATCTTTTCATTTTAGGAGGCAATTGCATTCAAGTCGTAGATCCATTTCTTGACTGACAGTCACATGTTTGTTTTGTTCCCCATAAGACTCACAAATATTTTAAAACTCTATATCTCAAGCACACCTTGTAGATTCTTGGAGACTTTCCCACCCAAACACTCTCGACTTTTCTTTTTTTTCTCCTCCTCACTCCTCCCTTTCCAGCCTTGATTATATCTTTCTCTCTCAATATTTGTCTCAGAACCGGTTATCTTTCTCTATTGAGCCTATAGTTATCTCAGATCATGCTCCAATAGTAACTGATATTGATTTGCTCCCTCCACGTCCCAGGTCTTCCCGATGGCGTTTTAATAACGCTCTTCTTCTAGACCCTCTTTTCTCCTCTTCCTTTCACTCTTTAGCAACATAATTTTTTTACCATGCTCATTTCCCTATTCCACTGCCCACGATCTTTTTTTACAGAAGTTCACTAATCTAATGACAGTTATTCTTGATGCGTATTACTCTCTTTCTTCTTCGTCCCCTCCTATTGTTCAAAACTCTCTTCTTCAAATACTCTTCTCTCTGTCTAAGGCTTCCCTTATTTATAAGTACTTCTTAGCCCCTAATCCAGATCATGTAAAATCCAAGTTGGAACACTCTTGGGAATCTGACCTGGCATGTGAATGGAATGTAATCTTTTGGGACAAACTTTGGTCCCGCTCCTTAAAAATATCTTGTTCCGCTTCACTTACACAATCTCTATTTTTCCTTTATCACAGACTTTATCTCACACCTGTATCCATTTCGCGCTTTTCACTTTCTTCTGATCCTAATTGTTGGACCTGTGGTTCTTCTAACGCTGGTTTCATGCACCTTCTCTTTCTTTGCCCTTCAGTTTCTATCTTTTGGGGGAACGTCTGGTGCTATATCTCTCGCCTGTTTCATATTTCCATCCCCTATTCTATTCCTCTTCTTTTTTCTGGAAGTCTCTCTGACTCCATTGATATACCTTCCTCTGATCATGGTCTTTACGATCTTATGCTTGCTTTAGCTTTCCAACATATTTCTCTTAACTGAAAAACACTCACAAAACTATCTGTACTACATTAGTGGAATAGTCTTTGCCAATTTCATCGACTTGACATTGCTTTCACCTCCGCCTATAAGCCAAGGATTAATAGAGATTTTTTTGGTTACCCTTTACTAAATATTTAGATCAACTAGTCTTAACAGATAAGTCTTGTTTACATTCTGAACATTTTAAACCTCCTTGAATATATGTTTTCTCTGTTCTTCTATTTATAACCTTTGTTGGCTTATTGTTAGGAATTAATTATTAGATATTCTTTCACATTTCTTTGTAATATGCATTACCCTAATATACCATTGCATAAAACGTTCTCCTCTAATTTTCCCTTCTCTCTTCCCCTTACCCCCTTTTTCCCCTTCATTTCCTATAAAATTTAAAATAGCTTTGATTTTTTAAATAATACTAACCAATTCTTCTGTTATATTCCTAGTGATTATACTTACTCTGTATTGTGGGTTCCTTATATATGTTGTTAATTTTCAATAAAGCCTTTTAAACTCAAGAAACACAATATGAACCAGGGACCACTGGGAGAATTTGAGGGCAGCAATCGAGAAACCACTGTTAACTCTTAATTTCTTGTAGACACTGTTGCTAACTGAGTAAGTCCAAAAGCCATTAAAAAGCCATGAGACTGGCATTCTCTAAGCGTAATTCTTAGAGAACCCTTGTGACAGTCTCAACCCTAAAAACCTTGTACAAGTCAGGAAAGACTCACACCCTGAGACATTCATTTTAGAGCTCTTTTTCCCGCTGCTGAAGCGTATACAAAATTGGACAACGTACGTCTACCCTTACTGCATACTCCATCTTACTGCTGTAGACACACTACATAATTTCCTGTGTCAGGGTCCCATTGAAAATGTAGCAAGAAATAGGTGACATAGGTTGCCGGCTTTCAATTATAGCTAAAGTTTTCAAGTGATAAATCCGCTCTTATTGCAAGATTAAACAGAGGTTGTCCATTGATTGGTATGATTAGTACAAGGAAGGACTAGGCAGCAAAACAGGGTACTCTAAGAGAGGTGTCGCTTAAACGTTATATATCCTTGCACTGCACTGACAACTGTGAGTAACTAAAAAAGGTGAGGAGTTATGAAGAGTTTTTGTTGTTAATGTTTGCTTTTGAAAATTATATGAGAAGTAAGGGCCATATTTAGTTTAATGCACAAGGTACTCTGTCACAAATGTGGCAGATGTCCTGTCCACTGAATTGCAAGTGCACTATGGTCATTGGCACTTGTAATATGGCGGTCGGAAGAGCTGCCCTGTTTGGAATGGACACCCTGTAGCCAAATTCTATTTTGTCAGGTAAATGAAACACTTCAAAGTAAATGAATATACAGTTATGGGATTGAGTCTTGTAAAAAAAGAGGAATTGGATTCTAGCTCAAGACTTTCATATGTGATGTAAACCTTTCCTCTGACCCATATGTTTAATATGGTTGCACCCAGTCATCTAGAACTCTGTGGCAGAGGTCAAATTTAAGCTTGACTTAAACAGCTGCGGTTTCTTCATGAGGGCAGGGGAGCATCGCCCCCCTCCACTCCCCAGCCCGCTGTGAGCCATGCTAAATCATTGCGAAAAATTAAATGTCAATGAAATTATGTAATCTCCATTTTATTATTCACAAAGTGTGTCGAAGCCATCAGCCTGCCAGGGAGCCGAGATAAAGGATGGGAGTGACCTCTGCTGCACTGAGGTCTGGTAAAAGTGAGCAAGTCAAAGTTTGCCCAGATGTCTTCAGCCAGTTAAACTGACATGCACACTTTGCAGGTCTCCACCAAGCTGTCACAGACAGCTGGGTGGAGACCAAGCACAGGCCTACAGGGCCTAAAGCAGTATCTAGCCAGCTGCTCTACCCAATCCAGGCACTGCTCTCATGCAGCATGAGAGCAGCGTCTGGACTGGTTAGGGATGTTTCCTCTTCCACTGGTGCCCATGGAGTCACGGACTTCAAGGACACTTAGGTCGCAGCCCAAGTAACTGCATTTATTCTATTTTTAATATAAATGTAATGCATGCAAGTGCTTTTATTTTAAATTCTAGTTTTATGTAAATGTGTTTTGGGATGCAGTGGAGCACTTAGCTCGCCCCACCACTTTTTTATGTTACCAGCTGCTCCTTGACTTAAATGATACTTGCAGTTCTACACCTCCAACAAGCCTGGTTGACTAAAGGAAAAGGTACTTGACTGTGGTGGTGCATCATGCTACCTGGTCGGGGCTTACAGAACCTAATGGGGTGAGGATATTAAGCTGCATTATTAATATATGGCCTTCAGTTATTGTTCTATGATAATATAGTAGCAATATGAGTGTTCCAAGAATCTCTGGGACAACTGATTCTCTCACACTTAGACTTCGATGTGATATTGCTGGAAAGAAATACAAAAACCCTGATGAAGTCCTTTCAGAGCAGAGACGAAGCATGTTGGCCGGGCTGTTTTTTTGAGGTTTTGAAGAATAATAAAGAGACAGCCAGTACTGAACATGGTAGAAGGGGCGGAGAAGAGACCCTACCGTTAGAGAGATGAGACTCTTTCTCCTTCCCTTTAAATCCATACATCTGACAACCGGTTCTGCAAAAGACATCATCCAACATGGCAGGAAAGCCGCCGACGCCAGCAATTTGCACCCGGAGGTGCTCACCAAAAGAAGACCGGGAATCCCGCAGTGCAGGGAGATTCATGAGCACTAGAGTGGGGGCAGACTTCAAGCCCCTTCATCCAATACTGCATTGAAGCTGCCGACACCAGCAATTCAAACCGAGGGATGCTCATCAAAAGCAGGTCGAGGATCCCGCAGCGCGGGACACACCTGGGCATGGCCCGGGCAAAGAACAGGCCCGTCTGTGCCAGTCTCTGGCCTTAAGAGGCTGGGCTGGGCATCCCCTCTAACATGAGTACCTCGAGCTCTTGCTGGGTTAAATTTTCCTAAATCCAGGTGGACTTTTTCATTATTTTCACCTTGTGACTGTAACTGTTTTAGCACAATGGGGAAGAGGAGAGGTAAGGGCATTGCCATGGTACCCCACAAACATACAACTATTAAAATGATGCTAGAGAGAGGGGTGATAATCACTGAATTCGCCCTTACTGAGCGCAGGCTCTCTCTCTGGCAAGGCAGTGGCATAGGGGAAATAATGCATAATGTGTCTAACTCCGAAGCTGACCGTAGGATGTCCGAAGGGGAGTTCAAGGAAAAATGCTGGCTAACTCTGGCATAACAGACTCTTGTGTCCCCTATTAGCCCTGAAGGTGTCATTACCACTGTGGATATCCGTAGCCCTGAACCAGTCGTAGAGAGAAAGAAATTGACCAACCTGAAAAATCGGGGGGGGGGGAGTTGCCATTGCTGATTGATTCAGAAATTGGGAGCGCAGGAGGTCAAACCCTGTACCACGACTTTATATCTCCCTCCAGAAGCCTCTCCCTGTGTCATGGCTGGAGTGCCCCCATTGAAGAACAGTCAAACAGAGTCATGGTAGCAAGCTCGTAACAAGATGACAGATTGGCTTGAGGTCAACAGAAACTTTAAGTCGTCAGATGGAAACAACATCTTAATGGTCCGCAGGATAAGCTGAGTTGGGACTGTCCCAAAAGACAGACCTGCAGGTTGTATCCTAGTCAGCTTTCAACAACCCTGCATTGTGGGGGACTTGTTGCATCAAACTCTTTTAAGAACATTGGGTAAACCATCTATTGTTACACTTCCATGGGATACTTTAACAGACCTCCCCAATCGCTATCTTACACCCCAGCCGAGACTATCACTTGGAACCTTTGTGGGGCTTGACAAGTAGTAACAGATATTCCCCACTGATTGATTGTAATGAGGTCAACTGACAGCACTTTCTTCTCACTCTCCTTTTGACAACAGTCTACTGTCAAAATGACTTATTAAATATGGTTTGTTCATAAAGATGATATAAACAAAGATTTTTTTCTATTAAATACTGTTGTATTTGGTCCTTCTCTCTGTGATATTACTCTGTATACAGAATAACTAGTTGAATGACCATTTGGATTGAATTTCTAGTCCTTTGCGCCTTTTGTGGGCTGAAAAAGATACGTCAGGACCAATTGTTTTATGACTGAATTCATTCCCAGGTCCTCTGACGCTCTCTGGGAGAACCCCATTAGCATGTAATGGTAGCCTGTGATATGGGCATGTCAATTCTTTGGTTGACTTATGTGAAAAACTCGTTTGTTGAGGTTGGTCTTTCTCAAGTTTTACACGACACCACTTCATGTGCATCTAATTAAAAAAAGGGGTCTACATTGTTACTAGCTCAACTGTATGATAAGACGGTCAAAGTTGAGTCACAGAAAGTAACTATTGGAAAGTATTTGTTCTTTAGTGTGTAGGCTTCCCCAGTAAGTTATGTCTGGGAATCTAGAAGGGCCTGAGAGCTTTTTTTGTTATTTAGGTTTAGAGCTGACACAGTGCTGTACCTACTCTGTTTTCCTCTAGGGTATTAGCCGAATTTAGATGCGATTGCAGGTCTGTGCAATAGTGGTGCTAACCAATCTACGATTCATATCCTTTTTTCTGTACATTGTATGCATTGTATACCAAAACATTTGGGGTTCCATTTCTGAGAGTCAGAAATTTGAGACTTTGTGCTTTGGCCTGCGGCTTTCTCCAATGTCTTTGGATTAAGAAATGTGTATGGCTGTAACTTGTTTTTTACGAGCTGCTCTTCGCTTGTGTGGCACTATGGACCATATTTAAATGATGTGACACTGTAACATATTTTATGGGTTGCCATTTTAAATGTAAGGTACTGTGCACTATACTTCGCAGGGTTTTATTCTGGATTTTATTGTGTGTGGTTTTATTTTTTAACACTCATCAAATATGGAAGCATTTGATCTGTTTTTATGTTTTGTATGCTTTTATGGTTGTTTTATCAATCGAATAACGTTATTTTTTAACTTTGAACATTGACTAGAGGAGTCACTGAGATCAGAGACAAATGGAAGGGCAGTAGAATTAGTCACATTACAGGAAAAATACTGTTTACAGATCGTCGTAACTGCCTATTTTGACTGGAATCAACTTGCAGCCATTAATAGCAACACTTCTTTACACTACATTCTAAAAGATCGTTATTAGATGTAAAAGATACTCCTCTCGTATAAAGATAATATTTTTTCATTTAACTTGAAACATAGGCACTGCAATTTTTCCTTCTTTTTTACAACCTTCTTTTTTGATTTGCTATGTAATATAAAATCATAAAGAGCAATAAAGCATAAATAATAAAGAAACATCCACAACCAGCCAGTTGCAATAGACATTCAAAATTTACAGTAACCGTGCATTTAACATGTACTAATGTCTGTTGAGTTACTATAACAATCACCCTAAACTTCGTGATTTTTCTGGGGCATCCCATTGACTTGAACATAAATAGCTCTGCTTTGGGCATTAGTCCATCACCCGAGTCTACTTCACCGCTTAGGGAGCAAATTCTGACCTTCAGTGAGGTCCAATATCCACTGGAATTGGTGCAGGGGAGAGGATTCCTACAAGAGGAAAAAGGTTCCTCATTGAGGAAACCAAAATAATCAAAACAGCAATTCAACATATGAAAACTCATTTTGGAGATACAGTTGTACTAAGGTGCATGCAAAAGAAAACCATTTTGTATGCACCTAACTAGGAACCAAAGTTCAAAAATCCTTTGCAGGTGTAGTCCCGGAAATCTTTGCAAATTTCTAAAATTCACAAATTTGTGACCATTAAGCATTAAACTTCCCCTTGCAGATTTGCAAATTGATTTAAGAATTGGGCCATAAACTTCTTTCAGAAGACGTTTGTGACAAAAAAAAAAGTGTGAAATTGCAATGAAATTGTAATCATAGTTTTCTGGACTTAGTACAAAACCTGAATATACAATATCTTTTGGCACATAAAATAATACTTTTTTTCCCTTCTGTTCCTTCTTTGCTCTGATTGCGAACTGCTTATTGAACAAATCTCTGACTGAAAATATCAATACATTTTGGCCTGTCTATGTCTCATAGCTTACTGATAAATTAATGAAAACAATTATGGAAATAAAATACCGCAGGTCAGAAAGGCTCATTTCATACAACGATTGGGGCAGGCCTTTAAGAGGCCTGGAATAATATCATGGGCAAACAACTAAGAGGTTTTTGTCCAAAGCCCTATTGTGAGAATGTTCAGATAAGCAGATGGGTAAACATTGCTAATGGCTCGGTTGGCCAGGATCTAGTAAATGCTGTCAAATAAATAATTTAGCCCGTAAAAACTGCAATGCAATCAGCAGATGATTAAATTAATAAATAAACGGTATGCGAATGTCACGACGTGTCACCATGGCAACACGTAAATATGACTAGCAGACCGGCAGGTAATCGAATTAGTGTTGTCAACTCCGTTTCACCACAATATAATATATTCAAGCACATCGCACAAATCAACGCGAGCCAGGCAGCCTTCAATACTGCTGTGTAAATGCCTATTTTAAGACTCTGAACTCGTCACTGACAGGAAGGAGCCATATAGATGCATTTATCAAAGTAGTGAGAAAATAAGCAACTGTATGCGGCTGAAGGGCACGCAGTGTTTGAAATCCATGGGACCCTGCCTTGCAAATTTGTCGTTTAACTAAACAGATGCGTGATCTGCTTCTGAACTAGGAAGCTCTGGAGGTTTTAAATCTGAAATAGAAAATCCGTGGCCTTATCGGGCCCTGTGCTTGAGAGAGGAAGTGCCTCCGGATGTGGTGAGAAACGGAACAGTGTGCTCGACAAACTGCTTTTAAAACAGTGGTTCTGCACACTTGTGGTTACGGAAACGTGCAAGGCTCTCTAACATAGCAGACACAGAGGGCTCATGGACACACTCCAGGCTGCACGTTAAGCGCGCACATAACAACTTGCAAGTCAGTGTAGAAAGCATCCTACAAGGCGTGTCCAGTTATGGAGCATGATTTTCAGGACACAAAACACTTTCATAGACCGAGTCCCTGTAAAGAAGCCCCCTGCAAGCTCATCTCTCAGACTTACCCAGTGGGCATTCAGGGGAAAGAGCCTGGAGGTGTCAGAGAGGAGCCCAACCTTAACAGCAGCTACCACTCTCACCTCAACCTTGGAATAAAAGGAGGATAAACAAATGCAAGGCACAGCAGACATGGCAACTGAGCACTTAGGCTCTTTATTCTCTTACATGCACTCACTTAGCCTGCCCCGTGTGTGTCATTCATGCTATGCAAAGTGCAAGCTAACTTTTAACAGCATACCTTTTTTATTTGTACACAATGACATGCCCACCTAATTTACTTATTTTGAAACCCGAATGGCCATTGCATTCTGTGAACTAAAGCCCCACCCACCTAAAAAAACAAGAGACGAAAAAAGGATTTGTACAAACAAGGGCGAACACGTTACCAATTCAGCCCCTTTAATAAATAAAGCCAAATTTTAATAGGCGGCAGATTAATAGACGATCTAGAATCTGATTGTTTCGATAGTAAAACGAGAGTGTGTGGTTTAACATGAAATAAAGATCAATGGAACTCAACTTTCAGACCTTAGAAGAGGAAGAAGTAGCAACTCATATTCCATTCTCACCAAACATTATTGACTATTTCTGTTAGTACCCTGAAATGCGACAACATCTTGCAACATTAATGGCGACCCATTTAAAAGAAAAAAAAACAATAATATGAAAACATGAGAAGCTAAAACACAAGTTATTTAATATATTTGACAAAGGGGGGGAACTGCAAATGCTACAAATAGTATGAGACACCACACGGAGTACTAGCAGTACGGAAGTGACCCTTGTCATAGATTCCTAAACCAAACACTCGAAGGTGACACCAACATAGAGGTAGGACACCTATTTGGCTGAGACAATTGGTCAGAAAGGAGGGACTACAATGACAACATCCACAACATAAAAAATGAACTGAGCCAGAGGCCCCAACGTCCGTTTTTTGTGGTAATAATGAGAAAAAAATAAACACAAATTTAACACACATACACAGCATCATCTAAACTACTACATACGTTGATTACTAACGAGTGATGCTAACCAATCCTGCAGGAGTACAGTGTGGAGATTCATAGCACTCTCAAAGTGTGTCGCAGAGAACTTGATCTGCTACACACTGCCTCAACTTGGTAGATTTGGGTGACAGTGACACACAATAAAACTATGTTCTTAAGAGAGCAACAGCTTCTCTGCTGCTCTGGTTAAGAGAAGAGAAAGAGGAGCCAATGAGAAATGGTCCTCTCTTAAATTTGGGACATTTATTTCATTTATTGAAATTTGTAGGGATGCTGAGACTACCATCCAAAAGTGGGACTGTCGTGGCAAAACAAGGATGCAAGATCAACCATCTTGAATGACAGCACATATATAACTCTGTACTAGCATCTTCAGGCTCTTTTGAGGAAGTAATGTGTTGAGTAGTTTTGTGTTTATGGAACAGAAGTAGAACGTACAACGTAAAAGGATAATCTATAGTATTCTTTAATGCACATGGATAAGTGCTGAGAAAGAGATGGGTCTGCCTGGAGAGGTACAGTTCACTGACTTAAGATATACTACCAATGTAGAGTAGCACTAATGGCTTCCCTAGAACTAATTGTTCACACCAAAATGTAATAAAAGAAAGCACCACCTTGTCTAGCATAACTGATAATTAGAGCCATGCACTTTAATAAAGTTCCATGAGAAATGAGTATTTGGCTGGAAATATTTCCTGAGCTAGAGATATGCTACTACCTATGTTCCAGTTCTATGTAAGATGGAGTTTACGATGAGCCACCCCTTATGGGCTACATAGAAGAGCATCTACATGGGCCTGTACTTTGGGCCAGTGCCTATGTTGATTTAACCATTCAGCTAGGATGTGTAATTGACTGTTTGAGAGTGCTTGATCTATTGTTTGGGTGTCTGTCAGTCAGCAAGGAGGCCATGGTGAGTAGCTTGGTGCAGTTTGTCTTGTTGAAATGCGTACATGTTCACTAGAAGAGGTGACCAAAAAATCAAGCAGGCCAACCTCCTCATTAGAACTTCATGTCACTCTTCATCAACACAATGCCCTTGCATATCACTACCACACCACAGGCAGAGAATTCTGGTGCCTCTTCTCTCAGCTCAACCAGTGCTACCCCAATCTGCGATTTTCTTTTACACAATGGAGCTACTATATTTTTTTCCCATGGGGTAGGTACTAAGGCAAAATAATGGATTGGCTACAGATTACTTGTAAAATGGGGTCAATAGCTACTTAACCCACCCGAAGGAAGCGAGCTGCAAAGGAGCTTAAGGGAAATGAGAAAAAATCGAAAGGAAATGCTGTATAATCCATTCACGAAAAGTGGGCATGAACTCAGAGTACTGGAAATTGTAAGACCAGAGAAGGAGAAGAACAGCGAAAGTAAGGTCCTTGGAGATTGCGGATGTTGGATATGCCTTACAGATATTGTTAATCTTGACGGCAAATAAAATAGAGATGCCCTTGCACACCTGTAAGAGGATCAAGTGTGGTGTGGCAGTATTTAGGGCAAGACAATAAAAAGCTCTTTAGAGGGATATTAGAGTGAGCAATTTGGGAGTAGTAGTAATTAGCGCTGGAGGTACAAGCTAGCTTTTTATAAGAATAGAGAGGCAGGCAATGCATTATTGTACTGGGAAGTGACTAATCACACCACCAGATGCATTCTAGTACTTTTCAGTGAAGTTTACACCTTCTTTCAGTTACAACCAGGGGGAAGGATGCAGGTGGTGTCCTGAGACGTTTTAACAAGGATAGTCAGTTTGAGACAAGCTAGTGAACCTCTTATACAAAACCATTAAGATGCCATTAAGCACGGTGCTAAAGCTAGAACACATAGGAAAGTAACGAGGAGGTGAAGTTCTCCTCAGTGAATTTAGAAAAATGGTGCTTAATTGTGGGGAAGGGCTGCTTATTGAGCCTATTGTTGGAGACAATGGGGAAAAAAACCAAAAAAAACATGGAATGTGGATTCAACCAAGACAGAGGAACAGGCTCGTTACAAGATACCTGTAAAATAAATGGGGTCAAAAAGAAGGTCCAAACAGAAACTAATTGAGTGTTGGGTAGTGCAGTTAATGAGTAAACCAGTATAGGGAAGTGAGCATGTGTCCTGCTTAAGTACAGAAATCCCCAAGAAGGAAGCAGTGAGAATTGCTGACTATGATAAGGTTAAGTCGGTCAGCTTCAGGAGAGCTTAAGTTGCTAAAGAGCAAGGAAGAGTAGTATCACAAGATGTCAGTAAGGCTATATGTTGGTGAGACATCTATTTTACAACTCAATAATATAGCTATGGAAAGGTTCAAGAGACAGAGGGGAGAGCTTTAGAAACTCCTTAAAAATGATGGCCAAATCACCATATTTTTAGATCTGGTTTGATAGAGCAGCTACCACCAGGCATATTGTGATCAATCTAAAAAAGAGCTTTCAGGGGTACTACGGAGAGAGGCTTTGGCTCCTTCTACAGGTTGGAAGCCAGGAGCATATGCTTTCTTTGTGCAGAAGTTGTGTGTTTCCACAGAAAAAAAGTGATTCCTCTCCACAATGCTGCGATTATTTTGTTTGTTTATCCAGCTGTCAGAGTCAGCAGTAGTAACACTACCTTAGAATGAACATTCAAGGGCACACACATGGCATTGTAATACTGTTAAAAAGCCTTTTACTTTACAATGCTTGTTTTCCTCTGGTAGCAGCACAGATGAGAGAAGGGCAGTGTAAAAAATATATTACAGCCCCAGCATCCTCCTCTTCCTTCCATAATTAACGTTCAACTTCATAGGACAGATTTGTGTTTGAAAGAAGTATGGCTGCCTAGGGCTACATGGATTTTTAGGTCTGGCTGGACAGTACAGCTGTCAGACAAATGTATGTGATCAACAAAAAGAGCTTTCAGACAACTACTGAAGGGGCATGATCTGTTTATAATGAAATGTTATGATAATGGCACTAGGCCTATTTATTATAAACAGCATATTTTAAAGTCAATAGACATGTAAGAGTGGATTGTTATTACTCTATACAAAAGCCTACATATAGGTATTGTTTACATGGAATCTCACAGATTGCTTTAGTAGGCAAGCGTTTTGGTGTTGCTTAACCCATGTGACTAACCGAGGCTATAGACGATTGGCTCTGTGAGAATATATTAAAGACAATGGGCTTTTAAAGATGAGTTGTTATTGCACTATGCTAAAGCACGTAGACACAACATATCGGTAGGGTAGCACACCAACTGTTTACTCAATTAATTTTACTTGAATCATGTCCATTGCTTTGTGTATTGCGTGCTCACTGGAAACGTGCGCAGCCCATGAAGCACGACATCAACTGAACAACATCCAAAAAAGGGGCACATTCCGGCCCAAACCTGTGGCACAGCGTTTTTAATTGCATTTGCATCCATTTTAAATCATTTGTCGCTTCTATCTATTTTTTATCATTTTTCATGCGTTTCTTATTCTATTTTATCATTCCTCTCAGTTCTGTATCCTCATGCAAGGAAAAGCCATTTTCATGGTTTCTTATGTTCCTGCGGGGCCATCCGAACCTCTCCCAAGAACACGACAAATGCTGAATCCATTTAAAAGCAGTTTATTAAATCCCAATGCATTTCAGACCTCCAAGGGGTCCTTCGTCAGGGGAAACTGAAAGCAAACAATTAAATGTACATTACTTATATGCACTGATAATACAACATAATCTTATTCATTACACAAATATTTTTATAATGTTCACATCAACCCGAAATGTATTCTGAATGCAATCTTTTGTCTAACCACGTCTTCCTCATAAAAGGTCAACATCATCCGCCCTCTTGTTCCCGATAATTATCAGAGCAAATCTTAGTGCGTACATTACTCTAAGTTCATTATCATTATAAGGCTACCACTTATGCATTTCCTTACCCGCTGGTAACTTGACAACTTCCTTACTCAATCTCAATGCCGGAAAGGAATCCCCTTCCCTTTGCGACAAACTGATTTTATGCTTAACCTTCGCCCCTCCTCCCATGAACCTCCCTGATTAGTGCAATGTATTCGCCAGCTGGTCCGTGGTTCAACTCCCTGTTTTGCCTCAGAAAACTCAAACACCCATAATGCAACCGATCGCTACGTCGTGTAATACATCATGTAATCCATTGTGGGCAATGCAACTGTCGCTCCTATTACCAAACACAATACTAGACATTGAATCATTCTGTGCGCATATTATTTCTAAAATGTCCAATATTTAAAATTTCAGTTATGTTCTGACTTGCGAAAATAAACTTGCTTCAAGGACCAAGATATTACGACGAGCATGAGGATGACGAGGCGTTTTCTTCAAAATACTTCAATCACTCACTTCTTTGAGGGTGCTTACCCAGGGGGCTACAATTTAGAACATAACATATCTGTAGGGTAGCACACCAACTGTTTACTCAATTAATTTTACTTGAATCATGTCCATTGCTTTGTGTATTGCGTGCTCACTGGAAACGTGCGCAGCCCATGAAGCACGACATCAACTGAACAACATCCAAAAAAGGGGCACATTCCGGCCCCAACCTGTGGCACAGCGTTTTTAATTGCATTTGCATCCATTTTAAATCCTTTGTCGCTTCTATCTATTTTTTATCATTTTTCATGCGTTTCTTATTCTATTTTATCATTCCTCTCAGTTCTGTATCCTCATGCAAGGAAAAAGCAATTTTCAAGGTTTCTTATGTTCCTGCAGGAACATAAGAACAGAACTGATACAGAACTAAGAGGAATGATAAAATAGAATAAGAAACGCATGAAAAATGATAAAAAATAGATAGAAGCGACAAAGGAATTAAAATGGATGTAAATGCAATTAAAAACGCTGTGCCACAGGTTGGGGCCGGAATGTGCCTCTTTTTTGGATGTTGTTCAGTTGATGTCGTGCTTCATGGGCTGCGCACGTTTCCAGTGAGCACGCAATACACAAAGCAATGGACATGATTCAAGTAAAATTAATTGAGTAAACAGTTGGTGTGCTACCCTACAGATATGTTGTGTTCTAAATTGTAGCCCCCTGGGTAAGCACCCTCAAAGAAGTGAGTGATTGAAGTATTTTGAAGAAAACGCATCGTCATCCTCGGCGTAATATCTTGGTCCTTGAAGCAAGTTTATTTTCGGAAGTCAGAACATAACTGAAATTTTAAATATTGGACATTTTAGAAATAATATGCGCACAGAAGGGTTCAATGTCTTGTATTGTGTTTGGTAATATGAGCAACAGTTGCATTGCCCACAATGGATTACATGATGTATTACACGACGTAGCGATCGGTTGCATTATGGGTGTTTGAGTTTTCTGAGGCAAAACAGGGAGGTGAACCACGGACCAGCTGGCGAATACATTGCACTAATCAGGGAGGTTCATGGGAGGAGGGGCAAAGGTTAAGCATAAAATCAGTTTGTCGCAAAGGGAAGGGGATTCTTCTCCGGCATTGATATTGAGTAAGGAAGTTGTCAAGTTACTAGCGGGTAAGGAAATGCATAACTGGGTAGCCTTATAATGATAATGAACGTAGAGTAATGTATGCACTAAGATTTGCTCTGATAATTATCGGGAACAAGAGGGCGGATGATGTTGACCTTTTTATGAGGAAGACGTGGTTAGACAAAAGATTGCATACAGAATACATTGCGGGTTGATGTGAACATTATAAAAATATTTGTGTAATGAATAAGATTATGTTGTATTATCAGTGCATATAAGTAATGTACATGACGAAGGACCCTTGGAGGTCTGAAATGCATTGGGATTTAATAAACTGCTTTTAAATGGATTCAGCATTTGTCGTGTTCTTGGGAGAGGTTCGGATGGCCCCGCAGGAACATAAGAAACCTTGAAAATGGCTTTTTCCTTGCATGAGGATACAGAACTGAGAGGAATGATAAAACAGAATAAGAAACGCATAAAAAATGATAAAAAATAGATAGAAGCGACAAAGGATTTAAAATGGATGCAAATGCAATTAAAAACGCTATGCCACAGGTTGGGGCCGGAATGTGCCCCTTTTTTGAAAGCACGTAGACAGCCATTTCGTTACCTAAAATCTTGGATTACCGTAGTAGGCAAGTAGTTGGTGACCCACCAAAACAAACGCGAAAGACGAGTTGCACTATGATAATCCCTATTAGGCTCTATTAATAGCGATTTTATATTGTTTTGACAACTGTATTTTGTACGTATTTGTAATTTAGTGTTATGTGGGAAGGCTTTTGACCAACAAGTAGGTCTGGTTATGGGGACAAGCCACGGATAAAAGTTATAGACCTGATTGTTTATAATGAAAAGTTACAATAAAGGCTCTAGGCCTGTTTATTGATTGTGAAAAGCATATTTTAACTTCAATAGGCATTTAAGGGTAGCTTGTTATTACTCTGTACAGAATGGCATTTTGTTGCATGGAATCTCACAGGTTACCTTTGAAGCAGGACTAATATATTAGGCACGGGTTTTGATGCTGGTTGTCTCTCTGACAAACCAAGGGTATAGCAGATGCGTACTATCTAAATCCTTGTTAAGCCCTCTTAGGAGAGACAGTATTTTGCTTTGCCAAATGTCATTTTGTATACTATGTAAATGTATGACTGTATGCCTGATGGCTGCCTTGTGGGAAAGCTTAAAATACGTACAGAAGGCCTCAGTTGGTTATGGTGACAAGCCAATGATAATAGCTAGTGGCCTTAGTCATTCACTAGGAAAAAGTATTTTAAATCCCAAAAGTCTATTCTGATAATTATGAAACGTTATGATAAACGCAGTAGGCCTGACACATTGATTGTGAATCCAAGTGCTAAAATCAATAGGAATTTAAAGATGGATGATTATTTCTCTGTGTTAAGTATATGGGCAGGTATTTTGTTCCATGAAAGGTCACAGATGACCTTTGTAAGGAAAGAATGTGGTGTTTGGCAGATACAGCCACACCACAGAACTCTCCTGGTCCTATCATTCCATCGTACACTTTACCATCACCGAATCCCCTTGCACCATCCCCAACCACCACAGCGCCCCTTTTCACTGCTGGACCAAGGTAATACAACACCAATATACCGACTCCCTCACCCTCTTCCAGCCCAACGCCTCCTCCAACCTGAACCAAGCAGTAGAGAACTTCAACGCCTAGATCACCTGTGCCGCTGACTGAGTCGCCACCACCAATCCAGCCAAAACAAATGGACCCACCACACGAGCTAGCTGGTACACCCCAGAACTCAGTGCGGCGAAACGCAGATGCATACAACTGGAAAGAAAAGGGTGCTCCAGCAGAAACAACAGTGATTGAGCCATCTTTAAGTCTGCTCTCAACAACTACCACTACCTCCTCAAAGCCGCAAAAAACAAGGCCCGACACACCACATCGAGTACAGCACCGACTAGACCAAGGATGTCTTCGCCATCGTCAGAGAGTTCCCCTGCCCATCAGCCATAGAATCACCAAGGCCCTAATGAACTCCATCCACTCAGGAGCCCCTACTGACCTGTGCTCCGATCGACACTTCAACCCCAGAAGCGACGAGATCAGCCATCAGCTCACCACCATCCTCAACACATCCATCATTATAGCCACCTTTCCCTGGAAACACGTAGAGGTCCAACCCCTCCTCAAGAAACCCTCTGCCGACCTCAATGACCTCCAGAACTATGACATCATCTCACTCCTACCGTTTCCCGCCAAAGTCCTGGAGAAATCCATTAACCTTCAATTCACGAACACCTGAAAAGAAACAACCTTCTAGACTCCTTCCAATCAGGATTCAGAGCCAACCACAGCACTGAAATGGCCCTGATCGCAGCGAAAGACTACATCCACACCCTACTTCACAGAGGGGAATCAGCCACCCTGATTCTTCTCCCCCTCTCTGCTGCCTTTGACACCATATCTCTTACCACACAATCATCAACTGACTGCACCAGAGTGGAATTAAAGACGACGCTCTTAGATGATGGCATCCTTCCTATCAGGGCGCACACAGAAGATCCATCTACCTCCCTTCACTTCACAGCCAAAGCACACCATCTGCGGTGTCCCGCAAAGCTTGTCCATCAGTCCCACCCTCTTCAACATTTACATGATGCCGCTAGCAGACATCGTCAGAGCCCAGGACCTCAACATCATCTCCTACACCGACGACACCCAGCTCATCCTCTCACTCTCAGCAGACCCAACTAAGACGAAAACCAACTTTTCCAATTGCATGAAGAACGTCTCAGCCTGAAAGAAAGCCAAATACCTGTAACTCAACTTGGACAAAACCGAAGTACTGATCTTCAGCAGCCACACCTTTGGAATGACTCCTGGTCCCCATCGGAACTCAGATCCACCCCCACTTTGATAGATCACTACAGCAACGTTGGCATCATCCTAGACCTCTAACTCTCCTTGAAACAACAGGTCAATGCTGTCACCTCAGCCTGCTTCCACACGCTCTGCCGAATTTTCAAGTGGCTACTCACCGGCAGCAAAAAAACAGTGACCCAGTTCCTTATCACCAGCTGTCTGGACTCTATGCAGGCACCACCGGCGAACTTGTGTAAAGACTCCGGCGCTCCCGAACGCAGCAGTCAGACTGATCCTCAACATGCCCAAAGGGACCCACATCTCCCAGCACCTGAGAGACCTCCACTGACTCCCCATCCAGAAGAGATGCCATTTCAAGCTTTGACCCATGCCTACAAAGCCCTCCATGACGAAGGACCAGCATACATGAATCATCGCCTAACTTCCACCAGAAACATCTGCTCCACTCATCTCACCCTCACACCGACACTGCCCATCTGCTGCTGTCGCACAGGAGGACGATTCTTCTCCCACCTCGCCGCCAGATCCTGGAATGCCCTTACTCTCCACCTTCAAACATCACCCTCATTGGCGGACTTCAGGAAGGGACTCAAGACCTGGCTCTTCGACTGAGGCCCGCAGACCAGCACCTGGATACCCTCACGGGTGATAAATCACGCTATATAAGCACAGTTTGATTGATTGATTGAATGACTGCCTCTGACAAACCCAAGTGGTAGAAGATTTGCACTGTAATAATTCTTGATAGAATCTCTTCTTAGCTGTCTACCAGGATCTTTTTGTAATAAAAAAAAACAATTAAATAACACATACATCCATATACATAAATATATAGATAGAGAAACATAGAGGGCCTGTGGGTCAAGTCTGTTCCGCTATTGGTATGTCCGAGTGTGATTTACTCTCTGCTTCCACCCATGACAGCACACTGACTATGGCAATGGTTCAGGCCAGATCAGTCATTGGCTTTCTTGTCCTGTGAATGATCGCATTTTCTGATCACATCTGTACATCCACCTGAAAATAAGTGCACTTCTGGGTCAGGGGTGGTTGTCCAATTCTTTAGTTTTTTTTCAATTTTTCCATTATATATCCACTTTCATTCCTAGCTTCTCTCCTTATTTTAATGTTTCTTAAGAGGATACTAGAGCTCTACATGCAGCACTAACAAGTTGCCTGATTGTCACTCATTTCATCTGCAGGGCGCTACATCCAACGAGGATACTTCCCCTAAACAAGGTGACCAATATGGAATACTGTTATAAAAAGTGTTTTATTGTTTTACCATTCCAAGATCCCGAATGTGTTGGTTCTTAATGAGGTAGCCAGGATGGAACTTTAAAACAATGATAGACTAATTACAATACTTCTGCAAGATGGACACCCTCTGCTACGTTTAGGTTGGTTATCACTGCTGGCCACATGCGATATTGTATCCTTATATATCAGCATTCCCCTAGCAATCCGCCTTGGAGGTGGGTGAAGCAGCTTTAAACTGTAGATCTGCTCCTTGTGCTGTGCCCACTGAATTCATTATCGTCCTTTTGAGAATTGCAATGATGAAATACTTCTTCATTTTCCAAAACACCTTCTATTTGCAATAGGGGCTACTTTTGCCCCTGATCTAGCCATTATTTTCATGGACCATTTTGAGAGAAACTATGTCTTCAATGACCTTAATCCATATCGTACCAACATAGATTTCTGGATACGTTACATAGACAATATTCTAATGTCTGGGCAGGCAGCACCACTGAACTGGCAATCTTCCACACCTGGCTCAATCAAAGAACGCTTGCTATACAATTCACCATACAATCGGACGTTCAACGCATTGACTTTCTGGACATCGCCATCTATGTGGTAGACCGCAAACCTGCAGAACCAAACTCGCTTCTCAGGTACAACAGCCATCATCCACAGGGACTAAGGGACAATTTGCCCTTCGGGCAATTACGCCGCATCCGTAGGAATTGTGCAAACCAATCGAATTACATGTCAGAATCTGAAGATCTTGCAAACCGGATGATTGAACGCGGTTACCCCACAAGATTGGTGAAGAAGGCAAGAAAACGGGCTTGGTTCAGCCCCCGAGAAACCCTATTACATCCTAGAGAGAGAGCAGACCCAACCAATCAAAGGATGATCTGTGTCACAACCTTTTCCACCAGGAGTAACGCCATAAAGAAGGTCATTAATAAACACTGGAGTCTTAAATCGGATGATATAGACCAGGTGGCACCCCCTATGCACTCTTACAAGAAGGCCAAAAGTATCCGTGATCACATTGTCCGCTCGTTTCTGGAACCGCCAGTGACTGTACAATCATTATGGAACCTACCACCTATTCTCGGCCATCACCGCTGTGGACACTGCAAGGCATGTGCGATGACAATACAAACCAAAGATTTTGAGTACAAACAACTCAAGATTACCCTGAAAAGTCACACGAATTGCAACACAAGCAATGTGATCTTTGGGATTGTATGCCCATGTAGCCTGGTAGCCTGGTATACATCGGCCAGACTCAGCAGAAGATCAAAGTAAGGATACTGCAACATTGTAGTCGGATCCGCTGTGAGGTCGCTGAAGCACCTTTGGTAGATCATTTCAGAAGAATGGGGCACGCCCCTGAATCCCTCTGCTGGCTCGTTCTAAAAAAAGCCACTTTGGGCCCCAGAGGGGGCGACATTGGTCAAATATTGAACACCAGGGAATCCAAGTGGATGTCCCTTTTTGACTCAATCAGAAACGGTTTGAACGAAATGGACAGCAGCCATGCCCAACTAGCCATTCTGTGTCCTTAGATTGCTCATTGCAACCCCTCCATACCTTTTACTCCTGTGTTAGGTTTGTGTGCAACTATTTATAACACTCTACCCTTCTGCATTTTTGAGGTACCATGTTAGTTGTTACAGACCTTAACTAAATGTGTTTTTTCATGACTCTTCTATTTTGCATAAGACGACTTACCCTCCTGCGTTGAGCGGTACGTGTCTCTGATGGCTGGTCCTGTCTTCACAACCCAATCAATTGCGCAAATGTCTCCACCCTCCTGTGAGAGAGGTGCACAGATGGGTGCCATGAACAATGACACATTTTCCTGCTTTATTCTACATGTCTCATTTCCACCTTGGATCAGAGAGTTTTTTACCTTGACTGTCATGTATTATGTGTTACCATAAGGCCGTTTTCCTCCATTTTCCACTCTCGAGGCATTTCTCAGTTTAACTACTACGTTTGATCGGAGAGTCTTTTTCCCCAATTGTTTTGTGAAAATTCCATTGTGGTTTTATATTGCAATGCTATTCCCAGACCCTATTCTGCCCGATACCGGCTGTTTCTTACATGCGAGCGTTACGTGATTTCACTCCATACATTTTTATTATCAATACTTTTAACATTCTGTGTTCACGTAGTTCATCTTACTAGGGTATTGGATGCTCTACCGCCCGATCACTATCGCGGCATGTATGCAGTTTTTCCTCCCTGGCTGCCAGCCCTGTAGTTTCACACATTCGGCGTGTCGTAACGTGCACGCGCTGAACCTTCCTCGGGGTGCTTATCTACGACCCTGACAGTCCGCATTGTTTTTGGATTTACAACAGACACGGCTTCGAGACATTCACGATCTCAGGTAAGGAATGGGAGCGGACACCCCCGCTATTGTCGAGTGTGTGTTACTCACACCGATTGTTAGGTTCTAAAAATAGTTTTGGCCTTGCTTTTAATTCTCAGATTCCGTGATTGCGCTGACCGAACTCGGCGGCATTTAACACCTTCACTGCAGCGGCTATTCCGCCGCAGCGCTAAGGGGCCACGCGGCGCGCCCTTGCTGGTGACAGAACCGCTCCGTCACCAGCCTCGGTTGAGCTGTGCTCATGACGGAGCGGTTCCGTCATGGCCCCGCCCGCTCAATAGAACGCGCCGCGCAGGCGCGAAATTAGCGCCGCACAGGCGCGAAATCAGCGCCGCGCCGGCGCGTTGGGCGGGCCATGACGGAACCGCTCCGTCATCAGCACAGCGCTACCGTGGCTGATGACGGAGCGGTTCCGTCATCAGCACGGAAGTGGTTAAAAGCAACTTTTTCTCACATGCGTTTGAGACCCAACACATGACCAGTAAGTATGCACTGGCAACTGCTGGTACTGACTCTGTTTTGTACCTACTGTACCGAGGTTTTTCAGCCCGGTTTCTCTTTCTTTATTCCCTTATCGTGTTCAGGGAATCCTGTTGGACATATCTCCCCACGTCTGGAGCCTCTGCGCCCATACCACCATGTAGATTTCACAGTGCAACACAGTGTCACGGTAATTATAATTTTTCCTTCCTTTTCACCCAATTGGAAATTAGTTAGACCTTGGAGCTATTGATTCTTTGCTATTTCATCTTAGGTATTTGGCCCCTTCCATTCCCGCGTCCCCCCTGTCCTGAGGAAGACCCCCCCACTAAGGTTACATCGTTACCTAGAATGTATTTGGGGTCGAAACGTCGAGAACCGTTGAACCTCCCAGCACTTACCTCAGTTGGGATATGTTCACTATGGTTTTGTAAACATGGCACTTAAGAAATTGCTAAACATTTATTGTTTTGACGGTGGCTCCTTTTGGAAGCCATCATTTCTGTATTTGTTTCTAAACTTGGGTCACTTTGACCGGCACTTTCCCTGAATTCCCTTAACCCTTGCACACATTTGCACTGATCCTACTCCCCCCCCCTCTCCCACCCTGGGGCACTTCTTTTTGTCGTTTTTTGAACAATAATGTTCTATTGGTGTCGGATTTAATCTTCCAAGGATTTACCCTTTTCATTCATTGTGATTAAACAGTGAATCCATGCACTTTGTTCTTTGAATTGTCCTTAAATGTTTTTTGAATACTGTTTATTCTTAAGGAATTTGTACTGGGACCCCTTCTCTATGCACCATATTTAGATGTCAGCATGCTTTCGGTGTGTTTTATTATGGTTGTGTCAGAGGGAGAATGTAAAAATGTATTTCAGTATGGATGCATGAGTGCAAAGATTAGTGACAAGCTGTGCGTATGATAATGTATTGATTGCCTAAGCCCATCAATGACACAAAAAGACCTTCTAGTCATAAGCGATACTTATTGGCATTGTTATTACTTCTTTTAGAGTGTGGGGAAAATGAAAGAATCTATAGCAAGGGGGAAGTTAGAACAAGGTCAGGCGCTGAGACTTCATTAGTCCAGTCTTCTTTAGTGACTAAGATTAACATCAAGAAGTTCACTAAGAGATTAGGAGATGCAGGGGAAGCATACTTCACTGTGAGGAGCAAAGTTGCTGGTGCTAGATCATTACCAATGCCAGACTAGCCGTAGTGGGCACTGGGCATTTTCCCTGTTGGCCAGAAGGGTGGGGGCCGGGTTTGTTACTGGGTGCAATATCGGCCCCCTGTAACAAAAGTAGCACCAGTATTACCCCAGCAGCACCACCCCTCTCTCCCCGGGGCCAGTCGGAGTTAATTGGCAGGCCTTGTTTGCGTCTAACCATGATCATTACCATGTTTCACAATGCACCTACCCACCCCCACCCCCTGGCATTTCTTTCGATGTATACACACCCAAAACCACTCTGAGAACACATAGTTAGTAGCATTTGACAAAAGCATTCAAATAAATTAATAATTTCTGTATACAAGCAGTGATGGACATGACATGCAAAAACATCAAGAAGCAATGAGAACGTGAGGTGTATCTCCCTTTCAGAGGTCGGATCTATTTATTTTGAACCACTAGACCTTTAAGGGTGGGTTGTAACCTATAGGCCTTAAGGGTAGATTGTTATTAAATTGCGTTAAAGCTTGGAGATGTGTATTTTGTTACATGGAATTTCACAGACGACCACAGTAGGCTAATGTTTGGTGTTGGCAACTCCCATGACAAAACCTCAGGCAAGAATCTTTGCAGTTTGAGATTGCTGGTTCTGCCTTTTTAAGTAAAGGCTGTATATTGTTTTGCCAGCTATAATTTTGGATATATTTGTAATTGTATGACAGTATACTGATAGCTGTCTTCTGAGAAATCATATACCGGCTACACTAAACCTAAGTTTGGTTATGGTGACAAGCCAACCATAACTATACGCCTGATTTATTCATTGGCAAACGTTATGTCAGATGCTATAGGTATGAGCTGTTCATTATGAAAAGTTATGAAAAAGGCAGTAATCATGAGCAATTTATTGCGAAAAAAGTAAATTTAAGCCAATAGATCTTTAAAGGTGGATTGTAATTACACCGTGTTATAGGCTGTTTACAGATTTACATAGAGCCCCACAGATAGTCACCTCCTCTGGCAAATACCTGGATTAAAAATCTGCAATGTGGTAATCTTTTTTTAGGTAATTTTCAGTGGCTTGTGTGTTGTTTTGCCAACTGTAATTGTAGGACAGTATGCCTGGTGGTTGCAAGATTATGCCTAATACAGGTGGGCGTCAGTTGGTTATAGTGACATGTCAATGATGAAGGTTATAGGTGTGATTGATTCTTTGGGAAAGATTATCTCAAATCCTATATGTCCTATCTTTAAATTCTGAAAAATTATGATAAAGGCAGTAGGCTTGACTTATTAATTGTAAAAATCATATGTCAAAGCCAATAAATAGCCTTTAAGGGCAGACTGTTATTATACTATGTTAAAGCATGAAGGCAAAACATTTATTGCATGGAATCTCGCAGATTACTCTTGATGTTATTTACTTAATTAGACATGCCACGGTGCATGAAGATTAATACTGTGCTAATCTTTGCTAGACCCTCTAGGGAAGACCTGGCAGGCGTAGTTGTTTTCCAGGCTCTTGTAATACAAAATAAAATGTATATCTACAGACATACATAGGGTCTTTAAGTCAGTCTTTCAATATCATTCACATTCTACTTTTCTCCATGACACCAGATTGAATGAGGTAGTTGGTTCTATTGCTGTGTAAGTGACAGTAATTTGCTTGATGACGTGCATGTCCACCTGGAAATAAGGGAGTTGCAGTGCATGGGCAAGTGGGTCAATCCTGCAGTTTTCTATTTTTATTTTCTTCATAGGTTCATTTTGTATTTCTTTCCTTCTTCCTCGTCTTTGAGACCATGCTGCAGCTCCCAAGATAGGCCTACCTGGCTGCTCACTTGCCACTCAGTCAGTCAAAACACTTTTATTCGATAAAATAATATCATAAAAAGACATGGGTACAATAATATTCACAACAACAATTTTCCATTTTTTTTTTTATTTTAAAAATTCATCAAGATGAGGAAAATCAAAATATCAGTTTCAGAGTCAGGTTGAAATAATTGGGGCACATATACTCTTATTCTTAATCCGCACACCAGCTACTAAGAAACTAGCGACGTAAAATATAGTGGGGGGACTACTTAACAATTGTAAATACAGGAGGGCTGGCCTAACCTGTAAAAACCCCGCCTTCCTCAGAATAGGCAAGAAGAACTTCTTCCTAATGTCTGAGTAGTACTCGCAGAACATAGTAAAATGTAAAGTGTCTTGTGCAGAAAAGTTATTGCATTTACAAGGGTTAGAATTTTCAGGAGTGCCCCAGGTAGGGAAACAGCCCAATGTCAAATGCATTAAATTGAAACGAAATCTGGTTAACAGGTGCCAGTGAAAGGGACTGGTCACCAGGGTAAGATAGGGCTCGAGTCCAGGGGAACTAACTAAAGCATAGTTCACTCGGACTGTGGGTTTCCTCATTTCCAACTCCTCCCTCTCTAGAGACAACAGATTTAGCAATGCATTTTTTGACTGTCTGACATCGTCTCTTGTTATGCTCTTGGGGGAGGAGAAAAGCTCACGTCGCCCTATTTTAGAAAATGTTGATTTAATGTACGCCAGCCATGGGATCCTGCTGGCTCTATCCAACGAAAGGCAATCTTTAAGGATCATATGAATCAAAGAAATTTCCTGGTTAAGCCAGGTCTTCAGCCAACAGGTCAAGGGGGGTCAATTTTTATTAGATCTGTTACATACCCCACCCCTAACTCTGGGGCCGATTAGGATCGCGGTTTTCCCGCATCCTCCGGGCCGGCGGAAGCCACCGCCGGCCCGGAGGATGCGGGAAAACCGCTGGGGAGGCATAAAAGACCCACCGCCAAATTAGGATGGCGGTGGGTCTCAAAATTGGTCCGCAGCTTTTCCGCCGAGGTCGCCTTCTGACCACGGCGGAAAAGCTCTAACATGGCTGGCGGTGTCTATCAGACACCGCCAGCCATATTAGGATGGCGAAAAACAGATGCCTTTCCGCGGCGGATTCTCCGCCGTGGAAAGGCATACGGTGAATTCTTTGGGGGCCCGTTGCGGGCCCCCAGGGTGAGTGGGGGGTGCACATGGGGGGGTACCTATGTTACCCCCCTGCATTTGCGTGCACGAAGCGGCAGGCACCGCGCGGTGCCTGCCGCTTTGTGCATGCAAATGCTAAGCATGCATATTTAACCTTGCGGCGGGTGCTGCTTCAAGCAGCACCCGCCGCAATGTTAAATATTGAGGATGTGACCGCCAGGCTGGCGGTCACATCCTAATTGCACTGGAGGGACCGCCGCTGCCCCTGCGGGCGGTCCCTCCTCCTCTAGGGTGGCGGACGAACGCAGGTCCGTCTGCCATCCTAATGAGCCCCTCTGTGTGAATGGTAAAAGTGACGGTAGACTGCGGCACTGTTAATACCGATCTTAAAAATTTATTTTCTGTCACCTGAATTCTATCTTGAGGGGAATAGCCCCAGATTGAAGAACCATATGTGGCAATGGCTAAACATTTAGCTTTATAGACCTTTAAAATTGCCTCCATTGGTCTAGCCTCCAACTTTTTTGTAAATCCCATAAGGGCTGAAGTAGATCTGGCAAACACATTACTGGCAAACACATTACTTGCCACTCATTTAATATGCAATGTGGCACATCCTGTGCGCCCACTACTTCTAAACTGGGTAGCCATCTGGAATGGTATTGTCTATAGTGTATAATTGTTCCATCATTCCAAGAAGGCCACAATGTTTAGAATCATTATGTTGGACACCTTGGATCAATACCACAGTGATACATTGTAGTGCAAGGTTTACTGAGCAGCCCACTTGGAGTGGTATTGTGCATACTGTATCATTGTTTTTACCACTGCAAGATCGACAACTCATTGCTTCTAAACGTGGCAGATACGGTGGAACTTTAAAACAATACTATACCATGACAATGCAATTGTAAGGCAGTCTCACACTGCTACGTTTGATTTTAGTTTTATATTGTAGGTTTATGCCAGAAAAATTAAGGTGGCAGCATGTTTCCTTTTCCCATTTTCTTTTTTTTTAAATTATCTATAATTTGCTTGATAAGTATGTTCGTCTGTTTATGTGTGGAGGGTTAGGTGTGTGAATGTAAAAATTAGTCACTGGGTGGATAAATGTAAGTATGAGTGCATGAATGAGCAGGAGGGAACACGTATGATGGCTCCTTTGGTGTCTGAGCTTATAAGTGATTGAGAAGGAACTTTCAGTCATAAGTCAGACCTTTTGGCATTGCTATTACTTGTTTTTCTTAGCTGTTTGCCTGCTGAATGTTGTGTGTCACCCTTCTTTTCCAGAAACTAATCACATCTTGCAGGTTTAAGTTTAGAAAGGTGTGACATTTATTTACCCATTCAAATTGTGCATCTTTTAGCAGCCTAATAGATTAAAAAGGTTTTTAGCATGTGCTGCTAGGCACATGTGTGGTGAGAGAAATTTCTCTTTATTTAGGTGTAAGAATGAAATGAGCTTCTTTATGTGTTACTGAAGCATGTGCCAAAGCCAACTGATTGGTGAATCCTTAGTAGGTTTAATTGTGATTAAAGAGGATTAAAGAGAGAGAATAGAAAAAGAGAAATATACCACAAGAGGAATATATATATATATATATATATATATATTACCTACTGGCGATAGCCAGTAGGTATATATAGTTAGGATTGTTTTCCATAGGGAAATCGCAACATTCTATTGGGAATAACTTTGGCGCCGGTTGAGGAATCTGCCTGTAATTGTCCTTAACTTTGCCTCGCTGCGCTCCGCTCCTTCCCTGAAAGTTTTGGGGGGATTCGTCAAGCGGGGGCCGAGATAAAAGGGGGGTCCCAAAATGTGTTTTCCCCATGTTAATTTCCATAGGGCGGTTGGACTCACTTTTAGCCCGAACGGCTGAATGGTTTTCCACCAAACTTGGCAAAATTGTAGGGACTGGTAGCCCGATGTGCCTTTGCTATGTCTCAAGATATGTGCTCCAGTGGTTTTTACGAAAATTAACTTTGAAAAAATATATATTGGGCTACATTGGGCTATATATATGTTAGAGCCCAAATGTAGCCCAATGTAGCCCAAAGATGGCCACCAGAGACAAAAAAAACAAATGTAGCCCAAATATCAGCCAGATGTAGCCCAACTATAGCCCAATGACAGAATGTCCCAGAGTGTTCTAAAGAACAACTAGAGCGCTAACAGTCTTACTTATGACAAAAGTATGGCACACCTGAAGTCATCTTGATTGGAATAAAGTGTTAACACTTAAAACATTTAATTTGCAAAGGAACAAAATGAGGGGGTTCATTTTGTCATAGAAATTATGATTAGTGCTGAAGAAAGAAAAATTAGGGCACATTTTTAGTGACTTCTCAAATCCTCTTATATTTCATTAAAAAAATTCTGATATGCAGTCTCCCAAGATGGCCACCAGAGACAAAAGAGCCCAAATGTAGCCCAAATATCAGCCAGATGTAGCCCAACTATAGCCCAATGACAGAATGTCCCAGAGTGTTCTAAAGAACAACTAGAACGCTAACAGTCTTACTTATGACAAAAGTATGGCACACCTGAAGTCATCTTGATTGGAATAAAGTGGTAACACTTAATACATTTAATTTGAAAAGGAACAAAATGAGGGGTTTCATTTTGCCATAGAAATTTTATATATATATATATATTCACTGAAAAAACCATAGGTTACACACCAGTTATAGTTAGGAATTAGCATTTAAAAAACCTTTGAAATTCACTGAAAAAACCATAGGTTTCAAGCCTTATATAAGTAGGAATCAGCATTTAAAAAACCTTTGAAATTCACTGGAAAAAACATAGGTTTCAGGCCTTATATAGTTAGGAATTAGCATTTAAAAAAATTATTTGAAATTCACTGAAAAAATCATAGGTTTCAGGAGTTATATAGTTAGGAATTCGTTTTTAAAAAACCTTTGAAATTTACTCAAAAAACTATAAGTTTTAGTGGTGTTATAGTTAGCTGGACATTTTACTCATACAAAACCAATGAAATTGCTCCTATATAGTTAGTTGTACTAACTATATTTCGCGCACCCGCAATCCACAGTGATGTCATTTGAGATGTCATCAGTGATGTCACTGACCATGTCATGAATGATCTAATATGTGACATCATCAGCAGTGGATTGCGGGTGCGCGAAATATAGTTAGTACAACTAACTATATAGGAGCAATTTCATTGGTTTTGTATGAGTAAAATGTCCAGCTAACTATAACACCACTAAAACTTATAGTTTTTTGAGTGAATTTCAAAGGTTTTTTTAAAAACTAATTCCTAACTATATAACTCCTGAAACCTATGGTTTTTTCAGTGAATATATATATATATATATATATATATTCACTGAAAAAACCATAGGTTATAGACCATATATAGTTAGGAATTAGCATTTACAAAACCTTGAAAATTCACTGAAAAAACCATAGGTTATAGACCATATATAGTTAGGAATTAGCATTTAAAAAACCTTATTTTACTCACACAAAACCATTGAAATTCCATATATAGTTAGTTGCACTAACTATATATTGCGCACCCGCAATCCACTGCTGATGATGTCACATATTACATCATTCATGACATGGTCAGTGACATCACTGATGACATCACTGATGACATCTCAAATGACATCACTGATGACATCACTGATGACATCATCCAGTGACTGTGTGTTTCTGTAAAGTTTAAATATGTTTTAGATATTGAAGAATGAGTAGATGTATAACTGTCTGGACGAAGGATTTAGTAGGTGCATGACTGAATGTATGAGTGAGTGATTAAATGTGTCTCACTGAGTGCATGGGTTAGTGACTAAACTGTCTTAATTTGTGCATCATTATGTCTGTTGTTCTGTAAACTGCTGCATGTGTTGATCAGTAGCTATATGATTAACTATATGGGTTATTGATTGATTGTCCAAGTATTTGTATGGGAGACTGAGTGTGTGTGTGGCTGGCTGGGAGGTGTGTGACTCTGTGCAGATCAGTATCAATGATTGTATAAGAAAGTAAGTATGTGTTACTATATGTTTGAAAATGTAAGGTGCTCTATGTTTAACTGTATAGACAAGAAAATGGAAGTGTGATTGATTCTTTACAGGACTGACTAGGTGTGTGAGTAACTCCATGGATGAGTGGCAGAGTGTGAGTGTCTGTATAGGTTTATGAGTGCATATGATAGTGTTGTAAAGATGAGTGATTGTATGTATGAATGATTGTATGGGTGAATGAGTGAATGTGTGTGTAGACGTAGGAATCAGTGAGTACGTATGTAGTAACTAGTATTGGTGTGTCAATGGTTTCAAAAATTATACTCTGTTTTTAACACTGGGTGAAACAGAGGTTATATTAAAATGTGAGGAGATGCATTGTATTGTCACATGAATGATATCATCAGTGATGTGGTCATTGATGTCAAATGAGATGTCATCAGTGATGTCATCAGTGATGTCATTTGAGATGTCATCAGTGATGTCATCAGTGATGTCACTGACCATGTCATGAATGATGTAATATGTGACATCATCAGCAGTGGATTGCGGGTGCGCAATATATAGTTAGTGCAACTAACTATATATGGAATTTCAATGGTTTTGTGTGAGTAAAATAAGGTTTTTTAAATGCTAATTCCTAACTATATATGGTCTATAACCTATGGTTTTTTCAGTGAATTTTCAAGGTTTTGTAAATGCTAATTCCTAACTATATATGGTCTATAACCTATGGTTTTTTCAGTGAATTTCAATGGTTTTTTAATAGCAAATATCATAAGCTGTCGAATGTCAAGTACGTGGTAAGAAATTTTTTTCTTCGTGTTTATGCACACTGATCTGCTTTGATTGCTGCCCCCCACCCCTCATTTCTATTAGGAGTACTCTCTCTTTGCAGATAGTGAAGGGTAGTTAACGCAGCCCTTTCCCCCTTTGTAATCCGTCGTGCCTGCTTCTCTCTCCATTTGATTGATTGTTCTCTTTGGTTCATTCTCTATTTACAAACAAGCACAGAGTCGCAATACTCTGTTTAGTCTTTGCAGATAGCGAAAAATCGTGTAAAAAAACAAAAGGAATCGAGCAAAATCAGTAGGCCACTAATGGGATCTCTTTTGACCTCGCTAAAATAGAAACATTAGGAACAACCTGTTGAAAATAGCAATGCGTATGTATATAAGCGGCGTTCATTTGTGTTCACAGTACCCCTTGTTGATTGTTTCAATCGAGCATTGAATTGTTCGAAGTTAATTCTCTTAACGATCTTCTCTACCTGCAAACGAGGAAGAATAGGAATATTCTATCTCCCTTTGCAGATAGTGAAGGGTAGGTAACGCAAGCCTTTAACACGTCGTACCTATTTCATTCCTCATTGATTGATTGATTGTCCGAACATTGACTGTTTGGGAATTAGTTATTTTTGGAGGTATTCCCTGTTTGCAAATAAACGTAGGAAAATCTTTGCAAGTAGTGAAAGGGTACGTAATGCGGACCTTTCTCCCCCGTTGTAATCTGTCATGCCTATCTACTCCCCACTGATTGATGCACCTTTTTCACCCGGACCATTTACTAGAGATACGTCATCTGGCCCGACCAGAGAGCACCCCTAGTGAAAAGGACATATGCAATAATAACGAAGTGATCACTGTATCCTGTTAACAGAAACTTTACCATGAAACAACCTGGAAAGAAAAAAATAGGAAAACGAAAATCAGTAGGCCACTGATGAACATGAACTTTTATTAAACAACAAACAAAGAAACGATAACATAACGTAATGATAAAACCTATTAATGTCCTAGAAACAAGAAAACGTTAAAGTATGCCAGTGGTGAGAGACCAGAAAAACAGTCCGAGAAACCAAATCACCCCTCGCTGTCCCAACTCATGCACTCTGAAAGTTCAAAGTTTTGAGGAGTGCTTGTAACATTGTCTGAAGCCTATTTGCAATTGCTTCATCTTCACTATTCTTAAAGTAAGTGGGGGCTGTTGTGATGCGGTGCCACCCTGAACCGCTTGACGGAGGCCCCCGAGGGACGGTGTCATGTCGCGGACTCGGAGGGGGCGCTTGGCTCCGGCCCCCTCCCCAAGTCGTGTTGCCCTGGTTTTGCCTGAGATCGCCCCCGACATAGGTGGCCGGCTCCCGGGGTCAAGCGGAACTTTTTTCCTTTTGGTGACTCTTCCATTCTTCACCTTGTCCCACAATCCGTTTCACCTAAAGACACGCTGTAGTGGGGCACCCCTTTTCCGTTTCATTTGCCATTCAGCCCGCTTTTGCTACACTGTGCCTCTTCCGCTATTCAGCTGTTTACCGCCCGCTCTTTCGACTACAGCGTCTCGCTCACCATGTACTTGAGTTGCTCCCGCTCTTGCGGTGCAGCGATAGGCGGCTGCCACAGGACTCTCAAAATGGCGGCCATCTCTTCAGATTTGGGCGTGGTCCACTAAATGGGCCTGCGACACCTTGGAACTCGGACGCTTGTCTGCTAGAGCTTGGGCTCCATTCTCGAAAGCGTCCCCTCATCCTTGAAGATTCTACAAAAGTCTTGGGGGCCCCCGACTCCCGCAGGCTTCTGGTGGGGAGCGCCTAGCATGATTGCTCGTGGAATGGCCACGACGGAGCTACGAAATGGTGGTGCTCTCATGCTAACGCCAGCTTCAGTCTGAAACATCCAGAAACACTGTAGACTACCAATTCGATCAGTTCCGGTAGCGCTCCAACGTCACCCGGTAGAGAAGAACTTGCCCTCCCCTCTTTGACTGATGGTTCTTGTTGCCTGTCCCTTCTGTTGTCATTTAACAGAACTATTTAGCCTGCTGAAAGGGGTTGTGTGCCGTCCGCTGGTTGGTGGAGACATTTTGACTATATTCTGGACCTGCGTTGTCGCGTAATGCGTCATATGACGCGCCGCGTTAGAAAGTTTAATAAATTATGAAACACAATAAACAATCCTTAAAAAATAAAAAAAATAAAAAAATAATCAACAAAAGCAACAGCTAGGTAATACACATATAATTTTATCTCCGCGAAGCGGAGCGCTGTTACAGATATATATCTTGTTTCTGAACGTTAATTTCTCAAAATGCACTGAAGCACATATATTGAGACCTAGCAAAGGCACATCGGGCTACCAGTCCCTACAATTTTTCCAAGTTTCGTGCAAATCCATTCAGCTGTTCGATCCTACCGAGAGACAAGATGGCGGCCGCTACGGACTGTTTGGAATGTTTACAGACACCGGAGAGCCAATCAGCTTCGCTTCGCAAAGCTCCGTAACGCGAAAAGTACGCGAAGCGGTGCGCTGTTACAGATATATACTTTTTTTTTAACGTTAATTTCTCAAAATCCACTGGAGCACATATATTGAGACCTAGCAAAGGCACATCGGGCTACCAGTCCCTACAATTTTGCCAAGTTTCGTGCAAATCCATTCAGCCGTTCGATTATTATTATTATTATTTTTTTTTGCCCCGCGGGGCCCTTTTAAAACCTCCACATCAAACCTAGGGGGTCAGCGAGGATCTACTATGCCCCCTTATAGTTATTTCCCCCTTTGTTTTGACCTCCTCTTGTCTCTCGATCCTACCGAGAGACAAGATGGCGGCCGCTACGGACTGTTTGGAATGTTGACAGACGCCGGAGAACCAATCAGCTTCGCTTCACAAAGCTCCGTTGCGCGAAAAGTCCGCGAACCAGTGCGCTGCCTGGTCCGCGCTTACAGATATATATCTTTTTTTAAACGTTAATTTCTCAAAATCCACTGGAGCACATATATTGAGACCTACAAAAGGCACATCGGGCTACCAGTCCCTACAATTTTGCCAAGTTTCGTGCAAATCCATTCAGCCGTTCGGGCTAAAAGTGAGGCCAACCGCCCTATGGAAATTAACATGGGAAAAACGCGTTTTGGGACCCCCCTTTTTTCTCGGCCCCCCCTTGACGAACCCCCCCCAAATTTTCAAAGGCTGCTCAGAAACAAAATGTGCCATTTTCCTGAAAATTTCAGCCAATTCCGTCCACAAACGGCAAAGTTATTAGACATAGAATTTTCAAAAAACCCATAGAGAAAAAATCCTAACTATATATACCTACTGGCGACCGCCAGTAGGTAATTCCAGCAAACAATTCTCTCAGACATAAAGAGAATGCACCGAGCCCCAATTCGTTGTTTTCAGCGCGTATTTATTTCAAACAGAATGCGGCAAACAGCACCCGACGCGTTTCGAAACCTGTAGGTTTCTTGGTCATGGGTCAGATTGGAGTTTACCATGGTCACATGATAAATACAAGTCACATTTCAACATAATCAAGAAAGGACTAGAAAAAAGAAAAAAAAAAAAAGATGGAAAAAGATTTGACCATCTAAGAGATAAGGCGGTTTCTAGTCCCGTGAATATGCCAGCTGGAACCTCAGTGCAGGATGACATGCCACTGATTCCAACAGAAACAGCCACTACCTCGCAGAACCAAGGGGTAGTTCAACAAAATAAAACCCCAGAAGGAGTAAAATCCAGCATTTTAAAGGAATACGACATCTTAGCCAGGGGAAGGCAGGAAACAGCCAGTCCTCAGTCGGCAAGAGGTCGAGGTCGCGCAGGCAGAGGCGCCAAGCGGGCCGCAAAGCAGCCCGGAAATATCCAAAACCTCATGGGAGTGATGACACGAGGCAAAACGGCGACAAAATGAATGACAACATGACGGTACTGAACCTTTCAGACTTTACTCTTACTAAAGATCAAATTAATGTATTGTCACTAGGCCTGACTTTCTGCCCTACCCGAAGTTTTAACTACACTGAAAGTAGAATTGACTTGTTTTTCTTTACTCGGCGACCTCGCCGGTAGCCCGCCACCATTGAGAAGGCAGAGGTCATAGCGAAGCACGTATTGACCTATATATATATATATATATATATATATATATATATATATATATGCATACATACACAACTGAACAAAAATATTAAAGTGATGTTATAGTTAGGTGTTGAACTGTGATAAGAACAATTATTTAAAAAAAAACACTGAAATACGCCAGCTAAAGTTTAGTCAATTAACTACAACTTGTGTCCCCCATCGTGCAGTGCTTATGACCTCACTGTGAAAAATTGGGTTGTTGGTTGACTGGGGTGTGAGCCCTGGTCAAGCAGCAACCACAATCCTTGTCAGGGTGAGGCACGAGCGAACCCCATCTTAACCTGTGCTCGACCCTCTGGTAGTTTGGCACAGAGCAGTGAAGCTTAACTTTGAGGCAATGTGTAAAGTATTTGCTCAAATCTTAAAACAGCAGTAAAGTGTAAAACACCACACAAAAAGATACCACACCAGGTTACAAAAATAGAGCAAAATGTAGCTTGTGCTGTGAGCTCCCACCAAGCAAAAGCAAACAGCTACTTCCCGAGTGTGGGCACCTCAATAGGTAGCAGGAACTGGCCCTGGAAGGTGGCATTCGCCAGGGCCATTCATGACTCCAATAGGGCTCCGGACGCACCCCCTCCATTAAAGTACTTAGCCCCGGGGAGGTGGTTGTTCCTGGGCTGTGCCCCCCCTTAATTTGAACAAATTGCCCTGGAGAAGTGATAGTCCCCGGGGCTGCTCAGAGCCATGGTGGCCCCCAACGTTAATTTTTAGGCCTCGCATGTGCTGCTCTCGCCAGAGAGGACCTTTTGGAATTGATTCTGCCAACACCTTACACGCACGCGCAGGGATGGAAAAAGATGGCTGCTCTCGCCATTTGTCCAAACCAAACAGCATGTGTGTGCATGTAAGGACAGTGGACAGCCCACGGCCATATTGATAAACACATGCTTTCACTTTAAAAGCAGTTTAAAGTGAAAGCACGCCGCCATGCGCGCGCGTGTGCACTGCGCGCCAGTCCGGCCGACCTCCCTTGTTAGAATTACTGTAGAGAGAAAATCATTAAATTCCTGACACCTAGAATTGTCTCTTGCCTAAAAATTCTCAGCGCTTCGTTAGGGGTAGGAAACGCTACATAAATTTAAATACAACAATGAACATGCTCAGAAGAAAGCCTACTTACATACGTCAGTCACCAGCACGTGAGAGCCTCGGCCGCTCCTCCCACACGCCGCCTGCCAAAACTCTGCACATTAGTGAACCCACAAGGGGAGAAAGTAGGGTCACCAGTGTGGGGCGTCCCAGGGATCGCTCGCACTGCGCAGCTTCGTCATCACTCTTCCAACCGGAAACCCGCTCCAAATATCTGAAACATTTCTGGAATTAGCAAATACTATTCCCATTGAAAGTGTTTCCAAATGCATCGTGTTCAGGGCGAGTACGCTGTGCTACGCGCTTTTTTTATTCCCATTATGGCAGTAAGGTCTCCCCGTTTGCAGTCGACCGTTTTTGCAAGTGTGACTTTTGAGTGTGTTGGGAAGCGCCACGTGGGCTGAGAAGCCAGGTTCTGCTTCCAGCGGGCAGTGCTTGTTTGCTGAAAGGTGCAGGCTTTTTGCCCTCCTTCATTCTTGGGTACCAAGTTCTGTTTCCATGTCTGTTAAGGGGCACAGTGCTAAAGTGTTTTAATGCACCATTCGTACACAATGCGGAATCCTCTGTGTCGGACGCCTGCCTTGAAGGGGACCCATTGCCAGGGCTTGGGGGAGGTGGGGGCCTGAATCCATCTCAGCTTTGGGTCTTCTGTCGGGACATTTATTTTTTAATGTTTGCAGTTTTTTTATAGCGCGTACTTGGCCCGAGGGCACCGTAGCGCTATACGTGAGCATTAGATTACGTTACACAAGGTCAGAATACTTTTTTGGGGGACTGTGGGCTAGCGAGGCTCAGGTCATAGCGTGGCTCTACCGGCCATATCACGGGCACAGGGGAGGCCCATTTAAGACATTACTGGGCATGTCATGCTGTTGGAAGACGGAGCTGAAGTGCGGAACACTGTTGGCATGTCACGACAGCTCTGGTCATATCTAGCAACTGCTTAGCAGCATACCATGAGCACTGAGGAACACTGAGCTAACCCAGGCGGTACTGAGGTCCCCAATGGCCCACGGTAGGCACTAAGCTAAGTTAGTGTAAGTCCTTGGACGCTGTAGAAATAAAAGCTTTTCGGGGGAGAGGGAGCGGACGCAATCATACAACACACAAAGCATGCACACATGGACTAAACTCCCTTCACACTGCTGGTGTCATTTCCATTCACCTAGCTGAAGCCTGTGACAAGATGTCCCCACAACACGGGTGCGTTGCTGCAGACACTAGGCCTGGCATAGCGACACATGGGCAGGCACAATGGTGTTTTACCCCCTCATGTTTTACCTTGATCCCTCGATGGACATAGTGGCATGAGCAGTGACACTGCCACGCACTACACCGCGCCATTATCACAGGGCGCGTCTGCCCCGCACCATCTCTCATTTTGGGAGCTATCATAAGGACAGGCAGGTTGGCGGGTGTACGTCATCTGCTCATGATGACACACGTCACAGGAGATCACACAAATCACAGTTCACCATACAGTCCCTAGTCTTGTTCTCTGTTAATGTGTGCGCTACCCAGTGGATCTTGTCTTAAACTCAGCCCCCCACTGGCCGGTCAGAGATATTTCGAGTTGAGGCATATGCACTTAACTATGGGCAAGCCTTAGCATGAACTGAGTATATACATGATGGTACATGCTTTGCACCGTTACCACATGCGTGGTTTTGCTGTGACCACAATGCCCGTGAATAGCACACACCACTGACTTCCGTTTGGAGTACTTGGGTACCAAGAATGAGTTCTGTTTCCATGTCTGTCTCTTGAATTTCTATTTAAACAACATGTGTCGACAATGGATTCAGCCACATTGATTGAGGAACATTGATAGTACTCCGTTTTTATATACGCTTTTTAGACATTTCATTCCCTTATATTGCAGAGAAACTATAAAATGGTCCTGATTAATGGCCGACACTGCATTGAAGGGGCTTTAGATAGGGAGAAACATGTTGACCCCTCTACCTTAATTGGGTTGAAATATCACTCCCCTTTTTCAGTTTTAGCTTAGGCAGGGCTACAAGTGGGACAGGTCCTGCTGTTGCTCAGCACTGGCAGCACTAAAAAGCAGGTGCTGAGATGGGTCTCTATTAGGGTCTTCATTTTTGCCCTCATCCTCGGGGTGAAAACACATAATCTCAAATCTACAGCAGTGTCCCCCTTCACTGCCTTTGATGTAACTTCAAAGAGACTTGTTATAGTTCTTTCAGTCTCATTATTTCAGAACGGAAGCATTTTTAATATGCTGTACAACAAAGCCATATTTCTTGCTTATTTATCTTATGCAACTAACAACCATTGACAGATCCAATAGTCCTGGCTTCTTGTAGGTGTAATGTTACATGTTGTATTATATATCTGGACACAATGGCAGAAGAGGCAAAATACTAGTGGGGCAGCACACTATGCTAAGCACATATTTTTAGCTTAAATGTTTTACGCCACGCTCTTAATGACATCGACCAAGCCCCTTTGAGGAACCTCCCAGATTTTTCATCCCACTTAAACTCCTGAGCTTAGATATCCTCACCCTTCACCAACATCTGCAAGAACATTTAGGGTCTTCACTCCTAACTACTCCATCAAGTACCCCTTCTGCATTTGCGGTATTTTAAGCTATTGGCATATTAAATGACAATGCCTTTTATTTATGTTTAAAAAATGAAAGCAAAAATAAAAGGCATTGTCGTTTGCAATGTCAATAGCTCAAACTCGCATAAATGCGAGACCTACTTCATTGCAAATGCTTGTTTCATTTAGCCACGGGGAGGTGGCAGTGCCCGGGGACGTCGTGAAGGCAGTATGGGTCCCCCACATAATTGGCAAATGTTTTGCCCGAAGGAGGAGGAGGCCCCTGGGGCTTTGGGGGCCATGTGTGCCATCCCCCATTTATTTAATGTGATTTGCCCGGAGGGGGTGGCGGCCCCCAGGTTGCAGGTGATGCCGGGCAGTCACTCCCTGCATACATTAAAAGCAGATGCCCTGGGGAGGTGGTGGTCCCTGGGGCTTTCATAAGCCCGAGGATGGGAGCCATGTGTGCCCCCTCCCCTATTATTAAGGAATGCCTCTAGGAATTGGCCCACCCATGGGGTTATTAAAAACAAGCGTAGGAGCCCGTACTTTTAAAAAAACAATACCACAAATTAGCGAATATCGCGATTTCACAGCAATTGTATTCTAAAAAATGTGCTTTTGGCATGGCAGGGGTCCCCCTAGGGCCCCAGGAACAACTTTAGGGAGTCAGGATATTCCTACCCTGCTCCCTTTTCTTTTCAATTTTTTTGTGTGACTCGTCTGAAGCTGCTTCCTGGTTGAAGTGTTCAAAGCCAATCACAGCTCTGCATTTCCATGCACAAGCTTGTCATTTTTCAAGATTACTCGCGAAGGACCTGCGGCCACAGATATACAAATCTGGATTTCCTTTAATTTCTCAAAAACTACTGAACAGATTTACACCACATAACAAAAAGCATGATCTGCTTAACCAAATCTACCTTTCTGCCAAATTTGGTGTATTCCGTCTAGCGGTTCAGGCTGTAGGTGTGTTCAAAGGTCCTATGGAAATTAACATGGAAACACCCACTTTTTTTACCCCCATTTTTCTCCACCCCCTCTTAATGGATCACCCTAAAACTTTTCATGCACAACAAGACTCACTATGATCCTTTTTTGGGGAAATTTTCATGACCATTCGTCAAAACGGCACCAAAGATATGGCAAGTCAAAAAACGCTTTTCTATGGAAACATGGTCCTAGTCCTAACTATAACTACCTAAAGGCAACTGCTAGTAGGTAATATATATACAGCAGCTGCTCCGTAGGGGCTAAGGGGCTCAGCACCCTTTATTTTTTTACCTCAAATAATAAGACATAAGATGCAATAAATAAAAATGGACATACACACTTACAGCACAACTCTTCATCTGTCCCAGTCACCCTCACGCCTCAAATACTTGTCTTTGCACGGCACCGTTAGTAAAGTGCTGATGCGCATGTGCATATACTTTAAATTGCCAACGGTCAACAATTGCCGGGCTGAGTAACTCACAAATCAGAGGTCCATGATGTCATCTGCTTGGCAAAGTAATAGCCTCCTGGCATAAGCTACACCCCTAGATGACACTGGACTAAAGTAAGCCTCTGGGCACCTCAGGCTCAAGCCCTACTGCCGCAGAGGTTATATGTCAGTCAAGGACTCGAGCTATGTCACCCTACCCTTCCCAACTCGTCAGTGAATTGAGAGGGTACATTAGCTTTCACTGACTCCACCCCACCCTGTGACGAGTTCAGGAAGCCTGGGCTTAGGTGCTCCAGACAGGAAGATCAGCACTGGATTCTGCGTAGTGTATCAGCTCGAGATTCGATGAGACTGATAGAGCGCCCTGTTGTTTGAAAATTGTAGGGGTGCACCATAATCCCAAGTAGTCAGCACCCACATATTTAGTGGGCCATGTTATTGAGTGACTTTATAATGTAGCACTAGGCCGGGGATCAGTGCAATATATAGTTGTGCGCATATATTGTTTAAAGAACTAATGTAGTGCCATATTCGAGAATATGCTTTAAGTAATTTAGAAATAATTGCTTCACGTGTTAAATGTGTATTAGATTTGAACGTGCCATATTAAAGTTGCACGTGTAGTTTGTCACTAAAGAGAAGTGGTGTTCTAACGTAAGAAAGAGTAATGTTTAGGAATGCTTTGAAATAATGCTTTTATGATGATTTAAATGTGAAGTTTTAGAATGGGTTTAATGAAACGCTTATGTTGTTGTATTAGAAATGCATTTAAAAGTGTAAAGGCCTGAGACATGAAAACGCCAGCAGAGGCCCTACTCTGGGTTTCTTAGCATAACCAGAAACGTAGAGTTGAATATTTTCCTTTGGAAAAGGCTTCCGTTTGCAGTTAAATTTCGAATGGTAACTTAGAGCATGTAAAGGATTGCTTCTCATGCATTTCTTTTGCAGGTGCAAGGCCATGTAGCTTGTTAGGTAGAATGAGCCTTTGTTTAGAAGTTAAGCTGGTAGGAGTATGAACCAAGGGAGTGCGCAGGAATGCAGAGATGCAACATTTGGCGGAGAAGGTGCCTGGGACCCAAGGACACAGTGACGATTTCTGGAAGAAGATGGACCTGTGCTGGAAAAGTACGAGGAGCTGCACCTGCCTGAAGGAGGTGTGCCATGGGCGTGTTTACTGTTTTGGGATTTTGTATTAGGGAAAGTGCCCAGAGGGTGGAGAGTTAGTTGCTATTGAAACTAGGGTTAGAGTCAGTTGGAGTTAGACTGAGTCCTGTATAAGGCAGTCTAATTGGATATGTAGTTAGACATGGGACTTAGAGGGGACTAGGCAGGAGAAGTTAAGGAGCATCTTAGAACGAGCTCAGTAGCTTAGGCTATGTACCTGGAAGGAGTGAATGTGCTTCTTAGGGAGCCTTCACAGCTGACACCTTTTCCTCTTACTTGGGAGATGTTAAGTAGGGATGTCACCTTAGTGTTAGTGTAGGGACAGATGAATCTTTCTTTTCCATTGGAGCAGATGCAGTCGAGACTTCCAGTGGGAACTGTTATTGCTTGTCTAATGCTTCTTGAATTAACGTTGCTCTTTATTTTGAGTCGCCTGAGACTCCTGCGTAGGATTATGTTTGTATTAGTGCCAGTCTATTTCTTGAACCTCTTGCTGAGGTGCTTGTATGTTCAGTTGTTATTAGCTTTGTAATAAATCTTTAATTTTTTTCGGAGTCAGTGGTCCTTTAGAGTGAGATGTAATCGTTCATTGGTAAATTGTTAAAAGTATGAAATTAGAGAACTTCCTTTACACTTCTATGCAGACTAAAGAGATGCATCGACCAGGGATTCTTGAGATTGGTAAAGTATAAATCTAGACGAGAATCCCAGCCTCGTTAACCCACTGCGCAGAATCCAGTTCCAAGCTTCCCGTGCTTAATTGATTGTTTTGCCGAAGAGAGTCTGAACATGCACTGAAAAACAGTGAGTGCTGCAAAGCTCAGGTAAGCTCTTTTGTGTCATTATTTACTGTCTGTCTGGTGAACTTCTTTTCCATAAAAACAGCCACCTCCACTAGATAATTGGTGCCTCAGTCTGGGGACCATAGCTGCTTGTTTGTGGTGACCGGGACTTTTGTCAGATGCATAGTAGGCAGTCCCAATGTTTGCAGAAACATTGAAATGGTACTGATTGTCTGTTCTGTGCTGGAGTAAGGTGGTCCTTCACTTCGCTCCTCGCTTATTTCAGTGCTGCACAGTCAGGGAGGTGAGGTGATAGTGGCTATCTTTGCCTGCCTGAGGCTGGTGTTGTCATATCTGTCATGAACGAGTAATGACGTGGGGGTGTTAAGCACTGCATAGGCCCTGGGCATTTACTAATACATCCAAGATCACACGTGGTGATATTACAGTAAGTGCACTATTGCGAGAGATAGCCACACTGGGAATGGAATGTCCTCGTACCTGGGGAACAGCCCAGCCTAAATAGCTGGTCAAAGCAAATACAAAATGTCTACTAATGAGGTAATTTTAACCTTCTGCCTCATGACAAGATATGACTCAGAAGTGTGACCTACCCAACATGCATGCAGTTTCAAAGGTCATAATTTGCTTTTGGAAATTTCTTCAATGATTATCTAAAATTGCAAAGGCTCGAATCCGCCTGTAAATAAACTTCCATTCAAGCCCAATCCCGGAGGGCAGACCTTGAGCCTGCCGATGTATTAACTCTTTCTACGATGCCTCTGACACCCTCAGCACAATCTGGTATCAGCGTTGATGAAAAATTGCATGTGCAGCATTAAATCTGATTGTTAAAACCCAATTCCTCAACATCAATTTTAGATAGCAGGGACAAAATAATTTTCCACTAAGCCATCTTGTCTGGTTATGTGAAGGAAGCTACTAAATGAATTGTGTCTGGTACAACAGCTTTGTGTCTTAATGTTTGTTCACAGCGTACACCCCCAAAGTCACAAATCATGGCCTGGTGTGAAGAATTACCTTCTCCTTTCGCCATGGCAAACTTCAGTGTACTTTTTGGTTTAGCTGCCAGTGAGTGGTGGTGTAGAGAGCAGTGTTTACATAGCATAGTTTGCGCCTCCTGCTTTCTTCCGCTCTGACACTCACATTATCCCAATAAGCAAATTTGTGTCTTCTATTTTCATATTTGTTCGTTTGTAACTATTATGCATAAGAATAGTCCATAGTTTATAGACCTCAAAAGGATGAAAGTCCGTTTAGCCAGGTTTTAAGCAATCAATAAACTGCATGAAAACAATGCTCCTGTTCGCTCAAAAGTGTTGTAAGTGCACAGGAAGTTCCTATGCTGAAATATCTGTAAGGGGTGCAGTGCAATAAAACAAATACTCAGAGAAATGAGAAATGTTATGAAGGTGGAACAGCAAGCAAGGAAACAGGCTGCAAAACATAATCAACACTATACTGGTTGAAAAAAGGCAGCAGACAATGGAGGGGGGGTTGGCCAGCATGGGAGTAGAACCCCCTTGGTGACGGGCTCCTAGGATGAACAGGGAGATTAGGGTGCTTTTACTTTATTTATTATTTTAGTTTGCATTTTTTCAAAGAGATACAAACCGAGGTAAGGCAAACTCAGAATGCTTAAAATACTGTGATGGAAACACTGCAGAACTTTACATCTTTACAACGTAGCAGAATATCCCTTTCAGTTCACTCACTTCAACACCATTCCTCTCAGCAGGACTATACCCATCATCATGGCAATGCTAGTCAAGGCATTCACTAGATTTGCATGTATGCCCAAACTCTGCCACAATACTAAGAAGCCTTGACACCGGGGATTCTGGAAGCTCTTCTATCCACCACTATCTCCCGAGCCTAGAACAAACTCTTGAAGGTGTAACTCACAGGTGGTACTCTATATTCAAAAAGTACCGTTAGTCAAGACTTTTTAATTTTACTACTTCCAAAGCCACAGAAGTATTTCTATCTGCTGCAAAGCCACTGGCTCCTTGATCTGGAAAGAAGCTTCCCGAACTCTCCTCATGAAAATCTCGTTCGCTAGGCAAATTCCCAATTGTTTCTTTTACGCCTCACCACTTTCTAAGTTTACCAGCCACCACTATGTATATTTGCACCCCTTTTAAAAGTTTTACAGCTGCCACTGTGTGTATGTATATGTATATGTATATGTATATGTATATATATATATATTACCTACTGGCCGTCGCCAGTAGGTAGTTATAGTTAGGACCTTGTTTCTAATCAAACCGCGTTTTTTCTTTACCAATAACTTTGGCGCCGGTTGACGAATCTTCGCAAATTTCAGGGTGATTCGGCAAGCGGGGGCTGACAAAAAAGGGGGTCGCAAAACATGTTTTCTCCATGTTAATTCCCATAGGAAACTTTAGACACGGCTACAGCCCGAACTGCTGAACGGAATTACATCAAATTTGGCAAAGAGGTAGCCCTTGTTTCAGAAAAAACTATTTTTGTTAAATGGTGTAAATACATTCAGTAGTTCCTGAGAAAATCTAAAAATAGAGGTCGAAAAATGCATTTCCCATAGGAAACTTTAGACACGGCTACAGCTTGAACTGCTGAATTGAATTATTCCAAATTTGGCATAAAGGTAGCCCTTGTCTCAGAAAGAACTCTTTTCCTAAATGGTGTAAATCCGTTCAGTAATTGCTGAGAAAATCAAAAAATAAAAGTTTCGATATTTAGAGGCACGGAGGATCCGCGGACCCTCCCGACCACGAGCTGTATTCTAATTGGCTGTCAACACTTCAAACCAGGAAGTGTTGGCAGCCATCTTGTGCCTTGGTAGAACCGAGGCACAAGAAAAGAGAAAAAGAAACATGCAAAACAAGAAAAGGGGGCAGGGTAGAAACACTCTGATACCTAGGCTGCTCAGGGGGTCCCACAAGGACCCCCAGGGCCCCAAAAAGCATGAAAAAAAACCCAGAAAAATCCAAAGGGGATCCCGGATCCGTCCGGGAAAATAAAAAAAACGAAGAGCGGGCTCCTGCGCTTCCTTAATATTTAGCCCATGGGTGGGCCAGGTCCCGGGGGCAGTGAAAAAAAAAAGTGTGGGGGGGCCCCAATCCCCCCACACTGCCCCGGGGACCGCCACCTCCCCATGGCTTGATTTCATAGTTGGGGGGGTCACGCAGCCCCTCCAGCCCCGGGAACCGCCACCTCCCGGGGCTAATTTAAAAATGTCCTCCACCCCCCAGGGCTTTCCTTTTTTAATGTGCGGGGTGGCTTTTTATTAATTATTTAGCAGGGGCACACGCCCCCCACTGCCTCAGGGACCGCCACCCCCAGGAGTTTCTTTAAAAAAGAATATCAGACCTGTGTGAGGGGGCTCGAGCCCCCCCACACGCCCCAGGGACCACCACCTTCCCAGGGCTTTGCAATTGTTGGGAGGGGAACTGCACGGCCCCCCTCCTGGAGCTCTTGATGGCCCAGGGGACCGCCAGCCCCCAGGGCCGGCTCCTGCAGTGTCCCGGGGTGCCCACTCCCGGGACACGGCTGTTTGCAATGACAATGCAATGCAATGTAATGCAATTAGTGGTCCAGGCCATGCCCTAATGCCAACTAGCCCACCAGGTACCTCCAGTAAGCGCCACAGGGCTGCCTTGCAGAGAGGTGGTCCAGGCCACGCCCCTTTTGACACCTCTCTGCAACGCAGCTCTGTGACGCTTACTGGAGATACCTAGTGGGCTAGTTGGACCCCAGGGACCCTCAGGATTCAAGGGGACTTAATCCCCCAACTTAAAACGTGCCACGGGGCATGTTAGCACAGTGGTGAAGGGAGGGAGGTGAGGCCTGAGGTGACGTGTGCAAACACGCCCAGTGGCGTGTTTCAAGTTGGGGAAATAATTCCCCTTCAATCCTGAGGGCCTCTGGGGGCCAACTAGGCCATCAGGTATCTCCAAAAAGCGCCAGAGGCCTGCGTTGCAGAGAGGTGGTCCAGACCACGCGCCTTGTTACACCTCGCTGCAACGCAGCTCTCTGGCGTTACTGGAGGTACTTGGTGGGCTAGTTGGACCCCAGGGCCCCCCAGGATTTAAGGGGACTTGATCCTCCAACTCAAAACGCACCAAGGGGGCGCGTTTGCACAGTGGTGAAGGGAGGGGGTGGGGCCTGAGGTTACAGGTGTGCAAACACGCCCTGTGGCGCGTTTTAAGTTGGGGAATTAATTTCCCTTCAATCCTGAGGGCCCCTGGGGGCCAACTAGCCCATCAGGTATCTCAAAAAAAGCACCAGAGGCCTGCGTTTCAGAGAGGTAGTCTAGGCCACGCCCCTTTTTACACATCGCTGCAAAGCAGCTCTGTGGCATTACTGGAGGTACCTGGTGGGCTAGTTGGACCCCAAGGACCCTCAGGATTCAAGGGGACTTAATCCCCCAACTTAAAACACACCACGGGGCGCGTTTGCACAGTGGTGAAGGGAGGGGGCGGGGCCTGAAGTTACAGGTGTGCAAACATGCCATGTGGCGCGTTTTAAGTTGGGGAATTAATTTCCCTTCAATCCTGAGGGCCCCTGGGGGCCAACTAGCCAATCAGGTACCTCCAAAAAGCACCAGAGGCCTACATTGCAGAGAAGTGGTCCAGGCCATGCCCCTTTTTACACCTCTCTGCAATGCAGCTCTGTGGCGTTTACTGGAGGTACCTGGTGGGCTAGTTGGACCCCAGGGACCCTCAGGATACAAGAGGACTTAATCCCTCAACTTAAAATGCGCCACGGGGTGCGTTTGCACAGTGGTAAAGGGAGGGGGCGGGGCCTGAGGTGACATGTGTGCAAACACGCCCTGTGGCGCGTTTTAAGTTGGGGAATTAATTCCCCTTCAATCCTGAGGGCCTCTGGGGGCCAACTAGCCCACTAGGTATCTCCAGTAACTGCCAGAGGCCGTGGTTGCAGAGAGGTGGTTCAGGCCACGCACCTTTTTACACCTCTCTGCAATGCAGCTCTGTGGCACTTACTGGATGTACCTGGTGGGCTAGTTGGACCCCAGGGACCCTCAGGATTCAAGGGGACTTAAAAATCACCTAACTTAAAACATGCCACGGGGCGCGTTTGCACAGTGGTGAAGGGAGGAGGCGGGCCTTCCTGCACCTCTGACTTTGGGGTAGTTTTAATCCCCCTGCCCTATTATGTACTAGGGCTTTACAGAGGAGGTCATGCTAATCACAGTGATACCCCAACGCATAGTGTTCCTTAGTGTATGTAGGTGTTTTCACTGTATTCTAAGTGTCTTTTAGCATAGCACTGTCTCTAAGCCTGGTTAGTCAGAGTCAGTTACCACCAGTATCCGTCTGAAAAAGTTGGGGACACAGGATGATTTTGCAACAATGCCTCTTTCTGCTCCTCTGTTTGTTATTTCTGCACGTCTTGCTTCTACCTGCACTTTTCTTCGTCTTTGAGGACCCCTGTTTCTTCATTCTGCATTACTTTTGCTTCTTTCTGTGCGTTTTTCTTCTTTCTTCACATGTCGTACCTCTGTAGGCATAGTAAGAAACTAGCATATAAAAAAACCTTAGAAATTTACTTAAAAAACTATAGGTTTCAGGCACGTTATACTTCGAACTTAGCATTTAAAAAACCTTTGATAATCACTGGAAAAAACATAGGTTTCAGGCATGTTATAGTTAGAAATTAGCATTTAAAAAACCTTTGAAATTCACTGAGAAAACCATAGGTTTCAGGCACGTTATATTTAGAAATTAGCATTTAGAAAAACCTTAGAAATTCACTGAAAAAAACATAGGTTTCATGGGTGTTATAGTTAGTTGGACATTTCACTCGTACAAAACCAGTGAAATTCCCTGTTATAGTTAGTTCAGCTAACTATACCTCGCGCGCCCGCAATGCACTCCTGATGACTTCACATATTACATCACTCATGACATGGTCAGTGGCATCACTCATGACATCACTGACTATATATCAAATGTATTGCTTGATGGATAGCCATGTTCCTTAATTTGTGAACATAATATCCATATAATACAAAGTGCCATTTTTGACCAAAAAATAATTGTCCTTGTGGTGTGTTCAAGCATTACGGTTTGGTTCTCTAAATAGTGACGTTGAACCTTTCTCAAAATTGTAAATGTTCTTCACAAAAATTGAATGTTGTGGATACATTGATTTCATTGGACAAAGCAATTGACATTTTCCCGACGGAACCACTTCTTTATATATAAAGGAGGAGGGCACAAAGGGACCCACTCTTAGGGTATTTATATACCCGGAGACCGCCACCTACCTGGGGTTTCATTATAGGGGGCTGCCTGGACCACTGTGCCCCATGACCACCACCTTCCCGGGGCCAATTTGTAAGAAATAGTGAGGGCCAGGTGTGGGGGGGGAGGGGATTTTTAAGGATGATGATGATGATGAGGGAAAATTAAATAAATAATACATTTTCCCTCATCATTGTCCATCAAATTCGAGTAAGCTATAGCATGTAAAATGCTCTTGCTTACTTGAAGCAGAGCAGAATTGCTTTTTTGGACAGAGGGAGCTGAATGTTCAGCAGCTCCATCTACCCGAAAGCAATGCTGGCTCCTGCAGGTCGCAGGAAGCCGGGGGCAGCGGGGGCCTTCAGGGTCCCCCACGGTCCCCAATGAAAATTAATGGGTGCCCTGGATGGGAGCATGGTGGTCTGGCCCAGGGGGTGGGGTCCCTGGGGCAAAATCGGCTCATGGAAGGGGCCTTCAGGCTCCCCCACGGTCCCCAATGAAAATTAATGGGTGCCCTGGATGCGAGCATTGTGGTCTGGCCCAGGGGGTGGGGTCCATGGGGCAAAATTGGCTCAGGGAAGGGGGCCACGCAGCCCCCTTTGATTTATTAAAAAAAAGGAAAAAAGTGGACCTGGGGAAATGGGGTCCCTCGGGCTGTAATCAACTTGGGAGGGGCGCCACGCGGCCCCCTCCCCATTCTAAAAATACCTGGCCTTGGGGATGGGGTCCCTGGGCCAAAATCGGCTCATGGAAGGGGGGCTACGCAGCCCCCCCTCTAAAACAAGAAGAAAAAAAACGCTCGCATCTGGCCAAAGGCCCTGCCCCCTTTCTCCGCCACTCTGGAAACGCACCTCCTTCTGTGCTTCTGGTTGAGGGATATAGTCACCTTGGCTGCTGATGGTCCTTGGGGGCCAACTAGACCTCCTGTTACCTCCAGTAAGCGCCACACAGTGGGATTGCTGGGAGGTCTTTGGAGGCCACACCCCCTTTCTCCACCACTCTGCAAACACGACACCTGGTGTGCTGCTGGCTGGGAAGTGAAGTCCCCTTGCCTCCGGAGGGCCTCAGGACTAAAGTGGACTTCTTCCCCCAACCAGTAGGTGCGTTTGCAGAGTGGTGGAGAAAGAGGGCATGGCATCTGACGGCCTCTCAGGAATCCAGCTGTGTGGGTCTTACTGGAGGCAACAGGAGGGATGCCTCTCAGTGGTTCAAAAAGGTGCACAGACTATATGGTCATTCAATCCTTGGCATCCTGCAGAGACCACAGGTCAATGATCATGTTCTTCAGTTGAAATTGTGATACTGCAAAATGTGTGTGAAGGAGATACACAGCTGTCAAAATATTGAAGGCTAAACAAAAAGAAAATGCAGTGCTTACCGGTGTGTGTGTTGTGTTTTTGGGAGTGATTAAGTAAAGGAGATGCGAGGAAGTGCATTCAGGAGAGAGCGGAAAGGGTGCTGAAAAGGAAATAGATGAGGTTTAAGATATGGTGATGGGTGAGATGTGGAGCGAAAAATGGCTTACATGTCTAACATGGAGTGAATATTACAGAAGTAATTGAGACACTTTGAAGACCACTACCCCTGCACAGGCCTCAGTAAGGTTTAATTTAGGCTCACAATTTTAGAATTTAAACCTATTCAGTACTATTCACAACAAAATCATTGCTATTAGTCATTGATCTTAAAGAGCTAACAACCATAGACAACGCCAATAGCTATTAACATATCAAGTAGTCCTGGATCATTGAAGTGCATGTCAGCGGAGTTATATATCTGGCTGCAATAACAGGAAGCTTAAAGAGGTACCAAAATATAAGTCAGCTGGTATACTTTGGGAATCCCAGGAATTTAGTTTACATGTTTAATCCACACCCTTAATGACACAGACCATGTCACTTTTAGAGACACCCCCCACGTCATTTTTTCATTCCACTTAAAGCCCTGTCATTTAGAGACAGTAAATCTCCATTGAATGACCACTAAATCTGGACAAACAGTTTTACTGATAAACTTATGCAGCCCACAAACGATGATTGGAAATTGGGTTTCCGAGATCATTATAGCATCGCCAAGTAAAGTGTCTTGATTTGCTTTTATCCTATTAAAATCTTTGTTTCCTTCAGCATCAGGAATTACAAAAAGGTGCTTCATATGTATTTTTATAGCTGCTAAAATGCTTTGAAATATTTGTAGAATGCATGTACAGATATTTACATTTTGCTACATGTTATAAGAAATTAACGTCCAACCGCCTTTCACTTCACACTCCCTGTACCCCAACAAGACTTTCATAAGTACAGTTCACAAAATCCTCCAACTTTGCAGTAAAGAAAGTAAACACCAATTTCAGTGTAAAAAGAATAAGCAACAATTTGACATTGACCTCCGTCTTTGAACACAAAGCTAAAGTGACAAGGTAAAAACACAATTGTAGCCATCTTTACAGCTCGTCCGTCTTCTTTTGGGTAGGGGGGCTGCAGTAACCAGCGCATCCCTGCTTTCAGCACCTATGGCAAAAATACATCTTGTGGTAGTAAACCCTGTAATTTTGCAAATTGCATGGTTTGTAACAGAACATTTTTTTTTTTTACATTTCTTTGTTGTCTTAGAGAAAGACGCTTTGCCATTTCCTACTTCCTGTAGGGCAATCCCCGACAAAGGAGATCGACGTCACTGCATTGCATAGATAATTCAGAACAGGGCAATATAGTTCAGATTGTGGAACTAGCCAATGTACGCCAGTAAAAGGCAGTTCTTGCTAACAAATGTCTTAATAAAATGTAAAGAGAAAATGATCAATATGCAAATACAGTACATCTACGTTTAGGCGCATTTGCAATAGGATGCAATAAAAGCAGACAATAAAGTAGAAAAGAGCGTGCTATGTATGCCACACACTGCTCTTGGTTATGTTATGTTAAGTGGGATTTGTAAAGCGCGCTGACACCATGGGTTTCCTGGCGCTGTAGAACAGGGGTGAGGCTGAGGACGGGAGAGGCGGGGGATTTAGCAAGGTGGGGGAAACAGGAAGGCTTTAAGTAGTTTCCTGAAGTGAAGGAGGGAGCTGCTGGATTTGATGGTTAGGGGAAGGGGATTCCAGAATTTAGGGGCCAGGAGGGCAAAGCGACGGCCACCAAATTTGTTGGTTTTGGTTTTGGGAACAGCAAGCAGGTGGAGGTGAGCTGAGCGGAGGTTGCGAGTGGGGCGGTGTTGATTGATGAGAGAGGTCAGGAAAGCGGGGCTGGTGCAGTGGAGGGTTTTGAACGTGAGGCAGCCTAGCTTGAAGGCCGCCCTTTGTTCAATGGGCAGCCAATGCAGCTTATGCAGTAGGGGTTTAGCCGACTGCCATTTGGGGGTTTTGTAGATGAGACGGGCTGCTTGGTTCTGCACAACCTGGAGGCGGTGTGATTTTGGAAGTCCGTGATACAAGGAGTTGGAAAAGTCCAGGCGGGATAACACCAGGGAGATGATAACCTGAATCAGAGCGGCTGGTGGGAGTAGATGACTGATTTTGTGAATTTCTCGAAGCTGGAACGTGCAAGCTGAGATGACAGTGCCAACTTGGGGTCTGAGGGAGAGTTCGGCATCAATGGTCACACCGAGACTCTTCACCGATTTCGCAGGAGTTGGGGGAGGGCCTAGTTTGTTAGGCCAGAACTGCGGGCCCCAGTGAGAGGGGCTAGATCCGGGGAGAAGGAGCTTGGTTTTTCCCGGATTTAGTTTTAGTTGATTGCAGTTCATCCACTCCTTAATGTGTATCATGGTGGAATGAAAGTTGGCCACAGCATTCGGAGAGTGGAGTGGGAAAATGATCTGCAGATCATCAGCGTCGTTGTACACTGTAATGTCCCATTTTTGAAGTGAGTGGATCAGGGGTCGAAGGTAGAGGTTAAACATTAGGGGTGACAGGGAGGAGCCCTGAGGGACTCCACAGGTAGTGGAAGTTTTGGAAGCTGTGTAAGGGCCCAAGCAGACGGCTTGCGTTCTGCCGGTCAAGAAGGATTGAGTCCATTTGAGGGCAGAACCCTGGATGCTGGCCTGCTCGACACGGTGAAGAAGGATGTTGTGATCAACCGTGTCGAACGCGGCCGACAAATCCGGGAGTACGAGGGCCTGGGGGATTCCAGTGTCAGCGTTCCTCCTAAATGTGTCAAGGACTGCCAGGATGACAGCCTCGGTGGAATGGGCTGGCCTGAAACCGGCCTGGTTAGGTTCCAGGTGGCAGGAGGTCTCGATAAAGTTGGAGAGACACCGGGTGACATGAGCCTCCATTAGTTTAGAGAAGTATGGCAGGAGAGAGATGTGCGGTAGTTGGCGAGTTCCACCGGCTCTGAGCCAGGTTGCTTCAGGAGGGGCACTAGGATGGCCTCCTTGAAGGAGTTGGGGACAGTACCTGTGCAGAGGGTGCCATTCAGCAGAGGTAGGATGCAGTCGGGCAAGTTGAGGCAGACGGTCCGTAGGACCGAGGGAGGACAGCAGTCATTTGGAGAGCCTGATTTTACCCGGTTCGCGAGTTCAGCTAGTGAGTTGGGGTTGAGGGTGCGGAAGTGGGTAAAGATCAGTGAGTTAGGCAAAGGAGTGTCTAGGGGGGGTGTCTGAGGGAGGTGGGGGATGGAGTCCTTGATTTTATTGATTTTCTCGACAAAGAAGAGGTTGAGAGCATCGCAAGTCTCTTGAGTGGGGGTCTGACCTGGGAGAGTTCTATCGTCTGAGGTGAGTTCGTTCATAATTTTGAAGATCTCTTTTGATTTGTTGTCCGCGGACGAGATTCTTTTAGAAAAGTGTTCTGATTTAGCTAAAGAGATTGCATTTTTGTATTCCCTGCGAGCTATGATATATTGTAGTCTGTTAGATACGGAATAGTTGTGTCTCCATGTCCGTTCCAACTGGCGTACCTTCAGTTTGTGTTGCTTAAGGTCGTCAGAAAACCTTCTGTGGGAGTTGGGGTGGCGGGTGGGTGGAACTTTGGTGAGGGGAGCGAATTGGTCGCTGGCAGATTTTAGCCAGGTGCGATGTCGCTTTCCAGCCTATCGATGTTAGTTGGCGGGTTGATGGTTGGTCGGGTGTCTGATAAGGTCGAGAGGAAGCCTTGGGAGTCGTGGGAACTCCATTTGCATGAGAGGCCGCCAGCCATTAAAGGGCCAGGGGTTCTGCCGATATAGGAGGAGGAGGGTTAGGGCTCCTACATCCGTTTTTAGGCTGAAGATTAGATTGTCTACTTCCGGGAGGGCAAGGGAAGAAGTGGAGGTAGAGTTGAGGTGTTTTGATATTATGGCTGCCACCCCACCCCCAGGGCGATCTCCGGGGCGATCGGTATGGAGGATGTAATAGTCTGGGGGGAGGGCCGCCAGGATGTCAGGGAGAGAATCTGTGGTCAGCCAGGTTTCTGTAAGCAGCAGGACGTCTGGCTTCTCGGTAGACAGGAGGATATAGATGTCGGCTTGGTGTTTTACTAGGGAACGGGTGTTCAGATACAGCACCCGGATGAGAGTGTCACTTCTGGCCGGTGTGCCGAAGGGGGGTGCTCTGACGAGGGGGGCGGAGGTCTGACCGTGCAAGGCCAGCTGTAGTGATGCGTCTGGAGGTGGTAGGGGAGGGTGAACAGTGAGGGAGTTGTAGTTCTCTGAGCGAGTCAGCGGAGTATTAAATGGGGTAACCAGCTTGACTGGCCCCTGGGCCCGGTCTGGCGCGGACGGGCGCAGACGGGCTTACCTTTGGCGCGCCCGCTGCGCTCGCCCGCTGCGCGTCCGGGGAATGCACATTGATGTAGGGTGGTGGGGGGCGTGGCCTCACGTAAGTGGGCATGGCCAGGGGCTTGGCGCGAGATGGCGGCGATGGCTTTCCCAACACGCGGCAGCGCTTACATCCGTTGCGCGGGGGAATTTAAGCAGGAATTAGAGGGGGAAAGTGCCCAGTAGTGAGTGACCAATTCTGGTAAAATACAAACAAATACAGTGATTTTTAAAACAATTTAGCGAGCGATTCTCCCGGCTTCCGCCTCAGGAGTGTTCAATGTCCTATAGCGCGGCTTGTAGTCAGCGCGGCTTATGTAGGCTGGAAGAAGTGGGCGTGGCCTCACGTGAGTGGGCGTGGCTAGGGGGCATGGCGCGAGATGGCGGTGATGGCTTTCCCAACCCGCGGCAGCGCTTACATCCGCTGCGCGGGGGAATTTCAGCAGGAATTAGAGGGGGAAAGTGCCCAGGAGTGAGTGACCAATTTTGGTAAAATACAAACAAATTCAGTGATTTTTAAAACAATTTAGCGAGCGATTCTCCCGGCTTCTGCCTCAGGAGTGTTCAATGTCCTATAGCGCGGCTTGTAGTCAGCGTGGCTTATGTAGGCTGGAAGAAGTGGGCGTGGCCTCACGTAAGTGGGCGTGGCCAGGGGGCATGGCGCAAAATGGCGGCGATGGCTTTCCCAACCCGGGGCAGCGCTTACATCCACTGCGCGGGGGAATTTCAGCAGGAATTAGAGGGGAAAAGTGCCCAGGAGTGAGTGACCAATTCTGGTAAAATACAAACAAATACAGTGATTTTTAAAACAATTTAGCGAGCGATTCTCCCGGCTTCCGCCTCAGGAGTGTTCAATGTCCTATAGCGTGGCTTGTAGTCAGCGCGGCTTATGTAGGCTGGAAGAAGTGGGCGTGGCCTCACGTAAGTGGGCGTGGCCAGGGGGCATGGCGCGAGATGGCGGCGATGGCTTTCCCAACCCGCGGCAGCGCTTACATCCGCTGCGCGGGGGAATTTCAGCAGGAATTAGAGGGGGAAAGTGCCCAGGAGTGAGTGACCAATTCTGGTAAAATACAAACACAGTGATTTTTAAAACAATTTAGCGAGCAATTCTCCCGGCTTCTGCCTCAGGAGTGTTCAATGTCCTATAGCGCGGCTTGTAGTCAGAGCGGCTTATGTAGGCTGGAAGAAGTGGGCGTGGCCTCACGTAAGTGGGCGTGGCCAGGGGGCATGGCGCGAAATGGCGGCGATGGCTTTCCCAACCCGCGGCAGCGCTTACATCCGCTGCGCGGGGGAATTTCAGCAGGAATTAGAGGGGAAAAGTGCCCAGGAGTGAGTGACCAATTCTGGTAAAATACAAACAAATACAGTGATTTTTAAAACAATTTAGCGAGCGATTCTCCCGGCTTCCGCTCAGCAGTGTTCAATGTCCTATAGAGCGGCTTGTAGTCAGCGCGGCTTATGTAGGCTGGAAGAAGTGGGCGTGGCCTCACGTAAGTGGGCGTGGCCAGGGGGCTTGGCGCGAGATGGCGGCGATGGCTTTCCCAACCCGCGGCAGCGCTTACATCCGCTGCGCGGGGGAATTTCAGCAGCACTTAGAGGGGGAAAGTGCCCAGGAGTGAGTGACCAATTCTGGTAAAATACAAACAAATACAGTGATTTTTAAAACAATTTAGCAAGCGATTCTCCCGGCTTCCGCCTCAGGAGTGTTCAATGTCCTTTACTAAATGCCTACCTAGTTCCACTCCCATCACATATCTTTGCTTTATTTGTGGATATTCTTTACGTTTTTCGCGAGCCACTGAATTGCTTTCATGTTTTCTTTTTCAAATGTTCCGACATTTGTTTTCCTCACTTTACAAAGTGACTATGTTCACTTTTCAAGCTGGCCTGGTTGCCTGGGACTCACACTTCGATAAACCACAAAGAGAATATTACACACCTTATACGCTTCATTTTCAAGCGCAGCATCATGTTCTTTCCCATAGTCCCTGAAATGTAATTGATTTACTACTGACTCACCAAGGTGTTTGTTATTAAACCTTTAATACTGTAATCCCATGACTAAAAGATAACCTTACAAACCATCTGTTTCCTGTATTTAAATATTTCACAAGTTGAGCACACAAGGCGTGAACCGATTACAATGACGTAGGCCGTAAGAACAAAACCCTGGTTAGGAGACAAACAACTTACTTTGCATGTAATAGTACATGAGAGCAGATCCTCCTCCAGACACCACTCCCAGGTATATGGCCATTTGTTGCAGCCCTTTGATAGAAGCAGGCATCCTGCTGTCTGAAAATAAAGAGAGAATGATTATGATGGACAATAAATTTTAGCATGACAATGCTATTTACTGGTTACAACTAAAACATCCCGATGAGTGAAGAGCCTCAAGAACAAAATGTAAGTATTGTCGGGTTATTGGCAGTTATATTTCCTATTACCGTGTGGCCACCAAAATCAGATGGCCTGCATCAGGTGGTAATTAACTAAAAGCACCAAGAAATATTATATAAAACACTCACACGCAAGACCATGGGTGTTTGCAGCAGGACAATTCAAGGCTCGCAAGAGACACCCTTGATACTACCAAATGCTGCAGTAAATTGTAAAACAGCAGCAACAGCAGCTCGCCAGAAGGAGACTGAGCCAGAGAAGGAGGGCAGAGGGGTTACCTTACCACTGGAATTCACTGGATGTGATGCCCATTATGTACTCACAAGATTTTGCTTTGCTATACTACACTGTCCACTTTGGCCATCACTGAAGAAGGACTGCAGTCCCACATTGGCATTAGGACTTCCAACCCGTGCTCCTGTGTCTGTAAGTAGTCCTCCATCCCTGTGACACTGGTTCTGGCATCATCTCTTGGCATTACCACATGGAATATGTCATACCCCCTTAAGTCACATACTGGAAAGGTAATGAATGCCTCTTTGGAATGGAATACCATGTTTCCCATTGACAAGGAATTCAGTGGCACACGCATAGCATAATAACCACAGCAAATGACTCCAGATCTCCTTAGCCATTTACCTGCATCCATGAACACACACAGATGTTTGTGGGTATCCTGGCAAAGCATCATATACATATACATGCACTAGATCAATAATGCAAACATCTGCACACACCGCACACTGCATGTGCATTTGGGCAAATAAAGTCAAGATTTCAATGCTTGCACATCATGAACTGCTGTTCTCCTTGGTAAGGTGATACATGTTTCACACCACAGTGGTAGGGGGCTGCATGTAGCCAGCAAACCCGGTCTCCTCTTCCCCATTAAGGATGAACCAGGCCTAAAATCAACCATAAGGTATATGCACTTCACGATGAGGGTCAAGAACCACATGAGAAGATGTCGTCACCAAGGCCAGCATACTTAACCTACCACCTACTTAACTCCAAATTAGCTTTAGAATATTGAAAAAACACAGTTTGTAGCTCATTTTATTTATATATACATTATTTCTCCTTCTGAGGAGCATATAATGTTTCTACTGTCACCTAGCGTTTTGCTACAAGAGATGGACTTGGGAAATTTGGTGGGACTCGGGGCTGACGATGATGTTGGCCTTGTGGAAGTAGAGTTGCCACTGCTGACCAGAACAAGAACCATTTGTGGCAGTGCTCGGTACTGGTGCCTTGGAGTAGTGTTGTCGGTCTACAAATGAATCTCGGACAGCCACACTGCTATGAGCCATCGCGTGGTCAGGCACGGCTGGAGTCTGCCAGATATGTAATGATATGCCTTATGCAGCACACCTCTCAGCTGCCCCCCTCAGTGTCCTCCGGTTACCTAGTGGCCTTGCTCTAGCAGAGTGCTATATGCTTATTATGGCAACTCCACAACAGATTGCACTGCGTAAACAGAGTTCCCATCCATTTGCGATCAAAGGACTTCTAATCGTGATCGACTGCTTGTAATTTGATGGTAGCAAGGCAAGGGTGCCAGCTGAGGTTAAAATGGCAGTCTCGTGGGCAATGCTTTTTTAGCTTTGAATCCGTGCAAGTAGAAAGTAATATCCAATGTGTGTTGGTATCAATTTTCCTGTCATCGAAATAACAGCACTTGGTCTGCTGGCAGCAATCTTCGGGCAGAGGGGATGTTGCTTTTCATATGTCGGTCTAATCAGAAAGTAGAAGGCCAGGAAAGTGCTATTCCTGGCTATACCATTATGCTTCAGGGAGTCATTATTTTTTTTTTAGACATGGAAAGAACAAATATGAATACATTTCACCCTGACTGGGTGGAAAGGCACGTGTTGTCTCAACCACATCTGAGTGCGGGAGAGTAATTTCCACTGCATCCAGTTTTACAGGAAGTTTTTAGATGCACACACTCAGATGTAGTGGATTGCTTTCATATGTTGTGGTCCTACCCCCAACCTACAGTCATATTCGTGTCGTATTTTTGCTTTTTTCAGGAAAAAAAATAATTTTATATCCTTTAGAATTACATCTAAAACTGCCTTTTAGGAATCACTTCTGGACCAAGCTTATTTTTGAGGGGGTGGAGAGGAGAGGACACCGTCTGGTTATAGTTGTGACTGTAACTCAGTTTGGTTAAAACTAAATAGAAATCAGACTTCCCCGCGTTATACTTTAGCAGGACATCCAGGATGTTAAAGATTTGTCAATTGGGATATTAGTTTGCAATGAGAAACAACACAATTTCTAAATGTAATAGTTTTGGAACAATTTTACAATAGCCAATGGAGTAACGCAAAATGATGAGGTGAGGCGCATAGCTTGGCCAGTAAGATTGTGGGTGTGTGAGCTGTAGAATTTCCAACAATTACGCTGGCACACAGGAGTTTACTTACCAAATTCTTATGCAGTGCTGAATCCAAAAATGCTGTGTGTGCTGCATGGGAAGGAGAGAGCAGGAAAGCACAGATATGGCACTCTCCTCCATTCTCCTTAGCGCCTGTGGTAGGCGGGCACCACACACACTTCTTTGCACAATAGTGCAAGGGTGGCTGCAAGAGTGTAGCATAGGTTTTGTGCAGGAAGGGTACCCTTCCAGTATAAAATACAATGCTTAGACTAATTTTAATACTTTTCCCACTTTGTATTTGTGCTGTACAGTGCAGCTCACATGCAAAGTCGGAACACAAAAGAGAAATAAAAGCATTTCTCCTTGAGAGTGCCTTTTTGAAAAGGGCATTATATTTTCACGCAAAACTATCTACTTTATTTAGTAAATACGATTTTGCATCAAAAAACCATGGGTTGTTGCATGGGAACGCCCTTGGCGCTAAGTAATGCAAAGTAGTGATATGCTCTTATTTGCATCACTTTCAAGTGAATTTCCAGTGTAGTGTAGTTCCTATATTCCCAATAGGCTCTGCGCATTGGAATAATATAAACAGCAGTGTAGATGTAGGACTGAGGTTGACTAGGTCTCTACTGACTATATTAGACTTAATTAGTTTTGCCAGCTAGCTCAGAGGTCACTAGAAACTTTCTCGAGTAAACAAGGAGGAGTTTAACTTCCCTGGATAGACAAGAAGGGATTAGCTTCTGACAACCATATAAAATGACAACTTTGCTCCCTCAGAATAAAGAGTGTATCTCTAGAGTCGTGTGAAAACAATAGACGGTTATTTCACTCAGTCAATCGTGCGTACTTAGTTTCACCAGAGTGCAGAGAAATAGAGAGACGGGCGTTTTCAATAAAAGGTGTTATTTATTGAGCATGCAAGAGAAATGAATTGTCACAATTGCAATACTTAACATAAAGTAAAGTGCGTACAGTAAAAGGAGTATTATGAAATAATACTGTAAAAGCATTGATATGGTTTCTTAGCCATATGATACTTTAAAATGGATAAAATATATACATATACATAAAAACATTGACTAACGTACTCAACTGGTGCTTCTAATCTACGCCTACCCCGGTGTACCTGACCTAAGCCTAATACATGGGAAGGAGTAAGTAAGTTGCAGTTTAAGTTAAGTTAGGTTTTTGCCAAGGATCTGAATCAAGAATTCTGTTAAGGGTTTAGTCAGCTCCGTACCTTGTTTCTTAGAATGAAGGAGGTCTTGTATCTCTCTCTCAGGACTCGATATCCCAGCAACCCGCAAAGGCGGCTGGAAACACCGGAGCTGGATTTTCTCGGCTGGAGAAAAAGACAGCGTCTCTCTCAGTGCGTCAAAAGGGAGGGGCGGCTTCCTTCGGCTCCTCGCATCAGCTGGGCTTCCGGGCAAGTAGATGGCCGCTCTGCTCCAAACCACCGTGTGTTTGCTTAAGGCAACGTTGGTATATTTATACCTGAAAGGTGCCGGGTTTGACGTAAGGTTGGACATAAGACGTCACCAAGAACAGTTCTTTCTGACTCTAGGAGTTTTTGTGCAAATCAAAACAAGAGCAGGGGGATTTCCCGGGCTGCTGGAGGCTTGGTTTGTTTAAAGAACGCGTTGTACTTTCTAGGAGTCTAGGGGAGTAGCCTTGCCGTATTTGGACTGCATGGGCTATTACTAAATATGGATATGATTCTTATGCCTTTATAAAAGTTACTCCTGATAGGTTCACTCAAGTCTGGAAACAGCCAGTCTTTACAAGCTCGGATGACATTGAGATAGCTCTTTTAAAATTTGACTCCTCACTGATGGAAGCCATTAACACTCTGGCTCCTCAGAAAATAGTCAAGCAACCTACCATAGCTAAAAGGGAAGCATGGTACACTGAGGCCCTAAAAACAGAAAAACAGGGGTGTAGGAAATTGGAGAAACCATGGAGACGGTCACATAAGGGGGAAGATAAAGATCGCTATTTAACAGCTATGGCCACCTACTATAAAAATATAAAAAGAGCAAGGAAAGTCAGTCTTACCTCCCAAATAACAGAGGCAGGTAATTCCACCCGAGAGCTATTTAAAATCATACAGACTTTTACCAACCCTGTAATATGTGAGAGCCCGGATGTTTTTACTCAAGATCTCTGTGATAACATCTCCCAGTTCTTTGAAGAAAAAATTGAGGGAATATATAAAAAAATTACGAAAGTCACAGGTCCTTTAGAGACTTTGGCTCCTGAGACTCTCCCCACAATGACCCCTGATAAAATGCTTCATGTAATCCCAGAAGTTACCTTAAAAGACCTGACCACTCTTATTGGTAATATGAAGACTGGCTCCCCCACTGATCTGATCCCTGCAAAAATGATTTCCCCTTTGGTGGAATCATTAGGCCCCACTATTCAGAAGCTTATAAATCTTTCCTTTGCCGAGGGACAACTTCCACAACCCTGGAAAGAAGCGGTAGTGAACCCTATACGGAAAAACACCACTCTTCCCTGGTCAGAACTCTCCAACCTCCGCCCTATTTCCCTTCTCCCTTTTATTAGCAAATTGGCTGAGAAACACGTTAATACCATCCTTTCCAAATTTATCGAGGCGACAGGGGGCCTGGACCAATCACAATCTGGGTTCAGGCCCAACCACAGCACTGAATCGGCCCTCCTCTCTGTGACTGATAAGATCAAAATGTCACAGGATAGAGGAGGTTCCATGATATTAGTGCTGTTGGACCTGTCTGCGGCCTTTGATACCGTGTCCCATAACATCCTTCTCAGCCGCTTGCAGGGAGTAGGGATCGGAGGCTCAGTACTATCTTGGCTGGAGAGTTTTCTTTCCGGGAGATCGCAATCTGTCAGCCTGGGCCCCTATCGTTCCACCTCGAAGGCGCTCACAAAGGGGGTGCCACAAGGCTCATGTCTCAGCCCTACATTGTTTAATGTATATGTGGCCCCCCTTGCTGAGATTGTGCGGAAGTATGGGTTCATACCGGTTTCCTACGCTGACGACACCCAGCTCCTCTACCCTTTCAGCTCCCTTGGCCCTACAGTCAAGGAAAATTTTGCTGAGGGTATGAGGGCAGTGTCACATTGGATGGCCGCAAATTGCCTCCAATGTAACGTTGCAAAAACAGAGGTTATGCTCTTTGGCAGGGCGAGCCTTCTCTGGTCTCCTGAATGGTGGCCGCTGGACTTGGGCCCAGTTCCTACATCTAAGCCTCATGTAAAAAATCTAGGGGTTAAGATTGACCAAAAACTGACCCTTAAGGAGCATATCAATCACATTGCAGGACTTTGCTTTTACACCATTGGCCTCCTAAGACGAGTATTTCCATATCTTCCTGATACTTACAGGAAGACACTCGTGCAGGCCTTGGTCACTAGCCGCCTGGACTACTGCAACGGCCTGCTGACGCTAGCAAACGCTGATGCAGTAGGTCGTTTGCAGGTAGTCCAGAACACGGCCAGGTTGGTTATGGGTGTACCGGCCAGGACTCCCTCTAAGCCTTTGTTGGTAGAGCTCCATTGGCTCCCTATACGGCAGCGTATCAGCTTCAAAATATGCTGCACGGTCCACAAATGCTTATATGGGGACAGTCCTAAATATCTATCTCAAACTCTTGAACTGTACCAACCCAGCCGGTCACTTCGTTCGAGTAACCAAGCACTCTTAAAACCCCCTGCAACAAAAAGAGCTAGGCAGGGAGACCGAGCATTCTCATCGGTTGGTCCTGCCCTATGGAACAAACTTCCCATAGAAATAAGGATGAATACCAACCATCTATCCTTTAGAAAAACCCTGAAAACTCTCCTCTTCCAGGAAGCATTTCAGGCCCTTTGATGCATTTAAAGACTACGATAACTTTTGGCTGGCAAAGCGCGGAGATACCCTTATGGGATTGATTCCAGCGCGATACAAGAAATTAAAATAAAATAAAAATAAATAAATAAGGATATTATTTATTATAACCACATAAGGGCATAAATCGGGAATATCGAATTAGGGTCCTAGATAGAAACACAACACCCACTCCACGAATTAATGTCCATCATTACTAACAACTAAGCAATATTAACATAATTGATGCATGTGTGTTTTCCAACCCACCCCAAAATACATAAATTGCATTTGAAATGGTATATGGCAAATACATGAAAATGAGTATTGGTACTGTACGCTTTTCAAGCAGTGTTATCAGTCAGTTAAATGCAAATATATATATATATCAGCTGAATGAATTGCGAAAATTACACATGAAATGGCTCTGAATACAGAAAAGAAGGTCGAGACCATTCCATCACATATTTATACAAATGCTGTACATGTGCTAGAGGCTGAGGTAAAATATTGTCTCTAGAGTTCCTAAAATAGAAGCTCTGTTCTCTAAGAATAGTTCTACTTTAAGCAGAGTACTTTGTGCCAGAAAAAGGGTAAATATTTTGGAAGTGAAAAAAAATAATTTCGCTCTCAAGGGAAAAAACAGTTCCAATTGTTTTCAGTAGCTGTGTTTATCAAAAACTGAAGGCCGAATTCAGAGTTCAGGGAACGCTGCGTGCTCGTTGTTTAAAAAGTTATTCTTTTTGTTCAGGGGAGAACATCATTTCATGCACAAAATTCGGGATAATGCCCAGAACTGTTTCAAAGGGTGCTAACAGTCCCGAAAAAATTGTCTTAAATACACATGCGATGCCACTGGCATCAGACATGTTTAAAATTTGACCTAACATTTCTACGAAATGCACGGGGCAATTTGTTGATAATGGGGAATGTATCTCTGCTGCTGTCCTTGCAACATGTTCATACGTCTCTTTGGACGAGGTTAAAAGCACAGTTGTCTGTAAAAGAATGGATTTCTTTCTGCTTAAAGTAGCAATTCGTATAGAAGAGATATTCAAAGAAGGCCATATTGCCTCCTCCATGTCTGGATTGCTGTTTGGATACAATACTTGCACACAGCAAGTGACCATGGAACTAACGCTCACGAGATAGGCTTTTCCTGGCACCATGCCACAACAGCTGTGGTCACTTATTAGAACGTAGCTGCCGTTGGAAAGCTGTCTAAAGAATGGCTCTATCTGTGTTGCAGGAGTGCCGTGCAGGTGACATGAAAGGTTATTTGAAGACCCTTCGCAGGCCCCATGCAAGTTAATACCTTGACACAGAAGTGTACCGCTTAGTGATTTTTTACAATTGTTACCACTAAGAAATAGCTCATTTTTCCCTTCACTATAACATTTGTGTGTATAAGGTAATTTCCATGTTGACTTGATGTATCCTTTACCCAACCTTTCATACAGGCCTGCTGGTATATATTTTTGGCAATACTTAAACTGGAAAGTTGTTATTGGGATTGTTCATTCTATGTATTATCCATTCAATAACAGGTCTTTCTGACATTGTTAATGGTAATCTCTCAAGTTTTTCAATGCTCAGAATCGTATAGTCTGCGCTTTTTTGTGCCAAACTGATTTGTTTATCAGTAAGGTTAAAGATAGAGAATAATGATGTTGTGTTGATTAAACGCCATGGCACGTAGCCTGAACGCAGATTTTGCAACGTTCAGCCAAGCTGTACAATAGAACGTAATTGGGACTGACCATGTTGTAACATTAGCAAGTCCTGCTCTATTATATCAATAGCAGATGATACAATGCTGTCCAGTGAATATATTCTGGAGGGCAGAGTCGTTAACCCATTGTCCACTACAGAAAGTGATCTTTCCAAATTAATACGATCGATTTCTCGTATTTTTTCAGCTGTTTCAATTTGTGTTACTTTCCAAGCCTCGTTGTAAGCAGCGTATATACCGGCGTATATGAAGCGTTTTTGACGCTGTTTGCGAGGTCCCAGTATGAAATCACGCTAGTCAGCACCGTCTTTAAGTAAAGTCAAGTGTTGCTTAATTTCAGCCAGTGTGGATTTTTGTAGCCGTTCGAGGCATAGTTTCCCTACACTGTAAGTTGTAACTATCCCTGGATGTTGTCTCTGGGAATATCTTGGGTCTGGCCTGTTCAGTTTTAACCCCTGTATTTTGTTCAGGAATCTATCTTGACAGTTATTTGTGTCTGTGGGCCAGATCAACCATTTTTTCCAATCAGGATTTGTTCTGTTTTGCTGAAAAATATGGGATACGTCTATCTCCACATCTGTAGTGCTATTACTATCAGGTATGGGCTTAGGAATAGACGGTTTGTTTAAGTCTTTTATCTTGGCTAAACCAAGACAGGTTGTTTGCTGAATGGTGTCATTCAGGAATATTATCTGTTCTGGGATCATGCAGGCTCTAAATAATGCTTCTAAACCTTGGACCTGCCATTCTTTTGTACCCCAGATGGTTTTTGTTTCAATGTTGTTTTTCCAGAATTCAAAACCAAATGTAGTCCAATTTAGCTTTATTCGATTTTGTTTAAAAACCATAAAAGCATACATGTTAAAAAAGAAATAAAATAAAACAATCATGACAATAATTTCATACAAAATGCATAGAATGACAGAAGGATAAAACATTTGTATATGCTGCATCAATAAATTCTATTCTTTAGCAGTCATTTTTTTTCCCATGCCCATGTCCAGAGTACATTTTTTCAGGGTGATTAAGGGCAGGAAAGCCATGGCCACAGAGTACACGGGTAATTCTGCCCTTCGGATGAACTGACTCGGCCCTTGGTTTTAGGCAGGTGGTATATGCCATACTTGGGTAAAAGTCACGAAGATCCCAGACAGATATAGGGCCAACACCTTCACGGGGATACGAAGTTCGCATGTAGGGAACAACTAAACTGCTTCTAAATTTAATTAGAACAAGATCACCATCAATGTCTTTTTTAAGGGGACCTAGCCAACCCACCCTTCTAACGGCCATGATGGTACCGTCCAATCCTAAGGGCAGGGGCCTATTTTTAGTTAGCCAGTGCGTGGTTTTGTTACGTAAATCTTCGTCCCGCTCAATGTTCCCACGTTTGAGTACTGGAACTCCCGCAAGAACACACACAAAGGGTGCAGCCTCCGGGGGTAACTGTATGTGTGCTGTATTATTTGGCTCTACTCTTGTAGCTGTATGTTGTTTGGGGCCGGATTTGGGTTTAGCTTTAGGGGCATTGGAGGGTAAAAGGATAGGGACTACATGGTGAAGTTGATTATTACTGGTTGTAACAGATGGATTGGGACAAGTTGGTGCTAAAGGTTTATCGGCACATAATTGGTTGGACTTAATACATTTCTCTATGCCCAACAACCTATCCTCTAGGGTGGAAATCTTAGCAATCAATGGTGAAATAAGTGAACCGACCATTTGTTCAATCTGGGACAAAATATTTGAATTAAAAGTTATTACCAATTGGTCCATTTTTTCTTCCAGTTTTAGAAAGGGGTTAGTTGGAATCAATGGAGAGCTAAAAGACAATTTTTGTTGTTTTAGTTTGTTCCCTGTAAGGTTAAGCCCATCCCTCTTCCTTTTGCTAGTTTCGTACTGAGGGTTAACTGTGGTTGGTGTATTAACGATTTGGGATTTGGGAGGATGTGCCAGAGGACTTGGGATTGGTGTTGACATAACAGAACAAGGTAAGAGAGTTTTAGTGTCATTTCTCGGTACCACAGTGGCATAACTAGTTTTGCAAAGAGAATTTAGCTCGTCCAACAACGAGAGTTGCACTATACCATTAATTGGATCTAGCGACTGATCAATGAGTATGCTAGTCATTGCAGATACGTTCGTTAAGGTAGTAGGTGGAGATGGCATACAAAGAACTTGTGACCCTGGGAGCAACCCTTTATGGCTGATGGGTTTATTGGTCATTCCCTTGTAAGACATAGTAAAATATGCAACGTTAAGATCTAACAAAACTGCAGAAATAAAACAGAAAGTGTAAGAACTATTAGCAACTTAAGTCCAATGGCCAATCTCTTGCCGGAGTGTCAGAAAGATCTACCAGTTATTACCTTGACAGTGTCTTAGGGTCAAAGGGGGTGGCCCCGTCCCGTCCTCTTCGTGCCTCTGAGGGCCACAGAGGGCCCGCCCTTTGCCCGGGCTTAGCCCGGCGGCGCCCGGGTGTATTTGAGCGCAACCGGGCGTCTGGACAACGTAGGCGGCGTCCTGGCCGCAAGATCTACCGGGTAATGTAGTCCCTTGGTCCCGGAGTAGGCGGGAGGGGTCAGGAGCAGGAGCACGGACTGCCTGGTGCTCCGTGCGGCAGAACGCAGTTTGCGGGAGCAGCGTCCTGCAGGTGAGTGCCCCCAAAAGACTCTGGCAATATCCCCGCTTCGCCGGGGCTCCCAGGTGTATTTGAGTCAAAACCAAATGTAGTCATTTTTTCATAAAATGTTTCAGAATAAATCAATTTAGTATTTGTCAACATTGTTTTCATTCCTGTCTTATTTAACATTTTAAAATAAAACGTTTCTGCATCACTTGTGTTAAACCCTGAGAAGTATGATAATTTCTCATAAAATGTTTTCGAGCTGCCTTTAGGCGGTGTTGCACAATGTTCCCATTGGTTATAGTTAAAAACATTTCTAGGTTGAGCATTTCTATGCAAATAGTGATGACCATAATGATTATAACAATATAACTTTTCATAATTTGATGAACCCTGCAAATAATCATGTTCTGTAAATTTGGCTGACATTACTAAATCTGACATCATATTATTAATATTATCAAAGTCCCAATCATCAGAAAAAGTACTTGGTTTTACAAAGTCACTTAATGAAACCCTGAACTGGTGTGGATATTTCAAGAGCTCAATCGGGCCATAAATTTCATAATCCGTTTTGTCCCATGCTACCCCACCGGGTATTGGATTGGCTGTGATGTTCAATGATGACAGTTCTCTTTTCTCAATGTGAGATGACTTGTGAGGCTTTAGGACCAAGTTGATGTTCTAACTTGCTGTGTCCATTGTACTGTATTTTCCTTCAATGAATTTTCCCAAACATAGAACCATGATGAGCCAAAGTAAGAGGAAAAGTACACCAAACACAATCCAAAATTCAATCCATGGAGAAATCAGATAGGTTTCTTTGAGTTGATGAAAGAGTTCAGTTACTTTGTCTTTGAATGTTTTTGTTACTGGCGTTTCTTCATGTTCACTTGGATCATCAGAAAAGTCATCGAAATTGATGAAGTAGCCAGATGTAGTGTAGTTCTGTCAGTTGTTGGAAGTGCTTCCGGATTTTCTTTAGTCTTTGGATCTTTCTTTGAGACATTAGTATAGTCCGATGCTACATCATTGTAGATAGGTGTTTCTTCATGAACTGTTGCAATTTGGGTTTCAAGAGGCACAAGTTCCATGGCTTTGTTGCATAGTCCTTTTTTATTCACTGCAGGTTTATCGAATGTGATTAGTCTCTCAGTTTGAACCTCTTGGATTGTAGCAAGATTTGGTCTTCTGCTATTTCTTGGGAGTCCACTGGGCCTACTACTTATTATTGGCCACATGATTGTGGTTTTACCAGGTCGATGGATACAACTCGGTTCTCCTTTTTACCAGCAAGGGGCGGTAGTACTACTGATCTTGTTCCGCTGACAGCTAAGACAGGTACTGTTTTTCTGTAAGAAGGCCCAAATTCCTTCTTCACCGCGATCTTTTCTCTGAACAGATCCCCAATCTTTGGAATCCAGACAGGTCTTGCTGGGGCAGGTGGTTTTTCTTCAGTGGCTGTTGGCTTTCACTTTATATTACTCAGACTTCTTCTTGTTTCATTTAAGTCCTGCAAAACAGCCAAACGGTCTTTGATATCAAAGGCTTTTTCTTCTACCACTGAAGTGTGACTATCTAAGTCCTGGATATGCATTCTAGTACCGAACAATAGTTCGTAGGGAGTGAGACCTTTTAGAGAATTTCTTGGCAGATTGTTAAGACTACGTTGGACACTTGTTAAATGTTTGACCCACCCATCACCCGAACCTAATACCCTCGCCGTTATAGATTGCTTTATGTCCCGGTTTTTTCTTTCCACTAACGCAATTCCCTCAGGATGGAATGGAGAAGAGTACCGCAATGCAATGCCCATGCTGGCCATGGCCTCCTTGTAAGCCCTAGAGCTAAACGCAGGACCCTGGTCAGAATGTAGCATGCCAATTGCGTATGTGCCGATAAAGACTCGCAAATCTTTTATAACAGCTCTGGCGTCAGCCGAGCGCTGGGGTCTGCATTTTAAGTGAATCTAGTCTTAATATTTATGGGATCGCATTTCTCCTGCTGGATTTTTGCGTATAGATAGCCTTATGCTTTCTAATAGAGGTGTCCTGGCACTAGTCTGGTCCGGTTCACGACTGCGATCTCGGTTGCAATCAGGACAATCTTTTGCAAATTTGTAATGTTGCAAGCTCATCCCCGGCCACCAGTGTTCTGATTGTAATTCTTTTAGAGATTTCACGATCTCTAGGTGTCTTAGACCCAATCCCATGTGTGCGTCTTCAATCAAGAAGACTCTCCGGTTCGTGTTTGGAATTACTCTATCCCCTACTCCGGGATTTGAGCAAAAGGAACGGAGTTTGCATCTATTATGTATGTATAATTGAGTGGATAGCCGAGAGGTAATGCTGCATAGTCGCCTTTTAATGAAGCTTTTACCGCCAGCATGGTTTCTCCGTCTATGTATTTTTTAGAACGCTTTTTTGTGGCTACGGAAGCCGGTTGGTCCGCTTCTGCTGTGACTCTGTTAGCCAATGAATTCCCTGCAATGTGAACGCCATCACGTTGATGACTCAGTGTATGTATCACGTGAGTCTTTTGTAGTTCTTTCTGCAAAAGAACTACTTGTTCTCAAAGCTTTTTATGCTTTATTGTGGCACCTGTGTCATCTTTGTAACCGTTTTTGATCCATGTCTGCATGTCATTATTGTAAGACTTGACGCAGTAATGCGAATCGCACACTATGAGTGTGGGGAATTCGCGATCGGCATTTTCAAGCGCCATCTTTAAAGATCTTATTTCTGCTCGCTGAGCTGTACAGTTTCTGAGTGATTCAGTTTTGGTAATTATTGGTCTGAATTTACCAAAGCGCCAGCGACCTTTAACAATCGCGCACGCTGCGTTGTAGGATTTTTTCTCTACATCGTAGTGTTGTGCAAATCAGTCCATGTAGATTACACATGTGTACTGTTCGAGAGGCAGAATTTCGATTGGCAGAGGATATTCTTCTTCATATTCTAGATCTTCTACTTTTTTCATTTTCGGGTCAAAATAGTATTTCACGTCTTCTGCAGCGAGAGAATTTTCCCATTGTATCCATTTTGGATCTAATGCCACAGCAGTCAAATTGCGTGGGCTTGTTAATGCCTCAAGGGCTGATTCTGCTGTTAAAACAGTTATTCTTCTGCCTTGGGCTTGGGCTCTTTCTTTTGCTGCAGCAGTTTGAACCGCTATTAGAACCTTTTCAGTAGAACTGAATTTAATTTCAGCTTGTGTGTACAAGTGTGATTTGTAAGCTATTGGTAACGTTTCTCCCTCATTAGAGGTTATGTACGTGAATCCGCATCTTCCTGGGACGTTTTCGCGAGTTTGCAATTTAGTTTTAGCTAACATGTCTGTTTGCAATGATCTTAAAATTTCTGTGTGTTTCTGAGTCCAATTTATTGGTTTGAAATCAGGTTTTATTAATTCATAGAGAGGTTTAACCCTCTCTGCATAATTTAGAATGTATGTTCTTCCGAAATTCAGGAAACCTAGTATTGATTGTAAGTTCTTCAGCGTTTTAGGTGCTTGGAGTACAGCACACTTCTCTAATAAGTTATCTGCTAGGCTTTTGCCTTCACTTGATAATTCATATCCTAAAAATAGGACAGTTAGATGGGCAATTTGTGACTTTTTAAAGTTGAATTTGTAACCCTCAGCTCTTTTCAAGTGTGTCTCCAGGTCATCATCTGTGAGATAGATGTCATCGACATAAGATAATGCCTCATCATCATATATTTGTAGTAACTGTTACTCTTGCTGAGAATAATCCTGGGCTATTCTTGAATCCCTGTGGGAGTCGACAGAAGTGTTTGTGCGACCCCATTATTGAGAAAGCGGTCAAATACCTGCTTTCAGGTGCAATGTTTTGACAAAAGAATCCATTAGAGATGTCTAATGTCGTTTTATATTTTTTGCGCACAATGTTATTCATTAGTGCTGCACTGTGTGAGTTTTGTACTGTAAATGTTTTGCAGCAGGAGTTTAGGTGTCTGTAGTCCAAAACTAGACGATATGAATCGTCTGGCTTGGAGACAGGAAACAAAGGATTGTTCATTTGTGAGGTGCATGTTTCAATCACCCCCTGATATTCAAGTTGATCTAAGATCTCCCTGACTTGCTTTTTAGCTTTTTGCTTAACAGGATACTGCTTTTGTGCAGTAGGTTGACTTTTTATTCTGGATTTTATGGTAAGGAGAATCCTCATCCCATCCTACATGATTTTTATATAATGCAGGAGCTTGGGCTACTGCCCATTTTCTTGCTAATGTGTATTTTTTATGAATTGGAATATGATTTGAGAAGGCAGGCATAATCATTTCTTCGCCATGAGGGCACTCCCTGACAAACTCTGGTGGCCAGTCTTTCTCAGCTAACAGGATGTCATAGCCTTTCGAAAGGTTATCCCAAAAGAGACCCCTTACTTTCCTAGTCTTGTCCCCCTCTATACGTAATGTTATTTCGTATAACTTATGGGGTTTGCTAACTCTGGTGTCTGCAGTTTCCACTTGAATGTATTCATTCGTGTCCACTGTCTCCAGAAGATTCATCAGGATCTTGCGAGCTATGGTCACTTCTGCTGCGCTGTCTAGCATTGTCTGGGCCCACTCTACGTTTTTCAGTTGTGTCCTCAGTATCCTCGGCATGTTTTATTATTTTAATATTGGCTACCTTCCTTCTTGGAAATTGTAATTTTTTACTTTGATGAGCAGGTTCCTTGTCTTTGGACTTGACGTACTCTTCCTTGTGTTCTGACCGTCCTCTTCTTTCCGATTTCTGTGAGGAAGTCTGAAAAGATCGAGAGGGACGTTTATCAATGTCTTGATATCTGTCAGGTTTCCTCAATTTATCCCTATCTCTAAGGTTGTATCTTTTCTCAGAGGGCTCCCTCTGGGGAGACTTGCCTCCTCTTTCCGGAGATCTATCTCTCCGTTGAGGAGACCTTCCTCTGAACTGGAATCGTTTTTCCCTGGGAGTGGATTGTTTATTACCCTCCCAATGCTTTTTAGGAGTATTAAAATTATTTTTAATAAATGTTTGTTCAGGATTTTCAAGTAGTTGGGGTTTTACTGGTTTCCCACCCAAACTATCTCTACCTAGTTCTTCATAGGATTTTTCTATGATTCTGGCAAGTTGAAGAGGTTGTTCTGCTATATCGGTTTCTTTTCATTTCTGGAGGTATGTTATATCATCCATTGCCAATTGAACTAATTCTCTATATGCCTTTGTTAATTCTTTTAGTTTAACTAAAAGTTCTTCACTTGACATTTTTTCAATGTCGGGATGTGGTGTGTAGCTGGCTAGAACCGGCCACGTGGCTCCTGGTCTACCTAGTGGACCGAGCCTGGTGATATGATTTTGATGTTTTAGGGCGCCATTAAACCAGAGCAGGCGCTCTTGGTAAGTTAGTGGGATTTCAACGTCCTCTAAAGGAGAGTATTCATCCGGAGGTTCCCCTATTTTGTAATAGTGGAATTCGTGTGTCACAGCGTGTGCTGCTGGAAAATGTATCCATGAATAGAATACGAATATGACTGTACCACCTCGTGATGATACTCCATTTTCTATAAGTTTTGTAGTTATAGTTCTTCTTACATTTGCCGGAATGATAATAGCATTCGGGTCTTCATCTTGGAGACTTGTGTCTTCCGCTAGGAGTTGAGCTGCTGTTCTAGCTCTATCCCTTTCTTCGTCACTTTCCGTCATTTTTACTAACAGAAAGCATTTTGTTGCAGATCAAGTTTCAAGGAAACAAAGATTAGGTGCACAATATTTTGGAACACTGTATCCTTCAACGTTGACTAAACCAAAAACTATACATAGGAATCTCTTCCTACTAAGTTCCGGCGGATTTTAACCTTTTACCCACTCCAGACGTCTATTGGAGTATTTACAGGAAAAGGGGTCTGTGTGAAAAAGCACGCCTAAGTTACTCTAATGTCTTGCGTTAGATTATCGCCTTACCAAACGTTGGGCGCCATGTAGTGTAGTTCCTATATTCCCAAAAGGCTCTGCGCATTGGAATAATATAAACAGCAGTGTAGACGTAGGACTGAGGTCGACTAGGTCTCTACTGACTATATTAGATTAGTTTTGCCAGCTAGCTAAGAGGTCACTAGAAACTTTCTCGAGTAAACAAGGAGGAGTTTAACTTCCCTGGATAGACAAGAAGGGATTAGCTTTTGACAACCATATAACACGACAACTTTGCTCCCTCAGAATAAAGAGTGTATCTCTAGAGTTGTGTGAAAACAATAGACGGTTATTTCACTCAGTCAATCGTGCGTACTTAGTTTCACCAGAGTGCAGAGAAATAGAGAGATGGGCGTTTTCAATAAAAGGTGTTATTTATTGAGCGGTCTTCTTTCTCATGCAAGAGAAATGAATTGCCACAATTGCAATACTTAACATAAAGTAAAGTGCGTACAGTAAAAGGAGTATTATGAAGTAATACTGTAAAAGCATTGATATGGTTTCTTAGCCAAATGATACTTTAAAATGGATAAAATATATACATATACATAAAAACATTGACGAACGTACTCAACTGGTGCTTCTAATCTACGCCTACCCTGGTGTACCTGACCTAAGCCTAATACGTGGTAAGGAGTAAGTAAGTTGCAGTTTAAGTTAAGTTAGGTTTTTGCCAAGGATCTGAATCAAAAATTCTCTTAAGGGTTTAGTCAGCTCCGTACTTTGGTTCTTAGAATGAAGGAGGTCTTGTATCTCTCTCTCAGGACTCGATATCCCAGCAACCCGCAAAGGAGGCTGGAAACACCAGAGCTGGATTTTCTCGCTGGAGAAAAAGACAGCGTCTCTCTCAGTGCGTCAAAAGGGAGGGGCGGCTTCCTTCGGCTCCTCGCATCAGCTGGGCTTCCGGGCAAGTAGATGGCCGCTCTGCTCCAAACCACCGTGTGTTTGCTTAAGGCAACGTTGGTATATTTATACCTGAAAGGTGCCGGGTTTGACGTAAGGTTGGACATAAGACGTCACCAAGAACTAACAGTTCTTTCTGACTCTAGGAGTTCTTGTGCAAATCAAAACAAGAGCAGGGGGATTTCCCGGGCTGCTGGAGGCTTGGTTTGTTTAAAGAACGCGTTGTACTTTCTAGGAGTCTAGGGGAGTAGCCTTGCCGTATTTGGACTGCATGGGCTATTACTAAATATGGATATGATTCTCATGCCTTTATAAGGATATTATTTATTATAACCACATAAGGGCTTAAATTGGGAATATCGAATTAGGGTCCTAGATAGAAACACAACGCCAGTGCAAAACGTGAAGTAAATTGGGAAAAAGATTTTGCATCAATTTGAGTAACTTTTGTGATGCAAACATGGAACAAAATCTTAATAAATATACCCTATAATGTTAAAATGTAGAATACGACAAGCAGGGGGCACAACAAGAGGGGCTTAAGGGGCAGTGGAAAGGGCAAGTAATGCAAATTGGTATGGGTACCAAGTGAGAGAAAACACATTATTTGTGAAATAACCAAACAATGTTAAATGTTCTTTTCAAACAGAGAGAGGGAGAGTGTGTGCATTTTTAGTTTGTGTGTGTGAAATCCAACAGACACCTCACTTTGCCCTACTGAAAACTCCTGTAACCAACTATTTATCACAGAAGACATTTATTAGGGCGGTGTAACATCCCAAGACCCCGAGAAGCTATGTACCTGAATGGGGTCCACCAGGAGAATGTGGTGAGTAGTCTATGAGACTCCCATTTCTTTCAAACATTCATATGTCATAAGCTGAGCAAGGGGCCCTGAAGGTTGGGGGCACTTGTGCCACAGGGGCTGTAGGGGCTTATATTATGCCCCGTTCTCTATCATCCTTAATAATGAATTGGTGGAGGAGTAATGTTTTACAGATGGAAATTAGTGTATTTATGATGTACATTTTCTCAGTTTTTATCTTGGCATGTGGAATAACAATCAATGTTTACTGCTTTTGTATGTGTTGGTATCTAACCAATAAAACTTGAATCAAGTTGGGGGGGTAGGTGAAGTGTGCGTGGCTGCAGGTATATGGAAGGCATCTTGTGCAACATGCTCAACTTTTGTCAGATCAAGGTGGGATCCTTGACCTTGCGCACCTTCACCACATCTCCTGACCAGAGCTGTTAGTTCTAGAGTGACTCGTTTACCTGGTCGTTACCATCATTCGCTCCTTTTTCCACTCCCTGGCCTCCAACCACAAAGGCTACGACAATAGCATGGGAATCTAAACATTAGAAAGACCACAGATAATTCACGGTGGATATACTTCTTTGCAAACCATTTAAATTCTCATGCTGTAGTCTGTTTTGAGAATAGAAGGTATTGAAGTACAGGTGAGAAATTGAGGATTCCTATAGAGAGAGAGAATAGTTACGATGCACATTGTGTTTAATCTTGAAGCTCTATAAGGTGGTTTAGGTGAATTTCAATTTAACTATTTGATTTAATAAGGTCAGTATTAAAGAAGATTAGCATGATTCTTCATATATATAGGTCATCATCAATATCAATATCTTTATGTGAAGTTTGGTGCGATATATCAGTATGACAGAGTTCATGTCTATTATGGATTTCTCTTACCATAGGTCAACCACTGTTAGATGTAAGATAAATGTTTTTTTTTAAATATATAAAGTGTTGTATATTTACTTGTTATAAGATTATTAACTCAATTGGAGACTACACTATTATCATCATCTTGTGAACAGTTGGATGTCTTATGTAATATAGGAAAATAATAATATGAAAATTACTCTCACAATTATTTTCCTTAGATGTTTAGAGAAAACGAAGTCTATGATCTCCACAGTTTCTTGTTTAATACTCTGTATATCATGAGTGAGCATATACACCTGTAGTTGTAGGTATTTTGTGTAGGTGTATTTGTGACAATTAATGTTCATATTTGTGGTCTATCTCATAACTGTTGAAATATAAGGTTTTTATCTAATTATAAAACCATTTTTAGGGATTCTACATTTTTATATAGCTTTTTTCAACAGCCTTAAAAAAGAGGCTTGTCCATGAAACACGTGTTAACGGGGTCCACCAAAAGAATGTGGTGAGTGTCCAATGAATCTCCGCTCACTAAAGCCCATCACAGTACGGAGTTCCCCCAATTCCCCACTGTAAACTCCAGAATAATAATAATAGTAATAGTTTGATGACTCAGTTGCAGTGTATTGCACTACCATTCCAGGAAAAGCCTTTCATATTTATTTCCTCTGTAGTAACCCAAAATGTCACTTTCAGTACAGTGGAGGCAGAAGCTAACCCGGAGTCATAAAAATGTCTTGGCTTTCTAGCCAACCGAATTTTGTAGTCTCTAATTTGTACTTTTGCCTTTTCCTTAAATATGGGGCTACAAGCCCAAATCAACTTGAAGAGTGAACTTGAGTTACATAACTCAATGCCTATTTTGGAGCGAAGGAATACTCTTGACCTAAGCCAACACCCACACTGCCCCTCTCACGTACATAATCATGACCACTGACATAACCGTGAGCATTTTTTAGGAGAGTAATGATGGAAGCCAAAGGTAACTCATAGGTCACATGCAATGCACCCATTATATCTACCACCACTTAAGCTATAATCAATCATTTACATTCCCAGACAATTTAAGTTTAAAGTGCATGCATCTCACCAAGAAGCCAGTATTTCATGATTCCTTTGTATAACTAACTGGAAGAACCCTGAATACAATGCTTGCAACATTGACGGTGAAAGACAGCCTTTACAACGCGGACATTACAACACAATGCCTTTTATTTTAGTGATTAGGTTAAAGGCATTGCATGGAAAAGGATGTGTGGTAAAAGCATGCGTGGGCAATGCATAAATTGTAATGTTCTACAACTCCATTGGCAGGTACTTTTCAGGTACTCGACGATGAGCAAACACTCTGCAGTCAAATCCTCTCTCCCAGGCAGCACCATTTCAAACTGTGATTAGCTATAGGGTGGATTCTTAGCAACATGTCCATGTCAGATTCCTAGCTCAGGAGAAGTTAAGCTCTAAATCAGAAGTCTAGAGGAGGGTAACCTTAGTCAATAAATGTGGTAATTATAATATTTGATGCTGTTTTATGACCACTTAACGAGGACCTTGTGATTTATCTATGTAATTGTATTTTACTGACAGTTATAAAATGTAACTTTGAAGCAGGATTGCATGTTGTAGCAACAGAAAGTAACCATGGGTGATTTTCCTAGCCATTTGTGTGCCCAATTCCATTGTACTATCATGGCTCTTGACACTGGGTCTGATTCAGCCTTATGGAGGGATATATTTTAGACCAGGATGCCCCATTGATATGTGCAATTCAGTGCTTTCCTATCAATGTTAACCCACAAAGTGGAAATTGTAGTAAGAATATTATTTGATAAATGTAGTGTGCTAAATAATAGCTACATGTTTGGTGAGGGTAGCTCCTCAATGGCAGTCATAGCATTACGTTCTGTATTCCCCAACCTGGCCTTTTTCGCTCCCATATGAATGATTTGATGAATGTTTCTATCCACATTTAAAGACTTTTGTGGATGAGGATAGGCAGCATTCCCAAGTATTTTGAGCACTGCGCCACAGTCCATTTTATTATTTGAATTCTAACACATAACCAGTGTTCTACTTTTTCCCCAATGGACAAAATCAATCTGCATGTGGGATATCAATGGATTGAGGTTATCTTTTACCATGCTTTCTATAAGAAAGTGGACTAATATTTGCAGTCGTAAACCAACTTCCAACCTTCAAACCCTTTACCAACCTTGTCCCAAACTCCCTCTGTGCCAGATCATGTATCTAACGGTGGATGTCAGTAATGTTACTTATATACTTCCTCAGATCCTTGCTATGGTCTGAGATAAAAGCGCAACACTGTTGAAGCCTCAGCATTTTACAGACTCCTCCTTCCTTTGCTAACAACACATCTAAAGCAAGGCGGTTCTGCATCACCATTGCTCTTATCGACACCATCTCTCCATCCACAAGCAACAAAGACTGAGCTGTATTTGCTGACAACTTAGTTGATAACCTTCTGATCTTTACGCCATTCAGGACCAATAATAAACTTTGTATCAGATCCAAGATCCATAAGGATCAAACAAATCCACCCTACAGGCCAATTGTTTCCACAATTGGGACTCCACTGGAAGCAATCTCCAAGTTTTTAGACCAAGTTCTACGACCATATATCTCTTTGGCACCATCATACGTGAGAGATACAGGCGACATCATTAAAAAAGTGGAGAATTTGCCATTCAATGAGGGCAGAGATCTACTTGTGACCCTAGACATAGAGTCATTGTATAGCAATATACCTCAGAAAGAAGCCATTGAAGCGACCTTATGGTTTATCGACTTACATCAGATCCCTTGCTGCAAGACATTCATTGAAGAATGTCTAACGATGGTTTTAAAGGAAAATTTCTTTGAATTTGGAAGTGATCTTTTCTTGCAAACCAAGGGCGTAAGCATGGGTGCTTCAATGGCGCCCTCGATAGCCAATATCTACATGATTCATTTCGAAAGCAAATTCATTCACAATGAAATAGCACCATTCTTCGAGTCTGTTTCCCATTGGTCCCGGTACATAGACGACATCTTTTTTGTATGGACCGATGGGGAGCAGACTCTGAAGGAATTCCTCCTCTGGTTGAACCTCACTGATAATAACTTGCACTTTACTGCACATATAGATGAGTCAAAAGTTGAATTTTTAGACATCTATATACAAAATAACGGTGGCTCCCTTGAGGTCAACCTATATTCTAAACCTACTGCCCGGAACACACTCTTGCACTTTAGCAGTTACCACCCGCGGTGTCAGAAAGACAGTATACCGTTCTCTCAATTTTTGAGAGTTAGACGGAACTGCACGAATATCAAAGATTTTGACATCCAAGCAGTAAAAATGAAAGAGAAATTCATACAAAGAGGCTATCCGCACCGCTTAGTAAGAACAGCCTATAAAAGAGCTCGTTTTTACGACCGAGACACCTTATTGAATTCCCAAAAACAAAAAACTGATTCCAAACTAGTGTGCGTAACGAAACACTCAACGATGGATTCAACAATAAGACATATATTCAACTCCAATTGGCATCTATTAAATTCCTCAGATGACCAAGAGAAAATCCAGAAACCTATGTATGCACATAGACGCAATCGGAACCTAAAGGATCAGATAGTTCATTCCCGACATAAAATCAAGACACAGAACACCACTTTTATCCAGAAATCGATTAATGGAACAAACGCAGTGAGAGGCACCTCACGGTGCGGTTCTTGTCACTCATGTGACAGCATTATAACTGGTGACAGCATGCATTTTAATGGAACAACCATTCAGGCTAAGGAACTATGGAACTGTAACACGAAAAACGTGATATATCTGATCATATGCCCCTGCAATTTGGGCTATGTCGGTGAAACATCACGTATGATTAAAACAAGAATTACAGAACATAGGTCAGCAGTGAAGACAAAACGACTGGCAGCCCCACTTGTCAGTCATTTTGTGGAGTACAAACATAAACCGGAGGACATAAAATGGCGCGTCCTGGAGAAAATACATTTGCCAGAAAACCAAGGCGGTAATCAAATTCGAAAGAAACGTGAGGTCTTTTGGATCTTTACCCTTGGGACGTTTAACCGGGGTTTGAACCAAGATCTACCCTGGGAGAACGCAATAATCTAAGAAAAAAGTAATCGTTATCAAGCACTTTACCCACAACCTATTTTTATTTGAACATTTAATTGTTGGTTAAAGTATTGGGACATTTACGTTTAAATATTGAGACCCGCCCTTCCCAATCTTTAGGTTAAACTGTGAATTAGGTAATATTCTTTTAAATTTTGACCCCGCCTTCACTTTTGGGATCACATTTAAAGGAATAGAAGAAGGACTTCTTGTTATCGTTCATTCAATCGCTTGAAGCCCTGACGGAAGGAGACGCGCCGGATCCCGCTATCTCAAACACGGTAAGAGCCGACTCGACTCTGTGCCATACCTGCTCCTCTGCAGGTCAGCGGGCTCTATTTTGCACTGGAAGCCGCTTTAGTGAGGCTCCACCTTGGGGATTTTAGCGGTTAGTTAACCATAGAATATTTACCATGGACAATATCCTCTTTTTTGTTATATCACCCCCAGAGTCTTGGGCCATTACCACATTATAACCGGTACCGAGCATAACGCAATTGATACCTTTGCGGGAACACCACACGAAGATAGGACCCTGAAAAGCGACTAACACACGGACGTCTTCGTCTCCGCTCATCAAACCGGATTAAAGCCGCCAGGTAAACAAAACGTTAAGGGACTAGGGTGAAAAGTTCATGAGTACCTGGCTAGATCATCGACCAACCCTAAGGGAAAAATAACAAATAATTGTTACTCTTTCCCTTTCCCTTATTCTAGAATGATCCTGGAAGAGTGTAACAATCAGTGTTTTTAACTTTGACCAAAAGTTCGTGTAAGACGCGGGACAGGGCGAAGTTGAACCACGTCCATACAAACCGTAGCTCCTGATAGACACAAAGCCATCAACACGTTCTGTGTTATTTACAGCAACTATAGCTAATAAATAAGGTAAATCATGAAAGAATAGAGAATGATAAACGTGAACATTACCCGAGACTGTTAAATAGCATGAGTAACGAAATAAATAGATTTGAGTCTATGCTTGTCATATTTACACAGGAACTTTCCCTTTTATGAACGAATAAGTAAGTGACGGATTTACCTACGGCTACAGAAATTGGGTCGCGGCATTATTCAACGCTGAAGACTCATAAAAACTGAACAGAGGAGGGAGTGAGAAGCTTGCAGTGAATACTGCCATACCAGGTAAAACCTCCAATAAAGATATATTTTTTAATGAAATAGGGGTCAAATTTGGCAACCGGTCTGGTTTTAAAAAAACTAAAATATGTATCAAGAACTTTTTAATCCCAAAACGGTTTACCTCTTTACTAAACAGATATCACATACCGTCCTCATCTAACAAAGAGAAGGTGCCTCACTCCCAACTCAAGTTTCTCGAATAGCTGCAACTAAATGATGGTGAATATATACTGTGATTTGCTTGATTACTTAATAATGCACTTTTAAAAGACTGGGAAGATAATTCTCATAATGACCTTTGATCCTGTCTATGAAAAATAAACCCCTAATGATTAGATAACATGTGTAGATAAAAATACTTCTGCCTCGCCATAGACCTGAATTCCCTCTGCTTCATCTATTATCTTGAGACAATGGTTACCCATCTAGTCTCTCTAGAACTTAGATATAGAGAAATATAAAGTAATACAGTCATCAGTAACAAAATGAATACGCTCTGTTGGTTTCTACGATTCTGTATTATCATATATATGCAAATACAAGTCTGGCTAAGGAAATGAATTTATTTCTGATTCTTTTAGAACGGATGTATAATACTTTTTAATTATCAATGGACTGTTATGCACTGTTGTAATGTAGTGGTCACTTTCGGTTATTCAAAATAAGAATTGTTAACTGTAACCTAGAAAGTGTTAGCCGAATATTCATCTAAATATTGTTTTATTTTGTTTAGAAAAAAAGTGGCTGCATATTCTAAAAAGTCCTGATGAAGACAAAAGATTGTCGAAACGCGTTGACACAGCCCAAGTCCAACAAAAATTTAGAGAAACATCTCTAAAACTGAATCTTAACTGCTTTCTTCTTTTTGATTTTGATTTTGATTTTATCAATATACTATGGAATTGTTATTTAATATCGATGCATCAAATTTATAAACATCATACTCCATATATATTCAAGTGATATTCACTGATTCGTCTTTTTATAATGTTTTAAATGAATTTAAAATTAAAAATATATTTTTTGATATCATAACAGTCTGTTGTACCTATTGTTCTTTTTGTGTATTTATCCTAATGTGTTCACACAAATATGTTGTGATTTAGCCAGTTCTTTGTAGCCTAAGTCTGCCTGGGTGTGTGCTTTTTCAAAATTAATGAAGCCTCAGCATTTTACAGACTCCTCCTTCCTTTGCTAACAACACATCTAAAGCAAGGCGGTTCTGCATCACCATTGCTCTTATCGACACCATCTCTCCATCCACAAGCAACAAAGACTGAGCTGTATTTGCTGACAACTTAGTTGATAACCTTCTGATCTTTACGCCATTCAGGACCAATAATAAACTTTGTATCAGTGCTCCAAATACATCTCCAACAATCTCTCCTGCACTTGTACCACGTTTTCTCAATGATGTGACTCTCCACAAGGAAACATAACAGCCACATAATGTGTGCCATACCAATTCAGTGGCACAGTCTACATGAGCCCCCTCGCAGCCATCGCACGCCAGCACAACCTCAACATCATCTCCTATGCCGACGACACCCAGCTGATCCTCTCCCTCACCAACGACCCCACCACCGCCAGAGCCAACCTGCACGAAGGGATGACAGACGTAGCCAAATGGATGTCGAACAGCCGCCTGAAACTGAACTCGGACAAGACGGAAGTCCTCATCCTGGGATCCTCACCCTCCGCCTGGGACGACTCCTGGTGGCCCCCCGCCCTGGGCAGCGCACACAAACCAACAGACCATGCACGCAACCTGGGCTTCATCCTGGACTCCTCCCTCTCCATGACCAGACAAGTCAACGCCGTCTCCTCGTCGTGCTTCAACATCCTACGCATGCTACGCAAGATCTTCCGAAGGATCCCCTCCGAGACCAGGAAGACGGTCACCCAGGCCCTCGTCACCAGCCGTCTGGACTACGGCAACTCCCTCTACGCCGGAACCACCGCCAAACTCCAGAAGAGACTCCAGTGGATCCAGAACACCTCAGCACGACTCATCCTGGACATCCCCCGCCGCAGCCACATCTCCGGACACCTGAGAGACCTGCACTGGCTCCCGGTCAACAAGAGAATCACCTTCCGGCTCCTCACCCACGCACACAAAGCCCTACACAACCAAGGCCCAGCATACCTCAACAGCCGCCTCAACTTCTACGCTCCCAAACGCCAACTCCGATCGACCAGCCACGCCCTCGCCGCCGTCCCTCGCATCCGAAGAGCCACCACAGGAGGAAGGTCCTTCTCCTACCTGGCCGCCAAGACTTGGAACTCCCTTCCGACCCGCCTCCGCCTGACCCAAGACCACCTCGCCTTCAGGAAGCAGCTCAAGACCTGGCTGTTCGAGCAGTAACGGACCCCCTCCCCCCCCAGCGCCTTGAGACCCTCCGGGTGAGTAGTGCGCTATATAAATGCTTTGATTGATTGATTGATTGATTGGCAATAGGACATAGGCACAAAATACACATTTGGCACCACTTATACCGCTTCCTGCAAACATTTCTTTGCAGTGGCTTCATTTGTGAAGATATGATCAAACACACTTTGTCCCACGAAAATCTTATCATAATAGGTTTGTAAGTATCTAATGCAAAGTTTTCCTCACTGTTTAAAATCCAAAGCTATTGGACCATAACTCCGTTTACCCGTATGAGCTAACTCCTCCTTAAATACTATGCATCTTACCTTGTTGGCAGCACGGTGCACTTAACGGTGACTTATTCAATGTTTAAAATGAGGATGTCCTCACCTGTCATAAGGGTAGTTTGACAGGTTTGTGCAGCAGGGTTCAAGCTGCTGTTGTACGGCAACACAGGGTAGGCCTGAAGCCATGTTTTCACTGCCACTGCAGTGAGTGGCACAAAAGGTCCTGCAGTCCACAGATGACATTTAACTTTCCATGCCATGGGTGTATTTCTGCACCAATTGCTACGGCCTTATAGGAAAGTTAATTGTGCCAATCAAGGTTAAGCCAATTTAAGCATGTTTAGGGGGAGCACAGGCACTCTTGGTTAGAAAGGGTATCAGTGCACAGAGTTTGAAGTCCAGCAAAAACTAGGTCATAATTTTTTTAAATAAATCTGGGGTGACCATGTGGAAAATGAGGATATCCTACACACTCTAAACCTCTATTAATCACTACTTCTAGGTATTTTGGGTCGTTGTCATACAGTGCATGGGGTAATGGTTTAACTGCAACCATGGAGATGCGAGTCACATTTACTGCAATTGACTTTGTATCCATAGAACTTGCAGAAAGAGCAAATCAAGGTGATTACAACTGGCAACAATCTATCTGTATTAGTAATAGTCAACAGTATATCGTCCACATACAGAAATGATTTGATCTGTCCCTCAATTAATGTGTATGGTCTGGATCTCTGGAGATGATCTGATGGCTGTTGACAGGCGCTATAGTGCTAAAAGAAATAAGAAGGGAGCCCTGATGGGTACCTCTTTTGATACTGAAAGGCTGTGAAAGGTATCCCCCTCAGTTTACTTCTACTACTGTTATATTATACAACCATTTGCCATTAGATATGAAATCATTACCAAGACCTACCCTTTGTAGCATCCGAAAAAAGTATCCCCAATCTATCCTGTCAAATGCCTTTGCGCATTTAAAGACAGAACTATTGCCTCAAGTGGTTGATCCTGCATGTACAATAGGGATGAGTCAATGCTTGCATATGTAAGCTATACATGTGCCAAGCACAAAAACCACCGGGATTCATGTACCAAGGATAGGAACACTTCCCACAGCATGGCAGCCAGTATCTTTTGATATACATATTAATCAGTGATATTGGTCAGTGACTGCCTCAATCTAATGGTTCATAGGGATATTATTGCCATTTTTTAAATATAGCCAAGGAAGCCTATTATTTCAGCTTCGTTATATGCTGCATGCAACATAGGGGCTATGAGGTGTGATCCTGTCTTGTCGAACACTTCTGGGAAGACATCATCTCCGGGGATCTACAAATGTGCAGGAGTTTAATAGCTTCAGATATTTCCTCAAAATTAGTCCTATCAATAATGACCTCTCTTTTTGACTTAGAGATGTCATTTTAAGTGGATTTGAAAATTCTTCTGCACCTGCAAGTTCAGCATACAAAGCCTTCACATAATGATGCAAATGTTTAAGCTATATCAACCATTTCGTATTGTGGAATAGTTGAGTGGAATTTCTTTGGCAAGCTGAAAAGACAGTTGCGAGCACAATTTTCTGATCCCAGTCATTTGTGCAGTATTGGGGATGGATGTGACGCATACTGGGCTGTCAGACTTTTGACTGATGACTCTAATCTGGTCTGTTCCGGTTTGGAATTATGGCAAGCTAATGCAGAGTGATGTTTGCTAAATCCTGTCCACAGGTGGCTCTTTCAGCTGAAGTTGGACCCCTTCGAGAATGTAATATTTTTAATAGGTAATAGTCTAACAGACCATTGCCTACTCTTAAAAACATCAAACTTAAAAGATTCATTTTCTTTTTTTAAATGCATCCCGTTTTCCTTTAAGGAAGACGCCATTTCAAAACAACAAAAAAAGCAAATGCAGACATGGTGGTCTTCTGATCCCAATAGGTCATTGTGTTGGCTATCATTCCTAAGGAGTCGCAAGCTGAGACCTACTTCAATAATATCCATGAGGTAGGTCAATTTGTGACCCAGTTGGAATCGCTATTCAAAAGCACAAAGGTTTCTTACATTAGGAACTGTGATTTCCAAATTGTGAAGCGGTAACAATCTCAATTTGGTATTCGAAATTCCTAATTTTTGTACATCTGTCTATAAGAATCTTACTTATATATGCTAGCCAAAGAATTTTAAGAGAATAATCCAATCCACTGCAATCCTTAATTACGGCCTTAGTAAACTGTGACTCAGCCTTGCACCACATGTCATACCATAAGTGGACCAAAATGGTTTGGATAGAGTCCTCTTTACAACCTAAACACATCTCCCCATTTAAAATAAAAGAAGGTGGACATTTGAGGACTGCCAAAAGCTGGCTAAGGAATTGATTTTCCAGTCTGTAAAAGAGTGCACCCCAAAGATGCACAAATACTACCCCATAAGAAACACTTGCTTTTGTAACATTTCCCAGATGGGTTTATTACCAAGTTTTGCCGCAAATCGAATCACACCTTACACAGTATGCGTAAGGTGAGTCTGTCTGTTTTTGATATGTGTGCTCCAATTACCACTAGAGCAGAATTATACACCCAAATGAGAGAAAGGATTAACTCTAAAAAGTGGAATGACATTCACTTTATGCAGTCGGGTCATTGGTTTCCCCAAATCATGGTGCAACATTTATCTAAATTTACTTTCGGATCCCTATCCTCCATATATATAGTAAAAGCATAAATAAGGCTTTGCAAGCCTTTCGGGGACCTGGTAAGCAGGACTTCATTGTCCGAATAGAGGGTGAGTCGGTATTGAGGGCCACAAGTTGTTTATCCACGCCATTAATATAAAGGGTCAATAAGAAGGGGTCTGGACACACCATTGCCTCAACCATCTCTTCATCCTTAAGGGTACTGCACATTCTCCTTGAGGTTCATATCTGACCTTAGCTGTATGTTTTTCATACATGCGAGAAAGCAGCAAAATCCAATTCTCGGGTGTGCCCAGGCATCTTAGTGTCTGCAATTATTTAGCATGGTTGATTATGTCAAAAGTGCTAATCAGACTCCTAAAACAGAGGTGCAAATGCAAAGTTTTTTTCCTTGTGTATTTATTTACTAACAAGTACAAATTAAGACACTGTTCAATTGTTCCCATACCCCTTCTGAATCCATACTGTGCATCTGAAAGGAATGAGTTTTCTTCTGCTGTGATCTCTATTCGTTCCAAAAAAATTTCTCTCAGAAACTTTACTGATGAAACCAGAAGGGATATGGGTGGAAACAATTTTAGGTCAGTCTTATTTCCCTTCTTAAAAATAGGGGCAATAAATGTCTCTAATTAACTCAAAAGAAAGAATTCCGCACCTAAAACTAAAACAATAGTGATGAGCAACCCCCAAAGATCAAGATTTGTATATCATCCAGAAGGCAGCTGCCCGAAACTGGGACCAATCCTGTGCCATAATTATTTAGAGCAGAATAGTCTTCATTCTAAATGATGGCCACAATGTTTACTGTAGACAAGCTTCTTTCTCCTCAACATCAGAATGCCTGCCCTCCTTCTTTGGGTTAAGGTTTGTGGAGAAATAATCCAACAAGTCAATGTATAAGACTGACACTTCCAGCGTAGGGGTTGATTTTTCTCTAAAAACTGGCATATTTAAGATTTTCCAAAATAGGATATTTGAGTTTCTGTTGCATGAATCAAATCATCCCAAGCATTTTGCTCGATTTATTGTTTCCTTCTTGCCAATGCCTGCAGATAGATGTCCTTCTCTTTCGTTGATTTCACACAAATCGTTACTTGAAATTTTTTATGGGCGAGCGCCCAGGTGTGATCAAACCATCCTCTATTCATATGATGAATCCTGTGCCAGTGTGCTAAGTAATTGATTAATCTCAACACAAATCAAATTGTAGGCATGTACCACATTCTTTTAACTGTGTAAAGTGAAGGAAGCTTGACTGTTAGCTTTTATTAGCGTTGTGAGGAAGTTATCTGGATTAACACCAACCCATTTTAATCTTGTCCCAGTTTGCCTTTCTGCCATATAATTCTCTGCTCTACTTCCCTTTGAAAGACAGAGGTTGCTTAATTATAGTGACAGCACTAGAGGAATGTGATCACTCATGCAATTAGGTACAACTTAAAAATATAATGGGAATCCTAAATGATTGAAGGAAATTTAATTAAAGTCAATTGCACTAAGTAAACCCCTATTTGTAAACATAGGTTACATAATTTGCATGACACTACAAATGTCATGTGTCATCAATGAATTATACTTTATCATTAATTTACTCTAAATGGGTTAGGCCCTCACCGCATATATCAACCACCCCACAAACTTCTTTAGGTGGAAGTAAGCACCTATTAGTGTTGAAGTCCCTGGCCCAAAATATTAAGAAATCTCTAACCCAATGTGAAACAAATATATCTAGTTCCTTTTCCAGTTCAGCAACAATATTAGATTGTGTGATGTCAAATATATTATTATAATAATTAATTTTAACCAGGTGGGCATTTCCCTCCACAGATTGCATGATGAATTAAAAAAAATCTGAATATGTATAGGTCTTTTTTACCGTGGCTAATAGCATACTTAAAATTGAAGTTACCAGCCCACCCTTCGCCTGACCTGCTCTTGATAGAATAGGTGGGGTGCTGATTTAAAGAAAGACATTTATATTCACGTTGTTCACCAGCCAAGTCTCCTGCAAATCTACCAGAAAGAAATCAGCTATAATGTTAAGAATGCCTGAATCATTAATTTTTTTTAAACACCCTCTATATTCCTGGAGATTGTGTTTACAATGAATATAGAGGAGGGTTGCGTCTGAAAAACAGGGCAAAGAGAAAGGCCTGACTCCACGCTTTCCTTCAAAACTGGACCAATGGAGTCCTCATTTGTGGTCATAGGTATAGCCTGATTTTGACCATCAGAAAGTCAGTCGAGTTCATTCAAGCAATCTAAGGGCATTCACGTATTAGAGGTTGGGACAGGGTCCACATGTAATTCATTCCTCAGCCTGTTGTGGTAATTTTCCGAAGTAGAGCTGTAAGACTCAGGTCTATAAAAGAAGCCAAAATGTAAAGGCTGGATCTGATCTCCTGCTCGGATTGAAGGGTTATAGGTGTTGGATAACCTATGTAATAGATAAATCCCCCAAAATTTGAATTACGAAAACCAATGAACACACAATCCCCTTCCCTCATTTTTCCGACCCATGACATCTTCCTCACTATTAGCATTTCATGGAAAATATGTTGGTACACTGCCAGCCATGTATACAAACCAATGGACTACTTAGTTCTTCAACTCAACCAAGTTCTCAAGATAGTTGGAATGTAGAACGAGCAAACCTTTTAAGATGACCACATATTGGGTGGCTTCTGGGTGGAGATGAAGATTTTCCCGCTGGATTGGGTTACAGGCAGAATGAGTTTCAGATAACAGGACTGCGATAATGTTCTTATTATTTGCACTCTCTGTATTTTTTCCACAACCTCACTGAGAAACACAATACCTTGAGCCAGATAAATTGACCCATCTTTACAGGTATGTCACTCGTTGTTGGAGAGATGTGTTGGAGATTTGACCATGACTGGTGGGCCTGCAGTTGGCAGACCCCAAAACTGGCTTGAGATTAAATCATATCTCTTGTTAATACTAGCCACTAGATTTTCAATTGTTGACTCTATGACCAACAATTTGCTCTGGACCTCATCTAGAACAGACTTAACTGACAACTCCATGGTACCCAGAGTATTATGCAAATCATTTAAACGGCATCAATTTCTCTTCAGGGTGGGCCAAGTTTCCTCAAACACACGGTCAATTACAGATTATTCCTTTTTTGGGGCTTCATTTTCAGTCGGGTTTCCCGAGCAGAGTAATTTTTCTTTTTAGGGGTGGGTGAATTATGAACATTTTCATTGTGGATATATATTGTAAAGAGAGAATCATGCAGCACGCATAGATTAGAATTTGTAGCTAATATTTCCACACCATTATGTGTTGGCCTTGTTTGCAAAGCCAGCCCCATTTCTCGAGGAGACTGGGAAATATTTAGCTCAACGTGTTGCTACATACAAGTTCTGCACGTATTCAATCTCGCTATAAATCAAACCCATTGCATTAGTTAAATAGTAATGGAATTCGAAACCCCTTATCACAAGCACCTTACATTTTTCTCTTCCCCGTTCTTAAAAAGATGTATGGGAAAAAGCCTGATGTTAAATGTCAGAGGGGTTGCCCAATCCAGCTTCCATCAAGCACGGATGGGCCCAGAAGGGGCAGGCTTGGCCCAGTCTTCGCCTTGGCATGTCCCGCGCTGTGGAGCAAAGTTAGTGCTTAAAAGCACTTCAACTGCAGGGAGGAGGGGCCCACTTTGTCTACCCCCTACTGGCGATGGCACTGGAAACGTTATATGGGACAAGTGGTGCCACTGACATCCACAACAGAAAAGCATACCGCACCATGGAGTAAAAGTTATGGGGCAGCTAGTCATGCACATCCACAATAGAAAAGCGCCCCACCAATTTAATAGCTAACAACAGCCTCATTGAGGATATTGCAGAACCCTGGGGCATGAAGATTTTGACATTATCTGCAGCCAGTTTTAATTCAGCATCCCAAGAAAGACATTTACAGGGGTGCCCTCACACACCGTAACTATAGTAGGAGGTGAACTGCCCATTCTGTCTCTCTGACCACTTTGCTAATGGACTGTAGACGAGGAGGCTACTTTGAGAGAACGGGAGGCTGTCATGATCCACCCATGTCTAGAGGGCTCCTAAGGGAAGGCTAAGATAGATTAGAAGGGTCAAACTAGTAGAATGAAGTTTCAATGTCTCTATCTTTGCTCACCAGGGACTGTTTTATTGTAGGTTTCTCTCACAACACACCATGTTTATCTTGTTTAGAGCATTTCCTAGTTCTAATGGTGTCTTGTCCTTCCTGTATTTATTACAATACAGTATTCGTTGAGCCAAGGAAGCCTCTTCCCACCAGGAGTAAGGCATCCCTCAAAGAAATTACAGGTAGGTAGTATTGAGCACTAACAAACAAGAAAAAAGTTGTCTCCTCTCACAATGTCTTTCTATTCTCAATTCTTCTTTTTCTTCTCTATCACCATCAATGAAAATATGAGACTTCATCTTCCTTTCCTATTTATGTTTAACATCAAGTTTCAATCTTTTTAAGATAACAAGATGTAGAAATGTTTCTCTCTTACCCCCTCTCTTTTCCCTTATAAGAAAGGTCCTGAATTCCTCTGTTCTCTCCTGGTGGAGCATTTCTTCTTTACTTCTGATAAAAATGTTCACATTTATTTTCCCATTATATAAACACCCTTTTCCTTCTTATTGAAACGCACATTTATTGGTACTTGTCCGCTGCCATTCCCCCTTTTGTCAACTGCTTTCATCCCGTCCCCCTTCACCGGGACACTTGCCAGCCACAACCCGCCCTTGGTGCATGGAAGAAAGTCGATGCACTTCTAGTTGTGGAATTGAGGATGCCACAAATCCCCAGCTGCTTCGGTTCTTTTTCTTCTTCCACCACGTGCTACAACCCACTTGACAGCCTTATTGCAATATATAATACAGTCCCTCAAGAAAGTGCTGCAAACAACCTTCCAGGAAACCCAAAATTTCAGCAGGGGCCACATCACCAGAGAAGGCTAATGTCAAATCTCTTTTTCAAATCTCTTTTCCCAACCTTCAAAGCAACCTATCCAAATCACACAATGTAATGGCCCTTCTACAGCGGAGAGAACTAAAGCGAACCTCTAATGTGACCAGCAAACGTTTGAACCTAAAGCTTGCTAACTGATGGGCACCACCCCACCTAGGGGGCGTGGTGCCTTTAGTGGCAGCAAAGGGCGGAACAGTGTAGGAATCCCATCCGGGTCGAGAGACCTGGAAGTGGAAGGTGAGGGCTCACAAGCAGAGAATTCCGGAAATGCCGCAACCGGATACACGTCACGCGGGGTCCCCCGGAAACAGGAACTGGTGGGGGGTTTAAAAGCCTGAGGGGCAATAACGCCGCCCTCTTTGTCCACTCGCATGCGGAAAGGTCGGAGGTCGCGGAAGAGTTATCACGCGAGAGCCGCGTCTAGCATCGGCGGTCCGTGCGGAGCAGTAGCGGTCGTACGACCTTTTAGCAGGTGAGAGGGCCTCACAGTGAGGTACAAGCGATAATGGATACGGAATATAATTTTGAGATTTCTGTTTTGGTGATATCGGAAGCATGATCAGAGGGGGGCTGGGGCCGCGAGCATCTGCGCTAGCCCCACTCAGGAATCTAATTGCACGCGGGTCGCGCTAGCTGGGGGGGGGGGGCTCGGAGAACTTTGGCCAATTCCCGCCCGCCTGATAAGGCGTGCGAGCCTAGGGTGGGGGCGGTGGTCGGCCGAAGGGCGGCAGCGAGCTCGGGGTCTCATTAGAACTGCGCGGCGAGTAGAACGACCTGCGCGTGCGGATTTCGGAAATGAGTCTGGGCTCATTCAGCAGCGCTCCGGTATAGTCGTGATACACGCAGGGAGATCAGAGGAACAGTTGCGCCGCGCCGCAGTCAGGGCAATCTGCGCGCATTATTTACATTAGCGAGTCTGGGCGCATGCACTCGTTGAGGAGAAAGACAGCCGGGTGAGCGCCGTTTAGTCAGGGATTACGGCGCATTGGCTGACAAGACAGCGTGCTTAGGCCGGGAGCATTCGGTGAGCCCACAAGGCCTTTTTAACTCATTTGTGGGAACCGCATGCAACAAGCATTGGTTAAGGAAACTGATCCCTGCCATATAATTCATTGGTTTCATCGGCTATTAGCAGGGCGACAAGAGGGGATATGCACATTTGTTAAGGGAAGATGGTGAGAGGGTGGGGGGCATTTAACCGTGAGTAAAGGTGGGTACGGGTGAGTATTACCAGCACTGAGTCGACCAAAGGGGAGGTTACTTGCACGGCGGCATGTGACTAATGAGAGTGATATGGGTGAGCTGGCGGTGGTATTGTCAGCGCCCTGAGGAAAAGCATGGGGAATATTTGGCACGCAGGTATGATAGCGTCAAGAGCAATGCATGTGCTACAATAAAGACAAGAGGGCGATGGTGTTCAGGGGTGGATCGCATGCTCAGGTTAAGAGGGCTACACTGGCGGAGTAAGTATGGTCAGTGCCCCGGGCAAACGCATGGGGTAGGGGGTTTAAGCGGCAGTGAGGAGCCTCAGGACCTAGGGCAAAGGGAGGCTAGAGGGGAAGGGAACGAGGACTAATGCGTTTCTGTATTCATTAAGTGCAGAATGCCTCCTAGACGGGCTCGAAAGGGCAAGGACGCCCCAGCCACAAAGGATGACTTTCGCTCACTGGCAGAGCTGTTGGAGGTCACTAAAGAAAAAGGCATCGACTGGGAGTTACGGACATTGTCGCAAGGGGCTGGGACTAGCGCACAGGAAGACGCAATAAGGGTCAAGCGGGTACGGCGGAAGCCGGAGAGGTTTAAAGATGCGCAACCAGATAAGCGCAACAAATCGAGGGACTCTCAGGCCACTCTCAGGCCCCACAGCGGGAACCCAATTAATCAGTTACATGTCTATGAATCATGGGGCGGCATCAGAATTCCCAGGGACAAGGTGGCTCCAGTACGACAACAAATTCAGGCAAATGAAGGCGGTTCATCCCGAGGTAGCGTGGGACCAGCGCGAGATTAACATATGCACTCTGTGTTTTGCTCTACAATTCCAGTGAATAAGATGAGTCAGCCCTTTCGGGGGGACAGGAGGTCTGGAGATAAAAAACTGGCCTGCTGGAAGTTCAATAAGAACGAGTGCAACCGGGGCACAGCATGTAACTTTAAACACTGCTGTTCCTTCTGTGGCGTTCAGGGACACCCAGAGATTAGATGCTTCAAGAAGTTGGGGAGGCCAAAAGAGCAGCCTGCCCACACCCAATCCCAAGCTAAGGGACGCCCCTCCCAAGCACCCTAGGAGCTTACAAACGCCCATCCAGCTTCACGTCCTGACACATCTCCTTAGTAAATATGACAAGTTACAAGAGGCTCAGTTCTTACATAGAAGCTTTAGTTTTGGCTTTCGCATTCCATCCTCGGTTACCCCGTCCACGACTCCACCGCGCAGCCAACGCTCAGTGCTCCAAAACCTAGAGGTGGCTAGGCAGAAAATCGAGAGAGAAGTATCCTTGGGGAGGGTGGCAGGCCCCTTCCAACAGTTGCCGAGGCCCGACCTCGTATGCTCACCATTGGGGTTAGTACCGAAAAAAGATAAAGGAAAATTCTGTTTGATTCATAACCTGTTGAGCCCACCAGGGCTGTCAGTCAATGACAAGCTTGACCCATAGCTGTGCACAGTGCGTTACACCACTTTTGATATGGCAATCCAGAAGCTATAGGGTCTAGGGGAGGAAGCGTTGATGGCTAAACCAGACATCGAGGCAGCCTTCCGCCTCCTGCCAGTACACCCTGACGAGACAAGGTTCCTGGGGTTCACCTTTGAAGGGGAGTTTTTCATTGACCTCTGCATGCCAATGGGGTGATCCATCATATGCGCGGTGTTTGAAATGTTCAGCAGATTTCTAGAGTGGACAGTGGAGCAATTGCTAACATCAGTGACATCTGTTGAGGTCGTGCATTACTTGGATGATTTTTTGTTTTTGGGACCACAGGGCTCCCTTGTGTGCAGGAAGGCCCTGCTGGGCTTCCAACATCTGGCAAAAGCGCTGGGCGTACCTTTGGCCGCGGAGAAAACAGAGAGGCCAACCACTCGGTTAACTTTCCTAGGCATTGAAATAGATACCAAGGAAGGGGTATGCAGACTTCCCGGGGAGAAGGTAGCAGCATTCAGGTCAGCCATTGAGGCTTGCTTGTCAGCACGAAAGGTGACGCTTCACCAATTACAAGTCCTGGTGGGGCAGCTGAATTTCGCGCTACAAGTGATACCTATGGCAGGGCTTTTTCAAGAAGTATCGGGAGGGCGATGTCTGGCTTGCGGGCCAAGCATCATCACACCAGGCTCCCGACGGATGTCAGGAACGACTTAGCCATTTGAAAGGATTTCTAGAAGAATTCAATGGGACGGTGGTCTGGCAACAGCCTAGTCACCCCAATGCTGATTTGGAATTGTACACAGATGCAGCGGGCAGCGTGGGCTTTGGGGTGGTCTTGGGCCCCAGGTGGTGTATTCAGCACTGGCCGGAGGAGTGGGTGTTGTCAGGCCTCACCCACAACATTACATTCTTAGAGCTGTTCCCAATTATTGTGGCTTTGCATTTGTCGGGCGACATTCTGAAAAACAGGCATATTGTATTTTAATCGGATAGCATGTCAGTAGTGATGGCGATTAACAACCAGAGGGCGAAATGCACCTGGGTCCTGCGCTTATTGAAGGAATTAGTCTTGCGATGCTTGCAGCGCAATGTACACTTTACTGCCAAACATGTGCCGGGGGTGGACAACACAGTCGCTGACGCCTTGTCCCGTTTTAAGTTGGCAGAGATTCACACCTGATGGTCGCAAGCAGACAAACAGATGACGAACTTCCCGGAGGGACTATGGAAGCTTGGTGCCCCACGGCCCCTGAGTTGATAATGGCGTCATTGGCCCCAAGACCAAGAGTATGTATGAGAGGTCATGGCAATCATACCTGACTATCCTAAGGGGGTCAGGGTCAGTAGAGAGGTTCTCACCACAAAGTGTACTGGAGTTCATAGTTCATCAGAAAGGGAGCGGACGATCATTAGCTATGGTGAGGAGACAACTCTCGTCAATAGCATTTTATGCGGGTTTAGGGGGGTGGTGGATCCCACAAAAGACCCAAGGGTGAACAGAGCAATGAGGGGTTGGGAGCGCTCAGCATCAGGAGTGAAGGGCAGTAGGAGACCCATGGATGCTAGCAGACTTACAAGTATCTTGGAAATACTGCTCAGAATCTGCTTTACGCCTTACGAGATGCAGTTACTCAGATTGGCATACTCATTAGCGTTTTTTGGGGCATTTAGGATTTCGGAATTGTTACCAGCGTCAAAATCAGACAAGGAAGGGGGCATACGTTGGGAAGATGTAATCCTGACCAGGGAATCACTTCAGGTCAGTGTGCGGAGATCAAAAATAGACCCATTGGGTAAGGAAACCTGGGTCCAGCTATGTTCAGTTGTGGGAGCCACCTGTTGCCCGGTAAGCTTGGCCAAGAATCTTTTCCAGATTAGACCCCTCTCACCAGATTTCAGTTCACTAGGATATGCAAGCATGCTCTGGAATGTTTAGGGGTGGAAATGGCACATTTCACATCCCATTCATTCCGCATCGGCGCAGCCACGACGGCGGCTGCCCTATGCCTCCCCGAGGAAACCATTACGAGGGTGGGTCGTTGAAAGTCAACATGTTTTGAGCGATACGTATGCCCCCAGTTAGCATGAGTCGTCAGTCAATTCTTCTCCACTTGTCCCGTCTCCCGCTGATTTTATCCATTTCTAAATTTGATCTAGGTATACTGTGCCAGAGGGCCCAGATATGCTGGTGTGGCCATTCTTTTATTCGCAGATCAGGGCACTTCTTCAAGAATTCGCGTGAGGACAGAATACAGAGTGCGAAGGGAATTGACCACCATTGGGTTGGGGTAGGCGGACAGCAATTAGCGGAGGTGCCAACCGATCTGCGGACGCCATGGCCCAGGGCATGCCTGTTCCCGATATAGTAGGGATTCATTCAGGTGGCAATGATATGATCCCAGCGGGAAGGAGGGGTGTAAAGTAGGCCCTTTGTTCCGTTCTGTCCATGGTTAAGAACATGTTGCCTAACACTAAAATACTATGGTCTGAGGCGATACCGCGTCAAGTATGGGCGAAGGGAGTGCCGCCGTAGGCAGTTAATAAATCAGTAAAGAGACTGAACCAGTCAGTGGCCGAAATTTTAAAGAAATCCAGCATTCGTACCATCAGGCACAAGTTAATACAAGTGTCAAGGGCAGAGCTGTATGCGTCGGATGGGGTACACCTGTCCAACGTAGGTTTGGAGTTGTTTATACAGACTATTTTGGGAGCACTTGCTGAGGAGTTAGAATGCCCAGGGGGGGAGGTCGAGTCCGCCAGTGAGCGCCTCGCCCTGTGGTGGGGTCCTGGGCAAGAGAAATGACAGGGACTCCGTTTGTCGCTGGCTGCTTGGCCCCAGAACAGGGCTTGCAGTCTATCGGGGCTCCGGGCTGGCGGGAGAGGGGGCTGACCGGCTGGTGGCTTTGGACTCTTTGGCTCTACCCAGGAAGCCGGCGCTTGTCACAAGCAGTGGAAAATTATCTACCAGCTGCTCTGTTGGCCGGGGCGGTCAGCTTAAGGAGAGCAGGGTATCTTGGTTGTGGCCTGCTGGCACAGCCCGAAGGTAAAGCAAAAGGACCTGTGGAGAGACCATTGTAAATAGAATGGAAATGTTTAACACTGATATCTCATTTGCGTGCTGTGGTGTTTTAATTAAAGCAAGAATAAAGGATGGTCACGAAATTAATAGAAGTGAGGCCAATGGAGTAATTGGCCGTATCTGAAGTTAATGAAGTTTACACTGTGAAGACCAAATACTGACTCAAGTGTTTCTATGCGAAGGGAAATGGGAAGGGAATGTGAAATTCACTTTGTATGCCAACTATTCGAGTGGTTCTCAGGTTTATAATATTTTGCTTGACGTCACGAATCAGGAATGCACAAAACCAAGATATCTTTTGTAAAGTCAGGTAAATAAAGATACTCAAAACGTCTCTCTGAGCTTGTTACTGCTCTTCAAGACCTGTCAGTTTCTTGAAAATGACAATCCTCACATGCCTTAGTGACAGCCACTAAATCATATCTCTTTATCCTCCTACAATCCAGGGGTCGCTACTAGCTTTCCTAACCCACCGTACTCAGGTAGCTAGAAGAATAACATTTCCAATCTACCTGTCAGATCAAGCTCAGATACATTTCTCAAAAAATTCAATCTGACATACACGAAGCCTTGGACCTATGAATATGCAAGTTAAGCGAAGAGGTTACAAATGACACAGACAGAGCTCCAACTGAACTGCCCTCACACATCTAAAATTCAGAGATCATAGTAGTTCATTCCACAGATTACAACAGCTCTTCACAAAGATTTTAACAAAATACAGTTCCACGCTTCAAATTAGTTATTGATTCACAGTCGGGACAAATATACATCAGCTCACTGACGTGAGGGCGAAATCATTAGCTCAACATTTCACATTTCAGTCACTCATTTGAAGGAGCAGCTGTACAAGGCATACAGTTAAAGGCAGGCCTGAAAGCATTCTTCAGTGTTGCATGTGATGCCCGAGGGCCTTGTTTTTGTGTCTCTTCAACAGAGCCTTGGTGTCCTCGAATAATAAAATCCATGTCATGAGTCTGCACAACAGTTTCTGCCTGAGGGTGATTTATGACAAATTACTGAGAATAAATAGCCATAAAAATAAAGGAGTTCCCGCAATTAGTATCGCATCATTTTATTCAAGGTTTATTCTAGACTTGGCTTTGGGGTAATTTAGCGCCATTCATAGCTCATGGAGTGCATACAAGTTAAGAATGACGTGCGGCCTGGAATGCAAAATTGGAGGCGAGGAAGGATAGGATTTCAGATTTCAGAAAGGTGGCTTCCCTGCCTGTGTCCTTGATGGGACACACGTTTGCTGCAATTTCTTGAGTGAATTTCATAGCGTGACCTGCTTGGCAAGCATACACCCCTTCTATATCACTTGGGTGGATTTCCTACAGAGATTAATTTTACTATTTTACACAGTGGCAAGGTCCCTTGTACTGGTTTGGAGTTTTACCCCCAAGTCCCTTCTTGGCCTCCATTGAATTATCCTCTCAATATTCCCATTGCAGCTGAGATGCCAACTTGATGGTCTTCAGAGTTTGGGCCCTTTCAGCAGCACTCCCAGTACAAACTGGGAGTAGAGTCCCACAATGCAAGCGTTTGCTTTTTATCTGGTATTTTGGAAGTGGCAACATAAGCAGTAAACTTGTATATCTGATGTAACTACTATAATGGGTTATGTGCATGGTGAATATCGTATGCCCTCTAATAACTATACAGTATAAACCATGGATACAGCCCTGTAGCTTCATAAGGACACCCAGGGTATATCATCATTGTGTCCCACCACATTGGTGCAAAGCTTGTAGATCCATTTCTGCTCCTTCATAAAAAAGATATTTTGTGATGTTACTGATGTGTGATGGTATGAATGGCTTCTCTAATACTGTCCATAGGAAGTCTTCTTCTCGATGCTGTTTGTCAAGAAAATGTTTGGTCAGACTGGTCATGGATTTTCTGCAACGAAACGAGCTCTTATGTTCCAGCATACGTACGCGTACTTTCCGCATCGTCATACCCACATATCTGATCGAACATAGGCATGTAAGCAGGTAGATCAAATTAACGCTGTTGCAATTCGTGAAGTCGGTCTGTAGCCAAGGCCGGTCAGTACCGATGTCTATTTGCGTCGAATCTTTAGTTTGAGGGCAAATGGAACAAGTTCCACAGGGATGGTGTCCTGTTACTGGAGGCAAATCCCATAAGGTACCTACTGCTCTCCTAGGAGTTTCTTTGGGCCGGGTATGCACCAAACGATCCTGAATGTTACTCGATCTCTTGAAAGCAAACAAGGGTTGGGCAATACAGTTGCATTTTTAACCTCCCATAAGGACTGGACTTTTTACTTGTGTTGTCCACAGTCTGCTTTATCCACTCTATGAGCACTATTTTCTTTAATGATCTTCCATTATTCCACTCACCACGTGCTTTCCTACAAGGCAGCACGCCGCCCTTTTTTATGTTTGTAATAGTAATAGCTGCTGGTCCTCATTAACTATAGTGGCCGCACTTATTTATTTATTTAATTTGCAGTGCAGTCCTCTTTAAGGATGGCGGACACGCTTGTTTTATTAATTTAATTTTCCAGCTCGAGACCAATTGCTTTGAAAATGCTTGTTATTTTAGACCGAGGGGGATTAAGTTATTTGCATAGGGTAACAGCCTGGAAGTTGAGAATGCACAGCTTGGCCACATTTTCCCAATGTTTTAATGGGGGTTAACACTGCCTCTCTTCCCCCTCAGTCTTACTGGGAGAGGAGGGAAATTTGAAAGTATACAGTGAAGTTTAGGTTAGCTCCTTATAATCCAAGCCTTTTGAGTAAAGATGCTCTATAAATGATAACATGACATTAAATTTGATTGAGATACACAAGCAAATTCCCAAATAACCCCTAACAGTTCTTTAGACTCTCAAAATGTTCACTTTTAATTTGCAAAAAATTAAGCGACTATGGGCAATATGTATCAAGCCTTTTTCCCGTTTGCAAACAAGCAGAATGTCAGAATCTGCCCGTTTGCGAATGGGAAAAAGCCTTTTCGGATGTATCATCCCAAAAGGCCATTGCAAAATAGAGAATCACAAAATTTACGGTTCTCTATTTTGCGAATGCAATTAAGGAATTGCAAATTGCGATTCCTTAAATGCAATTCTGGAAGCACCAGAAATTTGCTATTTGGCCTTAAGGCATTGCAAATTACCACCAACCTCAACTTGGTGGTAATTTGCATGTATGTGCGCAAAATGTGCACACATGCATATTTCAGGGGTGCAACAGGGTGTCCTTTTGGCACCCTTAAAACCTTAAAATTGCATTCTCAATTTACGATTCTCTATTTGGTAATCGCAAATTGAGAATGTCTTCCGAGTCATACCTATAGGCCTCCTAGCCCATAGGAATGAATGGGAAGGTATTCCATATTTGCGAATCTCAATTTGCGATTCGCGAATAAGGAATATGTAGGACTTGCAAAAAATTTGGAAAATCCTACATACATTGCATTTTGCGATTCTCTAATTGCGAATCGCTAAAAATCGCAATTTGAGAATCGCAAAACTCTTTTTTTATACATATGGCCCTATAACATTGCACCGCTGTTACAATTCTCTTTTACTTGTAAATTACAAATGCCCAATTTGGAAAAAGGTCTAAACTGTTCATGCTATTTATTACAGATTAAAAGTCAGCCTTGCGCATATAGTGTATGAATAATTACATTAAAACCAACATCTCTGCTTCAGGACCTGAATACAAAGAATGGTTCTTCAAGTCTGCCAGATATCAGCAGCGTGAGTCACTTCCTCAACTATTAAGCAGAAATTGCTAATATAATTTGCAGCAAAAAATAAGTATTCTATGGGTTGACACATTTGAATGCATGGGGCACTGGCTGGGTGCCTTTGTCAGATGACTAATTTAACAATTTATTACTGAAAGAACTTAAATGATTCATGCTCCCCGGCTAATAAACTTCCTGGGGATTAAGAGTATCCTGCATCCTGTTTTAAATTAACCATACAAGCGTGACAAGCAACTTTAGCTGAAAATTGCCCATTTAGAAGATTACACAAACGTCTAGGAAGAACAGCTCTGGATCTCATAAAACATTTCCGTACAGGCAAGCTCTTCGGGAAAGGATTTACAACTACATGGGAGTGCTGGTGAATAGGGAACCTCATGAAGGCTTGCTTTAAAGGGCTAGCATTTTGAGTACAAGTCCTGTCGGAAGCCGTACGTTTATGTATCACCCATTCCTGCACAAACAAATAAAAGCCTTCATGACTCTATAAAAAGAATGCTTTGCAATCTGGAGGTTTACAGGCAGAGGCAATATTTGAAGGTACACTTCATGACTAATAAATCACCATGCATAACAGGATTTCATTAATTATTTAAACTGGCATTGCACAGTTAGTCATAAGGAGAACGCCTTGTAGTTCAAGGTGTTCTTTGTCAAGACTTGCATTCGGGTGTAAAGGTTAGCATTGATCCTGAATCTTGTTAGGGGGGATTTCTATACTAGACCCTACACTATGACAGGGAGACACTGAGCATACAAGATGCTTAAGCAAAGTATACCAGTCATAGTTTTTGAAGACCAGACAGATGTATTCAGAACTAGTCCACAAAATATGACCCCCATTTCTCATGTTATTCGCAGGCCACAGGCGTAGACTAGAGAGTCGTACCCAGTGTGCCATCTACCACTGTATTTCATCCATTATAATACACTGGTATCCTCCCTATTGAACTGGGTGTTTGATTTTGGAGAAAAAATACAAACATTAAACAGCTTGCGCTAATGATCCTTAATTTCAAAGTCAGATCATGAAAACTTTCCCAACTCACCAAAACGGACTTGTTTTTGAGTGAGGGATTGTGAGAGGTCTTCGGATCAACCATCTCAGACACTCAGATCTATAGTTTTGTATTTAAAATGTCTAATATCCTGATTACATACCAAGATTGTGTTACTCAGATTCGTCCTCCCTTACCCGACACCTCATAGACAGGCTCTACACTGAATGAAGAAGGTGATGACGAAGGAGAGATTAGATTACTATAAATAGCCATACGTCTTCTGAACATTATCTACTCATCTTCCTTCCTTATCCCTATCCTTCTAGGTGTCAATGACTGGACACAATGAAGCTCTGTGAAGTTTCTTCTTGTTTGCACAAGGAAAGAGTGACTCTTCCCAGCAGCCAGTGTCACTCTGCACATAGTATACTTAGAAGGTTCCCAGTTAGGGGTAATATACTTAGAAGATTCCCAGTTAGGGGTAAACATCATAAAAATGCCACAAAAATCCTCCTTGGCAATCTTGGTAGTTCTTGATTGATGAAAATGAAATAATGCTGGTGTTGGAAAGAAAGAAACAAAACAACCCTGAACTAGGGTTGAGAGAGAGGCAAGTATATATCTTCCAGAACAAGAATTCAGGCAGGAGTCCAGCCTCAAGCACAGCAATAAATCAAAGACAAACATGGTAAAAAGAGGGCAATGGATGTGATGAATATAAGGGAAGGAAATGAGTTGTGAAGAATGCATCTCTTGTAAGTAGCACCTTAAATATAGTCCAAAAAGGAAATTGCACCACAGGAAATATACAACCTCCAGCTTTGATTGAGAACTTCAGACAACAATCAAGGAACATTCAAAGGGTTCCATAGAAGGCCAATATCTTCAGTGATATGGTGTCTTGTAAACAAGAGAAAAAGCCCTATGTTTGCCATCCATCTTTCCCGTGAGCTTCTAGGTCCCCTCTACCACACCTGAAGCCAGTACTCCATAGGATTCCTGGAACACCTTTCTGTTGACTGCATCTCTAAAACACCAGTAGAGTTTCAGCTGTGAATGGAGAAACATCTTCCTTTGTGTTGAGCTCAGAGGCAAAACATTTGTCTCTACATGCGCTGACCACGGAAACCACCTTCTCATAACTGCACATCACTGCCTCTAGTAAGTTCCAAGAAAAACCAAAAGTGGTGATGGACGGAGCGTTGACAATACAAACACTCACCCCCAGTCAACTGATCTGGGTTTAATCCATCACCGTTCTTTAGCTCACTCCGCCACCCCAGTTCAGACATGGCCATATGCAAATCAGTCTGGCCCTGTGCCTCATGCGAACAGTCCAGCCCGAACTGCCAAGCCCTGTCTTCCCTGGACCGGAATCAAACTTCCCAGGACCGGTTTCTGGCATTACAGCCGTCTTCAGCCGGGCTTGCTTGACTCCAGTGGCAAGGTGAGCAAGGGACTCACATCTGAGCATACCCTGCCAACTTAGGACGAACCAAGAAAAAACAAAGGTGGTGATGGACGTAGCGTTGACAATACAAACACTCACCCCCAGTCAACTGATCTGGGTTTAATCCATCACCGTTCTTTAGCTCACTCTGCCACCCCAGTTCAGACATGGCCATATGCAAATCAGTCTGACCCTGTGCCTCATGGGAACAGTCCAGCCCGAACTGCCAAGCCATGTCTTCCCTGGACCGGAATCAAGCTTCCCAGTACCGGTTTCTTGCATTACAGCCGTCTTCAGCCGGGCTTGCTTGACTCCAGTGGCAAAGTGAGCAAGGGACTCACGTCTGAGCATACCCTGCCAACTTAGGGCGAACCAAGAAAAACTAAAGGTGGTGATGGACAGAGCTTTGACAATACAAACACTCACCCCAAGTCAACTGATATGGGTTTAATCCATCACCGTTCTTTAGCTCACTCCGCCACCCCAGTTCAGACATGGCCATATGCAAATCAGTCTGACCCTGTGCCTCATGGGAAAAGTCCAGCCCGAACTGCCAAGCCATGTCTTCCCTGGACCGGAATCAAGCTTCCCAGGACCGGTTTCTGGCATTACAGCTGTCTTCAGCCGGGCTTGCTTGACTCCAGTGGCAAAGTGAGCAAGGGACTCACGTCTGAGCATACCCTGCCAACTTAGGGCGAACCAAGAAAAACCAAAGGTGGTGATGGACGGAGCGTTGACAATACAAACACTCACCCCCAGTCAACTGATCTGGGTTTAATCCATCACCGTTCTTTAGCTCACTCCCCCACCCCAGTTCAGACATGGCCATATGCAAATCAGTCTGACCCTGTGCCTCATGGGAACAGTCCAGCCCGAACTGCCAAGCCATGTCTTCCCTGGACTGGAATCAAGCTTCCCAGGACCGGTTTCTGGCATTACAGCTGTCTTCAGCCGGGCCAAGCCGAGCTGGCCAAGCGGCCTAAGGTGCCGTTAACGATTGAAAATTGAACGGCAGCGTTTTTAATATATGCCAGCGTATATTGCGAGAAATTTCCAGAGCGCTGTTTGGCCATATTTAAATATATGGACGTGATTCGGAAAGCACAGATTACGGGGAGTGGGTATGCATGGGCGCAATATGACGAGTAGTTCAAGGCCCGGATGGCATGGAATCCAGAGGCAAAGTGGGGAGAATTGGATTCTGACTTATGGCAGCATACAATGGGGGCATCAGCTGGGGGTAAGACCATATTCACAGCAAGCGGTTTGCCTTTAGTGTCCTGGACCTTTCAGGGGAAGCCCACCCGGGGAGGGGTGGGGGTTGCAACAGCCACACAAGTTGTGTCAGGAGCATGCTGGGAATTCAACAAGGGCATGTGCACAAGGGAGTATTGCAGGTTCAAGCTCGAGTGCTCCCAGTGTGGAAAGAAACACCCTTTGGTTAGGTGTTGGTGACCCAAACCCCAAGGAATTCAGCAGTGGCAACAGACAGGCGCTAACACATCAGGTTCCTCACAGCAGTTCCAAAGCGGTAGAGGTGCTAAGGGACCTCAGAGGGCTGGGCCCAAGGGCTCCTACGCCAGTTAGTTTGAATGCATTGAGAGCTGGTGTGCAGGATTATGAAGATTTGGGAGCCAAGCGGGTACTGTTGGAGAGTTTTGAAGAAGGGTTTCGTTTGGGGTACAAGGGGCCACGGCAGAGGCGGTGGGCAAAAAACTTGAAATCAGCCTTCGAGCAGTGGTGCAGGACAAGTTGGATAAGGAAGTGAGAGAAGGTAGGATGGCAGATCCGTTTCATGACTGGCCCTTGGAAGACTTGATTGTGTCCCCGATCGGGGTGGTGCCCAAAAAAGAAGTTGGTCAGTACAGACTAACTAATACAACACTTGTCATTGGCCGGAGGGATTTTCGGTCAATTATTTCATTGACGAAGAGGCAGCCTCAGTGTCATATTCCTCAGTTGACGTTGCTATGTCACTGGTTGTGACCGCGGGCGCAACTGCAGAGATGGCGAAATGCGACATAAACTCTGCATTTCGTTTGCTTTCTGTACACCCGGACGATTGGAATCCTTTGCGAATCCATTTTGAAGGTCAATGGTATGTGGACAAGGCTTTGCCGGTGGGTTGTTCAATGTCTTGTGCTTTGTTTGAGTGTTTCAGTACTTTTTTACAGTGGTATTTCACACAACATACTGGTCACAGGCTGATAACACCCTACTTAGACAACTTCTTTTTTTGTGGCTTCCCCGGGCTCCGCGGAGTGCCAGGCAGCACTGGACAAGTTCCAGGAGCTTATGGGTGAGCTGGGTGTGCCTTTGGCGCCAGAAACAACGATGGGTCCTTGTATGACCATGTCTTTCTTGGGCATTGAAATTGATTCAGTTGGTATGCAGGCACGATTGCCAGTTGAGAAGAAGGAGAAAATGTTGGATTTGTTGGAAAAAAGGCTTTCTAAACACAAGGTAACGGTAAAAGATATACAGGTTTTGTTGGGACATCTCAATTTCGCCTGCAGGGTGGTCCGGTCGGGGAGGAATTTTTGCAGGAGACTGGGGCGTGCTTTGTCAGGACACCATTTGCCGCACCACCATGTCCGCTTGTCGGCAGGGGTGAAGGAGGATCTGCGTATGTGGAGAACTTTTCTGCATTCCTTTAACGGTATACCATTGGCCAGGGACGATGATTTTCAGTGGGATGTTCAGATTTTTTCAGATGCGGCAGGTAGTGATGGTTTTGGTATATACTGGCAGAGGAGGTGGTGTGCGGAGCGATGGCCTGAGCAGTGGAAGGATGGTGGGAGGAGCATCGCCTTTTTGGAACTCTTCCCAGTGCTGGTGGCGCTGACATTGTGGGGTGAGAAACTGGCCCATAAGAAGGTGTTGTTCAGGATTAATAACATGGCAGTGGTTCAAATCATCAACAGACGCCGGACACACACTCGACCCCGTCTTCTCATCCAGCAAGGACATCGCCTTCAGCCACGCCACCGCACTCCACTGGACGGACCACAGCTGCGTCCACTTCAGCTTCAAAAGGACCACGATCCACCACCAACAGCAACAGGTTGCACGCAGAAGCTGGAACAAGATCACTGCCGACCAGCTCGCGACCTCCCTGAGCAAGAACCCACCCACCAGCGCAACGAACCCCAGCCAAGCGGCCACCAACCTCACGAAGTGGATCAGCGACTGCGCAGATGACCTCGCCCCTCTGAGGACCCCGCCTAGCAGACCCGGCAGCAAGAAAGCCCCATGGTTCACCGACGAACTCAAGAGCTCCAAGAGGAACTGCAGAGCCCTTGAGAAAGCCTGGCGCAGAGACCCAACTCCGGACAACATGACTGCCCTCAAGCTCGCCACCCGAAAACACCACCAACTGACCCACACCACCAAGAAAACTGCATTCAAGGAACGACTGGACAACAACGCACACAACAGCAAGGAACTCTTCAACATCGTTAAAGAGCTCTCCAACCCCAACGCCGGAAACAACGACATCACCCCTTCGCAAGACCTCTGCAACTCCCTCGCCTCCTACTTCCACAACAAGATCGCGGACATACACAACAGCTTCAGCACCCAACCGACGCACGCCACGACCGAACCACCGCCCCCCACCACCACCCTCCGCGCCTGGACCCCGATCAGCATTGAAGACACCGTCCGCACAATGAACTCCATCCACTCCGGATCTTCGACCGACCCCTGCCCTCACCACGTCTTCAACAAGGCCGACGCTGTCATCGCACCCCACCTGCGGGACATCATCAACACCTCCTTCGACACCGCTACCTTCCCAGAGAGTTGGAAGCACGCCGAACTCAGCGCCCTACTAAAGAAGCCATCAGCCGACCCCACCGACCTCAAGAACTACCGACCCAGTTCGCTGCTCCCGTTTCCCGCAAAAGTCATCGAGAAGACCGTCAACAAGCAGCTGGCCGCCTTCCTCGAGACGAACGGATCCCTCGACCTCTCGCAGTCTGGCTTCCGGGCCAACCACAGCACCGAGACCGCCCTGATCGCAGCAACCGATGACATCAGAGCCCTGCTCGACAACGGTGAAACAGCGGCCCTCATCCTCCTAGACCTCTCCGCGGCCTTCGACACTGTCTGCCACCGTACCCTAGTACAGCGCCTCAACAATGTCGGAGTCCAGGAGAAGGCACTGGAGTGGATCATCTCCTTCCTCGCCGGAAGGACACAGAGAGTCCACCTTCCCCCGTTCAGATCAGAAGCTACCGAAGTCATCTTCGGCGTTCCTCAAGGCTCCTCGCTCAGCCCAACCCTCTTCAACGTCTACATGAGTCCCCTCGCAGCCATCGCACGCCAGCACAACCTCAACATCATCTCCTACGCCGACGACACCCAGCTGATCCTCTCCCTCACCAATGACCCCGCCACCGCCAGAGCCAACCTACACGAAGGGATGAAAGAGGTAGCCGAATGGATGAAGGACAGCCGCCTGAAACTGAACGCAGACAAGACGGAAGTCCTCATCCTGGGACCCTCGCCCTCCGCCTGGGACAACTCCTGGTGGCCCCCAGCCCTAGGCAGCGCACCCAAACCAACAGACCACGCACGCAACTTGGGCTTCATCCTGGACTCCTCCCTCTCCATGACCAGACAAGTCAACGCCGTCTCCTCGTCGTGCTTCAACATCCTACGCATGCTACGCAAGATCTTCCGATGGATCCCCACCGAGACCAGGAAGACGGTCACCCAGGCCCTCGTCACCAGCCGACTGGACTACGGCAACTCCCTCTACGCCGGAACCACCGCCAAACTCCAGAAGAGACTCCAGCGGATCCAGAACGCCTCAGCACGACTCATCCTGGACATCCCCCGCCACAACCACATCTCCGGACACCTGAGAGACCTGCACTGGCTCCCGGTCAACAAGAGAATCACCTTCCGTCTCCTCACCCACGCACACAAAGCCCTGCACAACCAAGGCCCAGGATACCTCAACAACCGCCTCAACTTCTACGCTTCCAAACGCCAGCTTCGATCGACCGGCCACGCCCTCGCCGCCGTCCCCCGCATCCGAAGAGCCACCACAGGGGGAAGATCCTTCTCCTACCTCGCCGCCAAGACTTGGAACTCCCTCCCGACCCACCTCCGCCTGACCCAGGACCACCTCGCCTTCAGGAAGCAGCTCAAGACCTGGCTGTTCGAACAGTAGCAGACCCCCCTCCCCTAGCGCCTTGAGACCCTCCGGGTGAGTAGTGCGCTATACAAATGCTTTGATTGATTGACAAATGCTTTGATTGAGCAAGAGACGAGCAGATTTTGAAGTTGCTGCGGGTGTTTGTTCTTGGTTGCCCGAGACAAGATATTGCGTTCAGGGCTCTGCATATCCCTGGTGTGGACAATGACATTGCGGATGCTTTGTCTCATTCGCAGTGGGAGAAATTCCATGGGCTGGCCAAAGAGGCAGACAGGACACCGACACCAATGCCGGAACATCTGTGGTATGTAGGCAACGTAGGGTTGTACAGCCGGTGGTAGGTTCATTGTCAGCTTCTACTCGTGAAGTTTATGCTTTGGCCTGGAGGGAATTCTTAGCGTCAGATGCCTGTCGGAGGGAGGAATCCTGGAGGCTCTCTGAGGATGTGATTCAGTTTTTGCTAGATCTTATTGGAAAAGGTCTCTCTAAGGTCACCATCGCAGGGAAGTTGCCAGGTATTTCTTTTATGGGAAAGCTTTTGTGGGGTTATTCCCCTTCTGCGGGGGAGGTGGGGAGGAGGATGTTGGAAGGGTGAGATAGGGAGCGGGGCAGTGCACGTTTGGCCTGAAGGCCTTTATCTTGGCAGACTTTGGCGCGTTTGGTGGCAGTGTTACCTGTCGTTTGCAGGGATGGTTTTGAGGCATGTTTGTTTTCTACACTCATGGTCTGGATGTTTTTTTGGAGCTTTTAGGGTTTCCGAGTTGTTAGGTTCCAGGCTTAGAGTAGGTATCACTTGGTTAGATGTTTTCTTCGCCGAGAAGGGAGTTCAGATTTGGCTGGCCAGTGCTAAAACAGATCAGAGAAGTTGTGGTAAAGGGGTTTGGCTAGAAGCAGCTTCCCCGGTGTCGAAATGCCCTTTATGTTGGGCTCGGCGTTGGAGGAGGCTATCGGGCGGGGAAGATAGTTTGAGGGTTTTTCATCATGCTGACGGGGTTAGGGTGACGGACTATCAGCTGCTCATGGTGCTGCGTAAGGCACTGAGACAAATAGGCCTGGATGGGGCTCAGTTTGGGACACATTCCTTTAGGATCGGGGCAGCAACAGAAGCTGGTAATCGAGGCTGGTCTATGGGGAATATTATGCGACTTGGGCGCTGGTCATCCAACTGCTTTCAGCTCTATGTGCAGAGCGATGCAGATGAAGCGCTTGCGTCAACCTATTTTTCTTGAAGCTCATATTGTTTTTTCTTGTTTCAGGTTCTGTAGCGGGGCCCCGCTCTACGGAGCTGACCATTTGGATAGTGGGGCACTCTTTCGTAAAATGGGCCCATGTACAAGCTGGCAGTTGTTATTTCGGATGAATGTTGGGATTCAACGAACGCTTGTTTAAAATTCTTTGGAAAGGGAAGGGGGGAATGTTATGGAAGGAGTTGGTTCCGTCTTTGAATAAGTGGTTGGTAGGGGGCCAATGCCCGGATGTTTTGTTAATCCATTTGGGTGAAAATGATGTGTGTGAGGTGAAGGGAGTTGTTTTGTTGAGGGCAATTAAACGGGATTTGGCTCTTTTGAAGGCCAAGTGGTCTGGTTGCCATGTGTTGTGGACTGAGCTTGTGCCTCGCAGAGTTTGGGGGGGCACGTAAGAAGGTCAATTTGGAGATTTCTAGATTCTGCAGGAGCCTTGGCTTTGGGAGAGTGTGCCATAGGGACATTAAGTTCGACTCTGTGAACTTTTTCAGGAGCGATGGAGTCCATTTATCCCGGATGGGTATGGACCTCTATTTGTTGGAGGTTAGAGAAGTCTTATCTAGGTGTCTTAACGTGCTGGAGCATTCAAAGGCAGATTAATTGAGCGCTTAATTAGAACAGTGTGAACAATGGAGTCAGTCAGGCGCTGTTACATTTTGGGGGGGCAGAAAGGGAGGGGTAGTCTCCTCCACCCCCTCACCCCCCCTGGCTTTCTGGGTGGCGGGGATTTGTGGAAGTTTTGCCAGGATTGGCTGAGTTTTGTTTTGGCTAGTTAAAGTTGGGTCATCAACAAGGATTGTTGGGGCAGGTTGATTGTTGGGGCATTTACAGAGGTTGGGTGATCGTAAGTAGTGAAGGGGCAGGCAGGGGAGTTTTGTATAATAGATGTTCAGTTTTATAAGCTTATGTCATATGCATTGATTTATTGATATTGTATTTTGTAATGTTGTAATGTTCAGGTGGGGGCGGGTTTCAAATAACGGTTAGGGGCGGGGGAGTGTTATTTAGTGAGGTTTAGTTTTGTAAGGCATTGGCCAAGGAGTTTTAATTGTTATGTGCACCTGTTCCAATAAAGCGGCCTTTTTCACACACAGAAGTTGTTCGTGGTGTGCTCCCCCCACCCCTCCTTCCCAAGGGGGGCTTGAGGGGGGCGGCCAACCGAAGGGAGGTCCCCCCCCCCCCTTGGCTGTTTGGGGAGGGGGTGGGGGTTTGAGCACTAGCGGGCATTTTGTTTTGGGCTTCTTTTTATGTAGCCTAATTGTAGCCCAACGTATAAATGCATTGGGCTACTGCTCCCAGCCACCATTTTGTCTTTGGTGACCTAGTGGCTGGGAGCGTTGGTTAGATAAATTCCCCCACCCCCACCGCCTCTTAGTTTTTTGTATTTCCCCTCTTTCTTTTTCTTAGAATTTTTATCTCATTGATTGGGTATTTCCTTTTTCAACAACTTCCCCCTTTTTTCTTCTCATGGATTTCTTTGTTGGTTCTGGTGCGCAGGGTAGGTTTGTTGTATTGTCGCTGGAGCAGGTGCTGTGCAGTGCTGGGATTTGTGGAAGTTTTGCCAGGGTTGGCTGAGTTTTGTTTTGACTAGTTAAAGTTGGGTCATCGACAAGGATTATTGGGGCAGGTTGATTGTAGGGGCATTTACAGAGGTTGGGTGATCGTAAGTAGTGAAGAGGCGGGCAGGCGAGTTTTGTATAATAGATGTTCAGTTTTATAAGCTTATGTGTTATGCATTGATATTGTATTTTGTAATGTTGTAATGTTCAGGTGGGGGGCGGGTTTCAAATAACGGGTAGGGGCAGGGGAGGGGAGTAGGGGATTTAGGTATGTGTTATTTAGTGAGGTTTAGTTTTGTATGGCATTGGCCAAGGAGTTTTAATTGTTATGTGCACCTGTTCCCATAAAGCAGCCTTTTTTACACACAGAAGTTGTTTGTGGTCTGCTCCCCTCCCCACCCCTCCTTCCCAATGAAGGTGCACGTAAATTTTACACTTCATGACGCACCTCTCCTTCTCCTCTGGTTGTGCGCACAGTCTGCTCGGGAGAGCGTTTGCACACCTCACTGGTGGCACCTGAATATGGGCTCCCTAAATGTCCATACACATGCTGTAGTACCTTAACGGGCATGTCGGCACAGTTGCCCTTACTATGTCGTCCTCTGCCTGTCTGCCAACGGCCTCCTTTTAAAGCTGGTATATGCTCCAATTCTCCGTCTTCACACAACGCTCCATATAGGTTTGTCGCGGTGGATCTCTGGGCACCGCAGAGTGTCACAAAATATGCAGTAATAACTCGTAGTTGCACAACACACTTCTTTCTGTCAAGAGGTGTATTATCAAGTGACAGGAACCACCTGTGTCTAAGCCAGACACAGTTACAATAAAGTCTGTCAACCACTTAAGCGCAGAATGTTGACTATGTCATCAGAATGTTCATATGTCATAGCAGTCTCAGCCTAGCTGAGACTGCCTAATAATATTATGACCGTGATGTTGCAGCCTAGGGTCATGTTAAGACGCAGAACTCACTCAGAGTCTACATGCAACTCCAATGATGTGCTAATATTGTTAACATAGTTTTATTATCAGTTCCGGCTGGACTGTTCCCATGAGGCACATAGTCAAGACTGATTTGCATATGGCCAGGTCTAAACTGGGGTGGCATGGTGAGGAAAACAATGATGGATTTAACCCAGATCTCTTGACTGGGGGTGAATGTTTTGATTTGTTCTGCATTCAGTCCAGCAATTGTGTGTCTTTTACCATAGTTTTATTGCCATTCTCATCAATGTAAGATACAATCAATAGACAAGTACGCTAAATAGAATTGAGGAAGTATTTCTTTTGTCATATGATTAATAGGTTTTATTTTGTGATATCCATAGTTTTTGCTGGAAGGTGAAACAATAAATAAAGTTATATAAAAAAGGTTTAAAAAACAGGTACACTTTGTTCCATATTTTCCACTAAACCAGAGGTCATGATGAATATTTCCTCTTTTGAGTCTCACATTTCCAACAAGCGTTGGCAATGGGGGGGATTCTCCCTGTGAGAATTTTTTTTAAAAAGTGGGCAAATTGTGCATTTTTCAGCAAATTTGAAAAAGCAAGAAGGTTAATAAAGCAATTCTGAACGTGTAGTTATGACATCAATAAAGAAATTTCCTGTGAAATGTCCAGAGGGCAAACAAGACAGGTGGAAAGGAAGGAACAGGAAAGATGTATTACGAAGATATCCCAGTGAATAAAATGATCTCCTGCAAGGAGCTATAATATTAACCGAATCATCTGCCCCATTGTCCAGTTGGCCTTACCTTCAGCAAAGCAGCTTCAGGTCGGCAAAGCATTCAGTCCTTCTCCCTGAGGGCCCGTGCTCTGCGCTACTTCAGGGGCAGCTTTTGGACGGGATCATGTGATGCTATAGTGTTGATTACATTAAATAAATTTAGCAGGTGAGATGAGACCCAAGCACGAGCGAGCAGTAGGCAGCACTGTCTGGCAGTAGGCAGCAGTACTCACGAACACGAGCCACGAGTGGTCTGTGGCGCGGTCTGCTCCCCTCCTACATGACGTCCGGTCACAGTCACGCTTGCGCCTTCAGCGTAGAAATGGCCGATCACTGTCTGCATGGCTTTATAAGCCATGACAGTCATTGGTCATGCTTGGTTACACAGTGCCCACGGGTGCCGCCCAATGCTTAGGACTGCGAGCCAATCCAGATGCTGCTCCAGCAGCGCCAGGATAACAGGATTGGATTGGGCTGGGGATACTCTCCGCTCATTAGGAGACCGGGGGCTGCAGCATGAAACAACCCTCGGTCTCCTAAGGTGCAGCCTAGTGCGCTTGTTCGGGCCGGTCGGAAAAATAATCAGCCTAAAACCGAACATGCGCACTAGACCACCACCACTGACCCTTGCTGCATGTTGTTGTTATGCCTGCTGCCAGTGCGTTCCCCACCCCCTTCAGAGCCAGCCATTGCAAGCCTGTTGCCTGACTGCCTCTGGCGTGGCCCGGTGACCCGCCGGCTGGCCGGATTAATTATACTAGTGGTCCTGGAGGAGTAAGGTAAATTAACTTAAATTGTTTAAGTTAATTTAGTGACACAGCACCCCCAATTGTGTGCAGTGGGCCATCGCCCAAGCGCCCTAATGAACGCACCGCCACTGATTGGTCCGTGCTCCAGCAGAAAGAAAAAGTGAAGCCAGCTTGAGCTGCCCAATAAGAAGGCAACAAATGAGAATGACAATAAAGCCCACCAATTGTAAGTAATGGGCGGAGGCCAAGCCCTTTCAAGTACACAATATCTCTCACAAGCGAGACTACATGAATTGCGCATGTGTTGACCCAGTCAAAACCTATAAACCTTAGGAGCCATACTACTGAGTGCTAGCCTACATGCATTTCATGATTTGCCGTGTTCTAATAACTAACCACAGCTTAAGTACAAAGTGCACTTACTATATACATGGCCATTCACCTTTCCTCAGACTAATTACTAACTGAAACATTATCTTAAAAAACAGCACTCATCTAACTACAAGGCACATAGGCCCAATATAAACTGAGAAAACTCGTAATTGGATGTCCTTTTAGGAAGTACTTGGGCAGAGACAAACATTTTCATGCTGTCCATACCAGTTTCACTATGGCAGTGTTGTGCTGCTGTTTACACTTATAATTTACTCCTGAAAAGAGTACCCAAAATGGTAGATAATCAAGGTAAATTGATTAGATAGTAAATGATGAAGTTTTGAAATAGTTATTTTGTCTTTGAATGTAGCTTATTGTGCTATGCCGAATATACAAACAGAATTTAAATTAGCTATTGTTTAATGTAACATCTCAAATTAACTTTCTTCATATACTTTTTGCATCAATAATTATTTTTTTTTTTTACTTCAAATGGCATATCTAGTGAACATAGCCCGGCGCAGGTCAGAGTGCGGGGCTGGCAGCTGACTTGTCCACGGGGGTGGGGGGGATAGTGGTAGTCGACAGACACGACTTGCTCACCTCTGCTGCCCCCAAAAACAGTGCCACCGGGGCAGACCGCCCCCCTCGCGATGCCACTGCAAAGCAATTGTTCAACTTTATATGACTTGTGATCAAGTTCTCCGACCAAACCAGTGGTGTCCAACATAAGCACCAGGGAATGTTTACATTGGCTTTTCTTAGACTTTAAAAATATTCCTTGCATCGATCCAGAAGAGTAGATTAAATACAAAGAGCAGATACACAACTACCTGAAGCAGGTAATCATCATAGAACTCATAAATAAACCAACAATGGATATTCAGGTCCCAGCAAATTAAATACATTTTTAAATATCCAGTAGTCTTGTACGATCTTTGAAAGTGGAGTCACAATACAATTTCAGATATATGTAGAACAACACGAACCACTACACAACTGCAAATTATGTTTTAGGCCCAAAAGGGGACTGAAATAACAAATATTAAAGAAGACGCCTGCATCTTACTAGATTAATGCTACCAAGCTGCACCATTTGTTCTTAATCTCCATGTGCATACAGCCAAATAGATTACTGTATCCCAATGCAAAGACTGACAGTGGATACATTCATTCATTTGCAGTCATAGCAAGTTGATAAGATATAAGACTCCTGAATACTTCCAAATTACAGCTTAGTGGAGCCTACCTCTATGGTTAACTTTATTCCCTCTACGATTGAACATATGTATGTCCATTAGCAAAGGTAATCGAAAATACCACAAATATATGAGATGACAACCAGACTTACTTGGAAAATGAAGTTGGGTGGCAGCCCAACAGAAACTGCCTAAAGCAAAGGTGAAACTCTATGGAAGAGAGCTTCCAGTGGCTTAAAGGCTGAAGCACAGAAATCTTTGAGGGCAGAGTTCAAGCATTCAAACTAGTGATAGCCCCAAGCTTCAGTTATGTGTTTGGTATGTTGCCTTTAAAGATCCCCTTAACCCCTCTCAAATCAATAGACCCCATGATACAGAAGTTTATATGGGTTTGAACTCTATCAAGGGTGACCATATGAAAACTTTACACTGCTATTATTTCTGGAGGGCTGTGTCCACCCCAAATGCTTACCTTGTATAAAGCCATCCACCTCTCATAGATGGCCTACCATCTAAACCCTCATAAAGGGGCTTCATTCTGGACCGGGTTAGAATGCAGCTCCAACATAGCGCTAACACCTCTTTATAATGGGCGCAAAGCCTTGATAGATCCCATCAACCCCATGTTGATTGAAAAGGATAGTGTCTGGCTCTCGGCTCACAAACAACTGGGGGAAAACAGTTTCAACCATAGAAAATATGGCTTTAATGATTCCAAATTCCTCCTTCAAATGGCAGGACTGGAACACCAAGAGAATAAGATCTTGGGACCATGTCATGACTGGTGATAAACTAAAACTGTTTGATGATCTCAAAACTGATTTGCATCTGCCCAGCCATCAGCTCCGACATTGCTTGCACTCCCATTTGGGAACGCCACAAACCCCACTTGCCTCTTCTTGTCATACCTACTTGGTTACATGAGAACATTACAAGAAACTGGTCTCCGGCATTCGTGAACTGCTGGTCATAAAACTCTACTATGACCCAAACGAAAGGTCACTGAGACTCAAAGGGGAAGACCGGCTCCAAGTTGCATACTTTGACAAGGATCGGATCCACCTACTCCAAACACATGATAAGAGGTTACAAGAAGCATATGTCAAATTTAGCTTCTTTAAAATCCTTCATGACTGGGATTGGATACCAAGTGAACTGCACCAAGCCTGCATGTCTGCACAGATGAGTAGTTTTGGTTCTGTGACTCGCCTGGAGGAGACATTTTACATATCCTGTGGTCCTGCCCTGACATCTAGGCCTATTGGAGTTGAATCTGGTACTCTTGACTTCCTTCCCCTGAGTGCCAGACGTACGGTAGCTGTAGCCCTTATAACATCAAGGTTGGACTATTGCAACAGCCTTTATGCAGGACTAAATAAATCTGCCCTGCACAAGCTTCAAATGGTCCAACACGCAGCTGCCAGACTGGTTCTCAGGATGCCTAAGAGATCCTCAGCCTCCACAGCGTTGAACACACTACATTGGCTTCCAATACATAAGCGTATCCTGTTTAAGGTTCTCCCAATTACCTATAGAGCCTTCTACCATCATGGCCCACTCTATCTGCGTAAATACTTCAGACACTATCAACCATCACGTTCTCTTCGGTCCTCCACTGCAAACCTGTTGCATGTTCCCAGGTTCAAAATGACAACAAGAGGAGGAAAATCCATTGCGGTCATTGGAGCAAAAGCCTGGAATAAGGTACCCATATGGATGCGCCAATCCACCACGGAACAAAATTTCAGAAAACTTCTAAAAACTTGGATCTATTCCCTGCCCAACTCTGAATGTATGAGGCTCCTAGGATATGTTGCCTAGCCAGGTCACCTTTCTACCTCTTTTACCGCTTTTCTGCCTGAAGGGAATCTAAGCGCCAAGATACTCCTTGGAGTGGTAGTTGCGCTATACAAGTGCTTTCTCACATCACATCACATCACTCTCAAGGACACGAGTGGGATCTCACTCCACCCCTCTCCACAACTGGTGATACTGTATGACGCAAAGGGCATCCTGGGGCTCAATAACCACTGGGAACACTGGATTGACTAAGCTTTGGAGACTGTGAAAATCTGCCTTTTCCGCTGATGGAAAATGTCGGTTCCCCCTATACAGACAAACTGGATGGAATCCATGGCCATAATGGCTTCCCATGAACAACTGATATACAAAAGGAATGTTCAGGTCCGGGAGTATTCCTCCTTTGACTGTCTATTTCAGTACCTATTCTCGCATGCTGACTATCTTCACTTGTTGCTCTTGGACTGGTCCATGGCACTCTTTGATGTGGTAAGGTCTACCCCTTACGTGCCCCACAGCTTTATTGTTACTCCTATAGTTTCTATCTTTATGTTCACTGATGTTGCTCGATTTTCTTTTATGTCCAGCAACGCTCTGTATTAGTCGTGTAGACTCCTATAAGTTCAAATGTATTATTACAGTAGAAACCATCACGTTATGGAAGTTGTTGTAATAATGGAGTATGGTTACTACCCATGTTGGTGGCTCATTGACTGTGGTTGTTTATTATTCGGGTGTCCCCTTTAAGGGGTATGTTCTGTATTGTGTCAGACATCTTGAATACTGATGGGTATTGTTGACTATAAACAGATTAAGAAAAGAAAATAGTGCTAGTGTTATGTGATCTGTAAGTTGAAATTGCTGCAGACCTGCTAACTTTAAAAAAGTCACTGTGTAAGGAGGGGTGAAGCATTGGAAGGCTGTTGACCTTGTGCTGTAAACTACCGAAGAGGCACCCTCTCCCACCAAATTCGCCTCCTCCTTCTCCCCCTCAAAAAACTTGCTAGGCCTGGTGCAGATGTTCTGGGTGTTTTCACGCCCCTAATGAAAATCAACAGTTCATAGCCTCCAAAGACAAGCTGGAAATACATACACTCTTTGCAGTGGCTTCCAGATCAATTTTGCTGCCACCGGGTGATATCGACTGTCCATCAGGTGACTGTGTTAAAGTGTCGAATGATGGGTCTGTTGCTATGAATAACAAGCATTTGCAATGCAATCGGTCTCGCCTTTGGGACCTTATATGTATTTAGCTATGTAGCCCATTAGCCTGGGTGCTGAAACATCTACTGTTCTTTAACATGGAGGGAAAGTAAGCACCAAACTGCGTGACACGCCAGGTATGGGAACACATGGAGAGAAATATTGCCTTTCAGCGGGAAATGGTATAGTCCAAAGGTCTAGTTTTAATATAAAATCAGGGCCTTTTGTGATCATATCACTGAAAATACAAGATTTGAAAAAATATTATTGTAAACAAGTGCTCGTGGCAGAACATTTCTATGGACTGGAATCTAGAGAATGCTAAAGTGATTCTGGTACATGTTTCTTGTTCTCTGTAGTCTTATCTACACACTGTACATACTTCATCTGCTCCTGTTTTACAGTGCCTCAGATCCTATACATGTCTTATAGATAGCAGCATATATTTATGAATAAAATAAAAATGCACATATAAAATACAAATACTAATTCATCTTGACCTCACCCATCTACCATGTTACTGCACAGACTTTAAAACTCATTACAGAAAAGTGAATTGGTAGGCATATTATCACAATAGGCCAGGCATGAAATGCTGGTTACGTGGCGCAGATATAATAAATATGTGATTCAAGAGTGAAAAAATCTTGCCACACGATTTGTTAGCCATAAAAGGGAAACATCCTTTACAACGCAACTTTTACCACGCAGTGCTTTTACATCGCAACTTTTACAACGCAAACCATTACAACGCATTGCGCTGGGGGGCGCTCTAGGATAGGGAATAGATTTAATTTACTATCCAACACCTTCCCTACTATCCACGGGCACCCCAAAGCGATATGTGTTGTAATGGTATGCGTTGTAAAAACTGCGATGTAAAAGCATGCGTGGTAAAAGCATGCGTTGTAATGTCATACATCCGCCATAAAATATTAATTGTGCACGTTTTAGCAGTGGCCACCTCCAGGCCCTTTTCAGGAAATGATCAGGAAATGAATTACGCTGCTTTGCTGCTTTCCTAATTAATGGCAACGTATTCAGAACACGTCCTACTCAACAATGCCAGTCAGGAAATACATTCGGTTTCGACGTGGTGATGGCAAAAGGCCAAAATATCCTGCCGCATGGTGATTAAGCTGGACACGTATCCTGTTGCGTCATGGTACTTTTATATATTTAATCTATAAACCTCCAAAAAATCTACATCTGACCATGGGCACTTTTTGTCCCTCTAGTAGTTCAGGACTTTTCCAAATTGCCTTTATAGTGGAGTGTTCAGTTTAATCAGGTATTGTATTTAGCAAAGATTGGAACTGCCAGTGCTCCGGTATTATGTCGTATCCAGCAGGTAGTGTCAAAGAGAGGCCTTCACACTCCATACCGCACCTTTAGACGATTGTCTGTGTCAAGAATGATCAGCATGCACTTGTTGGGCGAACACAGGTCCTTGGTGGAAGCAGCTTTGTTTATGACCTGTTCTTGGCAACAGTTCTTCCTGAGTTAACAAACAATGCCTGAGGCTTGAAATCAAGGACATCACGTGCCTTCTCTTCAAAGATCCGCTCTGACAGCTATGGTGGCCCCACTAGACTTCACCAAATGGAGAGCCGGGTTTTCTCGAAGAGTGCCGTGAAGGCTGGAGGATATACACATCTCAAACGTTCAGAAAGAGCAACATAGAAGCATACCGTAATAAATTGGCAAAGATGCTATGATGTGGTTAATTTTCGATTAGTGTTTTTGGTGGAACTATACGGGCAGTATTTTTGTTAATACGAAAAAAAGAGCTGGGAGTGCGATATTTATGTCAGAAACAATTTGAGTATTTAATGAAAAACATATAAATCAATTAATGCGAAAATACAATCAAGATTCTTCTCTTTCTCGTTTTCCAGCAGCCGACGCGTTTCGTCCTAGAGGCAGGACGTCATCAGGGCTGCAATAGTAAACAAACAATACAAATACATCATTATATGTATACAATATCACTCAATAACCTTAGTAACCTGTGAAACGAAACAACATATCTACAGGTAACATATTAAATACAATACAGCTCCTGGTGCCGAATGATACTGTCCGAACATTAATTGACATAAACAGTTCTGCTGATAAGCGGGAATACATTCCTCAAATTATCCAATTGGTTCCATCAAGTGCATATTTCACAACATATTTGTTGTGCCTGATTTTACACACTAACATGTTTAATCTACATCCTGTTATGAAGTGCCAGCAAACTGTTGTACAAGTGTTAAAAAATAATCATTCATGGATAATGGACCGCTCACCTAATATTTGTTGAAATGAGAATCTTCTTTTGTTATGGCTCCTAATTTTAAACCAGTGGTCTAGGCAACAGTTACTTCAAGAGGCCAATTCTTCATATACACTCTCGTAATATTGTCAAACTGAGGTGAGGCAAAAAACGGAAAAAACCAATGAGTTACCCAATCAGTTCCTGAATATCCACCCAGATAACCTTCACTACTCAGGTTTTCATTATTATCCTGTACTAACTCCAAGTGCCAAACCATGATAGTATCCATACCTTATCAAACTCAACGTTTCGTCTTCTCTCTAAATCGATTTAACCATTCTTTAAATCGAGAGTCTCTTAAAAACGATCCACCCGTGGCTTCTCGCACCTACAAAGTATCCAGAACACACTAATATAATCTAGAGTTCTATATATCTCCTCTTTAATGTAAGCCCAGGGTGTTTCCCTATTAACTCACCGCTTTCCAATATTGTGCAGCCAAGCGGGAAAACAACTTCTATGTCTGCAGTCACAAAGTCCATCTATTCATCAACTGCTTATTCTAAAAAATATTGATGACAAAAAAAAGGAAAAAAGGAACAGATGCTGTAAATTTGGCATATCCTATATTCGAATTTCTTTCTTATAATCCTCACTACCTCAGTATCTCGCTTACCTTCGTAAACTCGCCTCGTGAAACCTATGACCACGCCAACCGGGTGCGATAAATCCCGGAAGTGCGGTTGCTCCGATCTCCCTTGGTTAAAAAAGATTCCTATAGCCAATCAGAGCTCTCAAAACTTGCGCGCGCATTGTTATGCCGTTCACCTGTCAGAGAATGTGAGTTCCCATTCAGGTCCGCTATCGTTTCGTTGCCGCCTGTCATTTACCAATCATGCGCACTACGCTATTACGAGGTTGGGTCGCTGCCTCTGTTCATTTGTTGATAGTATATCCGGTCATGCGCAAATAACTGTTCTGCAAGTCAATTTGATTCCAAAGTCTTTCCGGTCCTGCGCATTGGATGGGCATAAGTTTCCAGTCTGGTCCGCAAGTGTCGAAAACTATTGATATATACTAAAAGGAGGTTTTCTGCAAGTCAATTTGATTCCAAAGTGTTTCCGGTCCTGCGCATTGGATGGGCATAAGTTTCCAGTCTGGTCCGCAAGTGTCACAAACTATTGATATATACTAAAAGGAGGTTTTCCCTGGATAGTTCTTATAATCTCTGCATCATGATAACCTCTAATAATACGCATATGCCCGCTCGTCTACAGTCATTGCAAAGCCGTCTACACGTGCTCCATTACACCATACACCACGTACACCATTGTCCATTTCGCGCGAGACTACTTCTTAGTGTATTTACTCACACGTTCGTTGTGAATGTCCCAAAGCCAGTTATCAAGCTCTCATCGGCAGAGGCATCTATCTATCCAATAACACCGTGTGCCAGCACACTTTTGACAGAAATAACATAGCTACCTCTATCTCTTCTTATTGTTGCTATACTTATATGTTACTCTGGTTTACACAAGATTACATCTTTATATATTTACTAACACGTTCGTTTAAAATCATCAAAACCCATTAGCAAGCTCTCATCAACAGAGAAGTATAACTATCCAATACCTCCGTGTATCCGCACACTCATAACAAAAATACCGTTGCGACCTCTACCCCTTCTTATTATTCCTATGCTTGTGTATCCCCCTTTTTTAGTCAATAATTTGCGAGTATGTCTTCATATAGATGATTATTACACCGGGGCATATTAATGTAGTATTACCATATTATCTCGGAAAGATTACCAACCGATTGGTCTAGTAATGGATTATATATACATGCACTCGATAAGAGAGTATCCCATGAAAAATAAAGAGACCAACAGTTTGCCTGCTCAACATCTCAGGATGTGTACAATGGACACATTAAATCTGCACTTCATAAGGAAGTATCCATAAAGAAAACAATAATTGTTAAAGATTTTATGCCAAAAAATGGTGCAGTTCAGAGTCAATATTTAAGCCATGAGTCATACTGCGACATTTGATTATCCAACGTGCTTCTGTTTGGCGGATTCGAAGTTCCCAATTCCCCCCCCTAACATGCTGTGGCACCTTTTGTATACCATGGAATTTAAATCCCAAGTTGGCACCATGCTCCTTTTCCATATGCACGTAGAGTGGGGATCTAGTGTCACGATTCATCACTGCTCGTCTATGTTCCTGCATTCTTATTTTCAAGGGTCTTTTGGTGCTGCCTATATATACTTTGTTGCAGCTACAGATGATAACATAGATTATTCCTACACTGTTGCAATTAATGAAATCATTAATGTAAAATTGCTTGGATCCATTAAATCTGAAAGTTTTTGTTTTGTTAATGCCGTGCGAGCATATGACACAGGATCCACAGGTGTAAAAGCCTTTAGGCTGGGTGGATAACCAATCTGTCGTTGGCTTCTTTGTTGGACGAATATAATTCGTCGAAACTTTATCCCTAATGGTCGGGCATTTTTTGAACGTGATTGCGGGTCTATCATCCAGTATTGTGGATAGACCCGGGACACCTCTCAATAGGGTCCAATTCCTACTTAGTGCTTGTCTGATTTTTTCTTTTTGGACACAATATGCAGTGACAAAGGAAAGTTTGTGCCTAACTAATTCTCTCTTTTTTGGAAGTAAAGTGGTTGCTCTGTCAATTTTAGATACTTTCTCACTGGCCCTTGCAAGATCTTTTTTGGCATAGCCTCTCTTACTTAGTCTCAGTTTCAATTGATTGAGTTTATGAGTATAGTCTTCATCCCCACTACAATTTCTGCGGGTTCTGACCATTTCACCGTAAGGTATTCCCCCAATCACAGATCCTGGGTGAAAACTGTCTGCTCTTAAGATCGAGTTGGTGGCCGTTGCTTTTCTAAATAGACTGCTGCTGATTTTATCTCCAACTGCTGTCAGTGTCACATCTAAGTATTCTATACTTGATGTACTGTGATTCATTGTCAGTTTCACATTGAAATCATTATGATTCAAGTAGTTCAGATATTTTTCAAGCTCATCGGAAGTACCTCTCCATATTATTAGGATGTCGTCGATGAATCTGGCCCAGAATACCACCAGATCCATCCACTCACCAGCTCTGCGGCACCAGGCGTGCTCCCTCTCATACCAGCCCATAAATAGATTGGCATAAGAGGGAGCAAACCTGGATCCCATCGCCGTGCCCCTGATCTGGTGGAACCATTCATCCTCAAATAGGAAGTAATTATTTTTCAAAATTAGCTGACTCATTTGAATTAACATTTTAGAGTGGTGTCTTAAGCTCGCACTTCTGCTGCCCAAAAAGTACTCTAGCGCTTGAATACCTTTGTCCATCTCGATGCAGGTATACAGACCCACTACGTCTAATGTTGCCAAGATCATCCCATCTTCCCACTTGAAATCCTGCAATTTGTTAAGAATGTCAGTGGTGTCCCTCACATATGAAGGTAAATTCACCACTAACGGCTTAATAAAGCCATCAACAAACTCTGACATACGTTCTGTAACACTGCCAATGCTGGAGACTATGGGCCTACCTGGTGGATTAGCCCTGTCCTTGTGGTGAACGGCATAACAATGCGCGCGCAAGTTTTGAGAGCTCTGATTGGCTATAGGAATCTTTTTTAACCAAGGGAGATCGGAGCAACCGCACTTCCGGGATTTATCGCACCCGGTTGGCGTGGTCATAGGTTTCACGAGGCGAGTTTACGAAGGTAAGCGAGATACTGAGGTAGTGAGGATTATAAGAAAGAAATTCGAATATAGGATATGCCAAATTTACAGCATCTGTTCCTTTTTTCCTTTTTTTTGTCATCAATATTTTTTAGAATAAGCAGTTGATGAATAGATGGACTTTGTGACTGCAGACATAGAAGTTGTTTTCCCGCTTGGCTGCACAATATTGGAAAGCGGTGAGTTAATAGGGAAACACCCTGGGCTTACATTAAAGAGGAGATATATAGAACTCTAGATTATATTAGTGTGTTCTGGATACTTTGTAGGTGCGAGAAGCCACGGGTGGATCGTTTTTAAGAGACTCTCGATTTAAAGAATGGTTAAATCGATTTAGAGAGAAGACGAAACGTTGAGTTTGATAAGGTATGGATACTATCATGGTTTGGCACTTGGAGTTAGTACAGGATAATAATGAAAACCTGAGTAGTGAAGGTTATCTGGGTGGATATTCAGGAACTGATTGGGTAACTCATTGGTTTTTTCCGTTTTTTGCCTCACCTCAGTTTGACAATATTACGAGAGTGTATATGAAGAATTGGCCTCTTGAAGTAACTGTTGCCTAGACCACTGGTTTAAAATTAGGAGCCATAACAAAAGAAGATTCTCATTTCAACAAATATTAGGTGAGCGGTCCATTATCCATGAATGATTATTTTTTAACACTTGTACAACAGTTTGCTGGCACTTCATAACAGGATGTAGATTAAACATGTTAGTGTGTAAAATCAGGCACAACAAATATGTTGTGAAATATGCACTTGATGGAACCAATTGGATAATTTGAGGAATGTATTCCCGCTTATCAGCAGAACTGTTTATGTCAATTAATGTTCGGACAGTATCATTCGGCACCAGGAGCTGTATTGTATTTAATATGTTACCTGTAGATATGTTGTTTCGTTTCACAGGTTACTAAGGTTATTGAGTGATATTGTATACATATAATGATGTATTTGTATTGTTTGTTTACTATTGCAGCCCTGATGACGTCCTGCCTCTAGGACGAAACGCGTCGGCTGCTGGAAAACGAGAAAGAGAAGAATCTTGATTGTATTTTCGCATTAATTGATTTATATGTTTTTCATTAAATACTCAAATTGTTTCTCACATAAATATCGCACTCCCAGCTCTTTTTTTCGTATTAGCTCAGTTTCATCCGGGGTGGGACGGTGCCCCGGTAGTTGGTGGAGTGTCCATAAGTGTGATTTTTTGTGTACTATCCCTAGTGCACCGTAGTAAACCCAACGTCGTCCTAAAATCTTGGTTATAAAATTGTTATTGGGGTTGTAGTAGCACAGGGACCTGTTAAATTATGGATGATGACAGAGATAAACTAGCCGCAGAAGTTTTTCAGAGTAGACAGCCCAATGGTGCCGCGGGTACTAAAAGAAATGACACCAAAATTAGTCTTAGAGATAAATTTTTGAAATTAGAGAGGCTTCGTAAATCCGAGTTGAGCAAATGGTGGGATGGTGTAACCCTCAAAAATTACATGGAACAAAAGAGGGTACCTCGAGGACTCCGTATCCTCATATTCCCAACTTATGATGATCTTGATGAAGACCACTTAAAAGAGTGGGAAGAGAATCTGTACACTTCATCATTTACTATGATGAATATTCTGATTAAGAATTCGGACAGGAAAGTAGAAAAATTAAGAGTTCAAATAGCTGATTTAGAAAAGGAAATCAAAGAGATGAATTTACCTGAACTTACAGACAAAAATTATCTTATTTTGAAAGATGTTATTAACAAACATCAACTGCAAATTAAGGATAAAAAACTAAGTAAACTAAAAAGAGATGAGCGGGACTACAATGAGGGAAGAATCTTTACGTTTGCCCGAGGGTATGATGAGGTGGCCAAACCTAAACCTAAATCTAATCAAATGGCTGGGGCAGCACAATCAGGTGATTTAAGCACATCTACAAATTATAGTAGTTCTAGTATCTCCTCTATTGAGGATAACACAATGGGTGCTGCAGGAGGAGCACCGAAAAAGAACTCTTCTTTTTGCGACGAACTAAAAATGATCAAGAAGGGTCGGAAAAAGTTCACAGGAGGACTAGAAGGGGGAGGAGGAAATCCCACAAATACAAGGATGGGCACCAGGAGTCAAAACAGGAACAAGAACTAGAACAGTGTCAGGCTGCCCCTGGGGAATTGGAAGTCATTAATCTGTCGGATAGGCACTTAAATGAACATGAGGTTTCAGTTTTGCAAAAAGGATTAAAATATTGTCCTGTATACAATTGTGATTACACAGAGTTACATATTGATTTGTTTAAATTTTGTAGGAATTTAAAATTGAAAAGTTTTTTTTCAACACTGGATGTAAATGTGCAGAACAAAATACTGAATAAAGACTCTGAAATGACATTATCCGAGTTAGAAGATGTTCATTTGTTAATGACTTTCTCAGGGGAAATGGATCTCACTGTAGACGATGTTGCAAGTCTATGTGAAATAGAAACAAATTACCAATGCACCAGCGGATTGCGTAGTAAATCTAAATTCATTCCCCATGGCAGCCAATACGCAGCAATTGACCTTTTTATGGAAAAGACTTTGCAGGAATTTTTTAAACTGCAAGATAATTATACATTGAATCACCATTATAAAGATAACCTGTCCCGGCAAGAAAGATTAGCCTTATCAAATTTAAAACAAGATCCCTCAATAATCATCAGGGAAGCTGATAAGGGAGGGAACATCGTTGTGATGAATAGGGCAAATTATGTGGCAGAGATAAGGGAACAATTGAAGGATGAGAATTGTTACAAAAAAGTTAAAACTAATCCGTTGAAAGAGGTTTCCCAAAATATTTTGGAATACTTATGTGTATGGAAGGAGGAAGGACTGATAGAAGATTCTGAATATAGGTACTTAAATGTTAGTCATCCAATGTCTCCCTTCCTTTACACATTACCGAAAATCCACAAGGACAGGGCTAATCCACCAGGTAGGCCCATAGTCTCCAGCATTGGCAGTGTTACAGAACGTATGTCAGAGTTTGTTGATGGCTTTATTAAGCCGTTAGTGGTGAATTTACCTTCATATGTGAGGGACACCACTGACATTCTTAACAAATTGCAGGATTTCAAGTGGGAAGATGGGATGATCTTGGCAACATTAGACGTAGTGGGTCTGTATACCTGCATCGAGATGGACAAAGGTATTCAAGCGCTAGAGTACTTTTTGGGCAGCAGAAGTGCGAGCTTAAGACACCACTCTAAAATGTTAATTCAAATGAGTCAGCTAATTTTGAAAAATAATTACTTCCTATTTGAGGATGAATGGTTCCACCAGATCAGGGGCACGGCGATGGGATCCAGGTTTGCTCCCTCTTATGCCAATCTATTTATGGGCTGGTATGAGAGGGAGCACGCCTGGTGCCGCAGAGCTGGTGAGTGGATGGATCTGGTGGTATTCTGGGCCAGATTCATCGACGACATCCTAATAATATGGAGAGGTACTTCCGATGAGCTTGAAAAATATCTGAACTACTTGAATCATAATGATTTCAATGTGAAACTGACAATGAATCACAGTACATCAAGTATAGAATACTTAGATGTGACACTGACAGCAGTTGGAGATAAAATCAGCAGCAGTCTATTTAGAAAAGCAACGGCCACCAACTCGATCTTAAGAGCAGACAGTTTTCACCCAGGATCTGTGATTGGGGGAATACCTTACGGTGAAATGGTCAGAACCCGCAGAAATTGTAGTGGGGATGAAGACTATACTCATAAACTCAATCAATTGAAACTGAGACTAAGTAAGAGAGGCTATGCCAAAAAAGATCTTGCAAGGGCCAGTGAGAAAGTATCTAAAATTGACAGAGCAACCACTTTACTTCCAAAAAAGAGAGAATTAGTTAGGCACAAACTTTCCTTTGTCACTGCATATTGTGTCCAAAAAGAAAAAATCAGACAAGCACTAAGTAGGAATTGGACCCTATTGAGAGGTGTCCCGGGTCTATCCACAATACTGGATGATAGACCCGCAATCACGTTCAAAAAATGCCCGACCATTAGGGATAAAGTTTCGACGAATTATATTCGTCCAACAAAGAAGCCAACGACAGATTGGTTATCCACCCAGCCTAAAGGCTTTTACACCTGTGGATCCTGTGTCATATGCTCGCACGGCATTAACAAAACAAAAACTTTCAGATTTAATGGATCCAAGCAATTTTACATTAATGATTTCATTAATTGCAACAGTGTAGGAATAATCTATGTTATCATCTGTAGCTGCAACAAAGTATATATAGGCAGCACCAAAAGACCCTTGAAAATAAGAATGCAGGAACATAGACGAGCAGTGATGAATCGTGACACTAGATCCCCACTCTACGTGCATATGGAAAAGGAGCATGGTGCCAACTTGGGATTTAAATTCCATGGTATACAAAAGGTGCCACAGCATGTTAGGGGGGGGAATTGGGAACTTCGAATCCGCCAAACAGAAGCACGTTGGATAATCAAATGTCGCAGTATGACTCATGGCTTAAATATTGACTCTGAACTGCACCATTTTTTGGCATAAAATCTTTAACAATTATTGTTTTCTTTATGGATACTTCCTTATGAAGTGCAGATTTAATGTGTCCATTGTACACATCCTGAGATGTTGAGCAGGCAAACTGTTGGTCTCTTTATTTTTCATGGGATACTCTCTTATCGAGTGCATGTATATATAATCCATTACTAGACCAATCGGTTGGTAATCTTTCCGAGATAATATGGTAATACTACATTAATATGCCCCGGTGTAATAATCATCTATATGAAGACATACTCGCAAATTATTGACTAAAAAAGGGGGATACACAAGCATAGGAATAATAAGAAGGGGTAGAGGTCGCAACGGTATTTTTGTTATGAGTGTGCGGATACACGGAGGTATTGGATAGTTATACTTCTCTGTTGATGAGAGCTTGCTAATGGGTTTTGATGATTTTAAACGAACGTGTTAGTAAATATATAAAGATGTAATCTTGTGTAAACCAGAGTAACATATAAGTATAGCAACAATAAGAAGAGATAGAGGTAGCTATGTTATTTCTGTCAAAAGTGTGCTGGCACACGGTGTTATTGGATAGATAGATGCCTCTGCCGATGAGAGCTTGATAACTGGCTTTGGGACATTCACAACGAACGTGTGAGTAAATACACTAAGAAGTAGTCTCGCGCGAAATGGACAATGGTGTACGTGGTGTATGGTGTAATGGAGCACGTGTAGACGGCTTTGCAATGACTGTAGACGAGCGGGCATATGCGTATTATTAGAGGTTATCATGATGCAGAGATTATAAGAACTATCCAGGGAAAACCTCCTTTTAGTATATATCAATAGTTTGTGACACTTGCGGACCAGACTGGAAACTTATGCCCATCCAATGCGCAGGACCGGAAACACTTTGGAATCAAATTGACTTGCAGAAAACCTCCTTTTAGTATATATCAATAGTTTTCGACACTTGCGGACCAGACTGGAAACTTATGCCCATCCAATGCGCAGGACCGGAAAGACTTTGGAATCAAATTGACTTGCAGAACAGTTATTTGCGCATGACCGGATATACTATCAACAAATGAACAGAGGCAGCGACCCAACCTCGTAATAGCGTAGTGCGCATGATTGGTAAATGACAGGCGGCAACGAAACGATAGCGGACCTGAATGGGAACTCACATTCTCTGACAGGTGAACGGCATAACAATGCGCGCGCAAGTTTTGAGAGCTCTGATTGGCTATAGGAATCTTTTTTAACCAAGGGAGATCGGAGCAACCGCACTTCCGGGATTTATCGCACCCGGTTGGCGTGGTCATAGGTTTCACGAGGCGAGTTTACGAAGGTAAGCGAGATACTGAGGTAGTGAGGATTATAAGAAAGAAATTCGAATATAGGATATGCCAAATTTACAGCATCTGTTCCTTTTTTCCTTTTTTTTGTCATCAATATTTTTTAGAATAAGCAGTTGATGAATAGATGGACTTTGTGACTGCAGACATAGAAGTTGTTTTCCCGCTTGGCTGCACAATATTGGAAAGCGGTGAGTTAATAGGGAAACACCCTGGGCTTACATTAAAGAGGAGATATATAGAACTCTAGATTATATTAGTGTGTTCTGGATACTTTGTAGGTGCGAGAAGCCACGGGTGGATCGTTTTTAAGAGACTCTCGATTTAAAGAATGGTTAAATCGATTTAGAGAGAAGACGAAACGTTGAGTTTGATAAGGTATGGATACTATCATGGTTTGGCACTTGGAGTTAGTACAGGATAATAATGAAAACCTGAGTAGTGAAGGTTATCTGGGTGGATATTCAGGAACTGATTGGGTAACTCATTGGTTTTTTCCGTTTTTTGCCTCACCTCAGTTTGACAATATTACGAGAGTGTATATGAAGAATTGGCCTCTTGAAGTAACTGTTGCCTAGACCACTGGTTTAAAATTAGGAGCCATAACAAAAGAAGATTCTCATTTCAACAAATATTAGGTGAGCGGTCCATTATCCATGAATGATTATTTTTTAACACTTGTACAACAGTTTGCTGGCACTTCATAACAGGATGTAGATTAAACATGTTAGTGTGTAAAATCAGGCACAACAAATATGTTGTGAAATATGCACTTGATGGAACCAATTGGATAATTTGAGGAATGTATTCCCGCTTATCAGCAGAACTGTTTATGTCAATTAATGTTCGGACAGTATCATTCGGCACCAGGAGCTGTATTGTATTTAATATGTTACCTGTAGATATGTTGTTTCGTTTCACAGGTTACTAAGGTTATTGAGTGATATTGTATACATATAATGATGTATTTGTATTGTTTGTTTACTATTGCAGCCCTGATGACGTCCTGCCTCTAGGACGAAACGCGTCGGCTGCTGGAAAACGAGAAAGAGAAGAATCTTGATTGTATTTTCGCATTAATTGATTTATATGTTTTTCATTAAATACTCAAATTGTTTCTGACATAAATATCGCACTCCCAGCTCTTTTTTTCGTATTAGCTCAGTTTCATCCGGGGTGGGACGGTGCCCCGGTAGTTGGTGGAGTGTCCATAAGTGTGATTTTTTGTGTACTATCCCTAGTGCACCGTAGTAAACCCAACGTCGTCCTAAAATCTTGGTTATAAAATCAGTATTTTTGTTAAGAGCATAGCACGAGGTAAAACAGATGAGGGGCAAACTTTTAAGTGATATCACTGTTTGACACAGAGGGTCTATGTTACAAAATGGAGGCCAAAGACTCCAATGTAGGCATCCTTGTCCTTCATAGATTTCCTTCACATCAATTCACCATCGTCTCAGACTCTCAGTGCTCTTTTCTTTTTAAGGGGCATCACCACCAACCTTTGCTCCCTGCCCTCTTGACATCCTTCCTCTCTGTGCTTCCCATGATGCATCCGCACTGCAACCCTCGTCTCACGAGGTCTTCAGAGGGTAAAAATTGTTGACATTATTTGCAATTAAGTTTCAAGCTGTCCATTGTGACGTTTGGGGATTTAAAGTAAGTGGAGTTGTTACTAAGTTGCTAAGTTGTTAGAGGTTTCAGTAAGTAGGAATGTGCGTTGTTTCACACCTGCAGAATGTCCCGGCACAATGAACACAGGCTGGAGGACAAACCGGTCGATCCTGTCCTTCCCGCATCTTACTTGCTGGAGCTGTCACAGCGGAGGCTAATTAATTTAAGTGCACGTTTATTTACTGACCTAATGTTATCCAACTTTAACAGATCCCATAACAATAAATCAAATGTATTGTATTTTTTATTTGTAAATAGAGGGCGAACGTGTTGCAATATACAGAGTTAGTTTTGTAAATAAGCTCTCTGACCCACAAAGGTGCTAGCTTGGTGTGGCGCCAAGATGCTCCTTGGAGTGAACGTTGTGCTTTATAAATACCATCATTCTTTCAAAGAGATTATCAAAAAGATGTAATCTCGCCAACGCCGAGCTAGTCAGAGGCAATCCACACAAGGACAGTAGTTGACTGTTGAGAGCTGGATTCATAGAATGTTCCAAGGCGAAAAGAAATGGAGGGGGAGGAGAGGGAGTAGAAAAAAGACTTTGGGGAAGGGGGGTGGTGGGGGGAAGCAAAGGAAGAAACAACACATGTCCTCACCTAATGAGAAACCGGCACTAGGTACATAAACAAATAAAACAATGTGATCAGAAAGCTAATGCAATAATAGGGTTGAAAACGCAGAGACTATAATAGCCACAAGGATAATGCCATTCGAAAGATAACGCACTAATACCACAGGTGAATGCGATCCATTAATTGCAATGCAGTGTTAACACGTAAGTAATTATGAAGATTCAGGACTTGACATAGGCCTGATTACGACTTTAGCGATGCATCGCCGGGTGCGCTGCACCACCAAAGCCGTGGTCAGACCGCCTGCCAGATTAGGAGTTTCCTCCTGTCTGGTGTGCTTCTTTTGGCATTTCCACAGACGTGTCTCTAAAAATGAGCACCGCATTCGGAACGCCAAAAACAGTTCCTGCACAGCATGGAGGAAAAAGTCCATGACCTGCAGGAACTGGTGTGCATGCACACAGGTGAGCTCATGTTGTGCACCCTGTGTGCATCCACAGGGCACTGTGGGGTCCCCTTTGTTTCCTCTCTGCCAGGGTTTTCATGGAGAAGGAACCGCCATGAAAACCCTGATAGAGAGAAAACTCCTAAAATGCTTAGCATAATGATGCCTCAACACTGCCGCTTGACTCATAATAGCGTGTTTTGGAGACTGCCACTGCTGTGCCCCCACGAGTCTGGCAGTCCATAGACCTCCAGATTCGTAATCGGACCCCCCTAATCATTATGCCACGTAGTCGTAGCATGCACATTCCTCAATGCTGTGACTGCCCCTGATAAGACAGACACGTGGTCTATGGGTGTTTTCAGCAGGCAGCACACTTGGTTGTACATTGACTCACTGTCCATGCTACAGGTTTATCAATTCTCAAGGAGAACAGCATTGCACCCAACTGACTAATGCGCTGGGGATGAGAAAATCTATCACCATCACACTTCTGTAAAGTAGGTAACTTCACACATACCCAGACTCCCACACAAAATAGACTTCTTCACGCCAGCATGCTCTCATATGTTTCTTTGTACCTTGATTAGTGAGGCACAATTTTCTCCATAACCACATTCCCGATCACATCAGTAGAAACCCTTTTCTTCACCAGAAAGGTGTCATTGTAGTTCTGGGATAGTTCCCTTTAAAGGAAACACAGGGCGAATGTTGAGACGGAAAAATCTTCTGCATGACAATGGGCATGCAACCTTGCCCTTTATGCCCCAAATGTACTGATAGCTGCATCCCTAATGCTGATTTTTGCTGTCATAGGCAAACACGGATCATGCGTGTGCACCATGACATAGGCCTGTACCACGATTTATAGTCTTGTTGGAATGGAAGGGGTGCCCAAAGCACTACCATCATAGCAGTGAAAGGCAACTGCCTTCACCAGGAGTTAACCAGTTCAAGCCCAGTGGTGGCAGGATATAGTGTAGTGATCAGTGGGGGTGAACAGATCCTTTTTACCTGTGTCGCTGGAGTGAAGCCTACAGGCTCACTCGTTTAAAGTTCTGCTGCTGTGTACTTAACTCACCTTGACCTACATTAGTTTGGTGAGTAGTGCATGTGTGGAGAACTTGTTCTGGGTGTCTGTGCGCCTGTGAATGGAACAATACAGAGATAATGCAGTACTGTGCAGTGCGTGCATGGTAAATACAAGTTCCGGGTGTATGTGTGTCTGTGAGCGATACAGTACATGAAGGGTACAGTGTTGTTCAGTGCGTGCATGTTAAATGCATGTGCTGGGTGTATGTGTCCATGTGAACAGTAGAATTCATGGGCGACTCTGAGTTTCATTTTGGGAGACCTAGGGCTGAATGGTGAAACATGAGGAGAGTAGGTAGAGAAATCCTCCCAGACAGATTTGTGTATTGCTCTATTCCTGTAAGCTGGGTGGGACACACAGGAGAAGGAAAAGCCAGGCTCCATTGGTCCACTTCAAATGGTGATGCTCTTTGATTCAGAGAGAGGTCACAAGGAAGGGACCTGGCCACCTCTCAGGAAGGAGATGGGACTGATAATGGAATTATAAAGAGTAGGGTTGAAGCTTTGTGATAACCTTTTTATAAACATAACACTATGGCTGACATCCAGGTGTGAACTCTAGTCACTACCATGGCCTGTGATGTAGGGCTCTCAGCTTTGGAGTCACTCCTGCTATGACTGCTTTCTAGAGTAAAAGAGGGCAGAGGAGCGGGTACTTCAAAAGGAAGTACACCGCCAACATAAACTTCAAAGCCTCAGATTCTACATCACATTTGGTGTCTGGAAATGGACAATAAAAAGGGGAGCTTGAGACTCCAAAAAATGGTTACTGTCAAGCAGACACTCAGGCATGTCGTGGAGGAGAAGCTCTGGAAGACTTGTGACCAGGATTGAGGATTAAGGTCTCCCAGCTTTGTGAGGGGATTTCACCCAGGGAATCCAAGACCATCTACCCTGGAGCACTAGCACCTGCCTGCTTCCCCAGACCAGTGTGCCCTGTGAGGAAGAAGAGAGTGTTGGAGGGAGTGAGGTCCAGTGGGGAATCCTGTTGAGTGGACTCCCTTTGTGAGGTGTGAGCGACACCTGCTGCACGGATCAGGTCACGGCACATGACAAAGTCAGTGACCTCTGTATGCCAGAGAAGGGTTGCCATAAAGTGAGCCGTGATCATCGCCATGCCCAACAGGTGTTTGGCTGTGTACGGTGACCCCGTATGCTAGGAAGGACTTCCATGCAAAGATTGCCAAACTGATTGGGTTGTAGCCCATGCGCAGTGGTGAGCTGGTGACATCATATGCCAGTAGGGGCCGCTACAAAGGAATTTGCTGTGCTGATCAGATCGGAGCCTGTGAACATGGAGAAACGGTGACCCCATATGCTAGAGGGGGTCACCAGAACCAGGCAAGAAGTGTGACCTGGTTGGGGTTGCCACCAGAGGAGAGAGGCTGCCGTGGGAAACCATGTGGACCCACACTGAGACACACGGTCAGTGTCAGGACCTTTGCACTAATTCCCCCCTTCCCACTCACCCTGGGACCCAGCCAAAAATATACCTGCGTTGAGGAGTCCCGATGAACCTCGGGTTGCTGCGGCAAAATAAATGATTATGACTACCTTTACACAAACATTGACAAAATGTGTGCAAAATGTCATGTTGTAAAAAAGGACACCCAAATATAATTTAGATTCTGCTTCGTAAAAGTTGCAGATGATAAGATAGTGTTGAGATATAATATATTTTAACTAATATAGATAGGACTATTAACCATGAATCATTATTTTCACTCATTTGTTTGTGTTAGAATAATGTAGGAGGAAAATCTCACGTTATGGATTTTTAATACTAATGGATTAGTTTTAATGTGAAAAAGCTACAAAAATGTATTTAATGTTGTAATGTGTACACCGAAAATGACAAAACAAAAGTAGGTGCTACATAAATATACTTAAAGTGCTTTCATGAAACTTACTTAACGTGTGTTTTATATATGTATCAGTTGAATAACATAAGCAAAAACAAGAATTTATATGTATTTTCTTATGTCATTAATGTTGACATTTACAAACTTTTTAGGAGTACTCTATACTTACATGCATTAATTATGAACAAATTGAAATGTTTAATAATGTATTCTGGAATGATATGCTACTTTCCTATTGATGTGCGATTCACAATTTAACATGACATCTCCTTGACTGAATAGCGTAGTTGGAACAATGTCTGTTACATTGTGGAACAGCTGCTTGAGAAAGAGCACACATAATTTCTTATGTTTCTCTTTTTAAATGTCCTTTTCTTCAATGGGTCCTATGCTTACATGACCTTAGGAAGCTGCGTAATTGATTTACTTAAGTTTTACAGATTTGTATCCTCTTTACTGCTACATTATACCCATCTACTTGGACTAAACAGTGGATCTGTGTGGTCTGGTTATTGGGTAATGCCAGGGGGTGGCACCCCGGAAACCTTGCCAGTATAATTGCTATATTTTGGGATCTGGTGGGCGCAACAGCTTTCTTCCTTGATATGGGTTTCTGATCTTTGATTCAGATACCAATTCTGCTGTCGGGACTAGCACGCATTGCTCTTGACTGGGGTTCTAGCGCAAATTGAACCTTTCGGATGAAGGGTTCTTGTTATGATGTTGTAACTGTTGTTACAGCAACAGACTGAGACAGATTGCTGTCTTGACGAACTGGAACTGGTTACTTGGAATTTCGCAGAACTTTCCTGAGAGTCTTTACAAGGCTCACCTGGCTTCCTAATCCTATTGGCACATACCCTGTATGCGTCCAAATCTGCCTCAGCTGAGGAACATTTTCCTCCATCATATTCTGCCTCAATCTAAGAAGCTTGGTATATTTCATTAAATCCTTTACTAATTGATTATTAGCGATGTTTGCACATTTTATTTGAATTCAAATGTTCTTTATCTATAAATGATTAACTAAGCTTTAAATTCTTAAATCTGATTCTGCTGTTCTGGGAGTGAATTATTTGTTTTGTGTTACTTATAGTCACTGTGGGACATTTACTTAATTGAAATGTATTTGAGTTGAATATACAGTTATCCTTCTCCTGGTCCTCATTGGGTAACTGTCCATTCTTCTGATATTCAACCCCTTTCATCAAAGAGCAAGATCCATCGGAGGACCAAACTATATGTATAAGGTAGCGAGAGGTTACAGTACAGTGCATCCTATGCAAGGGCCCAATAAAGGCCACAGCAACCCTGTGTGAGAATTTTAAGGACCATGTGCAGCCCATCTGGGCTGCATGCAGAAAATCCACCAGAACCAACCGCTGCTGCTACAGCACCTGCAGAGGGGTCACACTCAGGAACTCCGGTCGCTCCGATGCTGCAGTGTGGGTAAGACTGATTTCAACCTAGTTGGCCCTCCGTCCATCATCTCCTTGTGTTTGCTTTATCTCGTTAATAAACTCTTTCGTGAGCTCCGCAGCAAACTGCACACCATTGTCAGTTATGAGTACTTTCAGGATCTCTTCTTTGTGGAAGACATTCTGAAAGAAGACAAACAATTCCATGGCTGCACGGTGTACACATTTAATTACCACCCAGCGGTTGTGAAAGTTCAAGTTAACCAAGATTTAACACTAAGATAACATTTTTTTTTGTGAATATGTTCAGTATGGTCGAGTGTTGCAAGAAAACCATAAAAGTGATAGTTTTAAGTGGTTTGTGTTGGAAAAAATTAAAGTTAGCCGACGAAGTGGCAATATGGAAAAAGTCAGGACGAAGAGAGAACAGTGGTTCATATTCACTATGGATACCATCAATAAAGGCAGTGGATGTCTTGTGTATCATAAGGCTTTCGATATAACTGGACTTCAGTTATATCTTTACATGGATAGAGACAAAGAAACCATGAAGATAAAATATAGGGTCCTATGGGAAGTGATAGATGATACTTGAAAAAGGCTAGGATGGTATCTATTGGGGAACTTGTAGCTAACTAAATATAACATTTTGTGCAATAATTGTTATTGCAACATAGTCCTCAAGACTGTACCACCCTCATTCGAGAACAGGGGGTCTAGTCCATTTTATTAAACTAGAACAGTTTTTTTTTATAAAATATGCCTATAGCACCAAACCTCACGGGTTTAATACATTTGTGCATTTTATATCTAAAGACATTGGTGCTGTAGTAATCTTTGCCCGATACCTTTGAAGTCATACTGGTGTTTTCCGATTTTTTAAAAATATACAAGAAGGAGATTTACTATAAATAATACAAATAATCCTTCCCGAATCTTTACGGCATATAAATATGCAAGGATAGACTTGTCGAAATTGTTTTTTAAAGAAAAATCTTTTGAATGATTTAAAGGTATATTTCTCCGGAGAAAAGCGAGTTTTCTCTTTTTTGAGATGGCGTCCATGTTAGGAAGTATAATCAGTAACCGAGAAGATCGACGTCATTATATCGCGTCCCAGCTGACACGGAAGTTGTGGGCCATGCGAGCGCCAGAGCAGTGATTACTCTCACGTGTGCCTTTTGAAAGGTGGTATATATAAAGGGAGTTAAAACGAGTCGTTGTTTTAAGACTGTATTTTATCCGAGGGTGAGGACGGTCAACCTGAGTGGGGCAATACTACGGTAAGAAATTCAGCCAATCCAGCTAACGGAGTTGCTTTTAAATAATTGTATTTAGGTTTAGAAATAACGGCTAGGTAAAGCATTCTCAGTAGGATTTGAATAATGCCGCGAGCTTTATTCCCAAGAAGGGCTCAAGAATTAAGTGATCAATAAAAAAGAGCCCAGGTTCGTCTGTGAATACACTATAGAACCAAGAGTTCATGATAAACGGGCTCGTAAAGTAAAAAGATTAGCTAGAAGAGCACGGTTTTGTCCTTAAGTATATTTTAGGATGTACAGTCCCAAGCGAATCGGTGGGGGTATAGACATAAGTAGAACAAAGGGTTTCTCCTCTGAGCTATATTTTTATGAATAGCTGAAGCTATGAGCTTTAGTTCAATTAAATTCAGGCAGTGCCTAAATTCTGCTGTAAGAATAGAATAGCATTGTACAACGAGCCTTTGAGGTGAGAAAAATAGAGCGAAGTAGGGTGGCTTCAACATAAGGATTAGTGCCCATACTTCAATACATTTATGAATTAGGGCAAATAGGAATAACTAAGGTGTATCCATAAATAGAACATTATGATTATAAAAATCAATATATATATAGTTAGGGTACATACAAGAAAGTACATTAACCTTGGGAAGTCGTATGCCACAGGATTGTTAATCCAACGCTAAATAATACTGGAGGGATATCAATGAAATAAAGCCAGTCTCTAATATAATAGATATAAAGAGGTTCTGGAGAGATATGAAGAGAACGGTTCAGGTATAAAAAAAAAGTTATTTTAAAGAATCTTATTGATTGATTTTTTTTTTTAAGGATTTTTATTGTTTTCAACATTCCTCATACCCTTTCAAATAAGCGCCACATTTAGAGCCATTACGCAGATGGCCCATCGAACATTTTCCGTGTCAATCAAGGTTACTCAACCGTCCCCTATCCCCAACAGTCCTAACACCCCCTCCCCTTTACCCCCACCCCCTGTCAGTGTGCCCCATCCCATTTAGCCCTGAATGTAGCTACTGAACTGTCCTATCTTCCAGCCAATCAAACAGGGAAAAAGAAAAACAAAAAACAAAAAAAGGAAGTTCCATTAGCAAACTACATGTTCCCTTGCGTCACCGCTCTAGCCCGCTAGTACCCTTAACACTGGAATATGCAAGGCGGCCCTCCCTCACATTACAACTTGGTACGCCATCCCATGCTTAACTTCTTGTTAGTTCGCCGACGTCGCTCTCTCCCCCTGTTCTATCTCTACATCCTCCTCCCCTTCCTCAACATCCACAGCCGGGGTTTGGAGATCTGCCACCAAAGCCCCCCATGCCCTGGTCGCCTCCAATGCCTTATCATTAGCAGTGCGCCTAGCCAGTTGCAAGCGAAGAGTCCCTTCACTGCCCGCCCAATTTAAAAAGCTTGCTCTCCATCTCAGATAATTAGGCCCTGTCTTCGACTTCCAGTGCATGGTAAGCTCCCTTTTCGCCATAATTAACCCTAAGTCATATAACTTACTAGTAATCTTCGTGTTGGGTGTATGTGGGAACCAAATTAATAAGCAAGTCCCCATCTCTGCTTCTATCGTTCGTCCTGTCACCTGATTTAAGCATGCTATCACATCCTCCCAGTAAGACCCCAACCCCGTACAAGACCAGAACATGTGACGGAAATCAGCTCCATCGGCATTACACCTCGGGCACTGTGACAGGGAGCCCCCGAAATACTGTAGGATTTTAACCGGCGTCAAATAGGCCCTATGTAATGTGAAGAACTGAACCAATTGGAACCTGGCGTTACGTGTACCCTTCCAGGCACGCCGCATCAACTGAGGCCATGTCGTCTCCGGTATGGGCTTACCAATATCCGCTTCCCATTTGCCTTTCAGAACATCTAGGGGTGGAAGCTGCTCGGTCGGCAAGCGTCTGTAGAGGCACGTGATAGCCTTGAACGTACCTGCTGCCATGGTTACATACTGGCAACCCAATGAAGTCGGGGGTTCCAATAGCCCCATCTTCCACTGTCGTTGAATCCCTACTATTAGGGCAGCATGCAATAAATAGTCTCCCCGCGGTAACCCAAAAGTGCTCTGCAAGTCTTGAAATGAAAACAGAGCTCCGTCTCTGTATAAATCACTCAACATATGGAGCCCAAGCTCCTCCCAAACAGCCAAAGCAGACCAGGTAACCCCCTTGCGGAAGGGCTGTACACATGCCATGGGGGATCTCCGGAGCATATGGGCGAGGAAATCCCGCTCGTTTTTGGCTCCGGTTCCTGCATAAGCGGAGTGTGCGTTCCTCAAGAGTGAGCTGATCGAGACTGATCTTCTGTTGGAGGACTATAAATGACAATACATGCCGGGGAATTACTCTACCGTGCGGTCCATCAGGGTCTCTAAACTCCCGAGCCACCGCCTGCGTGAGCCACTGTAACTGCGATGCCAGATAGTACCATTCAAAGTCAGGGACCGCCAGTCCCCCCTCTGCCCTCGGTCGCATCAGCGTGTTTAGCGCAACTCGTCTTCTACCCAAACCCCAGATGAACCCTGTAGTCAAGGCCCTAAGCCTCTGAAAGAATGACGCCGGGCCCCATACGGGTAACGTGCGAAAAAAGTAGAGCAAACGTGGGAGCGCCACCATTTTCAACAGTGCCACCCTCCCGGCCACTGACAGAGGGAGGGTTCACTAGAACCCCATACTGCCCTGAAGCCCCCTCATCGCTCTGCCTACATTGCCCTCCAGGAGGTCGGGCTGAGTATGATAGATGTGAGCACTCAGGTAAGGTAAACACTGGGGTTCCCATCGCAAATCCCCCACCGTTAGAGGCACTCGGTCAACCGGGGTCAAAGGGAACAAACAGGTCTTACCCCAATTCACTTTTACCCCGGAAAAACAGCTGAACTCCCGAAGCAGGGCTTTGGCACCCTGCAGAGAGTCATCTACATCAGCCCAAAACAACAATAAATCGTCCGCATACAAGGAAATGTAGTGGACCTCTCCTGCAGCGATAGACCCTCATACGACCATCCCAATCGAGCGTGTGACGCCAGCGGTTCAATGGCCAGGGCAAACAGTAAAGGGGATAAGGAACAGCCCTGGCGAGTACCTGTCCCCACCCAATATGCTGCTGAGATGGCAAGCCCCGTTCGAACCCTAGCGGTGGCTGAGTTGTATAACCGTTTAGTCCACCGTATGAACTGATCTCCAAGGCAAAATTCCTTCAAGACTTGAAACAGATACGGCCATTCCACGCTATTGAAGACCTTCTCAATGTCGACCGAGAGCACCACCGCGCCCGGTGCCCTATCGTGTCCTTCCCCCATAACCCTAATAAGCCGACGTATACATGTCGCTGTGTTCCTAGTGGGGATGAAGCCCGCTTGATCTGGGTGTATCAGGGTACCCATGTGTCCCAGGAGGCTCGTTGCAAGAATCATACTCAGAATTTTGTAGTCCACCGTGAGCATTGAGAGTGGCAGGTATGCCGATCCAGAGCAGGCATCCCCCCCTCGCTTCAACAACGGTACTATGATCGCTTCTCTAGCAGTCGAAGGCAACCTGCCCAGTTCCCACGCCTCCCTGTACACAGATTGTAAATGCGGTGCAAGGAGGTCTACATACACCGCATAAACTCCACAGGGAGGCCGTCCGCTCCTGGTGTTTTCCGCCTAGCCATGTGCCTAATCACTGTTCGAATCTCTCCTAGTGAGATTTCCCCCCCCCAGCCCGCCCCCCTGTTCAGGGTCTAAACCTAGGAGCTGCGCTGCAGACAGGAAGTCGTTAACCCCGTCCGGCAGGTCTTGCATCGTGCTCTTATAGAGCGACATGTAATAGATCAGGAACTGATCATTAATCTCCTTTTGTGAGTATACTAGGTTCCCGGCCGCTGTAGCCAGCGATAAAATCGGAGTGCCCTGGGCTGCCGGGTTAGCCAACCAAGCTAGTAGGGAGCCCACTCTGTCCCTCTCTGCATGCGCCCGTACCAAGTATTCCTTATAGTCAAAACAGCGTACCGTTCAATTTGAGTAGCCACTTTTTCGCTCGCTGCAAGGACTGCCTCCAGTCCCTTTGGATCTATATTGCTAGCCTTTTCTGCCTGGCGCAAGCGATCTTCCTCCTGCTCTATATCATGCAATAATATTTTGCGAGCCCCTGTTGTGGACGAAATACACACCCCTCTCACTAAAGCTTTAAAAGCGTCCCATTCCTGGGCCCTGCTCGATGCTGTCCCCTTATTCTCCGTAAAGTAATGCTCAATATCATTTCGGACCTCCACACAAAAAACTGGGTCTTCAGTGTCATGGGGTTCAAGCGCCAAGTGGGGATCACCTGTCGCTGCCTGGTCCACTGTACCGCTATCAGACAAGGGTTGTGATCAGATATCGTCCTCGCCAATTATTCACTATGGTAAGTCAGCCCCTGAGCTGCCGGCGAACATAAGATACTGTCCAGCCGTACATGTAAATCATGCGGCACCAAATAGAATGAGTAATCTCTATCCGTGGGATGGTGCGTCCGCCAGGCATCGACGAGACCCCAGGTGCTCTGCCACTCCCGCCTCACTTTCGCTAGTCGGTGAACCGCAGATTGGGCCAGCGGAGGATGCGATCGGTCCAAATCTATGTCAGTGACTGAATTAAAATCTCCCCCAAAAAACACCGTGCCAGTCAGGAATGACACCAGCTTCCCGGACAACCGTGAAAAGAAAGCGGACTGTTCCACATTCAGGGCATACACACTACACAGTGCGACATCCCTCCCATCTAGTCGCCCTTGCACCGCCACAAATCTCCCCTCCGGATCAATCACCGTCGTCAAAGGCTGGAAGGGAACACCTGATCTCACCCAAACCAATGTCCCTCGTGCATATGCAGAATAAGTAGTATAAAACAATTGGCCCCTCCATCTCCGCTGCAACGCCGCCCCTCAGTCTGATCAATGTGTGTTTCCTGCAAACAGGCCACTTGAATCCCCCTACGCACTAAATATGCATGAACCTTGTATCGTTTCGTCATGGAACTCAGCCCCCGCACATTCCAGGTGATACATTTCAACTCAAGTCGGGTCCCCATACCTGAGCATGCTACAGAACAACCTCTCCCTTAGCTTGGTAGGCACACTGACATTCCCCTGGAACCCCAAACATCCCCACAAGCCCTCATCCCTCCCCTCCCCAGAACAGGTGCTAAGCCATAGTTACCCATTCAAACCCAATCCCCGATAATGGGAACTCTCTGGTAGCTACCAGAGTCTCACAACTAGCGTGAGGTCGAGGGGGTAGCTCTACACCAAGTCAAGCTGGACAGCGACTCCACCGCCCCTCCACCCACGCTCAGCCTCAGAAGTAAACCCCCCCCACTCCACCATGTCTCAGAGGAGCCCCCTACTAAACAATCGCAGGTCCCGTCCCACTAATCTATGAAACATTGGAATAAACCTCCTGCTACTGTCTCAAGGCCTACATCTGCGCCCTCTTCCATCGTATTCCATAGCTAAGATTCCACCCCCTTACTGCGTACAAACTGGAACAGGTAAGGTTCATTCGTCCAGGAGGCCATCAGCAGTCCCCGGGGTAACATGAGGCATGTTCAGGCCGTCCTCCTCTGAGCCCTCCGACACCAACTCCTCCTATCCCCGCTGAGATCCTGAGTCCGCCAAAGGTGCAGTGGCTGCTGCTCCCGATATGGCGGAGACCGCCTGGAGGGCCGTCTGCCATTCCAATTCAGTCTGCGACGTCGACGGTGTTTGGCTAGGTACCGCTTGTTTCCTGGTTCGTCGGCTTCGACGAGGTTTCAGTCGGGCCTCCATCGTCCTCTCCTTCCCCTTATGACCATCAGTTCCAGCTCGATATATTTCTAACCAGCTCCATGCATCATCCGGGGTACTATAGAAGGACGCTTTACCATCCACAATCACTTTCAGACGAGCCGGGAACAGAAGAGAGTACTGTATGCCCTCGTCTCAGAGGGCCTTTTTGACCGCCAGAAATGAAGAGCGGTTGCACTGGACTTCATAGGAGTAGTCAGGGTGGATGGAGACAGAGGCATTATCCACTCGATAGGGGCCCATTGTCCGTGCTTTCTGTAGGATAGCGTCCCAGTCTTTAAAGTGCAATAGGCGTGCCACCACAAGTCGAGGGGGTCGGCCAAGAGCCGGTGGGCGGGCCGGTATCCGATGAGCCCGCTCCAACGTGTAGAACTGCGACAGTACATCGGGGGCAACCACATCACGCAACCAGGTTTCCATGTAGTTGATCATACTGTCCCCTTCAATTTTTTCGGGTAGGCCCACCACCCGTATGTTATTACGTCGATTACGTCCTTCGGCGTCCTCAGCTCTTTTCTCCAGGTGCTGCACCCTTCGCAACAAATCCCCCATCTCCGCATCTGTCGCCTTTTGGGCCGGTTCCAGCACTTCCAAGGTAAATTCCGTGTGCTTGACACGGTCCACTAATTTTCCGTGGTCCGCCCGCAATAGCCCCAAACTCATCGACACTTGCGCTATTTCATGGTGTAATGCTTCCCTCGTGTCCGAAATGGCCTTCAGAATTTGGTCCATCTGCTGTTGTTGTAGCCCTGTCGTCAGTGCTCTGGATGGATCTTGATCCTGACTCTCCGGTAGTTCCTCAGTGGGGTCAGGAGGTATCGCGCCGGGTTTCGGCCGTGGTTTCCCCATATTCCAGGTCTCCAGTTACTTTCCAAGACGTTCGCCAGTCGGGACCTCACAGAAGCAGTCCCCAGTGGTATGGGTGCTGGCACGGGCTGTCAGCCGTCACCACTCAATGCTGGCAGAGTCCCAATCGTTCTGGCCACCCTTCTGCAGGTCTTGCGCGGTCACAGGTGGGTACCCCAGGCGTCCAGCCGCAACCACCCGAGACCTCCGTTGCCAGGCGGCTTTCCAAGCACCACCAGGCGCTGGGCAATCACGGATGGGCTTCACCCTCAGCGATGCAGTACCTCTCCGCAGCAGCCCCGCTAGGCCGGCTCCAGTCGCTAAGGGCCAGCGCCTATGTCACCGTCCCAAACTCCGGACGAATGGTCTCGTGGTGGCCACCCCTGCAACCTCTGCAGCATGCACCGGGTCTTCAGTGCCGCCGCACTCTCCAATGCTGCCCCTCAGGGTTATGATCCATTTCAAACACCTCCTAGTGTAGGGGAAAGGCCTGTTAACCTGCCGCGACACAGCTCCGCCCGCTGCTGGCCTCTCTCAGGCCGCTACGCCAGTCGTGCGGGCATCCGGCCTTAATCCCCCTGTGGCAGCAACACTCACGCCGATGGATGGGTCCCCACCGCGAACGCGGCAACGTTTTGTCGTCGGGGGTACATGTGTGGCTCCGAGCTGGCCGTTCTTACAAGCGATCGGGTGTCCTACGCCCCTGCACCAGTACTACGTGTTGTACGGGTCTCCTCTCGTCGCCACCAGCCCTCGGTCACAACATCCCCCGGCTACTGGGATCTCCTGCTGCACTTCACCAGCAGCTCCGACCACTGTCTAGGTTGCAGCAACGCCACCTCCGATCACTGGTGATAGGCGCACTTCACCGGACTCAGCTGCAGCCGGCTCGTCCCCTCTCCGCGACGGCCTTCCAGTCACACGAGGCCGAGGATGCAGCGTTCGGAGCAGGCCCCACCAAGATGGCCGGCACTCCCCGAGAAGGCCGGCAGGAATCTCCGCTCCGGTGCTGCAGGCAAACGTCTCCTACGATCCCCAGTTGTCACACAGGGATCCACGCGGTTCCAGGGGGCCCCTCCGAACCACAAGCGCCGTCGGGGCAGCAGTTAAAACAGGATAAGCATCGAGGCGAGCGCGGAGCTCTCAGCTCACGCGTCCATGCTCGTCGGTGGTCAAGCCACGCCCCCCTTAAAGAATCTTATTGAGGACAAGCAGTAGTCATATAATCTTCTTTTTTATAGGTTTTTGGACCCTAATCAGAAAAGGCCACCTGAGAACTAATATTCTACTGCAAGTAATTACAAACGCCCTAGAAGGTTCTATAAAGAGCCAATGTTATCAGTGTACAACAAACATATGTCTTACTAAAGGTAATAAAGATGTTTACCCACTAGCAGTTATATAAGAGAGGGTGCAAGTGGGTGGGAGTCATACATGATGAGATGTTGTGCATTAAGTACATATATGTTCTATTTTGTACAGATAGACTCTCTAAAACAGGACAGAGCTATCTTCTATATAAGACTGAATATTCCTCAATGAGGTTTCTGACATTTTAAAGCATACGGTGAGGTGCTTGGATCATAGCTATGCCCGCATCCTAGATAGGTAGATCAAGCAAGGCAGCACACTAATAATAAGTCGTTGTTGATTCTTCTGCCAACAGTCTTTTATACAAAGGTTGTCTTCACAAGCCTTGGATGACCATATTTCCCCCAAATGCACAGATGAGAAAGGGTGCTAGCAGGGAGATCTCACCCATTTAAGCAGGTGAGATAAGAGTGTGCATCCATAAGTGTAGATTGATGCATTGCAGAGTGAGACAGTAGTATAAGATGTATGAAGATACGAGTGGTTTGAATGCTATCAATATGACTGAAGTGGGGTAGTAGGAAGATTGCACCATATCTAAAGGGAAGCATATTTTTGTTATTTACAGTTCTTTAGTTACCTTGTTTGATACTGTATTATTTTTAAACTGTGTTGGAATGTGGTATGGTTTATGAAGATAACAAAGGAGATACTGTTTATAACATCTCCAGCCGGTCCGCCCAATAATTAGCAAATGGAAATCTTCTGTTTACAATAGATACATCGGGGTGTTGCTATTGGTGTCGTAGATGTATTTTACTACGTGGTTTTGGAGAATAAATATACCATTGACCGTATCTCATTATAGGTGATTGTATGAATACCTTCAATATAAGACAGAGTGCACAATATAGAGGTCTTGATAAAGATGGACTAATAAGACAAAATTCCATCGAAACGTGTCAACGCTACATTCTGATACACAATCCTGTCCTTGAGCATTGGTGAAAGAAGGCTAATTGTATATGGCATATTCCCAGGCTTGTAATACCATGTTATGACGGAGGTGTAAAGTGTTAAGACCAATTTTTCTGTCTAGCTTTTAGTGTTTCACTCTTGATGTTTTCATGCTTATTGTGAATCATTTTTTAATGTGTTGCATTTAAAAAAAAAAAAATTCTTGTGTTATGAACTGTATAAATTGATGTGCTTTTTTAATTGTAATATTTCGATGTGTGAACATTGAGGTTACTCTTTAACATTATTTACCCCAAGGGATCTTCCTTTTTCACTCAGTATGGTCGAGTGCCAATTGGACTCATGGCCTAATTAAGAATTTTAATGGGTGAAATGGGAACTCTTCTTACAGTATGGGTCATGTCACTTTCGGCATAACTATGACAACACTTAAACTTATTTTCCATTAGTTGTCCTTGCCAGGCTACCAGCTGTTAGACCGCAGCTTGCTTTTAGTAAAGCTTGGCCTACTTGACTTTTGTTTGACAAATCCACAATCTTATCTCTCTAACCACATGGAGGAACAATTGCCTCTGCATACCACACAATCCACAATGAATAGTTCAGATCTAAATTCCCAGTATTTAGACGATCAGACAGGAAATTCAGGGCCAACTCTCCTGATTGCTAGTAATTAGCTCTTTCAATGCTTTATCTTCTCTCATGCTCTCTTCCCATTCATCTTTATTCATGCCTGTGAATTTAACTGCAAGGACCATCTCATCAACTGTTTCCTCCTCATCAACCAATTCAGCTTTCATTGGCCCATGGGCCAGACAGTCTTCAACAATATTTTCATACCTGGTAGATATTTTATCTTAAAATTATACCCCTTCAGGCTCAGACCCCAACTGTAGATCCTCAGTGTAGTAAGTTCCGACCCTTTAGTAGTAACAGTATATACTGCAATCTTGTGATCAGTCCTAATCATGAATGGCATTTCCCAAAGGAAAATTTGAAATGCTTGACCACCCAGTATGTAATCCAAGACCTCACTTTTGACCACCGAGTCCTGATTTTCCAGTCCCATCAAAGCACATAAACAAAAAGCTACAGCTTGCTTGTTTCCATCTACTGGTTGTGTGAGGCGGCACATAGCCTTTTGCTGCTGGCATCCATGGCAGCATAGTTGGTCTGTTCAGATCAAATAGTCCCTGAGATAGGACTTCTGTAATAGCCAATTTCATTTGTTCAAATACAGTTTAACAAAAAACATTCCATAAGGACTGCACATTTTTTTTAAGAGAGAACACATCTGTTCCACTAGGCTGGCAAAGTTTGTAACGAATCCTGAAAACAATTCAGCAAATTCCACGAAGGACTTCAACTCCTCTTAGTTGTGTGGGACAGGAACCTTTTCTATAGCTTTCATCAGGTCATTGTTTACATTTGTCTTTTTTCTTTCTTGATATAGCTATTCCTGCTGGTCGACCATCTACTAGGTAGGAGATAGTGGCCCGACTTCAGCAGTGGAGGCCATACCAGATGAATTTCAGTGGCTGGTGATTCTGCAGGAGGAGAAAGAGGAGGCAGATGCTGCTGTCCACGGCCCCAGCCAGCGTCTTTAGCCTCCCGGCAAGAATAATGCCAGGACCGCTGGCAGCTGCTCATCACATCACTCCACTTAGCTGCCACTCCTCATGCTCAGATCGCCTTTTCTCAGCACTGCATCCTGCATAGGCTGGCGCGTCTAGAACGTTGAACTGCACACATTGAGGGGCACCTCAAGCAGCGTCGGACCGGCATGTAGTGCTCTCTTCTTTATCTCCTTTTTTAATATTTGTTTTGGTGGGAGGGACTTGTGAGTGGAGAGGGTGGGAGTTGGGACCTGGACTGTTTCTTTTGTCTTTTTGTTGGACATGGTTGGGGACAGGGAGATTTGTTTGGGGAGAGGGGTGGGCCTGTTGTGGGTGGAAGGGGTGGGCAAAGGGTAATAAATAATGATATTACTTTATTCATGTCTAAAATCTTTTTTAGTTGTTTTACTTTGCACTGCTGCCTTTAGTGCAGCCTGTTTTTAAAAACATCTGCTTACAAAAGTGTATATCATTTATGAAGCACAGTTATAGCACACCCTTATTCGTTACAATAAATCCAAAATGCATGTTTTGGATATGTATATATCAAGACAACAAATACTCAAGTCCAAAGGTGAGTATACTCTATTCCAATCATATAGGGGTTTTCAGGATAATCCACAAACATTATCCATTGAAAAAGTTGATTTATTGATGTACACGAAATTCCCACCAGTTATTGAAGCCAACCCGTGTTTCGTCTATACATATCCGTATTTAGACTTTCTCAAAACAAGATCACTATGTTGTAGGCCGAGGTTCCAAAGCGCAACGGGTCATCCGCACGACTAGTGTTATGATGTGCACTACCAGTTACTAAAATCAGAGCGCATTTCCAAACTTCGGCCAATAATTCAATGTGCACCGGTGTAAGTAGCCATAATAGTGTTCTTATACAAATAGGATAATGATAATCCTATGCAAGCGTCAATTTCTGAAGTGGTACTAAAACATTGACGGGCCATACCATGATAAGTCGGTCACCTTTTGAAACAAAGTAGCTGAACAACACACTGTTCGTATGTGACTATCCGTGAAACAAATGGTTTGCATAAGGACACTATTATGGCTACTTACACCAGTGTGCATTGAATTATTGGCCGAAGTTTGGAAAGCCTGCAGACAGTAAAACAGAAACAATATTGTATACTCAAGGAGAAGGACAGAAGGTAAGCTTCATGAGGAGTGTACCAAGAAGACTCTGCTGCATTCATTAATTTTATGACTTCTGTGCGATCAATTAACTGAAAAGTGAGAGAAAATGACAACCAATCAAGTGGCTGCATGAACTACCTGACTGATCAATCTCATAACTATCATCAAAATATTTAGCCAAGTGCGTGCATAAGGTGATGATGTGACATCACATGTCTGTCTACAGTAGTTACAACAGGCCCCCCACTCGACCACACAACAACATGATAGAGGAGATTCAAATTTGAGCCAGAACACACTAAGCAGCAATGCATTTCCCAAGCCACCTTTCACCAGTCCACAGAGCTGATGTGGCCTCTTAGAGCCATTGTCATGTGGGTTTTCCTGGAATTGATAACTTTCTTCTTCTAGCTGTTATTGAGGTAATCCAGCCCTGAGGGAGGGGTGGGGGGAAGCAAAGGAAGAAACAACACATGTCCTCACCTAATGAGAAACCGGCACTAGGTACATAAACAAATAAAACAATGTGATCAGAAAGCTAATGCAATAATAGGGTTGAAAAAGCAGAGACGATAATAGCTATACGGATAACGCCATTCGAAAGATAACGCACTAATACCACAGGTATTCATCATCCTCCTGACTCCAAATAATGAATCTGTCCAACGCCGTCCCGAATCCCGACCCAACCCAAACGTGAGAGACAGACCTGTAGTGCACTGCTGCTGATGATGAACAAGAAGAGAAACATTGAGTAATTTCTTTGTGTAGATTTGTGTTTGTTAACTAAACAGACTGGTCTGGTCTTTGAGGATTGTGAACTAGAAAAAATAGAGTGGACCCGGCAAGCAAATCTCGCAAAGTGTCAAAAGGGAAGGGCCAATCACCTTCAGGAAAAATCCCATCAAGCCGCAGACATTGCAAATCATCCCAATCAAGCTTACAAATTATAGTTGAACCCCTTCGCACACTGTCTGCCACCATATGAATAATCACTCACAATCACCCAACAATATATCACTCTCTATTGCAATATATTTACCTGTTACAATCCAATCATGATGGTACATAATTGTTGATCCTCTTTGATGCTTGCAACATACATGGGCAGTCTTGTAAATCAAATGTTCTGGGGCAGTCCTGCTAGGGGATAGAAAAAATTATAAGCACAGGATTTAGGCAGGCATATTCTCTCTAATGTCCTTGAAGGAAAGGGGGGCTTCTTAACTGAACACTGGTCTAACTCTGATCCGGCCATACATGTGCCTCAAACCGTGTGGCTGCCTAAGTCAGACACAGCCAAATAAAAAATATATAAGGTTCCTCTAGCTAGATCCATTTTTTTAATAGGAGTTTGGCGATAAACTCCTATGGTGGCCTACTCAGGGAAGTAGAGTTTGTCCTCAAACTCAGGTGGTTCGCTTAGAAGTTGGTCAGCTAACACACTATGACCTGAGTTTGACTAATCACCCTCATCATCCTCATATGGTATTTTAGGTATATTGTAATTCAGTGGTATAAATTGTAGGTTAATTTTGATCATTGTCAATCTCTCCAAGCATTGAGGCGAGGGACTGGTCCTTCTCAATGCACTGATCACACACTCAGCAGACACACTGGCTACCGAATAGCTCAGATACTTTATTGCCAGCCTGCTGAGCTGTGGCTAATGGCTCATCTTTGCATACCAATACACCAATGGGTTTTGATACACATAGACCTCTCTTGGGTCATCCAGATACTCATGGAACATCCTCTCGATGGTCATTAGTTCTGCCACTTGGTCGACCTCTTTTGCCTTCGCCTCTGCACTGGACCTAAGCCCCGCCATTTGATACCAAGTAAATGCAGAGGTTGTGGATGATTCTTGTGTTCCTGTTGGTGTTGCCTCCGGTGTTCTTGCTGCTGGTGCTGGCTGCATTGAGACAACAGGACTGCCCTCTCTGGAAGTTGAAGGCAGCACCCCAGAACTTCTTTGCTTGAGAGGGACTCTAAGTTACAGCTGTTCTTCTTCCAGGACTCAGACTCGTTCAACAATCCACATCTCATATTCTGGAACACTCCCTCTGGAAAAGGAATGAAAGTGGCCAGTATTCATTTTTTTTATGTGGATCCAGTATTGTGGCACAAATGTACTCTCTGGAGGACACAATGTCTCTTTGCAGCCTTGTATTCTCACTCAAGCAAATGATTAAGGTCTGAACTAAGGTAAACGCATTGGTCCTTTAGCAGATTCAACAATGGGATAGCTTGACCCATTGTTCTGTCCTCCTTGCTGACTTCCCATGTAAAAACCTCAAAAGGAAGTAGCATCTCTGTCAGAGATTGGACTAGTTTCCATTTGTCCATCTCAATGGTCATGCTTTTAGTTACATCCCCTCCTCTTTGCATGACATACTCATTGTTTGCTTTGTACTGCTCAAACAGGCATTACAACATGTAATAGGTTGAGTTCCAACGTGTTGGCACCTCCTGTATGAGGGCTTTAACTGGTACTCTATTAGCAAGCTAAATGATCCTCACCTGATTCCCGGCTTTAAAAGAATGGCTAAAATGAGGGTAGATTATTCTGCAGATGGTCAGTAAGTTGCTGACTAGGTCTTTTTTTAGAAAGTCCTGCACAATGATGTTGATGCGATGAGCCAAACACAGGACCCTGAAATAGCCACCATCTGCCATGGCCTCAACAATATTATTTCCCTTGTCCGTGACAACAAACCCAATTCTGAGACCTCTGGATCGCAGCCATTCAAACACCTTGCTGTTAAAGTCTTCCAAGATATATGCAGCTAAATAGGATTTCTCCATGGTGAACATGGCTACTGTTGCATGCCATTGAACACCCTTAAAAGTATCTTCAGCACTAATACCACTCGATATCTGTTGCTTAACCCCCACAAAAGAAGTCCAGTGTTAAATGATACACATAAAATCAGTGTCTTGACAACTGGTCCACATGTCTTTCGTCAGGTGGATAGTCTGAACAGCATTCTACTGTAAAGTTTTTCCAACCAATTTCAGCACATCGTGATGGAGCGCTGAAACAGCCACTCAGGCAAAGTAGGTTGTGCCGGGAACCTTCCAAACAGGGAAAAATGGAACCACAAAGTGTAAAAAAAAGCACTCCTTCCACAAAAGAAGAAGGGAGGAGGTCCAGCGCTAACGTTTTAGTAAGCTTCCTGTTGTACAAACGTGTTGTTGAGGTGTTTCGTTCGTAGTGCCCCTCCTGCCTAAACATGCCCATTATAGTAGCCTAGATTTCTGTCTTTTGTGGTGCCACTGACGGAGACAACTTCTGGAGAGAACCGGGAGGTGGTAGACTCAATGTGCATCTTGGGGCAGTCACTGTATGCTGTTGCTGTTGTGTCTCCATTCGATTCTTGTGCCATTGGGAGGTTGCGGAGGCGGGTGATTCTGATGCACTGTTGGGGAACAGGGCTGCTTTGCATAAAGATGTCACCCTGTTCTTCCTTATAACCTCGACCTCCACTGTAATTGGAGGCCCTGGAGCCAATTTCCCTCTCACATTACCTTGACCACCACCACCATGTGCAGAAAGTTGATTAAGGTCACCTCCCAGAAGACTGTGTGATGCTTTTTCAAATGGGTCTCTTAGCCTCCAGGACCATTGTGTGTACCAAGCTTATCTCAACGAACACTAGAAAAGAAGGCCCAAACTGCGGAGGTGTACTTTTTATGTGGGTCACTGGTGGCACTGACAATGCAAGGAGAACTGGAGGTAGGTTGGTGTGTCGATGATTGGGTCTATGCATTTTGTGCTTCTACTGAGCGAGTGGTCGATGCTGGTCTCAGTGTGGGCTTTACAAATATAGCAGCTGGCATTGGCAGTGGTGCTACATCCCTCAAAGCAGGTTGAATAGGAGGGGTAGTGTCAGTCTTCCCTGTCCCACTCAATATATCCCACTTTACTGTGCCAAACCAAAATGAGAAACGCTCCAGAAGAGCAATGGCCGAAGGAGGCTGGCCCAAAGCCCCCCTTTCTGTATGAAAGATCATTATGCATTCATTTATGAGATTGCAATAGACTGCGACTCAATGTAGCTGTCTGTATGTAAGACCACAAAAGTATACATGGCAGCAAGAGTCCTATTTAATTTCAGTACTTTCAGTTCCTTTCCCAAACCTTTTAGCATAGTATAAATCAGGAGTCTCCTGAGGGGCAGAACATCAACCATGTAATTTCACCAGGGTGAAATACTGTGTAGTATGGGTATTATGTTACAGTTGTATTCTCTTTTGTTACTGTGAATGCTTTTCTGCATGCATTATTTTTTTGAGCAATTTACCTGTCATGCATGAGGATTCTAGAGTGTGAGCATGTAAGCAAACACTTGATGTGCTGCTGTACATGGAAGCGGTCGTGGGTCCTTTATAAGAATAAATCTTTCTTTATGAAGGTATACATTTGCACCCAGATGTCTTATTTCTACATTGGATGCTACATCTGTATGGTGAAGAGCGATTGTGGGCATACAGGGACCTACAGACAGGCTACGAGCAACATATTAAGCAGATGCGTGCAAAAACAGCAGACCGTGATTCATAATAATGAATTTGAAGATTTTTCACTTCTGTGGTTGTAACTTTTTAACTCCTGTATTGTGTACACTTGACGCATGAGACTTTTTATTTATATCTGCAGTCTTCGGCTTTGTTTTAAGGGCAGCTGAAGGGCAGTGAACTCAAGTGATGTACTTGCCGTTCAGAGCTCGAGCATGCAGGGCCGGCTTTAGCACTGGTGGCGCCTAGTGCAACAATGCTTTTTGGCGCCGCCCAATGACCACCTCCGCCACGGATTCCCTCCCCACCACTCTTTAACAGTCTCCATAACCAGTCCCTCTCTCAGAAGCATTTAATGAATTTTATAGCGTTACTCATAAAAGTGAAGGGTGTCAGAGCACTTTAAATGTAAATGCCAGCATTTGTAAAGCGCACAGCTACCTCCAACGGAAGTGTCGCAGCGCTGTCCGTATACCGCTTAGGAACCCTTCCTGGCTTTTCCCTGTGAAATGTCCACTCCTGGGCACCCCCAAGGTGAATCCAGGCATTCCAGCGCTGTTGGGGCCGTTGTGGAGATTAAGCAAGCTATTGCCCAGAGTTGCAGAGTGGGACCCATGATTAGAATAGGCACCGAGGCAAGAATTATCAGGTCCGAGGAAACCAAGCCCAAGACCCGCCGAGGTGGGTATTGAACCCGGTTCCCGGACCAGACCTCTGCATCAGGGTCTGCCGCTCTAACCATTTGAGCCACACTTCTCCACTTTACATAACACACACATTACACAGAGACTATCAATCATAGGTGTGTAAATCAGTGTATAGGAAATGTTACATAAGACAGAGGACAACAAGGGGTGGATTCACATATTATCCATACGGGTAGGCAATATAGTTGAAGAGTACTTGGTCTGGAGAAGCACAAACTCTGAATTTAAAATGTAACACAATGGGTTGGGGCTCTCTTTAATAACAGAAACTGATTTCTACCGAAATGAACCCTTTTTGCAACATTAGAATAATGAACGTCTGGGGCAAAAAAAAAAAACCATACACTCTAATCTATACCTTGAAGTCTACACACAGTTCTTTGATGACAGTTAACAGCTCACTGTAAACTGCAACTAACAAAAGGAAGTCTCTGACAAAAGCAGTAACCTCTGACCTGTTTACATTACATTCACTTTGTGATCTGCATGGTTCATGTTCTTCGCAGCAGGCATACTAATCCTCTGCCCTACCTTACCATTTATCAAAACTTCCATGAGTCAAAACTTCTACAAGACAAAACTCCGATCTCGCATGGAAGAACATTATTCACCGGAGTTCTCTTGACATATTAATTGTTGTCTGAAAATTGCTGAAGGCCAGGAACGCAGCAGCAGGTGCTTTTAAACACAATATAAACTAGTAACCAGGCGCCCCCATGCGAAGTCAGCGCCACCGGTCACACCGCCCTAGCGCCGACCCTGCCAGCATGACTGTACTCTATATGCGCGCTGTTCCAGAATGCGAGAGATCATTTATTTGAGGCATTTACCAGCGGAGCAGAGGTGTCTTCATTCTTCTTGCTGGGTGTATGCAGGACTATGACGTGGTATTGTGTAATTCAAGCTCTATTTCCTTTTGAAAGCACATTGGAACATGTTTTGGACGGCCATCCTGGAAAGTTAGATTATTTTATTTGATTGACTTGGGATTTATGACGTTCCTGGGCAATTTTGTCTGTGTTTTTAGTTACGGCTGTTTACACTCTTATTTAAAACAATGATTGTACTTATTACAACATTTCCGTGCTGACGCCTCAATACCCAGGACATTGCCTGTTTGCACGCCAGGACAGGCACACACGTAACATTCCATTTTACAGTGATTACGACTCTCTCGTCTATGGAACATACCTCACATATCTTCTAAGGTTGTATATTCATTTCATGTGCAATTTAGCTACAGTTCAGCGGTGACAGGTACACCTTGCTTGTTATTTTTTTTTCTCAATTTAGATTAGATCCATTGGTTTCTATTGGTATTTACACCTTTCCTCTTAATGGCTATGGCCAAAAATGTGGTACAACCGCCACCTTTTCTAGAGAATCCAGGCAAACTATCAATGGCCTAGAATAAGTGGCTTAGGAATTCTGAAAACAACTTAGTGGCAATAGATGCATCTGAATACAATGTCATTAGACATGCAGTTTGTTGTTTAACAATTTAGAAGACACAGGTCAACAGGTATTTAATAATCTACTGACAGTAAGCGCACCTGATGGTGATGACACTTGGGATGTTTACATTGAAGCATTAGCCCGCATAGGTGAACAATACACTGATGAGCCTTCTGTTATGCTAAAAAGGCATAATTTATTTTAAACGTAAGCAAATGTTAGAAGAGTCTTTAGAAGATTCCTTGTCTGTACTCATAGTTTTAGAGGCAAAATGCTAATTTGGGGCCAATTTAGATGTATACTTCCGCGATCAGCTAGTATTCAATTGCAATAACAAAAATATTAAAGAATGTATTTTGACATGCAAGAACCCTTCTTTGAAGGAAGTTCTTGATATTGCGTGCAACATAGAGCGTTCTTATAAATAATAACGGAAGAGCTTAGGAGTAAAACTATAGATTTTAGAAATAGCAGGCAGGTGGCTGCTGTGGCAGGAATAGATGATTTTGAGGTTAGTGTAGTTTTCAGTAGAAACAAAGTTAAGAAAAGCATAGAAAAGAAAATGACAGAAGCATGTCATAAGTGCAGGCAAAATATCACATGGGAAATAGTAATATGCGACCTGCATAAAGGCAAGAAATGCAATAATTGCAACAATAAAATTACATTTTTATACTGTATGCTAATCTGCAAAAAAACACCTAAAGTTAACCAGGTTAATATGGAGGACAACGCTTTCTGTGAAAGTTTGAAAAATGTGTTAACTGTAGATGTTAATACACTTAATGATTCTCGTAAGAGATGTAAAGGTCAAATTTGTGAGGTGCAATTTGGTGCAGTCAATTTGAAGTAATGGCTGACTCTGTCTCACCAACCACCACTCTTGTAGATCTTACGTTTGAAAAGTTGTGGTTCAGACATTATTGAAAGCTACAGATGCAAATCCAAAGGTCTTCAGAGTCTAGGATATTATCATAAAAGGCTACTCTACTGATGATTCAAGGGTTTGGAGATATTTATGAAGATCTATGCAGCACTGAATACACAGGATATTTTAGGGTGGCAAGATCAAGCGAAGTTTGGAATCATGCTTAGATCTGGCCACCCGGAAACGGTGGTAATGGGAGACTTACCTGCTTTATCTGTAGAACACGTGCACAGAAGTGATAATGATAGTATCTTAGATGGATTAATCATAAAATGGGTTTGAGCATACTATTAATTTGAAAAGTGATGCCACACCAGTTGCTCAAAAGGTCATATCTGTGCCCATTTCCGCAAGAGAAAAAAAAAATTGTTGGTTGAAATAAGCACACAAGGCACGATCACACCGGTTGAGACTTCTGAGGGGGTTTCAGCTGCCTTTATAGCCTGAAAAAATCTGGAGATAAACGTTTATGTGCAGTCATAAGAGTGTTGAACCGCTATATACTAGTTGATTGCCACCCTCTTCCAAGGATTCATGATATTCTAACCAGTCTTGGTGGTAGTAAGCACTTCACCATCATAGATCTGCATTCAGCATATCACCAGATTCCCCTTACTAAGGAACCCCAGCCATTGACAACTTTAGTTACCTCATTTGGTTTGCCTGGCATCCGCTGCCAGTGTTTGTCTGAGGAACGGACTGAAGCGTTTGCTTCTAAAATGCTAAGTGCAGCAGAAAGAAATTATAGCACTATCGAGAGGGAAGCACTAGCTTGTTCATTGGCGGCAGAAAAATTCAAAATGTATATTTGGGGTTTACGGTTTGAATTATTTACTCATCACAAGCCCTTGATATATATGTGAGTGGCAGTTGCTCTAACAAGGCCTCTTCAAGACTAATTAGATTGTTGTCTAGATTACAAGAATTCAATTTGATATAAATATCTGCCCGTGGGTAAAAATGTCAGAGAGGACTGTCTCTCACGTTTACCTGTGAAAGATGATGGAAGTCATGAGAAGTACATGGATGAAGATGAATTTTTGATGATGATAAATGATGCTACAGAACAGTTTAGAATAACAGACAAGGAATGGGATGATACTTGTACCAATGATAAATGTCTGAACAGCGTTAAAAAGTACTTAATGGATGGGTGGCCATGTGATAGAAGTCTAAGTATGGAAATGAGATGTTTTGCTCAGGTGGCATCTGAGTTATTTCTGGTCAATGACATCATTGTGAGACAGGACATCTTTGTGCAGTCTGTAGGATTGCATAGCAAACTAATTGCTCTTGCTCATGAAGGACATCTAGGGATTACTGCTACTGTCAAAAGGATTAAACAGAGTTACCGGTGGCCTTGAATTGATGGTCAGTTTAGGAAATTTGTAGAGAAGTATGCAGAATGTTTGTGTTCTGGCATACCAAAAGCTGCTTGGGAGAAAATTGAGCTGGATTTCTCTGCTCCGTTCAACATATTAGGTTATGATATAAAAAAAAATCTCATTGCAGCTATTGACTACTTTCCAAATGGTTGTACTTTGCATTTATCAAAGTAGCTGACTCTCATAATGTGAAATATTTGGAAAAGTTGTTTTTTATGGAATGTATCACTAAGGAGATTGTAACGGTTAATGGCATGCACTTCATCTCTGTGGAGATGGCCACATTTCTCAGAAAACAGGACATCAATCATATCAACGTGGCATTGTATAGACCCTCTTCCAATGGTCTTGTTGAAAGAGCTAATCGCATGTTGAAAGAGGGAATGCAGACAGCAATGGCTAACAAACTCAATATAGCCAATTATTTAGAAGATAAAGTGTGGAGTTACAATACAACCCCAGACAGTGCCACAGGTATTGCTCCATTTGTTCTTTTAAGTGGAAGAAGGCCTATATCTGCTTTGATTCCTGCATGGTTGGATGATACATTGGGACAAACCAATGGAGTATTAGATCTGGAGAAGGTGCATGAACTTGTAAGAGAAAGACAAGGAGCCTGTAAAAGAAATGTTGGTATACATAAACATGTGATGGATATGACTGTGGTGCCTGGAAATGTGGTTTTTCTTAAAAAGCCAATGAGAGAGGTGAAAGGACATGCTACATTTTCTAAACCTTCCAAAGTACTGAAAGTGTCCAAAATGGTTGTTTTGCTGGAAGACAAAGGGTGGTGGAATAAAAATGCACTTGTAAAATTGAGCAAAGAACAGGCAAGCATTTTAAGAAATAGAAACATTTGAGGGCGTGAGAGTGGGAAAAATGACACAGGAAATGAAGATTTGATTCCTCTTGGAGAACTGTTAAACTCATCTAATGTAGAACATGCGACAACATCTAAAGTTGTTTCTCTTGCCATGAGCGGTAGTCGGGGTGTGATAGTTTAATTACTACCAGACCTTTCATGCACACTACGGGATAGAGTAATACTGAATGTGGAGAGGGAAGGGGTTTACTCAAAAGTGATAAGGTTGGAATAGCTCCTATCAGGTTCAGAGATTATGTGACTTTTTTATCTGTTTTTGACAATGTATATTTAGAGTGTGAGTTATGTACTTTACTTGTAGTTTTTATAAAAAGGGGGATAGCGTGGTATGGGTATTTTGTTATGGTTGTATTCTCTTTTGTTACTGTGTATGCTTTTCTACATGCATCATTCTTTTACGGAATTTACCTGTCACGTATGGGGATTCTAGAGTGTGAGCATGTAAGCAGACCCTGGATGTGCTGCTGTGCAGGGAAGCGGTCATGGGTCCTTTAACAGAATAAGTCTTCCTTTATGAAGATATCCATTTGCGCCCAGATCTCTTATTTCTACATTGGATGCTACACAGTGCATGACATAACGTGTTATATGTGTTAATGTATGTTCTGGAGACGAGTGCAGCAGGTCTACCACCTTTAGATCTTTGTTCTTTAGAGTTACAAACAATTGTTCTTAAGTTACAATTCACAATGTCACTATTTAGCTTCTGAGTTCAAGTGGAATAAGAAAAAGTGTTGCCATCTTTCAATCTCCAATTCACAATTTAGGTAAAAATTGACCGGTACGTCTTCACTACCATAGCAGTTTAACCAATCTACAGATTGAAATCTTTTCAATGTATGAGGTAAGTGTCAGTAATACTCAGTATATTTAGATACTTCTATACAGGGAAAGGGGGCACCGGTATACTTTACATTCAGCTCTAGAGTATGTGGCTGCCAGGCTCATCACAGAGGTTGAAGGTGGCATGCTGCCAAACAATAAAAATACTTCAAAATGTGTGAGTACTAGACCCTAGATATTTCAGTAGTGGAACCGACTGAAAAAGCAGGGAACTTTTGCATTCAACCACTTAGTTATATCATGAGAGAAAATAAATCATTTTAAATCTAGAGGTGGCAGGAGTCATTAAATATCCTGAAAGGTAGATTTTTGGCTTGTTCCTGAAAAGAATAAGTTCGAATGCTTAGTGCAGCAGGACCGAGGAGAGATTTAGATTGTCACATTGCATACCGCATCAGGGCACACAAGTAATGGTGGCAGAGCTTGGCAACTGAAGCAGAGATGTGTGTGTGTATGGGGGCTGCATGAACAGCCGAGTGCTGACTCCACCACTAACATTTCTGAACAATATATGGGGGGGTGGGGAGGGGGCACAATTATGTCACTGCACTACCACCCAGCAAATCTTATCTGTTATTAGATGAGGGACCGACGGTATCCAGGCTTTTTGGGTGTTGAACTGTAATTAACACCTATCATATTTAAGTTAAACTTGGAGGGACTTGTTTTTAATGAGGCAGTAACTGCCCTTTTCCAAGGTACTTCCAAAACACTGGTGATAACCTGGCACTCTCTGCCATGCTATTCGCTGTGCTGCTGATTGAAATCAAGTGTGTGGCTTCTATCTGAGTCTCAGAGCCCTCTAGATAACGTGGAAGTTGGCACAAGTAAGCAAATAAGGATCCCACTTCTCAAACAAAATATGTTGTCCCTCTACTTTCTAAAATTCCCAACACTTTAAAACGTCCTCCCTAATTGCATGCAAAACAATAGGAAAACACATTATTGCCAAATGTTGGCACACATGGCCATGTAGGTGAATGCCAGGTTTGGTTCACCCACACCTCTCCTACTTCCCCTGCAGAGCATATGGTGTGCGACACTTGGCCCACCGTCCTCATTTTTTCTAGAGGTTCTTCTTAAAGGGCTGTGTTGAGTTTAAGTGGTCTCACACCATGAATTGTGACTTCTTTTACAGTTTGGTTTCCCTTTAAATTCTGGCACTTGTACTTTTACTCCCCCTCCCTTAATAAGTGCAAACATATAAGTACCAAAGAGCAAAGTCAAATAGAAGCAAACTACTACCATGGGATGTTTGAGATCTTTAAGCATGTCACAGCGTTAAAACCGAGCATCCCACTGCTATGTTCGCTCTCACTACCATAAATGCCCAGGTGTTCCTTCAAATAATTTCCCAGTAAGGCAGAAAAACAAGTCTATGACACTGCATCACACTGAATTCCTCTCCGCTGCGCCCACAGGAGGAAGCCCAGACGTGGGTCCCGTGCTCACTACGCCACTGGATTCAAGCTAGCCTGGCTGATGAAAGGTGATGTCCAGAAACTGGCCCCATGATGCTCGTTTCCGGTCTAGGGAAGACCTGGCTTGGCAGTTCGGGCTGGACTGTTCCCACAAGGCACAGGGTCAAGACTGATTTGCATATGGCTGGGTCCAAGCTGGGGTGGTGTGGTGAGCAAAAGAATGATGGATTTAACCCAGATCCTTGTGACTGGGGGTGAATGTTTGCATTGTCCAGCATTCCATCCATCAATTGTTTCTTTTGCATAGGAGGAAGCCTCAGTACCTCATTGGATTCTGAAAGGCAAGACATATTGAGTTACTGTCTTTGCTACTCCTAGCTATCAAAGGTGTTACTACTCTATTGCTATAAGACTATATTTTTCTAGATGAGTTCTATTTAATAAATTAGTGTTGTTGTGTAAGTTATTGAGCAAGTGCGAGTTCTTGCAGCTGTGTGTTCATGTAGAAGGTGAATGCATTTCCACTTGTTGGGGTGCTACTGTGTTGTGAACAGTCATCACGTGGATGGATGCTTGTGGCTCTGGTTGCATGCACGGATCATGTGTACTCTCATTGGTTTGAGGATAAATTCTTTTCATACATGTACATGGAAGGTGTGCACACAGCTATGTAGGAGTCCCATTGCAGTGGTTGTTAGAAGGCAGAACATGTACACGTGTGGTGTGTACTTCGCTGTGAGTGTGTCTGTTGCTATGGCTGTGAATAATCAGTATTTGTGTGTGTGGTGGATGCACCCCCCACTGAGTCAATGTACCCATTGCAAAGAATCAGTATATATGTGCGTGTGTGTGTGTCCATGGTACATGGGTCGCTGCCCTATGTGGTTGCTTCGGAGTTGACTGTATTGCCATGAATATGTGAGCATATGGAGGCGTCGCCATGCGGATTGATTCCGTAACTTCTTGTTAGTTGAGGTGGATTAACAGGTACCAGGTAATTTCTAGTTGGAAGATTGTCGCTTCAGGTTCTTGCTTTGTGTACTATGAATTTTATTATCATGTGTTAATACTATTGCTTAATTTCTCCTTCTAGCTTCATTCACATGTGTTTGGCACCACTAGGACAGTGTGCTTTAAAAGCTCTTCGAATTCCCTTAGCAAACTTGGCAAACTGCAGCAGAAACTCAATCAAAAAGTGATGATAGCATAAATGGGGACATTTCTTTTTATCTCCATTCCAAATGTAAAATTTGAGTAACATATAAATGACAGTATCTTAGCGTATTTTATATTCTCATCTGCTGTGAACGCACCTAAAAACACTACGTTTTTTTGGACATAATCATGTTATTATTGGTTGAAGTGAAATGATAAAAGCTTAATAAATCACTTCATGAGCTTTTGATAATACATTTTTATTTGTGTACTGCATTCTCGTACAAAGACATAAAGGTCAGGGGTGTGACCTGTGCTTCTCAGATACACCACATACACCTGGCACTAAAGGTGCAGCAGTAAATAGGCGTTACCATGGCACTGTGTGAATGTTGTTCCTACGTGTCCTTACAGTGTGATTTTACACGAATACGTGGTGTACTTCCACATCAAAGAACTGAATGGCGCACCCTTTCTCTTTGCAAGAGTAGAGATAAGAAATTATGCCAGGAAAACCACAAAAATGTGACGCACAGATGTTTGCAGACTTTTGGACTAGATCCAGTAATACTGAAGAATTTTTACCAAAAACAAGTTCAAAGAAAGGGCTAACCTGCTAATCTAATCTGAAAGTACTGCAGGCTTCCAGCCAGCGGATGTCTTGATGAATCCTCAATTGCATGGTATTGGATCTGGCCCTTTTTGCAAGGCTATCCTCTAACTCTTGGCCTTCCTCTCATTTTATTTTACCTGCTTTTTGAGGTTTTAGGACTTTGGGCACTTTACCATTGCTAACCATTGCTAAAACGCATATGCTCCATGCCTAAAAGGTATTGGTGACTGGTTTATGCATGATTGACATATCTGATTTACTAGTAAGTCCCTAGTAAAGTGCACCAGGTGTGCACAGGGCCTGTAAATCAAATGCTACTAATGGACCTGCAGCACTGATTGTGCCACCCACATGAGTAGCCCTGCAAACACATCTCAGACCTGCCACTGCATTGTCTGTGTGTGCAGTTTGAAACTGCCATTTCGACCTGGCAGGTGCCCCCTCTTGTCAGGCCCAAACCTTACCTTTTACTGCATGTAAGTCACCGCTAAGGTAGGCCCAAGGCAGCCCAACAGGCAGGATGCAGTGTGTATAAAAGGTAGGACGTGTACTGGTGTGTTTTACATGTCCTAATAGTGAAATACTGCTAAATCTATTTTTCACTACTGCAAGGACAATCTCTCCCATAGGCTAACCTGGGGATAGCCTTGAAATATATTTTAAGTGTAATTTCTCATTGGGTGCCGATAGAGAGATACCCACACAGCCTGAAATTACTCTAATTCATAAAGCTGACAATCACAAGTCTCATCCTTACCCTAGAGCCTCACTCCCTCTTATGATGCAATTGGTATTTTGTTAGTGGTTGCTCTTCCTCACTAGAGTGTCAGACCTCATTTCCCTGCTCCTTAAGATGCCCACCCAAGGCTGGCCTCAATAGAGGACCCCAGGCAGACTCTGCACATCCTATACCAGACTTCCGTCCACCCAGTCTCAGGACAGGAACCCTAGCAGCCATATTAACGCATCAAGCCCGGACAGGGTAGCTGTCGCTAAAGCACTTCTTGACTCGGTCAATGTAAATCCCCCTGGCCCATGCCCCATACCCCACCGGTGTCAATTCCTAGCTCTCACAGATGTATTAAGCGACTTCCTCAAGATTCTTCAGCCCTTGCCAGACACAAAAGCTTTCATAGGAGTTTGAACATCCTGTTAGATTTGGCGACCATATTGGACTTGGCTTACATTTAAAAAAAAAAATCAGGCCCGGTGCTACCTTTATTTAGCTTTAACCTGCAAACAAGGGCAGACATGACATCAGAGCTTACCAGTAATTGCGTGAGAGACAGTTACTCTCGGATTCGACAACAGCCACAATAACTTCTCCTGAAACCGATTTTCTTGCTCTTCCTGACCTGGAAAGGGAGCAAGAAAATGATACTGTTTTAACAAATAAATAATCACAGTATGAATCAGAATTATTGTACGTTAAATAATGCTACATTTAATTTGACCTTTTTATGTCATTTGCGATACAGTGGGACACAAAATGTTTGCTCAGCATTTACCCTTTCATACGTGTGTACACCATTAGAATGCTAGAGCAACAGAAACTTCAATCTGGCAATAGTTCAACCAAATGGAATTTGTTATTTATTTTATTGTCATCAGACAATGAACTAGAACAAGAAATCACACTACTGGCACCCAGTGAGCCCAGTATCTCCAAGAACCAGTAATTACCCTGCTGAACAGTAGAGGGTGACATTTTTCAGAAAAGTGCAAAATACATGGCACCTGCTTTTTCGCTGGCACTTCATTTCACCTGGTCAGTCCCTCCCAGACTGGAAAAGCAGCCTGAGAGAGTTACTTGAAAGAAAACCACTCCAAACAGGTTCAGAGGGTTGAGAGTGAGATAGTGAATTCACAACCTCTCTTTAAACAAGCATTTTCAATGCAATAGGTCTCGCATTTCTTAGAGTTAGAACTATTGACGTTGTAAATGATAATATGTTTCACGTCTGAGTTTAGTGTAGTGGATATATGTAATGTATAGTGGATGTACATTGTTTGTACTGTGTGGTAGGTTGAATAGATGTTAACTTGCACTGAAGTGTAATACGTTTTAAGTGTCAGATGTAAATTAAGTTTTCGGATACAAAAATACATTTAAGAAGACCTCACTTTACGGGTCTAGCTATTATATTTGAACTATTCTGTGATCTGTGGTTATTGGATAGGGTACTGGGTGTAACATGTTACTCTATATCTCAATTACTTAGTTTAGAATTGCTTCCCAAACAATGCCAGTTTAAATGTCATGCCTTAGGTCCCTGTTACAACAGAGGTCTGAACACACTATAATTGAGAGATATATGTGTATTTAGTCAAATGTCAGCATTTGCATTGAGCTGGAGATAATATAATGTGAAGACATTAGGAAAGTCACAGAAAAGAGCAATGTTTGTGATTGGAAAATATCAAAAGTAATCAGTTTCTCTCCGGACGAGCAACAGCAGCAAATACAGCACAAGGTGAGGACAGCAAATCTATAAAATACCTGGAGCTGACACTGTCCCTTACACATCCAGAGTGGGTATGTTGTATTTGTGTGGGCACACGCAGCTGTGTGTGTGTGAAGGACGTGGTACCGAACGTCAAACGACGCCAGAGTTTAAAAATACATTCTATATCGCAAAACATTGAAACAAACACAAGGGGTGAATAATATTGTTTGAGCTCCTACCTCTACTTCTGGCACGTCTCTTGCTGACAGGGCAGTGGTGGTGCAGTTCGGAACGATCAAGAATCTGAACTTAAGACACAGGAGTGTCCATCTGTGCCATAAGCCCAATGCGAGAAGACAGATCTGATATCTGAATGCTCGAAATAGGGTAAAAACGTGTTTCTATCACTAACCTCTTCTCAAGTCCTTTGTCATGTAATTAAAGAAATGACGTAAAGTTTGTAATCCCGTTTTTGAAACACTGGGGAGACATTTACCGTTCATGATTTCACTGTACAAATATCATCCAATACGCAGCCGTCCAACTAAAACCTGTAATAGAAATGGTTTTAGGCCTGCCCTGGCCCGCCGCTTGTACATTGTGGCAGCGCCTGCAGAAACGCAATAGCTAGTGAGCCGCTTTGCATCCTGGGGATTATAATTTTCACTCGAAGCTCCTGTATAACGTGTTGTTGCTTGTGAACCACAAGTCACACAATTCTCTGGGAAGGCACTTTAGAGACTAGATGGGAGGAATAGAAACCGAACTGGTCATGTGACCTATTCATCCACCTCCATAGTTCCTTTGGCTCTCCAGTCTGTCGTCGCTGCTCTGTTTCATTTGCTGTGGAGATCCTTGTCTGGTACCGGGATGTGAGAGAAGACTCCTGGAGAAGCCTTATGTCTGTGCATAAATTAAACAAGGGTCAAAGAATCATTTGGTTTCCCACTGAACCATTTCTCTGGAAGGCTAAACACTTGGAGAAATATGGAATGCCTTCAGCAGTCAACGATGCCCAAGCAAACCAGTGGTGCGTGCGCACCACAGAGGAGCGGGGGCTAGGGAGCGCGGCAGCAAATGCGCGCTGCTGCGATTGCTAGTCACCGACGGGAATGAGCAGAGCAAAGGCGGGGCACGCGCCCGCCTTTGCCCAATTGCGTGCTGGCTTTAAAAAAAGTACGCGAAAGCCAATAGAGCCGCGGAAAGCAAAACCACACGCACGAGCATGTGAGCAGCTTTCAGAACACCATACAAAGGGCTCTCGCTGCGCGTGCAATGCTGTGCACAGCAACACAAGCACGAGCCCTAAAAATATGTTTAAACGTGGGACCCAAACCAAATAATTTTCTTCCAGCCCCAATTTCTTTATGACCAAGCAAGGAAGCGTCCCCAGGGTTGGTGTTTAACTGACAGCTGTCTCCCATAGGTGAGGGGACAGCGCCTGAAAAGTCTACTGGAGGAGCTGAGGGTATGCCTAGTGCCTGGTGTATGCCTGTTGAGAAAGGGAATGAGCCTGCCTGCCCTTGGAGGAGGAGGAACTGTGAAAGAAGAGAATGCTATTGTGTTCCCCTTGTGTGGAGCACCCAGAAAAAGCAGACACTACCAGGGAGCGAAGTCAGGAGTGACCTGAATTTTGAGGGGGTCCTCTGGTCTCTCGGTGCGGTCCCTACCTCAGATAAGTCCCAAAGATTGTTTACGCCATGCAAGGACATGTGCTTTCCACTAGGGCTGTGACTCTGAGTGGCTGCTACTGCACTGTGCTCCTGTTGGCATGCAAGGCCTCAACTGCACTATGTCGGCCTAGTAGACTGTATCTGCACATCGCAGGTATGAACCACACTGGTCCAGCGGCCCGTACCTGCACGTGGTCACTAAGAATCTGGCTTGCTGAAGAAGTGGCTCAGGCTGGCGAGACCACGCCAGGACCCTCAGACCTGAACTGCACCCACCCAGCGACATAGACATCAGGGAGTGGCTAGTACAAGCACAGGTGCCCCATCACATTGCCTTACTTACCTGTGAAGACCGGCACACAGGCATTTCCAAGCTTCCCCCTAGGACCAGAGCACAAGCTGAGACCTGCTCAAAGGAAGACGAGTGCATGGACTCGAGACATTCTACCCAAAGTAAACTAAGGGCAAGTTTGAGGGACTGAATTGCACTTCTAAATCCTATGGGGTAGCTGTGATAATCTGCAACTGTGACTAATTTGTGCCTCTGCCACTAGATATTGGGGACTACAGAATCTGGATGTCGCCTAGAAGACGAGACTATTGGGACGGTTTAGTGCCAAATGAAGAATGCAACCAGGTATTTAACCACAGAATCTTGAGAATATTTGGATTGTGCAGTATTAAGTTCTCTTGTGTAATTAAATAATGTTCGTGTACTAAAGCAGAAAACAAGAGCTGGGCTGGACATAGAAGTTATTTTCTGTAGGATGATAAAGTCCTGAGCTCTTGCTTCTCACACTCCCTCGGAAGGCTTGGACTGCTCCCCCTCGCCATAATGAAAGTCTAGTGCAGAAAGGGTTGTACTTTAGCCCAGTTTGCAGGGCCATGGTAGGACGGACCAAGGACAACAGTGGCAAATTATCTCAACTGGCATGGTTGGGCAGAGTTAGGGCTGGCGCTAGGCATAGGCAGTGTGGGCAGCTGCCCAGGGACCGGAGCCAGCTCACACTCATGGGGGTCTCGCAGCACTGTGCCACGTTTCCAAGGACCTCAGTGTTATGAGGCACAGGGGACAGGTGTAGCCCCTCCCCTAGGCTTCCCAACCATGGTTAAGCGCTGCGAGGCCCAAAAGACAGCCCTCCCTCCCCTGTGCCTCCCAGCCGTTAAGAGAAAGGGCTTCAGCCCATTGCCAGGTGCTTTGGCTGGGCTGCTGGCTGATATTCCAGTTCCATTGAGCAACTTTTAGTGGCATCCCTCAAGACATTTCAGCTCAACAAGTTTTGATTTTTTTGTTCTTTATCACCTTCCCTTCTTGGACTTTCTATCTGGGCCTAATCGCTGTATCTGCAAGTTAACACTGATTCTTAAAAGGGTACTTAAAGTCCCCTTGTTAGTGCTTCTTGCCCCCTCATGAATGAAATGCAGGGCTATCCTACAGAGATCACACTCAAAACAAAGAATGACGTCACATCACAATGGGCACTGCTCACCATAGATAAAGGGAAAAGGAGTATAGCAGAGCATAAGCAGGTGAGTTGATAATAAAATGGGTAAAACAAATGGTAGAAGGTGCGAGGATGGCGGAGAGCGGACAGGTGATTGTAAAGTAGGGAAGATAGATAGGCAGAATTGGCATGGAAAAGTAAGTGGCTGGAGGAAAGGGAGGTTGGGAAGAGAAAGAGATGGATGAAACAGGCAGAATCAGTGCGAGAAGGGAAGAGCCTGGAAGAGAGCAGTAGCGTAACAAGCATTTCATGGGCCCCGGGGAAAGGAAAGAAAATGGCTCCTTTGCTGTTGGGGTGTAAAATACAGCAATTATCAGGGCTCAGGGGGGCTTTAGGGCTCTGGGCCCTGGTGCCACTGCACCTACTGCACCAAATGGTAGCTACGTCCCTAGAAGAGAGATGAGATGAAGGGCATAGCGTGCAAAAGAGAGGGATGTAAGAGGGGCAGAATCTGCTCAAATAGGAATGAGGATTTGGGAGTGCAGAAGGGGTAGTGGATATAAAGGAGGAGAACAGGTGAAGTGATGTAAAAGGTTGGGGGGGTAGTGGTGAAGACCAGCACATGGTGGGGAGAAGTGGATGTTATAGGGTGAGAACCTGCAAGAGGATGGTACAGTGAGGAGAGATGAAATATGAAGAGAAGAGCATGCAGGGGAGAGGTGTATATTTGAGGGACAGAACGAACAAGGAGGGTAGAGATGAAACTTGAAGACTAGAACATGATGGTTGGAGGTGATGTAAAAGGGGCAGAACAAGCAAAACATGTTGATGCAGGAGGGAAAGATAAAAGCTGGAAGATAGAGCATAGATTGGAGAGGCAGAGTCATAAGAACGTAAGTGGCGGGAGAGGAAATGGTGAGAGGTACAGTATGATGCAAGAGGACAGGACTACCAAGCACATGTAAGATGCTGTGGGAGAGGCACAAGGGATGGATGGATGGATAGATAGATAGATAGATAGATAGATAGATAGATAGATCGATCTAGGAGGGGCAGACCCAACAAGAGAAGGTTAGAGGGTGGAAAGAGATGAGAGGTGAAGTGTACAGCAGACAGGAGAGAGAGGTGGATGTAAGAGTACCAGAATCAGAGAGAAAGGTAAGCGCTGTACTTCATTTGAGCAGGTGGCTGTCAATGGGAGCTGTCAGGATTAATTTTTCTGCGTCAAGCAGTTACTGAAACCAAAAGAAGGAAAAATGCTCACAGAAAAGAAGGAGAAAGAGAAAGGCAGAAACACGGTCACCAGGGGAGAAAGCAAGAACCTCGAAGAGTGAGATAGAATGGTTGGCGGTTTCTAGCAGTGGATTAAAGATGCTTGAGGTAGATTCAGGACTAGGCAGGCTTGGTGTTTGGCATGCTGATATTTAATGATGCTGACCATGGGTTTCGGAGCAGCGCTTTGGGCACTGGCACTCAGTGAAAAGAGGTAAGAGGCTGGAGGGTGAAAGGGGAGAAGTGGGTGTGAAGGGGAGAGGTGGGTGTGAAGGGGATACACCAAGTACAAATGTTAAGAGGCGGGGGAAGAGATGAGAGGTGAAGGGCAGTACACGGATGGGAGCTGTAGAAGTAAGAGGGGCAGAATCAGTGAGAATGGTAAAATGAGGTGAGATGAGGTGAACTGTAGAGGATGGAGGAGAAAGTTGGATATCCGAGGGATAATACCAGTAAGAGAAGAGACAAAGATTTGAGAGAGGGGAGAGATGGATGTAAGAGGGGTAGAGTGCACAAGAAAAGGTAAGAGTTTGGTGGAGAGAAGAGGATGGTGAAGAAGAAGAGCAGAGTATGGTGGGGGAGGTGGGTGTAAGAGGGGTAGAATCAACAAGATAAGATGCTTCAGGAGGATGGCAAGGGAGAGGTGGATGTAAATGGGGTAGAACTAGTGACCGAAGTTATGAGACTTGGAAGGATGAGAGGTGAAAGGTAGTGTATGGAAAAGAGAAGTGAATTTAAGAGAGGCAGAACCAGCCAGACAACATAAGCAGCAAGGCCTGGGAAAATTGCTGCTTTTCAGCAACATAGTTACAACTGGCCTCATGAGGGAGATGAGGTAAAGAAGGGTGAGCGCACAAGGAGAGGGGGGGGCTGAGGAGTGGGGGGCATTCCAGAGAGCACATCAAAGCACATGGAATGAACTGCTAATCATTGAGCCTATATGAGTAGGTGTCCAGAAGGCTCACGGAGACAGATGTTGCATTGGAAAGTTGGAGGGCCAAAAGTGTTTGGTTAGGAAGCTTGGTGCATGACTAGACTGACTTGCGGATAACCGAAGGGGTCTTGCAAGAGTCTTGTATTCAGTTATCACTTTAAGCAAAATCCAGGGGCAATTTGGTTATTACATCTTAGGCTAAATAGGGGTTGAGCAGCTTGGTTCTGTACCCATTGCATTTTGGCAAGTGTCTTCCCTTTTTTTAAATTGGAAATCTCTGGGATTTTGGTAGCTTTATTTCGCAAGTCAGACACCACCATCCCCAACCTATAGATATTCTACCTTGCTGGTTTTCCGGTTGTTTTGTTGCATTAATTTACTACTTGCCTGCTTAGGGACTGGTACAGTATAACTTTGGGAGTTTTTTCTTTGCTAATGGCCAATTGTAGTCTCTTTTCAGCCATTTCTTCTTTATATCTTAAAGTTAGCTCAGCTCTTTGCATCTCTTAAACATGGAGTTTGAGAGTAAATGATGTATCTATGTGTTCAGTGTGTTGCTGTGGTCTTGCATTTGGTGCTTTTTTTCTGCCAAATATCTCAACGCCCACTTGTGTAAGACATCTGTGCCATTTGCAGTTCACCCACGTCATCTAGCACTTATCTCTTAGTGTGTTAAGCCCCCTCGTCTGCTGAAAACCAAAAATGCCTTATCCATCAATCTCATTGGCATGAAGGGAAGTTTGGAGTGTCACTTGAAGATTTGCTGCTTAGCTCTAAAACAATATATCTTGGAATATTAACCATCCACTAAACTGGAAACAATCAGTGAACATTGCAGCAATGATATTAGTTTTGGAGAGAAATATGCTTAGCTTTTCCTCCTGGTTCGATCATTTTAATGTACTTCACTTAATAGAGCTTTACATTATTTGTAATTGTTTTGTTAGGATTATTATTTATATTTCAGCCTTTTATTGTTATCCACACAAGGTAAGTAGCTTCTTGCAAAGTTGCTTCAGAGATGCCAGATAATTATTGTCAATTGATGTTACTTCCTGTGATGTCACTTGCTGTGAGTTTACACTTTATGTGAACTATAGAGGCTCCTCATGTTCCTATTCTGCCCAGGGCCCAAAACGTCCTAGGACCAGCCCTGGGCACAGTAGCCCCTGTCAGTCTTGTAGCCCCCCAAGCGAGGCCTCCTCTTCTCAATACCATCACAATGGCAGTCATTCAGTGCAAGATTATAAACGGTCTTCAGTCTATTTTTCTTTTCTAGTAGACAGAAGGCAAACCGTTTTAATGTTGCATTCAGGACTCCGCTTGGAAGCCAGGCCTTTCAGCATTGCCAGAGCTTGTACCCTTCCCGACCTCAGGCAGAGAACCATGGGAGCAGGGTTAGACAAGCATTTACAATGCAATGGTTTTGCCTCTGTTAAAGTTAGAGCTATTGGCATTGCTCTTGACATTATTTTTATTTATGTTTTTTTTTAACATAAATAAATGGCATTGTCATTTACAATAGCAGGGCACAGGGAAGGGGGGGCGAGGAGAGACTAAGGAGAGCTGCGGGCTCAGGGAAGGGGGGGGCGAGGAGAGACGAAGGAGAGCTGCGGGCTCAGGGAAGGGGGGGCGAGGAGAGACGAAGGAGAGCCGCGGGCTCAGGGAAGGGGGTGGCGAGGAGAGACGAAGGAGAGCTGCGGGCTGTTGTAATGCTTGCATGGATGAGTTGGTGGATGCATGGATGGGTGCATGCATGGATGGGTGTATGGATGGGTGTATGGATAGATGCATGGATGGGTGGTAGGATAGATGCATATATACAGCCAATCCCTCAACAATTTATGCAATCCACCAACCCATACAACCAACAACCCATCCATGCATCCACCCATACATCCATGCATCATGCATACATCCATCCATCATGCATCCATCCACCCACTGGGTCCCACTACGACCCCTCTAAATATAACTAATTTTTTCTGTATATAGAGATGACTGTATTCACTAGTATATGCAGTAGACCGTTCTACTCTAACATTCCTATGTGACTCTTGCAGTACATCTATTCATATCCCTTCCATATGTATATAGAAATATAACGAGAATCAACAGTCTCTTCTTTGTGTGACTACATCTAGTACATTTCAATTGTTTTCCTGTTGGTATCTTTTACTTAACGCATCTAAATCAAAGTCCTTAGGTTTGGCAACTGGTTCTTATGTAAAGCGCTCTGACACCTTCGGGTAAAGTTCACGCTACATAAAATCACATTAAATAAAACTTTACCCCACAATTCCAACCATCCATTTGTGCCTAGGCTTACATTTGTGCCTAGGCTTACATTTTACGGCCTCGAAGCACACAGAGAAGGGACAGTTTACTAAGTCGAGGCTTTGTAGGGTGCATGGCAGGGGACAGTTTTAGGCGGCAAGGGAGGGTAGGGAGCAGAGTCAGAGTACTTCACGGAGGTAGGGGGCAGTTTTTTATGGTTCAGGGCAGGGGGCTTCGGTACTTTTTGGAGCCTGGCCTTATTTTAAAGGGCTCAGTTCAGGTGGAGGAACGGCACAAAACACCAGGCAGACAGAGGGCAGAAGGACACAAAAACGAGGGGAAACAATTATAACTGAGGGCAGATTGGCACAAAAAAACTAGGCAGACAGAGGGAAGAAGGACACAAAAACGAGGGGAAACAATTATAACTGAGGGCAGATTGGCACAAAAAACTTGGCAGACAGAGGGAAGAAGGACACAAAAACGAGGGGGGGATGATTCTAACGGAGGGCAGAACGGCACAAATTACGAGGCAGACAGAGGGCAGAAGGACACAAAAACGAGGGGGGGTGATTGTAACAGAGGGCAGAACGGCACAAAACACGAAAAAGTGCAAGCGATACCTTTACAATAGCACTTCACCAAATACCACCTAGTCGTCACACAAATCCACATAAGGGGGAAAAAAAACTCATTGCAATACCTGAAGTAAAGCACCTGTTGAAGGTCATAGATTGATTATAAAAATTATATATTCTTGGTGCTCAAAAACGCTGGTGCCCATCACCCGCAACCACAAATTAAAACCTTTTGCCAGAAAAATCTCTTGGCGAGTCTCCATTGATAATACTGAACATGTAATGCCTTTAGCAGCAGTGCTTGCACCACCTTGTAATACTGTCATAAACATGCCAAGTCACTCATTCGCTCAAAAAAAAAAAAGGGCGCAGATGAGAATGCGTCAGAGCAATACCAATAAATGCAGTATCCACGAAGCAGGTGGTCTTTTTATGCAATACATTTTTAAATTGTCTGAGAAGAAGCAGGAGTGTGTGCTATATAAGCCGAAGAACAAATGTTGTTGTTTCCCCCTGTGAGTATGTTGTGCATTGCTGGCTCTGCAATGAAAATACAAGCAGCTGCTGGTGATGGCAGAGGTCTCCAGTCTGCCCTTTCCGAAAGAACTTGAGGCTTCCTTGCATCCACAGTCCTTAATTATGCGTGGGAAGAAAATGCAAATGGAGATGGCCTCCAGCAAGGAGGGGTAATGTGTGCGCCCCAAAATCAGCAAGAAAGGGTGAGAATTTGGCAATGAACAATAAATGAAATGGGCACAATTCATTAAAAAGAAAATAACAGGAACAGTCGGGGATCGAACCCCGTGCCGTTTGATTGCATGACCAGATAACCAACCATGTGAGCCGTCCTAGACTTAAAGATGAAGCAGCCACACTTTCCAGAAGTAGGGTTATAAAGGGGCTGCAAAGTGCACTAACAGTAGTTAACTGTGAAGTCCTTCTGTATGCGTTGATAGAAAATGTATGTGGAGGCTCCTGATGTGAGCAGGCTGGTATTGTTAATTACAACAGAAGTGAATTCCTGCTCAGAGAATCGCTCAGAGGATGGTCCCGCTCGTCAGAGTGTGGTAAGTTAATGATGAGGTACCCAGGCAGAGCGGCGCCCTCGAGTAGGATGTGAGCTGGTGGGTATGGTAGTAGGAGCACGCGTATGGCTCTGTGTATTACGCGGGACCCAAACGGCCTCCAGTAGAGGGCTAAACTGTGTGCAGCCCTAATATCATCACGAAAGGGTACAAATTTTACAACGAAAAATCAATAAAACAGAGAAAATTAGTTAAAAAGAAAATAACTGGAACAATCGGGGATCGAACCTGGCACCTGCTGATTGTATGCTCAGATAACCAACCGTGTGAGCCACCTTCCCCATTAACAGTATTACGGAGAGCGGGAGGGGGGGGGAGGGGGGAACTGGCACCGGGAGAGGCTGCAGAGCAGCACCGCCAACACCCAGAGATGCAGGCCGGGCCACGGGATTGCCAGCAGCCGCCGCTGCCCCCAGGACAGAACCACATCGCTGCCGGCGGCTGAGATCCCCGGGGCTCCTGTACTCCCGAGCCTCCTGCACGCACAGGTCCTCCCACAGGACACGGCAGAGTGAGCTCCGCTCCGAGGGGAGCCGACCCTCGCTGCCCCTCCGAGAGGTCCAAAGGGAGAACTCTCCGACCACCTCCAAGACGAACGGAACCACGCCCAGGGAAAAAAACGCTGGAACGCCCCCGAATCTGGTCCGGCCTTGATGGACAGATCCGGCTCCCAATGGCTAGCCTCCATTTATGGAGCTAGCCAATGGGAGCCGGGGGTGGGTCATCGATCCCACATAGAACTCATAAGGTTTTTTAGCGCATGCGCACTACGTGTGCACTTGCAGGCAAAACCTAAAAAAGTCAGTCACAAAAGATTTTTAGGAATTAGCCTGTTTTTCGGATGGACTCAAGTCCCTCTGCCTGTAAATAATAGCGTGGACTCTCTACCGACTGACCAGCACAGTGAGTGAAAACAACATTTGAAAGGTCTTTGTACCTCAGCAGAGCCTGCTTGGTGGAGGGCTGTCAGTGACTAGCAGACTTTTGTTTCACATACGAAGAGCTTCCTCTTTTGTGGTTCCCATTAGCAGGCAGATATCGGGAACCCGAAGCACGCTTCTGAGAAAAAACATTAGGTAATCACGAGAGGCGCAAAGGCAACAACCAGTAAACAACAATTTTAGGAACTTACTTTCAGGGGGCCTGCATGGAAAGATACAAGGCCGGATCGCACAGCATTGTTGAATTGGCTATATTGTATGTCCTTAGTAGTAATTACGTAGTAGTTGCTCCCAATACCTTCTACCACCGTATTATGAAAACACGATTCTGGAGGTTGTAATGTGTGACAAGAACGTCTGTACATATTTGCGGTGTGATATTTTGTTGTGGTTGTGTTCAGTTATTTTTATGCTTCTGTGTTTTTGTGCTGCATTATTGAAATGTAATGTTGTGTTGTATTGGAGTAGTCATGATAAAGATTTTACTTTCAGTGGGTTTCTCTGGTAATACATCTTTTAAATTTTTTTTAATTCATGTAATATATTTAAATTAATTAATTATTGAATTTCAACTTAAGTTAATATTGCTGTAGCATTTGTTTTATTTTGCTTGACATTCCAATTAAATATACACAATTATTGTACATTAATATTTAGCTTAAAAATATTTCTAACGTTTTTTAAACTTTAGTGAACTTTTAAACTTTTCACTGTACCTTAACAAAGGTAGAGCTCTGCTTATCTAAGCTATTTTTTGATGATTCAAGCCAGTGACCAGAGATAACCACAGAGCTTCCCCACCTACGTACTAAGTTTGTGAAGTAGATGAGAATTATCTCTGATCCGGAAGCAAAAGCTCCAGAATGAGGGCACTTTGAGCTGAAAGGGCTTGTAATTCAACCCTGAAAGCACTTGCACATTAGGTCATGATTGTAAATGTTAATTGGATGTAATAGGTAAGAGGTTGCCAGAGGTGGACCCCTCATAGGTACATGATGTTTATGGGTATGATACTAGTAAGATGGAATAGAAGATGAAGGGATATGTGTATTACTAGGGCTGGAGATCTCTTCTGATCACAGGCTTAGTCATCTTCACTTCTGTTTGCCCCAAGATTTTGCACTGAAGCAAAGCATCTTCAGCCTGTCTTTGTGGCCAGAGCTACCAGTCTACCTCCAATTGTCTTGTAGCTATAGTATGTTTCTGCAACATTAAAAGAGGAAGTGTTACAGCATCCAGTGTAAGAGGGATGGATGTGCGGTAGTGATCGTGTGGCATGGTCAGGGTGGCCCAAGCCTGGCAGCCATGGGCATGTGGCTGGCAGCCACTAAGAGCACACAAACATCTCCAGTCCTCCCTATTTTGATTGGTTTTTTTTGAGGAGCAGGAGCTCAGATGCAATACACCACTGGAATTTCAGCAACGGCTGTGCTTCAAACGTGTGCTACTTATTGCCATTTGCAAATTGATACAAATTTGACTGATCTGTTAAACTTTAAAAATTCTGGTGGTCTCAGTTAAATTTATCTTTTAGGACTAATTCATATTCTACATTTGCATATCGTACTTTAAGTCTTCGATTAGAATGATTTGCGTACCTTCAAGTAAGTAGTCAGTAAGACTAACACTACATTGTTTGTGGTAATATCCTGTCTATCCAGTTACTATAAATTAACTGTGCAGATTTATTGGTGATCCAAATGGTATATTCAAGAGACACTAGTTTGCCTCAAAAGATAATCTATTAGGGTCAGTACTTTACATAAGCTTGCCACCTGCTGTGCTCTGTACACCTACTTGTGTCAGGTTTTCTGTGCATTCAGGGCTGTCAACAGAGCGCATAGTGTTCAACTGATCAATGTATCATATTAGAGTTGAGCCCCAATATCTCTCCAAATATGTATTAAACATCCCAGTAATATCAGGTTCCACATGTTATTCCCCATTAAGGGACTCATACTTGTGATGGCAGGTAAATTAGGTGGTAACAGCAACTAGTAAACATAACACTGGTCACAGCATTACCACACCAATTTTACCAGGTGAATCATAAGGAGTCCATAAAAGGTGTTTGATACTTTCATTACTTCAGGCATTGTGTCATTAAAAGAACAGAATAACTACTTGTATTTTTATTTTTATATTGAACAATTTTGACATAACTCACCATCACAAAATCAAGAATAAGCGGCATCATAATTACATATTTCCAAACATCAACATCATATGTCAGGTCACATTTACAATATTAGAGAATTCAAGGGGTTTCCAGAGTTTCAGTATCTGTCTGGGGAGTAGGTGGAGTGCAGATATCCCTCTATATTGATTCCATGTCCCCCATACCTTTCTCCAATTACCAGGGCACCCTCTTGCATCATAGACTGACTTCTCCCTAAACATGCACCAGTCTAAGTATTCTGTCCATTTGCTCAGTTTGGGAGGTTGACTCGCTCCCCACTGGTGTGCTATATTCCTTTTTGCAATCATGTATGCCAGAGTTGTCCATTGTGTAGTGTATTTATTGAGATCTGTCGGCTCCCAAACATTAAGGATACACCTTCAATCCTCGGCAGTATGTCTATATGAAGGACTTCCCGTAGTGTTCGGTGTACGGCCTGCCAGTATGATTGTATGTGTTGGCAATTCCACTGGATATGTATAAATGTCCCTGTTTCCCCGCACCCTCTCCTGCACTCTTCATTCTCTGCTTTCCCCATTTGCACCAAGCCAGGCCCTGTAATGTAGATCCTATGCAATATTTTGAGCTTCACCAACCTCAGTCTGGCCTGGATGGCAACCTCCCGCGGGGAAGAAACTGCTTCCTGCCAGCCCTCTTCGTCTAGCTCCAAGCCATCTCTGACCCATTTCTCCTTTAAGCATTGCAGCGGATATTCCATGTTATTAATCAGTTTTATTTATAAATAAGTGAAATGGCCCTCTCCGGGAGATGGCCATCAAGTATTCTGTCCTCTAGGGGGGAGGCTTCTGGAAGTGTGGTGTTACCGGATACCTGGGTGAGCAAGGCGTGTCGTACTTGAAGATATCGATAATATTTAGTGTCTGCCAAGCTGTATTGCTGATTAAGAGAGGGGAAAGGGATAACCGTCCCCTCCCCCCAGATATCTTTAATTTGCGAAATTCTGATTAGGTCCCATTTGTCGAAATCCTCTTTTTTCCACAGGCTCCTCAGTCTCTCGGAGCTCCATAGTGGAGTGGCCAGCGTGAATCTGCCGTCCCATCCCAGTTGTTTGTTGGCCGCATGCCATACATGGATTGAGTGTGCAGTTGGTACAGTGAGAGGGAATCTGCGGGTTTTGGCATATAATGCTTTATTGTAATCTTCCCCTGGGAGCAACCACCTGTCCATGGCGTATCCGGGATCGTCCGGACAACCATAAACTCCATTGTTAACTGCAGCAAGGTGGGGTGCCCAATAATACTTCCTAATATCTGGAAGACTGATGCCCTATTGTACCAATTGAGCGTCAACCTAGATAACGCAATTCGGGGCCTGCCGTCCCAAAGGAGTTCTCTTTGAAAGTCTTCTATTTCTTTAAAATAGGACGCAGGGACTGGGTCCATTCCATTCTGGAGAGCGTATAAAAAGCAGGGCAGAGCCATCATTTTGAAAAGGGCCGCCTTGCCCAATAAGGAAAGAGGGAGAGATTTCCAATGTCGGCTATTCAGCCGCCGTATAGGTGGTTCCAGACAGTTCCTCGGTAGAGTGGGTGATTCTCCCTAGAGGACAAAGACTATTGACTTTAACCAGTTTAGGGTAAAGCCAGGGTATTTCCCAAATATTGCGAGAATTTCAAAGAGACCGATCAATGAGGCTCTTGGGGAAGTCATATAAAGGAGAATGTCGTCTGCGTATACCAAGATCTTGCCCTCCCAGCCTTGGGCCCATCGCATTCCGCAAATTACTCGATCCTGCCGAACCCAAGCCGCCAGGGGTTCCAGTGCTAATGCAAAGAGGAGCGGAGATAAAGGGCATCCCTGGCCTGTGCCCCGGCTCAGCTGGGAATCTGGAGACTTACAGTTATTCACTACCACCCGGGCCATGGGATTGGAGTACAACAGACCGATCCAGCTCACAAAAGCAGGACCAAACCATAATTTGCTCAACACTGCAAAGAGAAATGGCCATTCAACTCTGTCAAATGCCATGGTAGCATCTAGTGATACCAACATGTATGGTTGATACTCTGCCCAGCACCCCGTGCAGGCGGCGCAAATTGAGGGCCGTATTACGGTGTGGCATGAAACCCGACTGGTCAGGGTGGAGTAATGTGTTAATGACTTTAATCAGACGTGTTGCCAGCAGCTTTGCGAGGACCTTAGGCTCTACATTTAGTAGCGAGATAGGCCTATAGGACGCACAGTCAGATTTGGATTTGCCTTCTTTATGTATGACTACTATGTTTGCGACCAGCTGATCATACGGCAGTATACCTTTATCTCTGCTTTCCACAAACAAGGAGCGGAGATAGGAGGCGATCTTGTCCGGCCAAAGTTTGTACAGTTCAATGGGGATGCCGGTAGGACCTAACGCCTTTCCTGAATTGGTCCCCCTTATCGCCTGTGCTTCTTCGTCGTCTGTTAGCAGGGATTCTAGATAAACTTTATTTTCGTCTGAGAGGGTGGGAAGCCTAATGTCCTTGAGCATCTCTCTGTTTTCGTCCTCTGTGAATCTACCTGTAGTGTGGTACACTGCCCGATAATGTTCCCCGAATGCGTCAGCTATTGCCTGTGTGTCTGTTACGGGGGTGGGGCCTTCGCCAGGCAATTCCGGTACCAGGCGAGATGCCCAGTCCTGTCTGTCCAACCATGCTATTAGCCTTCCCGCCTAATCACCATGTTCACAGATTCTGTTCTGGACCTCTCTGCCCTGTGCCCTGGCCCTATCCTCTGCTATGCTTTTAAATTCGTCTTGCTTTAACTTCAGGAGATGGAGTCTTTCGGGCGTCACTGCCTGGGCTACTTCCTCTTCTGCTTTTAACACTTCTTTCTCCGCCTGCATGAGATATGCCTGTATTTCCCTCTTTTGCCCGGCTATCAGGGAAAGGATCTCACCCCGGACGACCATTTTGTAAGCCTCCCATATCGTCTGAGCTGAATCGACCGTACTCATGTTTTTTTAAAAATAACTGTCCGTAGCTCGGACAATGCTCCTCCGGGTGTCCGGGTCCTTCAGATACCATGAGTTAATGGGGGCAACGCTCCCGGCATTCAACTGTCTCGGTACCACTCTCATCCAGACCAGGGAGTGATCCGAAATGCCTGAGCACCGAGACAGCCCTCATCGCCGCCACAGATGACTTCAGACGCCAACTAGACAACGGCGAAACATCAGCCCTCATCCTCCTGGACCTGTCAGCCGCCTTCGACACGGTCTGCCATCGCACTCTAAACACGCCTCCTAGAAGCCGGAATCCAAGAGAAGGCCCTTGACTGGACCACGTCCTTCCTCACCGGCAGAACCCAGAGCGTCCGCCTCCCACCCTTCCGATCCGAAGCCACCGACATCATCTGCGGCGTCCCCCAGCGCTCATCCCTCAGCCCGACGCTGTTCAACGTCTACGTGGCCCCACTCGCACTAGTGACCCGCCATCACAAGCTCAACATCATCTCCTACACCAAGGACCCACTCACCGCCAAAACCAACCTCCACGAGGGAATGAAGGCCGTCGCCGACTGGATGAGGAGCAGCCGTCTGAAGCTGAACTTGGACAAGACGGAGGTCCTCATCCTCGGATCCAGACCCTCAGCCTGGGACGACTCTTGGTGGCCGACCACACTGGGAACAGCACCAACACCCACCGGCCATGCACGCAATCTAGGATTCATCCTCGACTACTCCCTCTCCATGTCTAAGCAGGTCAACGCCATCTCCTCCTCCTGCTACAACACCCTCCGCATGATCTACAGGTGGATCCCGACCGAAAAAAGAAGAATGGTGACACAGGCCCTCGTCAGCAGCAGACTGGACTACGGCAACGCACTCTACGCAGGAATCCCAGCCAAACACCTACGACGACTACAGCGCATCCAAAACGCCTCCGTCCGACTGATCGTCAACGTCCACCGCCGCAGCCACATCACCCCCCACCTGAGAGACCTACTCTGGCTCCCCGTCGAAAAGATGATCACCTTCAAGCTCCTCACCCACGCACACAAAGCACTCCACAACGCCGGACCAGCCTACCTGAACAGCAGACTCAGCTTCCAAACCCCCACCAGCCAGCTCCGCTCTGCCAGCCTCGCTCTCGCCACTGTCCCCCGCATCCAACGAACGACCTCCGGCGGCAGATCCTTCTCCTACCTCGCCGCCAAGACCTGGAACACCCTTCCTACCCACATACGGCAGACCCAAGACCTACTCACCTTCAGAAGCCTCCTCAAGACCTGGCTCTTCGAGCTGTAGCAGCACCCCCCCTCCCCTCAGCGCCTTGGGACCCTCACGGGTAGTACTCTGATTGATTGATTGATTGATTGAGCCCAAGTGACGAAACTCTTGAATAGTGTGTGCTTGCGCTGCTGGGACTAGGGTGTAATTAATGCGTGATAGGCTACGGTGAGCTCACGATAGGTGAGTGTATTGGGCCCTTTCTGGATTGTGTGTCCTCCAACCGTCCACCAGCCCCATTTATTTATTTATTTATAGGCTTATTACGCGCCGGCATCACACCCGAAGGTGTATCTCCGCGCGGTGCTGTGAAATGGACTGGTTGAAGAAACTCCTCCTAGAATAGTACAGTTTTTAGGCGCTTCCTGAAAGCAGGGTGACTGGGGCACTCTCTAAGGGAGAGGGGGAGGCTGTTCCATAGACGCGGACCCATGATGGAAAGGGCGCGGCCTCCCTGTCTGGTCTTATAATGTCTGGGAACCTGAAGCAGTTGTTGGTTGGTGGACCTGAGGATACGGGATGGACGGTGATAAACAAATTTATCCGCCAGGTAATGGGGTCCCAGATTGTGTAGACTCTTGTGTATCACACAGCAGATCTTAAATTCTACCCGTTTCCGGATAGGAAGCCAGTGAAGGGCTTTGAGGAGGGGGAGGGATGGAGTTCTGGGGGGGGAGTTAGTCACCAGCCGTGCTGCGGTGTTCTGCACCACCTGTAGTTTATTGAGCACTCCCTCGCTGGCCGCTAAGAGTAGGCCATTACAGTAGTCCAGGCGGCTCAAAACGAGGGCCTGGACCAGGGTCTTCCGGGTGTCATCGGGTAGAAGGGGGAACACCTTCCGAAGGAGGCCAATAACGTGGAAGCATGACCCCGCAGTGGTGCCGGCATGGTGAGAAAGGGTGAGGTCCTGGTCTAGACGAACCCCCAGGTTTTGTACCACCTGTTTAGGGAGCGGGGCATGTCCCAGGCTTGAAGGCCACCAGTCTGGGGTCCAAAGGATTTTCGCCTCCCCGAATAACATGACCTCAGACTTTCCCACGTTGCACTGTAGAAAATTCTTGGCCATCCAGCTGGCAATTGCAGTCATGCCGTTGGAGAAAGCTTGTCTTATCTCCGGGGTAAAGGTTTTAAAAGTGAACAGCAGCTGCGTGTCGTCAGCGTAGGAGATTGGCATAAACCCAAAGGACCTAGTCATGTTGGCCAGAGAGGAGACATATACGTTAAACAACGTAGGGCTAAGGCAGGAGCCCTGCGGGACTCCTCTGATGATGTTGGCCGAGGTGGAAGTAAAGGAGCCCATGTTCACCTTCTGGGTCCGCTCTGAGAGAAAGCTGGTGAACCACGCCAGGGCAGATCTATCAATGCCTATCTCCTTTAATCTGGTAAGGAGAATGGCGTGGGATATGGTGTCGAATGCTGCGGACAAGTCCAACAGCACCAACACCACAGACAGACCTCTGTCCAAGGACAGGCGTATGGCATCCGTAACGGAGAGGAGGGCGGTCTCGGTACTATGCCTAGGCCTGAACCCGGACTGAGAGTGGTCTAGGCTGCCAGTCTGCTCAATGAAAGCGGAGAGATGGTGATTGACGTGCTTCTCCGTCAGTTTGCCGATGAATGGCAGCAAAGAAATTGGCCGCAGATTGGTCAGGTCCGACCAGGGGATGGCGGAGTTCTTCCTGATAGGCTTGACCGTGGCCTCCTTCCATACCTGGGGGACCAGTCCCTCAGACAGGGAGCAATTGATCACCGTTTGAATGCAGGGGCTAATGACACTCCCCATAAGGTGCATGACACGGGCAGGTACGGGGTCCACTGGGCTACCTGACTTAATGGTCCCAATCAGGGAGTTGACCTGGTCTAAGGTGATCTCAGGGATGAGAGATAATGAGGCTGGGACAGCGCAGGCTGTTCCAGCCTGGGGACTGGAAGAGGGAACATTATCATCCGCGGATGTGCTTGATTGGGAGATATTTTGGTAAATGGCATCAATTTTATCCGAGAAAAAACCGGCTGTTTCATCGCACAGTTTTTGGGTTAACACCTCTGCGCTGTCGCAAGCGACAGGTTTGGTGAATGTGCAAAGCACCTGGTACAGCATTTTGGGGTCGTTGCTAGCCCCAGAGAGTTGGGAGATAATGTGGGACTTGCGGGCAGCTCTGATGTTTTTATGATAGAGTCTCATTGCTGAGCTATACCTGTCCCTATCAATGGTACTGCGCGAAAGTCTCCAAGATTTCTCCAACTTTCTGCAGGCTCTTTTCTCCGTGCGCAGTGCGTCTGAGTACCATAGTTCTTGTTTTCGGTCCGACCGCTGATTGCAACGTCTTAGAGGGGCGATCAAGTTGACCGCCGTACTCAAGGCATTGTTAAATTTGGACAAGGCCAAATTGGGGGAGTCAGATGGGAGAAAATCAGGAGGAACAAAGGCAGCACCAAAGGAGTTGGCGGATACCTTGTGCCACTGCCTGCGCCATAACGGCAGGGGGACAGGGTTGGGGCGTTCCTCCAGGAGAGTAGGGAGGGAGAAGTTAATTATAAAGTGGTCGGTCCAATCCACCTGCGGACTCAAGAAAGTTATGCAACCACATCTGTGAGGATCTAATGTCCCGCGGCGGGTGTCTGTCAAGTGCACCAGTTAGCACCGCATTAAAGTCCCCTCCTATTACTAGAAAGCCCTCTGGGAGTGATAAGAGTATAGTGCCAATGTCTTTGAAAGTGTCATTCTGAAGGCCCGGTGGTACGTATACTGATACAAATGTAGCTGTCTTCCCCTCCCACTGACCCGAGACCCCAATATATCTACCTCGTGTGTCTGACCAGGTGGCCCGTACTTGAAAGGAAATTAATTTTTAACTAGGATGCCTACTCCTCGTGAGCCAGAGGTGAAACCTGCATGTGCCACCAACTTATAAGCTCCCCTATGCAATGCCATACATCTATTTCCAATTAAATGCGTTTCCTGTAAGAGGGTGACGTCTGGGGCTTGTCGCCTAATAAAGTGGTTGACCATGCCACGTTTGACCTTATCTCCCAGACCATTTACGTTCCAACTGAGAACTCTAACCCCTATTTCCAGGTGTGTACTCATCTTTGTTGACCCTTGGATGTCGCACATGCCGATCTCTCTCCGTGATGGTGTTAAACAAACAAATACATCAAAGAAATCAAACCTAACGATAACTGCCCCTCTCATTCACCCCCCTCCCTGCACCCCTGCCCTCTGGGCTCCAAACTGCCCATAATCCAACTTGCAGAGTGCCTGTCGCCCTAACTGTTACTAAAAGAAGAAAAGTGGGGCACGTGTTGTCTCCCACGGCTCCCGCCCCGCCCCACCAGTTAAACTGTGCTTTGTTACATTTACAGGTTGTCAAGAATAATTTTACTCCCCCCCCTCATTATTGGGTTGACCCGCTAAAGTTACGGTTCTCGTCTATAGTTCTAGTGATCCCCGAACCCATCTCCCCTCAGCACCAACCCTCACACGGAACCATTTCACCACATTGTCTCAATAGTATAGAGTCAGCGATTCTCCAGCCAGTCTGCCGCTATCTCAGGATTGTCAAAAAATCAGGCCTTTCCCCCTGCTTCCACACGAAGCCAGGCTGGGAACAGCATAGCATATTTATATCCCTTGTCCCTTAAGGCCTTCTTGATTCCTAGGAAGGAGCGTTTTTGTCGCTGCACCATCTGGGTAAAGTCTGGGAAGAAGGTAATTTCCGAATTTTCATATTTCAGGGGGGCCCCGTCCGGGCATGTTGGAGTATCGCATCACGATCTCGAAAATTAAGAACTCTTGCCAGAATCGGTCGGGGGGCGCTCCTGGCTTTGGCCGACCTCAGAGTACTCTATGGGCTCTTTCAATAACAAAAAAACTTCCGAGCCCCCTGTGCTACAGGTGATTTAAAATGAGGTCTTCCGCAAAGAGATCCGCGGCCTGCCCCTCCGATCGCTCCGGGACTCCCAAAATTCGCACGTTATTGTACCTTAGACGCCCTTCATAATCGTCCAGTTTGATTTCAGCGAATTTGCAGATTTTCTGCAGTTCCTCAACGTCTGTCTGAAGCTGGGAGGTGTCCTCTACTAAGCTCGTCACAGTGAGTTCCACTTGTTTGATACGCTCATTCTTTTTGTTTATGTCTGCCCGCAGCAGGTTGATTCTACCGTGATGGAGTCCATTTTATGTTCCAGTGAAGTCTTGATTCCAGCAATGGCCGCCAGAACGTCCTTGAGCGTGGGTTCAGGATGAGAACCATTCACCTCGCTTCGAATTACGGTTCTTGAGAGAGGATTCGGACATGTTAACTTTGGGGAGCGTATTTTTTATCTAACTTGGTTTGTTGCCCTGGTTTATAGCCTCTATTAGACATTGTTCTTCGGGTAATATACGAGATGCGATCCCCCAGCGATTTGGGCCCCCCGCCGACAAGCAGGAACTCTTCACCAAGTCACAATGATTCCGTCTTCCACCGGGAACTCGCTGACGGGTGGATGCGCCTCGTCCGTGTACAATCCCCGCCAGTAGCAGTCTGCGTGATGTACCAAATCTGCGCCACTTGCAGTGATGCTCACGGTATACTGCGGAGACCGAGAGGTCTGGCCACTCCAGTCACCCAGCTCGTGCGAGGGCAGAACCTCCCCAAAATAAGGAGGGGGTCTGCCCCTATGGGGTCCCCAAAAATGTGTCGCACTGCACCAGCTCCACTACTGAGGCTACACCATGCGGCGCGGAGACTGCTAAAGTTATAATGGCGCGAGCGGCGCAACGTCACTCATAGCGAGGCTCCAAGTGTCTATGGCCTGCAAGGGGTAGTGCCCAGTGACTCCCAGCTGTATATTCACGGTGGAAATCAACCCCCGCAGAGACTCTCTGCCGCTTACGTACTCTCACGCGGGGCTCAGCCAGCGGCGAGGGCATCGGCGAGGGCACTCACTGTGCAGACCACATCTCCGCACCTCCATGGCTTCACCTAATTTCCGCTGTTCACCTTTCCCAGCGGCAGCCCCCCCTGAGTCTCCAATGGACTCAGATCCGTCTCACTCGGGCACGGCCCAAATGCAAAATGCCCAGCGGGGAGGGGTGGGGGAAGGAGGGAAAGAACTCCCACCGGGCGATGCAAGCACTGGGGGTAGGGGGGGGCGGCGGCTGAGCCGAGCCAGCAATCTCCGGTGCTCAGGGCGGCTCCTTCTCCTTGCCGCCCTTGCTGTGTCTGGTGTCCGTATGCCGCCGTGGCCCCGGCCTCACCGCGCCCACCGCAGCTCCCCCAGTATATGGCTAGGAAGCCCTGGGCCCAGATCTCAAATTCCGCTCCGCTTTCCCAGGAGTACATGCCTCTTTGAAACAACAATGGTCCCTTACGGCGTTTCGATCCGTTTAGAGCAATATGCGGATCATCATCAGGACATACAATGAATGCCTAACAATTAAAAGCCTCATTTGCCTAAGGAAAGGGGGGAGAAAAGGGGACAGTAAAAACCATTAAGGTCAATATAGGCAAGGTTCTCAGAGTATCCAAGTAGGATGGATACTAAATGGACCGAAACGCCATCGACGAAACTGTGCACCTTATACAATTATAAACCTAAATGCCTCTTGGATTGTAAAGGTGCTACTGATTTCTGTTCAGACAATTGAAACTGTACATATAACGGAACCGTAAGCTTTTGCCTAAAATCCCTTTGTGTTTCTATGTTTTCTAATTGTACTTTGACTGTTTGTTGAGTAGGGTACAGGTTTGTGCCCTACTTTGTAAATTTGTGCTGAATTTGTTCGTACATTGTTGAAAGACTAAATACTATACCTCTGTCATGTCAAACTAATATAGTAACGACTGTGTCTATATTTATTGAATTTTATTTCTTTGCTTGTAAGGGACCATTGTTGTTTCAAAGAATCTACTCCCAATGTCCCTTGCCGACTTTATTGGGTGCCCTTGTTGTCCTTAATATAATATACAGGAGTACATGCCGTCACCACTTAACGCGGGATCCCTCTCTCGCAGCTGCAACTTTCACTCTAGGCCCCGGTCTCCGCTGCTGAGACAGGCCGCTCCCCAGCAATGCCGATATCTGAGTCACTGGGCAACGCAGGAGGTCCGCAGTTACCGTATTCTGCTCACCAACCTTTCCGGTTAGTGGAATGCGCACCAGAAACGGATAATTTACTGGATTTATAAGGGGGAGAGGTTAGGGCCGGTGGAGCTCTGCTAAGTCGCTGCCATCTTCCTTCGCGGCTTAGCCACGCACCCCAACTTTATTTTGATTTCTGTCAGGCCTTCACCTTGGCAGATGATTTGATGTAGCATCTGCTGAATACATACATTGATGTCACTCAAAACCCAAAAGTGAAAAACATGCCCATAATTCACGTTTTACCCACTTATACTTTTGTCTTATGTATGGTCCCCTGTCATATAGTTACTGCTTACCTATATACCGTGTTAAGTTAGCATGAGCTTATTAAATGTTTAAACGCCATTTTTAGGTCGAGCCTAGACGCAAGCAATGCGAAGCATTGCTTAGTCTGCGAAGACATCTATTGTCACCCGTTTCTGGGAATGTGGACACGAGAGGGTGCACGAGCGCAGAGCGCAGATTTCACCTCGTGGGCGCGCACGGCGCCGTGCCCCTCTCGTGCCTCACATTCCCATGCGCACACAGCCAGCCCCCACACAGGCACACACGCTGCCGCCCCCCCCGCCACACACACACACACATACAGACACACACGCATACACACGCCGCCGCCCCCTACCCCCCCTGCACGCACACACCCCCGCCCCATGCATCGTGAGATGCCATCCCCCGAATCTCGGTACTTACTAGGTAGGCGCCGGAGCAGTCAGCGGAATCACCACCTCTTCCTCCTTGTACTCCGGCCCGTCTAGAGTCAGGCTCCTCTGCAGCCCCGGGTGGAGGAGGCAGTGGTGGCAAGGCGGGCCGGCTTCAGGGGAAGGACCGAGAGTGGCTGCAAAACCGGCAGCTTCTCCCAGACCGGGGGCGCATCCCTGCCAACATCGCAGGAAGCGGCGGTTGCAGGCCCCCAGCGTAGTTAACAGGCCCCCGCGGTGCGCACACTGCGAAGAGGAAAAGGGGACGAGACCCACGGCACAGGGAGGCGGTGCGCGCCAGGCCTCCGTCGCTGCCTTGAACCTGTGCGCGCGCTCCCCAGCCTGTCGCGAGCACGCCTCCTTCTGGCTACTAGCGTGTCCCAGCCGCCGCGGTCACAGAGCAAATATGCCCGTGAGACTATTGCGAGTAAATTAATTTTTCTTGTTTGAATAATGTACTTGTTGATAGGCACGATGTGTATAAATACGGCGGTTTGTTTTATAATGGTCCTTTGATAACGGGCCGAACCATAAGGTATTGCTTAACAGAGTTTTTAAAAATTAAGCACTTGTTGAAAGGCACGCAGTGTAGAAAAACGTCAGCTTGCTTTCATATGGTCACGTGACAGCGGGCGGAACCGGTGTGTTTCACGGTATAGGGAAGCTACCGCGAGTTCGGAGGGAACCCGTCCGGGTGAGTTGCAACGGAGGGCAATTTGAAGAAGTAGCATACATGGCGCTTATCGACGCTTTAAGTTTGACTAAAAACTCGTATCACTGCCTTTCAGCATCGCCTAATCCCAAGGAAGTTTGGATCAGGCACGAGAGTTTCGATTAAATGTAGCACGGCAGAATATGCTTTGTCAAGCTCAGTCGCTTGAAAATCGTCAACTCCACATATTCCCTTTATCGGTAAGAGAAGCACACACAATTGTGAACATCGTGTTTCGAGTGAGTTAGAGGTTAGCTGTTTTTTTAAAGAAGCACTACCATTTTTTGTTTAGGAACCGCTTTTGAAGACATCCGTTTGTGAGTACTTTTAGACTTTGGTATTTATTTTGAAGCATGCAACATAAGATGTTTTTTCTTCAATAGCACCCGGTCTCACCATGAGGAAAGGCTTTAATGACATGAGGGTATTGAATTAAAGAGCACGGTTGAGGCACAGGTGGAGTCTCTTTGTTAAGAATTCTTTTGGGCACAGGTACCTTCTCACATTTTCTCCTTCCAGTGCAAATCCTATCTTATGCATGTAATTTAGCTCGAGCATCTCAATATTTGATAGACTGAGCAACAAATGTTTGTCTTTTGTAGTGTCCGTCAGCAGGTTGATTATCAAATTTGTACATGCTCCAAACAATTGGAAAAATTACCTCATGAAGAAGGGTTTTTCAGAACCCGAAATGCATTGGGCTTTTTAATTTTCAAATGTGTTTACTTTGAATTTACAAATTGTTAAATCAATGTATTTTTTTAGCAAAAGTACATCATTGTGAACAACTAAAGTGAGTTTAAACTACTAGTGATTCACGGTTTGAGTTAACAAATCAGGTATATGTGTGTTTTTAAATACAATTTGAATCAGATGAAACACCGAAACTTTGTTGACATTGATTGATTTTTGGGATAAAATGTTTGAGTAAAATTGTTTTTGAAACCATAGGGACTTAGACAGAGCGCCCTGCAGACCTGGGTGTTCCCAGGCCTCGACAAGAGCAGATAAATAGAAAGCCATTTTCCGTATTAATGTATTGCAGATTTAATCTGCAAAATGTAATGGCGCAAAACTTTGACACACCCTGTAATTACTGCATGCAATAAACACCTCATTGGTTATAGCTGCAATCCCTGTGCAAACAGGTGCCTGAGAGGGGATTGACATTTAATGACCCGCTTGTAATAATGCACTGAGTCTTAAATGTATTATTATTACTATAGGTGTCACATTTGCGAAAGTTATAACTATTGGCATTGTAAATGACAAAGCTATTAATTTATCTATTTTCAAAACCAACACATAAATAAAAAAATTGTCATTTACAAGACCAATAGCTCAAACTTTCCTAATGCGAGACCTATTGCATTGCAAATGCTTGTTCCTTTTTGCTGCTTCTGCACCCAGCACATAATTGTTGTTTTAGCTTTCAGCCTAGAAAAGCGTTGTGATTTACGTGAGAATAATATGTTATTGCTCTGATATAAGTTTTGCTTGGTAAACTATGTCTGTACAGTGAGTGCTGAAGCTTCAAGGATAACTCGACACAGTATTGTTGTGAGGTCTGATCTTCGCACCTTCATAGACATAACATAAGTGCAGCTTCTGCCAAATTCTGGCTTTAGGCGCGTTTTATATTGCTTTGCTTAGAGCACACGATACACACTTGATGCGGTTCGCATGCAGAGAGCTGGTGGAAGCTGATGTGATCCCTTCACACTAGGATCTTGAGGTATGGGGCCGCCCTGCTAAAACCCAAAGAGACCTTCTTAGATATTAATATAATATGCTAGTTAGGGAGGGTGAGAATTAGGTGTTGTTAACCTTTATTCATTACAGCATTTTAGCATGCTGTCACCTTTGGCTTTCTATGGACTAGTAACTATGCTGATAACTTTGCTTCTGATAATATGTTTCTTTGTATTATCTAAGATACTGCGTTTGAGAAAACGGCATTAGTAAATAAATATTTCAAATGTGCATATGTCCTCATTTACTCCACGTTCTGGTTTGAAATGATTGTAAGAGTGCTCATGTGTTCCACGTGACCTGAGGTATTGTAAGTTCATGTTCTGGTTTGTCTAAACATTGGGAGTTTGTTATGACCAATGAGACACTGTAGCTAGCTCGGTAAGGGGATTTTGCATACTGAGGTGAGTTTTGGGTCACCCTAATTCACTGAGGTTCCAAATCTCTATGCACAGTTCTGTAGGAGAACGGAATCCCTGATACATGGCGCCCGATCGTTGGTGGTCTTATATCATGAGACTCGAGTAGTATATCATTCAAACCTTAACCCCTTCACTGTTGTTTCCGGAAAACAGTGGTGTCAGACAAAACCTACCTATTTTTGAAATAGGTCTTTTCAAGCTTGAATCTTTCTAAAACGGTTTCCTTGAATTACTACCCAGTTGTGCTACAAAGTTAACTTTATTTTTCTACATTCCTGTGCTGTCATGGCCCAGCCAGTGGACATTCCACAGCATAGTCGCATCGCGGTGCGCAATCATTTGCTGACTTACAATGTACCCGCGGAAGGCTTGGCTGTGATATTGGTGGTGAGTGCGGAAGCTGCTTACCCGTACGAACTTTTTTATTCGTGGGTGACATTTCCGGCTGTGGACGGTAATTCTGGTGTGTTCCACACTTACACTCCCTCACCTGTGCCGGCTGAATATACTCCGTACAGGGCACAGGAGGTACCTATTGATACTTGGCAGCATCGTGTTTGGTTTGGTGGCGCCCTCCCCCATTCTTTAACAGCTCCGAGGTTAGGTCCTTTGTCCATTCCGGGCGCAAATTGGCCTGTTTTGGCTGGATTTACTCCTCACCCTCTACACGGCAATTGTGCTCTTGCTGAAATTCGTAGACTACATGTGATCTCTATTGCCGTGATTAGAGCTTTAGTGCAATACATAGCCCGCAATCTTCCGGGTGGGCCCCCGGGGGGTGCGGCGCTTCCGCCGGACAGGGCCGTTTGAAGCTCAGTCCCGTAATGGTCAATGCAGTGATGGGCAAGCGTCCCCAGGATAAGGATGAGTTTCCTTCCTAGCTTGCCGAGAAGTTTGACCAGCTGGAAGCTGTATTTCCGAACACGACTCCTGGTGAAAAGCACAGGATTCTGACATTTAGTTTGCCAAAAGATTTGGCCCCTGAAATCGGTGACTGTGAAACCTGGGGTAGAACATTTGCGGCAGTTTATGCGAGGTGTTACGGCACTCCGTCTATGGATGTCCTGCCTACGGTCCTTAAACGTGCTCAGGATGATCACGGACCAGAGGCTGCGGTTGAATTGGGTATGCGCCTGTGTGGCACCTTTGATGTGGTTTGCGATCTCATTCTTGCTAATGTCAAGGGGGATGCAGTGAACTTTCAGGTGGCTAATGCTTTGGCGGCAATTCCCGATGCCGAGAAACCCCGACAGTTAGCGAGGATTATTGTGGCGGCTTATAAGACCGTGGGCCGCAATAGTAGGGGTCTCAAGCCTTTTTCTGTTAAAGAGAAAAAGCAACCCCAAGGGCAGACTTCAGAAACGGAAGTTCAGCCCAAGTCCAAAAAACAAAATTGGCCTAAAGAACAGAAACAGGGAAAGCAACAGCAACAGCAGCAGACACAGGAATCTCGTCCTGCGTCTCCGTTACCTGCGCAAACAGAACGTGTTTATGACTTGCGCGATCGCGCGACGATTAAATCACCTGATCGATTTCAGGTTTCTGATCAACGCTCTCCTCGTTCCTTTCAGGACTCATTGGCCTCGAAGACCGGTGGTGGAGGAGGCGGAAGGGGTCGGGGTGGTCAGCAAGGACGTGACCAGCCCCGCCAAAACGACGGTGCAGGAAAGCAGGACGGCTCAACGCCAAAGAGACCGCAGTTTGCCAAGAAGAAGGTCGCGGCTTTAACAGTGCATCGATATGCCACAGATAGTGAGAACGCGGCTTCGGAATCTGACATGGGCTCTGACCTTGCTGGAATTTGTAGCGTTATTCCAACAGGGAATGACGTCCTCAAAAGCACTCAAAGAAGTAATTTCCTTTCAAGTTCAAATCATTCAAATAAAGTTTTATTCAGAAAGTTTTTGAATCCATCAAATTCATGAAGAAATGTCAATTGTTTTATAATTCACTTATGATACAGAGCCCAATGCATTTCGGGCATTTAGCCCTTCTTCAGGGGCATACTTAATCTGTGGAGGAAACATAAACACAACCATATTCATATATCTAGAAACATTAGCGGATCATGTTTGTTTTGGCAATCATATAACATCAAAAAAACTTTATCGATTGTAAGCAAAGTACAATTATGCATGGTAGCTCAGATGTGAAGACATTTTTAACGACATTTTGGTTAAAAAGAAACATCACGTACGTATGTTTTTAGGGAAAGAGATTAGAGCATGTTATTCACCTATATGTTAGGTGTCAATATGAAAAGTCGATAAGGGAACGTACCGTAGTTTTCGGCAGCATGCGCTTGCTTAGCTGTCTGTGCAATAAAATTCAATGTAACGGGCCAAGTTCTAAGAATACATGTGAAAAAAACGGAACCGTTAGAGATTAGTGCGACGATAAATACGTGAAAACGGTACAGGGTCTGCCGTCTTCAATGCACACTCACCCGTTTGAGAATTCGAGTTCGCTGCCGGTGAAAAATCTCCAGTACGAGCACGCCAATGTGCACAGCGTGTCAGTTGAAAACGAGAGTGCTGTCATATTTAACCCGGAAGTATCTATTATCACGTATTTATCGTCGCACTAATCTCTAACAGTTCTGTTTTTTTCACATTTATTCTTAGAACTTGGCCCGTTACATTGAATTTTATTGCACGGACAGCTGAGCAAGCGCATGCTGCCGAAAACTACGGTACGTTCCCATATCGACTTTTCATATTGACACCTGACCGATCTGTCACTTTGTGTCTTTAATTAGCATTGATAAGAATCACATCTGAGCTACCATGCATAATTGTACTTTGCTTACAATCGATAATGTTTTTTTGATGTTATATGATTGCCAAAACAAACATGATCCTCTAATGTTTCTAGATATATGAATATGGTTGTGTTTATGTTTCCTCCACAGATTATGCCCCTGAAGAAGGGCTAAATGCCCGAAATGCATTGGGCTATGTATCATAAGTGAATTATAAAACAATTGACATTTCTTCATGAATTTGATGGATTCAAAAACTTTCTGAATAAAACTTTATTTGAATGATTTGAACTTGAAAGGAAATTGCTTCTTTGACTGCTTTTGAGGACGTCATTCCCTGTTGGAATAACGCTACAAATTCTAGTTTACCTCTTCCAAGACTCAGAAGGAAGATCTCGAATAGCACCGATATACACTTAACTACCTTCTTACACTTTACTTAAATTTGAGTGCGACGTTTCTGCAATAAATTTTGGTGTTACTCTGACCTTGCTGGACAGCGCGGCGGAGATTACCATTGTGAGAGAGGCCCTGCGTCCACTACTGAAGGTGACAGCGACTGATATTTATGTTGTGATAGAAGCAGCTGATACAAGAATTGCTCCCCCTGATAGACTTTATGAAATTGTCCTATTAATCGAAGGTGACATACAACGTACCATAAAAGGGGTATTTTGGGAAAATCTTTCGTCTACGTATGACATTTTGCTTTCGGAGGCTGACTGGCCCCCACCTTTTGTGCTCGCAGCACCGCGAGGGGAGGAGGTAATCCTCCTGAGTTTCGCGAACACAGTCTCGAAAGAGGATGCGCTGCATTTTGCAGAAGAGTGGGCTAAGGCTCTAGCGCCGGCTCTGTACCGCAACCAATGTGGTTGGGATAAATTGTCCCCAAGCCACGAGATTCCTTTACGGTCTCAGCCGCAGCCTCAACCTCAATATCCCATACGGCGTGAAGCCAAGGCTTCCGTCGCGGCAATCCTTGAACAATTGGAATATCAGGGAGTAATTGAAACATGTGTGTCACCGATGAGCCGGATGGTTCATATCGTTTGGTATTGGATTACCGGCATTTAAACTCGCATTGCCGTAACTGTGCAGTACAGAATACTCACGGCTCTGCCCTAGTGGATAGTCTTGTGCGTAAGCGTTTTAAGACCACGCTTGACATTTCCAACGGTTTTTATGCCCATCGATTGGATGGTCTAAGTTCCCAATGGACGTCCTTTACTTGCGGCGGTGTCCAAAAACAATTTCGGCGTTTGCCTATGGGCTATAAGAATAGCCCTGGGATTTTTACCGGCCGCAATGTCTCTCTTTTGGAGAGAATCGACCCAGATGCATGCTCGTATGTGGATGACATATATCTCACAGACGACGAAATTTGGGAGCATCTGTGTCGAGTAAACAGCATAATTTGTAACTTTGCAGACAAGGGTTACAAATTTAACTTTGCAAAATCGCACATTGCGGAGTACACAGTGTTGTTCCTGGGCTATGAGCTCCACAACGAAGGTAGAGGTTTGGCTCCTCACTTCCTGGAGAAATGCGCTCAGCTGCGCGCTCTGACAACACTGAAAAAATTACAGTCTTTGCTGGGTTTCTTAAATTTCGGGAGAACTTACATTCCGGAATATGCCCAGCGTATCAAGCCTTTGTATGCTTTGATACAACCAACTTTTTCCAAATCATGCTGGCTGCCTGAGCACTCAGTCATCTTGCAATCCTTGCAGGCTGATCTGCTCGCTTCTAAATTCTTACTAACTCGTGATAACCACACTAACCTGGTGATAAGAATCATTCCTGGGACGGTGTGTTTCACGTACCGCACTTTCAATGAAGGAGACACAGTACCTATTGCTTACAAGTCACACTTGTACACTTCGGCTGAAATGCGTTTTTCCACTGTGGAGAAAGTTTTGACGGCTGTACAGATGGCGATTGTTAAGGAACGTGCTCTGTCACAGGGAAAACGCATGTTGGTTGTTACCCCATGCCCTCATTTGGAGGCAGTTACAAAAGCCAATGTACCGAATTCTAAAGCTTTGCACACTCGGTGGATTCAATGGGCTACTTCCTTGACGTCCACGGATGTCACGTTTATTTTTGACGCCTCATTATGGTCGCAGGAGTACTTGCAGTATGAATTCGTTCATCCTGCTCCTCTAGCTATGCGACCTTTGGAGGACTTCCATTGCATCATTTACACTGATGGTTCGGCGCAGGTTGAGCAAGGCTCTAAACACGCCTACGTTTCCGCATGCGCCATTGTGGTCGGTGCCATGGTGAACGATGAGTTCAAGTCCAGAGTAGTGCACACGCAGACTCTAGGGGACTGCACCGCACAATTGGCGGAGCTTTGTGCTCTTTTACTCGCGTTGGAGTACGCTGATCCTAGTGTGACAACTCTAATTGTAAGTGATTCGTTTTACTGTGTCCAGTCTTACAATGAAAACTTGTTCTTTTGGATTCAGAATGACTTTTGTGATTCCAAGGGTAGCACAATAAAACATAAAATGATCTGGGTTCGAGTGGCTGAGCTCAAAGCGCAGTTGCCACTCGTGTTTGTGATTCATACTCTCGGCCATCAGCGTGTGGGAGTTCACGCTGTCGGTAACTCGCTTGCTGATGAAGCGGCGAAATCAGCGGTATCGACATATTTAGTTGCAGCAGTTACACGGTCCAAAAGTAAGATTGATGATGACATCTTGGCGGCTGTTGCTGCCACTGAGAAGGGAGGTAAACATGCTACGGGGTTCCCTTCGAAGTAAACATACCACTTAAGTCCCGAAAAGGTTCCTTTTGTAAAAATTCCTGAAGTTGGAGAATGTTTGATTCCCAACTCGGATCGCAGAGCTAGCTTGATTACAGCGGCGCATGAAGGAGTGGCGTCTGCGCGTGCGGGCGTCTCGGCCACTGTAGCTCAATTACAACAAAGTTTCTGGTGGCGGGGACTGTACAAACAGACGCGAGACTATGTCCTTCAATGTGACATTTGCCAGCAGATTAAACCTTCGACTGCTGTGCGTCCGCCACAGACACAGTTGTACATATCTAATAAACCGCTAGGTTGTGTTTATTTAGATCACTGCGGTCCTTTTTCCTCTGATACTGCGTATAAGTACATCTTAGTAGCAGTTGATTCATGCGCACGCTTTGTGTGGGTATGGCCCCATCGCAGCGCTGATTCACGGACTGTCATAAGAGATTTGCGTGTCATTGTAGGGATTTTTGCCTGTGGTACCTTCCATTCGGATCAGGGTCCGGCTTACGCCTCTAAGGCGTACAAGGATGCCATGACTTCGATGGGGGTCCAAGTCAACTTTTCGTCTCCCTACAGACCTGAGGGTAATAGTGTAGTGGAGCGAATGAACCGTGACTTAAAGCAATCATTGACAGCTCGAGTTATAGGCACTGGCAGAAACTGGCTGGCCCACCTCAATGGCGTACAGCGTGCACTTAATAATCTCCCTAGAAGGTCTCTGGGTGGGCGGACCCCATACGAAATGCTCTTTGGCATCAAGATGTACGTCCCTGACCTTGATGGTCTAGACTGCGTGGCTCGCGCCACAACATTTGACGTAGATGAACATTGCAATGTTTTACAGGATCTACAAAAGACCAGAGACAGTCTTGCAAAGGAACATTTGCCCTCCACATCGGATGTTGCGTTGCAGATCCCAGTAGTTGGCTGGCTACCCCAAGTTGGAGAACTGGTTCGAGAGAAGATCGATAACAAGAAAGAATTTGGTCCTTCCTACCGAGCTCCGGTTCCCGTCCTTGGAGTGAAGGGCACAAGAGCAGTCATTTTACCACCGCTTCCAGGTCGTAAGGAAAACAGGTTTATCTCAATTGACAATGCCAAGATACACAGAGTGGCCGATTCTTCTTAGTATGACACCGGCAGTTTCCTGTCCTTCCATTGTGAGAAATTCTTTTTTGGCCACTGCTTCTAATCCTGAACCGGAAGTGGCCATCGAGTTGCCTACAATTTCTAGTCCTTTATTGAGTACTTTGCCTGGTACAGACCATGATGAAATTGATTATACTTACCCCACTGACTTATCTATGCCTGCTCTGCAGACACGTTTGACCACAGAATCCAGATTTTCTTTTGACACTGTTTCCGATGCCTCAAAGAAGCCCTCACGGTTTGCAGTTTATGCCAGTTTATTTAAAAAACATTTTTTGATTCCCCTTGGACATATATTTGGCTGGTGCTTTTTTCAATTTACCTTTTTATGTCAATAGGTTTTGTGTTTTATTTTTTCTGAATTGTTAATGGACACTATGTCGAGGAAAGAACATGCATTCGACATCTCAATGGAACTTTGGCCCCCCTTTCCTCGTCACATTCTGCACACAGACTGAAAAGAGACTTGACATTTGTTAACATCACTGCTTGGCCTGTCCTTGATGGGATTGTGTGGGATGCCGTTAGATTTCAAATCCATGGCCCTACTGAGGTTGTTAATGTCCCTAATGTGCTTAGAGTTAACATGGGGGATGTAGTGAAACAAAACATACGTTCTGATGATTGGGATCTTCAGGCCGTAGAGACTTTGTTTTCTGATTTGAAATACTATGCTGCCTTTGATGCTGAGGATTTGTACTTAGAATCTGCTAATTATGGTGATTTGTTTTGCTTTCAACATTTTGGCAATCACTTCTTACATAAAACTACTTCCAGAAGGAATACTGTAAATTATACGCAATGGGAGCATTGCCCAGCTCCTATACAAGGCAGTTCGAGTACTTTTTTGAAAAAGTACACTTATTTTACCGACTTCAATCAGTCCAATCCCGAGTCCTTTTATTTTAAAATGACACAGAAGCCAATGTCCAAGGTTAGACTTACCGATACCAAATTATTCTACGCGAAGTCCTTTCTTGATCAGCTGGCTGTTGGCGGCTACGAATTGTGGAAGGAAACTATTGACCTTAAATCTGTTTGGGGTTCTAAAAGCTGGCAGGTACAAGGCACTGAGGCTTTGCACCGAGCATGCCTCATCCCAAATCATATGTTGTTTTTGAATTCTTCTATTTCACAGACAACATGCTTTGGATTGGCTACTTCTAAAAATTTAAATACACCTACCATCCCTGAGTTAGAAGAATATTCTGGCTGGAGTAATTTTACTCAGTTCTCCATAAGGGAATTGCAGACCCTATTGCTAAATTCATCCTTGAACATATCCAGTATGGATCCAAAAGGTTGGCTTATGTGGCACAGAAGTGCTGATTCATGCCAGCACCGTTTTCTGGATTTATCTGATGGCTTTAAACAGGTCAGACCTGATCCACGTTTTGAAACTGACCATTCTGTCACGACTTATTCAGTAGGCAAATTATGTCAAAATTGGCTGCGGTTAAACTGCATCTTTCCAAGCTGAATAATGATGTGGACTTAAATGATTTCATAAAAGGCCCAGCTAGTGGCAGATCAAAAAGGTGGATATATGCGATTTACAATGAAATCTGGAAGACATCACAGATTGAGGCGGCTACTCGCCTTAGAGCTACTGATCATGCTAATCTAGAAAAAGTGCTTGCAGTGGTAGATAATAGTATTAACATGCTTTCTTCCCGCATTTACACGTTAGATAATATTGTGTCCTCTGTAGTAGATATTGTGCAGGATGAAGTGTCTGTGTTGTACCATGGTCAAAATCAGTTGCGTTCTATTATGCAATTTGCGTGTACCCTGCAGACGCTGAAGGCTGGCAAGGTGCCATGGACCTACATGAATGTGTCCTCCCTCTTTGCCCCTTTTAATTTAACTGACAAGCAGCGCTTGATTTCCATGCGAGATGCGTCTTTTTCCATGTTACATATTGAAAGGTTGGAATCCTTGCCTTTCTCTGTGGAAGAGGCCACTGCTGCAACGTGGCTTATCCACGGTTTAATAACATTACCATTTGCTTTATATAAATTTACAAATTGTATGCGATATGTTGCTATAGGTCGATATGAACCATTAGGTAATGCATTTCTCCATGAAGTCTGGTCCCTCCCATTTACTTACAGGTGTTTAAAAGACGGACAAGAAGTTTATCTAAATGGGGAGGAGTGTACAGAGACTCCAGATCACTCTTTAATGTGTAGACACATTCAATTGCACGGTTCTTGCAACAAGGACCGGCCTAATTTAGCCTGTGTTTTGAAAGGAACACCGGTTCCCGCAATCATCCCCACTTTTACATTACTGGCAAACGGCAGTTATTTACTTTTAAATAATGAGGATTGTTGTGGGTTAATTAAAGGTGTTGCTTATGTGGTGACTGTATCTGAACGTGTGGTTTGCTGCAAAAATGTTCTGTACCCACCCCCGCATGGGAAAGGGGATGTTTCCATCTGGCTGTGCATCCCAACCTTGACGGCAGAGTTCAATGGCATGAGTAGAATAAGAGCTCTTATGTCCCAAAAAGAAGTGGCCTTGAGTTCGGCTCAAGAAACATTTGTGCTTCACATAGCTAACACCCGCACAGAAGTACAGGCCCTTTTAAATACTGATTTGCCATTGCATTTCGGCGAGCTGATTCATTCAATCTTTAACGCGTCCACCACGACTGGGCTCGCACACTTTTTTAAGATAGTTAGCAGTGGTCTTGTGACTTAATTTGAAAAAATATTTGGGGTCATTCCTGCTTTCTTCCATTCTATATTTTCAAGTCTTTTTGGTGGATTCCCGGTTTTGCTGGCACTGGCGGCAGGCGTTCTGGTGATATTTTGCTTTATTAAAAATGGATGCCCTTCCTGTGCAAGAAGCCGCGCAGCCCCTGCTGGCACTGTTTCGCAACAGGATGCTTGAATACGATGGCACACTGCCGCTTGCGACTTTAAGCATGGCATATGGATTATCGTTTCGATTTTCCTATTTTACATGTGTCCAGCCTGTGTTTCATTGCCTGAGCTGCGATTTCGACTGGGCCCTTGATTTGTGTCTCTGCAAGACGGTGTCTCCTGACGTCGATTTTAATCAGCTGATGAGTCCCATCGTTACGCACGAGTTGGTTTGTTCTGGCGAAAAGATTATGGCCTTGGCAGCGATGCATGGACTAATGGGTCATTGGAACATACTCGCAGCAGCGCAAGATTTCTTGGCACAGAGCTTTCTTGAGGACCCACCGAGTTGTCCTCTGATGCTGATAGAGGCTCCGGTACTAGAAGAGCACGTATGTTCTTTCCCACTATTAAATTGGATGGCTGAACTGTTTTCGGATGAAGACGGTGACTTTATGTTGGAGGCTGTTGCTGCATATTTTACATATTCGGTCTTGCCCTAAAAGCTTTCCAGGTTTCCAGGTTTCTGTTCACAACCCCTTTTTCTACTGACATAATTTTTTTGCTGATTGTGAATGCATTTTTCACCTCCCAGACCTATTGACTTAAGTGAAAGTGGACAATGAATTGGCAAGTTGGAATTTTTTAAGTGACTTATGAAAGCCTTTTTTCCACCATTTTTAAATTTTGACATGGCTCGTCGTTCTTGAACTCTGCTTTCATGAAGTGCCCCTTGCCTTGTCTTATCTTATCTTATCCGTGCTCGGATCATGGGGGGGTGTCATATAGTTACTGCTTACCTATATACCGTGTTAAGTTAGCATGAGCTTATTAAATGTTTAAACGCCATTTTTCCTTTTTGCTGCTTCTGCACCCGGCACATAATTGTTGTTTAGCTTTCAGCCTAGAAGAGCGTTGTGATTTACGTGAGAATAATATGTTATTGCTCTGATTTCAGCTTTGCTTGGTAAACTATGTCTGTACAGTGAGTGCTGAAGCTTCAAGGATAACTCGACACAGTATTGTTGCGGTCTGATCTTCGCACCTTCATAGACATAACATAGGTGCAGCTTTTGCCAAATTCTGGCCTTAGGCGCGTTTTATATTGCTTTGCTTAGAGCACACGATACACACTTGATGCGGTTCGCATGCAGAGAGCTGGTGGAAGCTGATGTGATCCCTTCACACTAGGATCTTGAGGTATGTGGCCGCCCTGCTAAAACCCAAAGAGACCTTCTTAGATATTAATATAATATGCTAGTTAGGGAGGGTGAGAATTAGGTGTTGTTATCCCTTATTCATTACAGCATTTTAGCATGCTGTCACCGTTTGCTTTCTATGGACTAGTAACTATGCTGATAACTTTGCTTCTGATAATATGTTTCCTTGTATTATCTAAGATACTGCGTTTGAGAAAACGGCATTAGTAAATAAATATTTCAAATGTGCACGTGTCCTCATTTACTCCACGTTCTGGTTTGAAATGATTGTATGACGAAAGAGTGCTCATGTGTTCCACGTGACCTGAGGTTTTGTAAGTTCATGTTCTGGTTTGTCTAAACATTGGGAGTTTGTTATGACCAATGAGACACTGTAGCTAGCTCGGTAAGGGGATTTTGGGTACTGACGTGAGTTTTGGGTCACCCTAATTCACTGAGGTTCCAAATCTCTATGCACAGTTCTGTAGGAGAATGGAATCCCTGCTACACCCCAAAGTAATCTGCCCCTACTTTCAACTACTACGAAGGGGCAGTGGAGTAATGGGTGAACCATACATAACATGGTTTCTCCTCCCTGACCCAAGTGTGAAAAAAATTCCTTGTCAGGCATTATTAACCAACCACCAGCACCACCTTCCCTGCCTTCCTTCCCTTCTGCAGCTATGCAGTCTACTTTCAGTCAAATCAGACAAGTAACACTCCATTTACCAACTCTTAGAAAGGCTTGTCAGCCTGGCCCGGTGATAAAAACAATGGGTAATGTGCTTTGTTGTCAATGTTGCAACGTCATGGCAGAGATTATAATATTTGGAGTCTGCAGTAAAGATAAGGCTTTCTATGGAAGCCATGCACAACAGTTTTTTATGATTCCTTGGTCTAATGCTCCAGAGGTTTTCTTATTGTATTTTGTAATCTATACTAATATAATAAAGAGAGAGCCCAAACCTTTGAGGCGGGTAATCTCAGGAACCACAGCACCAATCACAACACCCAATACAGCGTTGGGAAGGGCAGTTGCAGCAGAAGGACATAGGCTATGCAGACGCCCACCATATACATTTAAAAGGTAAAAGAACCGTGCCAGCAAAGTATTCCCTTGTGGGCGTGTCTGCGTTGTGCTGTGGGCGTGTGCTGGGGGCGTGACAAACGCTGGGGGCGTGTGGTGCGTTCCGCCCTTCATGCCATGTCTCATATCGTGTGCTGTGGGAGTGTACTGGGGGCGTGGGCGTGTGCGGGGTGCGGGATTACGGAAAAAAAAGCGAGCATTGTGCCCATTATTTCATTGTTTTTTCTTCCCAGGTTCTGTACATTCCAGCTCCAGGTGTCCACCCTGCTCCCTTTAAATACCCCGGCACCCCATAATCATAACCCACCCGTACTCCTTAAAATACCCCAACACCCTTAAACACTAACCCATCTTAACCCTATAAATATACCCTGTACCCCAAAACCCAAACCTATCCCTAAACACATTCAACTACTGCTCGCCAAAATTATATAAAAGCAGCTATGCCCATTAAGAGGGGGCCAAGGATGGCTATCTCCTGAAGACTACAGGGTAGGGAGACCAACGTAGGGTATCCCCACCCCACAGCATACCAAAGAATGCCCCTTAAGAGCACCAAACGTTCAGTTTTGGTTCATCCCACAAGATTAGGGTCCCCGCAAAGTGTTGTGAAAGTTGAAAAAACAAGGGACCTTTAGTGGACAAACAAAAACTGTCGAGGAGGGTACAGCTATGCAGCTGGTCATGGACCTTCATCCTCATAGATTGCAACTGTCCCACTCTTTTCAGTTGGCAACAACCACTTTATTATTAGGGTGCATTTGTCTTTCTAAAAAGTGCCAGAAACTTTTTTAAAAAAAAACAAATAATTTAAAAAAATGTTGTTTAAAGTTCAGAGTCTGTAGGGTGTTCATCACTTTGCAATTAGTTCATTAAAATAGCATATATAGAATATTTACAAAGAAGCAGATGTCTCCTAATGGAAAGGTATTGAATTATGCTTGATAGTCAGTTAGTGCATGTTTTCTTAACTCAAGTGGACTTAAGGTGTGGTCTTAAAGTACAGCAGGGTTGTGAGCTTTACTCCCTTTATTTTCTTTTATGCAAAGCATGCTCTTCTGGAATTACACAATGTTAGACTGTTAATATAGATGGAAAGATTTTCACTGTGAATGAGATTTTGCAGTTGGTGATATTTTTTTAGATGTTACTCCTACTAGGCTTCAAGAGAGATGGCCATTGAGTGATGGTTTGTGAGAGGGCCGTCTCCTCTTGACTAAATCCACTCTCCTTTGCAGTGTGCCACCCTGTACGAATACATCCCCACTTTCCACATTGCTCTCCCTCTCATACAAACATAGCGGTCTCTTTTGTCCCTGGGCTCCGTTCAGATCCAGAGCACCTTCCAGTAGTTATTAACAATAGTCATACAGATACAGAAGGTTTAAAGAAAGGAGAGATATTCCCAACAGTTGAAAGAGTAGACTCAACAACAGAGGTTATGCCAATCAGGAAATTCTTTAGAGATAGAAAGGCAAATTACAAAAATAAAGCAATCAGTCGGTAAGCAAAAAAATAAAACTCGTAAAACCAAAAGAACAAGAAGCGTCGCCTCACTACTCTTAGAGCAGTTAAAAAGGGAAAAATAAAATGCCAATAACAACATTATCATTTTATTTTTTGTTGCTGCATGGCTCGGTTAGGCTGGGCAGGCTGGTGGCTCATGAAGAAGGAGTGGTTTGTGCACACTAATGCGCATGACAGCTTGGCTGGCTGTCTTAAGCCGGCCAAACAGTCATGCCCACTTCGCATATCCTGGTGGGGAACATCTTGGTGGGGAACATGAACAGACTCCCTGTCCCCATCTGAGCGCCGAACCACTTCTGCCAACCCACTTCTCTACCAGCCGCCACTGCAGAAGAACCCTTAGAGCGGACTTACTCAATGATGCATGTGTTGGGCTAAGTCAAGGGGAGTGTTAAGGGTCTGCGGCGTGGTGACAACGCACCCCCTAACTTACACAATGCCTTAAGATGATGGCATCAATGTTTAGTCCTGAGCCATGCTAAAAGTAAACTGTGGGGCACCACCCGTGTGGCATCTGATCTGTTTGCCCCCAGACAAAACATACAAGAGAGATAGACATAGGTACAAATAGACCTTGGGTGCAGTGCAATTTTAGCAATTGCAACAGCAATAATCTAATCTATATGCTGACATGCATTTGCTCCATTCGATATGTGGGCATGACAACTTGTAAAGTCCGCACAAGAATGCTAGAGCATAAGAGCTCTTTTCGCTGCAAGAAGTCCCACACAAGACTCACAAGACATTTCTTGGAGAAACAACATCATGAAACAGACTTCCAATGGACTGTCCTTGAGAAGCCTTTGATACCTGGACATATAAGTGATGTAGCTAGTTACCTTTTCTTAAAGGAACAAAAATGGATTTATAAGCTCCAGACAGATACTGTTGGATTGAACGATGATATTCCCTGGACCCTGCTATAGGGATCTAGCTTGGGGTTCAGTGTACTCCAGCATGAACTTAGGTTACGCCCCCCCCTTCACATGAACTTAAATATATATTTCAACACCATATTTAGATGCTATACATCACAGAAATGAACATAATTATCTATGCGGGGTGGCACATGTTTTACTACCAAGTAGAGGACCTAGGTAGAGTGTTGCTGTGGTATGTACCATCACGATGAATACAGACCTTAAGAATATGACCTTTTATATCAAAACAAGTATATGTATACCTCAGGAGCAGGGGACTCTGTACCATTAATATGGTCAAGAGGTTCTTCTTGTATCTACTTGTAGCCTGTGTCACTTGGTTTATACTGTGAGCGAGAACTAATATTATTGGATACAACGACTTTACCCTATAATACCTACAGCCTTATTGCTTGTTAGGCATAGAATATCGATTTCACTCAAACTTATAAACATTATTTAATCTCAAGATAAAGATAGGTTATTTAGATACCTTATTTGACAAACTTTGAGCCATATAGTTGTGTTGCCGAAATCGTTATAGTAATGAAACTACCGCAATGGGCGATATGATGTCATTGGGTAGGTAAGAGTGTATACGATCTCGCGTCTTGTACTTTAGAACGCGGTGCCCCCAACGCGTGTGATCTTGCGTTTCCATCAAGGGCAATGCCGAGCGCTTCACTTCTGGTTTCCTAGACAAGATCGCGGGCATAACTAGGTAACAGAGCATTGCCGGGCGAATGATCGCAACATCTAATGTGCCCTCGATCACCCATGGCAACTATAATTAAACGAACTACAAAAAAATCGAGGGGATGACCTCACTCAGTAGTCCTTAACGCGAGTTCTCGCGCGATTTCGAGCGCAAAGGAGTGCGCTTCATTTTTTACTAAAAACGGGGTGAATAATAATGTTCTTGTGTTATATGCCATTAAATAAGCAGAGATAAGCACTGGGGACTAACAAAACCGCTCTGATTTTACGAAACTCTGTAAACTGAGGCGGAAGGTTACCATACCAACAACCCCCGGAGAAACCACTAAAGAAGAGACCATCTACAAGTCGGTGCCTCCCCCAAGACTCAGATGGGAGCTTGAGGTACCGACGGATAGGTGAGTCTACAGCTGACCACACTGATTAGGAGTCATCAAAATCTAAGTATGGAAAACTTAGCCATAATGAATGATGTTGATAGAGTTTGTAGCTTACTACTAATCCCACTAGGAACATGTACATATTCATGTTAGAAGGTAGACCTGGGAGGCTTTGAGGCTGGGCACACATAGTTCGAGTGCGGGAGTCTCTTCACATGTTGGTCTCTAGATATAAGGGGATTTTTTGTACAGGAATGATGTTGGGCATTTTAAAAGGCTGTGTAACTACGCTTTATGGTGCTCTATTTCTGTTTTACCTCTTATATTTATGTAGTGCGGGGCCTCGTATAACCTGAGCAAGGTCCAGGTGAGGTGAGGTCCATTTCCCTACCATGAAGGGTGAGCATGAATACATTATTTTCCTTTTATTGTTTTTGGTGAAACACATTGTATAGAGGATTGACACAGTAAGTTTACAATTAACGACTACACATTTCTCTCCATAGAATTCGCATTTCCCAATTGACATGGAGGGCTAATGTCTTCGGTTGTTACAGGTTGTACCGTATTCAACCATTTTTACTTTTCCCACTTTGGTGGTGGTGGTGTTTTTTTGTTTCATTACTACTAGTGCAACTATTGAAAGAACAGAGGCCCTAACGAATGCCAAGGGATTAAATACCCGATAGGCAGAAACATGTTGGCCCGTTACTAGACATATATTTTGTTGACTGTCTCTCTTGCACTGTTCTAGTTTTTTAATTAGGAGGTGTGGTTCGTCCGCAGAATAAAGTTATTAGTAGGAGGACACTCCATCCTATTTTAAAGTCACTATATTTTCTGTTGCACTGTTATTCACTTGACCATCAAAGATCAGCCATCATTGACGGTTCGTTTGTGTTGGTGGACCAAATCCTTAACCAGCAACAAACGGTGCGGCGCTTGATGTCCCAATGATCAGGGGACCAGCCTGATACGCACCTGGGTTTGGCCAAATGATAGGACTGATCATTAAGTCAATTTGATGGTAACCCTTTGCTAATTGCTTAGGATTTGTCAACCATGTATGAATGATCTGTACTGTGTTGGTTTTTTCTATACACATAGTGTTCACTTTTTATTGAAATATGCTGTCTTCATGTGATTCATACACCCTGAGATTCTGGTGACTCTGATTGACAGTTCAGCCACATAATTAAGCTGGTAGACCCCCTGTGTTTTTGTGTTATACAAAAGTAAATTGTTCCCAACAAGAAAGCAATCCATTTAGCTAAACCATAATCTGTTATTCTACATTCTTTAATGTCAATGTGCCTTTGCACCTGTGTATTACAACGTGCACGGATATATTTTATAATCAAATATGAATATAGTTTCCTTCATAATTTTAAGTGCCCTTCAGCCTCAGTACACCTGCTAAGTGTTGCTGCTCTAGCAGGCCTAGAAGCCATTTTATTTGAGGTCGCATGTTTGCACATTTCCTGCATCTCGCAGTAAATGTTAACCTTGTTTTCGATATTGGAAACCAGAAGCACGATCATAAGAAAATTAATGAAGTCAGCAGTGTGGGAATTGTATCGGTGCTTCAGGGACTCTTCGCATTTTCTCCATGAAAAGATCTTACCAGTTGCACAATAGATAAGTTACACTGAAAGTAACAAGTGTCTGTCATGTGTTTGAGCTCCTGAGACTTGCACAGAGGGAAAATGTGCACAAATTGTAACATACATTTTAGCAGTATGCGGTTCAACTGGTCATTTTGGGTGAGAGCTTCAGATGGATGAAATGACAATTATTTCCTCATTATCTGCAATGCTGCTCGCTATTTTTGTATTAAAGACGTTAGACCTTTGCCTTCTAGGGTGGATATGTGTTTTGATTTAAAAGGTAGTGGGGTGAATGTAATTACAGAGTTATGTGGATCCACTAACCAAGAGATCAAAAGAAGACCAGCATCCATGCTATCCAAAGATGTGTGAGAAAGGCTGGATTCTTTGTTTCAAGTAGTAGAAAAATGTGAGGTGTAAATGTTGACGTCAACAATGAGTGCAAAGTTAAGTCCTCTTTTACAGCCAGAAACATTATTTGTTAGTATTTTTTAAGTAAAGCAAAAAAGACAAGCGTACCAACAGCACGGCAAACTGCAACAGGCAATACATAAATGTCAGAATACAGGCATAAAACCTAAGAGGGGACATGCTACATAAAAATAGAGCTACGATTCCACTGTTGAAGTGTCATCTAAAAGTATGTCCAGCTAGAGCACATCGTCTGTCAAGTAATTATTGTCTTTATATGATAGCTATCCTGTTTTAAATATATATGTGTCATGAAACCCAACACTACTCACCACAACAGCAGTGGTAAATTGATAGGCCTTTGTACCCTCATAATGCCACTGACAAAGTTGAGATCTGGACAGAATACATTTTGTAGAATTCTTCTGTCCAAATTTCTCAAAGGCACTTCAGAGAGTACAGTGAGTTTGCCTTCAACGGGTGTCAAGCTGGTGAAGCGGAGCGCTGCCTGAATGTAATTTCAATAATGGTATATGTACAAGGTTTAGCTGGGGATTTAAAGATTTCCTTCTCAGCAGTCATAGCGGCAAATAAGCCTCTTATGGCTGGGACAGTGTCAGTCACAAAAGATGTGTGCCTCAGTTCTTGACAAGGAATGCTTATGCTGGGATCTATTTACACTTTGCAGAACTTCTACCACTACGAAAACCCAAAGCACTTATGGAACACATATATGACAGCCATGAGCACCAAAAATAATGAAATATTTTAAGAAAGACGATAGACACTGGGAAGTGCAAGAACAAACGACAGCTGTAACCAACATATAAATTTACCTGTCAACTCACCCACATTTGACGGGTGTCCCCTCTTTTTACTCCTATTTACCCACCTGAAAGAAGCCTTCATTGACTTTAATGGGTCACTCGCTTTAGAAACCTGTATCACCCTCTAAAATAGTATTAATTTCCCCTTCACCTTAATTGGGTCACTCTCTTAAATGCCTGACTTCACCCCCATTTTTAAGTCAAGAGGTTGACAGGTATGTGAACGGGATTCATGAGGTACAACTCTCTGAGTGAACAATGGAACTGAAGTCACTGAGCCAGCAACAGGGCCACCGATGCGTCTTGCTTCTCCAGCGCCAGGCTCCACTCAGTCTTCCCCCGCCTCACTTCCTGTTGGCGCGCCTAGACGAAGCGTGTCGGCTTGAGTGTGTCCCAAGTGTGATACCATTCAGACAACACTAGAGAGAGCTGTAACGTCGCCAGGACCTGATATTTTTTTCAATTGTACCTTCTCATTGGCGACTTGCCTGAATATAATTTATAACATTTCCAGGTTTTCTGCTGGGCTTCGCCATGTTTTTAGGGCGGGGCGTCTTTTAGTCTAATCTCCATTGCTGGACAGGCACAGCAGAGAGCCACACATGGTTGTAAATTCCATTATACTAGCTGCTTAGGAAGTAGGATGATCCCGAAAGTAGGCACTTTAAAAGCACTTTTTGCCCTTTAACAAGACCAGGTGAGGTTAGGGCAGAAAATAACTTGTTAATTCAAAATCAGCCCCAGGGAATTTTGAGGGCATACACCATACAAGCTGCTAAAGACATCAGTGGGGATACTGTCGTAAAGCACGTACTGTGAAGACAAAAGAATGTCACATATAGACACTCCTCGACAGCCACGGGCCATTTTAGTGTCCAGCTGCATATGTATTTTATTTTTTCTTAATTGACGGCAAGGTACATCCCATTGTCTTTTTGTGCCCTAGGCTTTTAACTTAATAAAGGGTCATAAACCAAAACCTATTGTTACATCACACTCGGGTAGCGGGCTAGTGGTGGTGTAATCGTGTAAGTATGTCTAGGTAGGGTAATTTGTAGCATGGCGATCCAACGACAAGCAGTAAGTGGTCACCCACAGACTAGTTCCTGATCGTGAATGATTTTGAAGGTGTGACGTTTTCATAGTTCAGCATGATAGCTGAAGCCCCACTGTAAGTTGCAGGTAGGTATGAACTGTTCATACCTACCTGCAACTTACAGTGGGGCTTCGGCTATCATGCTAGAAATCCATAAAAAGGGCCCTTAACAGCTTGCAAAAGAAAAAGGCCAGACTTTGATCCTATGTTTCGCTAGCAGAAAAAGAACTGTAGGTATATTCGTAGGACATATGATGATATAAGATTCATAATGGGGAAAGTACGAGAACACGAGGATAATTAATGCTACTATCGCTCCCAATAATTTTCCTTTTCTCCATCTTTCAAACTGTCTTACTTTAGCCCTCTCACACTCTCTCCTTCCTATCAGTGTTTTAGTTTCACTACTGTGGCAGAAATGTCCCAGGCATGTTAGTATTCAGGTGGAAGGCGCGCTTAAGGCAAGCTCGTCTGCGCTCGTCTGCGCCGAGACTGGGCCTAGGGCCATACCCCCTACATCTCAGCCTCAAAAGACCAGGCAATACAGCGCCGAAACTCTCCATAGTATTAGGCCCCTAGGTACGGACTGTGGCCTGCAATGTTATCATGCATTAGAACTCCCAGATACGTGTCCAAAATGTAAACTAACTCTCAAACCCAAGCAGGTCCAAGAAACAACACGCGAGCACTGTATGTTTATGCTAAACTGCAGATCCCTGCCTAAACACAGGGCGGAAATTGCCCTTCTGTTAGAAGAACGCATGCCAGACGTAGTGTTCCTCACGGAAACGTGGCTCGCGACAGACTCTGATCCTGTCCTAGTAACCGCCCTCCCTCCAGGTTTCAAAATTACTCGGCAGGACCGACCTGAGGGGAGAGGTGGAGGCCTAGCAATTATACACAAAGAACAGTTTCACTGTCGAGTTATCCCGGAAGCAATCCCAGATTGTGAAAGCTTAGCCTTCACTCTGGAACTCTCTCCTAACAACTGCTTCTCGGGAACAGTCATATACCGCCCCCCAGGTCCCCCTAAGCAATTCCATAATCACCTTTCTTCGATTGTGGCTGAACGCGTTAGCACTGCTTCTAACTTTATTCTTTTGGGTGATCTCAACCTCCATTTCGAGACTGTTCTGGATCATATAGCCATGACACTTGCAGATGACCTAGCCGCTTTACAACTAATCCAACTTGTGAAAACTCCGACTCATGTTAAGGGCCACTTGCTGGACCCTATGTTCAGCAACTGTGCAGACCTTGTAGTAGGATCACCGATCCCCCTCCCGTGGACAGATCATTTGCTGGTGCCTTTCACCTGGACCAAAGCCACCCCCTGTAAGGCCCACGATAAGACACGCTAGAACCTGGGCGCGGCTGCCAGTTGATGAATGGATAAGTCAGCTCGCCAGCATTCAACCCGTTTACATTGAGGACCCTTGTTTGGCCAATCAGGTATATGAAGACTGGATCATACAATCCCTTGAAGCCACTCTCCCCCTGAGTAAAATAACGCTGAAACGTTCCCAAAATACTGCCCCCTGGTACTCAGAGGCTCTCAGGGAAACAAAAACGCCAATGCAGGAAAATAGAAAGACAATGGCGTCTAGACTACTCTTCGGAGGCAAAAAGTCGATATCAAGAGGCAATTAATGCCTACAAAGCTAAAGTCAAAGCTGCCCAATCGGTATACTTCTCTGACAGAATTATACTACCAAATCCAAACCCAAAGAAATTTTTCAAATACTGAAAAAACGTACCAAACTTCCATCTTCTAGCCAGCACGAGGCAAAAACTACAGCCCAGTGCAATGACTTGGCAGAGTTCTTTCACCAAAAAGTCAATAAAATCTACTCATCCTTCCCCTCTACAACCACTGCCCCCCTAGTTCAGGCCCAAATAAATTTGGTAGACATTCCATCAAAGCTTCCACCTATATTGGATCACTTTCCCCTTTTAGACCTGGAAACCTTGGAATCCGTGGTTCGTAAGGTAAAATCGGGTTCTCCAGGTGATCCGGCACCTCCATATGTTATGATGTCAGCATCTCAGGTCACCTTACCAACCATTATGGACCTTCTGAACGTTTCCATCACCTCTGGCACTGTCCCCCCTGCCTGGAAGCGGGCCATGGTCCGAGCCCTGCTAAAAAAAAACAATCTGGATCCCTCAGATTTGAGCAATTACCGGCCTATTTCCCTGCTCCCCTGGGTGAGTAAAATCCTGGAGAGATACATTAACCTCCAACTGGTGAACTTCTTGGAAAACAACCAACTGCTAGATACCACCCAGACGGGCTTTAGACCCAAACATGGAACTGAGACCGCCCTCCTTGTAGTCACCGAGGAAGTCAGAAAAATCCTAGATCAGGGAGGATCAGTGGCAGTGATCCTCCTTGACCTTAGTGGGCATTCGATACGGTCAGCCATGACACCCTGCTGAACCGTCTTTCAAGTGTCGGAACAATGGATAAAGCCTGGCTCTGGTTCAAGTCCTTCTTGAAGGATAGATCTTTTCAAGTATTCGATGGAGAGACAGTGTCCATGAGTAGACCATTGAGGTGTGGAGTCCTACAAGGCTCCTCCTTAAGCCCTGCGCTTTTCAACATCTATATGAGACCACTGGCTGAGGTTGTTCGTCCTTTTGGGGTTAAGATTATTTCTTACGCGGACGACACCCAGCTGGTGGTCTCATTGGCGCAGGAGGCCAACATTCCATTGTCAGGCGGTCTAAGAAAATGCTTAGAGGAGGTAAAGTGCTGGATGTCTTCCTCATCCCTCAAGCTCAACGGGGATAAAACGGAGCTGATGCTCCTGGGCCCCCCTTAAACCCCATCTTTTTCAACTCCTTGTGGCCCCCCTGTCTAGGCACCCCTCCAGCACCCAAGGACAACATTAAGAGCCTCGGGGTGTGGCTGGACAAGACCCTTTCATTTAACATCCAGGCTACAAAACTCTCGGCCACATGCTTCGGCCTTCTTAGGATGCTAAAGAAAATCCTCCCCCTCCTACCTATGGAGGCAAATTTTTTTTGACACTGTGGTTTTGTTATGTCCAGGGTCTGTGTGCTTCTAAAAGAGTGGTACTATCACAATTCTCCCAAAGTTGTGGAATATAGGGACTCCTCTCTTTTGTTTTGACTTTTCTCCTTGTCCCTGACTGGAACATTAAGGAGACCTCCTTTCTATCTTTTGACTGGCAAAGCAGGTGGCCATCCAGGGCCTGATACAATCCTGCTTAGACTTTAATAATGTCCTCTATCTTGGTGCCCCGGAGTACACCCTGCGCAGAGTGCAGAACTGCGCCGCCCGCACACTGCTACAGCTCCCACGCAGACTATCAGCCAAAGCTGGACTGATTAGCCTGCATTGGCTACCAGTGCATCAGAGAATTCTCTTCAAGGCCATGTGTATTGCCCACCAGGCTTTCTGGGACACAGGCCCTTTGATCACCCGTGACCTAGTAAATCAGTACCAACCCAGCAGAAGCCTTCGATCTAGCCAGGCTTTCATGGCTATAGCGCCAAGAATAAAAAAGGCAAGGTCTGGCGGCAGAACGTTCACCTATAATGCCACCAAGGCCTGGAACTTACTCCCTCTTCTTCTCAGATCTAACCCCAACTTGACATTGTTCCGAAAACAGCTAAAAACATTTTTGTTTAACCTTCCACAGTAAATTCAGCTAGCTACTCTGTCACGCCATCCTTGTTGGTTCCTAGCGCTTGGACGCCTCCGGGCAGCAATCGCGCTTTTATAAATTTATTTTTCATTTCTTTTTTTCATTTCAAATAGAGTCCGCGAGTAAATGGAACCCAGTATAGGCAGATGATGAAGGGAGAGAGTGGTGCGAAATTTGAAACAAAAACTGATTGCAGACTTAAAGAAAGATTTTGGAGGATCAAATGAACAGGCAACAAGAGCATGCAACTGGGTGGAACAATAATCCAGATGGTTTGCACAAGAATGAGAAAGAGTTTTAGTGGCCCTGAAGTGTGCTTTCCCTCGTCTAGAACCTCCAAGAGCACCCGAGTCTTGGCTTTCTCTTCTGGGTATAGAGGTCAGTTTCAGCCGTCATCTCAAATGCCATCGAATTACTGCAGTGCTGATCTACATGTTGTTATGCCGGCACCTTTAAGTACATTGTGGCAATAATGTGCAAGTACTTAATCATGCAGGCCATATAAATATACGCTCTTGGTAAACAGAGTAGTGCTAAAAAAAGGCACTTCAACCCGCTGCTCTGACACAGTGTGTTCCCAAGGCCTGTGGATTATTAATATTTACTGACTTGTCAGATATGACACCTTTTGTTGTCTTGTGTACCTAATGCTGACACCTCCAGCACACCTGTTTTAATATATCATTAGCTTGTAAGGTGCTTTTGAATCATAATAACAAGGATGAAAAGTGCTATCATCATTATAATGAAAGGTTCACTGCTCCATACACACCTGCTGCCAGTAATTCACTTGGAATCAACCCCTAAACGTTCACAGAGACAACATTTTGCAACGCCTACAACAAACAATCTGGGGAAGTCTCTTAAAGCAATACACAGAGCTTTTATTTCTTGTCTCTTGTAAAATCAGCCAATCGATACCCGAAAGAGATGCAAAGCCCATATTTTTTTGTATCCTTTATGACAGCAGTATAACCGGTAGCTCCAATTTTAACCCCTGAAATAAAATATAAGCCGCGTTGGAACTTTCTTTTTTGTTTTCTTTACTTGTTTGGCATTTATTGGGGGTCTCCAAAATACTTTTGGTTGTATAGTGCGTGTTAGACCTGGCGTCCTTGGTGTGGGTCTCCTCTAACCTTTTGCCTTCACCCTCTTGTTTTCTGAATCCGTTTTTGTTAGCTTTTAGTACTTTGTGCACTTTAGCAATACTAATCAGTGCTAAAATGCTTGTGCTCTCTCCTTTAAACACCTAATTGGCTTATTTAATTTACGTGTAAGTCCATAGTAAACGGGTACTATATTATATTGTATTTGCATTTATATAGCGCTTACTACCCCTGATGAGGCGTCAAAGCGCTTTTTTGGCGAGTAGCATGGTACTCCGGAACCCGTAAAGGATTAGTGTTGCAAATTAGTATAGTGATATATGAAAGTAATTTTAGTGGTGGATATGTTATTCAGTTATTTGGATAGAGAAGGGTAGCGATGGGATAGAAGAGGAAAAGAGGTTTGCATTTATATAGCCTTTGCTACCCCTGGTGAGGTTATATGTACCCAGGGTCTGTAAATGAAATGCTACCAGTGAGAATGCAGCACTGACTGTGCCATTCACTTAAGTAGCCCTTTAAAGATGGTTCAAGCCTGCCATTGCAGCCTGCGTTGGCAATTTTAAACTGCCATTTCAACCTGGTAAAGTAAACCTCTTGCGAGGCAGGCCCCCGCCCCTTTAAAAATACATATGTCTCCTCTAGGGTAGGCTCTACACAACCCAGAGGACAGGGTGCAGTGTATTTCAAAAAGTTGGACATGCACTTTTAAGTTTTGCATGTACTGGTAGTGAAAAACGGTTACATTTGTTTTTCACAACTGTGAGGCCTACCTCTCCCTTAGGATAACTTTGGGTTAACTTATTCAGTTTAATAAGTGATAACTTTCCAATGGGAGCAGGGAGGAATATTGAGTTTGGTGTCTTGAAAATTGTAATTGAAAGACCTCTTTAATGGTAAAGTCAGATTTTTAGGCACAATTCTGAAAATACCACTTTTAGGAAGATAGTATTTCTTGTCCTAACCATTTATTGCCTGCAGCATGTTCCTGAGTCACATGACTAGGTGTTGCTGGCAGTTGGTTTTTGTTTATTGCTCCCAGACAGTGAGACAAAGGGAAGATAAGTGTTGTCAGGATGGACCACTCTGAGCTAATGAGGGGGGAGCTGTCAGCCACCACACTTGCACAACACAAAGGCTCTGCCTGATCATTCTCATAAGGTGTTTGAAACTGGTCTTTTGAAATCCCAGAATAGCTTGAGCCAGGACAGGGAGGAAGGGGATGTCGGACACCTCAAGGGAATGAACCTCTAGAAGCTTCCTCTACTTCATAGTGGACACCAGGTATAAATATTGGACCCTTAGACTCAACTCTTTAGTACAAGTCTAGACCGGTGGGTTCTGCCAGGAAGAAGGACTACAGTGTGTCATAAACGTCATATAAACGATGTTATGTTATGTTAAGGAATTTGTAGAGCACATATATATCCTGAGGTGTCTTGGCACTAACACTTGCTCTAACAGAATTGAAATGAAGCCCTAATTATTAAAAAGCCAAGTTTTCAGCTCCTTTCCAAAGGCCAGCAAGGACATAGAGGCCCAGATATGTAATGGAAGAAGATTCCAGATCTTAGTAGCACCAGCAATTAAACGTCTTCCTCCCCAGTTCATCCTCTTGAAACCAGGGATCACTGTTTTTTTTGGCCCCTGAGGATCGCAGATTTCCGCTGGGTTTGTACCAGACAAACGTACGTCTCAGAAACTCAGGGCCAATATCATAAAAAGCCTTGTAGGTTATGCAAAGAGCCTTACATTTCTATGTGAATCCTGCATGGTAGTCTGGGTAGCCCACTGATAGCCCGGGAGGCTGACTGAAAATTGGGAATACCCAAGAGCAACCACGCTGCCGCATTTTGCAAGCTTGCAATTTATTCAGGTATTGTTCTTGCAGGTTTAAATACAAAACCATTGCAATAGTCAATTTTTTATAGGACTAGGGTTTTGATTAGTTTTTTAAGCTTCTTAAGGAACGTATGGGAGAATTGCTATGATCATCCTAAAAGGAGTTAAATGAGGATGAAACCACTGAATTAACCTGATTTCCAATATTCAGTCTACCGACAATCACAACTTCTAAGTTCTTTGCCTTTTTCACAGGCTTTGGGAGTAGTCCCATTTCCTCTGGTCACCAGGTTGGAGCCCAAACATGGGTATTATTTCCCAAAAAAATCACCTCAGTCTTTCCAGAGTTAAAGTTTAGGCAGTGATTGCTCATCCAATTACTGATTGCACACATGCACTCATGAAACTTAATATCGATCATGTCTCCATTTCTAAATGACGACACCACTATTGGAGTACTTTAGCTGATTAAAACTGCTGCGTATAATAGGCCCTTTTTCTTTTTAAGTAGGCCTTTGTACTTGGTCATAATGAGCTTAAAAGTTCTTTATCAAGTGTGCAGTATAATGCCTTTGCTCTGGTTGTTATTTGACCTTTTTGCAGAGCAGCATGGACTGACTTTCCCTAGCACCCATGCCGTCATCACCAGTATTTCTGTGTGGTGAGATTAGCCGGAACACAAGGGGAAGGGGTCTGGAACAAACAAACTAAATTAAAAAGTAAAAACAAATAACTAAAACAGCGAGCTAGAATAACAAAGGTTTTGTGGCAAGTAAGTTAGTTAGATTAACGAATACATCTCAATTATTGGGCCTGTCTACTACTTGTGCTAACATATCCTTCAGCTCGTCACTTAGACCACGATAGAACAGCGACACTCTCTTATTTTTTGGCCAGTTGGCCTCAACGACAAGACGGCTTCACTGGGATAGGTAGCTCAAAAGGTCTCAGCCACCTTGTTGCCGCTGTTCCAAGAGTTCATTGTACACCATTTGGGAGTTGGTATGCCGATTGAAGATTTGTTGAAGTTCCCCTTCAAAGGAATAGTAGTTGTGAGGGATATAACTGTCTTCTGTTACCAATGGGACTGCCCAGGAGGCCGTGTCTCCCGCAAGATAGGAGAGCACAAAGCCTACCCTGGACTCAGTGGTAGTAAAAGCGGTGGGTTGGCACAGGAAGTGCAGATGACACTGGGTCAAGAAGATATTTAGCTTTTAGAGTCACCAGTAAAGCGTTCTAGGGCCGCTGCCACCTGAGTGATTAACAATGGGTTGAAGGGAGCTGCTTGACTCAAGGTGTGGGCCCAGTGGTAGAGGCCGGCCCCCCACAGTTCTGTTGGGTGGATTCCATCTGTTGGGAGAGTGTCATAACGTGCATGCGTAGGCTTTGGTTCTCTACTTGTGACAGTCCCAGTTGTCTTTGCATGTCCTGGAGGATGCGTTCCGGATTATTACGAGAAGATTCCAGACGCCATGCTGCCCAGGTAACCAGTATATTTTTTAAAGGCTTCCCACTCTGTCATAAATATAGTAAGAAAAATGCCTTTGCTCTGGTTGTTGGTTGGCCTGTTGTGGGAGCAGCATGGAGCGACTCTCCCTAGCACCCACGCTGCTGTCATCTGAATTTCTGCATGAGGAGAATGGCATGAACACAATGGGAAGGGTTTTGCAACAAACAAATTAAAATAACAAGTTAAAACAAATAGCTAAAACAATGAGCAAGAATAACAAAGGTTTCATGGCAGAATATCAGGTAGCCAAGGGATGGGTTGCCGTTACAAATGATCGCTTACCCTGTATGTATGTATTTATACTTATTAAGCGCAACTGTCACCCAAAGGGTCTCCTGGCGCTGAGACCATATCATACCATCAGGTGAAACGCATTACATTGCTCTTGGGAACAGGTAGGTCTTAAGATCCCTTTTGAAGGAGGTCAGATCTTGTCTACTCCTCAGTGCCAGAGGTAGGGTATTCCATAACGTGGCGGCCGTAAAACTAAAGGCACGGCCGCCCATCCTTACTCTGTTGATCCTGGGAATCCTCACCAGGAACGCGGAGGAAGATCTCAGAAGTCTGGCAGTTTGATACCAAGAAAAGAGATTTTGAAGTGGTATCGGTCCTAGTCCGTGCAGAGCCCTGAAAACAAGGCATAAGGCCTTAAAGGCAATCCTCTGCTGGACAGGTAGCCAATGAAGATCAGCCAGTGCTGCAGATGAAGAAGCAGAGCGTGGACGAGATAGAGCCAATTTAGCAGCCATATTTTGAATCCTCTGCAACTTTAGGATCAAGGTCTTAGGGGCTCCCAGAAGTAGTGCGTTACAGTAGTCTAACCTACTGAGAATAGAACTACGCACTACCTCTGCTCTGGCTCCCAGGGGAAGTAACAGCAAGATCTTACGTAGGGCACGAAGCAGGCCCATACAAGTCGCCGCGGTCCTATTTACAGAGACGTCAAGCTGCAAGTTAGGCTCAAACAGAACTCCCAAATTACGGGCCGACTCTGCGGCCTCCACCGTACCCGGAATGGAAGTTGGCCAAAAGTCGTCCGGTAGCGCGCGGGGGAGTCGGTCTAGGGAGCAGTGGAGTACCTCAGTTTTTGACCCATTAAATTGAAGCGAGTTAACTCGCAGCCATTCTGCTGTAGCCGACATACAGCGGTGAAAGGTGTCTCTCGAGACTGTCTCAGTACCCTCAAAAGAAAAAATCAGTTGAGTGTCATCGGCATAATTGATGACTGATATGCCAAATGACTTTATCAGATCTACCAGGGGTCGAAGATATAAATTGAAAAGAATCGGACTGACCGCTGATCCCTGGGGGACACCTTGATTCACCTGTCGTGTGGCTGATCGAAATGGTGGTAACGCCACAGCTTGCTGTCTGTTACAGAGATAAGATGTTAACCATCTTAAAGCCAGGCCAGTTACTCCCACGCTCCGAAGGCGACCCAGTAAAACCGCATGGTCCACCGTGTCGAACGCGGCCGACATGTCAAGCAGCACTAAAAATGCTGACTTACCCCTGTCGACACGCGTTCGTAGATCGTCCAACACGGTAACCAATGCGGTCTCGGTGCCATGGGCCGGTCTGAAGCCGAATTGGGCTGCATCTAGGCAGGAGTTGGTTTCCAGGAAATTGGACAAGGCTCTCGTGACCCACTTCTCAATAATTTTTATCGCAAATGGTAGAAGCAAAATGGGCCTATAATTGGCCGAGCATAGAGGGTCCAGAGAAGCCTTTTTTTAGCAATGGTGTTACTATTGCCAACTTCCAACTGTCTGGGACTGATGCTGTGGTCAGCGACTGGCAGCAGATGGAATAGAGCGGGGTAAACAGCTCATCTTGGAATGTCTTCCAGATCTTGTGTGGCATTGGGTCAAGCGGTGAACCTGAGGACACGCCATTGGCCAGGACGCAAAATTCCTCCAGCGAGGGGATGGGAAAACAGGACAGCTGGGAGGGCTCTTCCTTGTTGTCCTCCCATCGGGTCCCGAGTAGCGGGGGAGTTCCGGAGAGGAAGATGAAGACAGCGCGGACTGCCCAGACACCATGAGTCCATTTAAAATGGTCCTGATTTTCTCCTCGAACGCGAGGGCCAAAGAATCACATAATTCCTGAGAGGCCGGGATGGCTGGTACTGTACAAGACGGATTAGTTAGGCTATTGACCAACTTAAACAGGGTCTGCGATTTATTAGGAGCCTTAGCCAAGGTGTCTTCCAGGAACTTTGCTTTTGCCCTCCTTAGCTGGGCCTTATATTCCTGCAGGGCCGCTTTATACGCTGCCCTATCCAGCTCCTTATACCCTCTTCTCCAAGTACGCTCCGCCTGTTTACAGCGGAGCTTGTGCTGTCCAAGATCGTCGGTGAACCAGGCATTGGCTCCTCTAGGTCTGTTCCTCACCCTCCGTAGAGGGGCCAGCTCATCCAAAGATGTCGAGATTTGCTGGCAAAGGACGGCATAGCTCTTATCCACACTATCCTCCACAATAAAAGTTCTGGGCAGTAATGTGGGTAGGTTCGGTTCCCTGAAAAGGCGAGACCATTGCCGATTAAACTTGGTGCCGCCCGGGTTACTTGGTTTGAACGGAGCAGGCAAGGCAATAGACATAAGGATCAGTGCATGGTCAGTCCAGCATTGATCCACGACCTCTTCCACTACTACCAGCTCCTTCTCAGCAAATAGCAGGTCTAGAATGTGCCCCTTAGCGTGAGTAGGTGACAGAACCAACTGTACAAGTTGAGAATTACTACACGCTTGGCAAAGTTCTCTATAGGCCAGGTCTTGAGGGCCGGAGGGCCAGAGATTGAAGTCGCCCAGTACTAAGAATTTAGCATGGGAGTTTGAGAGGTCGTAGATCAGATCAACCAATGACTGGAGGGCCGATGTGGTCAGAGAGGGTGGTCTGTAGCATAAAAGACCTGCTATCAGAGTGCCGCCCTGGGCCGTAATAGAGAAACCCATGAGCTCAAACCCCAGCACCTCTTTTACCACCAGCTGCGAGAGGGAAATTGAGTCTCTGAAAATATATCCTACTCCACCCCCCCTACCAGAGACTCGGGGGTATATCTTATAAGGTAGCCCGGTGGGCAAGCCCAACCAAGTTCCACCCCACAATCCACCTTAGCCCAAGTCTCAGTAACAAATAATATATCCAAATGTGAGGATTCTATTAAAAGAGCGATCTCAGCATAATGCTTTACGAGAGAGCGAACATTTAACAGGTCACAGGAAAGAACCCTATGAGAGGATGGAGTCGACAAACATTGCTTACCAGCATCGGTGTGACTCGGTGGATCATACGGATCCTCCCGAGGGTCTACCAGATGAGATGTAGCCGTAACGAGCACACCGGGAGCACCCGGGACGCGAACGGGCGCAAACGGGCTTACCTCTGGCGCACCTCCGGCGCGTCCGCTGCGCGCACACGCTGCGCGCCTGCTCGCCCATTCTTATTTATGATATTACGCCGCACGGGCTTCCGGCTACTAGAGCCTCTAGACCCGACCAATATGGCGCCTGAAAGTGGACCAAGCGTCCGCACCCACCCAAGATGGCGGTCGGAGCACCACAACCAAGAACCCCACTACCTAAGTCCCGCCAAATGCGGGTGAAAAACATTTATCTTGCAGGTAAGCCTGACTATACCCCAAGTTGCTGTAGTTGCAAGCGCCTAATGAGTAGGCAAAGAATACAAACAGCGCGATCAAAAGCAGCGCTATTTAAAAACAATATGCCCTGGAATATAGAGATACAAGTTAAAATATGCACAGTAATGCGCGCGATGGTAGAGAGGTCTGCAAAGCGTACCGAGAGAGCAACTTAAATAAGCTCTCCAATGCGCGGGCTTCCGGCTACTAGAGCCTCTAGACCCGACCAATATGGTGCCTGAAAGTGGCCCAAGCGTCAACACCCACCCAAGATGGCGGTCGGAGCACCACAACCAGGAACCCCACTACCTAAGTCCCGCCAAATGCGGGTGAAAAACAATTATCGTGCAGGTAAGCCTGACTATACCCCAAGTTGCTGTAGTGGCAAGCGCCTAATGAGTAGGCAAAGAATACAAACAGCGCGATCACAAGCAGCGCGATTTAAAAACAATATGCCCCGGAATATAGAGATACAAGTTAAAATATGCACAGCAATGCGCGCGATGGTATCAGGGCAATGGTTCCTCTGTGAGCCAAAGTCTTTGGAACTAGGAGGTCGGGCATCAGATTCCACTACTGAGGGCCGGCGCACATAGATACATATACTATAACACAATGTCTTCTATTAGGAGAGAAATGTTGGGTGCAGTGTTTGATAACCCCCCTTTGAGCTGGGGAGAAGTAATGACACTGGGCGCATATATTCTGTTATACACGGTGCGCCTGAAAGCCCACAAGGTAGTAGCAATGTGCCCAATAACACAGGATGAGCAGAGAAGTGAAACCGTCTGCCGACCTCCACCAACAAGGTTTAATTGTCCAAAATGATTCACCCCCTAAAACAGAGAAACGTCGTCCATGGCCAAGGGCTCAGCCTCCCAGCATCCACACTGGCTCACTCCCTCCCTAGACCTTAGTAGGTATATTTATCGCCAGGGTTGGTATCCAGTGGAGTTGCAGTGGTCCTCAGGAGGAGATTCTTCTTCAACAGAGCTCCTGATGGGAAGCATCAAGTGTTCTAGAAAGGAACCTTAAGTAGTGCTGGCATCCACGATGGATGCCGGGAGTACATTCTATTGTGAGATGTCGGCCGAGCGTCTCAATTGGGAGGCAGCAACACTTCCTCGGCAGACGTAGTCCCCAGGGCCTTGGTATCTCTTTGAGAAATTCATATACACTGTGGCACACAACACAATGTGGGCAGTAGTATATCATCACCCCCAGAATTGGAGGAGGCAATACATATGGTGCAAGAAATGGCATCAAATAATGGTGCACATAATGTAAAGCTGATGCCAGTAGACACCGTGGTATGAGGTCTACTGATGGAGTTCCACCACCACCCAGAAGATTTACTGTACTCTAACCACACCGTCCTGATTTATACAGGCACACTGCCACAGGAGATACCAGGAGTATCGCTCCCTGGAACCAGATGGCAGGGCCCACACGGTGGAAGGGAGCAGAGCTGTTCTGGGGGGAGCATGCAACAAGGCCACGCCCTGGGAGTCCCAGACACTGTGCTGCTAAAAGGACTGTCACTCTCCTGAACTGCTGCCCTGCTGTGCTGCCCTGCAGAAGCCTCAGGGACAGGACAGGTTTCCAACAATATTGAACACAGCACCTGGTCTCTGCCATCTGTGAGTTCTGCCCTCCCAAGTGGTGGCACCACAGTCCTGGACCCATGGAGATGGCCCTGAAGGTGCACTGCCAGCCCATATGTGGATTAAGCAGAATGCATGTCCTCCACAGCGCTTCACAGAACCAATGCATCGTCTCTGCTGCTCGACACATCAGGCTCAGAACCGACGCATCGCCTTTGCTGTGCCGACTTTCCAGATGCAAGGATTTTGCATCACCCAACCAAGCCCATTGGAACCGCCACGGTGTGACGCAGTTCCACGCAAGGTCATCGCATTGACTTCGTGGCTCCCCAGAATTGCCGCTGCGTGAGACATCTCTTCTCCAGGACCTCGCATCACCGCTGCTGCACAAAGTATTCTCAATACTAGACTATGCGTCTCTTCACAACCAGGATTAAGGTACTGTGTTCAGCTGACCTAAGGGGGTCCCTGTAGCTGGGCCCCACATTCCATCACAGTCAGCCTGAACTTTTGACTTTGTCTCAGTCTAGAGCGACCAGATATCCACGGGTGGTGCTTAGTGCTTGTTGGTGCTATTTTCACTGAATTCTTCAAACTTCCAGATCTCCATTTCTACTGACTCGATTTTTGTTGTTTGGGTCTTGATTTATTTATCAGAATATACTCTCTTGCTCTAAATTGGTATGGGAGTTTCCTTGTGTTGTTTTTTCACTTTCTTACTGTTTGAAGTGCTGCATAAATACTTTTTGACATCACCTCTAAGTAAAGCCTGACTGCTCTATGCCAAGCTACCAAATGGTCGAGCACAGGTTAATTTGAGGTTTGCTTGTAACTTCACCCCAACTAGGATTTTGGTTGCTGCTTGAGCAGGGTTTCAGCTTCCTCAACCAGTAACCCAATTTCTTACAGTGTTGAATGTATCTTACAGTAGCTTTGTAAAACAAATGAGGCAGTGAGAAGAAATTAGTAGAAAGGTCACCTCATCTTCGCAGGTTCAATCATTTAACCCCTTCGCTGCGGGGCGTTTTCACCTGCTGTGCAGAGGGGGAGGGGGGCCGCACGCGGCGCTGTGCTTGTGACGAGCTCAGCTCGTCATGAGGCACAGTGGAGCTGTGCTCATGACGAGCGGAGCTCGTCACGGCCACACCCGTTTTGGAACGTTCAGCACAGCGGGGAAATTATCCCCGCGTGTGAACGTTTCAACGGCCATGACGAGCTCAGCTCGTCATGAGCACATCTCAACCGTGCCTCATGACGAGCTCACATGGATTAAACAAAAAGATGCCTTCCTAAAAGACTTTGCCAAAACATATTCCCAAGTCAACAAGCATTTACAATGCAATAGGTCTCGCATTTACACAAGTTTAAGCTATTGGCATTGTAAATGACACTGCCTGTTATTTATGTTTTAAAAACGGAAACAAAAATAAAAGGCATTGTTATTTGCAATGTCAATAGCTCAAACTCGCGTAAATGCGAGACCTATTGCATTGCAAATGCTTGTTTCTCCACAGGCAGTTATACACATTCAGGCATGTGATTTAAACAGTCCTGTTGCTGATCCCAGTATACTTTCAAAGGGATCGAAACCGCGTCGACCACTTGTATAGTTACACACATTTGTCCATTGTCTCTTATTAGTGTGTTTACTATTGTGGATAGCTTCATTGATATTGTACAAAAGCTTCTCCTTCTTTTTGCCTGAAAATCTTTTTTGTTTGTGTTTGTTTACGTTCTCTTGTACCGGATGCAGGATTGTATCCCACTGTGTTGTTTTGTTGCTCTAAATATTTGCATATTCTTACATTTGATTACATTTTGTGTCCGGCTGGACACCCCTAAATATAGGACTTATTACAGGCTATATTTTATCCAATTGTTCAAAAAGTTTCCTTAAGGACTGCTGTTGATGTTTAAAAAGCTTTTAAGAAAGAGCCATTTCTAAAACAAATGATGTAGGTGTTTAGCAATTGCTGTAACACTTCATTGCACATGCGATAACCAAGATTTGTTAACTGAGGGTTGAGAAAGCGCCTGCATGTTTATAATGCGCAGAAAAAAACATATAATGTAACAAGGATATTTCAGAGAGGTTATCACGCAGGCAAAATGTTGCAGTACTCCCCGAATTAAAATAAGGGACAGCAAAACACAAGACTCCATACAGTGCTAGACTTGAACCGAAAAAGCAGAGATTGCTCCCTATTTGTTGGTTCAAGGCCAATATAAAAACTGGCACAGGAGAAGCAAGCAACTTGTAATAATTTAACACTGTGCTTTTCATACTCTCTGAAGCAAATCTTCTTTCCTCACAAAACTAGAGATATGAACACTGACCCAGTAATTTATCTTTTTTCTTTATGGCTGTGGGGCCCCGTGCTGCGCACACCAACTAGCCTCCCCCTCTAAAATCAGGATCATGTCTCGAAATGCGGGCCTCCCGCTCCGCTGCAGCTCCACACTCACGGTGCGGCCCAAGAGGAGAGAAGAAACCTCACTCACTGGAGGTCCATCGTCGGAGGTGCTCTCACTATGATCCGCTCCTGACCACACTGGAGCCTTGTGGTGAATACGAAGTATGAGGGATGAGTCAGATGTGTGTTGTAAAATTAACACTGAAATACACCAGCAATTATGCTTATTGCAAGCATTCCTCCGGTGACCTTTTTTGTGTTTGATGGAACACCCTAAGTGGTAAGCGGATGCCCAGACGTGGGTCCCATGCGCCCTTTGCCATTTGAACTGAGTTCCCCAATCGGGCGACACCAGTCTGGGGTTGCTTGTGTTCTGGATCAGGGAGGACATGGCCTGGCAATTCGGACAGGACTGTCCTGGTGGAGCCAGGGTCAAGACTGATTTGGCGGCCTGGTCCAAAGTGAGATGGCATGGTGGCCCAAAAAAACTGTGGGTTGGAATGATGCTACCCAGAGCAATTGCCAGTGGTTAGACTTATTGCAAGCATTCTCGTGGCCTCTTGTGTGTTTGGGAAAGATGACGCTCGCCATGCAAACAGTGCAGAACCAGCAGAACCACTATTTATTTGATTTATAACTTGTAGTAGGTAGCTGTCTCACCACGATTGCAGCAGTACATAAATCAATTCAATTCTCAGTGGTGTATAGTTAGTTATTCCGAAATATTTTTCCTAATAACTGATTGTCGTTATTAATCCGAATCCTGTGGTTAAAGCAAATCCACACATTTTGCCATGCAGCCCATAACAATTCCGAGATCTCCACTGTTGTGTTCATTTTATTTAGAAGGAACATGCATGTTCACACTTGATGGCACTCCCAAGGCAATCATCAAAACAACTGGCAAGAGCAATACCAGAGTTTACTGCATTGGACAAGGGTTCGAAGCGGAGGGATCAGAGAAATGAGTTCCAAAGTTTGACAGCGGCTACCTTGAAAGCTATGGCACCCATTTCAATTATGCCAGTAGGAGGGATCTGACACAAGGCAAGGTTTGCCGATCTTTGCTCTCTACAAAATTATTGGCAGCTACATTTTGCAGCCTCGAAATCCTGTTTGTCTGAATGTATTACTTTTTTACTAATCTTTAGCCCTTGAAATGGTCCATTTTCTTTGCAAGGACAGACAGTAAAGTGAGCGCTGTGTGGTAGAGTTTTCCTAAGCCTGGAGTCTGATCAACAAATTTGAGATCATTTGAAGTTGAGCTTAATTCATTTGAGATCAGTTGTTTGATTTTCTCTGCTGCTCCTAGGTAGATATTACTGTAATCGATGCTCAGTTGAATCTCATTGTCATGTAAAAGCAACAGTCCAACTAGATTCTGTGCCTGAGGTCTCAAAACTTTTCTGTAATGAGCTACTTCTGATCAGTGAAAATCGCTCTGAGCCACTGAAGTCCACTTAACTTGTGCATTGTTACCAGTCACCCCCTCGCCCAGCTTAATTGACTTTAAACCTAATGTCCATGGAGCCTGATACTATGTTTTGAACAAATATGTGACATGGGGTACTATGATAGTGATGCCATGTGCATCAGTGAGTGCCTTGTTTGTAGGGATGTGTGAACATGTGTGAGAATGACTGAGATGTGCGTATGGGTGTCTGAGAGCCTGTCGAAACAATGAGCAGGAAGAACCTACTCTAGTGTGCACTGTACCTATAGAACACAATGTTCACAATTTTCAAACAATGGTTACTAACACACATAAACATAATACCACGATATTAATATACTTCATAACACTGTTTACTCATTTAGTTCACTCATTAAACGGATTATCTTCATTTACATAATCACGTTACATTTATATGTTATTTCATCACATATATTTTCAATAAACGCATTTAGTAATCCTACTCCTTGGTACATTACATGAAAACTATCTAATTTCTACAATGATTCCATAGTTGCTGCTGAACCGTATTTAGTCTCTGGCCCAATGCATTTCGGAACGCTTGTTCCTTCCTCAGGGGCAGTATTCTGCAATTAAAGATTCTCAATTACTATACATATATACAAGCACGGGTACATGCACTTCACCGGTTTACTAATACAGGGTCTACCATAACAATCAATCTAGTTCTGAATATATCATACAATGCAATAATGTACAATACTGTCTCAAAGTTTTACTAATATAGTGCACAACACTCCTTGTCTCATGATGTAACCTGTTGAATGAGGTTAAACAGTACTTGTCAGTTCTCTATATATTGAACACTGCTACTCATGAAACATAATGTGGATCATAATCACAGCCTCTCATGTATACTTAGTGTGCCATTCCCAATGTATACAATTCACTGCGTGAGCTAGAAAGTATATTATGTACTCAGATTAAAGCTAAGGGCTAACTATACCACTATACAACAGCCTACAATGTTGTGAGACTCACCGCCGCTTCAATCAGCCTGTCTCTGCTCCGTAAAGGTTTGTTTATATAAGGTGGCCTCGTGGATTGATCTTTAGTATCTGAAACTAAATCCATAGTTGCCATTAGAATGCTTGCCAACTATGTTGTTACTAATAGCATATTATCTGAACTCTACACTCACCCGTTGTAAATATTAACAATGACGCTACCTGCTGAAATCGTCTACTTCTGTGGCGAGGCTTTTTATTCTATCACATCCATTGCTAGAAGTGAACGAGTACCGCCGGCCTGCGACCAGGAAGTCAGGCAGGCCGGTGCGACAACCGGAAACAGGAAGCTACCCCGCCTCCCACTGAAGAGCCGCGATTGTTTGGAGCACCGGAGCAGGCAGGAGCCTACCCTGTGCCCCGGTGCCGAAGGAGGGAGGAAGAGTCCTGCTGCCGGGCCCTGCAGCTGAGGAGAGCCGCCGCACCAAGGAAGCCGGTGAGTGGGTTGCTGAGCTGCGAGGGGGGGCATGTGTGTGTGCGCGCGGGGGGGGCGGCTGTGTATGTGTGTGTGCGTGCGTGTGTGTGTGTAAGTGTCTTGGAGTGACTGTGTGTGACTGTGGGGGAGGGGGGGTGTGTGTGAGCGAGTGTCTGTCTGTATGCGCGCGCATGTGCACGGCGCGGGACGGGACGTGCGCGTTCGCGCACCCAAATCCAGGAAAAAAGCTCGTAACACCCTCTTGTCCTCCTTCCCCCGTGACAGGCAACATTAGGTCTCCAGCTGGACACCTGCATCCTTCGGATGCAGTTTACCAGCTCGACCTAAAAAGGGGAAGAATATCTTTTTTTGTTTGAAGATAGACTCTCACCCACATATTTTTTTTTGCCATGCTTCATCATAGAGTCCTCCTCCAGTATTTACAATCATTACCGGACCGGCTCAACCTCACTTTTGAAGGAAGCACTTCGCTATCACAAATTTTTTTCTAGGATATTTTGTCACACTTTAAAACGCCTGAGGGTGTACCACCGTTTTTTTAATGTTTTATTCCAATAGCACTCCAAACAGGTTAAAAACAAATTTGGATGTTCAGGAGTGTCAATTACTACAACATCCATAGGCCAACATTTTTCAGCCAGTGAACTTATTGCCCTGAAAGATCTCCAGCTTTCATCACAACTGGAAATATCCCCACACTACTCTCTTATGAAAAGTGATTATCACTTAATTATGTTGCATGCGTTTAGATACACTCAGCAATCATGCTAAAGCATGCATACACAACATGCATGCATTCGCACTATATCTCATTATTAGAACGACTAGTTGTCCAGCCTTTTATTGAGGGCCCACTATGCCCCCTGGGTTGTTGTCGGCTAGCGGTATCTCAGTGTCACACCTTCGTCCATGAGTATCGCCCATCATTTTTCTTAAATCAGACCCGCGACTCCCAAATATTGGTCGAACTGATGCTATATTTGGTAACAAGTTTAGACAATCATGAAGGGGTAGTTTAAATCTCAAGCACAGAGAAAAACAGTGGTTTAGAGAGATGAAAACAACGAACATTAAAGAAGCAGAACTTCTGGCTAAAGAGGTTCCAGCTTAAATCATAAAAATCCAGAGACAATGGAACGAAAGTATTTATTGTGTTGGAACAAAAAATTCCAGAGAGTGGGATCAGACGTTTGAATGGCAAGGGAAAGAGGAGGAGAAATCAAGAATACTCATTTCTCTTCAATCCCACTTCCTCTGTGCTAAGCAGATCATTTTGAGTTAAGAAACATTGATGAAAGTTCTGAAACTATTGTGTAAACAATGGAATGTTCTTCTCATACATAGAGACTCATGGCTGGGATTTCATAAAGGGTTCAGTAATCAGTGTGCAAATCAGACTCAGACTGAAGAGTCAAGCAGAGTGATACAGTAAGTATCATCGATATTAACATTTTCAGCCATTACACTAGGTAGTATTTTTCTCCGCGGTCACATCAACATTACCTCCTACTCACTGGCTGACCCCTTTGACTCAAAGGGTGATTGGTCAGCCGAGTTTAGAGTGACTCTTAAAACACCACAGTCATCCTTGTGTTTGAGTTTATCTGTCATCAACATTTCTTGTGTCACAACCGTAAGAGAGGATTTATTTTATTTTTCTCTAGTTCTCACTCATTTTCTGTCTCTCCCAATTACTGAATAGACGAGTGATTGGAAGTGTGACAGATCAGAGTCTATTTACATAATATTAATGACCATTATGTGCAACCCCACGTCAATGCTAGCTTTCCACATTCTAAAATCAAAACATGTCTACTAGCGTTCGTGGCCAATACTATAGTATTCATTTTACACAGAGTTGGTACAGGTAAGTAAGCACAATTCCTGAAGTGTGGTTAGGATTAGGTTTACGTAAATCTAATTCTGCTTCCTACCTGCAAGTTCTCTAAACATATCTTGTCTCTTTTCAAGGTTTCGCTTTGAGACTCAGAGATTTTGAGCCAATGTCATGTTTTGAGGGACACAGGTGAAAATCTTGAATTACCATCATATTGGTGCGTCAACAAAGTCTCTAGGCCTAGTTATGGCAAGACTGTAGTTTGGTGCAGATTCCAACCACACTCTAAAATACAGTGAAGCACACATAATTTTCAGTAGTTACTACAGCTGTACATGCTCACTTTATTAATACCCACTTATATTCTAAGCAAACACAAGGGGATGATGGACGGGGCACTGAAACTTTTCAGACACTCACCCCCAGCCACAGATCTGGGTTGAATCGATCCTTGTTCTTTAGTTCACTTTGCCACCCCGGTTCAGACACAGCTATATGAAAATCAGTTTTGACCCAGTGCCTCATGGGAACAGTCCAGCCTGAACTGTCAAGCCACGTCTTCCCTGGACTGGAAACAAGCATCCTGGGACCAGTTTTGCCTGGTAGCACCCCTCATCAGCCAGGCTAGCTTGAATCCAGTGGCAGAGTGACTGGAATGTCATGGGGAGCAAAAAAACGATGAATTGAGGCCCAGATCTCTTTTTGCATTTATTACCTGAGTGGAACGGGTATGCCCAGATGTGGGTCCCCCACTCCCCATGCCACTGGAGTCACACTATCCTGTCTGATGAGGGGTGAAACCCTGAAACCGGTCCTAGAATGCTTGTTTCCAGTCCAGGGAGGAACTGGCTTCGTAGTTCGGGCTGGACTGTTCCCATTGGGTGCAGGATCCAGACTAATTTGCATATGGCTGGGTTCAAACTGGAATGACATGGGGAGCAAAAAAACAATAGATTTATGCCCAGATCTCTTTATCGGGGTGAATGTATAACATTGTTCTGCATTCTGTCCATCAACTGTTCTTTTTGCACTTATATTCTAAGGCCTGCCAAGGTGTGGACTAAGGCTCCCTTCTGGAACAGGCTACCTGCTTGCAGATCTTGGTTTGCGTTAGAGAGCAGTCTCACACGCTCAGAACGTACAAATGTGCAGATGCGGGACACATATTCATATGCAAAAAGTCAACAGCCTCTTACTCCAGCTGAGCAGAAGCAGACCTTATCTTAAAAGGCATACACTGGTGGTTAGCACTCACAATCTATTATTACAGAGCTTACTGTGAATGGTATTCAGGTAGTGAGGCTCATTCACTGTAGACATCCAGATATCAGGTAGACTAAAAAATGTGAAAAATCCAAGGGAATAAATGGGTGAAACCCATTTCTCATGCTTACCTATTCTTCTGTTTGTCCCATTTGGGAGCACATTATTCTGATTGGTTAACTTGTAGGCTTACATAGATGACACTGCTTGCATTGAGGTTATAATTGTTTTATTTAGGTCAGTGGGAGTGTGTGTTCTTTCTCTCTCTTTCCCTGTGCTGCTTCCCCCTTCACTTTGCCCCTAACCCTGCTCTCCATGTTGCATATTCCATGCCTCCCCTTCAGATTGTCCTTGTTCTATTTCTCCTACCTCTCCCCCAGCTCATCTCTTGCTTTCACCACCCTAGTCCTCATGTTTTTTTTACAATGTTTGTCTCGGTTGTAGAAATCCTCCTCACTCCAAGGGTAGTAGATGTCCTGCTACAAATGTTATCTGTAACTTTTAGTAGAAAGATGGGTCACTTTGCTAAAGTTTGTCTTGGGTAGAAATTTCAAAAGAAAACTGTAGAGTGTGTTGTAGAATCAGATGATGATTCAGACTCAGAAATCATGAGATGACTGAACCTGTAACTGGTAATCCTTCTTTAGGTGTTGATCCCATCGTCGAGATACTGGTTGGAAATAAAAAACTCCAGCTGTTGGTTGATTGCGGTGCTAGGATTACCATGATAACTCAAAAGTTGTTCACCGAAACATGGGGTGACAGAGAGTTATTTCCTCTTGATAGCTCGCCTGTCTGTTAAGAGGGACGTAAAATTGAACTACTGGGTTTTGTTGTAGATGGTTTGATGTTCAAAGGAAGAAGGATCAGAGGCAAAATGTATGTTCTGTCAAGGGCCTCAACATTTGGGTTGTTCCACCAGGGATTGTTTGGGATGATACTCATGCCAGACACTAAAGAACAAGTTATGCTTGTTACATGTGGAGAAGAGCGCACCATATGAAAAACAGAGTTTCCCTCTATTTTCAGTGATGTGCTGGAAAAAAATTCTGGGTTCAAGCACAAAATCATTGTAAGGGATGGTCCAATTTCAGTCAAGTATACACTCAGAGGTGTGCCCCCATTTAGTGTTAGGGATAATCTTAACAAAGAACTCAAAAGCTTGTGTGACAAGGGCATCATTGAACCAACAGAATCATCTTTATGGTTGTCACCTTTAGTGTTGCTCGCAAGAGAGGTGGGCAATTGCACGTATGTGTGGACCTTAGATCTCTCAAGTCTAGTCTTCTTTGAAGAAAACTGATGCACTCAAGTGATGCACACCTAGGATAACAAGAATGGTTAGCAAGTTGTTGCAATATCAATTTGATGTTTCACATATTCCTGGTGGGAGAAATGGATGGGGAGATTATCTGTCTAGCTTTCCTCAAAGCAATGATGGGTGTGAAGGTACTAGTTTTCAAGAGCTGTGTGAGGAAGATGCCGAAGATTGTTTTGTGGCTGCTATGGACATTTCTGATATTGTTGGATCAGAAGAGGATTGGAGAATAGCCTTATTATAAGATAACCTTCTCCAACAAGTAAGTGTATTAGTTAGGAAGGGGTGGCCTAGAGAAAAGGTGTTGTCCCCTCTCTTACAACCTTATTGGAAAGTAGAATCTGAAATCTCACTAGAGGATAGTATACTCCTGAGATGTGATAAACTTATTCCTCCTCATTCTGTAAGACCTACTATTGTCAAGAAAGCTCATGAAGGACACTTAGGTGACACTCTCTCTAAACGTCGTGTCCTGGTGGAAAATTGTCCTGAGTGTTATTCAGCTGAAAAGAAAACCTTGAAAGTTGTCCTTCCAACACTTTCACCTGTTGAATGTCCTTCAGGTCCTTGGGTTAAAGTAGGTGTTGATATCATGTTGATATCATGGGTCCATATGAGGTTTTACCTTTCGGGTGGAAGTACATTTTAGTGCTTTGGACTATGCATCGAAATAGCCCGAGATTAAAATAGTCAAGGAATCTAGCTCGGCCAGTGTCATCAATTTTTTTTAAAGACGTTTTCCTTTTGTTGTTATTTTTGCTTGTTCTCTTTTGCTTCCCTGTCTTGTTTCCTTGTCTATTTTTTACATTTTATGTTATGCAGGAGAGGGGGAGGTATGTAGTATTCTAAGTTTCTATCTTGTTAATGGTATGATGTCATAGTGTCTGCGCACGCTGAGAATGTTGTTGTTCAAAGCTGTGAAATGTAAACGTTACTTCTGTGCTTCTGCTGAACCTGGCAAGTGATGATCTACAGCTGTGTATTTATCTACAATAAATATTTACTTAAACTTGACCGTGTTGGAGTTAATTACTAGCCTGCAGGCTTGTCAGCACTTCCCACGCCCCACTAATAACTTTTTTAAAACTTTTATTTTGCACTGAAGCATGACATATATATGCCCAAATCATAATTCTGGTTCTAATCATGAAAAGGATATTACGAAATAAAAAAGCCCAACATCCTAGTACCATAAGTGTGTGGGCTTAAAACTATCCTTGTATGTTCCAGTAGTGCACTGTGGTTACACATGAATCATTATTCAAAATATAACATTGTAGAAAAAATTAGCTGTGCCTAACATCTACGCATTTCAGAACACCTTAAAATAGCTTTTTACCTATTTCAAGATGGGTGCACCGTGAATGCGCATGTATGGCGGGCATGACGAAATGGGTTTGTATTATTTAGCAAACCTATTCAAAATGCACGCCCTGGATGTGAGAGCATTCACTGGGACCATATTGGAATATGTTTGCTTAAATAATAAAAATGTTTTCAAAGATGGCAGTCGCAGATTTCTATTTGTTGAACATACCCATTTCAGGATGGACACTGCGGATGTCTGCACATCTCCAACTGATATCTAATGAAAAAAAAGGTTTGAGAAAGCGGATAGCTTGCACTGCCAAGCCCTACCGGCTGTGCCAATGCTTGTTTTAAAATGTTGTCAAGGAGAGAACATTTCTCCAAACCAATATGGAAGTAGCCCTGCTCTCTTGCTCAGCTTTTCCTGCAGGGCGGAATTTGTTGTGGCGATTTTGACTCGACCACTGAGAATTTTTCCCAGCATCCAATGGATATGCAAATTACTTGTGAAAACAACTGACTTTTCCTTAGTCACAAAGTCTGTATACATTGGCCGTGTGAATGCACTTGAGTGCGTACTTTGCATATTACCATAATGTGTCTATATGTGAAATCATAAAATGAATGTTGATAAATGGACGTGTTCTGTAATACAAAACTACCAGAGGTCTGGGATGACAACCTCCTGAATTTAAATCTCATTATAATTGCACATGCCCATTAGTTATGCTCAGTTAATTCACTTCACCAGTCATTGTATAATTGTTTCTCTTAACGTGTCAGACAACTGAAGCATTCCTGTCTGGGGCTGATCTTTTGTAGAGCAGACGCACGTGGCAGACAGTAATCCGGCAACAAAAGGAATAGCTCTATACATAATTTAAATACTGCACACAAAGAACTCTGTAAGGCACACGTGCCTACGACACAAAAAGCACGAAAAGCAAACGGAAGGGGGAATGGCGGAGGCATGAATCCCCTAGCATTAAAATGGCAGATTTCCCTGCGCTTTCTTGGAAACTAGACACAATTCTAATCACTAGGAATTGACGTTTTTCTATCATGTAACATATTTAGAGGCACTGCAAATTTCACAACCAAGCTGAAATTAAATAAATGCTATCGGAAAGGCTTGATACCGCACTTACATCCTTTTTATTAAAATAGAATGTCACTTATACATATTCTTTTCAAATGTATTTGTGTAATACTATTTATTTTATTTGTGGTTTACATTTAGCCCTCTTGCAATCAAGTGTCCAGTTCAGAGTCTTAAATATACACAGCATGCCCACAAATGGTGTATACTACTGCGGGCATGTCCCATGTCACAGTCTCATTACAAAAACATATTTTATATATATATATATATATATATACACAAACACACACATATATATGCATACATATACACACACACACATATATATACATACACACATATTTAGAAACACATTTATATACACACACGCACACACACTTGTATATATTTATATATATATATATATATATATATATATACATACACATATACATACACACATACACACACACACACAAAATACAAGAAACATCTGTACCTCCCTTTTGATTGAAAAATGGTTGAAGAATAGACCCACTCTCATTAAGGCATGAGCATGAGAGAGCTGTAAAGCTACTTTCTGTGACATTACGACCTATGACCTTACTCGATGTGCCGCTATCCTATCCTGATACTTTTGTTTTTTGAGAAAATGTGACCCGCTAAGTAATTATGGATGTTTTTTATGCCACTGTGTTCCATTTATGCTTATTAGCCCCCCCACATATTTTTGGGGGACTAGTGACATGGAGCTGACCATTGTGTTGTGCCTGTGTTCCTGAACAGAACACATGTGGAAAGACAGGGTTAAGGAGAGCAAAGAGGAAGTGCAGTGAATATGAAGATGGATGGAGGGGAAGTAAAAGAAGATACAATGATGGTATGAAAAAGGTTGAAAAGCGATGACAACAGTAATTTATGGAGAGAGGGGAGGGTGCTGGGTCGGGCTAAACTAGAAAATAGGCTATAGCACCAAATTAAAGTGGTCCCCATTTGCAGATTTTGAGATTTCATAAAGTAATATTTGTAAATCAAGCAACTCTGCACTTTTTAATACAGGCTATGTGCAGTGGCGGCTCTTCTGCTAAGGTGGAGTGTCGCCCCACTGCTGTTAGAGCAGTGAAAAAGGAAAAAAATAAAATTATAATAACTTTATTATTTTATTTTTCGCAACTGCAGGGCTGGGTTTGGGTGGGGCGGGCTGGTGGCTAAAATGCACAGCCTGGTGGGGAATGTGCACAGACTCCCTGTTGCCATCTGAGCGCCGATCCACAGCACTCAGACCAATCACAATGCTGCATAGCAGTGTTGTGATTGGCTCAGGGGAGCCGGTGTGTCCAGGTGCTTCCTACAGCTTCTTCCGGACTGGAGTCAGGAAGAGAAGTGATGACGGAGGAGAGGCGGCGGAAAAGGTAAGTGCATTTTTATATTAGATTTTTTAATCCCCCTCCCCCAGTCCTTCCTGCCTCACCCCCTCCCCCTCCCCTTCCCAAACAGCCGCCACTGGCTACGTGGATGGTTTATGAGGAGTGGGGGACTACATACATCAGTGCTTGCTGCAGGCAATGTTTGTGGCAATATTCAATATGTTCCTTTGCTATCAAAAAGATACAAAATACTGACACATCCCTGCTCTTCGACTCACAAAGCAATTTTAGTCTGTCAACCTTGCCTTCAATTAGATAATAGCACCCACAGTGCAACTTCCTCATTCTCTCAATCTTGCCCCTTTTCTTTTATGTCTACTGTTTCCACTTTTCTACCTCTGCTGTTGTTCTCAAAGCTTTAGTCAAATGCACTCTAAACAGGGCACTTACCACGCACTTTAACCTTCCAAGATGTTGTATGACACCAGGAAACCAGCCCAGCCACAAATCCAGCTGACAATCAATCAATCAAAACATTTGTAAAGCGCACTACTTACCCGTGAGGGTCTCAAGGCGCGGAGGGGAATGCTGTTACTGCTCGAAAAGCCAGGTCTTGAGGAGCCTTCTGAAGGTCAGCAGGTCTTAGGCGTTTGCGTAGTCCAACCTGCTGCTGATGAGGGCCTGACCGTTCTTGTTTCTGTGGGGATCCACCTGTAGATCTCGCGGAGCATGCGGAGGGTGTTGAAGCAGGAGGTTGAGACGGCGTTGACCTGCTTTGTCATGGAGAGGGTGGAGTCGAGGATCAACCCTAGGTTGCATGCTTGGTCGGTGGGCGTTGGAGCTGTTCCCCGTGCGGTCGGCCGCCAGTAGTCATCCCAGGCCGAGGAGGTGGATCCGAGGATGAGGACTTCCATCTTTTCCGAGTTTAGCTTCAGTCGGCTGTTCATCATCCAGTTGGTGACAGCTTTCATTCCTTCGTGGAGGTTGGTTTTGGTGGTGCGGGGGTCCTTGGTGAGGGAGAGAATCAGCTGGGTGTCGTCGGCATAGGAGATGATGTTGAGGTCATGCAGTCGGGCGACGTGGGCGAGAGGTGCCATGTGGATGTCAAACAGTGTTGGGCTGAGGGATGAGCCCTGGGGTACACCGCAGATGATCTCAGTGGCTTCGGAGCGGAAAGGGGCAGGCGGACGCTCTGGTTTCTGCCTGAGGGAAGGAGGTGGTCCAGTCCAGGGCCTTCTCTTGGATTCCAGCATCATGGAAGCGTGAGCATAGGGTGCGGTGGCAGTCCGTGTCGAAGGCGGCTGACAGGTCCAGGAGGATGAGGGCCGCGGTTACTCAGTTGTCTAGCAGAGCCCGGATGTCATTGGGGGCGGCGATGAGGGCAGTTTCGGTGCTGTGGTTGCTGCGGAACCCGGACTGGGATGGGTCTAAGATGCTGTTCTCCGCGAGGTAGCGGGTTAGTTGTTTGTTGACGGTCTTCTCGATGACCTTCGCCGGGAAGGGGAGCAGGGAGATGGGCCAGTAGTTCTTGAGGTCCTTGGGGTCCGCCTTGGGTTTTTGAGTAAGGCGTTGATCTCGGCATGCTTCCAGCTCTCCGGGAAGGTTGCTGTCTCGAAGGAGATGTTGATGGCTTTCCGGAGATGAGGTGCGATGTTGGTGCTGGCTTTGTTGAAGATGTGGTGTGGGCATGGGTCTGACGGAGATCCGGAGTGGATGTTGTTCATGATTTTGATGGTGTCGTCGTCGTTTATGTTGGTCCAGGAGACCAGGCGGTCGGTGTGGATGGTGGTCGTGGGGGCAGAGGTCACAGTGGTTGTTGTGGCGGTCATGGTGTTGAAGCTGCTGTGGATGTCTGCGATGGAAGAAGGTGGCCAGGGAGTCGCACAGGTCTTGCGAAGGTGGGATGTCGTTGGTGTTGGAGATGGGGTTGGAGAATTCCTTCACGATGTTGAAGAGCTCTTTGCTGTTGTGTGTGCGTTGTTGTCTAGGAGGTCTTTGAAGGAGGCCCTTTTGGCGGATCTGATGAGGTGATGGTTTCTGCAGCTGGCGTTCTTGTGGGCTGCATAGCTGTCCGGTGTTCGTTCACTGTGCCATTTCTTCTCTAGCTTTAGGCAGGTTTGCTTGGTCTTCATTGAACCAGCTGGCTTTCTTGCTGGTGCGACTGATGGAGGGTCTCTTGATCGGGGTGAAGGTTTTGCCGCAGTCGTTGATCCACTGTCTGAGGTTGCGAGCGGCGCTGTCGGGGTCGGTGGGGCGGAGGATCTGTTGGGTGCGGTAGTGCTTGGTGGGTTTCCGGAATTTGAAGTGGATGCAGCGATGGTCGTTCCAGTGGAGTTGGTTGAAGGAGACGTGGGGGCTTGCGGAGAAGATGGGGTCAAGCGTGTGACCGGCGGAGAGGGTTGGTGTTGTGATAAGTTGTCTGAGTCCGAGGTTGTCGATCAGGGTGGTGTAGTTGGTGTTGTTCTTCTTGAGGTGGAAGTTCAGGTCCCGGAGGAGAATGTAGTCCGTGGAGGCGAGGGCGTGTGTGCTGAAGAAGTCGGCGATGGAGTTGCTGAACTATGGTCGGGGTCCAGGGGGTCTGTAGACGAGGGTTCCTCTGAGGGTGGTGTTGGTATCTGTGTGGATCTGGAAGTGCAGGTGTTCAGCGGTGCTGAGGGTGTAGTCTGTGTTGGTTGAGACTCTGAGCGTGTTCCTGTGGACGATGGCGATTCCTCCGCCTACTGCATTGGTGCGGTCCTTGCGGGAGTTCCTGTAGCCGTCCGGGATGACTGTGGCGATGTTGGTTGCGAGGAGGGGTTCAGCCAGGTCTCCGTCAGGAAGGCGACGTCTGGGGAGGTTGAGTCGAGTAGGCCCTAGAGTTCAACGGCATGTTTGTGGGCGGAGCGGGTGTGGAGCAGGATGCATCTGAGGTAGTTGGGTTCTTTCCTGGTGGTTGGGTTGCGGGTCGGATGCTGGTGAAGCTGCAGTTCCGGCAAGAGAAGGGTCCTTGGGTGTGCTTCGGGGAGGCTAGGAAGCAGGTGTGTGGGCGTCCTGTGTTGAGAGCGTGGAGGTTGCTGGCATCGTAGCAGAGACAGGAGTTGTGGCGTTTGTGGGGGCCAGAAGTTCTGGTGCTGGGCGCGGTCCAGGCACGGACGGCGCAGACGGGCTTGTCTTCGGCGCGCTAGCGGCCGCCCGCTACACGCGGCCGCACAGCGGACACCATTTATGGGGAGATGGGAGGGAGGAGCAGCTGGGAGGCGGGAGTGGGGCGGGGAATGGGCAAGCAGGGGGCGGAGCCGCAGGGGCACAGCAGCGGGAAGAAAAACGGGTGAGGAACGGCAGAGGGAAACAGAGGGCAAACAGGGCACAGAATCAAGGGGGAGAAGAAAAATAGAGCAAATTCAGGCAAAAACCAAATACAGGGAACAAAAAACAAATACAGGGTACAGAAATCACAGGGGGGAGAAAGGAGATGAGGGAAATACAGGTGGTAAAGCAATACAAAACCAAGTGCAGCGAGCGAGCCTCGAACTCGCGTCCGGCAGCAGTAGCAAGCAGGGGGGGGGGGTACGCTCAAAACTGGCGGAGCTGTTGCGGCTGCTAGGGGAGCGACCTGCCTGCAGGGCCGGACTGGGAACCAAAACCGGCCCTAGCAAGTGCTCGGCCGCCCCCCACTCCGGGGTTGGGGGTGCCACCGAGCTCTTTGCCAGGGCCGGTTTCGTCCGATTTTGTTACAGGGCCGATTTTGCAGCTATGGTGCAAAAATGGCCCTGTAACAAAATCGGCCCCCAGGGGCCCAAAACGGGCCCCACCCGTGCGGCACACCGGGGGATTGCCCGGTGCCCGCTACGGCCAGTATGGGCATGCCTGCCTGAGAGCAGGGTCAAAGGTCGCTCCCTGACACACTGACCTATCAGACTGGCCCTTCTGGAACTGCAAGATTGCTCTTTAGGCCAGTCTGAGCCTGAGACAGACAGAGAGAGAGAGAGAGAAGGAGAGATAGTATGAACAAGTACATCTGCTACAGATTAACAGTGCACTTGTTTCATGTAAAACCTACGGCTTTAACCCAACATATTTTGGGAAAATGTGCATTTAAAGATTTTTTTTCTCTCAAGGGAGAACAGTTCAAAAATCCAACGCTCGGGAGAGTAAAGCTTGTTTGGCCCCCCAAGCCATTTGTGTTTGTCCTTTCTGTGTCCCGGTAGGTGGCGAGTGCCGTTTGTTAGTTAACCAATGAAATGGCACTATTCACATTAACCTTAGAGCGCCCTTCATTTTCTCCAACACCCCTAATTTGCTATCCCTCCTTCCCACGTGGCCACTGGGCCTCTAGTTCCAGCCACCAAAGACGTGATAAGATAAACAACCACGATAAACTGCACAGGTCTTAAGCGGTTTCAGCCCTGAGGCGTCACACCAGAACTAATGGACAGTTGGAAGCTGCAGGTATGATGGAGCCCAGTGGGGACCACCCGCTTCTTAGCTACCAGGATGCAATCAAAAGCTCATATTAATGTCACTTCTGGGTCTTTGTCAACACATCTCAAACACACAGCAAATCACATGCACGTTACGCAGTTTTAAAGTCATATACAACCAGGGAAATTACTGGAACATATAGTTTCATTTCACATACTTTGCACACTTCGCTGCTTGCTGTGGAAGTAACAAGCACTCGTGACTCAAGTCTTGTTACAATTTCCTGCCACGCATACCTCATGGGGAAGTGCTCACATGACTATTTTGCTTCAGGATATGACTGTTTTGCTTTTCATAATGAATGCAAATGAGCTGATCCCGGAGCGCAGCGAGGGCAGGGCTGAGCTACCTACAGTCACGAGTCAAAAAAATCTCTATTACAGTCGCTTTTCATGGAGCCAGTAAGCCGTTTCCGTGCACAAGTTCGAACATGGCAGGATTTGCTGTCACTCATATAATTAGATGGCCGCAGGGACACCGGCCGGCCAGTCTGGGCTTTCCTTCTGCGAATCTTCCAGACTGTCTGCGTCCCTGCGGCCATCCCGTGTGGCTTTTTGCACTTAAGTGACACGCAAAATTGGGTTAATAAGACGGGACGTTCTGCGCGTAGACACAAATTACTAATTATAATCGTTATGTCCCATTAAAAATCTGCAAGGCATACACAACTGTGCATCCTGATTAGCTAAAGTGTGCAACCGACCGCGTATTTTTCGCACCGTCGTCAGCCCAAGATATATTGACCAATGCAACCCCCTCGACATTGGGGAAAATGTGGAATGGAATTGGGCTGAGGTAGATGCAGTCAGTCAGTCAGTCCCTCCACTCTGACCAGCTGAGCCAGCCACACTTCCCACTACACACACATGCACACTATCTCCAGAGTATGTAGGTTCCCCGTTGAAAAACAAAGCCAGGGAGTTACCGGCACTGCATTCCCCGTTTATTATCATTTTTTTGGTATGTGTATCCCTCCCGGGAATCCCCACAAACATCCATCATATCCTCCCTTTTGTTCCCTCTTCCCACCCGTCGCCCCTGGTTGAGGTTGGAGCAGCAGACGAGGGCTGAGGATACAGATCACAGGCCCTTCATGGGCTCCCGGTCTAACAAAGGATGAAACTGAAAGCGCTCTGTGTACAAAGCCTGCAGGGACGGCGACTGGGCAATTGCAGGACGTGCCCACAGTGAAATACCCGTCAACGAGGTCCAGCTATTACATCCCAATCTGCCTGTCAAAATTCAAAAGGAAGAAGCACTGTCATGTTGTAACAAGACAACACGGTCCATGGTTAAAAACAAATAAAAAAACATGCCATACCTGCCAATTAGGCTTGAAAACATTTAATACAGAAAGGGAACAGTTCTAACAATAAGAACAGCAATATTGTATATACCGTTCACAACAATACCAGCTTAATTTCTTTAACATGGGCTCATGCCCAAATAATAGCCAGGACATGGCTGCTATTAGCAAGCACTGCAGATTCGCAAAGTTTTGTATGTATCATTTTCTACACAAATTTGGCTAATTAGCAGTTATGTTCAGTGCTTAATTCGTAAAAAAAAAACACAATGTCAGGCCGACTCCTATCTGGAGTTAAAAGATTTGCACACATCACTCCAGCTCTCAACTGCCTCAATTGACTTCCCATGGAAGGGAGATGTATCTATAAATTGGCCTGCATCACACACAAAACCCTTCACTCTCCTGACCCCAACTACCTAAATAACAAACTGAGAGAGCAGGTTAATCCAGAACACTAAGAAGCTCCAACTCACTCCTTCTTATTCATCCGAAATTGAAAAAGAAAACCACCCAATACCGATCGTTTTCTGGCAACGCTCCCAGGATTTGGAACGCTCTTCCTGGAGTCCTCAGATGCAACCCCTCCTTCTCCCGTTTTAAAAGGGACCTGAAACTCCATCTCCTAAACAAATACTTTCATGACCAACGGCAACTAACCTAGTCTTCTTTATCTGAGTTGTTTCCTCTCTCTCTGGACATTCAAGTATAGTGGGTGACCGGACTATGTCACTCTCACCTTTTCTTTTATTGCTCTCTCCCCCTCCGCTGCACTGCATATTTATTAATTTTTCTGTGGTTTGCTTCCTTACTGCCGGCCTACTATGTAATGTAATGTCCTTCTGCTGCTTACTGTGTGTATGTAAAGCACTCTGTTACCTACGGGTCAAGTTAGCGCTATATAAAACTTTTAAAATAAATAAATAAATAAAATAATGGAAGTCATTGCAGCGTGCACTACCCATTGCCATTGTCCCATTACACTGGGTCACCCCTTGGCCGTCACCTACCCAGCCGGACTTTGGACATAGTTCTCTTCGTCTCTACCCCTACCATTGAATCTGTGAACTTGTCACCAACCGTTGAGACCTTGCACTCTGGCCAATGCCTGGTGGAACTAACTTGATAGCTATAGAGGAGATGGGCTGTGGAATTACTCCCGACCGTCACCTACCCAGCCGGACTTTGGGCAGACTCTCATTTGTCTCTCCGCCGTATCTCCCTCCTACCCCTTTAACCTACTCCCTTACCCTTCTACGCTCCATTATCTCGTCTGCTATGCTCTTTAAATGTTTTCTTGCAACAGATGTAACGTGTAACTGATGTAACTTTGTAACAATGTGGATCCTCATGTAAAGAGCTCTGATACCTCTAGGTTTAGCCAGCGCTATATAAAACTCCAGCCCTCCCGATAGCAATACCAACCCAACTAATAACCATGACACTTCTACAAGTGTGACCAATCACACTTGTAGATCACAAAGCTATAAGAATGGGTTGGCCAGCAGGTATTTGTCATTTTAAATGTACACAGAATTATTAAACAACTGTTGTGCTCATTCCAAAATTAGACAGACAGGGCCACAAAGTGGCAGGCTGTCATAAGTGCTGGTGCCAACGTGTAAGTGCTGTGTGCTGAGCACCAGAAACCACCAGCTTAAATTAAGCACTGGTTATTAGAACCACTGGGTAATAAAGGAAAGTGCTCCGTTTTGTTTTTCCCTTTTGTGCTTCTCCACTTTTCCTTGTGCTGCTGTCTCCCTCGCGTGTTTCTCCCGCTGCCCCTGTGTTGCTGTTGAGAAAGTTTAACATTTTAAACTAAATAGACCTCCTTAATTAACATTACAAAATGTGCCTTCACATTTGAAAAATGTGATTTAACTTGGCCATGGAAAGGTTGTATAGAAAAATAAAACATAGGAAATGTGCTTCTCTAAATGTGCTAAGTAAAACATGTAGCTTTAAACATAGGAGGTGTTTTCTTGAACATGTAGAGCAATTGTGCAGTTTATTAAAATACAGTAAGCTCACATTCGTAAAGTGCTTTGACGAGTAGGCCTTACATTTTCTTTCGACCTTTGTTTGCCTTTTAAATAAAATACCTTTTAGAAAATGTTGACCTAATGCTAGCATCTGACTGCCAAATTTTTCATCGTTTTAAAACATGCTGCTCGAAGAAAAATGTATTTCTTTTGTTCTTCACACCATATGATTTCACTCTCCCTAAAACAATGTGCTTCCCTGTATTTTTCATAATGAATAAAGTATTGGTAATGTTAAGCTGAAGATATTGCTTTACATGACCTAACCAGGACTTTCCCTATTGAAATGTTCCATTGCTTTAAACTAGCCCTTTGTCCACACAATGGGACACTGACAACAGCTGACAGAGTAGGCCTGCAAGGGTTCTCACAAGAACCTTCCCTCATGTATCTAGTATACAACATTTCAAAACTTTTAGATAACTGCCCACCGGCGTGACTGGTTACCGTGGGAATCGGGAGGAGAGACGACAGACCATCGGAAGATCTTATTCATTGGACGAACATGACTTAACCTGCTGGATTTTGCAACATGATTTATGTTTTCATATATACGTGTTCCTAGTAAGAGATAATTGATGCCTTAATGCCTTCCTATCGTCAATGCTTTATGCAATGCTTTCTTTTTTCATGCCCAAATAATTGGGAGCTACTACAACAGCGATCTACCTTGCCCTGACCCTTTCTGCTGGGAGACTTTCTGCTTATGCTGATCATAGCTACTGCTCTGATTATTTTCATCTGATTTATTAACAGTTGTTACTGCAACTGTTGGGGAACTCGGCTGAGTTTCCTGGATTGCTCTTTATGGGGAGTTAGTTTCTTTGATTAACGCGATGCTCCAAATATCTTGCTCTTTCCAAAGGGACTCTTTATGGGTTCTGAAGATAGGTTAGGTTCTCTTATACTAAGATAGGGATTATATCCTTTTGCTGTCTATTTTATGCTGTTTCTGACCACATTTTCTTGATATTTCTGTTATCTGACTTATTTGAATAAAAACGACAAAAACAATTATTAATCTCTTAATGAGAAATAAAGCTTTTAAAACAATTCTACACCTCTCATCATAGACTGAATATTAAAATACTGAAAGTTGATGATTTTTTTTAATGCATTTAATTGCAGCTCCATTCTAAAATGGTGGCAACAATTAATTGGCCTAGAGACAGAGTGTCACCGAAATCTGAGGCCTCTACTGTAAGTGTTTTAAGTTGAACAGGTTTTCCATTGGCCCCAAATTTCAGGCTCTAACACTCTCTCCCTCTTGCCCTTCCACTCACTCCCCTATGCTACTCACTAGCACCTCTCCTCTATGACCCGTTTGCACTCACTGTTCTTTTTTTTTTTTTTAAGATGTATTTGTTTTTAAAAAGGCAGAACAGCAAAATGCTGCCAGTCCTCCAAAGCCCTTTCACCAACTTAGAATTCAATTTGATTTGTAATAGACTGATCTAAGTGGTGGCCATCTTTTTAAATAATTAAAAACATTAAAGAAAATGGCACCTGCATCATTCTGTAGATGTGCACCAACAGCAGCTGAGTCATTGAGTCTTTTTTTGCTGATACTAAACAGCAACGCATAGAAGCACTGCTTTTTGCCAAAGCTGTTCACCATCACCTAAAAGCATTGGAAGAGCCAGTAGACCCTAAAGGCGAGACCTATTAGTTTTGCCAATGTGTGTTATTCTGTGGTTTTTACGAAACGTCTCTTTCCAGGTAGTGATGGTCCCAGAGTGCCATGGCCTTGAACGGAGCATGGAAATGCTGTAAGTGAAATTCAGTGATTGTGGATACAAAGGAGATTGAGTCCTATCTGGAGAGAATCTGGATATTTGTCAGTTTTCCAATGGAAACTTTCAAAGTCCTTGAGCACTCACTGGAATCTTGCACTTCCGATTTTGCAGTCTTGAGATCCACAAATCAGGAATAATTCTTCAAATTGGTCGCCAAAGAACAGCAAAGCAGCACATCTCTAAGCTACTGTGGGACAGTGTTCCTCACTCCTTCTGTTCCACTTTTTAGGACAGGATTTGAGCAGGCTGACTCTCATCTTTAAGGAACTATAAATGCAGTCTTTGTGGTTCCTTGTTTTACTACACACCATATTTACCAACACTTTATGTTTCTTGGCATTTGTGGTTCCAAAGGCAGCAGGAACGAGCAGGAAACAGAGTACTACACTGTGTATGCAGTGTACCAGAAAGCCAACACCCCCAGCTCTGCTAGACAAGCACAATCCAAAACAGACACAGCAAGTGAAAACACACCCTTCTGCTTCTAGTCCTGAAAATCAAGGGTTATGTCTACAGGAAATTGAGGAAAGTCATCTTCTAGTTTGTGCATTTTTCAAGCAGTTATCTTATAGCCTTACTGTAAGTTCCCAGCAACTCCTTTCCCAGTAGTGTGGCATGCTGACAAAAATATTTGGAGATTTAGTGTGGGAACACCATGCTCACACACCACATGTCTTTAGCCTTTTCAAATTTGGCTGAGGGTGTAACCTCTAGTATTCTCTCTCTGTTATATCAAAGGCTAAGCAATCTGTTAATAAGAGAACGGGTTAGAACCACCAGCTGCTTTGTGAATCTATCTGTGTCATGGTTCTGTTTCCCTAGGGCCATGGGCACAGCTAGTTAGAGTCACTCAGACCTTAACCAGCCATCCTGCATTGGCACCTCAGGCTGTCAGTAGCCCAGAGTGATCCATTCGCATATACATTGCCATTTTTAACAGCTGTTCTAGGCAGAGTAATGTGGGATTCTGATTGACTGGACTGGAGTATAACAAATAAACTGTTTATAAAGTATATGAAGACAAACTTCAACAATTTTAATTCAGATTCATGAGTCTAACAAAGCTGCATCCCCCACTAACAGCATCTTGAAATATCCTTCAACTCCTTCCTAGAGGTTAAACAACAATATCATGAAAGCTGATTGTGAACCATGAGTTGGCAAGCCCAGTGGAAACTTTACATAAAGGGAAATGAAGGGAAAGGTAACATTTATCTTGTGGCATACTTTCAAATCTGCAATTGGTAGAAGCCTTTACAGAAATGCACCCAGGTCACCTGTACGCACTTTTAATGCAAATATATTCGCTAGCGTACACAAACACGGCTGTTATCCGTCAGGCCACATTACATTTACCACTATAGATATGCTGTGGTACAGAACACAGAGCAATATTAACAGGCAAACTTCTAAACAGGCAAAATGCAACGCGTTTTTATTTTAATCTGTGGAGTGGAATTAGAGTTACACTGCAGGAGCAAAATAAAAACTACGCTCAAAACTGTTGTTTTTTTTAGCACTCCCAAGGGCACAGCAATGTAATTTACCTTAGTAACAATAGCAATAAGGTACTTACATTGCAAGGGCCCTGACAGTGCCCTTGAAAGAAATTTCCCCAGCAGGGAAGCCTGTGTGCGCTCCCTATCTGCAGAGATCTTTAGTACACACATTCTCTCCTGCTGGCAACGCGCTTTCAAATTAACGTAATGCAATTAACATACAGGTAATTATATTGCCTAACCCCTGACAATGCAGGACCGCACATGTATTCCTCCTTTCTCGCATTCCTCACCTTGGAAACAAGGAAAAAGGGCATTCATCCTTTTTTAGCACTCGCCTATTAGACAGCAATTACACGGTCTGTTGAGAGAGACATTGTCTCCTTACAGCGGACCTACAGTCTATGCATTATTTGCCATTGGTTGGCTTTACTGTCACTCCCGTTTGCTTCTTATTCATAAGCCGGTATGGGCTTCACTTTCTTTTCTTGTGTTTGTACCTCCCCTGGAGCATGGACATATTACTTGTGTCCTTTCACAGCAAATTCTTCAGGGGCTACTTTTTTATTTTTGTTTAAGCACTCCATGTGGAGTGCATCTCATATACTCCCCGCCCGCCCCCGTCATGCTTGTGTTACTCTTTCTCTGCTCGTGTGCTTCTTCCCGCCTCTTTATGATGTGTTTGCACCTCCCCTGCATGTTTTTTTCATCCATGTGCTGTCCCCCCCCCCCGCTTAACATTGCTTTCTCATCTGTTTGTTCTTCTCACTCCATGTTGCTCTCTCTCCGTGTTTGTCCCCCACCCGCGCACTGTATGGTTTCCATTCGCTCCCTGTTTTGCTTCCCCTGCCCTCAGCGTTTCTTACCCCACACATCTAAAAAACATTTAAATAGATTGTTTTTAATTTTTTCCAGAATGAAGGTCTTCTAAGACCCTCATTAGGACGTGCCACATAAAATGGTCTGGTATTTATGCATCCTTGGAGCTATTGAGATCAAGGTTACCAATAAGTCTGGGGTAGGGAAAATTCTGCCTATTATGACTTGGATCAAGAGCGTCCACTGGGAAATGAGGAATTACTGGGAAAATCAGTAATTGTGGGTCCAATTCTACCAGAAATTCCCAATTTTCTCCCAGACTTTCACAGAGGTTTTGGCAGCTTTTAGCAGCAGAGTAATATGTGTGTGAAAGAGAAGAAATGTGCAGTGTTCTTGTGAATCTCATAATTTTGATCATGTGGTATTTTCTGTTACTGGCCCCACTGGACTTATGAAGGCACTTCTAATGAGGGCCAGATATCTGAGAGGGGAACAGCTTACCATAATTCTAAGACTCACACAAGTGAGCCTAAAATGTCAAGTCCAAACTCCTCTTTACTGCACAGATTCTCTTCCTCACCAGAAATTGTTTAAGGAGGACACCATACAGAATGCTTGCCTATAGAGAGGGCTTTAAACACGAGGCAAGCCTGTTTGTATTTTGTTCTGGCTTCTGGAGAAATCCAGTAATGTTCTAAAGGATAGGAGTAACACGGTCAAATTCTTACATGCCTGGCTGCAGAGTGCATTAATGCTTTGAGTGCTGCGAAGGTGAATTTCGGAATACCTGGACAGTCGAACATCCATAATCCAAATTTATTATGACCGCTTCTTAACTACCATATAAAATCTGTGGATTGTAGAAAAGGTTATAATTTTTTAGGAAAGGAAGAGTTGATATAGGAAATTCTAAAGTATGCTCGGTTTGAGGGAACATGGAGAGCATGATAATATTTATCCTTAAACCAAAGGATTTTGCCACAGACAAGAGACCGGGCAAAACCATCAATGTGGAGTTTACATAGTCCACAACACTGTGTTAGCCTTCAGTTGTGATGGTTTCATTGGCAGATTTTTAGTGTGAAAATGTCTGGGAAGGACCTGAATTTGGAATTATCTGCATTTGGTTGCCTCAAGACACTTCATTCCTCCATCACAATTCTCCGTGGTTCCATAAAGAAATTAAAAGGCATGGGTGCCAGGATGAAACCCTAACAGACTCCACAGGCGATTTGTTGAATGTCAAAAGTGAAGTTCCCCTATCTTCATCACATGTTTGTGGTTGGATAGGATGGAAGTAAATCACCAAATGACCTTGACTTTGAAGGACACAAGGTTTTGCAGGCTGTGGGTCAGTCTTCAATGATCAACAGTGTTGAAAGCCACTGAGAGTTCCAGAAAGGTTGAAAGACTGGTAATACTTTTGTAATAAGTGGATCCATACCAGCAAAGAAACAAAAATCAAATATGTATCACAATGGAGCCAGGCAGTGCAGTAAGATAAGGAATCCAACTGACAAGAACCAGCCTACGTTCCATATCAACCACAGAACCTCTCACAGCTTTCCATGGGTTCCTAAAAAGCACTACTTCTAAAACTAACAACTAGATGCAGAACACAGGCTCATTAAGTACCTCCTATGTAACACTTCTTTATCATTTTGTTTAAAAAGAAAAAAAAAATTCTATTTTCATCAATAAAACAAACACAGTGGCATTGGTGTTGTAGGTTAAACTGAGATTATAAATCCATTTGATCAGTCTTGTTCTTCCTGAAAACAAGCAGAAAGTGTTCATTTTTATGTTGTCCATTCATTTCACCGTATTCCTTCGGTCTAGGCATTCCATGACCCATCTTTCTTTGGAATGGATTTTCCCCATTGAGTTTTGGGCTGGACCTCATCCACCTTACACTTTGGACACCCCTTAGGTACTGGTTTCCAACAAACATTGGAAACAGATTCTGGGCAGTGATTGTAAAAATTCACGAAAAAAGGTCAAAATTCAGGAGTAGTTTTCAGAATAAAAGCTTAATTTTACAGACCCATCAGCGCAGGTCAAGCTACAATATAGAAGTAAGTAAATGGCTGACACAGGTAAAAGGCTAAATGTAACTGGGATTAATTAATGATAAAAAAACACAACAGACATATGTACATACCCCTAAGCCTGCATTATTTTCGACTTAACTCTTTTACGGAACCATACACCATAACCCTGAACTACACTCTCCTCTATTAGGCTAGGTGTTTATGGTTTAGAAGGGTACCTCTCCCTGTAATAACAGAAAAAGGTGCGTCAGATGGCTCACCAACAGCTGAATGCACCTAGATAATGTCCATTTGAGATATAAACACCAAAACCTCACCTATGTTGGAATACCTCTAATGAGAAAATGCATACTGGGTATGCCACTAAAAGGAAAACACATCACAGGGAAGGGAATACACCAACAGTGAGACACATGCTAAAGACCTCTCCAACAGAGTAATACATGATAGGAAACCACCGACAGGGAAAACACTCAAGTTAACCAAACAAGAATGAAATGTGTGCTAGGAAACCCACTACCACCAGGGACACATATGCTATGTAAAAGCCGATGGGAATGGGAGCCCCCCGTCTCGGCCTAATCTGATATGTAAGCAAGGTAGTCCACCAACAAGGTAACAACAAGGACACATGTACCAGATCAACCACCAACAACAAAATGTGCTCCACGTCATCCACCATTGTGGAATCATGTCCTGCAAACACATCAATGTGGAAACATGCTCTATGGAACTCCTAAGTATGAATCTCACACAAGTTAAAATGTAACTTATCCGTACTGCTCAGGATAAGAGTGCCACGGCTCACTACTTGAGGTGATATAGGTGCTGAACAGACATTCAGGGAAGTCTCACTTGATTGACTTTTCCCCTTGTTCAAGGCATGGTTCCCTCCAATGTCCTCCTCCTACCTTCTTGTTCCCGTTGATGGTGGAGGGTTAAGGACCAGGTTACTATCTCTAGCTATAACCCTTCCTGTGGAGCTCAATAGAAATTACTCTTCTTGTTTTCTTGCACGGTGATACATTCGCCCACTCCAGTGTTAATAATGCCGAATTCTAGAAGGTCAATAGCAAGCAAACCATTTACATACCCAGAAAACTTGTCTGGCTGGCACTGGCCCCTTCTTGGCAGGGTCTGGCTGGCACTGGCCACTTCTTGGCAGGGAATGTCCTGAAAGTCGTTGGAAGCAAAGTTGATCTTCTGGTACTTGACAACACTAAACACACCACCACCATCCAACCAGCTCAAGCCCTTGCACTCAATCTTGATCTGTCAATCACCACTCTCACATACACACACCAAAGGGAAAATATTTGAAGTCATTCCTGATCTAAAATAATCATCCTTGACACTCAGATTGCCTCAGAGGTCCTCCACTACTTCTGCATTCTCAGACACCTTTTTCCCAAAATCCCTGGAGAATTAGCCCACTTTTAACTACTGACTAAGTTAACTCAGTCTACCCTGGACTGTCCAGACAGACAATCTCCCACCTCTAAGTGATCCAAAACACTGCTACAGGACTGGTAGTGTAAAAGCAGTAATAGTACTCCATCTTACCCGACAGTTGACTCTCTGCTCTACATCCCTGTTAACTCATAAGCTACCTCAAAAATACCCCAAAAACAAATTACAGTACCACAACACTGGATACTACATACGCTCCTCGGACAAAGGCCTTCTCCAGATCTTATGTATTCAGAACAGGAGTTTGACACTTTGCAGTTCAAAAGCCTTTACTATGGCATGCGCTCCAAATTAACATCTTCAACAAAGCTAACAGCCGCACTCTAAAGCTGCACACCCCTCAACAAAGCAATCTTGCAGCACATTTGACTGCCACCAACCATGCCAGTCACCTGTAACCAGGCAATTTCACACACCGCTCCAATGCTAACAAACTCACAACAGAGGTAACTACTATCCAACAAGACCAATCACCTCGCGGTAACAGCAGCCATCTTGCAAAAATGACATGCACCACACAGCAAAGACACACGGCATGGAGCAAGGTCACTCACTGCAAATATGACCACTTTGCAACAGTGCTCACAACCTCTCACCAAAGCCAAGAACCTTATCCTAAGACAAAAGCTCAGAACATATTTTTCGAAACATCTTCCCAGTCACAGCCCCAGGAACGTAGTGTGAGGTGATACAACTCACAAAGCCATGCTATATCAGTGTTTTCATTCAGCAAGGTAACTTCATCTGCACAACAGCTCTTGTACTTATGTTCCCTTCTGCAAGCTTTCACCATTGCTGCAGGAAGAGAGATGCAAGTGGAATTCCAAGTTGCAAGGCTGAATGAAAATGCAGATTGCTCCAACTTAATATTAAACAAGGAGCTTAAAGTCAGGTTGGGTGGATTCTTTGTTAATATCTTGTGCAAGACAATTTCTTGAGGCATTCTTCTGTGAAAACAGTGGTGGTGAGATCCAGAGGCGTAAGGGAAATAAGGATGGAGGTGCAATGTTAAGGGGACTTCAAATATCTGTGGGTCATTGGGACTCCTGACCTAAATCGAATGAAGGTCACTAGAGGAGTCATGAAGATGAACGAACCATTGCAGAGTGAGGGCCACAATTGGTACTGGAGAGTAAATCCCAAAACTGCCACTGGAAGGTGAGGGTTCAGTGCTGCCTTTGCAGGCAGAGCCCAGGGCTGGCATTGCAGGCAGAGCCCAGGGCTGGCATTGCAGGGTGTCCCCTGATCTGAACACTATGTAGTTTCCCAAGTGCCTAATATGGTATGTAAAGAGCTGAACTAGTACAGTGTGAGAGCACCACTGCCACTGGACAGAGAAGGTCCAGTGCTGCCACTGCATGCCGAGGGCCCTGGGCTGGCACTGAACAGTAAAGGCATGGTTTTAACACTCCATGCTGAGGGCCCTTTCTTTTTTAAGACATGAAAAAATATGTATTTGCTTCGCTAATCTAAATAATTTAAAATAAGCTAAATAAAGCAATAAGAATCCTAGAATTGATGGTCTAGGGTATTCTCTTTAAAGTGTGCAAACTAGTCCTTCTGGACACAATCTTTTCTCTTGTATTTACAGAGGGCCCGCTGCTGGCACACCATGGGTTGGTCTAGTGCTGACACTGCAGGGTGAAATAAGAATCTAGTGCTGGCAATGCATGCTTAGGGCCCCTCTCAATCAGCAGTGGTGGAGCACCATTGACTGTGCTTGTGGTGAAGAGGCGCACACACCGGGTGGTGTCTGTGGAGAGTGGGAAGGGGCCGGTTGCAGCACTGCGTCACTTGTCTGGCCACACGCAGAGTCAGGTCCATTGTTCATCGGTCCATCGTCTGAAAAACAAAGAGCGGCCGATAGCCGGCTTGATGCCTCGAAGTAACCCCAAGGCAAAATATGCCATCAACTGAGCACAGGGAAATCTGTTTGGAGTAAACAAGCATTGGATGGGCAACAACAGACAATCATATGTTGGCTCGCACAGTGTGACCTCAGTCCAGGCAGGTAATTAGATGATATTACAGTAATAGTTCACTCTCCATGTTTGCACCACAGTGCACATTAACTAGCTGAACTAGACGTGAATAGGGACAGTGCACCGTATTACTAATAATGTGCACTCCCATGGCAGCCACAAACTTGCCCTGCCCTGGGGGCAGTGCGCCAGTGAAAGACGGGCGGGCTGATTGCAGCAAGCAGTCTGCCATTCACAGCGTAGGTGGCACCTGCCCTGCACTTTCATGAGAGAGAGATCCCCCAACAGGAAAGTGCAGTGAGTGACTGCACCTGCCTGCACACGGATGCCTGGGACCCCTTTTCCCTGCTGTCTGAGGCACTTCCAGGGGGCCCACTGTGTGCCACATCTCGGTGGTGCACAGTATGTCTCCCGATGATCTCTTTGCTTCTGTGCCTGCATTCACAATACAGCAAAACACACAAAATGATGGACGGAATGTTGCACAATGGCTAAACATTCACCCCCAGTCACAGATCTGGGTTTAATCCATCGTTATTTTGCTCACCAAGCCACCCCAATTCAGACATGGCCATATACAAATCAGTCTTGACCCTGTGCCTCATGGGAACAGTCCAGACCGAACTGCCAAGCCATGTCTTTCCTGGACCGGAATCAAGCATCCTAGGACCGGTTTCTGGCTATCAGCTATCTTCAGCCATGATAGCTTGACTCCAGTGGCTTAGTGAGCACGGGACCCACGTCTGGGCATACCCATCCTACATAGGGTTTTTGCATTCACAATACGGCAAAGGCTCCGAAGCAAAGTGTTTTCCTCACCCCATGCAAATGAGAGAACACCCCTTTAGGACAGCGCGGTTACGTGTGTTTGTTATTTCTTTAATATAGAAGGTACCACACAAGTATATTTGGCCCCTTTTGTAATACCAAAGTGCCCCAGAACACAAAAAGCAGGCATACACTACTATGTGCCCCCAGGCAATTTACGTAATAAAGCCATGGGTGTGCCTTCCTTAGAAAATATGCCCTCAGGAATTCAATGACCACCTCAGTTGTTATGCTTCTTACATAGCCAATCCATTGACTTAAGTCATCAACTACAACTGCCAAAAACGTAATCTTTAGCAATTGGTAACTTTCAAAGCCCAGCAATATCTATCACCACTTTCTCCGGTTCATTTGGCAAAAAAACTAGATAAAGTACTGCCCAGCAACCTTCCAATGCATATCCGACAAAACACACTTGCAGCACCCATTTATAAAATGTTATACTTGATCATCCATATGTGGCTACCGATAATATTTTCTTAACATTTCCCAAGCATCTGAAATTCCATAATTCCAGTAATGTGCAATTTAAATACATTTATGTTTCACTCCCTCAGGTGATCTCAAAACATCCAATCTAGCCACTATATCATCCTTAATTGACAGTTCATCAAAAAGTTAGGTGAAATCTCGAATCTCTTTTTCAAACATCTAGCCCGGGCCACCCATGTACAATGTAAACTTCGACTTCCTGCAAAACCTTTTCTTTGGCATATGCTTCCTAATAATCCTTAGCAGAAATAATGTCAACACACCTCTGTAAGGCTTCTGCAGCTGCAATAAAACAATTCTCATAAGTCTTACGACTGTCAATTTCAGTTTAAACAACTGGACTCCTTGACAATCAATCAGCCTGCACATTACACCCCAGGCACAAATTGAATTTCAAAAACTGACATCCTTAGCAATGAGTTGAACTAATCTGTTTGAAGCTTTACCCCTTCCTTTACCGCTCATAAATGTGAATGGTTTGTGGTCACAGTACAAATCAAATTTCAAGTCCCAGAGGCTGGTTTTAAATCATTCTATAACCCATGAACATACCATTGCTTTGTGTTCAATAGTACTATAATTCAGCCCACCCGATGAGCTCACGTGAGGGAGAGAAAAGCTACACATGTTCTCGGTTATCATTCCACTGACTCAGAGCCGCACCAGTTCCAACTGTGTCCACATGTACAGTCACAACACAGTTGGCTCAAACGCTGAATGGTTTAGAGGGGGTATGGCCATCCAGCAATGGAGTGAGTCACACTCCATCTGAGCTCCCGCTGGAAGACCCCCATCCGCTATCATCCTGCAGACTGAGTGAGCCCTGGGGTGCACTGATGCCCCTGTGTGTCCCCGCCACCCTCCCTGCACACTGTAGGGTCCTGATAGGGGCAGGACAGGTCTCTTACCTCCAAAAATGGCAGGTAAGCAGGGGCCTCTAGAGGATTTTAGGGGCCCTGGGCCAAACATATTTTGGGGGCCCCGTTCTGGACAGTTTTAAATTTATGATCCAATTTCAGCCCTCTTTGGCCTGTCACTGACACTGTCAGGCTGGTTCAAATTCTAAATGTTTTATCTAGTATTCTGGGATAGAGGTGTGCATTTATGATATTATAAAACAGCAACACATCACTAATATTATAGCAAATAATCTCTGCGACCCACTGCCATTTCTCATATGTGAAGTCTTGTTTTGATCTAAAAAGAACTTTTTTATGGATGTTGCATGGTGTTGAATAACAAACACAAAATTTCTCTGCAAAATGCCTGTAACAGACTCCCACATATTACCTGTATTAAAATAAATTAAAAGATAATGGTATTTAAAACAATCTATGTTGGAAAATCATTCAAGGTCATCAGGGCAGACCTGTGGGGAAACTAGGCCAGATCTATCGGGGGCCCTAAAAGGCTGGGGCCCTGGGCCAGAGCCCACTTTGCCCATGCGTTAAAACGCCTCTGCAAGCAGAGGGAAGAGACTGCATTGATCTGGCTCTTTATGGTGAGCTTGCTGTCCGGGATAATGCCTAGGTTGTGGGCGTGGTCTGTTGGAGTAGGTGAGGGTCCTTGTTCAGAAGGCCACCAGGATTCATTCCATGGGAGGTGTTGTTCCTGAAGATCAGCACTTCTGTTCAGTCTGTACTGAGCTTTAGACAGTTGTCCTTCATTCAAGTGGTGACGCTCGCCATGCACCTGTGGAAATCGCCCATCGTGGTGGAGGGGTCGTCTGATGGTGAGAGGATGAGCTAGATGTCTGCGTAGGATATGATGTTTAGTTCATAAGTTCTGACCATGTTGGCCAAGGGGGTCATGTTGATGTTGAACAGTGTAGGGCTGAGGGACGGGCCTAGAGGAACACTGCAGATGATGGTCTTAGCTTCCGAGGTGAAAGGTGGTAGGCGGACTCTCTGGGTTCTTCCAGTTAGAAAGGAGGCAATCCATTTAAGGGTGTCTCCTTGGATTCCAATGTGATGAAGCCTCTTGATGAGGGTGTAGTGGGACATGGTGTTGAACGCTGCTGAGTGGTCGAGCAGGATCAGGGCTGCCATTTCACCCTGGTCACGGGGTTTATATGGTTAAGAATACTAAACCATAAAAAATATTTATACAAATCCATCCATTGTATTTGCTTAAAATGCAATGAAATGAACACCACTGTCTTATAAATAGAGGGCTCTTCAGAATTCGTAACCATTTTAATAACTCTGTTTTGGCAACCCTCTTGAGATCAGCGATGTATGGGGCTTGGTGCGTAATTCATCTGAAAACCTTTAAAATAAAACCTAACGGGGAGAAGTGACTCCTGTCTTCCACCACAAAAGAGGTTTAGCATTACCCCTATACTTGCATGGTCAGGATATGGCCAGACCTCATCTGCATAATGATCTTCTATCAGAGCTCATATGGTGGTTTAAATGGTAATACTACTCCGTCAAAAATTTTGGATCATTCTTTCACCAGTTTCTTTATTAGCTCTGGCATAAATTTAATCTCATTTGTCAATTTATCCTCAAATGTATTCTCTTTAAAAAGAAAGTTTTTAGAGTCCTATAAAACATGAAGATCATTTGCAAATAATATGCCAGTTCACTCCCAATCCATCTAGGTGTGTGGCAAGGTGAATCTGGGAGCTTTCGTGCTGACTGCAGTCATCTTTTTCCAGACTGCCGTTAAATTTAGCTTGTATTTGTTGACCTTAATTAGAATACTCTTCATCAGGTGAAGAAGTCAATGCCATGTGCTCTCCTCAAGTATGCCAATTGAATTACGAACAGTTCTGAACCACCTGGCAATTTTGTCTGACCAGCCCGTGGGGGCAGACACAGCATGCAAGTGTGAAGCACTGCTGCTTTGTTATTGGAGGTAGATATTGCAGCACCTCTGTAAAACTGTCCCCCAGTTACAAAACACGTCCCCACCCTTCCAGTCTCCTGGGAAAATGCCCAATGCCTGCTACGGCCAGTCTGGCCCTGTAAGTCATTGGTTAATGGCACTGTCTTGCTGTTACAGAATGGGTTCCACGTTCATGTTGTATCAGATATGATGCCTATGCACTTAACTTTTGTGACAACAGTTACCCTAAGTGTGTTGACTGACTGAAAACCTGTGAACATAGACTTCCCAAATGAAAGACTGACTTTTCTTAAAATGAATGCTTGTCTGTTTTCTTCAAACTAATGAGGGTATGGGGTGCACTCAAAATGTTTTCTTTTAAAAACTTCCTTATTCAAATTACTCTTAGGGTGCTGCGTCTAACAAGGGTTGTCACCCCTTGTGAGCTTAAGTTCAACACTAATCGCAAGCAGCGTGGCTTGAGAGAGTCGCGCACTGTCCACCTCGTGCAAAAACACCTCTTACTTGTATTAAAAAATAAACACGATATTTATGTTCATACAATTGTATTTTCTTCATTTGTTTTGACAATCAAAACCAAAATTATTCAGAACTCTGCCGAGGAAAGATTGTTTACATCGAGACATTGGTCGGAATATCAGGTGAATGCTCGAACTAGTGAAAATCAGAATATTGTGCTGACAGAGGACTTGAGCTCAATGGAGTCTTTCTGTTACGCCCAAAGTGATATGGTTCCCTTAAGATTTTTGCAGTACCACACATAAAGTTAAGAAGATCAGCCCCTGAAGAAGGAACCAGTTAGGTTCCGAAATGCATTGGGCGTCATCTATGAAACTGTTTAACTCATTGATGTAAAATGTATAATGACCAATGTATATTTGTAACATTGATAAAGTTTTCATTCCAATTGATTTGATTGTTATGTGCAGAGTTATGAATAATTTTGATTTTGATTGTCAAAACAAATGTAGAAAATGCAATTGTATGAACATACATATCGTGTTTATTTTTTAATACAAGTAAGAGGTGTTTTTGCACCATGTGGACTCTCTCAAGCCACGCTGCTTGCGATTAGTGTTGTCTGTTTTCTTCAGCATTCTTGCTAGAGACGGCAAGTGCTCTCTGTGACGGCCAATGGTCCTGTGGTCTGAAAATATGAGGTCATCCGCATGTATCGGAATTGTTATTTTGGCTAAGCCTAAATGGGCGGACATAGCATTGACAGATAAAACAGATTCACAGAGGTCACTGATGTGCATATTAAACATTTATGGTGTTGTCTAATCCCAGTTAAACAATAAATCCTCTTGGACTCTTCCACATGGTTACTTACTTTAATACTGAACTTGTACTGGGGCGCAATGGGCATACGACTGCTAAAACCTTAGCCAATAGCCAGGGTGTTTTTTCTGTAATTTGGTGTAAATCTGATCAGTACTTTTGAAGTTTTTTATATTTAAATACAATTTAGAATTACAGTTTCAAATTCTGTAACACGACAGTGCTCTTGTAAAGCACTTTTGGGTATTATCCATGCTATATATAACTGCATAAATAAATAAAGTAATGTACATTCTGAACTACAGTCTCGGTTCACAACATGTGGGAACAACACCACCTAGTGGAGCAAGCCAGAAATTGAGCAAAAGTTGAAACTGATGCCTAAAGTCTCACCTTGGCCGCTCTGCCAACGCTATCTCGCATGTCTTGCAACCGCCAATAAGCCCTCTTCTCGCCCCTTCTGATATTTTACGCGTCTGCTTGCTGGATTATTATAGTAAACATCTATTGGAGCATCGCAAAAATAGTTGCGACACATCTCTGGATCCTGGTGGATTTGTTTTTTACACGGTTGGGGTGCAGCATTAAAAGGTTTGAAGAGATAGGGGTTAGGGTGAGCAGGTTCAGGAGCTCGGTGTTATGCAAGCCTCTGCAGCACTGGGGAGGACACCCTTCAGAGGCCCCGCAGTCACATATCTGCAAGACACAGGAGCTTCATAGAAACCTCACATTCTGCTGTAGGGAGTTATTTTGTGTTAGGCTGCTGTTAAGGGGCACAAGACAGTACCATTTTGATTGTAAGCAGACCCAGAAGCAAGAAGGCATCCTGGTTCACCAACGACCTCAAGGACTCCAAGAAGACCTGCTGCACCCTCGAGAAAGCCTGGCTCCTCGACCGGACCACCGACAACATGACCGCCCTCAAACACGCTACCCGCAAGCACCACCAGCTCATCCGCACCACCAAGAAGAAATCCCTTAAGGAACGACTGGACAACAACGCCCACGACAGCAAAGAGCTCTTCACTATCGTCAAGGAGTTCTCCAACCCCAGCACCGGCACCAACGACATCACTCCGTCACAAGACCTCTGCGACTCCCTCGCCTCGTTCTTCCGCAAGATCGCCGACATCCACAACAGCTTCGGCGCCCCACCCACGCACCCAACCGTCGAACCAACGCCCCCCACCGCCACCCTTCGCACCTGGACCACGGTGACCACCGAAGACACAGCCCGCACGATGAACACCATCCACTCCGGATCACCGACCGACCCCTGCCCACACCACGTCTTCAACAAGGCCGACTCCACCATCGCACCCCAACTCCGGAACATCATCAACGCCTCCTTCAACACCGCCACCTTCCCGGAGAGCTGGAAGCACGCCGAGATCAGCGCCCTCCTGAAGAAACCTACAGCGGACCCCACCGATCTCAAAAACTTCCGCCCCATCTCGCTCCTCCCTTTTCCTGCTAAAGTCATCGAGAAGATCGTCAACAGACAGCTGACCGCCTTTCTCGAGACGAACGGATCCCTCGACCCCTCGCAGTCCGGCTTCAGAGCCAACCACAGCACCGAGACCGCCCTCATCGCAGCCACCGACGACATCCGGACCCTGCTCGACAAGGGGGAAACAGTGGCCCTCATCCTCCTGGACCTCTCCGCTGCGTTCGACACGGTCTGCCACCGCACCCTAGTCCAGCGCCTCAGCAACATCGGTATCCAAGAGAAGGCACTGGAGTGGATCATCTCGTTCCTCGCCGGAAGAACACAAAGAGTCCGCCTCCCCCCGTTTCGCTCCAAGGCCACCGAAGTCATCTGCGGCGTCCCGCAAGGATCTTCACTCAGCCCCACCCTCTTCAACATCTACATGAAACCTCTCGCAGCCATCGCACGCCAGCACAACCTCAACATCATCTCTTACGCCGACGACACCCAGCTGATCCTCTCCCTCACCAGAGACCCCGACACCGCCAGAACCTGCCTACACGAAGGGATGAAAGACGTCGCCGAGTGGATGAAGGACAGCCGCCTGAAACTGAACTCGGACAAGACGGAAGTCCTCATCCTGGGATCTTCGCCCTCCGCCTGGGACGACTCCTGGTGGCCCCCAGCCCTGGCCACCGCACCAAAGCCAACCGACCACGCACGCAACCTGGGCTTCATCCTGGACCCCTCCCTCTCGATGACCAGACAAGTCAACGCCGTCTCCTCATCGTGCTTCAACACCCTGCGTATGCTTCGCAAGATCTTCCGCTGGATCCCGACCGAGACCAGGAAGACTGTCACCCAGGCACTCGTCACCAGCCGACTGGACTACGGAAACGCCCTCTACGCCGGAACCACAGCCAAGCTACAGAAAAGACTCCAGCGCATCCAGAACGCCTCCGCCCGACTCATCCTGGATGTCCCCCGACGCAGCCACATCTCCAGCCACCTGAGGAACCTGCACTGGCTCCCCGTCGACAAGAGGATCACGTTCCGGCTCCTCACCCACGCACACAAGTCTCTCCACGACCTGGACCCCAAGTACCTCAACGACCGCCTGACCTTCTACACGCCCACCCGCCAGCTACGGTCCACCAGCCTCGCCCTCGCAGCCGTACCACGCATCCGAAGAGCCACCGCCGGAGGAAGATCCTTCTCTTACCTGGCTGCCAAGACTTGGAACTCCCTCCCCATCCACCTTCGGCTGACCCAGGACCATCTCGCCTTCAGGAAACAACTCAAGACCTGGCTGTTCGAGCAGTAGCATACCCCTCCCCCCAAGCGCCTTGAGACCCTCCCGGGTGAGTAGTGCGCTATACAAATGGCATGATTGATTGATTGATTGAAGGCTAGTAAAGGCACTGACCAGTACCTGGTGTACACAAATAAGCAGTGCACTTCAACAGGACATGGACAGGGTCAGTAGAATAAAAGCAGTGAAAAAACAAGGTTAATGTTGACCTATCTTGCACTTAGTCAAAGGGGGAACAGCCATTACAATGAGGGGATTACCCCGCACTGCCATTACAACGCGGGGATTACAACGAAAGTCGTTGCAAGGCGCTGTTGGATAGGAAATAGTTTAATTTCCTATCCAACACCTTCCCTACTGTCAGCGTGGGCTGGAGTTGGAATAGAAAATTAAACTATTCCACTATCCAGCACCCTCCAGCGAAAGTCATTGTAACGACTTTCGTTGTAATCCCCGTGTTGTAAGGGCATGCGGGGTAAAAGCCCGCGTTGAAATGCCATACAACCAGTCAAAGAACAATCACACTCCTTTCAGACAACATATGATACAGATGCAGCACAGCTCAGCAATACACCACTGTGGCTTCATGGATTTTTAAAGAATAATGAACAGGCCGGAACCTCCGGGAGCAATGAAACATTAACGAAGGGGCGGGGAATGGATTTGGCAGGACAGCATACAAGGAAACACATTCTACAGGGCGCAGATTTAAAAGCACAGCTGGTGAGAGGGTGGAGTGTGAAGGGGATCAGGTAGGGAACACAGACCACCTGTTGTTCTCAGCAGTAGCCCAATGGCCTGAGTCAAGGAGTCAACGGTGACAGGGAGGTAGGGCTGGGGACAGGCACTAGTGTTTTGGGTCACTAATCCTCAAGGTTCAGTTCATACCATGGGCCATGTTACATTGAGTGCCCGGGCGGCAACGGACATGTGCGCCTGCTTTCTGCATCCTGAGGCACTTTGGTATTACAGAAGGGGCTGCAAAACAATGCAAAGGCCCTACTTTTCTAATGCAGATTTCATGGTGCAACAAGTGAACCACAATGATCTCAGGGGGTGCTCACTCATCTGCATGGAGGTGTACCCCATGCAAATGAGGGAATATATTGCATCTACACCCGTGCCTCATTATTGATCCTGGCACAGAGGCAATGGAGGTATCACTTTGCCTCTGTATTTGCACCCTATTGTAGATGTATGAGCAGAGGCAACGAGCTGTCAGGGGGCGCGATGACTGTGCTCCACAAAGGTGTGATGCACAAGAGGGAAAAGGGGTCCCATGACCCCCCAGACATCTTCCTAGAGGCAGGTGCAGATACCCGCTGCACCTGCCTGCAGGGGGGGGATCTCTGTCCCCCTTTAGAACGAAGGCCATGAGGCCGCCTTCAAAGTGAAAGATGGACAAGCAGCTTCAGACATTTGGTCCATCTTTCACTAGGGTACTGTCTCTAGGACAGACATGAAAGCAGAGCATTAACTGTACTAGGGAGCAATTACTAGGTCTGTGCCTGGCGAACCAAGCTAAAGATGTGCCGCAGATCAGTACAGTGTGTCTTATAAACAATAAGGCCTCAAATGGAAAAAAATAAACAACCCTGAGTAGTCAGGCAAGATAGGGTGTTTTTCAGAACCTTAAGTGCACAAACAATAAGAGGCCATAGCCAAAAACTAAAGAGCCAGTGAAAGCTAGAATCATATTTAAATCCTAGATTGCAGACTACTATAAATGTCATAGGGCAGACTGCGCGCTGTAAGGGACAGGCATCCTTAGAATACTTGTTAGCTTTAGTACCAATCATCAGCGATAAGTAGCTTGTGTCATTGAGTGAGGGGGAGCAGGTGGGCATATTGGGAGTAGGTGTTTGAGTAAGTATCATGGTGTTGAAATCCTACTGTGTGAAAGTCAGTGCCTTGGAGGAGGAGGGGGGGATCTTCATGCACTGTTCTGATATATGTGAAAAAAGATATTCCCTATTAATTAATGTGTTTTCAGTTTTCTTGGGACAATTGCGGAATAAACGTCTTCCTCATCTGGCCCCACAGGAGCAGAAAATAAGCTGGTTCAAGTTGAGATGGGAGAGGCCAGATGGCAGAGTTTGCTCCTCCACCTCATCACTCCCTGCTTTTGTCAATTTCATTATAAAATTCTAAATAGACTACAGTGTTCCCGATGTAAAAGAATGGTGCATATTGTTTGATAATGTGTAGGGAAGTCGACCTGAGGAACGTGGTTGAAACTTTTGAGAGGTCAATCAATCAATCAGGATTTATAAAGTGCTGCTATTGACCTGCAAGGGTATCCAGGCGCTGCGAGCCCAGCTGCTGGAGAGGCATCAGGTGAACAACCAGGTCGAGTCCCCTTCAGAATTCCTGAAGAGAGGGTGAGGTCCGGATGTGTAGGGAAAGACTGTTTCAAGACTTCATGGCGAGGTAGAAGAGGCGTCCACCTCTGTTGCATCACCAGATGCAGGGATGTGAGCGAGAGAGAGGGAGGTAGAGCGCAGGTGTCTGGTGGGTTGGTGGAAGTTCAGGTGGTGGATGATGTATACAGGCAGTTGATTACGCAGGGCTTTGTACGCATGAGTCAGCATCATGAATTGGTATCTCTTATCGAGAGGGAGCCAATGGAGCTTCTTTAGGTGTGGGGTGATGTGGGTCCATTTGGGAATGTCGAGAGATGAGTCTGTCTGCTGAGTTCTGTAGGTTCTGCAGTCTCTTCAGGAGATGGGTGTTGAGTACACAGTACAGTGTGTTGCTGTAGTCCAAGTGTATAGTGACGAGGGCTTGAGTGATGGTGCGGCTGGTAGTGACTGGGAGCCAACTGAAGATCTTTCAGATACGAGATGATATTCAGTCCGTAGGTTCTGACGTTGGTGGCCAGGGGGGTCATGTAGGCGTTGATCAGAGTAGGGATGACGGATGAACCTTGAGAGACGCTAGAGATGATGTTCATGAGTTCTGAGGAGAAGAGTGGAAGGCGGATTCTCTGGGTTCTTCCGGTGAGGAGGGAGGCGGTCCACTCAAGGGCACCCTCTTGGATTCAGACCTAATGAAGCCTGTTGAACAGGGTTTGATGGGGCACAGTGTCGAAGGCTGCTGAACGGTCTAGTAGGATCAGAGTGGCCGTTCCTCCCCAGTTTAGGAGGGTTCCGATTTCGGCGGCAGCTGTGATCAGGGTGGTTTCAGTGCTTGGGTATGTGCAGAATCTGGATTCAGATGGGTTAGGCCAGATATTTGCAATTTGACACCAGACTACATTTACTATTTTATAAATAAAATCTATGATATCTTGTGAGGGTATGTTTTGTCTCTGCAGGGAGAAATGTGGGCAATCACCTCTTTGACTGGGCTCACAGAGGGTTGATTGGGAAGTGATACTAATGGCGAGAAGGCAGGGCATGTGACAGGGGTTCTCCCATGCGCTGACATTTAGGGTTGATTGGACTATAAAACCTGAATGTGTAATGTCTTTTCTACTCCAAAGTCACATCAATCATCAGTCTAGCCCCTTGAGAACCAGAAGCGGGTTACCTTATGCAGCCTGACATGCAGCCTGATGTCAGATTAGCCAGACCCCCACTCTTTTTGTCCTATAAAAAAACGGTGGTATTTGCAGGCAATTTAACATTTGCACTTGGACTCCCTTGGTCTTTCTGCTTTTATAGGATTGGAGGAAAAATCTGACTCTGGGCAGTGGGAGGTGGCTAAATAGCCTACCAGTTCAACTTCTGGTGCTCTAACTCTAAAAACTCGAGTTTACAGAGATCCCGGGTTTAAAACCCCCAACAACCCCCACAACGGAGAGCACCATTTGCTTTTGCGGTGGAAAAGGCAAAATAAATAATTTCGCTGGATTTATCGGGTTTTGGCTCCACCTGGTGGCTAATCTGTATAATTGCCGCCCCGAAACGAAGAGAATGCACATCAAATGACCAAACCACACCACCGATTTGCAAGTAACAATACCTTTTCTTTCCTTGACTGGAGCAGCAATCCACAGGGCGCTCACCCTTTCCTTGTAATTTACTAAAATCTCACAGTTGAGTCTGCACATGAAGCGGTAAAACTACCTAGAACAAGCATTTGCAATGCAATCGGTCTCGCTTTTAGGACCTTAAAAGTATTTAGCCATGTAGCACATTATCCTGCGTGTCAGTGCTTTAAATGGGAAAAAAAAGAAGTGTAGGTATTCACCAAATTGATTTGTGGACTAGGGGTGGGTTTAGGGGTGGGTTTGGGGGCGTGACTATGGGCGATGCTAAGGGGCTTGCCCAGGAGCACATATTTAATTTTATTAAGATTTTCTTGGTGTGCAAATGTGCATAATGATACAGAAGCCTTCCTTTTTTCTTTATTATCGCATATGATCGTATATTCAAATACACAAGTTCAGGATGTATGCTGTACAGTAAAATATTGTGTTAGATTTAATGCACTATAATGTTGCTTCATTCATAAAACAAAATAGGCTATATATAATGTACACGTGAGAAATCACTATCACTTTTAATAAACTCCTCTCAATGCGACGATATAATCTTATGTACCAAGGTAAAATGCTTCCACATGTTAAAGAATACATTTTTTATTTCAATTTTAATGTTTTCAAGGCTCGATTTCTGTAAGGGCTCTTCAAGCCAAGCCGGATTCTTGATTCAACTCTGACTTGCTATCCTTGTTTATTTGTTGGTTTGTCCACCTCTGCCTTTCCCAGAGCCACTCCATTAACCCTAGAGAAAATGGCCTCTTTAAAACAAAATACAGTTGGGTTGAGACACTGCAGAAAAAACATATCTGCACTGGGGAGAGAAAGAGTGGCCAAGTACTTGCTATAAGTGAACCCTTTTACATGCGCTTCACGCCGGACTGTGGTAATACAAGGCTTTTCGGGATGGAAGCTATGTATTTGCTGTGCTGAACACTGCAGACAACACTAATGCATGCAAAATCACGCACAGTGACACACGAGCACTTATGCACAATGAAGCTTGAGAAAATATTCTTGCTTTAAAATAGTGAACCTGATTATCATTGTCAACATTTGATAATGGAGGAACGGGCTTCATTGATTGCTTATTTGCCTTTACTCTCTGAATCCAGTCTTCTACTGGCAACGACCCATTTCAACATTCAACTGCATTCAATACTTTTGTTTTTAGAAATGGTTACATTTGCTGGCCTCACATTACAAAACCTTGATTCCCACCCTCTCTGTCACCACCTTTTCCCTACAACCTTGCTCCAGACAAGTGTTGGCATACTCTGATGTACTAGCACGTCACTTCGATTCCACTCAAGTCACAAGACATAGCTGTTAGCAGGCCCTTCCCACACACCTACAGTGCTATTCACTTAATAAAAATTTTGGGGGTGCGGGAGTAGGGGGGGGGGAGAATCTGATTCTTCCAGCTATCAGCAGAGTAAAGATGCAGGGGTTCTAAGAAGGGGTGAAAGAGCAACACAGCATAATTAACAAGTAAACAGTCTTTTAAAGACCTGTGAAGTACTCCGTTGCGACTATATATGTGCCCGGGAAGCTGTCTCAGCCGGGCTGACACGACAGGGAGGGGGGGCGGCTTGAACCCTTTTAATCCCAATGGGCGTTGCGCGCCTGAGTCTGCTGCCGAATTATCACAGTGCAAGTTATCACTCGATTATCAGAGTGCTGCACGAAAACAGGCCGACTCGTTGTCAGCTGTGTTGCTCTTCTTTCGGCACATACCCATTTCCTTTCTGCGTTGCTGCCCCGTGAGTACCGGTACTCTGTTTGACCAAGGAGAAGTTCCGGTACTCAAGGGCAGAAAATTCAGAAATGCTGGTACTTAGTACCGGTGGGTACCGGCCCATTTAAAGCGCTGCTGGGTGTTATATCTACTGTTCTCATTTAGCCTAACACAATGCCCTAGACTTGAAACACTATTTGGAGTAATGCACTGAAGCAACACTTTTTTCAACTGCTTCAATGCCTCACAAATATTGGTACAAAAATTCCCAGCATACTGGCAAAACTACATGCCACTTGTGCAGATCACGAGACCTGCTCCATACGGTTTCGCACCTAGGACTTTGCACTCAAGACAGCCAGTGATGTGACTGCGCTGTCCCCGCTCAGTTCATGATTAAGCCTGCAGCCAGTGCTTAATTTGAGCTGGTGGTTTCAGGTGCCGATATTCAGCAGGGTGGTTCTATGAGTTAAACACCCAATGCTGGGATGTACAGAAATCTGCGGGGAAAATCTCAAAATCCCGTGACACGTGGTTTAAATCAAAGTGCAGTAAGGTGTATATTTGATGCTTAATAAACATATGATGCATGCTATTACAATACTGTCATCAAGATGACTAAACATAGATTTTTAAAAAAACAAACGCATGGATGAAGGTTTCACAAGACAGTATGTTTTAAAATAAAGACAAGAACCATTAGTTTCCCAGAAAGGTCAACATTCTTCCTGATACCAATGATTACTTTACACCATAAAAGAACTAAAAGTGCAACATTATAGTCTAATAAAGCAAACACAATGGTTTTTTTTGTTTTTTTAGAGGTGGCATTCTGAACTCACATATTTGAGGTGCTTTCTTAAAAGAAGGATTGGTAAAATGAAAATAATTGGCTAAAATAACACAATTTTGTTAAGAAGGGGGTAATCCAGGTTTTCTGGTTCCACTTTTTATAATGACATGGGTATCTTTTTGCCTTTTTTTATCTCAACTGTTAATGTTTTGTTTTTCTCTTTTTGAATATGAAGTAAGAGCGAGGGTGGCAATAAGAAGCCACTTGAAACCTCGGCTCGTTGTGGGCTCAAGGTTCCAATGGGACCTCAAGCTGAGCCAGAGCCAGGCTCAAGCTGTCAGCAGCTCGCTCATCTCTAGCAGTAGACTCTCCCTTCATTTTGAACCAGTCTAAAATTGTGCATAGAATGTAAGAAGTGGGTTGTGGTTTTGAGTCTCAGGAAATGCAATTTACTAGAGAATAGATTTATTGAGGGAGGATGCGGGGGGGCGGGGGGAGGGAGATACGCCCCTGGTGTTACTGCCCATGTTCTGTTAACTTTGGCGTGTTTCAGTATGGCACGGTAACCAGAGACATTATAAGGCATCAGCAAAGTGGGCTCTGGCCCAGGGCCCCAGTCTTTCAGGGGGGCTCTGTTAGACCCAGCTCTGTTCTGCAGAGACTCTTGCCCTGATTAACTTGAATAGTTTTAAAACAAATTTTAAATACCGTTTTCCTTTCTTTTTAATGTGTGTGATGTTTCAGTCTATACAGACATTTTGCAGAGAAATGCCGTGTTTATGTTTCCGGCAACATGCATAAAAAAGGATCTATTAGATCAAAACAGCATCTTGCATGTGAGAAATGGGAGGATGTCACAGTAATTATTTGCAAAATTAGAGAGCTTCTGCTGTGGTACAATATTGAAAACACAGGTCACTCTCCCTGAATATCTGATGTAATTCGGCCTGGGCACTCAGTGACCTGCCCAAAGGAGGGAAAGAAAGAGCTGAAACTGGATCATAAAGTCAAAGCTGTTTCGAACAGGGGCCCCAAAAATAAGTTTGGAACAGGGCCCTCAAAATCCGTAAGATATCCCTGGCAGCAAGGAAGAATTAAACGTTGTGAGAATGGATTAGAATTTTTTTTATTTCAGTGCACGGGGTTGGATGCTGATCATATTCAAGAAAGGTCTTCTTTGGACTTCGCGAGCAGTCCATTGTTATTTTTAGGTCTCGCCTATGCAGCGCGCATGCGCTGCACAGGAGAGGACCTCATGTCATCGATGAGCTTTTCTGCCCAAAAACGTGCAAGCGTTGCATTGCTTTCTATCGCAAAGCGTGCACGTTTGGCGATTTACTCGCGGGAACGAGCGGCTGGCATATGGCAGCAATTATCGCCACGCCTGCCGCTCTCTCCCGCGAGTGAATAGCGCAAGCTCCCTCCTCTCCCCCCCCCCCTGCTGCGAGGCGCGCGCTTGTTGCTGTAATGTTCCGGGACCTTTTCCACGGAGCTGAGCCGCACGGTGAGGGGCAATTCAGCTGTTTTATTCGTCCCCAGAGAGCGTTCTGTTTCTCTTCCACCACTCATTCGAAAGCTATCATTTTCTTGATTTTATAGCTGAGAAACAGCATTTATTCTCAGGCTGCAGGACGCTAAGAGTCCTCCGATCGACGCGCTATCGACGACTCCCAGTGTATTTGGTGTCTCATTATCACTCTAGGCTAAATGATACACTTTGGAGTCTGGAGAGACAGAGTCAGTGGTGCTGGCTGCACTGTTCTAGCCCGCGCTATTGAGCTGGGTGTCGAAGCAATGTGATTTATGCGATCAGAGGGAACATTTCTGTCGGGGTGCTGAATATTAAACACACTGCAGACTGACTGCTGACAAAATCAGCTCTGCCAAAGTCATCAGCAAATGAGGAAAGATCTGTAGCGTACACGGCGCAGACAGTGAAGAATGTGGCCTGGCATTCTGTGCTTTTCAATTTTCGGAGTCTTCGATTTTCTTCCCGGGGATTTTGTTGGTGTTTACGTCTCCCCATCACTTAGCAGCAGCGAGGGCCATGTGTTTTTACCTGTGACGTAGCTGGGCTGCAGTTTAAGGCGGCTGTCCTACCTGATTGGGAAACGTCACAGCTTTTAAAAGTAGAAGTCTGAGGACATAAGAGCGAGGGGAGAGCCCAGCCTGATGCCTTACGAAAGGCTATTTTTTTACTTTAACAATATGTTAAGCAACATAAGGTACCCTATGCTGTAACATTATAGAGATATTTGAGTAACTGAGAAGTTCATTGACAATATACGAACAAGGCCAAAGGAAGAGTTCCTTCTTAAGGTCATGGACCTCCATAGTGATGTGCAACATCTTTTTAATGACCAGCAGAGGTTACTTTATTTATTATACAATGCTCACATCAGCAACTATCCCACGTACCACTCAAATCCTTGGTGTCTTGCTTTCCCCCAAGAAGGAGATGTTGAGGTTGCACTCGTGAAAAGTGAAAGTGGAATCTGTAGCGCAAAATTACGCACACCAAAAAGGAAGTAACAGTAATTTGTGCAAAAACATATCAGAATCAGTTTACTGTAAATCAGATAAAAAAGGCTTCATCTCAGAATGAGTAGTAACAGGCAGACATACTCTTTCTTCTCTGTAATGAAATGAATTAATCGCGCCTCTGTGCTGATCACTATTCACTTTAGAAAAATATCACAAGATTGAAAACAGAACTGCTGCTACAATGATGCTCTTTGACATGACATGCTGCCCCAACAGGACGAATTATGATGTCCCAATCCAAATATAATAAGTTATTATAGTTCAGCAGCTACTTCACCTTATCACATGTGACTACAGGTGTCAACTTGATTGTAAAAAGGAAATTAGAAACAGGTGTTTGTATAGCGTTAGCAGTAATTATTATATAATAAAGTTGCAATATCTACTGTTTAGTTATGTTTGATTCAAATTTTCCATTAAAAATGCATTTTTTTATCTGCTACGTTTGAGCATTCCAAATTTCATGAAAATCAGCCTATGGTAAAAAAAAAAAAAGCTAAGGTTGAGGTACAAAGAATTAGTGATTTCCCATTTTAAGTCCTGTAGGAGTGTTGCTTTATATAGAACGCATTTGCAATGTAATAGGTCTCGCATTTGCGAGAGTTTAAGCTAATGGCATTGTAAATGACAATGCCTTTTATTTATTCGTTTTAAAAACAACACATAGATAAAAGGCATTGTAAATTACAATGCCAATAGCTCAAACTCTTGTAAATGCGAGACCTATTGCATTGCAAATGCTTGTTTAATCTGGAGGGGGGGCGTGGGGGACTCCAGAACAGCGCCCTCTGTATTCTTTTAAATGGGGGGGGGAGCATGTCCTGTAATATTATTTAAATACCATGTTCAACAAAATGCATACAAGTGTGATTCCTTTAAGTATTGACAAAAATTGTATATGTAAGATGTTTATTATACATGTGCATTTCACAAATTGAAAGCGCAAAGACGGGCCCCCTCTAGGAGGCAACTAAAGAAACAGCAACTCACCACCGATGGCCACCAGGAGACCTCCTATAACGATGAACAAAAGAGCTGCCAGCACCCGGTATTTGGTACTTCCGTCCCACAGGCTTTTCAGACAGACAGTCCTCCTGTGAGCTACAAAAGAAACAAAGATGTGCATCCAGGTAAAGCAACGGGGAAAAAAAGCCTGAACATTTTTTAGGCAATGATTGCGTTTTAGCTGTATATTGTAAATACATATATTTTACTTTCCAGAGTAGTTGGATCTTCGACAACAGATACCAAAGACATAAGTTGTCTTAATGCGATTTAAAATACACAGACGAGGATCATATTTCTGAAACATTCAAGGTGTGCGTGCCACATAATTGTATCGAGGGGGGACAGATTTTGGCCCGGTACTTTGTTCTTTTCTTCTACTCTTGAGGGGTTCAAGCTAAACTTTGCGGGGCCCTTTAACTGGGCATGATTGTCACCAACAAACCATAATTGAACAATTAATTATAATGTGCGAGTTTCACGCAGGACGAATGTGCTGCCCATAACAAGGCCTTAACAATGTCAACTAGAAGCGGAAATGTGAAGACCAGAAAAACGGGAATGCCAGCCACTCACCACCCAATCGGCGTAGCAGCACTGCGCACCCCAGACACCGGCACTCCTCACCGATTAAGCTCCGGTAACATTTCCAGCAGGAAGAAGAAGTATCTGCTGCCCATCTGGCACTTGTTGGGAATGACGGGCTCCGTGGGGTGGTGGGGGGAGGGGGTGTTGAAGCAAGGAAAGGCACACAGAGCGGCAATAATGTGCATACAAAGTAAAGCAAGACACACGGCCGCCATGATGAAATGTAAAAAAAATAACTATTTAGGAATCTGCGCGGCCCATTGTGTGAGTGGCCCCATTGAGAAAGTGATTCTTAATGCACAGACAAGCAAGCCATGGGGTGCGTGTGCACTTTGAGTGTGGGACAAGTATGTGCTTTAGTGCGTGCTAAGGAAGGAATGAGCACTGACACAGTGAATCAAGATAACGGGACAGGGCGTCCGCTCGCCTGGGAGACACTCTGTGCTCCAGCCTCTTCCTGTGTTGCACAGCTCCAGTGAGTAGCTACCTGAGCCTCAAAGCACACAGAAAGGAAGGGAGTGGCTACACTGGATGGGTCAGCTGAAGCAGTGCATGTCGTGCCTGCACAAAGAGAAACCCATTAAGCCATTCGGTGCTGATGACGGCTCCCGGTCGTCATCAGTTACGGTGGGCGTGTGCTGATGACAGCCGGGAGCCGTCAGGACCACGCCCGCGATCGGAATGTGCCGCACAGGCGCAGAATTCCGGCCGCAGCCAGGGGGTTAAAGAAAAGAGTGTTTACAGAGAAAATAACACGTACCGTGTATCAACTGAAGAAGGCAGCATTTACGAAGGACAAAGACATAAGCCAATGAAAAATATGGGCTGAGATTGGGAGGGGCTTCTCTTCCATACTCTACTACAGCAGATCCCCAGAGCAGCGCATGTGGGCAGACTCAGGCTCGGCATAAAAACGAGTATCTGCTAGCAATAACTAGTATAGACTGCTGCACATTGGCAACAGAAGGGAGGGTGGGTGTAGTGATGTAACATTATATTTTGCATGCATACCTATGGATGTGTACTAGGAAGCGTGGTATCACTGGTTTGTGTTTCATGTAACAGTTGTGGAAGTTGACTTGATTTTGGAGCAGTGTCATTTTAGCTCCACCCCTAAACCTCACAGAAATATAAATCTTCAGGTGCATTTCATACTTTATATACTCAGTGTTTTAATGTCATAATGATGGTGGAGTATTGAACTGTATTTCTGAAATGCTTCATTGTAGAATGTTAAAGATTTATTAACACAAATATTAATGTTAAAGTTAATCATGATATTGTAGTTCTCGTATGTAGATACTTTGAATTGTGCAACATTTTGCTGAAACTGCATTACACATGAAATCATGGGTCCTGGTACTCTCATATCCTCGCTATAATATTGGGACTGGTTGTGGCGGCTGGTGACATTTGAAAGAGGTGAGGCATAAACTTTCTGTCAGAGTGCACTGTGGCGAGCGAGCGCGGCGAGCGAGGCTGAACATCTTAAGAGAGGGTTCGGGGGACTTTTGGAAAAAGAGTGGGTGAATGGTGCATTTTCAAGAAAATTTGAGAAGCACAGAGACTAGAGCTGCAAACACACATAGAGCCAGTGGCAGCACTGACTAGGACTTGTGCCACACACAGAGCCAGCTGCAGCACAGAGACTAGAGCAGTAGATAAGTGTAAGAACTAGAAACAAATAGAAGTGCCATACATACACTAAACAGAACAAGCTTTCAAATAACAGACACCCCAAACAAAGGATGCTCCATACCCAGATTATACATCGCTATTAGCTTTAAAAAGAAAGTCACAAAGCTAAAACCTAACACAGGAACTGGCAACTCACAAGCACAGTAGCTGAGTGCCATTTTGCATGAAAATATGTTTAGAAACAAAGTGTTTCAGCATTAAAGTGATTTCTTTTCTGTAGCCCTGTTACTAAGTTTAAATAACTATAAGTAACTATATAAGGATGAGCTGAGATAGGCGAACAATGTTAAACTCTTTATACACCATGACTTAGCCTTTTTACACACCAAAATACAGTGCTTAAATTTACTCGATCTACAGAGCTGGATTCAAGGCACAGACAAAGCATAATACAGCATAAATAATGCACCCAGTACAGAGTAGGAGTGTAAACGTACAAGTTTAAAAAACACAAAACAAACTCTGGCCTGAAGAGGAAAATGGTGGGTTCCAGGCAGGCAGTCACAAAGCAAACCTTCTGATTTACAGGACATGTTTACACCACACATCACCTGACTGGGAGGGTGGGACTGGGTGAGTCTGGGAGTAACAAAACATGAGTAGCATTTCCAGGGCATAGGCGCTGTTTTGTAAAAGCATGGCACTGCTCAAACGGCACAGCTGCTCTCCAGCCCCACGTATACCACTTTAATTAGGGAAGTAAACACGCCTGTCTGTGTACATTTCTGGTCACCAGCTAATAACTTTCAGAAGCCCAAACCTTTCTGTGAAATAATTTTCAGACATTGGTGTAGTGTAGCACTGCATAAGTCACTCAGTCACCGGCCGGGGAGGTCCCAGAATTTGATCTCAGCCTCAGGGACACTAATAGTGCAGGTTGTCTCGTAATTTAAATTCATTAGATTCTCCTCCTGCTTCCTGCTCTCGGCTGGCAGGTGCACCCGCCGCGGGCCTCCTGGAGGTGTGTACGTTAAGAGCCTCTGACGGCGACCTTTGAGGCTGTGGGATCCGTGGGGGAAAAGCACCTGTACTAACCCTAGGGACTCACGCAATGCACTTCTAAAACACTGTAATTGTGGCGCAGGTGCTTGGAAAGATATCAATAAGCATTACTGTGCCCTAGTCAGGCTGCGCAACCTGTGCACTCCTTCTGACCCTCTGCGCCCTGTAGCGCAAGAGCTTTGCAAACTTTCCACACCCGTCGACCACTTTCTGCGGACACAGTCTACCAACTCGGCTGCTGGGTTTTCCTGTGGTCTATCATGTTCCTGTCTCTTGGGTGCAAACAGAGGCGAACCCGCGAAGCCGCCTTGCGAGACCCCTCGGCCTCGTGCCCACCCCTCAGCCACCTGCTGGCCCCCGGATTGAGTGCGGGAGTCTCCTCATTCAATACTTTGAGCCCTGGGTGAAGTAATGTCTGGAGTCGAGAGGGACACGCAGCTGCTCCTGCTACTCGCCCCTAGTGCCAGGTAAGGAACCCCCGTGCCTTCCTAAGTGTACAGTACTTAAATAAAATAAATAAAGTACTTACGTGCTGCCTTTCATCAGAACTACTGACTGTCTGACGACACAGACTCTCATACTTCGTCAGACGAGTCACGTCACGACGAGGTCTGACCTGACGAGGTCGGCGCGCCCACCTCACTCTCCCGAGATTACCATCCTCGTGCGCGGTAACTTAAGTCAGCCAATCCTGGCGCAGCATTAACATCGCCACTGCGCCAGGATTGGCTAAAAGAGCAGGGCTAATACTGCCCATAATGAGACCCGGCTCCCCCGGGTCTCTGCCTCTTTGAGTGCTAGGGGAGGAGGAGGAGGGAAGGGGCTACTGCGTGTGTGCGCATGCGTGGGCAAGTCATAAAAATGACTTGTCCTAAATGCGCACACAGCTGCTGCCCTCCCTGCCACGCTGACGCTGCTGCTATCTGCCAGCCTGCCACTCACTGCTGCAGGCCCGCCCCCCACCAGTCCTTCCGCGATGATGTCCGTCCCGACCGACCTCAAATGCATTTGCATTATTAATGACTGTACTGTCGTAGGCACGGCAGTGTCGGTAATGGGTATGCGCAGTGTCAGACAGTGAGTGACACAGTCAGTGACGGTCGTCCATGGCTAGTGGGGCAACGCCCCAACGCCCCCAATGGACGAACCGCCACTGTGTACGTATATCTAAAAGTTGGGTGCAGATTTGTTTCACTAAAGTTAGCATGACCAAAAGGTCTTAAGCTTTTAGGCTTCCCCGTTTAACTTTAAATGTGAAAGTTTGTTTGCTTTGCATATTCTCCTCTGCAGGTGCAGTTTCAAAGGCTTCATTAGTTAGGGAAAGGAATATTGTAGAGGTAGCGAGGTATGGGAAGAAATCGTTGGCAAGAAAGAGACATGCTAACAAAGTAGGAGACTGACTCCCATGGCTAAAACGAAAGCTCAAGGATGCCCTGATGTTCCAATTTGGAGGTGGGAGAATCGAAGGAAGTAGCCAATTTCTACTTTGAAGATGATGGAATGTTATTGGAGATAATGACGGAGATTTTGTATGTGTTAATAGGTGTTTGCATTTTTAGACAGCAGACGCCCTTACACTTGGAGAAGTACAGACCTCTTGCTTTATTTCTCATGGTGTGGCTTTATGTTGGACTTTCCGCATGACTTGTTGAACTTGTACTGAAGACTCTATTGTGCTGACACCTTTCTTACTTCCCTGATTTAAATAAGGTTTCTCTGATCCCTTTTTTATAGTAGGGCTTAATAGATTTTCTTACACATACTCATGTATAGGCAGGAGGATCAAAACTTGCAATCTAATCATAAGATTCTGCTTCTCATCTTCTGAATTGCGGGTGTTATTGAGGATACATTTAGTTTGATGCTTTGGATTTCCATTAGTAATTCTGTATTTCTACAATCAACATTTCATTTTTGGCAGTGTAATAACATAGCATCAACAAAAACAGAGTTCTAAACTCTGTTTTTGTTTGCGCTATTTAAAACTGTCAAAAATAAAATGTTTAGGCATGTCACATGCTCTAATTTACCCCTCCAAGAATTAAAGAGAAGGCGTTAACCTTTGATAGCAGAGGTAATGCTTTGAGGGGGAGATTGGAGAGAGAGAGAAGGAGTGCATGACAGGTACAATCATTTTATTTTTGACAGTTTTACAAAACTCTAAATACGGTTTCTGCATGCAGGAATCGGGAGGCAGGAGACTAGCTTTGAAAGTGGTGGTCTCTCACCTGAATTAGGAGGGTTGGCATGTATGTTTGAGGCACACATCCTTTGCTTAAAGTGCAGGATATGTCAATGTGAGTTGTGTTGCACTGCAAGCTTCGGCCTGCACCCACTACATTTCCTTAAAGAACAGTTTGAGACACAAGGTTAAAGTCCCAAGAAATGATTAGTTCATCTGCTGTGGCTTGCGTCCCAATCCTCAGGTTAACATGGTCATTTTGAGTTTGGACCGAGGCTAAATAAACAACAGGACCATACCGTATGCTTCTTTAGTCAACTCGCTGCATTGTCTAATGTAGATGTAAGCCGCCACCGCAAGGTACCGACTATTATTTCTGTACAGCATTCAAGTCAGCAAGTGACAGCACACACTGGGATGGGCACGCAATAATTTACTTATATCATCTGAAACGGATTTATGTTTCTGATGTCTGAAAGTCATGTGAATTATGCGATCTGCATGCACGAAGAGACCGATTTTGCGTTAAATTGTTCCATATATGGCAGTACTTTTTAGGTTCAAGTTGTTATGCATATTATGTGTTTGGAATTTGTTTGGAATTAATCATTCCAACTTGTATGCTGATCTCCTTTTATAGTGAAGGATGTTTATACGCACAGGTGCAGCAACTTAGCCTTGCGTTATTTTTCCCAGCTTTTATAAAAGGAAAATTGCTAAGTTGCCAGACTAGGCTTTTCTTTTCTTAAAGTACATAAATTATATATATACATTTTTTTTTTAAAAGCCAATATGGGAAATTTACATGGACTTTCACCCTCCCCCAGACCTTCCAACCCCACCCCCTAAAGTTGTTTGTAGTCTCCAGGAAAACCTAAAGAATAGAGGAGTTGGTTCAGCGCATTCAGTAATTAACCACTGCTTTTGAAGAGAAGAAATTCCTTCAATTAATATACTTTATCTCACTATAGCTCAGAAGCTCAAACTGTGGTTTTCAACACACATGAGGAGGCAATTATGCGCTGAAAAAACACTTTGTCTCCGTGCCTAGTATTGTGGTAGAGAAAGACAATTTTTGATGCTGTACCAACAGACCAGTGAATAGAATGAGCAATATATTGCCGCCCTACGAATATTGGTTGCAAGTACCATAGCTATGTGGATCAGATGATCAGAAACTAAGTAGTTTGCCATTGTTTTACAAATAAGTACAAGAGAAACGTTTGGCTTGAAGAAACCTTACTTTAGCACAGACTATTGCAACTGCACAATATATTCAGCAGTCAAGCAATTGTGAAAGAATTGAATCAACAGGAAGGAGCACAATTTTCATCCAACATAAATATGGTTTCTAAAGAGAAATATAATTATGCCGACTCAAAAAGGATGGCTGGAAAATGTGGACAAAGAGATCTAAAAGTTAAGACAAACGTTGTGTGTGCAAAGTGTGGATATGACCACCAGCACTGCAATGTGTGTGGACTACGGGACACTTTGGCAGAATGTGTAGGAACAAGTAAAGACAGAGGGTGTATGTTGTGGAAGATAGGGAATGAGTTGAAGGGAACATGGACAATTTAGTTCTTATGCTTAAGTGCAAGAGTGATGACAAACCTATGTGTGTGATGATTATTCAAAACAGAAATGTAGCATGCATGTTGGATTCTGAATCCCTTATCACCATAATAGGCAGAGCTTTATTTTTGAAGGAGTGATCTGACAAAGTTAAAGGAGAGTGATATTAGACTGGATGCATATCAGAAGAGCCACATTATTTTGGATGGGCAAGATTATTGTCAAGGGATGGAGTATGTCTAGTAGACCTTATGTGACAGAGGATGGTGATTACATAATAGGCAAGCAGCATTTAAAAGCTTTACATATGAAGTTTGACCCATGTTCTGTGCCACAAGTGTCCACAGGAGATATTTCTGACCCTACTGAGGTTATTTTGGAAACTGCAAACAAGCGTTTGATGGTGCACTAGGGATGTTAAGCAGTTTTCACAATATGATCAAACAAATTGAATTTGGTGCCTGTAAAGACAAGGTATGTGACATTCCCCTGACCACTAACCATGAAGTAAATGATATTGTAAATACATTGTGCACAGAACGAGTGAGAGAGCCAGTAGAGTCATCCTAATGGCTATTCATTGTAGTGATTACCAGGAAAAGAAATAGGGAAGTTCGGTTGTGTGACTCCAGTTCATTTAGCACCATCAGCTGAGATCTTTACCAGCTCAGCCCATCCTTCCTGCTAATTCAAGCCCATTTAACCCTCCACACCTGGGCAAATTTTTTAATTCCAACTTGTGACAAGATGGATGATTTTTTCTTTCCCAGTTTCAGCTCAAAGGTAAGTGTACTTGGCATGGTTTTTATTGGGGGGCGGGAATATGTGCTACTGGGATTTCTTCTGTACTCTATGGATGTGGTCTGCTTATAGGAGTTTTTTATGTGGGTTCGGGTACAGAAGAAGATGATAATGGACATGATAGAACGTTGAACTGAATACCGATACTTTCAATTAAAAAAAAGAATTCATTGCTTCTCTTTTTTTTTGCCGCCCAAACCAGCTACCTATCCTTCACCACCTCATCCAACAAAGAATACATGAAGAATACCGCAGCTTATAACAAGTCCCTTATTGCAATACTTGTGTCACAGATGGAGTCTGTTTAATAAACACAAAAATACAGAAAAAACAGTACAATATGCATCCTGACTGTTTAGCTATTGCAATAATCATGGTAAATGGGAGGACCTAAGTAAAAGGGCATCAATAAAAATTGCTCTTTGCAAAAAAATGGGGGGGGGGGGACCAGATACCATAATAATAACAAGCACTGGCAAAGCCAATACGTTTGGTCTTGTCAGTCTGTGGAATGGTAAATGTGTTGTTGTTACAAGCATGATTCAAAAATGAAAGGATCAAATGAAAACAAGTAGCCACCTAAACATAACTGCCATGTGAATAAAAATTAAGAATGTAAAAAAACATTCACTGATGTGGCCATTCCACTACTAAGCATCTCTGTTGTGTCATGCATTTATTATTATTAGTTGTTGAAGAGGCAAGAATAACTATCTACCTAATCAAGCACTGAACTCGCAGACAGTTACAATATTACGTAAAACACTTTAAAAAAAAGAGACCCATCTAACTTGGCATCCAATGTGAAGGCAAAATCAAAAGCCGGTATTTCATATTGATATAAACAATAAAATAAAAAGTACAGCTTAAACCAGCTTTGTCACTGAAGAGAAAGAAGCTGTTTTATGTAGATATATAGATGTGCATAGGCTTTGTGCAGTTACTCAAAGTGAAGGGAGTCAATGGGTAAAGTAGGCTGATCCACTGTACCTTGCTGTATCCTGCACTGGGAGGAAGCGAACTGTTAATGATAATTTAACAGACCAATGGATGAATCCACCTGACAAAAAAATCCCTCCATGTGTCAACTCTATGTATGTATACTATATATGATTTTGTTTTGGAAAAACAATAGACTGGTGTGACAGTTAAAGCTGTCTCAAAAAGCAGAGCTCATAAAGATATAAAATGCTAAAAAAAAACATTAGAAAGTTAAGCATTGATCTTCAGCTGAGGGACTAAAGTGCACATCTTTTTAGGCAGATGTGCGCATATGATGTAGCAAAATGTCTTCATTTACAGTGCAAGAGATCCAATGGCTTGAGTAGTTCGACCCAGTGCCCTATTGTAGAGGATGTGGTTGGTGTAAGTAAAATGTGAACAACTGTAGGACAGACCAGTGAATTAAGAGGTGTGACCCAGAACACCTCTCTTTATTTCCATGCATTGTTTTCTAGTCAGTGAAGCTTACGACAACGCTAAAGTTGTTTCTACAGCAGATCTAAAATGTGTGACCTATCAGCTGCTGTGCCTTTGTTTGCTTTCTTTATATGCTCATACAGCTGTGCATGTCTAGTGAGTATAGCAGAACTACGAGCATCAGCTTGCAAACAAAAACAACTATTTGAAATCTTGATAAATGACTGGACAATTTAAATTATCTATCAAGGTGCTCACAATACTGCAAACGACAACAAGGAAATGCATAGCCAGGTTTATACAATACATAACCAGGTCTATACATTGTCAACACCTTTTGAAAGGCAAAGCTGAGTGTTCCCACCACTTACAAGATATCAATATAAACCAGTAAAACATCCTTGGGGAAAAATGACTCACTGATGTCTAATAAAACTGTGTCAAGGGTATTGGACTGTAGGTGAGTTTTTCCTAATTAGAAATAACGCCTAAATTAGACATGGTTCAGTTAGGTTGACTTGCACTAAGTTTTTGCAGAAAAATTGCAGTATAACAGTGCATGTATAGGTCTCTCTTTCTCTCTCTCTATCTGTGCTTGTTTGTTTTTCAATTACAGTAAAATCATCGAAAAAGAAGGCTAAACATTGGTGCCTGCATTGTATTATTTGTGCTTTGTTGAGGAAGCAATGTTCAGGATGTTCCTTTATTCTGTAACTTTTTACGGGTTCCTGTTGATGTGGCTTCTTTACCCTGAAACCTTATAAAGACTGCTGTATTTTGGAGGTGAGCTAGTTCTTTTTTTGTTTTCTTACAGAGCAGACTATGCCAGTCTGTTTATTTGCTTTACACTTAGACTTCTTTTGGCAGTCTAACTGCGCAGACTCTGGCCTAGCCTGTTTATTGATTAGTTCTTGTTTTGAGTTTTCTTCAGTTTCACCTTATGTTAGTCCTCTCACAGAACGACTTTGACTATTTTGATTAGGATTAACTGATCAACTATCTGATTACTTTTTGATTTCTGTAATTATCATAATTTTAAATAAGCCTATGAAATTTAACCTGGAAGAATCCTGTCTCATAAAGGTTTATGCTCGTTAGCCTTGGACTAAGTCTTACGAAGACTCACAAGGCGTTACAAAGATTCAGACAGTTGTGATCCTGCACATTGACAATCTTAATTAGCTAATTAGAGCATCAACAGGGCATTCCTACTGAGCGATGCATTTTAATGAATTTCACTGGCATAATTACCAATGAGTTGTTAAAAACATCTGACTTGAGATATGGCATACTATGAACAGCAAGACGCACACATTGTGAATGAACAAACTGCTTGAACTGTGAGCCAGGAAACCATTATGTTTGAGTGATTGTCTGAACAGCTATATAGTGCTGTGTAACTGGCTAAAACACAGCAATGTTACAAGAATGCGCTGAGAAGAGGTGGGAGCACATCTGGACTGCAGCGACAAATATAATTCCATTCTTGCGGTAAATTCTCATCTCTTAAAATTATTATGAATTAGAGTAATGTCAGTTTAGATTAGAATAAGTATCAGTACACACAGGCAGTGGAACAGGCTGTGCAGTGGGTAATAGCTCATTTTGCGCCGAGAAGAGGCTGCTAACCTTTCTAGTGCTCACTAGTAAACAATCAACTAAACGCAATTGCACAACTCAAGTAAAATGGAGTTTACAACAAGATCATTAGGTGATAGGCATGTACATCGCAGCCCTAAAACCGAACTGTGTATGCACCGGTTTGAGGAAGCAGAGTCAACAACTGGGAGCATGTACCCCTACTTTTCCATGGCCGCAGTACACAATCATCCTCTCGCTGACACTTACGGCGCTGTACAGGATTCACAACCAAGGGCTGTAAGCTGTTGAAATGTGGTAAAAGGCTCTTTAGGACAAGAATCAGCTGCCTGCAGTAATGCCCTCTGTCCCTTTCAATCAAATGTTTCATTGGGTTTTGAAAGGAATGGAATGAGAATTTGCCTAGCCTTCGTGCTGGTAAGTTCCAATTCTATTAAGGACTCGGAGGCGAGGATTATGCCTTCTTCCTTCGCTTTATTACTACACACAGCAGCAAGAAAAACAACAAAAAACGATATTTCCCATGAACACTTGGGAAGCAGAAAAGTCTGAACAATAGTCCTTCGTTAGTGTCAGCACTTCGGCAGCTCCCATCATGCACCGCTGCTGCTTCCGCTTCCGCTTCCTCTTCCTCTTCCTCTTTCTCTTTCTCTTTCTCTTTCTTCGCGCGAAGCCCATGTTCCAGCATTCTCACGCATCCTGTTGGGACCATCAATCCCTGCAAAAACCGCAATGTCAGTTACCGACCAACTACTTAGCACAACTTAAGGCACATGGCAAGAGAAAACAGTGCAAAGCAATTACAGCCAGAACAGCAGAAACATTCCATGAAAGAGTTACTTACATTCCATACGGGGAGGGTCCACTTCTAGGAAGTCATTGGGAGGGATAATCCTCGCCTCCGAGTCCTTAATAGAATTGGAACTTACCAGCACGAAGGCTAGGCAAATTGTCATTCTATGGCAGGACCGGAGGCTTCGGATTATGCCAGTTCAAAGCTTGTCGACAACTAGACTAGCCACTTCCGGCTTGAAATAAAACCTCTTAAAGGTGGAATCTGACGACCAATTGGCCGCTCGCATCAGATCCTCCAACCTAGCCCCAAGGGCAAACGCTTTAGAGGCCATTGCCCCTCTCGCTGAATGAGCACCAAATTGCTTGGTATCAATCCCCGCCTCCTGCATCACCCAACGCACCCACCTGGCGATTGTTGGGGAAGAAACAGCCTTGTACGGTTTTCGTAGGGCAATGAGAAGTTGTCTTTCGCCCGGAGGGCGAGTGTCATCAGTCATATCCTCATAAGCACGGAGGCACTGCACTATACACAGTTTAGGGGAATCTGGAAAGGCCGTGTATGAAATAACCCGTGTGTGGGACTTAGTCCGCCTACTCACCGTGAAAGACACCCCATCGGGGGAAAAAACTCTGACAGTAATGTCAAGAGCTCGTACGTCCGAGACCCTCCTGCAGGATATCAAGCACAAAAGCATTGCCAACTTAGCTGTGAGTTTCTTACGAGAAAGAAATCTATTTGGCTGCCAAGACAGAAATAAGTTCAGAACCCTATTCACATCCCAAAGGACAGAATACCGTGGTTCGGGAGGCAGCGAGAGGGGGATCCCTCTCAGAAGTCTGCACACCAAGGGGTGCTCCCCAACCAGGGAACCCTGCACAAGGTCGTGACCAGCCGAGATTGCAGAACGGAAAGTGTTGATTGACCGATAGGCTAGGCCATCTTCCGCCAAACCGGCCAGGAAGTTAAGAACGTGGACTACATCTGCCCCCACGGGATCAAAACTCGGTCGCACACACCAGCGAAGCCATCTATGCCAGGCTGCTCGGTATCTCCTGGTCGTGCCATCAGCCCATGTCTTGGAGAGCAGATCCTCTGCTTTCCCCGAAAGGCCTTGGAGTGTCCAGCGATGCCGGAGATCCTCCAAGTCATCAGCCTCAGCGATCCCTCCTGGACCAACCGGTGGGGAACCCCGTCCAGAGTGAGCAGAATGTGAGGAGAGTGGGGGAGTAGGATTGGAAAATCCCAAGAAACTTCCAGAAGAACCAGAAACCAAACTTGAGACCTCCACCATGGTGTGATCAACACCACCTCTGCCAACTGTCGACACAGCAAAGCTGACACTCGCATTATCATTGAAAAAGGAGGGAATGCATACCCCCTCTCGTCCGACCAATTCTGGAGGAAAGCGTCCGTTGCCTCCGCCAACGGATCCGGGCGCCAACTGAAGTACCTCAGAAGCTGATGATCCAGGTGCGACGCAAACAGGTCCACTGTGAAGGGACTCCACCTGGCCGCCAACAACGAGAACACCTGAGGGTCCAGCTTCCACACGCTGGCATCCAGAAGGTGCCGGGAGTGCCAATCTGCCACTTCATTCTGCCGACCCGGCAGATACTCCGCCATGACCGACACCTGATGGTCCAGGCAAAAGTGCCAAAACTCCCTCGCAAGGTCCGCTAGCGTTTTGGATCTGGTCACCCCAGATGGTTGATATATCGGACCGCCGACACGTTGTCCATCCGTAGAAAGACACACGATTGCACTCGTCCAACACTGGACCGCAAAGGACCCCGCTAGCAACTCCAAGCAATTGATATGTAACGATTGCTCGTGGGCGGACCAGGCGCCACCTGTGGAAAAATCTCCGCACCTGGCACCCCAGCCAGATCGACTGGCGTCTGACTCGATAACTATGTCCGGGGCTGATCCAAAAATCGCACGGCCATTCCAGGCCTCCATGTGCGTCAGCCACCACTGCACCTCGTCCCTCACTTCCTCCGACAGAGGAATCAGCTGAGAGTAGGTCAGGCCGTTCCTTAGGTGATATGTCTTCAGACGCTGCATTGCCTGATAATGAAGAGGGCCTGGGAATATGGCCTGAATCGAAGATGACAGAAGACCCACCAAACGCGCCAAGTGGCGCAGGGATATGAGAGGCTTCGCCAGGGTCTGGCGTAGCACGTGTCTGGTCTTCGCCATCTTTCTGGCAGGAAGACTCAATGTGGAAGACACAGAGTCTATGTTGAACCCCAAAAAGGTGGCACACTGGACGGGAACCAATGGGACTTCCTCTCGTTGATAACGAAGCTCAGTCCCTGAAGCAGGTCGACTGCAATCTGCAGTTGGGGAACTAGCCGCTCTGGACACTGGTCCATGAACAGCATATCGTCCAGGTATACGATCATTCTCATACCCCGTGCCAGCAAGGCCTCCACCGCCGGACGCAGCACCTTTGTGAAACACCATGGCGCCGAGGAGAGCCCGAAGGGCAGCGTGGTGAATTCGTAAACTTGACCATCCCACCTGAACTGGAGGAAACGACGGTGAGGAGGGAAAACCGGAACCGCCAAGTAGGCGTCTTTTAAGTCGAGCCTGACCATCCAATCGGACGGACGCAACACATCCCTCAAGAGGTGAATCACCTCCATTTTGAAATGGCGGTAAACCAGCCACTTGTTGAACTCCCTCAAATTGATGACCGGACGTCGGCCCCCGTCGACCTTGTCGACCAAAGAGAGGTTGCTGAGGAAACCCCCGGGATGCTGGCGCGCGCAGCAGATCACCCCTTTGTGGAGGAGGGCGGAAACCTCTTCGCGCACCAAGTCTGCATCTTGCTGCGAGAAAGTAATGGGGCGGGGACGATGCAGCTGACACGGACGACCATGGAACTCCAGCTGGAAGCCCTGGACCGTCTGCAGCACCCAAGCATTGCTTGTAAGGGAAACCCATGCTGGGAAAAACTGCGCCAAGCGCCCCCCTACCCACAAACTCGCTGAGGGTAGCACACTCACCTCTTCCAGTACACTGTTGCTGGCCTCTTTGGCCCCCGCGGCCACGGAATCTCTGTCCCCTTGTCGGGTAGAAGTTGTTGAATCAGGCGTTGTCTTGAAACTGACCGCGGCCGGAGCCTTGCCTCCGATCGGACCTGTTGCCACGACCGAACGAGCGGCCCCTGCCACGTCCGGCCCTCTCAAAAACCCGAGGGGCAAAAACTTTCTTTATATTGGACTGTGCTCGATCCAGAGAAGTGAATGTGGCCACAAATTTGCCGAGCTCCTTAATGAAAGGGTCCCCGAACAGTCCCCCATGCGCCACTGCGCCAGCCTCAGAAGAGGCGAGGTCACCCAGCTTAGGGTCGATCTTAATCAATAGCGACCTCCTTCTCTCAGTAGAGAGGGCGCAATTCGCATTGCCAAGAAAAACAATGGCCCACTGCGCCTAATTGGAAAGGACCTCCGGGGATATAAGATCCCCCGAGACCTTGGCCTCTTCGGCCATGTGCAGAATCTTAGTCATGGGACCCACCGCATCTAACAGCTTGTCCTGGCAGGTACGCCAGGACCTATCTATACCCTTCCTAGGGTTCTTGACAAATTTAGCCAAAAACGTTGCCATCTTCGGGTCAATATCGGGGTCATCCCCACCTGACTGCTAAGGTGGGGCGTGGACACTCCGCTCTAAGGCGGTTGCGTGGGTCCTTATCCACGGGCTTTCGCAAACGGTTCGCCACATACTGGGCCACCTTCTTCCCGGGAACCCAGTCCGAAGACCGGGGGTGGACTATATGGTCCGGGTCCAGCATGTCCGAAGGGCCCCCGGAGGCAGCCGCTTGGGACGGAAGCCACGACCTAGAGGAGCAGACCTCCTCATCCGTATCCGGAGAATCCCCATCCTCCTGTGGCTTCGGGGACATAGTGCGCGGGGTCGGTGGTGGAACCTCCATCGGGGGCGCAGGGGTGGGATGAGACCCCTCGCGCGCCATAAAGGCGCTTTTAACCCAAGCAAAAGTCTCAGAGTCAACCCCTTCAGTACAAGGCTTCTTATTAGAAGGGGGAGGGTGAAGGCGCCGGGGCAGGAATGAGGGCCGCAAGTTTCGCGTACGCCTCATCCATTCGCGCTGTGAGGCGCTGCTCTAGGGGAATCATGGCCTGATCAACTGCCCTAATAAATGGCGTCATCCACCGCCAGGTAAAAATCGTCATCCCAACTGGCGTTATTCAGAGTGTCCTCCTCTGGGTACTGGCCTTGGTCCCCCTGCATCATGAGGTAGGTTAGGCTCCGCAGGGTATCAGAGATATGGCACAGCAATTAAACAAGGACCCTCACGGGTACTAATTTCAAACTGGGAGGGAGCCCAGAAAATGTGGGGGCACGAAAGGCACACAATTTAAGGGGGGCTAGCCCAGGGGACGCTGCAACCCTTCAATTTACAGGGCACCACCCGGTAAAGCGTCCCACCGCACCAACAGACTGGTGCTTATTCCGACCCCTCAGGGTGTAAAGAAGATGAAATACAACCTACACAGGGCGTTCCAGTCAGGGGGAAAACCTAATTTTGCGACCCCAAAGGGGTGTCTGACTGGTTGGCAAGGGACCAGACAAGCCTCCTGTGCAAACGCGCGAAAAACGCTTTGAAAAGCGTTCCTCCGTCGCGCTGGTCACAGAGGGAAAAAGCTCGCCCCCTAGCGGTGGGAGGACCACACCGCGCGGTCGCTGGGCACAAAATCGCGTGAGGAGCGCTAAAAGCGTCCCGCTATAATCAGGGGATTCTAAAAATAAGGAAATATGTCAGTGCTAGCCAAAACACCACACCGCTAAAACCACAGGCCCCAAAACCCAGGAGAGAGAGCAAAAAAACACTTAACTTGCTGCTGAGCAGCGAAGAAAGAGGAAGAGGAAGCACCAGCGGTGCATGATGGGAGCTGCCTGAGTGCTGACACTAACGAAGGACTATTGTTCAGACTTTTCTGTTTCCCAACTGTTCATGGGAAATGTCGGTTTTTGTTGTTTTTCTTGCTGCTGTGTGTAGTAATAAAGCGAAGGAAGAAGGCATAATCCAAAGCCTCCGGTCCTGCCATAGAATTGTTAAATGCTGCTGCCAGTCTGTGGGTCAACCCTTCGCTGCATAGGTCATTATACCTAGTAAAAATGCACCAGCAGCCTAGACCAACCTCAATGCACCTTTCACATGACTTTATGTTGCTATCAATTATTACGTCCTGCAGGGCAGTGTTGATCAGCAGCCACGTTCAAAGCTAATTTGTGTAATTGTTATAAAAGCATTCTGGATTGTCAACTATTACATCGCTGAGTAGAAGTTTTTCGTTTAATATAGCACACATTTAGCGTGAGGGCGTTTTACATGAGCAACAGATTGAACTACACAACGTCATATCTACATTTTGTTTTAGGCACAGGGAGATTAAGTGATTTTCCCATAATTGCAGGTCGTTGAGCCGACGCCAGGACCTAAGCCTAATTCCAAAGTCAGCAGCTCTGACAGGTTCTGCATGGTCAACACCAACTCCAGCACATCAGCACCACGGTTTAGTTTATGTTTGAAATGAAAGAACTAAGGGCTGGAGGGGGTACTTCGTCACAATAGCAACATAGTACCCTCTACACCAAACTGAAGTTGTGTCTGCCTCCTTTAAAGTTGGGCTTAACTTAAGCATGTCAGCGATGGAGACACATTTGTTTCTGGTGCTGACCTACTTCTCCGATAGCCCAATGGAGTAAGGGAAGTTGGAGGTTTACCTATTTCTCCGCCCGCCCTATTTAGAGTGGACAGACAATGGCCAGTTTTTACTTTCAAACACCACCATCCAAAACTTAGGGGTAATTGAAAGCAAACACAATTAACACCCTGGCCATGGTCGAAAATTCCAATGGGACGCGATCATTGCTTTTTTTATTTTCAAAAAGAAAATTCCACTTTGGAATTTTGTTTTTGAAAAAACAAAATGAAATTGAAACTGCCCCATATAGCACCATTATATTGATAGAGCTAATGGAGCAAGGATTCAAGATCAAAATCCTGATTAACTGTACTAATCGGTAGAAATGGAAAAGAAAACGAAATTATTATGCACACACAAAAATACACGTAGGAGAAAAGCTTTATGCATGCTTAAATAACGAAGAATAAAATGCAATGCAACTAAATCACGCTTTAAACTGGAAAATGCTTTTGCGCATGTGCAACCTAAGATTAAGTAAACAGTCATGCGACTAACTCGTACTGAGAGGGAAAAACTCTCACACATGCGTAGAAACTAATAATTGAAGCCTGGTGGTACCGCATGCTTGGCATATGCTTGCTCAAATTTTAAGAGAGCTATTGCTGCTAATGCTTTTGCTTAATGGAAAAGATAATAAAATGGGACAGAGTAGAAGTTGGTGGTGAACAGTGAAGATCACATATTTGAGAAATTAACATCTGTTTATGATTTCTTTATTAATAGTTTACGTTTGGGCCTATTGACATAGGCAAAGAAGAAAAGATGGCGGCGAAAAATGGAGGAAAGCTGAGTTTGTGCAGTGTATATAATGTGTAACCCGCTGACCGAGTGTCGGACAGGCTGCCAAGAGCCAAGGACAAAAGCCATGAGAACTATTTTCAAATGTGGAACTACATATGAATTTGTACTTGATTTGTTACATTAGATATGTGTGAGAGGAAACGGGATAGAAAAATAAATATGCTAAATGGGAAGGGTTTGTTAAACAAAAGGGTTCATTAAGAAAGAGCATATGTCAGCGTGAGGTGATGACAACTCCCCTGCCCCTGGTCAATCCAAGTTTGTATTCCATCATGAATTGCAACTTTTGAGGGTGGGACATGCAGAAATAAAGACTATAACTAGAGTGACTTAAGAGTAGTAAGTTAGATGATGCTGCTGAGAAAGATACGAGATGCTCGGATGCGAGATGAGAAGCTAGAGAGGCGAGAACTGCTGCTAATGAGAATAAGAGAGAGAAGACTGGGAAGATTCATACCTGAATGACAACCTGATTAGATCGAAGATTCTGGAAGAATATCGAGGAGGGAGAGAGTGTGAGAGAGAGATGCGCCCTGTGCGTCGGTTTTATAGAGCAGTCTATTAAGTATTGCCCTGTCCTAATTCTGTCCTATAGTCTTTGTCTCCTGATCCCCCATCAGGTGACCTCCACCAGCCCTTCTGGCCAGAGAGTTGGTTTCCGTTATCATTTTGGTTAATTATAATTCTGTCACAAATTTGCATATCATTTTGCAAATGTATGAATTATTGTGCCTTTTGTCTCTACATCTATCCACTCTAAATCCATTGATTCGTTGAATGAGTCTGTGATTTTGAATGTACTTTGCTAAATGAATTTTTCTTTCCCATGAAAGTTGATGGAGTTTGCACTGTGAATTTGTACTAATGAGCGTTCATTTATTGACCGAGATTCAGATAAAATTCATTGAATCTTACCCAGCGTCTGTGGTTATTTCGCTGAAATCTGTAAGTTAGTTAGTTAAATTGTTAATAGCATCATCAACTACTCAACTAATGGTCCATCGACCAAAGGAAGAGTGTTGATCTGTGAAGATTAGTTAGTCTCAAATGTTATTGAGCCTGTAATCAGGATTAAAGTGAAGTATAAAACTTGATTCCCTCCAGTGAAAAACCCTGCCAGGGAAAGTGATGTGTATATGGGACCAATTGGAAAATGTTCATGATTGTGAGGTGTTCATCCCTGACATGTCGCTGGATCAGAGCCACATGGCACACTTTCAATGCAAAGAACCGCTGTGATGGTGGTTCCTGGCAATGTAAGAGCTGTCCACTGGGCAGCCCTGAGGAGTAAAACAGAGTCAAATCACAGCTTGATTTTTTTTAATATATATATTTTTTTGTTTTAAATCAAACAACACAATTGTAGGCAATATCAGGATAAAGTTGCATTCAGAGTAACATGCAATGAGGTTTAACTATAGTTGAGGGTTATCTCACACATCTGACAGGTATTTGTATCATAATAAACCACACTCCATAGGAGCTGCCAATCATGAATCGCTGCAATGCAAGATGCTAGCTCATTTGCAATAAACAATACTGTCAATGTCTTATAAAAACAACTCACCCTCTTGTCATTAACCTGACATTGCGAAATGCAATCTCCCTCCCCTCCCTCTTATCCCATCCCCCTCCTCATTGGTGTATCAACTGTACGTGATTACTGGTGGTAACAAGTCCCAGCTGTGTCGGCATTAATCAAATACAAAACATCAAGTAATGACACAATTCTCTGCTGTCAGAAGTAGCTCCAAAGCAGATAACCAGTGTGCTCATCCCCCTAGAGTAATGTAGTCCCTCAGGGCGGTGCATCTAATTCTGGCGGGCCCGATTCTACATCAGAGTCCGTATCTGGGATTTTTAATAACTGTACTAGCGCCTCCCAGGCCTTCGCCATCTCTAGCACCTTGTCACTATTAGCGCGGGTCGCCAACTGCAATCTCGTAGTCCCCTCACATTCTGCCCATTTAATAAGCTCGCCATCTCTGAAAACTAGGACCCTTAATGGCCTTCCAGTGAGCCGTAATTTCCCTCTTCACCAGCAGAAGCCCCAAGTCTATAAACGTACACGTTATCTTATTCTTAGAGGTGTGCAGGTACCAGTGCAGCAAACAGAGGCCTATAGTGGTTTCTATATCTCTACTTATGACATCTTGCAAAAGTGTTACCACCTACTCTCAATATGTCCCAAGCTGAGGACAATCCCACATCATGTAGCAGAAATCGGCTCCCTCCGTATTACAGCGCGGACACACTGCTGAATTCACATTAAAATATTTATAAATTTTTACTGGTGTAAGATAAGCTCTGTGGAGAATAAAAAAGTGCACCAATTGAAAGCGTGCGTTCCTGGTGCTTTTCCAGGCGCGCTCCACCAGTCCCGCTCACGATTTCTCAGGGCTGTCCATGCCTAAGTCCTCCTCCCATTTTTTGGAAGCGATATCAGTGGGGTTAGTCTCTCATGCGTCCTTCGCTGGTACAGGCACGTAACCGCCTTAATGGTGCCAGCTGCTAGAATTACGTATTGACAAGCCATTGAGGTTGGTGGTTCTCTGAGCCCTTCCAATGTGCTTGGATGGCTGTTATAAGCGCCAAATGCAATAAGTATTCCCCAGGGGCCAAATCATATCTGTCCTGCAATAGCTCATAAGGAATTAAAGCACCATCTTCATAGAGATCTCCCTAACGGCTAGGGCGCTCGACCTCGGACCTGCGGATCTGGGTTCGAGTATTGGTAACGACACCAAAACCTCCTGTGATTCTGGGCAAATCACTTAATCTCCCCGTGCCTAAAAAATGAATGTGTGTCCTCATGTAACGTAACTGGTGCTATGTAAAGCGCTCTGATACCAGATTCGGTTCGGGTCTAGTTCGCTATATATAAAACTGCAAAAAAAAAACACAAAAAAAACCCTCTCCGCCCAGTCAGTCCGTGCCACCCAAATACCACCATGTGGCAGAGCAGTGCACACTGCCAGCTGGATCTCAGGGGCAAACGGCCGCTATTTGTGCTCGCCGCTGACTTATGTTTCGGCAGAGTTTAAAAGTCCCCATCTCTCGAGTGAGAGAGGAGGCCGAGAGCGAAAGCTGCAATATTAATCTTGAAAGCGTCTGTCTATTAACCTGATTCCCCTTTACGCCGTCTGAGCCCCGAAATGTCTGTGTTACTGTCTGAGTAGGCCACTGCAACTGCACCGCTAAATAATAAGTTTCAAAGTCAGGGACCGCTAAGCCGCCCTCCAATCTCGGTCTCATCAACGTGTTCAGTGCCACTCTCCGTCTGCCCTTGGCCCAAAGGAACCCAACCACCATCGACTGAAGTTGCTTAAAAACAGAGGCTGGAATCCAAATAGAGGTAGCGTCCTAAAATAGTATAACAGTCTTGGGAGTGCTATCATCTTAAGAAGGGCCACCCGCCCAGCTACCGAGAGAGGAAGTGTGCCCCAAAACTCGATACAACCTTTAAGCCCCCTAATGGCCCTGCCCACATGGCCGTCGATAGGTCGGTTTGGGTATGGTAAATAAGAGTGCCGAGGTACATCATGCATTGACGCTATCATCGTATTACCTGTGTAATAAATGGACCTTCGGTCGTCGGCGCGGCAGGAAACAGACAAGTCTTGGCACAGTTTACCTTAAGGCCGGCAATCGTGCTAAGGTCCCCCAATACAGTCTTCGTGCCAAGAAGGGCGTCCTCCGTGTCAGACAAAAACATAAGGAGATCATCGCCATAAAGTGCAATATGATGAATTTGCTCGCGCACTTAGAGCCCCGGATAATGCAGGCCCGTCATGGCTAGGGCGAATAGCAATGGGGAAAGGGAGCAGCCCTGTCTTATTCCCTTACCCACGATACAGGCATCCCATATCATCCCACCCATCTTTACCCACGCTGTAGACCGTCGATACAAGAGAGCTGTCCAATCAATAAAACCATCCCCTAGGCCAAATTGCTGCATAACTTGAAACAGTTATGGCCACTCCAAGCTTCTCAATATCTATTGCCAATACAGCAGCAGAGACTTTGTGGTAGGTATCAGCATCTAAGATACTAGGAAGGCACTGTACATTCCGGGCCGTATTCCGGGTCAGTATAAACCCCGCTTGGTCCTTATGTATCAGTTGGACCATAAATGGGAACAGACGGGCCGCCAAAATCCGGCTTAGAATCTTATAATCCGTAGTCAACATTGACAACGGGCGATAGGCCGTCCTATCATGAGGAGGTTTCCCCGGCTTTAGCAGTAAATCTAAATGTAAATTGATACTTGTATAGCGCACTACTCACCCGCAAGGGTCTCAAGGCGCTTGTACGAATACCGCTGTGAAACCCATCCTGGCTTTTCCTGTGAGGTGTCCACTCCTGGGCACCCCCAAGGTGGAGGCCAGGCATCCTTAGCGTTGTGGGGGCCGTTTTGGAGATTAAGCAAGCTATTGCCCAGAGTTGCAAAGTGGGACTCCATGATTGGAATAGGCACCGAGGCGAGAATTATCAGGTCCGTGGAATTTTGAGCCCAAGACCCGCTGAGGCGGGGAATTGAACCCTGGTCCCGGGCTAGACCTCTGCATCAGGGTCTGCCGCTCTAACCATTGAGCCACACTTCTCCAGGTAAAGTTACCACCTCACGAGTAGTAGCCCTCCTTGCGGTATTATACAGTGTTACCAACCTAGGGGCCACGAGATCGACATACGTACTATAGAACTCCACAGGCAGGCCGTCCACCCCTGGGGTCTTTTTCCAGGCCATGTGCTTTATAGCTCCGCGGACCTCTCCTAAGGTGATGTCCTGACCCAACAACTCAGCCCGCTCCCTATCTAACGCTAGAAGATCCGCCGCCTCCAAGAACTCCTGAATGGCCTCCTCGCTAGGCGCCACCTTGCTCTGGTACAAATCAGTATAGTAGGTAAAGAACTGATCATTTATCCCCGTTGCGTGTAATGGACATCCCCATCAGGAGCATGAAGTTCCAGGATGCCCCCCCCCCCCCTTCGTGCTGGGTTAGCTAACCATGCCAATAATGCCCAAGATTTATCGCGCTCAGCATGACAACGTATATCATATTTTTTATAGTCGAAGCAGCGCAGCTGTTCAACCTGCACGGCAGCCTCTTCCCTCGCTGCTATTAAAGCTTGTTGTCGGTCTGGGTGTTTAAGCCTCTCTCTTTCAACTTCACGCAGCCTCTGATCCGCCCTCTCTAAATCCTGCAATAATACTCTACGTACTCCCAGCTTATGCGCAATGCAATGCTCTCTTATTACGCTCTTAAAAGCATCCCATTCCACTGCTATGGACAAGGTGGTACCAGTGTTGTCCCGAAAATAATTAGCAATGCCAGTCCCCACCACCTCCCGAAATGCCTGATCCTCCAATAGCTCAGGGCTTAAGCGCCATGTCGGGATTTTGGAGCGCCCCTGTAACAAGTTTACACCTAAAAGCTAGGGGTTATGGTCTGACAGCGTTCTGGTGAGATATTCGCTGTGCTGTACCTTTGCGTGTATGTCAGGAGAGCAAAGCATTGCATCCAGTCGAACATGGAGGTCGTGTAGTGCAGAGAAAAACGCATAATCCCGAGAGTTTGGGTGGTGCGCCCTTAAAGTGTCTACTAATCTCCATCTATGTTGCCAATCCCCCCTGATCCTTGAGAGGTTATGGACAGGTGCATCAGGGAGAGAGGGATGGGATCTATCCATCATTACATCCGTAACAGAATTGAAATCCCCACCCATGAGTACGGACCCGGTCAAAAATAGAGCAAATTTCGCAGACAATTGTGTAAAGAAGGACGATTGTTCCGTATTTGGAACATATATACTGCCAAGCATCACATCCCTGCCATTCAGCCGGCCCGCCACTAGGATATACGTCCCTCGGGATCTTTTAGTTGATGCGTGGGTTGGAAAGGACTCCCGCTCAGACCCATTTCAATACACCCAGCGCAAAGGCAGAATAAGTCATTCAAAAAACCAGCCCTCGGCACCTGCACTGCAATGCTGCGTCCTCTTTTTGCTCTATGTGAGTTTCCTGAAGGAAAGTCAGTTGGACTCCTCTACGCATGTATTTTATGCCTTTGTAACATGGTATGCATACCCCAAGCTATACATTTTAAGTCAGATATTGAACCCATTAAATTGTTCCACTCTGGTCATGAACAGCTCGTTGAAGAAAGTTACGCCAATACCTCCTGAACATTCTCTTATAACATAAAGAACAACCCCAACTCCCCCTACCCAGGACAGGCACTAAGAAACTAGCCCCCATCCAAACTAAACTGAAACTAACTTCCCTCTAGTGGCTACAGAGGAACAATGGAAAAGAGTGGCTGCAACCTGGTGGTTACCTTCAACAAGAGTACACGCTTGTGCCTCATTTAGTACTCTCTGCCCCAGCCCAGGAAGGCTTCCCGCCATTAGAATAAGGTAAACTCCCCCTCCCACCGCGACTAGTGAATTATATAACAGCAATAAAATAAACTGTACAGTGCAAGAGGACACAAAGGCAGGTACCTTCTCAATCGGGCCGGTAAAGGAAAGCGGGTTAAGCAAGCATGAATTAAGGTCATCAAACAATTTCGTCAGCTGTGCCTGGTGTGACATGTGGCAACTGTAAACTACTAGTTTGGAACCCATCTGTGTCTGTGTCCTCAGGAGTCTCTGTGCCAGCTCCCAATGACTTCTGATGGTCCTGGAATAGTTCCGACACCGCCCGCAGTGCCTCAGTCCTCTCCCTCTCCGTCTGGGAAGAGCTGGGTGTCTTCAGAGTGGCAGGGCGCCGCAGCGACCTCCGGTGGCGCTGAGGCAGCCGCTCCAAAGGTGCACGCTCCCCAGGCTCTGACCTGTTTTGTAAGTCTCGAGCCTGTCCCATGCCTCCTTCGGGTAATCACAAAAGTGCGTTGTGCCATCGAGGATAATCCGAAGTTGGGCCGGAAACATCAAAGAATATTGAAGTCCCTCATTCCTCAGAGCACTCTTGACGGCCAGGAAAGACACACAACGTCGTTGGACTTCCAACGTATAGTTCGTGAAAATTGAAACCTTGCTGTTATCTACCGTATAGGGCCCAGAGGTGCGTGCTGTCTGAAGGAGGAGGTCTCTGTCCTTATAATGGAGGAGTCTGGCCACTTCCGGACGTGGTGGTCGGCCCGGCGCCGGGCCGAAACTCAGTGAGTCCTTTCCAGCGTGAAGAACTGGGTCAGCCCCTCCAGTGCCACCTTGTCTCGGAGCCAGTCCTCCAGATACTGGACCATATTGGCCCCTTTCACTCTTTCCAGCAGACCCAAGACGTGGATGTTGTTTCTCCCGTTGCGCCCCTCAGCGCTCTCGGCCCTTTTCTCCAACACTAATAACCAATTGGAGACATCTCCCACTTGTTTAGCGAGGGATTTATGTGCCAGTCTCAGAGTTGCCAGAGATGTTTCGACCTGCTCCACTATATCCGCCAGCTTGGTATGCTTGGCCTGCAGCAGCCCCAACCCCACCGACACAGCAGCAATGTCCCGGTGTAAGGCCTCCCTTGTGTCTGTGATAGTCTGGAGTATTTGAGCCAGCTGCTGCTGCACTCCTGTTTCGACGGGCACGTCAGGCGAAGCCGGTCGCCGCTCCACCTGTCCCAATTCATCCTGATACGGTTGGGCCAGCACCTGTTTCCCTCTAGGCTTCCCCATTGTGCAGACTGGAGCTAGGACACCCCCTCCAGTCCAGGCCACTCGCCTCACTCTGCACTGTACCCCTTCGCCCTAGGCACTATACCAATGTCAATCAAAAGTTCACCCGCACTCTGTGTAGCCCGCATTGCCCGGGCTTCAAGGACTCCCAGAGTACTCTCCCCTCAACAGCGCCAACAACGATCCCAGCTTGCAGGTTGCTCCGGGCAAGAGAGCAGGCAGCGGCCCCGTCAGTAATTTAGAGCGGCCGGGTGACCCAGGTTGCCCCGCACCTCTGCTGCACAGTCAAGTTCTGACACCCGGTAGGTCTGTCTCCAGCAACGCAGGGCCCGAGTATGCTCCCCAAACAGCCGGTGCTAACAGGCAGTCCACGGGAGAGGTGAGGAGGGAAGTACCCCCCAGCCTCAACGTCCAGCTCTCCCCAGCACGTGTGGGAAATCACTCACTCGCAAACACCAACAGCGATCCAGGGTCCAGCCCAAGATCCTCCCGCACGGTGGTTAGTCCGACACGATCCAAGCCAAGGATCACCACCGAGCGGTACCATTATCCTGCGTCACACGGCCTGATTGCGCATGAGCTTCCGCATCGATCTCACCAGGGACCCGCCATGGTCGTCAGCGCCGCAGGGACCCCGTAGCACTCCTAAGCGTGTCCTCCTCAAAGCAATGCCAGCCCCGACCTCCCGGTCTCCGCCAATCAGGCTGCAGGGCTTCTCACCCAGAATCTTTCAGTAGCATGGCCGGCTTCTATCGCTCGGCGTCATCTTGAGTGCCTCAGCTGAAATCTTCTCGAGGCCGTCGCTGCAGTTAAACGCCCCGCTTCTGCCAGGCAGGGGCAGCATCAACTCCCCAGGTCTTCACTCCGCAGCTGGAGTCTCTGTGATGCACTCCCGAGGCCAGGGTCGTAGTTAGAGTAGATAATTAAATGGGCCAACACGGAGCTCACGCGTCCTCCGCCATCCGCCTGCAAGCCATGCCTCGTCAAACCATAGCTTGATGTGAAAATCAGTCCCTAAGTTATGCACAAGCTGACTTTTGGCCATCATTCATAATTAAGGTGCAATTATTCCCCAAACCAACTATTGCTGCTGGGAAGACCCAATCTGAAATTTGAAGAAAGAGCTGTAGCAAGTTACTCAACAGCCAATGAAATATCATGAAGGAACAAATTGTGCCTAATTTTTAGGCGGTAAAATAAGGATAATATGACATTCGATCTTGAGACAAGAAGCTTCATTATGCTCCTTTGAAACCAATTGAAATTTCCCGCATCACCTGTCTGTAGGTATATTTGCTGAAATGCCATACCTGACTGAATCTCTCCTCTCAGAAATTGCTGTTTTGTACGCTTTATTCTGGCGCTATGTGCTTGTGGCTATGGCAGTGACATGAGACTGCACAAGTACTGCCAGGAAGGCTCTCAGCACCAGTGCAATTTTCAGATGCCACACTGGTGGTGGAAGCCATAACCAATACTCTGTCTTCTTTGTGTGAGAAATAACGAACAACCCTGCCAAGTACCTTGCATCAGGCAGTAGACACATTTCAGTGTGGTGATCCGCATCACCGCACTGAAATGCATTGTCACGCATTTATGCCGCCTCCTCAGCAAGCCGGAGCAGAGCACTGCTAATTAGCACCACAATGACTGACCAAAGCTCTTAGCTGGCTGCACCGCATCCAAACGCTGCTTGTGGCAGGCTTGTGGGCAGGCGCAGCTGCCTACAGTGTAAAACATTCACCGACACTGTGGCGCGACATATTTGATTCACCTAGGATGCCATGAGGGTCATTGCCCAATCGCTACTACCGAGACAGCCTTCCAGGACACACGGTCTAAGAGACACACACCTATAGGCATCAGGCGGGCATAGCACAGTTTAACCTTGGAAGCCAGCACAGCCAGGAGCCCGCCGCTGCTACAGCTCCCACTGGGGCCCACCAGTGTAATGACCACCTGCAACCGACCCCTGACAGACTGTAGCTGCAACTGGAGTAGGGGTCTGGTCCCACCCTGCACTGCAGTCCAGTGCCTGGTGCCATGAATGCTGCGAGAGTCGAGAACTCTCTGGTGCAGCGCTGCCTAAGAGACGCTGCGACTGGCCCGTACCGTCCGTCATGTCGCTTGCTGACAATCAAGTGTCACTCACTGAACCTAATTTAATTTTCAAATTACTTGTAGATGAGCGCCGTGCGTCATTATTCAGCCAGCACTGCAAGTAAAGTTGCAGCTGCTGAGCTCTGCATTGCAGTCACTAGTCAGTCTGCGGCTGTCAGTCTACACAAAGTCGTAAGTGCCACTCATCTTATTTAATTCACATTTAGAGGAGCGTGTCATCATTCAGCCTGTTACTTTCTGTAAGTTACAGCTCCTCTGCATTGATTGCAGTCACTGTCTGCTAGTCTGGATCATGGTTACACATTTGTTTAACAGTATGATCATGTTACAAGGGGACTAGGTTAGTGCCATTCCATTTCTGGTGCTTTGCAGCGGTTTTAAGATCTTCTTATTTATATGCTTACCCATCTTCATTGCTTCATTTTTGCTTGCGATCAAGTGTCACTCATAATCGATGAAGGTCACTCATCATTAGGTTCTGGGAAGTGGCATCAAATGCTGTGTTTCTGAGGTGAGAGGCAGGCGAAGTTGCAGCGGCTCAACAGGTCCACAGCTCCCTCGGCCGCCCGCAGTGGGCCCCAAGCAAATTGACTTGGTTGCGGATTGGAATCCGGTGGGCCAACCGCTTCTTCAGATTCTGCAGACTCCACAATAACCACATCTCAATAGTCAACTCCCACTATATGGACATACTTTCCCACAAAGAGTCAAGAAACAAAACCAATGTCCTTCCAACAACACACACTAAAGGTAGCTCGCTGCACACGGGTGACTGAAGCAAGCGTTTCTGTGCGCCACATAGGAGTAATAAACGCTATATAAATGCTGCACTACAAGTGGCTCCATGTCACCTGTGGCATTTTCTGCAAGTCTGACATCTTAAGTTAACAACACTGAATATTCTGTGGCTTATAGCTTCAAGCCTTACATTACAGACATTAGTAACACTTGACAATATTGTGGCATACATTAAGTTCCACGGTTGAGCAATGGTCGCAGCTCTTTCAATGTTCATGCCCATTCACTCCTGCAAACTCACCTGCGTGCCTGACTCTGTCTGACGAAAGTCATGGCTCATCCTGGGAGATAAAGGTAGTGACAGGGGCCAGGGGACTCTAGGGGCACCGGCCGGCGGGGGTCCAATGCTCAGAGCAGCAGCCATGGAGCCCCGAGTCAGCGAACTCGCCCCCTTCCGACCCTGGAGAAGCCGCCTGCGTCTGGAGCAGGCGAGGGAGAGGAGGCGCTGCTACACGAAGCTCCAAGGAGAAGGCACAGCCTTCCACCCGGGGCAACTTTCTTCCCACATGAAACTCTGTTGATCGCTCTGGTGAGAGGCCCCCTCCTCCTTCCCTTTAAACTTTGTTTTTGACTTTGCTGCCTCCCGTTCTGCGAACAGCTGCCTTGGCGCCTGTGGTCTTTCTTCCCTGATCCCTGGTCTCCGGTTCGAACTCCTCTGCCCCAGCTCCTCATGGACGATGAGGCTGTGACTTTGCTGCGGACTGCCTTTCTCCCCCCGGACTTGCTGGCTATGGCAGTCCTCTTCCTGGACTTTCGGACTTGGACCTTTGTGCTCCCCGACATTTTCTTTTTATGACTCGCTTCTTCTTCCTTTCTCCTCTGCCATTTTAGCGATCTCTGACCTCCTCTCTGTCCTAGCGACATTTCTATTGTCTCTCCTGCTGCCTGGCTGTCTTACCCGTTACTATCTGCTTCCCTCTCTCGTTTGTCTCACTTTCCTGCCCTTCTCTGTCCCTCCCTTGGTGCTGTGACTGCATCCCCCCTCCGACCCCACTTAACGGAACTCTGCTTTTCTGTATATAGAGAGAACTCTAATCACTAGTATATGCAGTAGACCTTTGTACTCTCTACCATTCCTATGTGACTCTTAGAGTATATCCATCCGTATCCTTCCCTATGTATAGAGATAACTCTAATCACTAGTATATGCAGTAGACCTTTGTACTCTCTACCATTCCTATGTTACTCTTAGAGTATATCCATCCGTATCCTTCCCTATGATTATAAAGATAACTCTAATCACTAGTATATGCAGTAGACCTTTGTACTCTCTACCATTCCTATGTCACTCTTAGAGTATATCCATCCGCAGCCACTCCCTATGTATATAGAGATAACTCTAATCACCAGTCTCTTCTTTGTGTGACTTTACATCTTGTACATTTGCAAATTTTCTGTTTGTATCTTTTATGTAACGCATGTAATCCTTAGTCCTTATGTTTTGCAACTGGTTCTTATGTAAAGTGCTCTCACACCTTCGGGTAAAGTTCGTGCTATATAAAATCGCATTAAATAAAATAAACAAAACACCACCGATCCACCAGCTACACTTCACTCCCCATAGATAAACAGTACGGTTTGAGGGATCACGTGACAACGGCGTCTGGTTAGCTCGTATACCGGCCTCTCATTGGTCGTTAATTTAGACGCTTTTGCTCTGTGAGTTTCAGTGCTTCTTGGAGACAAAAGTGTTCTAAGTCAACCACGTCTCACCTGTGGGTCACAGCGGGGACACATTGAATCTGTGGAACACCGAACTGAGCCTATTCGTTTCTTCTACATATTCAAAACCAAGAACCGGGGCAGGTCATCAACAGAGAAATAGGACATGTTCACAGTGGCTGAAGACATGCTGATCATACAGGCTGTCATGCATCCGCTGCAAACGGAGTGAAAACCAACCTAGAAAACTCCAAGAACTTTTAAGCTACGTAATAGCCTCCGCCCCCCCCCCCTTCCATCGGCTACGGCTAGGCATTGCGCATGGCAAGCGAGACAGCAGATAAGCAGATGCGGCCAGTGGGGTGAGAATCGCTACCCTATATGACGATTTAAGACCACCTGCTACTGCAATCAACAACAAATTGTGCGCTCAACGCTTTACCTGTTTCACACGGTAAGTGCAGTGAAGTCTCACTTCTGTCATAGAAAAAGTGACTAGCAAATCTGCGATGAGATGCGGAGGTAGGAAATTCCATATAATGTGCCTCAATTGTTTCCTGTACGCCGGTGCACGAGTGGCGAGTCCAAATACTGGTGATTTGGACTTCCAATATATGGAGATCTTTTACCGTTTCAAGATGGCTGCTCTATTTACCCTTGCAGCAGTTCCGCACCTCGTGTTGTTTCACTTTTGTCTTTATGCACGTTTCCCAATTAGTTCAGAAGCTAAATACATTTGCAGTGACTTGAACAAAATGTAGCACAAGACTGCAGCTCGCATATTGTTCAATTACTTATAGCAAGGGGTTTCAACAACGGCAGAGGCCATTTTGAAATGCAATGCGGTACAATACTTTCTGATGTCCGCAGCGCCCTTTAGCAGAACTGAGGTCAGCGGCAAGCACGTGATGCTGCCGAGTGCTCACAACATCCATGCATGGGCTTTTTAGGTCTCGGCCTATTTCCATTCCGCAGGAATGGAATAGGACGAGTCTATAGCAGTGAAACCAAGAGTTTCACCAAGAGCCAAAAAAAGAGGTTTTTCACGAGTGCATGTGCTCTCGTGCACGAGCTTGCCCGAGCCTTAATCTGCCTGCCTCCTGCCTTGAAGGCAATCTGCTTCTCCGCCCCCTGCTGTTCCCTCCCACTCGCTCGTACATCACGAGCCTTCTCTTCTCTCTGCTCTCCCCTCAGGCGCCGTGACATACTTCAAAGGCTTATCACTTCACACGGCCGCAGGCCGTGCAACCAGAGCACTTCAGTTGGTGCGCAGCCCCCCTCCCAGCACTGCCTTGTTACTCTCTGCAGCCGTGACTCCCTAAACACTTTTTATATTTAATTAGCAGCAGCAGCATTTCTCCTGCGCCAGGCCACATCAAAGGCTCTGCTCCCCGCACCCCCCCCCCCCGCCGTCACTTATTCACGGCCGCAGGCCGTGACTCCCTAAACACTTTGTTATATTTAATTAGTAGGCTCGAGCTCCCCTGCTGTCACTAATCTTTAATGTGTTTCCAGCCTGAGATATTCGTCGCTTTTTGATCCTCGCGCCTTTTCCCTTTCAGTTTGAAGGCTCGAGGTCTCCTTCACGCTTCACTACTCACAGCGTATTTATTTTACATTAGAGACTCGTGCTGCTCTTCGTGCTGCTCTTCGCGCTCCACTGCACGCAGAATATTTACATTTGGTTGGCAGGCTCGTGTTTGTTGGCAAATTCGTGTTTCTGTCAGCGCCCTGCCTTTTAGCTGATGCATTTTCACACGAAATGGCTTGTATGTCATGGGACACACGCCTTTTGATTCCCATTTTTTTCTTCCATGAGCCCAGAGGAGGTTAAAATATTCCCCTTTCCCTCTCTGTGTGCTGCCTTAATACACTGTGGCAAGAGATGGTCTGGATTTTACATGCGGCTTTCTTTGTAATGCGATCCGAATACATTATGCTTTGTTTCATTTGCAACATGCACTGGCGAGCCATGGGCATGCTGCAGCTCTCGATTTATGTAACTGCTGCTTTCAAGATTGTGAACAGAAGCTGCTCGGTTGCAAGGTAAATAATAATAATTCAACTCCCCACACACACACAACCCCCCGACAAACACAACCCCCGACAAACACAACCCCCCTCACACCCAACCCCCCACACACACGCAACCCCACACACACGCAACACCACACACACGCAACACCACACACACGCAACACCACTCACCCACGCAACGCCACTCACACAAGCAACACCACTCACTCACGCAAAGCCACTCACATACACGCAGTGCCACTTTCACCCACACAGCACCACTTTCAGACACGCAACGCCACTCACACCCACGCAAACCCACTATCACCCATGCAACACCACACTCACCCACGCAACGCCACTCACCCAAGCAACACCACTCACACACGCAACGCAACTCACTCACGCAACACCACTCACACACGCAACGCCACTCATCCATGCAACGCCACTCATCCACGCAACGCCACTCACACATGCAACGCCACTCACCCACGCAACACCACTCACACATGCAACGCCACTCACCCACGCAACGCCACTCACTCACGCAAAGCCACTCCCACCCACGCAGTGCCACTTTCACCCACACAGCACCACTTTCAGACACGCAACGCCACTCACACCCACGCAAGCCCACTATCACCCACGCAATGCCACACTCACCCACGCAACGCCACTCACCCAAGCAACACCACTCACACACGCAACACAACTCACCCACGCAACGCCACTCACACAGGCAACGCCACTCATCCACGCAACGCCACTCATCCACGCAACGCCACTCATCCACGCAACGCCACTCATCCACGCAACGCCACTCATCCACGCAACGCCACTCACACATGCAACGTCACTCACCCACGCAACACCACTCACACATGCAACGCCACTCACCCACGCAACGGCACTCACGCAAATCCACTCACACCCACGCAGTGCCACTTTTACCCACACAGCACCACTTTCAGACACACAACGCCACTCACACCCACGCAAGCCCACTCTCACACACGCAACGCCACACTCACCCATGCAACGCCACTCACCCACGCAACGCCACTCACCCACGCAACGCCACTCACCCACGCAACGCCACTCACCCACGCAACACCACTCACCCACGCAATGCCACTCACCCACGCAACAACACTCACACACGCAACGCCACTCACCCACGCAACGCCACTCACTCAAAGCCACTCACACCCACGCAGTGCCACTTTCAGACACGCAAGGCCACTCACCCACGCAACGCCACTCACCCACGCAACGCAACTCACCCACGCAACGCCACTCACCCACGCAACGCCACTCACCCACGCAACGCCACTCACCCACGCAACGCCACTCACCCACGCAACGCCACTCACCCACGCAACACCACTCACCCACGCAATGCCACTCACCCACGCAACAACACTCACACACGCAACGCCACTCACCCACGCAACGCCACTCACTCAAAGCCACTCACACCCACGCAGTGCCACTTTCAGACACGCAAGGCCACTCACCCACGCAACGCCACTCACCCACGCAACGCAACTCACCCACGCAACGCCACTCACACAAAACAAAATCAACTCACATACGCAAGGCCATTCACCCACGCAACACCACTCACCCACGCAACGCCACTCACCCGCGCAACGCCACTCACACAAAACAAAATAACTTTGACATTTTACATATCCAAAACTCAAACTTATCTATTGCGAGACCTATTGCATTTCCAATGCTTGTTTTACATTTAAACATTTCCCATAAACGTGTCCGTGCATTAGCAATATGATTTCCCTACTATAATATCGACGATCTCCGAGTAAGTCTGTAGCTGCCAAGGTTTCAAATTGCTATGTGTGACATTTTCATAATTTCAGTGTAATTATGAGTGACATTTCAACGACTTTGAGTGACACTTTCTTGCAAGCAGAAAATCAAGCAGTGAAGACGAGGGAAACAAATAAATATCAGAAATGTGACTCATTTGAGGAACGAGAAACTATTAGATTTTAAAACTGCTGCGAATGCCTGAGTTGGCGGACTCATAATTATAACGAAATTATCAAAATATCACACATAGCAATCTGAAAGTTTGGCCGCTGTGAAAGAGGGCGGGCATCACTTCACAAGACATAAACAATGCCAATTAGGAAAAAATAAAACATAAGGAGCATGGTGAAACAAGAAGAATAAAACAAATAACTTTTACCAGGTGTTCAAAATTAATGTGATAGGAACAGGTTTATCACTTGGAGTGGGGTGAACTCGGTTAGTAAAGCTGCTGCTGTAGGGGCCACCTTATTCATAAGCAAATGCTTTTAGTAGTAACTTCACAAGTCTTACTTTTCTGCTATCAGCCTCAGATGTCACAATTAGAAAAAAATGAAGAGCCTACATCTAGAAAGCAGGTCACATGGCGCCGCTAAGAATTAACACCAAAAAGAGACTTGCCTTTAGACTACAGAACCATAGGGCTCTATAACTTCCTCCCAATTGGTTCCGGCACCCGGTAGATCAGTTCAGTTTCAAGCGGAGTAGCACAGCTCAAGTACAGATTAATTCAACTTGATTAGTGCTTCTTCGCTGATGCATGCACTATTTCTTCGACCTGTTGTATTTTGCCCGTCTGTCCCTTCCTTCCTATTGCTCATTTTCTCTCCTTTCAGTAATTGCTTTTTCCTTTCATATTTATTTGCTTGTTTTAACTTTTTTTAAAATAACTTTTTTACCCGTTCTCTGAAAGTATCGGAGCTCTGGCTCGAACCCGGTTCCTCAGCATCAAAGACAGCCGCTCCAACCATTACCATTTACATATACTAATACCCAAGTGTTCCCACTTGCAACGCTCTCTCCAAATCTGGTCTATGTGGGTACATTTAAATATCAATGAAAGGAAACAGAAAGATCTTGCTTGCTCCTGCAGTCTTCTGGGAACAATAATTCAAACTGCGAAAAATGCCACGTTTCACTGAATGTATTTGTTGTTTGTTTGCTCTAAGGTGCACAAGAGACTTCACCGGCCGTATTGCCAGACAGAAGGCTGGCACAAAGTGACACCACACCACCGGAGTACTTCTCTGCTTCTGCTTGTGCAGCTAAGTGCCAACTAGTAGAGCTTGAAGAAAGCCGCAAAGAAAGCTGTTCCTACCAAGAAAGTGGTAAGTGAGGAAGAGAAGAAGGAGCAGATTGCCACCACTGGTATACTGCCCTTTTTTACAGTAAACTTGGTGTGCCTGCTTCATCCTCATCTGGGCAGCAAGCTGAGAGCAGCACTACTGCATTAACAGTACCACCCTAACATAAGCCCAAGGCCATGTCTCTCAGCGAGGCAGCCACTGCAATCATGGTGACGAGCAGTGAGTCTGAATTGGATTTTTTTAAGCCACAAAGTACCTTTTTGTTGCAGGGAACTAAGCAAAGTGGACAACAGGAGCCGCAGCCAGCAATAGTTCTTCCTAAAGTAAGAACAGAGTTTCCCGATGAGCAAGATGTAGCTCTTGAGCCATTGGCTTCACGATCACCAGCAAAAAAAGAAAGGATAATCCACCATCTTCTCCAAGTACTATTTTGGCTAGCTTGGATTTGATCGTGGCACTGTATCTTTCCACTAGGCCTGCTGATTGGGGGTGGAAGATGGCATGGGGATGGCTTATCCTGCCTGAGGTGCCCGGGTCCCTTTTCCTACATTGTAGCGGAGACAAGCCAAACATTGTTGGACCAGTCTGGTGGCAGTAGACCAGAGTTGGTTGTTATCCCACACTTCCTGTAATATTTTAGTCATGGTGGCAGCATTGGTGTGTGCTGGCAAATGTGTCATGTTCAACAATGGGAGGAGATAAGCGTTTGGTAACTTCCAAAGTGTTGCATCTTTGGATCGCCAACAATTTTCTTCATCAAGCATGCCCTCCTTCTCCCAATTTTGAAGTTCTTCAGAGGTGGCAGTGGGCTGGATGTCCCGGATCTGTTGTCTAACATCATGCCACTTCTCTGCTTGGGATTTTACTATGTACATAGGGGTATGTATTCTTTCCTGTGCAGTAGTCCGGGATGTCTCATCAGCAAAGGCATTTCCTAATCCTATTTCGTCTGTTACCTTCTTGTGTGCGTTGCATTTAACAATAGCTAATGTTCTAGGTAGTGTCAAGGCTTGGAGCAATGCAGTGACTAAGTCACCATGCTGAATGGGCATACCATGTGATGTTAAGAACCCTCTCTCCTTCCAAGGAATACCAAAACTGTGAGCTACTCCAAAGGTGTACTGGGTGTCGGTATAGATGGTGACAGTGAGATCCTGGCTAAGGATACAAGCGCGGGTGAGAGCTATAAGTTCTGCGGCCTTGGCCGATTTCTGAGGTATGCGTGCAGTCTCAACAATGGTATTGGTAGTAGTGACAGCATAAGCAGCAGATGTGGTACCGTTTGATAGTTTAATATAATACCCGTCCACCCACAATTGCCCATCCTGTTCCGTGAGAGTGGTGTCTTTCAAGTCTATACGTCCCTTAGTCAGAGGCAGTCATGTGGAATGTTTGGGATGTCAAGATCTGGTGTGGGCAGGAGTGTGGCAGGATTCAAGGTCGCACCTCTCTTTAGCGTGATATGGGGTGCTAACGGCGTTCGTTCGTATCCTGTTAGTCGTGCACTAGTGAGGTGTTGTGTCTTTGTCTGATTCAGTAATATGTTGACTGCGTGGGGAACTAATACTGTCAATCTAGATCCCAACACAATCCCTTCACTTTGTCGGATAGAGACGGCCACTGCTGCAACCGCTCTAAGGCAAGAGGGAAGACCTCGGGCCACAGGGTCTAGAGTGGCCGAAAAGTACGTGCATGGGCGTTGTTTGGTGCCGTGAATTTGGGTCAGGACCGAGAGAGCACATCCTGAGCGCTAATGGGTGTTGAGGCAGAGGGTTTAGAGTAATCAGGTGTGCCCAATACTGGTGCAGAGCAAAGAGCGTGGCGTAAGTCTTGAAAGGCTTGGTCGTGTTCATGTGTCCAAGGAAGAGGTGTGGGTGTGTCTTTTGTAATCAAAGCAAGGAGTGGCTTAACTATGAGGGAAAAATTTGGTGTCCATTGGCGACAAAAGGAAGTGAGACCAATTAGTGCACGAACATCGCTTTGGGTGGTGGGAGAGGAAAGGTGTAGTATTGTTTGGATGCGGTCAGGTGTGAGAGTACGTCCCTCCTTAGACACCAGATGGCCGAGGTAGGTCACCTGCGGTCTACAAATCTGTAGCTTATTCTTGGATACCTTATGATGCCAAAAAGCGTAGTGTAGTAAGAGAGGCAGTGCGAGCCAGGGCCGGAGTGTCTGCAGCCAACAGAATGTCATTGACATATGGATGAGAACAGCGCCTGGTGTCAACTGTATCTGGTCGAGCTGTTGTTTAAGGGCCTGGGTGTAGATGCTAGGACTTTCGGTATACCCTTGAGGAGCCCGACAGAATCTGTACAATCTGTTTTTTATGGTGAAACCAAAAAGATAGCGTGAATCAGGATGTATTGGTATGGAGAAAAAGGCATTTTTGAGGTCTATTACTGTGAAGGTGGTAGCAGTTGAGGGGATCATTTTCAATATAGTTGTTATGTCTGAGCCCACAGGATATTGTGGGACCACTATTTTGTTAATTGCGCGAAGGTTAATGACAGAACTGTATATTTTCTCAGAAGTGGACGTACGTTTCAAAACTGGAAGGATGGGGCTATTGCAAATGTTAGACTGAACTTCCTCAACTACCCCAGCTGCAATCATATCCTGTACTATAGTCATGAGAGCATTTTCACTGTCGGCAGAAATTTTATACTGAGGGAGGCGACGAAGTGGTGCATTCTGTTTTACTGTTATGTGGACAGGATCCATCACAAACTCCCCCACGTTGGTGTCCGTGATGGCCCACAGGGTGTCTGGTAACTGGGACAAATCCTCCTGTTCGGAATCCGTGAGACAATAAAGGCGGGATTCATAATCAAGGGGGCAATCATTATCAAACAGTATGACTTGTACATTCTGAGGAGAACAGCGAATGGTGGCTCTGAAATGCTTTAAGAGATCAATGTCCATCAAATTGTCTGGCCAGTTCGGGGAGAGCAGAAAAGAGGCCATCACTGCGTTCCCCTGTATGTCGAGGGGCACCTCAGTAGAAAGGGGGTTGGTGGAGGGCGTGCCGTCAAATCCTACAGAAGTGACCGATAAGCCAGACAGGGGTGCCCTAGGAATCAGCTTATGTGAGAGGGCACTTCTAAAGGCCCCTGTGTCGACCAAGAATTTGCCCTGAGTTCCAACCACTGAAGCTGTGAAATAGGGGCCTGATTGATCAACTGGAAGTTCCACTGGTTCCTTTCCCTGTCCCTGGCTTTCTCATGCAAATTCATTGTCAGGGAAGCGGTCAACTGAAAAAACGTGTGCAAAAGCCTGTCTATTGTTATCAAAGACATTGGGGTGTTGTCCGTTGGAGGGTGGGACTCTTCCTCTACCTTTACTCAGTCCCCTTCCCCGTCCCATTTTATTTCGCTGTAAAAGAGGACAATCTGCGCACCAGTGGCCAGTTTCCTTACAATACACGCATTGGTCCTGGGACAGTTGACAAGGGGGGGGGGGGGGGGGTGTTCCAGCAGTCACGGGCATCTAATTATACTTTGGACCTCTACCGTTTCCTCCCACTCTAATGCTTATTTGGGAAAGCATTACTTTTTCTTTGAGTCCTTTTCTTTTCTCATCTTTTTCTTCCTCTATCTTATTCTGCAGATGTTCATAATATTGGGCCATAGTCAAGATCTGTGTTGGTGTTGCAGCAGGCCACGGGCTTTCGCTACTCTGTAACCTTGTGGAGATGGGTGGCAACAATCCTTTAACAAAAGTCTGAACTAGTAAGTGTCGACCTGTCTCAGTCATCGAGTACTGTCCACTATAGTCCATAAACACCTGGCTGAGGCGGGAGAAGTAGTCAGATGTAGTTTCCTCAGATTTTTGTTTACAAGCAGTGATGGTTGTCCAATCTACTTTTCTAGCTGGAATTGTGGCCTTCAATTTTTTTATTATGTTACCTGGCAGCTCTAAAATAGCTTTGCAGGCCTTTTACCTGGTTTTCTGTACCTATCCATTGTCGTCAAATCTTCCCACTTATGAACAAGGCTCATTGTCAACTTTCCTTATGGGTCTCCAAATATCTGGTGGCAGAATTAACCCAAAGAACTGATCTATGTCAGTCAGTGTTATTGTATAAGTGGTAATAACCGTGTCCAGCCCTTCGTAGGATTCTTCCGGGGGTCAGGCAAGTCCTTTTTGAAAGCTAAGATGTCAGCTCGAAGCCACGGAGTGTACACCCAATTATATAACGTCCTACTTTTGGCATCTGGACTATCCAGTCCCTCAGCGGTGACAAAGACTGGAGCTGCTTCCCTTATTGGTGCCATACACCCTCCAGTCACACCCTCCATTACTAGTGGCTTTTCCTCGTCCTCCTGGTCTCTCCTTAAACCCACAACATACATACAATTGGTTAAGGGTTCGAGGGAAGTTTAAAGACCTGAGCACAGTTATAACCCCCCTGGGAAGAGTATAAAAAACAACGGAAAACTGTGGGTCTACCAACAAAAATCAAGACTATGTGTGTGTAGGACTGGCTATGTGTCTGCTACCAAAGTTAAATAGAAGACAAACCATTGGACAATTAACCACTGTGAAAAATGTCCATCAGTTACTCGTTCTGTGCCACCCAGTACATCATTTGATCTACTTCACAGTAGGTAGTCCATTGCCTTATCTCCGTAAATATGAAAGGGAGATAATTAATGAAGGATGGATGTCTGGTAGATGTTATTCACTTGTAACTGAGAGCAGTGCATTAGTGAAAAAAGTGAGTGTGTTGGATGATGCATGCAATGTAACTTTATTCTGGAGTCATGCACCTCCAACGTTAAAAACAATAGAGTGCAAAAAAGTCAGATGGTTCAAACAAATAACTTCTGACACTCTCCTTAGACCCTCCATCATTTGTAGCATGAGTGCTAACAAACTGTTGCTTTCCTCAACACTTCCTCTCCCCTCTGTCAACTTGCGATACAATCCTCTAACATGGTCTGCTGGTGTCACTTCGTGGTGTTTCTCATAAAGAGAGAATGTTTCATAAGCAAATTGTTGTAGGAAGTAACCCTTTTGAGGTGGTGCATAGGCCTCAAGATAGCACGGATCTGGCTAGAGGTGAAAAGATCCTCCAGGCAGGTACGAACTAGACCATCCAAGGCCTGTTTCAGTGGAGATGTAATGCGGGGTGTGTGGGATCGAGCAGAAGATGTGGGCTATGGGTCAGGTTGAGCGGGAGGGGCAGTGGGATTGGGAGGTAGGGGTTGGGCATTTTCAGAGGGTATATTTCCATCGGCCGGCTGTGGGATAGGATGGGGAGGGACATGGTACGGTGGTGGTAATGGATTGAGGAGAAGCTCCTCTTCATGGGGGTCTGCTCGTGCTAGTGGTGTATGACGCACAGGATACTGACCAGACGCATTTAACCTGTGGTCTCTGTCTGCACGCGCAAGGTTGGATGCAACTCTTTCCTGATGTAATTCTATTAATGTCAAACATAGCTTGTCGCGACCTTCGTCTAAGGACTGTATTTCTACAGCCCCAATTTTGTGAGATTCAAAAGAACCATATATGGGCCACTGAGTCTCTTTATCCTTGGACGTGTATTTATGCCATAATGAATTATACATTATGGGAGAAATACCATATTTTATGTACATATCCTTACTTGAGGTACCTTCCAGGGGAGCCGGCTGACTATCTTCCAACACCTTCGATCGAGATATACAACAACCAAACCATTGTGCAAATTTACTAAACGCGGGCATGTTTTTCTATGTCAAAAAACGTCTCTACAAATTTTCTAGTTCGGACAAAAAGTCCACATTACCCACCCAATATCACTTTTTGCAAAGAGTGACTTCTTACCGAACAAAACCAGATAACCAAACAAATAACAAAAAAGGTGTCGCAAACCAGCGACCCTACCAGTATCCTTTGTCTCGTTCTCCAGGCGGTCTCTTTACTGCAAAGATCGTCCATGTCTATCGGGGGCCCGAGTCAGGACCGGAGCCACTTGCGGGGGTCTTTTCGGATGTAGTGAAGGTCGGGTGGTGGCTAAGAGGACAAGGGTCTTTTTCGCGTAGGCATGCCCCACCACCGTCCGTTCAACTACCTTGTCGGGACCCCTCAACCGGGCAACCGCATTGCTGATCGGACCTACGTTGGGCGCCAATTGTGGATTTGGGGGTCTTTTGGGGGACCACCAAAGGTGCAGGGTCACCCTATAGCCCACGGGTCCGTAATACAAACTGAGACCAACGCTGGAGCCAGAGAGAAAGGATATTTATTACTATCTCATGAGAGAGAGAAAGCATCAACAACAGACACCCATAGCTGTCTGAAGAGGCGGTCTGCTGAGTGCTTTGGTTCTGCACCTTATTTACCCTTTATCCCCACCCTGTGCGTGCTAGGTGAACAATAACAAACACCAATAATTTACAGACAAGCAATTGGTCAGTTTTGATACAATCAACAGGTGATGGCTGTTTTGCCCCTGCAGGGCATAGGTGAAAAAGGAATGATTATATGTCAAACAAAGGTTAATCTGATAGGTCCACTGATGGTAGCGATGAGGCCCCTGCAGGGTGTAGGCAAAACGCATGTTTATACAACAAGTAGAATTCAATCTGATAAGTCCGCAGATGGAAGTTGTTGGAACCCTGCAGGGCACAGGCGACAGGAATGATTACACAGCAAGCAGAGGTCAATCTGATAGGCCTGCAGATGGTAGCTGTTGGACGCCTGCAGGGCGTAGTGTGCAGGGAGAGGACGATAAACATCTGGGAAACTCCCTGTCTGACTGGTTGAGCATGTGCTGGTCAGTTTGTGGCAGGCCAAAGCATGAACACGGTGTGAGCATCCGTGCAGGAATGTGACAGGTCAAAAGGGGAGCTCCAGAGTGTTCGTGATACAGAGAGAAGGTCAGTCATGAAGGGTATAGCACAAAATGGCGGAGTGAATGGCAAGATAACAGACCTACTTTTCCACATCTTGTAAAATCACAGTACAGACCTGTGTTATCATTGTATCCGATACTTTGCGACCCATACACATGTACTGAAAGTACATTCCTAATGCTTTGTGTAGTATTTTCCGATCGAAAATAACATACACCCTGCAAAGTTTATTTTCATAATTCTAATGGGATGCGTATATTAGTCTTCATAAGCAATCACTTATTTTATTTCCTCGTTTTAACGTGGGCAGAACAAGCAATTAGCAGAGGTTATTTATACTATAATCATGATTTGCTTAAAGGCCTATGTTATCTCCTTTTCCACAATGCCAAGATGTATTGATTTTCTGAAATTACTTTGTTGACAAAGTTTGATCTAATTACTTTCCTAGAATGAAAAGTATTGACAAGTGGTTCTTCAAGCACAATTTTTAGAGAGCGACACGTGCTTTAGAAGCATGTAGCAGTGAAAATGTCAAAAGCGTTAAATATATTTGAATCAATGATGAAATAGTGTGTTGTTTGCTTATAGACCTAATATTTATTTTAAACAAGTGTCCATTTTAAGCTCAATATGATGGTTTAGTCTCCCGCTTAAACACGTAAAAGGGGAATTAAGTGAACATGACCAAATTTAAATTGTCCTCCTACTAATTCTCAGGAGCCACCTACATTTCCACACCTCTCCTTCCTCCCTCCCGAACCTCTGCTTTAGGATGTTCCCTTGCCCAATTCTTATGCCCCTCATCTCTGTGGATACCCGTCAATCTAGAAACTCCACTTGAATTCTCAGCCCCCATAGTGAGGGAGATGGCAATAAACATAAGAAAGTGCCACCAGACCACCCCAGAAACCCCAACCCCTTTACATCTCACCAACCTTAAACCCCAGTACACTCACTCCTTCTCCTTCACCTACCCTCACAACCTTTCAGCCAATGCACCCAAAATCTTTAAGAACAGACTAGTTAAGCAATACCCTGAAACACCTATAGATGACCTCTACCATAACTCTTCCAAAGGTAACTCACAAACGGATCTTATTTTTTACACCACCCACCAGGCCAAATGGAGAAATAACCTACCTAATCACCACGAGTCACCAAAACCACCAACATCCCTTACGTCCAAATATTGCTAATCTCCACGTCATCGACCTTCAAAATCAACGCCACCATAACCGTATACAGAAATGGCAAAGTCCTGCTATAAGCCAATGACTTCAACCTTCGCCAATTTGACCTCGCCTTCCCCAAGCTGCGAAACTCCATTTCTATCCCTTCGAACTATTCAACCACTTCCCAACCCACCACCCACAACCCGACCCAAGAAATAACGCTCCTGAAACCTGCCACAAACTCTCAATTAATGAACTCCTCCGACCCACACTCCACCCCATGCCATATCCCTCTTTTCCTCCACCCCTCCCACCTCGAGACACCACTCCCTATCTCACACCCACACCCCACTCAATACACTTACCCTAATCTCCCTACCTGCAGAAACACTAACACTTGCCCAACCACCGCCCAATCCTCGTACAAAAAAATACCAGTATACTCACTCGAGAAGCACTCTCCCCACTGTCCCCCACCTCCACCCATCCAAAGACACGTGTCACCTCTTCCCGTAATTCTACCACCCCCACCCTCTTCCCCCAACCTATACCTCCAATCTAATCTGCCCCAACTCCTCCCCTCCCCTAACCCAAAACCGATTGCAGTACTAACCAAATGCCTTACATGTATAGTAAAACAACTCCACACTCTCTTATCAGTGAACCCTCTGCACATCATATCCACAACTGAAAGCCTATCCCATCTCCATACCCAAATCAACACAATCACTCAGGGCATAAACAAAATCCTTCTCAACACCAAAGCCCCCCCTTTTCCCGCCCAATACTCACAACTCTTCTCCCTCATAAACATCAGTGAGCCCTCTCAATTGCCCAAACCCCAGACAAACAGCTGGCGCTCCACCCATCCCAACACCCATTATAACAGACCGAAAAGAGCGAAACCTGAGATGTCCTTGAGAGAGGCAATGAATCTTGCTAAAACCTACAACCCCAGAACAACCCAAACCCTCTCTTCCAACATACAGGTAATCACCGGAATTGGCAGACCCAACAACCAATTTAGGACTACAAGACTTCCCTCTCAACGCACAGTCATACCCCAGGTCCCCCCCCCTCCACCCAAAACCATTCCATCAGCTGCAAGGTCAACTGCATGCTTGTTAACTGCAGATCTGCAGTCAAGCACGCAACAGAACTGGCTGATGTCATACTGAATTACGACATTGACATTGCGTTCATCACCGAAACCTGGCTCAATGAAACATCCTATCCGACCCTTGACGTACTAGTCCCCCCCCCCCCCCCCCCCCCCAGTTTCTCCATCATTAGAAAGGACGGAATAGACCAATGCGGCGGCGGCATTGCCATCATTCTTGAGAACAACATCAAAATACCTTAAACCAAATCCTTCCTGAATACCTCAACTCCAATTTAACAGGACAAGACAACAAAGTAACCAAATGCCACCTCATCTACCACCCTCCAGGAAACACTCTTGCATTTGGAGAACAACTATCTGACCTACTTACACACTGCTCCCTATCCAACTCTGACAACATCATCCTAGGTGACTTCAACCTACACCGGAACAACAGAAAGGACGCTTTCATACAGTCACTAAATGAACTCCTTCTCACAAATGGGCTCATCCAATACTGCAAGGGACAAACCCACAACAAAGGCTCCACCTTAGATGCAATCATAGCCAAAAACGAAATAATAAGCATCAATTGACTGTTTAGACCACCCTATCATTCTGTGTAACATCAACCAAATTGCAGCTCTACCACTCAAAGCTCAGACTACCCATCAATGGAGCAGAAACGTCAACCCCACCCCCCTCTCTGACCTCGAAGAAACAATAACATCACTTCACCTGCCCTCCACAGACAACCTTAACACAGTCAAGCTCACTACACTGTACAACAGGACAATGAAAACGGCACTTGATCAACTAGCCTCCGTGAAACACAAAAGGATCAGAGACATCCCTTCCAGAGCCTGGTTCAACAAAGACCTCAACTCCGAAAGAAGAAAAGTAAGAGCCGTTGAGAGACTCTGGCGAAAAACCCATCCACAACCAACCTCTTCCAACTCAGAAGAGAACCCAGAAACAAAAAAAACATATAATCAAAGAGAAAGCCTTCTTCCAAAGTGCACTGGACAAAGCTAAAAACTGCCCCAAAGAACTCTTCAACAGCATCCAGAGACCTCCAAGCCCACCAAGTTAAATCCTCCGGCCTCCAAACTACAGTGTAACAACCTGGCCACATTCTTCAATGACAAAATCACCAAAATTGATCTCTCCCTAGACCACCACCCTCAATCCCAACCCAGCAAGTCATCACCCTTAATGAAACCAAACCCAGCCCCAGTTCACTCCATGAGCTCCAAAATCGAGACCCTTCTCCTGACGACCTCCAAAATAAACCTATACCCAAGAACCCCCTCTTCTCCCAAGAGTTTGAATGACTTCAACCCTCTCTCAGAACAGGACATTTCCAGAGTGATTGCCAACTCCAAACCCTCCAACCACTATGCAGACCCACTACCTGCTTCCCTGGCTAAGAATCTCAACCGCACCCTAACCCCACTGTGGACAAAGGTCATCAATAGTTCTCTAAACAACGGATTGATGCCCGACTGGCTTAAACAAGGCCAAATCACCCCACTACTAAAAAAACCTGATGCTAACTCGAACAATCTCAAAAACTTTAAGCCCATCACCAACCTTCCTTTCCTAGCTAACATCTTCAAGAAATCTGTTCTCTCCCAACTCAACCAACACCTGGAATTAAACAACCTACTTGACTCACACCAATCTGGTTTTAGGAAGGGATGCAGCACAGAAACCGCTATACTGAGTATAACTGATGACATTCACAACCCCCTTGACTCTAACAGATCCTGTCTGCTTGTCCTCCTCGACCTATCGGCAGCTTTTGAGACAGTGAAGCATAGCTGCTTTTAGATGCCCTACAAAAGCATATCGGAGCAGAGGGCAATGTTTCTGCATAACCGATCCCAATTCATAAAAATCAAAAACTGGATGTCTGACATCTCACCCACAACCTGAGGTGAGATGTCAGACTCCCCCACACTCTTCAACATTTACATGGAACCCCTCACTACCATTCTAAAACAAGCAAATATCACCTATCCTATCTATGCTGACGACACCCAGCTGTACCTCGAAATAACCTCCCTTAAAGACATCCTCTGGCTCAACTCCACACTCTCATAGGTAGAAAATTGGCTAAGCCTCAACCACCTCAAACTCAACCAAGAAAAAAATGAATTTCTTGTTTTCTCCAATCACGACCAACCCCCTCAGATCCATGAATCGATAAACAGCTTTGACTCCCTAAACTGTAAACTTACCCCAGCAAGCTCAGCTAAATCTTTAGGGATCTCTCTGGACACAATACTTTACATGAGCTCTCACATAAGCCCCACTGCAAAAGGTTCCTTCTACAGCCTAAAACTCCAACAAAATCAAGCCTTTTATACCCCCCAATGAACCTAAAAATCACAACCTAAGCTCTAGTTCTGTCCAGAATTGACTATGGAAATGCAACATTAACTGGGGCAGCTAAAACACAAATAGCCCCCATGAGAACCACCCTAAACGCAGCAGCAAGAACGGTCACAGGCTCCAAGAAACATGACCACATCACCCCTGCATTGCAGGACCTAAAATAGCTACCTGGTGAAGCAAGCTGCTGTTTCGAAACAGCCTCTCTCACCTATAAAGCCCGACACACAGGCAAACGGGATTACCTCGCAGCCAAACTCACTAAAGGAGGACAATCGAGAAACCTAAGAAACTCCAACTCACTCCTCCTAATTCTTTCTCGAGGAACGCCCCCAAAATCTGAAACTCTCCTTATTCATATCAGGACTAACCCCTCCTTCAAGAGTTTCAACAGAAAACTAAAATAATTTCTCCTCAAACGTCATCTCTATGCCTCTGGACAATAACCACCCTATTTTTTTTTCTCAAACAATGTAACCTCCAATATCTAGATGTGTCATGGTCCTCGACGGTCTATGCTTCTATGCATGTATGCTGTTGTAAAGTGCTCTAGTACCCCTCAGGTCATGTAAGTGCTATATAAAACTCCTAAAATAAAAAAGGCATAAAATAGAAATAGGCACTTGGACGAAATACACACTGGTTTCACCAATCATCGAATTTTTTTTATACTTAGAATTTTCTATATACTTGATACATCCTCAAAAAACATAATAGGCCCGCTTTACGAAATCGTAATCAGGGACAATCTAATTTATGCTTACGTGGTTCAGAAAGTATGACTCTTCAGTGAAATGAGACAAAACAAGCATGAGTAATGCATTACTTTCTTTAGATTGAAGAATAACTGCATGATATTAAACCAATAGATAAATGACAAACCGGCCTCTGTCTGACAAGACAGAAAACTGCATAAAACAACAAATGTGCTTTACTAGCAACAACAATGGGTTTAAGCTTAAGAAAAAAGTTTGATTCTCTGTAGAAACGAACCTCACTCCTTGATTACATCTAAAACAAGCATTTGCAATGCAATGGGTCTCACATTTGCGAAAGTTTAAGCTATTGGCATTGTAAATGACAATGCCTTTTATTATCTGTTTTCAAAACCAACACATAAATAAAAGGTATCTTAATTTATAATGCCAAATGCTCAGACTCTCACAAATGTGAGACCTATTGCATTGCAAATGCTTGTTTCATAAGCTTCCCATTGCCCCTCTTTTACATGTCTCGTTGTGTAATACTAAGAGGGGAAAAGATTTTCGGTAAGGTAAAGAAGATCGCACATCTAGTCCAAGAACTCTAGTAAGCAAACATGTTGGTGGTTTTCTTGATCAAACAGTCAAAAAGTACAGGGACAGAGATAGAGTGGTCATCATAGTCATGGACTTGTACTTGCAGTTTCCATGACAGCATGGCAGGAATGAGATACCACAACCAATACCAAATGTCCTTTGCATTCCCTTCTACCCTTTATCCATTTTACATCCTAGCCCTTCCCTTATCCCCCCATTAGGAGAAAAACGTTTGTGGCTAGCTAAATGAGTACCTGATTTTTAAAATATTGTCAAGCAACAAAGTAACATAAACCTCCCAAAGTGATTACTTTCAATAGAAGATACTGATAGATAGCTCACCTAACTATGGTGAAGTATTGCTGTTTGTACCTTTGTGCAAAATAAAAACTTAGGTGACTATCTAGTTTCTAAAATGGGTGCATTGTGTTTTTCTCTAGACACACAGGCCACCAGCAGTGCCATCATTGCATGGACATCAGAGGTGGCAATTATTGGATCCCAACGGATATTATGAGCCTGAGATTGTCTGACCATATCGTCCGATAATGAGGCATTCAAATCCCATCCCATAACCAGTATTCTATCTGGTAGTTGTAGAAGGAGATCACTCAGCCCTGGCAAGCGGAAGACATTGGTGGTGTGGTAGGACACACATTGAACAAAGATTCATGGGGACCTCTCCCCATGTGCCCGACTTATGAACATATTTTCCCTGATGGTTAGGAACAAAAGGGACTGATTTCTCATGAGAATCCCCCCCCCCCCGCCTGGAGTCAAAAAGACATAATAGTCAGCCAAAGCAACCAAAGCTTGGAATAAACTGCCTTTGAAATTGAGGATGCATCCATCTGAAGCGATGTTTCGTATTAAATTTAAGACTTGGTTTTGTCAATCATCCACAGTGGTGTTAAGCGCTGCTGTTGCGGAGAGGCCGTCTATGCTGGGATCAGGGGTTTTTCTGGGGGATAGGGCTCTGTTATTAAGGACTGAGATGTCTTAGCGTAGAGACACTCCGGTGGAGTACCAAGCTCTTTATAAGCTATAATCCAATCTAATCTAATCTAGTGGTGTATCCCGCATGTGCTATTAACGAATATCCACTTCTAGTCAGGGCCCTACAAGAATTGCCCAGGATATGAGTTTTCTGTTTTAATATAACATCCGGACTGTGTTTTTTAATGTATTGGAATACCATCCCCCGTTTGAAGTCACGATAATTTGCTAAAACCTGATGGATTGTCTGATATGAGTAGCGCTCGTGAGTATATCATGGTGGAAACACCGGATACCAAGGTAAGTGTTCCACATCTCTTATGCAAAGTTTAAGTAAGGTTGGAAGGGGAAATGCCTAGATTTATTAATGTCTTCTTTTGGTAGGAACTCACTCAAGGTTATGATATCCTACTGGCTGAAAAAGACTGGCCACCTGACTTTGTAATGGATTGCTCAAAGGGAGAAACAGTGATGTTACCAGCCTTTTCAGACCTCGTTCCAGAATCAAATAAACATTCATATGCCAGAGAGTGGGCTTTGCTCTAGCTCCATCGTTATAGCACAGCCATGTGTGGTGGGATATCGGTTCACCTTATCATGACATTCCTTTGAGGGCAACCCCACTATCTCAAAGACAATATCCAATAAATAATAAGTAAAACAACAAGATCGGGAAATCTTATGACAGCATGAATATCAAGGTGTGATCGAAAGGTGCACCTCTTCAATAAATAATACTTTGTTTCCAGTAATGAAACCTGATCAATCATATCGTCTAGAATTAGATTACAGAAATCAAAACTTAGCTACCCGCACATTCACAGTACAAAATGCACACAGTGCCGCACTAATGAAAAACATTGTGTGGACGAAATACAAAACAACACTTGATAACTCAAAAGATTTTTCTGGCAAAGTTTAGTGCCTGGAAGCAGATATTTTACAGCCTTCACCACACTAGGTTGTTAGATACAGCTCTGCTGTTTACCTCAGGGGTATAAGAATGGCCCTGGGCTGTTCTGAGCCAGAGTCATAAAACTACTTGAAATTTTTGATGATCAGGCTTTGTCATATACGTCGATGACATATATTTAACTAACAATGACATTATAGAACACTTAATGAGAGTGGACCTCATAATTCTGGGGTTGGCTGATATGGACTTTAGATTCAGTTTCCTAAAAACAAAAAATTGCCCACCTCAGTGTCCTATTTTGGGGCTACGAGCTGTCAATTGAAGGCAAGAGCCTGGCAACCTATTTTGTTTAGAAAAATGTGTTGCTCCAAGCTCCAACAACTCTGAAAAGACTACATTCCATATTAGGGTTCCTAAATGTTGGCAGAACGTACATTCCAGATTACTCAGAATGAGTCCCACTTTGACCTCCAGTAACGACGTAATACACACATGAAGAAGAGGGACTACGTGTTCAGAATCGCCGTTTTCCGGGGTCAGGGAAACTACCAAAAGTTTTAAAACTGCCCTCACACACAGTACACTGTGTCATGCTTCATCATAGGGCTGCTAACACATCTGAGTAAAGATTAAAAATACCCCGACTTTCATCAGGACTCACATATAAAGATCTCTTGGGTTTTAGCCCTACCTGCTTGATCCAGGGGTAGAGGGTAGGTACCCTTCTCAGTGAATTCTCCAAATTCCAAACTAATTGTATCGGAATGATTTCCGCGGGGAACCGAGTTCCTTATAATGTAAGACTTGAACTGGCAGGGGAGCGAGGACAGCTCCCTATTGTCACACTTTCATCAAGGTACGCTGTCGCAGGACCTGTTGTCCCTTCCGGCTTCCTACCTACCCTGTACCCCTGGATCAAGGAGGTAGGGCTACAACCATAGGGATCCTTAGATGTGAGACCTGATGAAAGTCAGGTATTTTATTCTTTACTAGCTGAAACATGTCAGCATTTTTGAAGAGTGGAGGGGTAAGAGACTCATAATAGCCTTCCATACCACCATCCACTGGTCACCTATTTGACCTGTTTTACTCTGGGCAGGGAATCCATGATTAAAATTGGATTGAGGATATCCCGTGTCCATTTTTAACTACTATTCCTGCACCTTTATTCACTTGTGATCTCTTGTTGGGATTATCTTTCTGTGTTGTACTGTCTTCCCCTCCCTATTGCTTCACCTCCAGCGTTGGCTTGAGCGGAGGTGTGTTAGCAGCTCTATGATGAAGCATGACACAGTGTACTGTGTGTGGGAAGCTTTAAAACGTTTGGTAGTTTCCCTGACCCCGGATCATGGCGATTCTGAAAACGTAGTCCCTCTTCTTTGTGTGTGTATTATATCATTATTATAGCTTCCAGACATTTACACACACGTGAGCACAACAAACTTGGTGATCCGTGTACACATACGTCATGTTCAACGAAGGTGACACAATGCCAATTGCATAAAAATCACATTTCTCTACTAACGCAGAACTGCGTTTTACACTCACTGAAAACTTTCTGACTGTAATGAGAGAGCATGCCCTGGCTCAAGGGAAACTAATTGTTGTTGTGGCCCCAGTACTAAACTTGGAGGCAGTTACCAGAGCAAGCGTTCTGAATGCTAAAGCTCTCCATCCAAGATGGATGCAATGGGCAAATTCCCTCACTGCAACAGATGTAGACTACAGATTTGACACTACATTACAAACACAAGCATTTTTACAGTACTATCAAGAATATCTTCTGCTGAATGAAGTCATTCCTCTAGATCGCTTTGAGTACATCATTTACAATGATGATTCTGCTCAGCCTTCTGTAGGGACCAATCACCAATATTCAGCCGCTTGCGTAGTCATAAAAGGTTGTATGCCCAATGGAGCTTTCTATCCAGAAAAAGCCTACATGCAGTCACTAGGTGATTGCACAGCACAGCTGGCAGAACATAAGTCTCTGGTACTGGCAAATCAGAATATGGATGCAGAATTCCCTACACATACTGTGTGTGATGTGTATTATTGTGTAGAGACATATGAGTTCCTTTTAATATTTAAGTCAGAATGGATTCAGAGATTCGAAAGGCTGCACATTAAAGCACGAGTTGCTTTGAAAACAGGTGGCAAAGCTGAAAGAATGCTTGCCATGGGCTCTTGTAATACATACAATAAGTCATTTATGAGTTGGCGTTCACATTGCAAGGAATTTACTGGCCGATGAAGCTACAACGGTGACGGTTGGCACTGCCACAGTTGCTGCAATCACTTGTACAATGTGTGAGAATAGATAGAGAGATCTTGGTGGCTGTTAATGTGGCATGCAGTGACACACCTGCCCGAAAGGCTTTCCACTTAAGTACTCCTACAAGTTAGATGCACAAAACACACTGTATGCTCAGATTCCAGGAGTGGGGGACAGAGTAATACCAAAGAGTGATCGCAGATTAGGAATAATTCTGGCTGCACATGAGGGTCTGGCTTTAGTACCTGCAGAGGTGGCTGTTACAATTTCACTATTTAAGCAATGCTATTGTTGGCCTGCCTACAAAGAGACCACGGCCTTTGTCCTGAGATGCGACATCTGTCAAGAGATAAAGGGTTCCACAGTGGCGCCTCCACCCCAGACACCTCTTTTGATTTTAAACAAGCCTTTGGTTTGTGTTTATTTGGACCATGGATGCCCCCTATCATCTAACAGGGCTTAGAAGTATATCTTTGTGGCAGTAGATTCCTGCTCACGATTCCTTTGGGTCTGGCCACAGCGATGGGCTGACACCCAAACTGTCATAAAGGATCTGCGTTTCTTTATCAGGACCTACCCCATTGGCAAACTGCATTCTGATCAGGGTCTGACGTTTAGCTCACAGGCTTACAAAGAGGACATGAGAAGTTTGGGTGTGACCCTGCGTTTGTTGTCTCCATACAATTCTGAGAGAAATGCTATAGTGGAGAGGAAAAAACGTGCAAGCAGTCTTAAAGCAGTCTTTAACAGCAAGGATAATAGGCTTGGGTCGCAGTTGGGTCCATTACCTAAATGGGGTCCAGAGGGCTGGGAACAATATGCCAAAGTCCCTTAGTGGTCAGACTCCTTATGAGATCCTGTTTGGGGCAAAAATATGGTCCCAGATCTCGATAAGGCCAGCACAGTGGGAGTGGAAACATCTTTTGACATAAATGAACGTTTGACTGGCCGCATATACTCCTGGGTAGCTACCAATCTCCTCTTGCATCCATACAGGAGGTTCAGATTGAATCTTTATTTACGAATGAAGCCTGTTCTTTTCAACAAGAGACATCAATAAACAACAATGAAGTATGTCTTCTACCTGTTTCAAAAACGACAACTCTGCAGGCAACAAGTACAAAACACACAGATTTCGATCCAGAATCCTAAAAAGAACATGGTCTATGTCAATGTGCCACAGATCAAGTCTTCATCTAATTCGAACCAACTTGCTGAGCTGCCTAAGATAGACCGGACAGCTTCTGGATACTTCATCAACTTCGATGACTTCTCTAACAGACGCATTGGAGGCACCACCGCCCCTGCCTTTTTAGCTGAAGGTGCGTGTTTTCTATCTGAAAAGAACATATTTTGTTTCTCCATGGTTAAACGTTTGGATTACCATTGGATTACTTTTCCTGGTCCTCTGGAATGGTTTTGTGACTGTGTTCTTTCTTCTCCTGAACGGACATTTCATCCCAGAACGCTCTGCAATACACATTGTAAATTTGGTTATGAAACCACAAAAATCATCACTGTGAGCAAAGAGACTTGTCCCTGGTGAACATTTCAGCTGTTCCAGTTCCAAATGGGATTGTATGGGACATAGTGTCATTTGATGTGTATGGTCCCACTGAACTTTTGCAAATTCCACATTTAGTTAAAATGTCCCTAAATGATATTATCACCCCCAGTACTATTTCTGATGATTGGATGTACGAAATGTTAGAAGACCTGGACCATTCAACTGTATTTTCTCCTGATCAGTTATATTATGGTTCAGCTAATTTTGATGAGATATTCTGTTTTCAGCCTTACAGTCATCATTTTCTACACAAGGCTAGTACACCTTGTGAAGTATTTAACTTTACACAATGGGAACATTGCCCTGCAACACCAAAGGGTAGTTCAAAAGCAGTCACACAGAAGTTTGACTATTTTTCTGGGTATGGCACAACTGACCCGGCCTCATTTTACTCTATTGTACTGTCACCTGAAAGGAAAAATACTTTAACTGACACCAAGCTAATTTACTCTGCTTCTTTCCTCTCCCAGCTCTCTGAACAAGGTTTTGACTTTTGGAGTGATACAGCAGATGTAGAATCTATCCGGGAGACTAGAGATTGGCAGTTGGCAGGCTCAGGAAACTGAGGCTTTACTTAGGGCCTGTTTAATACCAAAACAAATTATTTTCCTGAATAAAACTGCAACAGACAGCGTGCCTTGGCTTGGCAAGATCAAGGATTTGAATACACCACGGGTTCCCGCTCTTACATGATTTGACAACTAGCAGCAATTTGCTTTTGGGGGAGGGATTACTGAATAGTGCGAACTAGACCCAATGGTATCAGGACGCTTTACGTGAGCACCAGTTGTATTACAGATGGACACATTCATTATTGTTAGGCACGGGGAAATTAAGTGATTTGCCCAGAATCGCAGGATGTTAAGCATTTCTGCCGCTACTCAAACCCGGTTCCCCAGCTCTGCGGTCGACCACTCTAGCCATTAGGCCACATCTTCTCCTATGAGAACACAATTGAAAACATGCTATGTAAGAGCAAACATAACTCATCAGATCCCAATTGAAAGGGGTGGTTAGTTTGGCCACTAGATGCTAACAAATGTCATAATAGATTTGTAGGCAACACAGAGGGATCTACAGCTAATAGGCCTGACATGGGATCTGTGCAGAGTGAGCATTCAGGGGTGGTAACAACCAACAGTGTTAGGATGTTGTGCCTTGATTGGCTAAAAACCTCAACACTGTCTCAGGTACACCAGCACTTGTCCCTTCTGTCTGATGACCTAGACATACAAGGCTTTTTAATGGGTCCTCGGAAAACACGTCAAAAGCGCTTCCTTTATGCCATCTATAATGAAATCTGAAAAGTTCTCAACAAGAGGATGTTGAAAGTCTGCATGAGATTGATAGGACCAATTTAGAACACGCTCTTGCAGTGGCGGGCAATGGTTTGACTACCCTATTGACGAGGATTTACTCCTTAGGTAACATTGTCTCATCCACAATAGATGTACTTCAACAAGGCTTGTCTGCATTACAACATGGGCCGTCACTACTTGGGTCAATCCTGTTGTTAACCTGGACGCTACAGACATTACTTTTGGACCACATGCTTTGGTGACAAATGTGTTTTCACAATATCACCTTTCTGAACAACAGGTAACTATGGCAACTAAGGATGCTAAATACACTAAAAGACATTGAAAAACTGGAGAAATTACCTTTTTACAGTTGCTGAGATAGCATCCTCGTATTGGATAATCCATGGGTGCATTACACCACCAACTTCGACTTTCCACTTTCAGTACTGTCTACAACACCATCAAGTGGTCAGATACGAATTGTTGAGTGAAGGGTATATACATTAACAATGGGAGCTTCCTTTCACATTCCGGTCTCGGAATAAGGATTCTGAAGTTTTTCTCAGGGACTCTGATTGCAAGAATACTTTAAGTGGGTCCCTAGTCTGTAACGATGTTTCGTTGCACGGAGCATGAAATGCTTCAGTGGTGAACCTGTCTTGCAACTTAAAAGGGTCTCCAGCGGCCATGATAAGTCCGACTTTCAAATTGCTATCAAATGAGAGTTACCTGACGTTGAACAGTCAAGTTGTTGTGGAATGAAACCAGGGGTTGCCTATGTGGCGCTCGTATCTTCCATTGTAACATCCTGTACACAAGTTTTGTCTCTGCATGCCCATGTAGCTAGGGAGGATACGCTGTGGCCTTCAATTCAGCTTACCAGTGTGTGTTTTGAAGCCCCGAGCAAACTGAAAGCCATATTATTTCAAAACGATGTGGGCTTAACTTCAGCCAAGGAGATGTTTGATTTTCAGGTGGCGCGTTCCTCTTCGGCGATACAAGTGCTTCTCCGTACCAACTTCCCACGACATTTTGGAGAGCTGGTCCATCGCATTTTTAACATGTCTAGTACGACTGGCATTGTAGGTTTTTTTTAGGAGCATTAGCTCAGGGTAGGTCAGCACCTTCCAAACAGTGTTCTGATTTATTCAATCCTTTATCCACTCTGTCCTCTGAAGCATCTTTGGAGGGCTTCCCCTGTTCCTAGTTGCAGGGATATTGCTTTTAATATTTTTGCTCTGCAATGGATATCCCAGTTCAAGATAAAATGGCTCTGGCACTGCCTCATGTCCTGTCGTATACTGCATTTGTTAGGCACGTCTTTGCTTCAGGAACTGGATGAGATTTTGTTCCTGCCATTGCAGCCTGTATGGTTCATGTGCACTTACAATGTGTGCCCTGGACTTGTGCTTGGAGTCTCAATTGATTGAAGCTTCAGACATACACATACTAATGAACCCGGGGAAGGCCTATTTGTGCTGCGGTCCTCTGCAGATTCCATTGTTCCTGGCCACATTCTATAAGCTTCCCTGGGTTGCCTCTGCACCTGGTGGTTTGGATCTAGGCTCTGTTTCAATGTAATATTGTGTGGCAAACTTGGCTCCCTCAGCGGCTGCTGTGAGGGTTGGATGGGAACATACTTGCTCTATCAATTTGCTCTAAGGTGTGCCTCAAATAGCTTCACTGCTGAATTTCTGTGGTGTGTGTAAAATGTGAACTTAACTTTAACATTTCCTGTAAACTTAGCTTTTTTGAAAAAAAAAGAAAATATACAAATTACAGAATCAATTTAATACACACATGTATAGTTTACAGTTTATAATAAATGAACACAATGACAATATAACTATTTTTTGTGTGAATTTGCACAGTTATTATTAACCGGCATAACGTATATTAATTTTTATAAAGACAAAAATAATATGCCTAAGTAGTCAGTGTGTGTGTGTGTGTGTGTATATGTATGTGTGTATATAAATATATCTGTACCTCCATATATCGATATATGTGTGTGCGTACTGTCACTTAAACTTAGCTTACCTGTGGTCATGCTGCTTGAAAAAAACAAATTTGAATTTTTAGAAATAAAAATAGTATTTACTATCTGAGCCCTGGAACCTCGACACCCAGTAGGTTGAGCAGATAGTGTTCCGAGTTGAGCAGATAGTGCTCCGAGTCAAGGACATCTGCCCAGCTGCTGCTGAGTGCGCTGTATTCTGTGCTGCGCTGCGCCCACTGCAGCACTCTCCCACAGGATAGTCAACACTACAGCGGGCCGTAACTCTTACTGGACCTGCTGCAAACATGTGGGGGAGTTGTTGCTGCACCCAAAGGATTAGTGCAGACACTTTCACCTCGCTGAAAAAGGGGCGGTCCGCACCCCTGCCCTTCTACGTTGCCCACAGGGATTCAGGTGGCGCTGCCTGCTTCTGCCATTGGTACCGAGTCGGAAGAGTGTTTCACTGGGTCTGGGATTGGAACGGGAACTAAAGAACCAGGCAAACTGACAGACAGGACAGGCCTGGAATGGAACACAAAAAGAGTACAAAAACATCACAGTAACGTAAAATAAACTCAGGGAGAGTGATACAGTAACACAATAAGTTGAAATTGGGGATAGGGAAGTTCAGAAGGGGTTGGATCAAGGAAAAGGCAGCCATCAAGGAGAGAGAGAAGGCCAGCCGGGCAACATGGCGGACGCGACTCTCTTGAGCTCCGTCCGGCGGGCCCTGCATTATCCTGTAAATCCACCGTGGAAGTGTTCCCAACTCCTGACTGTCGGGCGGGGTAGGCGTGGGAACGGCTGCAGAGGCTGCGGGAGCGATTTGCGGCGATAATCGAGGCGCCGGCGGAGGAGAATCGACCATTGTGCAGCAGTGTGTGCAAACTGGAAAGGCGCGAAACTCCGCCTACCATTCGCACACTGCAGAAGACGGCCGGAGCCGAGGCGTTGGTGGAGCCGAGGAGAGCTGAGCCTGCTGGGCGCAGTGTGACCCTGTGAGATGCGGTGGCTGCTGGAGGAGGCCCCGTAGCGGAGAACCAGGCAGCAGGCAGCGCCCGGAGGGGGCGTAAGACGCTACGGGACAGGCGGCGGAGGCGGCCGGTGCCGGGAGGAGTCGGAGGTGAGGCACGGAGGGCCGTGCAGCGGCGAGGCGCATAGGCCTACTCACGGCGTGACGCTTGCGCCACCTGAGCAGCAGAGGGAGAGGCGGAGGCTCGCCTGCAGGCATACCCGAGACCCGGAGGTAATACAGCAAGAGGCAGCGGGGTGGACCGTGGAGTGCATCTCCTGCGTGGTCTGGAGGACTATTGGCTGCGGGCGATGGTGGCAGGCCTGTGGCGTGCTGTAGCGGGCTGGTGGTGGACTGTGGCACTGGGACCTGGCCTGGCGGGCGGCGGCTGTCTGGAGCTGGCTTTTTTGGTGAGCTGAGGTAGACGCAATTACCACCACATTGTCAGCTGTTGAGACTGGAACCACTTAAAGCTGGACATTCGGACTCTCGCCTACTTGTTGGGGGGGAAGCAGGCGCTCGACTAAAAAGTCCAGGAATTGCAACTTGGAACCGGGGGCAGCCGCTGGGGGACAGAGACGAGGTGGCAAGCTCTGCGTCCCAAGGGCTGAGGAGCCATTTTGTCCCAGGCGCCATTTTGATCAGCGCAGCGGCGTGAGGCCCTGTCCCTGAACTGTGCTGGCTGCTCCCTGCACGCTGCCGCGGTTGGACACTGGGACTGAGTCAGAGGAGGGAGCTGGACAAGGGGACCCCCTGTGTGGCTGTAGCAGGGACGCCCCTGAGAGCGGAGCATAGCCTGGGCCCATCTGTCTCATTGGGAAGGGACGAGCACTGACTGGCACCGCTGGGCTACGCGGCGACTGGACTTCGGTCGCTCCGGGCGAGGCGCCTGGCAGCAGGGGGTGGACGAGGTTGTCATTTCTTTCACCCCCCTCCCCCCCAGTTGGCGCGTGGCGCTATCCGATTGAGCACGGCGGACTTCCTTTCAGGTCGCTACTGGGCACGGAGACAGGCACGTCAATGCCCACAGCGCAGCAGCTAGCAATGGGCAGGCTAAGAGACAAGACCGCAGCGAAGCAACAAGAAGCGAGTGGCGTAGACCACGCGCCCGAGCAGAGGCGGACAGCCGTGGAGCCTGTGGCCGCCTTGGCAGCCAAGATGGACACTGTCCTGGCGGCGGTGGAACGCATTGGCGCCACATTGGTACAAACCAAGACCTCCCTGGAAGCACGTTTGGACAAAGTCACAACTAACTTCACGCTACTTCATGCGGACCATCGCAAACTGTCGGAATCGGTTGCAGTGCAGCGTCAAGCAGTTCAAGAATTGCAACCAGTGGTGCGCAGTCACGCCTCGGATCTGTAGGACCTGGTCGACCGAGTGCATGCGCTAGAAGATCGCGCGGACGATGCGGAAGGGCGCTCTCGGCGCAACAACGTCCGAGTGGTAGGCCTGCCGGAAGGAGAGGAAGGGAAAGACCCCGAGAGATACACTGAGGACTGGCTGCAGTCGCTCATGCCGGATGGAGCTCTATCCCCGCATTTCGTGGTGGAAAGGGTGCACCGGGTGCCGGCGCAGGCTCCAAGGCCAGGAGCCCGGCCTCACCCATTTCTTTTCAAACTGCTCAACTACCGCGAGTGCTCCATGAGACCAGGAAGTTGAGTGACCTCAGGGTGGGCAGTAGCTGAGTGATGCTCTTTCCGGACTACAACGCAACAGTGCAGAAACGGCACAGCTCCTATCTAGCAGTCAAGAAACAGCTGCGGGAGTTGAAACTGCCATACTCCTTGTTGTTCCCCTTGCGCTTACGAGTGGTCACTAAAGAGGGCGCGCGCTTCTTCGAGGCTCCATCTGATGTCTGGGACTGGCTGGAAGAGACGGGACAATGGTCAGGGACGAGACCGGCGGGCTCAGACAGCGGCGGCTGGCAAGAGCAGCGCTCAAGGAGAAGGAAGAGGGGGTCTCGGTGGAGCGCGGGCCCGGGGCTGGCAGCGCCCAGTCCGGAGAAGATGAGGCAAGAACGACAGGAGGCGCTCAAGGCGGTGGCAACGCTGGGAGTGGTGGACGCTAACGGAGGCGCAGAGTACAGGCAGCAGTTGGAAATAATTGCTAGTGGGTCGTCCTCGCCATCCACTGTGATATCAGAAGACATTATCCTCCCTGCAGTGACTCCGCAGACGGCGGACTACATTGTGTGACTGATAACAGGCCTGCGATGGACTATTATAACGTCTATACCCGTCAGGCATGCGTTGGCTGCGACATGCTACCGGGGCTAGCTCCCGTCCCTAGTGACTTGCACACGTCTAGAATGCGGGTTTGCTGAGGCAGCATAGCTATGTTGAGGCGCGCCGGCTGGGATGGGCGGTTGGACGCCTGCTGCGCAGAGTGGTCTCTTGGGGCAGGATGCACCGTCCCGCCACACTGTAGTTTGTCAGTTGTACCGAACACATCTCAGACACTCTAAGGACCCTGGATAAGGGAATCTCTAGGAGCATTTGCTGTTCACACATTTTGGGCCATTAGCGGCACACCCACCAGGGCAGCCACTACGCTGACCTCCCACCTCTCCTGAGGGTGAATCCTGTTGAAGTTTGGACGTATGCCCCTCCGGGGATTCGCCCTTTTCGTTACAAGGTTCCCTTTTTCATTGTTTCTGTTTAGTATGCGGCACATTGACTGTCCCCCCTGGCGCTGTCCTCTGCTTCCCCTGGAGGCCTCTCCATGGTTAGGTGAGGGCAGGACATACGCAGCTGCATGGCGCACACTAATATATTGACATGGAACATCCGCGGTATGCACACACCGGCACGGCGCTACTCAGTATTCTCCTACCTGCAGCGGCACGGGGCGGGGATAGCCCTCCTTCAGGAGACACATATGACACAGGTCGAGCTTGGCAGGCTGCGCAGGCGCTGGCGGGGGCAAATATATGGCACCACCTTCTCGGCACATGCACGAGACACATTGATATGGGTAAGAGCAGGTGGCCCATTCAGCTGTAACGACGTGCACATAGATCCGGAGGGTAGATTTTGTCTCGTGCTGGGAAAATCAAATGGTCAGGAACTCCTGCTAGGCTCCCTCTACGCCCCCAATATGAACCAAGCCTCTTTTCTAGAGTCTCTTAACCAGGTCCTTTATCCATAAGCTGGCCTTCCCTGGTTGCTAGGTGGGGACTTCAACATGGTGTTGGACATCGGACTGGACCGCTCTTTCCCACCGCTCCGAGCTACGACGGCGGTCCACCGCGCAGGCGTTCAGGGATTGGCTCGTGCAATGGGGAGTACACAGACAAAGTGTACTCGTACTACTCCCCTGTACATGACCTACATGTCCGGCTGGACCGGATAATTGGCTCCCAGTCGCTGCTCCACTTGCTTACCGAGTCGGAATACTTGGGGAGGACGCACTCTGACCACAACCCCCTCGGGCTTAAGCTTAGCTGGGAGACGGACCGCTCGCCTGTGCCTACATGGAGGCTCCAACCGGCTGCGCTTGAGGACCCTGAGTTTCGTTCCTCATTGGGCACGGCGGTTTTAGATTACTTTGATAATAATGAGGGGACTGCAAGCAGCGCGACGGTGGAATGGGATGCGCACAAATCAGTCATACGGGGCACTGTATGGGAGCCTCATGGAATATACGCAAGCAACTGTCCACTTCCCTCACGCGATTGGAGAATGAGCTGCTACAGTATGAGAGGGAGGGCGAGGGGAGCGGGCCGCACACGCAAACACTGAGTGACATGCGCGCTTCACATGCAACCCTCATGGAACAGTTGAGGTGTCACAACTATGCGGCGCATACAGCTAGAACATACGCTAAGGCAGATAGAGCCGGACGACTGCTCGCCTGGCTGATTCAAAGGGAAAGCAGGGGAACCCTAATCGGAGCTCTGCGCACGCCGTAGGGAGGGATGATATATACGCAGCGCGAGATAAACCGCACCCTGGTTGGGCACTACACGCAGTTATACCGGGCCCGGGGCACTGGTCTTGGGGGTGCACTGGGAAACTTTCTAGACATGGTCTCCCTGCCGGTGGTTCCTGAGGACCTCCGAGACGCCCTCAATGCACCCCTCACGCTAGAAGAGGTGGGCGATGCGATCCAGTCCTTAGCAACTGGGAAGACGCCGGGGCCTGATGGCCTGCCGGCTGAATACTATAAAGCCTTTAGAGACACCCTGGCTCCCTTACTCTTACGCACATACAATGCGGTGATGGATGAGGGCTCGCTCCCCAAGTCCATGCGGGAGGCGTTCCTGTTCTCTTTGCCCAAACCTGATAGGGATCCAGTGAACCTGGGTTCCTACAGGCCGCTGGCGATGCTTGATGTTGATTACAAGATCCTAGCAAAGCTGCTGGCTGAACGGCTAGCGCCAGTGGTCCCACACCTCGTACACGCTGACCAAAATGGGTTCGTGCTGGCGCGGTCCACGTCATTGAACCTCAGGAGGTTCTTTAGAATAGCGGCTGAGGCGACGGGGAAGTGGCCTAGGGCGGGATGCCTAATGATTGACCTGAAAAAGGCTTTTGATAGCCTGGAGTGGGGGTACCTGGCTGAGGTGCTGCTGCGCTTGGGGTTTGATGCGGACTTCCTGCACATGGTTGACCTCCTCTATTTAAACGACCTGTAGTGGGAGTACGGTTGGGCCCATACGTCTCGGAGGAGGTGCTGGTAAGCAGGGGCATCAGGCAGGGTTGCCCCCTGTCACCCCTACTGTTCGCACTAGCAATAGAACCACTGGCGGCGGCGCTGCGGCAGACCCTAGGCGCGGGCATTCCCCTAGGAAATGCTACACACCAGGTCTCGCTATATGCTGATGACCTTCTGGTATTCATTAGAGACGTGCACAGTATACCGGAGCAGCTGACTCAGCTACTGAACAAGTTTGCCAAAATCTCGGGACTTCGGGTAAATGTGGCCAAGTCCTGTTTATATGCGTTCGACAGCGAGGTAGGAGACCCAGAGTACTGCCTAGGGAGCAAGAGAGTCCAATGGAGGGCTGATACCTTCAAATACCTGGGGATCCAGATCTACCGCCAACCAACCAACCTGTTTGATGGGAACCTGGGGCGGGCGGTGACAGCGCTCAAGTCCCAAATAAGTTTTTTGGTCCATGCTTCCGCTGACAATTACAGGCAGATTGGCGCTGACCAAAATGATCATGCTTCCCAGACTCCTATACTATTTTGTTAATTTGCCTTTGTTCATCCCGGCCTCTTTCTTCTCTAAACTCAATGTGGTCCTCCGTGACTTCATCTGGGGCACGTCCAGACATCGACTAGCGCTGCCGAAGCTGTTCCTACCAACGGACAGGGGAGGGTTGGCTGCCCCTTGCTTTGAACACTACTACCTGGCCGCGCAGCTACAATGGGTTGCCCGATGGTTGGCAGATAGGGGTAGGAAAGACTCTGCCACGATCGAACCGCCATACTCTTTAGGCCGTGTCGTAGCTCTCTTTCACCCACTGGCGCCGCCTGAGAAGCCCACTCCGCCTTTACTGTCGGTAGCATACAAATGCTTTCGCAGAGCCCTATTCCTCACCCGTAAGGTGCTCCCATACGTGCCTGCTATACCCCTGGAGGGCTCCCCTGGAAGCGGGGGGGGCGCACGCTCACCCTCTGCTGGAACAGTGGGGAGAGGCACTAGGAGATTTATACAGGGATGGAGAGCTGGTAGCCTATGAAATGTTGATATCTGAAGATGGATTACCTCCTGGGGGGTTCCTGTTCCACCGCTCGCTAGTAGCAAAGATGGTGGCTCGCTATGGCGACGGAACCTACACAGCACCTAACTATGCAGTACCTGCACGTTATGGGGAGGGGTAGGCACTTGGTCCGTTGGTTCGCCGCATTGATACGGGCGCACACGGAGATCGGTCTAGCCCCGCTCAGAGGCAAGTGGGAACGAGAGTTGGTTTGGGTGCTAACTGATAAAGAGTGGGAGAGGCTCCTTAAGAGTTTGGTATGCATTCCCCGAAACATGCGCCTTCGCCAGATACAGCTCTTCATTGTCCATAGGGCCTATCTCACGCCTGAGCTAATCAATAGGTACTTCCACCGTTCCGACGCGACTTGCCCTAGGTGCGAGGAGTTAGATGCAGGGCTGGTTCACCTCTTGTGGAGTTGCCCTGGGCTGGGCACTTACTGGCATGCGATATGTGGAGCGCTTGGGGCATGCACGGGCCGTATCATACCCTTCAACTGGCCTGAGTACCTTCTGCATCAATTCAAGAGGAGGCCCCAGGATAAGGCATCGTCCCGTTTCCTAGATCTGGGACTGGTGGTGGCTAAGCGACTGCTGACGAGACGTTGGAAGGCACGCGAACCGCCTGCTGTGCAGGCGTGGGTATCCTCTTTTAGGGCGTGGGCACAGGCGGAATGGATAGCCATACGGAGGGAGGAGACGACTGTGCTTCGAAAGGAACCCATGGCGGAGCGGTGGGAACGCATGCTTAACGCCCTACACCTTCCGGGGGAGTCGGATGCACTCGATGCTGGAACGACCTAAACAGCTACCCCGGGCGGTGGGGCATACCGCGGGCCACCTTGTTGGCAGGGCGGGATGGCATACTAGGCCTTTCTGCCTTTCGGCGCGCAGGACTGAGATACATGCATGCTCGCACACAATGATGCACTTGGGGGAGAGCACTGGGGGGGTGGGGCAGGAGGACGAGGATTAACATGCGCTTCTGTATATGCTTTTGCCGCTATTGTTTAAATGTTTGCATTAACTGTTAGATTAATGTCATCTCTATGCGTACCTACACAGTAGTGGGATTCACCTTGTGAATATGTTATTGTGCATGATTGGACTGGCGGCAGCCATACAACGCTCCAAGAGACGCCGGGACTCAACCCTGCATGTACAGGCTAGGCCACAGTGCACATACTACTCGTATGTGCCACGGTGAGCGTGGCTACATGATGATGTAACACACTGACCCAAGATATATCAATGCTGCATTGGCGTGCCTGGACTGTCATGTTACGCTGACTGAATTTTGCACTGTACTTCGGTTCATATAAAATAGATTTGACAAAAAAATCAAGGAGAGAAAGAAACAGCACAAGCATTGAAAATACAATAGGTCTCACCCTCGTTTAAGTTAAAGGAATTCTGTTTGTAATTAGGTGGCTTTTTAGCTTTGCTTTTATTAGTGTTTTTCAAACTTTCATGTGCATAACATGCATATGTATGTGTATGCATGCATTTATATAGATATGCAGATGTGTGTGTATATATATATATATATATATATATATATATGCATGTGTGTGTATATATCTATCTATATATATATATATATATATATATATATATATATATATATATATATATATATATATAATATACACATACATATATATGGCAGGGGAGTGGGTTCCTACACCTAATAAACACCTGGAAAGGAATTCCCGTGAGTGCCGTCTTTGTGTGTGGGCTTGTATTGCCCGGACAGTGTGCTGACATACATATATATGTATGCATTTATATTTGTACTTATATAGATGTGCAGATGTATGTGTATGTATATATATGTGCATGTGTGCGTGTAGAGAGAGAGGTAGAGAGTAGAGTGCACAGAGTAGAGTGCAGAGAGTGAGTAGTAGAGATTGTAGTAGAGAGTGAGTAGAGAGTAGTAGGGTAGTAGAGAGTGAGTAGTAGAGAGTAGTATAGAGTGAGTTGTAGAGAGTAGTAGAGTGTAGTAGAGAGTGAGTAGTAGAGTAGTAGACTGTAGTAGAGTTGAAGAGAGTGAGTAGTAGAGAGTGAGTAGTAGAGAGTGGGTAGTAGAGTGAGTAGAGTGTGAGTAGTAGAGAGTAGTAGAGCGTGAGTGAGTAGTAGAGAGTGAGTAGTTGAGAGTGAGTAGTAGAGAGTAGTAGAGAGTGAGTAGAGCGTGAAAGAAAGAAAGGGAGAAAGAAAGAAAGAAAGACTGGGTAGTGTTGCGGCTCCTCTGGATAGGGAGTGACTTGGCTCACTGGTAAATAACACCTTCCCATACCTCCTCCGCATGACGGCTGGGTTCCCTGCTCACTGTTGTCTGATTTTGTGGAAGGAAGTAGAGTTCCTCCTTTAATTATTACATCGGAATAATATTTCCGCTGCCGAGTCCAACCCTTGGGCATGTAAGGGGGGATGCAGGAGGGATGCAGTGCCCACAGATCTCCCCGGGGGGGCACAGAGAGGGAAGCAATTGCTGAAAGGAAGTCATTAGCCAGGTTTGTTCTTGAAGGCATGGATTTGTGGACTCGCTCTACAGTTTTTTGGGATTTCCTATTGCCTGTGTCACTAACTAGCACTGAACACCAGTAAACGCACTTTAGAGGCTCTGGGAGACCTATCAAAACTCCGGCCATACCGTTTAGAGTCTGAGCTAGCTCAGAGGGAGAAAGCACCTGTTTCCAAAGCAGGTGTATAAGCGGGAAGAGTGAAAGTTAAGTAATAAAGATCAGTAGGCCAATGCTCCTGCTGCGTAGACAAGTATGGCGCAGGAGACTACAAACATGAGTTTCCGAGTGCAGCTGCTAAAACGAAAATGATTTGGTTGAAATAAATTTCACAATGTGGTCTGTCTTTCACAAACTCAATGCAATACAGCGATACGGAGCTCCAAGACTTATACCTTCATGATATATCTCTAGGGTTTGGACTGTAAGTTGGGCCCCAAGCGACGCCAGAGCTGCAAAGGCCTGTGTTATGATCCGTGTTATGTTCCTGCCAAATCATTTCCTCTTTGCAAAGCTCCCCCGTTTCTCAAAAGAAGATCGCAGGGTCACTTTTGCCAAAACAAACTCAACTAAACGCGCAGTGGGGCTTGGCGCAGGGCTGTAACATATTCCCCTGCGGTGCGGGGGGCCCATTCGCCCCAAGATCTATGAATATTTGGGGGGCACCCTCATCCTGTGATATGCCACTGACCTGGCGAGGAGTGAGTCTACACTCAAGAGCTGTCTGTGCTCGGAGGACGAGACACCCCCGGGGTACCTCGCGAACACGCACTCCTCAGCTCCTGAAACCACTGCTTCCGGGTGTTTCACGCCCCAGGTGCCACCGCAGCCCCCTCCCCCGTACACACATACACACGTTTACTGACCCACGAGAAGAGGAGATTTTGATTGTTGAACCTGAAACACGCATTTCTACGCAGCCTTCACGTGCACAATACGGGAGACTCCTATCCGCTCATTAACTTCCAATGATGATTCTATGGCTTCAGTGTGTAAAGAATCACCTGTACATCTCACTGGAGTGACATAAGGACTGGGACTGAGGGGGATCTCTCAGTGTACGTATACAGGTGAATTTCACTCACAGGTTAAAAGAAAACCACATCTGCCAATTCTTCGACACAGTTTTTTTCAGTACAAAGCCTTGCTCGTGTATTCGGCTTTTTTCAACTAAACAGAATATTAAACATGCTCTTGCAGTCATTTTAGACTACCTATTACCTTTTTTTGTTTGTTGATCCAGATACTTTTAAGTGTATTTCTCATTGGACTGTCCATTTTGTGAGAAAACGAGGATTATTGATCACATTGAAAGACTCACTGTTACTTAGATAAAGATGGAGCAAGATAAAAAAACAAGCTTACAAAACATGCGCTCGCCAGGCAGCCGCGGTTATGACAGAGACTTTTCTCTGTTTGAGACGGCCCACTTGGACAGGATCGCCTGCTCTCCTTCTGAAGTAAAAGGCTTCAAATCTTTATGGGGCCATGTGTTTAAACATGGCCCCATGAAGATAAGAAACCTTTTACACAAGAAGGAAGGCAGATGAGCTTGTCCAAGTGAGCTGTCTCAAAAAGAGAAAAGTCTACTTCACAGTATGCTCTTTCCCAATGGCTGGCCACCGTTTAGCTTAAACGGTGATGCCGGCCAATGGGAAAGAGGGGCGGGTCTTAAAGCCCATTACTGAAACCTCCTCAAAAACATAAAATCTCGCCAGCGAGACTGCGCATGTGCGCAGCCGAGACTTAAAAAGGCAAAACAAGGGGGCGTGGCCTAGCGGGCAAAGATGGTGGACGCAGCTTGCTAGAGCTCCCACCGGCCCGACATTGATTTGCGCATTTATCCTGGCTCCCGGACCCACTCGGCAGCATACCGGTTCCGATTTGGTGGCGGAGGGTGACAGGTGCCCTCCGGTGTAGCGAGCGGGGTTTCCGAGCTCCTTGCGGTGAAGAAAATGGCAGTGGCGATTTGAGGCCTGGTCCCGGCGTGCACAGCCGGGGCTTCAATTTTGGTGGAGCCCGGACGGGCGACTTTGGTACTGGCCCGCGGCATCGGCTACTGGTGCTGCCCCGGGCATTCAGCTTGACACCGGAGCGGAGTGTGGACGTCCCGCTGTGCCCCCCGCCGCTGTGGTGTGCGGGGACCCCCGCGGTGTGAGGACTACCCTGAGGCCCATTGAAGAGCCTGGACGCGGCCTAACATATACAGCCTTGACATGACCAGGGGCGGAGGGGGCAGTGGGCCCGCCAAACAGGGGCCCATCGATAAATTCACTGGGCCGAGTGGAGGTGCCGGTGCTTCGGGGGGGGGGGGCTGGGTGCAGGACCGGACAATGCAGCACTTATGGCGGCGATCACCCAATCCAGGGATATGCTTGACGCCAAGATAGGTGCAGTTGGGGCAGATGTGACCTTGCTGCGCCAGGACCTTCGCAACGTGGTGACCCGCATCACGGAGACGGAATCCAGACTCTCGACTGTGGAGGATGATGTGGGAACCCTGAAGCAGAAAGTGATCGCAATGGAGAAGATTCAGAGCGGCCTTTGCTCCGGGTTGAGGATGCCGAAGGGCGCGCGCGCAGCAATAACCTCCGCTTCGTGGGATTTCCCGAGGGCTGCGAGAAGGGGAACATGGAACGCTTCCTGTCCCAGTGGTTGGAGGGCTGGTTACCCCCGGACGCGCTGTCATGGTGCTTTGTGATAGAGCGCGCCCATAGAGCCTTGACGCAGAAACCGCCGACCGGAGAGCGGCCCAGACCGGTGATCGCTAGGATTCTGAACTTTCACAACAGGGACACCATCTTAAGGGAGGCGAGGGCAAAAGCCTCTGTTATGTTCGAAAACCAGAGAATCATAATTTTTCCGAATTACACGAAGATGGTGCAGCAGCAACGACATTCTTTCATAGCGGCCAAGGCGAAATTACGTGGCTTGAAGCTCCAATATTCTTTACTTTATCCGGCCCGCCTTCGAGTGATTTTCCAATCACGGACCCACTTCTTTGACACCCCAGAGGAGGTCTTCAAGTGGACGGATGAGACAGTGAGGGTCCGGCCACATGCTCAACGGGGCCTGAACCCGGGTTCCTCCAGGAGCTCCTCTCAGGAGCGGGCCGACCAGCGTGTCCGGAGAAAGAGACACAGGAGTTCTGGGTCACGGCAGCGCTCCTCTTCTCGCACTGGGGCGCGGGATGGAGCACCTACGGACTCGGACCAATCCAGCAAGGAACGTTGAAGGACATTGGAGTGCGAGGTGACCTATTGATGTCGTAGATTTTGGCAGTGAGTGGTCGGTTGCTATGCCCAGCTGCCCGGATGGTTTGGGACTGGGTACCTTGACACTGTTCGCTCTACATGTTAGTGATGGTGTGGGCTGCGGGGTGGGGTTCGGGGTGCCTGTTTATAGGGGCTACTTCCCTCCTTCATAGGCGGGTGTTGGTGAGGGGGTTCTTGGTGGTTAAGTGGGTAGTTGGGATCCATTGGTATGGTTGGCCTTGGGCACTCTGTTTTGGGCCCGAGGTTGCCCATGCCGCGACAGATACATCTGTGTTCTATGAGGTATAGGGAGGTATAGGGGTGGGGGGCGGGGGATGAGGAATGGGCAGTTCAGGGGGGTGTTTTGGGGGGGGGTACGGGTGGGGGGGGTGGAGGGTGGCCGGTTACTTGTGCACGTGATTTTCATGCCATGCTAGTTCTGGTGCTATGTATTCAGGCCTGCTGTTGGGTGCTCTTGCTTTGTGTTCCCTGGGATCATGGCTGATGCATTACCTCCGGGGCCCCAGGGGGCGTCTATGTGCATATTGAGCTGGAATGTCAGGGGAATGTTGGATAAAATTAAGAGGGGTGCCGTCCTGCGATGGGCGAAGAGGGAGGGGGCGGATGTACTGCTCTTACAAGAAACGCATATGATGGGGACGAAAGCACTTAGTCTGCAGAGATGGGGACGAAAGCACTTAGTCTGCAGAGATTTGGCTATCACCAAGTTTTTCATGCTGGCTTTTCCAGGGGCTCTAGGGGGGTCGCCATCTTGATCCATAGACGATTAGCTTATGTTCATGAGAGACAATGGCTAGACCCGCAGGGCCGCTATATTATTGTGAAGGGGATGGTGGGTATGGAGCCTGTTGTGTTTGGGAGTGTCTATGTCCCTCCCCCTCTGCAGTGGTCCCTGGCTGAAAGGCTGTTTACGGTGTGGGCGGAAGTCCCAGAGTCCCTGGCGGTGATGGGTGGAGATTGGAACGACGTGCTGGATGCGAATATGGACCGCAGAAGGCTGCAGGAGACTCTAGCGGTGGCCGCCCCCTCCCATTCTGCGGCCAGAGACTATACGTATGTTTCAGCGGTGCATGGCTCCTTTTCACGGCTGGATTGTGTGTTTGTGCCCTGTGTGTATCTGAGCAGAGTGCGAGGGGCGGCTATCCTGCCTCGGGGGTTGTCCGACCACTCCCCAGTGGCCGTAGATGTTGAGTTGTGCAGGAAGAGGCGGCCGTTTCGGTGGCGAGTGTCCCCGTGGAATCTTCAGCAGGCTGACTATATCCATCATATGAGGGGGGCGATAGCCCACTATTGGCAGGAGAACCTTGGCGAGTAGACGGAGGTGACAATAGCCTGGGAGGCTATGAAGCCCACGTTGCGTGGAGTGGACATAGCGTGGTGCGCGGCGGCTTGCCGCTGACGCCGGGAGGCCATAGTTGCAGCGGCGGCGCGCGTGGAGGTCCTCGAGCGGCGGTGCCAGGGGAAGGGAGATGGCGAGGCCGTGCGGTTACTCCGGCAGGCGCAGCAGACTTATGCGTCCGTACTGCTTGATGAGGCCCGACAGGCTTGGCTAGCCACACGCAGTAGGATTTACCAATGGGGGGACAAGTCATGCACTATGCTTCATAGACTGTGTCAGAATACCATGCAGCCGCTTACGCTGCCTGGACTCACGGATGATACTGGCGTTACGGTGACGGATCCGGTGGAACTGGCGGCTAGCTTCGCGCGCTATTACGCAGAACAATATGCACCGCAGGATTGCCTCCCGGCTGACGCGGTGGACAAGTTTATTGCTGACCTGCCCCGAGGGCCATCTCCGACGAGACGCGGGCAGTATTGGACCTCCCTATTACAGTGGATGAGCTGGGAGACGCGCTGGCGCAGCTCAATACTGGCAAAGCGCCCGGGCCTAGTGGCTTCCTATGCGAATTCTACAAGAAATTCCAGCTCCAGCTGGGGACCCACTACAAGGCAGTCCTGGAGGCTGCGTGTGAGTCGGGTCGGTTGCCCGCAGACTGGCGACACGCTGAGGTGGTGGTGTTCCAGAAACCGGGTAGACCAACTGCTAGACATGATTCGTATCGCCCCATATCATTGCTTAACATAGAGGCTAAGCTGCTAGCGAAAGCGCTGGCGAACCGGCTTCTCCCTTACGTGGCAGACCTTGTTCATCCGGACCAAGCAGGTTTCATGCCGAACAGAGCGACACGACACAACGTTAGACGGGCACAAACGGCCATAGATGCGATGGGGCCACGGGGGAGCGGGCTGCCCTGCTCCTGGCGGATATAGACAGGGCGTTCGACTCGGTGAGTTGGGCTTACTTGTTTGCGCTCCTGCCTTGCCTTAATCTGGGCCCGGTCTTTATCTCATATGTTTGGCTGCTGTACACTGACATCACGGCGGCCGTGCGGGTCTCGGGAGCGGTCTCAGTGCGGTTCCCGGTCGGTCGTGGGACCCGTCAGGGCTGCCCGCTGTCCCCGTACCTATTTGCGCTTGCTATGGAACCCCTAGCCTCCTGGGTGCGAATTGGTGCGCAGCTGCGGGGCTTTAGATGGGACGGGGGACGTTCTGACAGGATTGAACTGTATGCGGACGACGTCCTTTTCTTCCTTACGGACCTCGATAGATCGGGCCCGCGGGTGTTAGAAATTATGAGAGTCTTCGGAGAGGTTTTGGGTCTGTACCTTAACCCGCGTAAGTCCACCTTGTGGGTGCTGGGCGATGGAGCATGTGCGGGCTCCTGGGCGTCGGCCCTAAGAGTGGCGGTTGGAGGCCTGTTGTACCTAGGTGTGTTCTTGTCCGAGTCTGCGTCGAACTCCTGGGAGCGTAATGTGGTACCGGTCTGGGACAAAGTTCAGTCGGACCTTAAAACGTGGGCCCGGATGCCCCTTACTATTTTTGGTAGGTCTGCGATTTTCAAGATGGTTGCGCTTCCACGCCTGTTGTATCAACTGCAGAATCACCAACATCCGATTGCACCCCAGTGGTTTCGGCAGGTTAATTCTGCGCTGGGACGCTTCTTGTGGACTGAGGGGGCTGCCAGGGTGGCGCTGCGCACATGTTTTTTGTCCACCTACTGTGGTGGTCTTGCGACATCAGATGTGCTGTCATACTACCAGGCCTCCCACTTGTTGGTTCTGAACATATGGTGGTACGGAGATAGAGGGGATCCGGCATACGCCTTGGAGCGCCTGCTGATGGGGGATCACACCTTGCATACGATTCTATACTCGGCCAGATTGCGGCGGTGGCTGCCCCGAGCCACGCAGGTGGTGTTTACGATATGGCGACGAGCACTGCGCCGCATGGGTTGGTGGGGCAGGCTGACGGCTGAGACTCCTTTGTGGAATAATGGGCAACTCCCCGCATTAGCCTCGCTGTCGGGGTTTGGCGGATGGGATTCAATTGGGATTTCGTCATTAGGAAATGTCGTCTCCGGCGCGGCCCTCAAGTCGAGTTCCATATGCCCAACACCCAGTTTTTCAAATACCTCCAGCTCCGCCATGCGCTTGGACCCAGTTTGGTGGGCTTGGAGTCGCTGCCGGAGTTTAGCCCTCTGGAAGCAAAGGTCTTCATGGGAGACCTTGGCGAAAAGAAGGTATCCCGTATCTATCAAACCCTTGTCACTCATTGCTCCTCCTCCCTCCTTAAGTTGAAGGAAACCTGGGCGCGGGATATTGGCCCACTGGATGACGATGATTGGAGAGAGGCTTTGGAGTCCCCGCGAGGGACTGCTATCGCGGTGCGCCTGCGCCTGGTTCAATTCAAATATCTACACAGGGCCTACTATACGCGAGAGCGATTGTGGAAGGCAGGCTTGATTGGGTGTTTGCGATGTGGTGCTGAAATGGGTACTCTGCTGCATACTGTGTGGTCCTGTCCCGGTCTGACTCGGTTCTGGCGGGGTGTGTGGGGCTGTCTATCGGAGGTACTGGGATGGGATCTTCCTCGAACCCATCGTCTGGCCCTTCTCCACATACTGGAGGGTGTTGGGGGAAGCGTATACAAGCGTCACCTGTTGTTGCCGGGCCTTGTCGTGGCCAAGCGAGACTTGGCACAGGCGTAGAAGAGTGATCGGGCCCCCCCGTTGAGTGTTTGGAAAGCAGGGATGGACTATTGTATGGGGTTGGACGCCCGGTGTTTGAAGCCAGAGGGTGCCCCCGAAAGCATTTTAAGATCTGGAAGAGGTGGGCGGAATATAGGGGTTTGACATTGGATCCCCCAGCGGAACCGGATGAAGAGGTGATTTTGATGGACGGGCTGCAGGCCTGAGGAGACGCTAGCTCTTGTACTGGATACAGACGACTACTGGTGTTCGGCTATGATTACGTGCACGGGGTTGGGGAGGGATAAGGGGGGGCAGCGGGATCGTTGGGGGGTTCTGGGTGGTGGGGGGTTGGGTGGGGTCGTTTCTGATTGGGTTTGCATCGTGCTCCTATATGCTTTGATGTTGTGGCAGGGCTCTCCTGACTGTGGAGGACTGCATATATGCTTTGCCTGATCAATAAAATAAAAATTCTGTTGTGAAAAAAAAAAAGGCAAAACAAAATGGCTGTGCCCTTGCGCACAGCATGTTGGCATTAGCACTGATTTTTCAGTGAAGCATGTCCTACTAGCATGGGAAAGCAGTGCGAATGAGCATTTTTCGTCCATTGACAGAATTCACAGAATGTTGCAGATATTTTTTTGTAACTCTGCGAGTTCTGCCCAGGCCTATTAAACAGTTTGAGCATGACTAAGGTTTAGCAACCACCCCCTCAAGGGTGACACAATCTATCTGTGTCATGCAGGGGTCTGCCTGGGGCAGGTCTCCCGCCCACTGTCTCTGTGACATTACAGGGAGCCCCCACTACGTCAGAAGTGGCCTCACCAGGGTTAGTCTTGACTGGGGTGTTCTGTTCTCAGAACTGACAACACCTCTGGTCCCTACCACTGTGGACTGTTTCCACCTCCTGCCCCTTCATCTGGGCCTCAGTACCCTCTGCTGGAGAGTGGTACCCCCAGAAAATGGAACTGTTACCATGCTTTTCGTGGCCGCCACCACCAGCTCCCTTAACACTGTGGTTCTCCCATTATTGGTGGGTTTCTTGGTACAGGCCATATCCCACTGCCTGGATCTCAGCTGGGAGCATTCCAAGCACTAGGGTTGGAAATGAAGCGCCCTAGGAATCTGCCCACCAAACTTCCCCTCCTATGCTCAGAAGGGACCTAGGAACACTTTACCCCACACTAAACTGGCACCTGTGTGGGCCACTGTGCACCCACCCCATCTGTTGGGGGTAACCTGAATCACCCTCCGTAGGCTCACTCCCCAATGCCGTCCCAGACACTCTGGTACTTGCCTAGAGATGCTTCCTTTACAAGCTTTCTGGGGTCAGTGAGCTTGCAGTCAACCAGTTGTTGGCATAGCTCTGGAAAACAATGACTGAACATGTGCTCTCTTGCTACTAAATTGTGCAGCCCTTCAAAAGTATTCACCTCACTATTATTCACCCATCCAGGGCCATACACAGGTAACCCACAAATCCCCCCAAGAGTGGTGAGACCGTTTCTGACTGTCCCTGACCTTCAACCTGCACTCTTCTGGGGTAAATCTATATTTCTTGACAAGTGTCTCCTTCCTGGCAGGATACCTCATCATGTCCCCCTTCTTTAGGGCAAGAAGAGCATCCCTCTCATCACTAGGTAGATGCCTACAAAGGCCAGCTCCCCTATCCTCTCCAAGGACCCTGTTCATCTCTAGAGCTACTTCATATGCCTCAAACCACCTATCTATGTCATCCCCTACCTCAAGTTCAGGCACCAGGTTTCTGGGTATATGGACCGTTCCTTCAGCACTAGACACTGTATTTTCACTGCCAAAATTCCTGCTGGACTCTACCAGCTGTTTGTCCTCCAGGTCCACCTCTTTAAGACTCAGATCATGAGCAAGCAAGATTTTCACTCTTCCAAGGCCCCCCAGTGTCCATGGCAAGTTTTTCCGTGGCTAAGGCCTTCTCAGCCTCAGCCCTTCTCTTCTCCGTCTGGGCTCTTTCAGCCTCAGCTTTCTTTCCTCTGCAGCCAGTTAGGCCAACTGCAGCCTCAGGCCCCTCTTAGCTTGTCTTTCCTTCAACTGTTCAGGAGACAGAGTATGGGGGGATACACTGCTTCCTGCAATGGATCCAGCAGGGGATTCCATTTCTGTGGGCTCCCCCCTCTCCACTGGAGCTATTTCCTCCTCCTAAATCTTCTCAGGGACATCACCCTCTTAGTGCCCTGCTTCTTGGGCCAGGAGTAGAAAGAGCTTTCCTCTATTCCTCTATAGAGCACTAAAACTGCAAAGTACCCCTCCTCAGCCTCTTCCTCAGGGCCATCACTCTCTTGGTCCTCTGGTAAAAGTACAAACCAGCGGACTTCATCAGAGGCTCACAGGGCTGTCTGATGATCTCGCTTAGCAGACCTCCCCCTCACAGCCAGTCCCCTCTCCTTCCAGAACTCTTTTAGTACCCTCATACTCCACAGTGACAGGCAGGTGAAGTCCAGTTCCATTCTGGCAAGGTATCACAGGTGCAACAACAAAAGTGTCTTAAGTGTATGGAGGTGAAGCCGAAATCACATTTGGAAAATGTCCAAATGAGGGGAAAAAAGGAGAATTTAAAAAAAAACTCATTATCTCAGATATGGGATGGTAGTGTACACCAAATCCTTGTATGGCACTTCACAAACACAAGTCCTATCCTCACCGCTGATCACCAGTGTAAGTAATTGGATTGTTGGAGACTGTTGTGTGAGCCCTGGTCAAGCAGCAATCGCGATCCTTGTCAGGGTAAGGCAGAAGCAAAACCCCAAATTAAACTGTGCTCTTGGTACAGAGCAGTCTGGCTTAACTTAGAGGCATTGTGTAAAGTATTTGTGCTTTACTTCAACCAGTAAAAAATGAGAACACCTCGTAAAAAGGATCCTATGCCAGATTAGAAAAATAGAGCTTAATTTAATAAATAAAACAACAACAAAAATCCAATTGGTAGAACCAGAGTTATGATTTTTTTTAAACTGTAAAATAGTGCCTTAAAGCAGAAAGCTCCAACGGCGTCTTTTTGGTCATGCTGGAGCTTGGGTCAGATACAGTCCCAGATTAGCCCAGATGAAGTTTTACCTCCTCAATTTTTCTTCCAAGAGTCCCTTTTGAGTTGGAGAGGGTCACAGGGTGAAAGGAAAGCATCAGAGGCAGTGGTAATTGTGGCGCAAATAGCAGACTGGGTGTTGCGAATGGGCGGGCTGGAGCTACGCATTTGCAGTCCTCCGTTTACGATCAATGCTTGCTAAGCGAAGAGATGGGCTTGCGGCAGCTCATGCCGATTTGCGATGTGAGTGGCTCGGTTCAAGTGTGGGCAGCAGTTCCTTTAGAGCAGCAGTCCAGCAGAGTGGTAGTCTTTGTAGCAGCACAGCACTCCTTCTTACTGGCAAAGTATCTGTTAAATCGCAGTTTACAAACGTGAACATCACCGGCGCCATCTTGCCTAACAAGAGCCATTGTCCGCACGTAAACGGCATCCATTTTAGGTGCCGCGGCCATCTCGCACTTTGCAAGTCACCCACGATTCACCCTGACCTCGCAACCGTCCCCGGTGCCCTGATTCAGCATGACCAAATGCACTAAGGTCATAAAACCTTGTCCTCGTGACAAGACCCTGGAGCCACTTCCCGCCCTAAACACGTTTGTCCTTTCATCCTCCACACTCGAGCAGGTCCTTCTGATAACCCCCAACTGCACCTGGCCACTCGATCCAGTCCCAGGCTGTAAACCAAGCCCTGCTGATGTAGTTTATTGCCCCTACACAGCAGGACTTGTTGCACAAACAGAAATGCTTGATCTTATCACTTGCATAACCCTTAGATGTGACTGATCACACACATTTGCAGATCCTGTCGGAATGTCCAGCTGCGAGATATCAATCACTAATTAAGACCCGGGTGGGGGATGACAAACTTTTTGGACTCTGTGAGAACCTGCTGGGGGCGGGAATTCTTAGGATGTTTGACCACCAATAAAGTTACTGTAAATTGTATAAAAAGGAGAGCAGCGGAGAAGTTGTTAGAACACCTCCTGAAGACATCCCTTGTGTCAGACCTGACGTGTTCTCCTCTAGAGCTATAAACTTGTTCTTGCTTTCCAGTGTCCAGCGCCTGCCTCTTTATTTAGGTAACTATCGATATTGGGAATTAGAGGCGTCTTGCGCTAAACAGCCTGGGTATTCGTTAGAGATCGGCTGTTTTTCCACAGTATCCACAGGTCCAGAAGTGTACTAAAGAACTGGTGTCTGAGGTCTGATATGTATGCCCAATTGTGCTTTTGAAGTGGAGGAGAAGCTTCTAGATGTTTCCATATCAAGTGTACAGGCATCCTGCCTTCCCTGCCTGGCTCCAGACTAACTACAGGGGCTGTGCAGCCCTTAGTGTAGAGACAGGACACTGTCTACTCAGGTGTAAATGCCCATGCCCAGCTCCTCCCTCACATCCTAACAGTGATGGTCCATCCACGCACACCCAAGCTCCCTCTTGTGTGTGGCTGTCCTCAAGGAATACACAAAGCTCAACTGTCAGTTACACTCAGTCATGTGACCCAGAGACAAATGGCTAAGGCAAGAAAATGGCAACTTTCCAAATCTTGTAACAAGCAAGCATCAGGACTACATTTCCCATAACCACTAAATCACATGACATGAGTATATTTGAAAGAATCATGTGATCAGTATCACCAAACACTCGTTCAACACAGAAGCAGGCAGGAAACTCCTGAGCCACAAAGATCTCTAAGGTAAAGAATTGCACGAGGGGGACAAAAGAAGCGAATTTATAGAATAAATACTAAAAATCCATCACTCTCACCCTTGCAGCAAATAAAATTAAAGTTGAGAGAAAAAGGCGATGCCGTCAAAACGACACAGCGGCGGGAAGCCTGCGGGCTGAAACCTCAAGTAAGTAACTACTAGTAATGGGAAATCGCACCACAGAGTCCCGTAAATGTTTGAACATTCTCATTACAGAATTCTTTCCACTTTATTGTCACACAGACCCTGCCGCCGTCGCTTAAACTTTGCGCCATTGAGAAAAAAGATTACCAACGGCAGCGATTACGAGTAAAGAAAACTAGCAGACATAAGTCCTGATGCTGTAACATTGATAAGAATCTTAGTGACACCATGTCCCTTGTATATACATAAAAAACAGACACATTACGAGCTCTTTATCTCTGCAGAACCATCCGTCATTCAGGAGTCCCGATCAGGACAGCCCCAAATATACTTTTTATAAAGGTAACAACGAGCGCAAATGACCTGTGGTACTTAATTAGCACAAGTGAAAGGTGCGATTCTGAAATGTGTCCTCCATTGTCTTCACATAGGTACCCAACTAATAAAAGCCCTGAAGAAAAGTCCGGCGAACAAGACACGGGCTTGGAAACACGTCGGCTTACCTTTGTTCATCTTAGCTTATGAACATTAATCTCGCAAAGGGCCACAATCATAACACTGTATATTCAATGAACAAAACAACGTTCTCGAAATTCATGCCCTTGCGTGACCAATCCTTAATTAGACAGAAGTTATATGGCGTAGGTCTGGTGTCAAAATCTATTAGTAGGGTACAATTTAGACCTCTTTTGTGAAAAGTGTATTGTAAAAATTGTAATGTAGAAATGTCAATGTATATTTGTATCCCAATTGTTTGTTTTGGTGTTAATTGTAAAATTTGTACATAGTGAACCCTTGTTTCCGTGTGACAAAGTAAATCCTCAGACTACCATATAGGTCGATCAAAGTGACATAACTTGTACTTTTGCAAAAAAAATAATTAGAACACCCACGGATTTAACACCGTAGAGTGAAAAAAATCTGCTCAAAATAAAAAAGTGGCAGAACTAAAAAGCGACTGGGTCTCCATTTTTTCGAATACAAATCACGTTGTCCTACCCGGCGCTAAAAAGGACACAACCCTCCTTCTTTCATACCTGTATAGAGCGGTAAACCTTCCGCGAGGGTGCAGCATACAAATCATTGCTATTTCAATTAAGCTGTTGAGATCAATTTAGGAATAGGCTGGCGTCCAGCCTATCAAACTATGCCTGAGGAGGAAACTTTGTCATTCACAGAAGCATATACCAAAAACCTAATTTCAGGACCTTCTCCTTTTGCGTCACTAAAATTGAGTACGAATGCTCAACAACAGAATGAAACAGAGAAATTGATGCGCTTGAGTCAAAAACATGTTCGGACGGAGTTACATGGGCCCTTTTTATTTCAACATCTAAAATCAGGAACCATCCCTTGGGGACTTCAAGTAAAAAACGTCCCAGTGGTCTTTACAGAGGACCCAGTCTATAAAAAAGGCTTCAGTTATATTGCCACCAAGTGCAGTCGGGACCTAATGGTCCACAAAGTGGAGACTGCTCAAAGAATTTGTTCAAAGGAACAGGAGGAAATTGACGCATTAACCAAAGCGATTAAATGTAAATGTAAATGTCATGGTACTTATAGAGCGCACTGTCACCAGACGGTCACCTTGCGGTGTCGCCTATGCGGCTTCCTGGCGCTGATACTCATACCGCTGTGGAACCCCTACTGGCTTTCACTGTGAAGTGTCCACTCCTGGGCACCCCCAGGGTGAAGCCAGGCATCCTTAGCGCTGTTGGGGCCGGTGTGGAGGCTAAGCAAGCTATTGCCCAGAGTTGCAGCGATTACTGGCAATCACAACACATTGGAAGCAAAGGCTTTATTAGAGAAAATAGAGAAAGAACTGCAAACGTTCAAGGACACTACAATAAACTATAGAATCAACAAATTTGAAAAAGACAGCAAAGCATTTAACTTAGAGACTGTTTATCCGTACTTGAGGGAAGACTTTTATACCCAATAAGAATCCCGCCGAGCCCTCTCCCAATACCAAGGGCGATCTAAAAATCGTTTCCTTACTTTCTCAGAGAGTTCATCCTCTGACTCTTCTGGTGATCCAGATTCCAGCGAAGGCACATCTAAACGTCCGAATACTTTTTTAGAGAAGGGCGAAGGCAGAGGCCGCGTAAGGTTCAAACCTCAACCACAAGCATGGGAGATGAGAACCAGAAACAAGAATTATTTCAAAACGTAACAAATTCTTCAATCATTAATCTTTCCACCAAACAGCTCGCTGTACATGAGCGATCAGTCCTTGAACTAGGGATTAAATTCGTCCCAACAGCTAAAACTGATATAATAAAACTAAAGATAGAGGCACAAGATCTATTCAGAAAAATCAGATTAAAAGCGTTCTTTCACAACAAAGAGAACACAAGATCACTAGAACCATCAAATCTATCGAACAAATCGTCTTTCACTCCGACATCGCAAATGGTCCCAAAACAAATACTGGCTTTCGAACAAGCAGTTCTTTCCTCGCTCACGCAGTTAGGGCAACAAAAAACTTTTTTTAGGAGAAACATCACGAAAGACCAACAGACAGCAATCAAACATCTAAGTGACGATACATCCATCGTAGTGAAGCCGGCCGATAAAGGGGGAGCCCTAGTGGTTTGGCAAAAAGATACATACCTAGAAGAAGCAACCAGTCAAATAGGAAATACTGAATGGTACAGGAAATTAACAGATGATCCGACAAATAGGATCCAGACAGAGATACAAATCAAACTCAAAGAAGGACTTGATGAAGGCATATTGGGCCCAAAGGAATTTGATTACATGAGGAAGAAAAACCCGTGCACACCGGTAATCTATTTCCTACCCAAGGTGCATAAAAATCTGCAAAATCCACCCGGAAGACCGATAGTCTCCGGGTGTGAGTCTATCCTGGAACCGATAGCTAAATACGTTGATGTTTTTTTAAAACCATTTTTGAGCGACGTAAAATCCTACATTAAAGACACAGCGGATTTCATCAACAAAGTTGAAAATCTTCCGTTTGATGAGAATAATGAACTAATGGTGGCGTTTGATGTCAATTCACTGTATACACAGATCCCTCAAGAGGAGGGATTAGAAACCATTGAGTTCTTCCTAGACACAAGGCCCAAACCACAAAGAGTGCCCACAAAATTTATAATAGAGCTGACCAGCTTGGCACTAAAACAAAACTTTTTTCGATTCATGGACACCTTCTACGTGCAGGTGAAGGGGACAGCCATGGGGTGTCCTTATGCCCCAGAGATGGCGGTCCTCTTCATGGCCCTGTACAAAGAAAGGTTTGTCTATCAAAACAACCCGTATGGTGAGCATATCTTGAAATGGTATCGCTACATAGACGATGTCTGGTGCCATTGGAGTGGGACCCAAGAACATCTGGCCCAGTTCCATGAATGGTTGAATAGCAGGCATCCAGACATCAAATTTAGCAAGGCACACAGCAAGACTCGCCTAACGTTTCTGGATGTTGAGGTCTTTTCCCAGAATAATGAATTGGTCACCACACTACACCGTAAACAGACCGATAAAAACACCATCCTCCATTACCGGAGTTTCCACCCACAGAGTTTAAAAGAAAACCTACCGTACAGTCAACTGTTAAGAATTCGACGAAATTGCTCTATAAAAGGAGATTACCTTACACATGCAGAAATCTTCTGCGAGCAGTTAAGAGCCAGAGGCTATCCAAAGAAAATGTTAAAACATGCGACTAAACGTGCTTGATTTACACCCAGAGAAGTATTACTAACAAAAAAAAACAAAAAACACTGGAACAATTAGTCTGTGTCTCAACGTATGGCCCACACACAAATCGATTCAAATCAATAGTCCTAAAAAATTGGCACTTGTTGTCAAATCTCGCAAAACCTATGTTTGCTCTCAAAAAGAACAAAACCCTTGGCCAACAATTAATAAGGGCAGATTTAGGCACTTCAAAAGTGAAAAGTGATCTCCGCACTATATGGAACTTGAATCCAGTGCAAGGCCATCACAAATGCGGCACTTGTGTATCATGTACAAGCACCATTGAAGGTACAATGTTCGAACAAAACACCATAAAATGGAGCCACAATGAATTCATTAATTGTAAAAGTAAAAACATCGTCTATGTAATAATTTGTCCATGTGACAAAATATACATAGGAAAAACAAACCAACAAATCACACAAAGATTGGCACACCATCGTTTCAGGATAAAACAGAAAGTGTTGACCGCACCCATGGTGCAACACTTCATTGACCATAATCACACTGAAAAAGATCTAAGATGGTTGGTTCTCTCGGGAATAAAAACTCCTTTAGGGGAGGAAATGTGGAAACTCTTTTACTCAGGAGACAAGCGTATCTAATTATGAAATTTAACTGCGTGATTACGGGACTAAATGAACAATTTGAAGTCTGAACACGTGACTGGGTCCTCTGTAAAAGATCTTGTAACAAGCAAGCATCAGGACTACATTTCCCATACCACTAAATCACATGACATGAGTATATTTGAAAGAATCATGTGCTCAGTATCACCAAACACTCGATCAACACGGAAGCAGGCAGGAAACTCCTGAGCCACAAAGATCTCTAAGGTAAAGAATTGCACGAGGGGGACAAAAGAAGCGAATTTATAGAATAAATACAAAAAATCCATCACTCTCACCCTTGCAGCAAATAAAATTAAAGTTGAGAGAAAAAGGCGACGCCGTCAAAATGACACAGCGGCGGGAAGCCTGCGGGCTGAAACCCCAAGTAAGTAACTACTAGTAATGGGGAATCGCACCACAGAGTCCCGTAAATGTTTGAACATTCTCATTACAGAATTCTTTCCACTTTATTGTCACACAGACCCTGCCGGCGCCGCTTAAACTTTGCGCCATTGAGAAAAAAGATTACCAACGGCAGCGATTAAGAGTAAAGAAAACTAGTAGATGTAAGTCCTGATGCTGTAACATTGATAAGAATCTTAGTGACACCATGTCCCTTGTATATACATAAAAAACAGACACATTACGTGCTCTTTATCTCTGCAGAACCATCCGTCATTCAGGAGTCCCGATCAGGACAGCCCCAAATATACTTTTTATAAAGGTAACAACGAGCGCAAATGACCTGTGGTACTTAATTAGCACAAGTGAAAGATCCGATTCTGAAATGTGTCCTCCATTGTCTTCACATAGGTACCCAACTAATAAAAGCCCTGAAGAAAAGTCAGGCGAACAAGACACGGGCTTGGAAACGCGTCGGCTTACCTTTGTTCATCTTAGCTAATGAATATTAATCTTGCAAAGGGCCACAATCATAACACTGTATATTCAATCAACAAAACAACGTTCTTGAAATTCATGCCCTTGCGTGACCAGTCCTTAATTAGACAGAAGTTATATGGCGTAGGTCTGGTTTCAAAATCTATTAGTAGGGTGCAATTTAGACCTCTTTTGTGAAAAGTGTATTGTAAAAATTGTAATGTAGAAATGTCAATGTATATTTGTATCCCAATTGTTTGTTTTGGTGTTAATTGTAAAATTTGTACATAGTGAACCCTTGTTTCCGTGTGACAAAGTAAATCCTCAGACTACCATATAGGTCGATCAAAGTGACGTAACTTGTACTTTTGCAAAAAATAATTATAACACCCACGGATTTAACACAGTAGGGTGAAAAAAATCTGCTCAAAATAAAAAAAGTGGCAGAACTAAAAAGCGACCGGGTCTCCATTTTTTCTAATACAAACTTTCCAAAAGTGGCATTTTCAGAATTTTAATTCCAAATCCAACTTCACCATGAATAAGCATTTTTAATTAGGATTCTAGAGACCCCCAACATGAAAAGATTATCTATTCCTATTTGGAAATTACACTTAAAAAATATAATAAGGCAACTCCACTGTTATCCTATGGAAGAGGTAGGCCTTGCAGTAGTAAAACATGAATGTAAATATTTTCATTATCAGGGCATGTAAAACAAACTCAAAACTACATGTCCTACTTTTTAATACATTGCACACTGCCCTCTGGGTGTCCAAGGCCTACCCTAGCATTTACAATGCAATAGGTCTCGGGTTAATTAAGTTTGAGCTATTGGCATTGCTTAATATTGCAACACTAATTGCACCAAAAGTCTATAAATTGTAGGCCAAAAAAATGTGTCTTTATTTTTGTAGCAGTGGTGGCATGTTGCGCTTTAGATGAATATGTTTGAAAGTAAAGTGCGCCATACTGCGATTGCTACAATAGTTATTTGTGGATGCGTTAACAATTGATGTGTGCACTGATGGCTGGTGGTGTGTGTGCCTGGTGGAAGTGTGCACTGCCGGCTGGTGGTGTGTGTGCCTGGTGGAAGCGTGTACTGATGGTTGGTGGTGTGTGTACCTGGTTAAAGTGTGCACTGAAGGCTGGTGGTGTGTGTCTGATGAAAGCGTGCACTGACAGCTGGTGGTGTTTGGGCCCGGTAAAGGCGTGCACTGACGACTGATGGTGCCTGTGCCTGGTGTAAGTGTGCACTGACAGTGTGGTGGTGCGTGTGGTGGTGTGTGTGTGTGTTGTTGTCTGTGTGTGTGGTTGTGTGTGTGTGTGTGGTTGTGTGTGTGTGTGGCTGTGTGTGTGTGTGTGTGGCTGTGTGTGTGTGGCTGTGTGTTTGTGGCTGTGTGTTTGTGGCTGTGTGTATGTGGCTGTGTGTATGTGGCTGTAAGCACTTGAACTTGTTCACCAGCTACACGTTGTTCAAATCTGCTCCCAAAACTTTGTTGATGTCAGCCGTAAACGAGATCAGAGCCAACGTTGAGTTTTGATCTTAGCAGAGGCGCTGTTTTCAGGAATGCCGGTTAATAGGGTGCAGTTTCTGATTATTGTTGGATTGGTGTTTATGGCAGTCGGGTAGGTGTATGTCCTGTTAGGTTGCCAGTGTGTTATAGGTCCTAGGTCAAGGAAGGAAATCTGCCCCTTGGCCACAACTTGAACTGTGAAATACAACAACAGCCAGGGTTCAGTGAGCCCTCCCGGGCCTCTGTCCCCGGCACCACTCCACCTGCTAAACCAATGGAAGCAACACCCGTGTAGGTTTGTAAAGACGGGGCAAGGATAAGCATTTACAGAAGATGTCAGAGTACGTATGTATGGTGATATATGTATGCATATTGACATATGTGACGCATGACTGTCAGAATGTATGTAAACATTGCAGGTCTCGGTCCACAACATGCACATTGCTGCACTCACCAGAAGACCGCGTTGGCGCATATGAAGGTGAGGGTGCACAAAGGCCTATGCCAGAGCCAGCCGGAGCCCGGGAACCATGCAAGCAGCACCAAGGCGGCCCGTCAGTCGCCGCGGTGACCCCCTGGACGGGCTGCCCATCCTTGCCATTGCCAGGCTCCCGCGCCTCCTCCGCCTCCCCATCCACGATCAAGAAGATAAGAACAGTCAGTGCTGCGCAGGGCTGTCAATCATTTGTAGCGCTTTCGCGCGCTACAAGATTGACAGAGCACAGAGACAGCCTTTCAGATGCTAATCAGAGCATCTAACTGCTAATGGGTTAAAAATAACACTGTTTGGCAAAGTGGCAAAATACATTGTTACTCCCCAACAATTAAACGTGCCAGGAGGCACAGAGAAAGGAAAAATAACTTCCGGTCACCCTTCTTCCCTAGCACACCCTGGACCTAGAGGCTGGTGCGCTCTGTGTTGAAGTGCATGCAGCACATGCAACAGGTGCGCCTCCATGAAGGAAGACAGTGATGTGCGTGGACATGGAGAGGTGTGTGGCGAGAATAAAATGAGCTCCATTAGCTTTTAAAACAGATACGTGGTAAGAAACAAAGAATCATTACCTAAAGGGAGTATACGTTTTATGTTGAGAAACATCTGAAATTGAAATGGACGTTTGATTGTGTTTATATATTGTGGGGATAATATACTGTTTACTTGTATTCCGCGCTCGGTGGTACAAAGCGCCTATGCGTGCTTCACAGGACAGTAGGAAACGTAGCACCTAACTGCCAACTTGCAAAAACTTTGTTCCTGATATCAGGTTTCAGTGCTAAGACCTGCCAGAACCTACTTGCCCACAGTGAGGATGGATGTGTAGGACTCCAGGTAGACCCGGCTGCACTGCTTGATATCCTCCAGCCCCTTCACTGTGATGTCTGTAGCGTTGCCCAGACCCAAACCCACGAGGTAGAGCATACTGGAGTCAGCGGGGGGCAGCGCGTGCCCCGCAGTGAGGAGTGCATCCCGGGATCTGAAATAGTATGGGCTGGGCACCAGTAGACGGAGCACAGTATGATGCTGACGGCTGTCAGTGTTCCCACTTCCAGCCCGGCTCTCTTGATACGAGACACGGTGTCTTGGCTGCACTGCACAGCACTTCACACAATTCACACGAGTGTGGGTGTGGTCTTGGGTCCTCCACCAATCATAAGCATTGTGCTGCTCTGATGTCAGCGCGCGCTGCGCGCTCATTTGTCACCGAACCTTCTGGCAACAGTGATAGGCGCACGCCACGGCCTCATCGTGGTCGGCGCCCGCCCAAGCCACAAAAAAACACACACATGTTTAATAGCAGCCCAATAATTATCCCCCCGCCAGGCATGGGTTTTTCCCGCACAATTGGAAAAAAGGTCGCCCAATTGTGCGGGAAATAGCCCAATCTGGCAACACTGCTCCAGGCTCTGCTGCTGCCTCAGCTGCGGGGGCGCGCGCTCCCATCATGAGCTGAGGGCGAGAAGCTCCAGTTACAGGGCGAGGAGAGCGCGCACGTACGGCCGCGTGAGAGGCAGGGGCGGCACGCGACTGAGGCAATCCTGGTGTGTTCGGTTGAGAGAGGGTGCCCCTCCTTAGGCGCTTGGTTACTTGTTGGGGGCCTGTAGACGACTGTGCACCTGCCCGTCCTTGTGCAAGACAGTCTGCCCAATGCTCACCCTCATTTGGCGAACGTCACCATATTTAAACAAGGGAGCGGGAATACACGCCGAGACGAGGTAGGAAGGGGGGAGCTCTGTGTGCGTGCGTGTGTGTATGCGCGGCGGCGGGGGGGTTCTGTATGTGTGTGTGTGTGTGTGAGTGTGTGTATGCGCGGCGAGGGGGGGTCTGTATGAGTGTGTGTGCGTGCGTGTGAGTCTGCTTCCAAGGAGCCTTGGGAGACAGGAAGCGCGCGCGACCTGATCCCAGTTCCAAGGTTGCGCGTGCACCTCACTTGTCTCCTGTCTCCCTTGACTCCTTGAAAGAAGAAATGATTGCAATAGAGTCTCGGAACGACAGATCTCTTTGCGATCTGTTCGCAGTCCGAGACCTAAAAAGGAAGGATTGGGCCTGGCTGAAGTTTTAATTTGCCATGTTTAAATGGCAGGGTGAAACTGCACACACAGGCTCTGCAGTGGCAGGCCAGAAAAATGTTTAAAGGGCTACTTAATAGGGTGGCACCATCAGTGCTGCCGACCCGCTAGCAGCATTTAATTTACAGGCCCTGGATACATATAGTACAATTTTTCTTGGGACTTAGATGTAAATTAAAATATGACAATTTGGTATAAGCCAATGATATCATGTTTAGAGTAGAGAGCACATGCACGTAAGCACTGGTCAGCAGTGGTAAAGTGCACAGATTCATAAAGCCAAAAAGAATGAATTCAGCAGAAGGTGAGGGACAAAGGCAAAAAGTTTTGGGATGACATTGCAGAATGGTTCAGGTCCAACAAGTTGTAACTATAAAAATGAAAAAAAAGTGGCATTGGAAAGGATTAATAAACAGTATATCTAAAAGAGATACAACATTGTTACAGTGTGTAGAAAGGGGCTTTGTTGACCCAGTCGTTTTAAATTTGAAAAATGAAAGTGATTTGGTTCTAGTGCACACACCATGTATATAAAACCTAAAATGCCAATAACTTTCTTACAAACAAAACCCCATTGTTACAGTGTTTTACTATTCAAAATTCTCTTGTGTGAAAAGATGGAGTCTACATGTTGCAACCCCTCTCTTCTTGCCTCTAGCTAGGCTGCCTTAGCACCAAAAGGGCCTGTAAACATTTCTGGGGTGGCCTCTTGCCCACATAACTTAATAGAAACACAGAGTGTTGTTCTGCGTGAAGAAGGTTGCTATCCATCTCTGCTTATTAGCTGTGATGTCCCAGCATGCTGATAAGGCCACGTTGTTCTGAGATGTGGAGTGTTTGCAGCTTCTGCTCATACAAACTCAGTCTCCCAGGAAGTTGAACATTTCCTCTCTACTCTTCTTGCCTGTACCTAGCTTAAATACACTTTTTTCATTATTTAGAAAATAGAAGGTCTTACATAGGATGATGTCAAATGCAAGAATTAACATTAATCATGGTGCACTTCACATACATCTATAAAGCATTATAAACCATGTGAATACATATATGAATTGTTGCTGAAATAATAAATGATAATAAAGAAAATGGTACATGCATATGAATACCATATGTGTTTATAATTGAGACCTGTACACGCAAATAAATCTTTGAACTTTATGAAATGCAATTGGGTACATATGCAGAAAAAGTGAAGGGTTTGGCAAGGCCCTCTTACCAGAGATTGTTTAGTGTTATATTGTAATATTGTACCTATTTTTCAGTTTATGACTGTACATTTGATGTTTGCCTTGTGGGAAATGTTATGCTCAATACAGTAGGCTTCAGTTGGTTATGGTGACAAGCTAATGATAAAGACTATAGACCTCATTGGTTCAGTTGTAAAAGTAGGTCCAATGGCGCAGGTCTGATCTGTTTGTTCTGAAAGTTCAGGAAATGGAAGTCGGGCAGACTAATTTATTGTGAAATCATATGTTAAAGGCATTAGTCTTTTCAGGGTGGGTTGCTATTACACCATGTATGCATTATGCACCATATTATTCCAAGATGGCCGCCCACTGCTATGTATAATTGTGTGCTTATTTTTTTTGTTATTGCAGAGGTTTGTCTGTCTCCACTCGGCTACGTTTTCTCTTTTTCTTACTTTCGTTCTTTAAATTTATCCCACATATGCTTGTTGAGTTTGTGTGTGGAGCTTATTTTGGATGGGTGAGTGTGCGAAGGCAAAAATAAGTCAGAGAGGGGCATATGCATCAAAGTAGGCTTTTGCGATTCCTTAATTGCGAATATTAAGGAATCGCAATTAAGGAATTGCAAAAGCCTATGCATGTCGAAATCGCTAAGAAAATAGCAATTTCTAAACCTTCCTTAATTGCGATTAACGAATCTCTATTCATTCCTGCGGGCCTAGAGGCCTATAGGAATGAATGGGAATTGCATTTGCAATTTGCGAGTACCAATAGGTACTCGCAAATTGCGCATACAATTTAAAGAGCGCTAGGGTTCCAAAAGGATACGCTGTTGCACCCCTGAAATCTGCATATGTGTACATGTTGCACACACACATACCCTAAGGGCATGTGTGTGTAAAACGGAAGTTTTTGCAAATTACCATCAAGTACAGATTGATGGTAATTTGCGACTCCTATTACCGAAATCGCTAATTTTTTTACTTTAATGCATTGCATTTAAGGAATCTCAATTTGTGATTCCTTAAATGCAATCACAATTTAGAGATTACTTAAATTGCGATTTTTGCATTTGGAATGATGCATCCTAAATGCAAAAATACAGGTCGCAAAGAGGCAGATTCTGAGAATCTGTCCGTTTGCGACCGGTTTTTCGTTTGATGCATGTGGCCCAGAGTGAATGCATGGATGTAAAAGTGCAGGGATGAATGCATGTATGATAAGTTACTGAGTGCTAAAACTCACCAGTGGATGAAGAAGTACTTTCTAGTATAAACCACAACTAATAGTATTGTCAGTGCTTGTTTTTATAGAAACACTTATTAGATTATTTCATATACTGATCAAACAGATCCTCACTTGTTTGAAGCGAATGTGATTCTGTATGCACTACGCCCATGAAATTACAACATTCCATTATTTTTTGTAGTAATATTTGGTCCATTTATTTAGTTTAAATAAAATAATTTTAACAGTTCTTTATTGAGAAAACAATAAAGTTCTACTAGTACATAAAAATAACAGTATCAAGCATATATTGTCTATTTGCATGCTAATAAGTGAAAACCGAGAAACAGCAAATGAAAACAATGAGGTCAAGCCGCGATTGTGCCATTAGCTTTGCGTGCCTTTCCTTCCTTGAAACACAAGGTTAAGCAGTAAAAATACATAGACTAAGAAATAATTATCTAACCTTGAACTATGTGTTATGCTTGGTACTTTGTTTTCCTGAGGGGCGACAGGAGTAAAGAGGTTGGTAATAGGATGAGAAGGAACAGGTCATAGTCCTACTTTTCTGTAAGATCAGGTAATACAGAACCAAAATAAGGAAATCAAAGAACCAAAATGGGTAAGATGCACTAATTTCCAGTACATTCATTTGCACTTTAAGGCGACCAGTCTTAGATCATGGACTGTATAAGGAGAGTGACTGCACACTTTCTATTGTCAGAAAGGAGATCGCATTCCAGAATTCGTTACCTTATCAACTGTAATAATATACAGTGAAATAAGTTCCTTATTTGGTTTCCACAGTGCAACGCAGACTAGATGAAAAAACAGCAAAAAAAGAGACAGAAATCACAAAACAATCTGTTACCTATTAAATGTAAATACCTATATGGTAAGTACAACTCAATCATTTGTTTGCTATGAATCTTCATAATTACTTTTTCTTGCTTATGTGATTCATTCTTTGAAATAATTATTTGCTCGTGAATTCCTCATTCAGTATTGTAGTGTTGCCGCTCTAGTGTTCACGCTACGTAACGACGTAGCGTGAGCAGCGGCCATTTTGTATTCGCGCGTCCCCCCAGCGCGAATGAGTCGGGTGCCGGAGCGGTGCACAGTCAGCACGCTCAGCGCTCTGTGTGCCCTATTAATTTAATATAATAAATAGCGTAATCACCCTCATCACAGTGCCTGTCTTTATTTAGCCACATCTTTACAATGGCGACGAGGGAGTAAGAAAGAAAAAAAAAAAGAGTCTGAGACGGGGACCCACAGGGAACAGTGGGGACTAGGAAGAAACTCGAACCCTGGCCATCTCTCCTCACACTACCAGAGGACTGAGAGACCTACCCGTCGGACAGCATCACCGGAGAGTGGAGAGACACACAGAGCGTGGCAGAGGCGGCTGCAACCTGCTCCAACAAGCATTGGTAATCGAAAAAGGTACGTGAGATACCATCCAGGCTCACCAGGTGCTAGAAGGACCGCAGGGTGGCACAGGAAACCTGTCCTGTAGGAAAAATCCGGCTGGATAGTAGCACTGGCGGATCTAGGGGACGCAGAGAGTGGTGAACAAGGAGACACCCAGCTCCTACCAGACGAAGGGGAGGAGAACAGCGCGCCAGGCAGCCCCAAAACCCAGAGTGTCACGCCGCAAAGGCGGGAAACCATGTGCGCTCAATCGTCCTCGGCGACAGCACCGATTCCCTTCCTGCCAAAACCTGGAGAGCCCCTAATGAAGTGGGAGGACTGGAAGGAATACATCACAAATTACATTGAAGTCCTGGAGGATGAAAACAAAGAAGCCTTCACGAGTGTCCGGAAAAGAAGAATCTTACTACACAACTTGGGCCCGGAGGGAATCAGGGTGTTCAAGAACCTGGTACCCAAGCAGAGACAATCAAGTGACGACGATGTATATGCGCACGTCCTGGAAGAGCTCGATGAACATTACCGACCGGCGGTTTGTGTATCGATAGACCGATACAATTTCCAACAGCGGAAGCAAGAGCAGGGCGAATCTATCGATGAGTATGTCGCGGCCCTAAGAAAATTGGCGTCCACGTGTCAATTTGGCGGACTCCATGATGATTTCATCAAAGACCAAATAGTGATGCCTACGACAATGAAATCAGTACAGGACAAGCTGTGGTCCAGTGGGGACACCACGTTGAAGGAGGCGATTGCGATGGTGAAGAAAGCCGAACTAGCACGGAGATGCGCAGAAGCGGCGAAGAGAGAAATGGCGGCAAAGCCTATGGTCAACAGAATAGAGGACGAAGAGCGAAAAGGCGGGAGCAGGAGCACGGGTTCGACCTATAAAGGACCTAACAAATGGCAGGGAAAGCCAGGACCGCCGGGAAAGCCCTCGTGTTACCGGTGCGGCAGTTGGGCCCATGAGACGAATGACAAAAGATGTCCAGCCTAAGTGCATGTTCTGCGGAGTAATGTGGCATTACGAAAAGGTTTGTCGGAGGAAAATGGCCCGAAACACGGTGAAATTCGTCAACGGAGACCAGGAAGAAGGGGAAAGCAGGAGCCAGGAGGAAGAGGATGAGGTACTATGCATTGAGGAACAGGTCTTGAGCGTAGGTGCTAGGAGATCGAACAAACCCTTGCTGGACATGTTGATAGGTGGAGTGATGATAAGCATAGTGGCGGACTCAGGATCACCGTACACGTTAGTACAAAGGGCAATGTGGACAGAAAAATTCTTACCCCATTTAGGCCCACACCTGGAACCGCCGGACATCAGACCAGTCACGTACCTGGGAAACCGCATCCCCATAGCAGGATTTCGACCCCTAACGTTCGAATTCAGAGGACGCAGTGCGGATTGCAAACTTTATGTGACGGAGAAAGGCCCTTCGGTATTGGGCTGCATGGACCAAGGAGACCTGGGCATCAAGCTGGACCCCGGCGGCGCAGTACAGGTTCTATTGACGGAACCTGAAACATGGCCGGACATGGAGAAGTGGAAAAGAGACTTCCCCAAGGTATTCGGGGGAAGAGTGGGAAAATTGGAAAAGTTCTCGCACAAGATTATCCTCAAGATGGATGCCACGCCAGTGTCACATAAAGTGAGGATGTACCGATAGCAGTGAGGGAGGCGGCACAGCAAGAGCTGCAAGATTTGGAAAGAAATGGCATAATTGAACCCATCACATGTGCGGAGTGTCTTGCCCCCTTGGTGGTGGTGATGAAAGCAAACGGCAAGATCCGGCTGTGCATGGACCTGCGCGAACTTAACAAAAACATTGTTGTGGAAAAGTTCCCGCTTCCCCGCATAGAGGAAATGCTAGCGAAGACCAAAGGAAAGAAATGGTATTCCACCATCGACTTGACGTCGGCGTACCATCAGATAGCGTTACATCCAGAGAGCAGGAGGTTGACGTCATTCATCACCCCGTTCGGGTGTCACCAATTCTGCAGGATGCCCTTCGGGCTAGCGTCAGCAGCGGCAGTCTTCCAAAAGCTGATGCACCGTCTCTTCAAGGATTTGGAAGGGGTCCAATACTTCCAAGACGACATTCTGGTCATGGGAGCTGACCAACGGGACCACGACGCCAAGTTAACCAAGGTGCTAAAGGTACTGGAAGACAAGGGACTGACTGCAGAGTGGGAGAAATGCCACCTAGGCATGGCATCCGTCACCTACCTAGGGCACGAAATAGGTGAACGAGGGATCACACCCAAGAAAGAAAATGTAAGAGCAATCTGTGATGCCCCACCGCCAGCCAGCAAGGAGGAGGTCAGGTCCTTCCTGGGCATGGCCGAGTATTATAGCAAATTCATACAGCATTTCGCTTCAAAAACCCATCACATGCGGATGCTCACAAGAGAAAAGCGGTACAAAAGGGGGTGGTGATGGACGGAGCATCTGAACCAATCAAACACTCACACCCCGTCAAAAGATCTGGGTTTAATCCATCACCGTTCTTTAGCCCACTCTGCCACCCAGTTCAGACATGGCTATATGCAAATCAGTCTGACCCTGTGCCTCAAGGGAACAGTCCAGCCCGAACTGCCAAGCCATGCCTTCCCTGGACCGGAAACAAGCTTTCGAGGACCGGTTTCTGGCATTACAGCCTTCTTCAGCCCGGCTTGCTTGAATCCAGTGGCAAAGTGAGCAAGGGACTCACGTCTGAGCATACCCTGCCACACTTATGGCGGCCAAAAGCGGTACAAAAGGGGGTGGTGATGGACGGAGATCTGAACCAATCAAACACTCACACCCAGTCAAAAGATCTGGGTTTAATCCATCACCGTTCTTTAGCCCACTCTGCCACCCCAGTTCAGACATGGCTATATGCAAATCAGTCTGACCCTGTGCCTCATGGGAACAGTCCAGCCCGAACTGCCAAGCCATGCCTTCCCTGGACCGGAAACAAGCTTCCGAGGACCGGTTTCTGGCATTACAGCCTTCTTCAGCCAGGCTTGCTTGAATCCAGTGGCAAAGTGAGCAAGGGACTCACGTCTGAGCATACCCTGCCACACTTATGGTGGCCAAAAGCGGTACAAAAGGGGGTGGTGATGGACGGAGCATCTGAACCAATCAAACACTCACACCCAGTCAAAAGATCTGGGTTTAATCCATCACCGTTCTTTAGCCCACTCTGCCACCCCAGTTCAGACATGGCTATATGAAAATCAGTCTGACCCTGTGCCTCATGGGAACAGTCCAGCCCGAACTGCCAAGCCTTGCCTTCCCTGGACCGGAAACAAGCTTCCGAGGACCGGTTTCTGGCATTACAGCCTTCTTCAGCCCGGCTTGCTTGAATCCAGTGGCAAAGTGAGCAAGGGACTCACGTCTGAGCATACCCTGCCACACTTATGGCGGCCAAAAGCGGTACAAAAGGGGGTGGTAATGGACGGAGCATCTAAACCAATCAAACACCAACACCCAGTCAAAAGATCTGGGTTTAATCCATCACCGTTCCATAGCCCACTCTGCCACCCCAGTTCAGACATGGCTATATGCAAATCAGTCTGACCCTGTGCCTCATGGAAACAGTCCAGCCCGAACTGCCAAGCCATGCCTTCCCTGGACCGGAAACAAGCTTCCGAGGACCGGTTTCTGTCATTACAGCCTTCTTCAGCCAGGCTTGCTTGAATCCAGTGGCAAAGTGAGCAAGGGACTCACGTCTGAACATACCCTGCCACACTTATGGCGGCCAAAAGCGGTACAAAAGGGGGTGGTGATGGACGGAGCATCTGAACCAATCAAACACAAGAGAAAAGACGGCGTTTGCATGGACAGAAGAAACCCAGAGGGAGTTTGAAGGCATCAAGGAAGAGGTGACCCATGCCATACCCCTCCGAGGGTACGATCCACAGGGGCGGACAGTGGTGACAACTTACGCCAGCGACAAAGGACTCGGCGCGGTCCTTATGCAAGATAGAGGAGGTGGAGTGGTGGAGACACTCAGTTTTGCGTCCAGGACTCTGACAGACACTGAGAAGAAGTTCAGTGTTATTGAAAAAGAGATGTTGGCGGTGGTTTGGGCCTTCGGAAGATTTCGCCTGTTCCTATGGGGCACAAGGTTCCAGCTGAGAACAGACCGCAAGCCATTGGTGCGGGTCCTCACGTCAAGTGGGCACGCGAGTGCCACCCCGAGAATAGCGAAAATGACTCTTAAACTACTGGAGTATCCTTATGATGTGCAGTACATCCCAGGCAGTAGAAACAAAGTCGCTGACTACTTGAGCAGGGCAGCAGCTATGGACTCAGCGGAAGAAGAGAAGGAAGAAGGGGACGAAATGGTGGCACTGATGGAGGACCCGGAGAAAGTAATAAGCATCCATGAATGGAAGGAGGCGTACCAAGAAGACAAGAATATCCAGGAGGTGAAAGGATACATCACCGGCGGATGGCCAGAAAAGAGACATCTCAACGGAGAGATGAGAAAGTACTTTGAAGTGAGAGAAGAGCTCTCACTTGGCGACAAGGGAATTTTTATGTACAGAGGGGAGAAAGTGGTCCCCCCGGAAGGACTCGTCCCTAGACTACTAGCCATACTACATAAAGGCCATTTAGGAATTGGGAAGACCAAACTGAGAGCCAAGCAGGGTTACTGGTGGCCAGGCATGGACACACAAACTGAACGACATGTCAGGGAATGTAACCAATGCCAACAAGCTGATAAGACCTTGACACCATTGAGGCCGTCCATAGGAAAATTCGACACACCGAGGAATCCATGGGAAGAGCTCTCCATCGACATCTTAGGGCCCATCCTGGACAATCAAGGGACACCGAAATACATATGTGTCCTGGTGGACAAATACTCGAAGTGGCCTGAGGTACATGTAAATGAAGAAATGGACACGGACACCATACTGAAGTTCCTCACTAACATATTCCTCCGAGAAGGCATAACCAAATGTGTGTTAAGTGACAATGGCCCGCAATTCACGTCAGACAAATGGCTAAAATACATGGAAAGAAATGGAATCCGCTCCAAACACAAGTCCATATATCATCCTGCAGGAAATGGACAAGTAGAACGGTTCAACAGAGTTCTAATGGGCTCCATCCAAGCAGCCATCATGATGGGGAAGGACTGGGAAAAGGAACCGCTACATATGCTATGGGCGTATCGCATCACACCCACAGGAACAGGGTACAGTCCCTTCAAATTCTTAGAGGTAGAGACCCATTTACGAAGGACAATTTGGCGTGGAAAGACAAGACGGTTACTAGCAAGTGGTCCCCAGCTGTGGTGCAAGCAAATTTAGAAAGAGCCCAGAGAATATATTTGGAACACTACAACAAGAGAAGGAATGTAAAAGACACGCAGTTGGAAGAAGGAGAATGGGTAAGAGTCAAACTGGCTACACTCCAGCGCAAGGGGGACAGTAAGTACAGCAGACCGCTCCAAGTCAAGGAGGTATTTGACAGAGCAGCAAGGTTGAGCGACGGGAATGTGTGGTCTCAGGATCACATGGCTCGATGCAACAAGATAGTGCAATGGCCCCCGGACGTGAGAGAACATGAAGTGACGGATCAGAGCACATCAGAGAATGAAACAGGTGATCATGAAGGAGAGTTGGAAAGCACGGAACCAGGGTTGGGACAAGAAGGTGGAGAAACCCCACAGGCAAGCATGACAAGGTGAGAAGGGAGAGAGCCGGTGGACGGTGAGAGATCGTATGCCCACAAAGGTTAATAGTCGGAGTCCCCGGCCAAGGAAGAGAAGGAGGCAATATCCACTCCGGTAAGGTGCACCAGAGGTGGGCGATTGGTGGTGAGACCCTCCAGGTTCCGGGACTATGATATGAGTGATGGACGCTGAAGCTGCCACAGACTAAGTTACTTTGTTGGATAAAAAGGTGAGATATGTAGTGTTGCCGCTCTAGTGTTCACGCTACGTAACGACGTAGCGTGAGCAGCGGCCATTTTGTATTTGCACGTCCGCCCAGCGCGAATGAGTCGGGTGCCGGAGCGGTGCACAGTCAGCACGCTCGGCGCTCTGTGTGCCCTATTAATTTAATATAATAGCGTAATCACCCTCATCACAGTGCCTGTCTTTATTTAGCCACATCTTTACAAGTATTCGGTTTATTTAAGGACTTGAAGACTCTGAAAACTTCCTTCAGTTAATGTCATGGGTCAGTGGGGGCGTGGCCAAGCAACATGGCCGACAGGCGTGAGCTCCGCCAGCTCCTGTCCTGAGGACCCAGATATCCTTCAAATATATCCTACCTGGGCTGTTTTTTACCTTATTCAGGGGTCGGAAGCTCCTCTCGTACTGGGGGGCCCCCATCCTGGAAAACCGCCGACGGACATCCGCGAATTGCCCCGGAGGCGGTGCGGGCGCTCTGAGGGCTGGGCCTCTGACTACGTGAGGCCGGGGTCTGCGGCCTGCACCGGAGCGGTGTTGCAGGGACGGACCGGCCCTGCGGCGATTCCAGGGGATCGAGGTGCTGCTCGGAGGACGACGGAGCCCGCTGCCATCTGGGGCTCCGCCTTGGATGCGACAGTCTATGGCTGGTGGACCTGTGGACGGCCTCTGCAGCCCGGCCCGTCCTGATTCAGAGGTGGGGAGACGCGGCGGCCGCCCCTCCCCCAGGCGCTGCATCGGAGCGGAGCGGGAGCCTCCCGCCGAGTGAGCGCACCTCAGGGGAGATCTCCTTAGTTCTCTGGGGCCTTGGGGAGCTGGCCTGGAGCCTGAGGTGGCTGGGGAGTGCGGGGCATCGAGAGGCGCACGCGATCGGATCTGTGCCCCTCCCCCACTGAACCGCCATCTTGCCCCTGCGCCGTAGCGGCCGCTCCCAGCAGCACACAGACTTGTTACCCAGAGGCCCGCTGCCCCAAGCTGGACTACCACCATATGCGCATTATTGGAGAGCGCCCTGGGGGCTTGGGAGATAGGGCCCGTGGATGTAGGAGTGAGGGATAGTCGTGTGAGAATCCCGCTCACCACGAGGAGCCTGCTTCCTGCGCTGGCCTGATTGCCCCCTCACTGCCTGACCGGCGGAGCACGTGGGTGCTGCTGGTTGTTGCTGCCCACCTTCCTGCGGGCCTCAATCCTCTCTTGGGTGCTTTCTGCGGGCGCAGACTGTTGCCCATACAGTTGCTGCCGCCTTGGTGGGAGTAGGCGGCCCTGCACTCCTGGTCGAGGCTGAGTTGACTTGCCTGGAACCTGGCGATACTGGCATGCACGGGCACCCCCCGCATTGCCGCAGCCTAGAACTGCCTGGAAGTGAGATTTGGCGTCTGGCATTGTGATCTGAGGAGAGTCCTAGAGGCAGGTGCCTGGAAGGCGGTCGTTGAGTGAGTTCCTTGACGGTCCACTGGAGGGGTTGCGGTGACTTCTTACCTGATGGCAACGCGCAAGGACAGGATGTCGCGGTCCACCCAGCCCAACACCATTATGCAATATACTACCCCGCGCCTGCCATCGCAACGGATTACGCGCCAGACGGGCCAGGAGGAGAGCGCGGATGGGCCGGCGGAGCCTTCCCGGGCGGAGATATTGAAGGCTATACAGGGCTCTCATCCTGCGCTGGAGAAGCAGATAGAGACTGTATCGATAGATGTCAATCTACTGCGGACGGATCTCCGAAAGGTGGCGGATAAGGTCTCAGATGCTGAGGGCAATGTTACCCAACTACAGGGGGGGGTGGCCTCCTTACTGAAGACGGTCACGCATCTCACGGCCACGACGCATGCATTGGAGAGGAGGGCTGAAGACGCGGAGGGTAGGGCGCGTCAAAGCAACATTAGGGTCCTAGGTGTGCTGGAACGATTGGAGGCGGGAAATGCCGAGCGCTTTCTGGAGACCTGGATACGCACTCAGATGTGCCCGCAAGGCTTGTCGAATGTCTTCGTCATCGAGCGGGCGCATAGGGCCCTGGTCCCCCCTCCGCGCCCGGGTGAAACCCCAAGGGCGCTGATTGCAAAGATCCTGAACTATAAAGACCGGGACTGCATCTTTGAAGGCAGCAAGGGAGGCGGATTCTCTCACTATAGAAATTTATCCTGACTACACTCAACTGGTACAGGAGCAACGGAAGTCCTACCTGGGAGTTAAGCAACAACTCAGGGAGATGAAGCTCCAATATATGCTGTTGTATCCGGCCAAGCTCAAGGTGATTTCACAGGGCCGAGCGCACTTCTTTGAATCCCTGGCAGAGGTGTGGGAGTGGCTGGAGATAAGGGGCGATGACCTGCCCCCGGGTGAGCGTGGAGTGCCCCGTGAGACGTGGGGGACCCGTCCTCAGCGACGATGTTGAGGAAGGAGACGACGCCGGTCCAGATCGGGGGGCTCCGTGGAGCCTCGAGTCACAGAGGGAGAAGATGGTGCTCTGCTTTTGGGACCTTCATTGGTGGTGGCTGGTCCGGGGTCCCCCGGCGCGTCCGCCCCTGAGGAACTCTTTGTTCCGGACACCCTGCAGGACACTGTGCCAGGTACAGACTCTACGGCTCCAGTGATCCCGGAGACTGGCCTATCCGAGCCACTGCCGGTGAAGGCTCCAGCTTGAGGTACTGTTGGTTTATGGACTGTTGTCCTCCGCTTTGGGGGGCCTCTTGTTAGGTCTCTGGTCTGTGGGAGGTGCTTGTGACCTGTACTATTTTCCCTTGGATGGTTGGGTGGAGCGAAGGACTTGCATCCTATTGAAGGAGGTATGTGAGAGGTGGTCCGTATATTTTTGCATGGAGAGGAGCCCGAACTGGGGCTGATACCAGTAGACAAGCCTAGGGACTGTCCTGCAACTCTGGGTCCCATGGGGGGCTGGAAGGGGGGGTGGGTGGTGTTGGTTTGGTTGTTTGTGGGTGTGTGTTGTGTGGATTGAATGGGGTGGCTGTGTACGTCCTGGCACCGGCAGGGGGAAGGCAGGGTAGCATTTTTTGTTGTTGCTGTCATCTTGCTCGTGGGTGGGGGTTGGGGGGAGCTGTTTTGGGGGGTTCTGGAGTCGAGGGTTTTTGGGGGGGTGGGTTGGGATGGGTGCGGGTATTGTTGCTGGCATTAAGTGTACTGTGATACAGGGTTATGTGTGGCTGGTCAGGCGGGCTGGATCTCCAGGCCTAGATAATGTTTGGGCCCGGGGGTGGCGGATCACAATGTCTGTATTCTATGGCCCGGATGGGCGCAATCCCCGACTATGGGTTTTAATTTCTTAATCTGTAACGTGCGTGGATTGGGTACTTGCACCAATGAGACACAGGGTCCTTTCCTTCCTCAAGCGACATGGGGTCTCCGTTGCGTGTCTCCAGGAGACCCACTTAGACGAGGAGGGTGCCCAGCGGCTGTCCAGGAAATGGAGGGGCCAGATGTTCCATTCCTCCTTCTCTACTTATGCCATGGGGGTCCTAATCTGGGTGGTGCCTGGGGTTCCCTGTGCCGTTCAATATGTTGAGGCGGACATTGAAGGCAGGTACCTGCTGTTGTGGGTCAAGCTAGATGGTAGGGATTTTCTGCTCTTAAACTCTTATGCACCAAATGTCGATGACCCTAGTTTTTTCTCCCACCTTCAGGAACTCGTTGTCTCGGACCTGGACGCTCCCTTCCTCTGGCTTGGGGATTTTAATTGCGTGTTGGATCCGGAACTGGATCGACATCCTCCCCGGTCTGGCACGAAGCCACGCATGACAGCGCGCCTCAGGGACGCAATGCACAATCTGGGGGCTATGGATGTGTGGCGTACGGCCCACCCCACGCAGAGGATCTAAACTTGTTATACCCCGGCGCACGGCACCCATAGTAGGTTGGACCGCGTCCTTGTGGCCAATATTGCCGCTTCTCTCTCATTGACGGTAACCCACCGAGCCCGTTTTCTGTCGGATCATGCCCCACTGATGTGCATGGCGCAATGGGCTGACCAGGCTGCGCGTCCCCGCACTTGGCGCATGCCAACGGACATTCTGCAGGACCAGGTGGGGAAGGACCATGTGGCGACTGCCCTGACGGACTATATAGATTTGAACTGGGAGGGCGGTGATTTGCCCTACTCCACCAAGTGGGAGGCCCTGAAAGCGGTGGTACGCGGTGCCTGTATGGGCCTTACATATGGGGTCCGGAAGCAATTGCTCTGCGGCTTGCGGGATGCAGAGGATATACTCCGGCGCTGTCGGACTCTACCGGATCCCGGAGTCTCAGACCGGGCGGCCGAAAGGGCGGCCCAGGTGTCCGTTCATGACATTCTTATCCGCCTCGACAAATATACTTTGGGCCAATATAGACAGCGTCTCCACCGCGAGGGGGACAAGTCTGGTCGTCTGCTGGCCTGGATTCTTCGGCGTGAATTCGCACCGGAGCGGATAGTTGCCCTACGGGCTCCAGCTGGTGGTATGGTGCACTCGGAGTCTGATATTCTGGAGATCCTCCGCTTCCACTTGCAGACGGTGTATGCGGCTGACCCCTCGATCACGGAGGCCTCCTATCGGCCTTACCTGCAGGGATTGGCTTTCCAGGCCCTCTCGGAAGAGGCGGCCGAGGAAATAGATGCGGCGTTGACGCTCCGGGAGGTTAGTGTGGCATGTGCCGCCCTGCCGCGGGCTAAGGCGCCAGGCCGCCTGAATTCTACCATTCGTTTGGTGATGTCCTGGCCCCCCTCCTCTTACAGGTTTATAATGAGGCCCTGGGGACTGGCGTTCTTCCGCCCACCATGAATCGGGGGGAGGTCTGTATGATCTTGAAACCGGGTGGGTACAGTTGCGATCCCGCGGCATTCCGGCCTATCACTCTGATCAATACCAACGTTAAGATCCTCACCAGACTATTGGCCACTCGCCTAGCCCCACACATGGCACACTTGGTCCATCAGGACCAGTGTGGGTTTATCCCTGGTCGTAATACTGCGATGAACTTGCGGCGTCTGACCCATATCCTGCACGAGGTGCGTGGGAGGGGGGATCCCCACATACTGGTGTCAATTGACCTGGCTAAGGCCTTTGACCCGGTCAGCTGGGGATATCTCTTGGAGGTGCTCCAGATGGCGGGGCTAGGGCCAGTGTTCTGCAATTGGATCTGAGTGCTCTACGGGGCGCCCCGGGCTAGGGTTCGGCTTGGTTCGGCCCGCTCCGAGGAGTGGTCCTTGGGCAGGGGCACCCGTCAGGGGTGCCCCCTGTCGCCACTCCTATTTGCCCTGGCAATAGAACCCCTGGCAGTCTCCGTTCGTGCTGAGATGGCGTAATGGGGCATTAGGGTGGGCGATTCTGTGAACGTGATCTCCCTCTATGCGGATGATGCTCTGTTCTATTTGACCTCCCCGAGCGACTCGCTTCCCGCTTTGATGCGGCTGCTAGACCACTTTGGAGCGGCCTCCGGGCTGCGCATTAATCCTGGGAAGTCTTTGATTTTCCCGCTGGCGGGATGTGCTGCCGATCCGGGTGTGAGCCTCCCGTGCCTGGGGCTGAGATGGGAGCTGGAGACATTCCAATATCTAGGCATTCAAGTGGCTTCGTCGGACGAACTCCTGCTGGCCCGCAACGCTGAACGGGTGCTCCGCTCTCTGCACCAGTCTGTGTCCTTCTGGAATACGCTTCCTCTCTCCCTTATGGGGCGGTTAGCGGTTGCTAAGATGGTGATGTTGCCTAGGATGTTGTATGTCCTGCAAAATACCCTATGCCCGCTCCCCCGCGAATATTTTGCACGCTCAACTCGCTGCTTACATCTCTACTTTGGGCGGGCGGGTGTAGTAGAGTTGCCCTACATACTGTGGTCCGGAGTTGGGAGGAGGGAGGCCTGGAGGCCCCGAGGTTTGACCTCTATTATTATGCGGCGCAGCTCCTACCAGCCGCGAGGTGGTTCGCGGATACAGATAACTGGGAGCTGCAGCTACTGGCGGGCAGGGCGGACGAGAAGACTTTACGAGTGGCTTTGATGCAGGGAAGGGGAGCGGACGAGGACCTGCCCTATGTGGTGCGCCACGTAGCGGGAGTCTGGCAGAGATTTGTGGAGAAAGTTTTGCGGCGGGCCCCCTTTCATAGGGAGCTGCTGGTGTGGATCTTGGCTCCGGTGCTGCGGATGGAGGAAAATGTGTCCTTCCGGGAATGGCGGGCCGGCGGATGTGAGACTCTGGCAGACCTGTATCCTGATGACTCCTTCGTGTCTTTTGAGCGTGCCACGGAGGCCTTTGACCTGAGCAGGGGACAATACCTGCACGACAGGGGACTCCAGGAGGTGGCACCGACGACCTGGCCTCAGTTCCCAGAGGCGCCTCCACTGACTCACACCCTCAACATCCTCCTTTTCCTGTGGCAGAGGGAAGCGGCTGATCTCTTTACTGTCCTCAGCCATGCGACGGGATTCGACCCCGCCGATCGCGCCGTCCTGGGCGGCCTGGGAGGCGGACCTGGGGATGACTCTGGAGCCGGGGCAGCGCAAACGTATTGGGCTCCTGACCCGGAAAGTCTCGTGTAATGCACGGTTCAAGTTGATCCACTTTAATTTTGTGCATCGCACCTACATGACCCCGGTCTCCCTGAATCACACCTCGGCGGATAGGCGGGACAACTGTCCTAGGTGTGGGGCGGAGAGAGCTGGATTCTTCCATTTGGCTTGGGAGTGCCCGCAGGTCGGTAGCTTTTGGAGTGAGGTGGTGGACCATATTGGCCGTGTTACGAGCCTCCGGATTGCCCTGGATCCGCTTCATTGTCTCTTGGCCCTGGTACCCAAGCCCAAAAAGAGGAATTTGTCTTACAAGTTTCTACAGTTGTTACTGGTGTTGGCAAGGCGGCGCGTGGCCATTACTTGGATGGGGGAGAGGGCCCCGAGGTCTCCCTGTGGCTTAAGGATGTTAGAGAGTGGTCCCTGGCTGAGGAGACACATATGCAGCGCACGCGCCGCGATGAAAGGCTCCAGGAAGACTTGCTAGCTTGGAGGATGATGTGTGCAGAGGGGTTGCCAGATGATGACTCAGATGCCACTAGCGCCGAATTGTTCACCCCTGAGGGGTCTGGATCCGAGGAGGAGGTGGTGGGAGGCGAGATGGAGGGCCCTGGTCCGGAGTAATGCCCTGTTGGGCGCGCACTAATGTTCCCTATCATATAACCCTGTGATTTGTCTTGATTCCCTGAGGATTGCTACTAAATGTGATGTCTGCACCTTATTGGGCTTCGAATGGATAACCTGGCTTTTGCACATACTCTATTATTGATGCCACGTATGGGGGGGGGGTTGTTTGTTGTTCTGTGTTAGACTGTGTTTTTATTACAAAATGTATCTATCCAGAAGGATGGGAGTAGGGCTCCATGGAGGACGTAAGAGGGGAAATACGTGAAAACCAGCGGACACTGGAGATACACGTGTAAAGTATGCAAACGACTATGATTATATTTGTGCCATTTGCCCGGCCTCCGGGATGTGGGCCACGTGGCTGTGTACTATCCTGAATGTTGCATATTGCTAATTTTACCTCTCAGTGCTTACGAGAGGTTTTGCCTGTTTATGTCCTCTATTATACACTCTGACATTAGTCCATAATAAGTTTTTAAGTGAGCCATACATCTGTTGGCAACTTATCCAAACATTGTGGCTGGAGTTCAGTATTCCCGAATTTCTCCTTTGTGGCACCTCATATTCAGATTTATTTTGCTTTTAAAAATAACATTGTTTGATTTATAATTCATGAGTGTTGTCCGAAAACACAACCATATGCTAGAAATGTGGAACACTTTTGTATGGTTTTCAAAAGTGATGGTTGTGCATTCTAGAGGGCTGGCCCCTCCTCAGACAACAGCCGACCGTCGGACCTATTTTCTTTTATCTTTAAAGATAGAATACATTACAAGTCTATATTTACTTCATATTGTTTCACTTTGTTTTTGTAGACGTGTCTCAGAATATCTATTTTTAGTGGTATAATTCATAATTTTGGAGAAAAGATGTGACACTGCTGTGCCATATATGCAGGCCGTCTCATATAGCATCTTCGCTGTAAAGCATTCACTTTTGTTTTGTCAGTATTTCAGAACACTGCAGGTATATTTAGATGCACCGAGCAGACAAACAAGGAAGCCTTTTTAATTCTACGTTGGACTCCCTTGATAAATGCTAACATAATACGTTAGAGCAACTAAAAACATGCAGTAATTGTATTCTTTATTATCTAAATGTTTGGTGCAGGTTATCTATGAACTAACTACATATAATGTATATAAAGATTTTGTTTTCTTTTTCAGCATGAAGAAAATGTTTGGAGTTGTCGTGGTTGGCATTGGCACTGCAGGATCAGTGCGCATCAGAGACTTGCTCAATCCATTGCCCTCCAGTCCTTCTGAGATTCTGAAGCTCAAAGGATTTGTATCAAGGTTAAGAGTTCAAATTAGTAGTTTCTATGTGACTGTGAAGTTGAAGGTGTGCAGTTGGAACCTCGTAAAATCGTGCCTTACCCGTAGCTAAAAGTACTTCTACTTAACTGTATGAGTAAAGTGCCTCACATCAAAAGTGGCAGGATTGTCATTGTGATGTTTGATGTTGTGACTTCTGTGGCGTATGTGTGACATCCAGCATTTATTGTTGTTTGTTTTTCACTTGCATGTGTGTACATTTGTAGTTGTTGGTTTTCTATTTGGTTGCTGGGGTGCGGTGCCCGGATTTGTCCCAGATTGCTTGTGGTTATTGATACTGATTTGGCGGCAGTTATATATCTTTAAAGGAAGGAAGACCACTGGCACTTGTGACAACCGGAAGCAGAATAAAGATGTATTGCTTTCGTGTCTTCAAGGAATAGAAGGTTGTAAAGACACAAGGTGGAATAGCTGGTTCAAAATCAATTTCCTTGACCCTAGGACGACCAAAATATTTAAAGAATGGTCACCTTTAAGGTGATCAATCTTGATGACTTGACAAAGCTACAGTCAAGTGGCAGACATGGATTACTTCCTAGATCATCAGTTCTAATGTCACTATTGGGAAGTCAGTGGCCTGATGATGGGAAACTGACTAGTTGCCAAATTATTCTTTAAAAACTGTGGCCATGTAGCAGCCAAACAACCAAAACATCAGCCAACAATAGGACAATGCTTTTAACAACTTTCGACCCAAGGTTAATTCTCACAGTATTATGAAGACGCGGAAGAGAACAAATGATCTCTAGACAACAGGGGTAGAAATGCAGGAAATGGGTTTCATGCAGATCGCATAGAGCGCCAGTGAAACTGAGTATTGGCTCTCTTCAATGCTACGTCAAGAATGATGGAGCAATACTGTGGCGGGTAACACGTTTTATGCCTGGACAAATACCTGCTAGTAGGTTCAGTTGTAAGTAGTTGCTGCAGTGTAAACGTCATCCTCTTTATTTTATTTTTTTAATTCTTTTTTATTAAACAACAGGAATCGGCGCTAAAACATGAGTCATGTGAATCATTACATACAGGAGGAATTCATTTGACGTCTTATTGACAATCATGGTGACTACAAGAATAGAGCAATAGTACATCATGGGATGCATTCTTTATGGTGAGGGCAAATCATCCGAGATGAGGCTGCGTGGAGGACCACAAATTTCCCCTCTGTACGTGTTCCATGCCCCCCAGATGTGAGACCACTTCTTAGGACAGTCCCTCGCACTCTATACTGTTTTTTCCCGGAACATGCGCCAATCCATTTTTTTCTTCCATTCTGTTATGGTTGGTGGGTCTGCAGCTCCCCACAGCGGAGCTATATTCCTTTTTCGCTACAGTGAGGCCCAGTGTTACCCAGATCCTACCCGCTCTGCTCAGGCCGTGGGTTCCAGCACATTCAGTAGGCATCTCTTCGCTTCAAGGCGGAGGGTCAGGCCCAACACCTGCATGTATTTGACGCCAGTACCTCTGGATAAGATCACATTCCCTTAGGATATTCATAAACGTCCCCTCAGAACCAGTGTCTTCTACATTCTCCCCTTTCTGCCCTCCCCATTCGAACCAGGCAGGGGTCCAGTAATGGCTGAGAAAGCCACTTCCATTGGGGAGGCTAGTGCCTCTTGCCATTCCTCGTCGTCCAATTTAAGGCCATCCCCTTCCGACTTAGCCATGGTGCCCTGAAGAGGGTCTGCTGTGTTATTTATCAGTTTTTTATATGTGAGGGAGATTGCTTTCTCTGGTAGATAGCCATCAAGCAGCCTGTCCTCGAGAGGTGTGGATTCTGGGGGAGGGGAGCCTTTAGTTAGGTGTGATTGTAGCGCATGTCGGACATGTAGGTAACAGAAGTATTCTGGTTTGGTGAGCTCATGTTTCTGTTGCAGGAAGGCAAATGTCACTACTTCGCCCTTTACCCATAGGTCTCCAATAGACGAGATCCTGATGAGGTCCCATTTGTCAAATCCTTTCGACTTCCATAGCTTGTTCCTTGTGTGAACTTTGTAATGTGTTCAATACTAAAATGCTGTGTGTAGTAGAGTATGTTTTGGGGCTGTGCCTTGTATCAGAGAGCCCTGCCCTGTTGCTGATGTTTGGGGTAGCCCCTTGTCAGTTATCTTGGTGATTCACAGGCTATTGACCTTTTTCACTAAACACTTTCAGACTTGACTAAAAACTTCACAAGATGTTTTCTACCATGTTGTAATCGGTCACCTGAGAAAGAGATCCTCGGTATGTGGCTACTCAGAAAAATAGCAACCCAGAAAATACCAATGCTTTCTAATGAACTCTTATGGAAAGGAGTACCTGGGCTAGCCCTTTAAAAACTCAACCTCATTATTCCCTATTGCATATAACACATACTTCCAAGTGGAATGATTACTGTACTGCTGTTGTTTCCCGAGAACAGCGTGGGCCTTCATTCTTCTGAAGTCGACAAAACGATTGCCATTGTGTTGGTAAGTAACTGTGGCTTTTTATTGATTTTAAAGAGTAGAATAATGGTAAACGTTAATATTACTCCAACGGTACTATGACATAGTGCTAGGTGGGAGAGTAGTAATGGGAATTTATCATGGGTGTACGCTACTCTGGGGGATTTCAGACCACATTGGTTTTATTCCAGAGCCTTCCGAACTATTCGCACATCTGGGATGTCTAATACACCTGGGTTGTGACTTCAGAGTCAAAAATTCTAATCCTGAAAATCTCAAGAATGTTGGGTCGAGATGTTTACTAATACAACTTTAGACTAGGATTAGGCGAGAACATGCTCTTCAAGTCGATGTTTCACCAAATGTGGTGGTGATTGCTTGTTGTGAAGCCAGTGATCTAATAGAAGGGTTGAATAGGGTAGTTATTTAAAGCTGTCAAGCTCCTAGTGGTGTTAATAATACAAGTCAATGCAACAGTGTAGAAGCAGCAAGAAGTGCTGCTAATGAGTGAGAATAAAGATTTGCGACTATTTAAGAGAAAAAATCTATCTTTGTAAGAGGCTAGGACCAGAGCAAGAAAAGGTAGAAGATATGTCCAAAAAGACTGTAGGGAGACGGAAGGGAGAAACAACAAGATTAAATGAAAATTGTCAGTTGGGAGAAACCATGAAATTGTGTTGTGTGAAGTAACACACGTGAATGGTGGGTTTGGAGAAACAGCTGGGACAAGGAACAGCTTTCCACATACGTTGAGGATAGAGAGACAGCTGCTGAGAATGAAGAAAGAAAGTTGGGACAAGGGACAGTTGAGCTTGCACACAGACAGTGGAGACAGCCATCAGTGACAAAGGGCAGGTACTGACCTGTACTGAGGATGGAAACAGGCAGCAAGGACTGAAACAGCTGTTTAAGAGCACGGAGTCTGGAGTGATACAACAGAGGCAGTGCACTGCTTCTTCAGAGCCCTGCAGATGGAGATAGACACTGGAGACCGGTAACCACATCTCAAGCACTTTGGGATGTGTGAGAGAGCTGCTCATATTTTCTTGGGATGGATACAGAGAGTGGGGACCTGAGGCAGTTGTTTAAGTATCAGCAGGTACAATATATAGATGCTTCAGAGCACTGAGGCCATAGAGAGAAAGAGAGCGAGAGAGACCAGGGTCAAGGACCATCTGCTTAAGTACGGTCAAGATAAAGCGAAAAAAGGAAGCATAGACAGCTGCCCAAAGAAGTGAGCGATGAAGAGAGACAGAAGTGATTGGACCAGTGTTGAGTGTCATTCCTTGTTGTCATTTTTTTAATGAAATGAGCAAGCAAGAGCCCTCCCAATGCAGCACTGAACCACCGCTCCGTGACCCTTTCATCCGATCAACCACTGCAAAAGAAATTAGAGGGAGGTAGCATCAACTCTTTTTTTCCTAATTCAAAAAATGAGAACTAAATGTGGGTGTCAGTTTATGGGATGAGTATAGAGTAGCTGGTGTGGGGAGCTTGACCAAGTGTGGGGTGTTTTGTAAATTGATGTATAGGGTGGATGACAGAATGTGCCCAAGTGTGTCAGTAGTATATGTGAGTGTTAGTGGATATGATGTTTGTGGATTTAAATGTATTCACTAAACAAATTACAATCTGGTGTTTTCGGACAACATTTTATTTCTTGGAAATGAGTTTCTCTTTGGAATAGATCATAATTAGCCGAAGTGAAAATGTATTTCATGGTGAAATATTTATTTTTAGAAGCTGGCAACTGAAGTTTTAAGTAAAATGACTGAATTTCTAAAATGTTTTTATATCTGTCGGTCATTGACTCATGTGACGTCGAACTAATTAAGCAGTAGCCCCACTCTCAGATTTGTTTGAGTCTATGGTCTATGGCCTATGATTGGAGATTTTTATATCTTGGATTTGCCAACCCTGCCGCTTCCATATAAAGGTTTTACCATTATTTGGAAGAAGGTAAATGGAAAACTGAAGTGATGAAAGATGTATTCTGAAATGTGGCCTTGCATATCCAGGTTTTCCTAACTGGCTGTAATAAATAAATAAATACATATATATATATATATATATATATATATATATATATATATATATATATATATATATATATCTGCGCAAACTCCAAAAACAGCCACTACTGGTTCCCTTAAACATCGGAACCCTCCGGGCAATAAGGAGACGGACCACAAACTGGATACACAGCTGTTTAATGTGCAGGGGGTTGAAAATAGCGAGGGCAAGACGCGTTTCGGGCTGCCAAAGCCCTTGTTCACATGCATAGATTCAACGTCTTTTTTTCTTTTTTATAATGCAGTGCTAGCCCGCCATTTCTCTTTCAGGTCACATGATCATAGACATAAACAAAAATAGTTTGTATAGATTTGATTTACGATGTACTGGCATAATCACAATTTAAAAACAATAAATTATTTTTAACATTGATTAATTACATCCTTATATTTTTATATATACATATGTATTTTACATCAATTAATTATAATTTTTCCTGGATGAATCCATCAAACCCTGGCTGTTATGTAAGATCACGCATGAATATCAAGTCATAATAACCATGTATAATGCCCATTCGATAATGATTTGGGATAAATCCCTGTACAGATTTTAACTAATGCCTGAACAAGCAGTAATAATTACCACATAAGGCTGGACATATGGGATAAATCCCCATGCAAATCTTAACCAAAGGCCTGTGCAAAATATAGCAATTGTGCAAAATTACGCAATTTATGTAAAGTATATAAAACAATGCCAGTTTCTCCTATTCGTAACCATTATCACGGTTTGTAAAGAATATCGCGACCTTTAAATGAAAGATAAACGGGACAAGTGGTAAAAGTGCACAATCTAATATACTATAACATTGAATCCCAGTCTGCAAATCATATAGATTGTTAAAGTGCATAAATGCAAAAAATGAAGGAGAATTAAACCAAAAACAAAACAAAGGAGGGATGCAAAATACTGAGAGTGTATGATGATAAAAAGCCTGTGTATATGGTGCCTATATGTATATCAGGACAATGGGGATTTTACATATATCTCCATTTTCTTAGTCCTAATAAAAACCATATAAAAAAGCATATTAATACCAGTGTTAATATATCATCATATTAAAAAAGATATAGAAAAGGACACCACCTATATAAACGAGTGTTAAAAACCAGTTCTCACATCTATGGTACATCAATAAATACCTAAAACCCAGTGAAAAAATATATATATTTTTATATACATATGTACAAGGAAGAAGCAGCGCAATGTATGGAAAAGTGGCTGACAAGGAACTTGACCAGCCACTTTAATTTCATAAATGAACATAGTATTTTGTACAAGATGATACTTGAAAACCAGATGGCCTCCCTAGATCACAGGGAACCTGACGTATCTAGGGGGTACTGAGGCGCTAACAAAAAGCCCAATTTATTTATCACTAAGTGGTGTAGGAGGCAGATTCTAAGATCGAGTGATTATAAAAAGTGACGTAGATCCTCAGTATTATTAAGGCCATTCGGCCATTTGCTGTCGAATTCAAGGATCAAACTCGACTCTAATCGCCTCAACTTAAGCTCCCTGTTGCCACCTCTTCTAGATTTCGGGATAGAGGCTATCACATAATAAGAAAGACAATTAAGATCCCTATCATGTGTGCTTTCAAAATGGCGGGCCACCGGATATGCCTGGTCGCTATGAAGGATAGCTCTGATATGCTGCAATATCCTGACGTGCACCTGCTGTTTTGTGCTGCCTATATAATTTAGGCCGCAGGTGCACGTCAGGACATATACAGCATATTCAGTTTTACAGGTGTGGCTACCCTTAATTGGAATATCAACAGCAGAAAATGGCGTTTTGTAATGGGTCTTGTTAATCCCAAATTTACACGCCCGACAGGAAGTACATTTTCTAAAACCCGCTGCTATTAACCAATTGGGCTTTTGTTGCAATTCAGGGCTACTTTGATCAAGAATTGCACCCATATTTTGTGCCCGTCTAAAAGTGACCAGGGGTTTATCAGGTAGAATACATCCCAAAATGGTATCTGTTTGGATAGTAGGCCAGTGTTTGTTTATGATTTGTCTGATTTTATTTTGCTGGCTACTGTAGTCTGTGATGAACCTAGGGCATACTGTGTCATCAGTTTCAATTTCATTAGTAGACATACTATTTTTGTTAACCAGCAAACTTGTTCTAGACAATTTCTCAGCCTTAACTAGGGCCTGGTTAAAAATCTGGTCAGAATAGCCACGCGCCCTCATCCGTACTCTTAATTCTTCAGTACATCCTTTGAAATCCTCAGCAGTACTACAGATTCTTTTTAACCTGAGGATTTCTCCATAAGGTATACTATGGATCGTATGTTTTGGATGTAGGCTTGAGGCGTGAAGCGTGGTATTGCCCGCCGTGGCTTTTCTGTGTAAAGTAGTCTGGATGCGGTCATTGTCATCTACATATATCTTGACATCTAAAAATTCAGCTTGCCTGGCACTAATGTTGGAAGTGAATCTTAGATTAAAGGGATTGTTATTGATCTCAGTTAAGAATAGATGTGCTTCTTCCTCATCCCCTTGCCAAACAATGAATATGTCATCGATATATCTGAGATATTTTACAATTTTCTCTCGCATCCAAGTCTGGTGTAAGACCCTGAGGACCTGCTCCTCCCACCAGCCCACGTGTAAACACGCGTAGCTGGGGGAGAAACAGGCCCCCATGGCCACACCCCTCAATTGTTTCCAGATTTCTTTTCCAAATGTAAAAAAGTTATTATTTAGACACCAATCAATTAAGCTTAATATCACCTTGTTATGTCCATACATTTCAATAGGTCGTTGGCCAAGATAATGAGATATTGCATTGAGGCCATCCGTATGAGAGATACTGGTGTATAATTGCTCAACATCAAGGGTAATGAGCAACATGTCATTCTGCCATTCCAGATCCTCTATTTTCGCCAAAAAGTCAGTAGTATCACGCACAAAACTCGGCAGTTGTTGAACCCAGTCCTGTAAAAAGAAGTCTATATATTGCCCCACATTTTCTCCGCAGCTGTTGATAGCGGAGATAATGGGCCTTCCAGGGATCGGATTTGTTCCTTTGTGGACCTTTGGAATTAGATACAAGGACGGCAGTACGGGATGCTCATTGTACATAAATTTGAATTCATCTGCAGAGATGAGGCCTTCTCTGCGATATTTGAGAAGCAGTTTGTGCAAAATTTCATTGGCTTTCAAGTACTCTTTGTTGTTTGATTTTGTATAACAAACAGGGTCTTGCAATTGCCGTAATGCCTCCATAGAGTATTCGGATTTTGGCCATATAACAATGTTACCCCCTTTATCTGCAGTTTTTATTACAATATTGGGGTTGTCTTTTAATTTTTTCATGAGTTCAAAGTATTTGGCCCGTTGCACATTGTACTTCCTTCTTTTATTATTGTTGACGCTTTTGTATAAGTCCTTGATGTCAGCAACTATGCAATCCTGAAAAACATCTACTGCATCTTTTACCATGATCGGTACAAAATTAGATTTTCTTTTGAATGGGGTGATTCCAGCACCTTTTTGAATTACATGAATTTTTTCTAATCTTTTTTGTGTGCTGGTGTCATCATCATTAATCAAAGATTGAGAGTTAGTTGCATTGTCTAAATCATTTATATCAAGAAACAGCGGGACATCAGAGGCTGTAAGTTGTGCCATGCTTTCAATATTCTCAATATCAACATTGGTGTCTTTGCTGGTAGTGGATTTAAATTTTTGTAGTGCAAAGAATTTCTTCAGTTTTAATTTGCGGATGAAGCGATATACATCTACTCTGGTGGGAGCATACTTAAAATTCTGTTCAGGGCAGAAATTAAGACCCAATAGTAGGAGTTGTTCTTCTGCTTTGGTTAAGATTACATCCGACAAATTCACAATGGATTGGTTTAATTCTGTTTTTTCTTTTTCCATGACTGGTTTGTTTTCTTGTTGTTGTTCCATCCGCCTTTCTTTGCATTTCCTTCTCCTTTCCCGTCTTTTTTTGTTTCTGCGGGTGTTGTTGTATCTCTTTGCCGTGGTCGTAGAGTGCGCAACCTCTCTTCCACTAAAAAAGCCATCTCTTCATCTATTCCAAGTATTGGCAACGGTAGGCTGGTTGAAGGTAAATCATCAATTGAGCTCACTGACTCGCTTGATATTGACGCGATATCTGAATTCGAGCTCCCCATTTCAGGTTGTTGTACTTCCCTTCTTGTTGATGTTGTTGACTCTTCTAACCCAGTGCCTTTACCTCTGATTTGTTGTCTTTTAGTGGCATTGTATTTGCGCGAAAACGTAAATATCTGACCATTAGCATAGTCCGCCGCATCACGTGCAAACTTACTCACTTTTCTAGCTTTGATTTTGTCAGTGTGTTTTTTCAATCTCTCTTGCATGTCATTTTTCAATTTTTTACCCATTTCAGTTTCTTCAATTGCATTTATTTGTTCTTCCAATTTAATGATGTTAAGCAGGATGGCTTCTCTGTCAATGGCAGCATATTTAATTAAAATGTGGACCGAATTCATCGAGGCTGCTAAGTTGTTTTGGCCCCATTCCTTCAACATTAAAGGGTTTGGATTTTCATAAGTTGGGGCCAGCATAAATCTTAAACCTCTCGGTACCCGTTTGACTTCAGCATATTTAGACAGGGAATAATATTCCCACCACTTTGTTATTTCAAGCCGTTTTTCTTTTTCTAACGCTTTATAAAGACTTTTAATGTCCGTTTCAGCTTGTGTAGTTGAATTGCTGACAGTTTTATTAATGCTGCTACTCGGCGTTATGACCTGATTAAATAACAGCTCTGCTTCTTCCTCCCTCACACGGAACTCCTCCGCAGACATTATCCTCGCTTTCAACCCAGTAATGATTTATGCATTATATATATATATATATTATGATGCACCCTAAAACATTTGAAAACAATAATAGCTATATATTCAGATATAAATAGATATAGAAAAGTGCAGAGACCAACAACTTCAAAATGATTACTAAGTATTCCAATGTTGCCAGTGAGGTGAAGAAAATCATGTATAGAAACTGGTGAATTGTTTAATCTGATGTGATCATGGGCAAGGATCTACCTGAGAGACTAGAGATTACATTCAGACGATCGAGATCCATCAAAGATCATCTGGTTGAAAGCCATTTGGGGGCAGTGAAACAAAAACGGGATCTGGTCATCTTACGAGGCTCCTTCCCCTGTGGCAAATGCAGGGCCTGCGCCACGAGTAAAAGTCTGACGACATACGAGGTGCCTGGGTTGAAAGAAGCAAGAAAGATTACCAATTTCATGATGTGCAGCACCACATTTGTGGTATACTGCTTGACTTGCCCTTATAATCTCAGGTATGTGGGAGCACTATAAATCAGGTGAAAATGAGGGTCCACCAATATCAAAGGGCCATCGCCAGTAATGACACAAACTACCCAGTGGCGCAGCATTTTGCCAGCCACCACATGAGAGACAGATCCCTGTTACAGTTTTTCTGCTTAGACCATGTCCCCAGAGATGTCAGAGGAGGGGACAGGGAAAGGAGACTCGAATCAAGATTCATCATAGATCTCCAGAGCAAATTTCCAGGAGGTTTAAATAGTGGAGAAGAACTTGCCGTACATCTGGGAACATAATGACTCCTCTGGAATAATATGGCCAAATTAGAACGTAATAATAGGACTACAGATAGTGTACCACCTGTGGGTCAAATAGGTCCCATATAGGGCGTTGAAACATCTATGTAATACAGGGTATTACTGGGTAGAGGGGAGTGCGAGACCTTACAGTGGATTATATTAACTTGAGAGAAGTGGTGGTATGAGCCCATAGAGGGCAAGAGCAAGGGAGTTATTCCACTGGCGACATACTGAGATCTGCAGTTAATTTAAAATGTCTAATTTACAGAGCAGTCCCCACTAGGTAAATCTTGTAAATAGTATTATTTGAATATGTACATAATGTAAATATTCTACACAGGATGCACAAGGAATGAAATGTAATTCTATTGATTTTGTTTTGCACCCTCTGATTTGATGACGTTCATGATATGAGTTGTGTAATTTAATCGAATTTTTGAATGAATTACGAGGTTTAGAGAATGCAATGGAATGAAATATAATACTGTTTCCTAAAACACATTCAAAGATGACGCCGAGAGTTTTGTAAAAAGCACTGTCCGTTTTTTAATCACTGAGATAACCAAGTGTTTATATGTCGCCATGACAATGGGGCCGCCGACATTGATGAAGGCAGGATTGCCGAAACGCGTTTGTTTTGTTTATTCTATTTTTTCGCCTAATAAATCTGTAACAGATTTGCAGTAACACGAGTGCTGGTCAATTTCTACCTTTGTGGAAGGAGCTGAAATATATATATATAGCTAATATTGTTTTCAACATTTTGAAAACAATATTATCTATATATATATATATATATATATATATATTTATATATATATATGTGTGTGTATATATATATATATATATATATATATATATATATATATATATATATATATATTCACTGAAAAAACCATAGGTTATAGACCATATATAGTTAGGAATTAGCATTTAAAAAACCTTATTTTACTCACACAAAACCATTGAAATTCCATATATAGTTAGTTGCACTAACTATATATCGCGCACCCGCAATCCACTGCTGATGATGTCACATATTACATCATTCATGACATGGTCAGTGACATCACTGATGACATCACTGATGACATCTCAAATGACATCACTGATGACATCTTAAATGACATCACTGATGACATCACTGATGACATCATCCAGTGACTGTGTGTTTCTGTAAAGTTTAAATATGTTTGATTTATTGAAGAATGAGTGGATGTATAAGTGTCTGGATGAAGGATTTAGTAGGTGCGTGACTGACTGTATGAGTGAGTGAATAAATGTGTCGTACTAAATGCATGGGTTAGTGACTAAACTGTCTGAATATGTGCATCAGTATGTCTGTTGTGATGTAAACTGCTGCATGTGTTGATCATTAGCTATACGAGAGGTTATATGTGTTATTGATTGGTTGCCCAAGTATTTGTATGGGAGATTGAGTTTGTGTGGGGTGGCTGGGAGGTGTGTGACTCTGTGCATAGATGTGTGAGCAGTTGATTCACTAGGTGTATGAGTTCAAGAGTGCATGTGGAAACAGCTACATGGGCGGTTGACTGTGTGCATGAGTGTATTGATGAGTGAATGGATATCTCAATGCTACATGTCATAGTAAGTACATATGTAAAACACAGTACATGTGAGAGTTGGCATATATAAATAACTGTGCATGAGAGCCACTGAATGTGTGAGTGGCTGTATGGATCATTGTGAACTTGTATCAGGGATTGTATAAGAGAGTAAATATGTGTTAGTATATGTTTGAATAAGTAATGTGTATATCTGTATAGTTGAGGGAATGGAGGTGAGATTGTTTCTTTGCATGACTGACTAGGTGTGTGAGTAACTCCATGGATGAGTGACAGTGTGGTGTCATCAGTGATGTCATTTGAGATGTCATCAGTGATGTCATCAGTGATGTCACTGACCATGTCATGAATGATGTAATATGTGACATCATCAGCAGTGGATTGCGGGTGCGCGATATATAGTTAGTGCAACTAACTATATATGGAATTTCAATGGTTTTGTGTGAGTAAAATAAGGTTTTTTAAATGCTAATTCCTAACTATATATGGTCTATAACCTATGGTTTTTTCAGTGAATTTTCAAGGTTTTTTAAATGCTAATTCCTAACTATATATGGTCTCTAACCTATGGTTTTTTCAGTGAATTTCAATGGTTTTTTAATAGCAAATATCATAAGCTGTCGAATGTCAAGTACATGGTAAGTAAAATCATTTTCGTGTTTATGCACACTGATCTGCTTTGAATGCTGCCCCCCCCCCTCCCCCTCATTTCTATTAGGAGTACTCTCTCTTTGCAGATAGTGAAGGGTAGTTAACGCAGGCCTTTGCCCCCGTTGTAATCCGTCGTGCCTGCTTCTCTCTCCATTTGATTGATTGTTATCCAAGCATTTACTATTTTAGAATTAGTTCTCTTTGGTTCATTCTCTATTTACAAACAAGCACAGAGTCGCAATACTCTGTTTAGTCTTTGCAGATAGTGAACAATCGTGTAAAAAAACAAAAGGAATCGAGCAAAATCAGTAGGCCACTAATGGGATCTCTTTTTGACCTCGCTAAAATAGAAACATTAGGAACAACCCCTCATGAGAAATACGAAACTAGTGAGATGAACTGAGCTCCACACCATGATGGCTGCAAGACAGCTCGGCTCTGCCACCCACCCCGCCCAAAATAACGATAAACTCTATGCAAATATTACAAATATATACAACACACCAGCAAAGTAACAGGGTAAAACATTTTATTAAATAACTATTTACATAACTATTTTATACTTTTTGTTGCCCGATCCGGCTAGCTCAATCGATCGAGCATGAAACTCATGCACTCTGATAGTTCAAAGTTTTGAGGAGTGCTTGTAACACTGTCTGAAGCCTATTTGCACTTGCTACAGCTTCACTATTCTCAATGTAAGTGGGGGCTGTTTGAGGACGTGACTGCATTTGAAAACAATGTGATGCGGTGCCACCCTGAACCACTTGACGGAGGCCCCCGAGGGACGGTGTGATGGCGCGGACTCGGAGGGGGCGCTTGGCTCCGGCCCCCTCCCCAAGTCGTGTTGCCCTGGTGTGGCCTGAGATCGCCCCCGACATAGGTGGCCGGCTCCCGGGGTCAAGCGGAACTTTTTGCCTTTTGGTGACTCTTCCATTCTTGACCTTGTCCCACAATCCGTTTCACCTAAAGACACGCTGTAGTGGGGCGCCCCTTTACCGTTTCAGTTGCCATTCCGCCCGCTTTTGCTACACTGTGCCTCTTCCGCTATTCAGCTGTTTACCGCCCGCTCTTTCGACTACAGCGTCTCGCTCACCATGTACTTGAGTTGCTCCCGCTCTTGCGGTGCAGTGATAGGCGGCTGCCACAGGACTCTCAAAATGGCGGCCGGCTCTTCAGATTTGGGCGTGGTCCACTAAAATGGCCCTGCGACACCTTGGAACTCGGACGCTTGTCTGCTAGAGCTTGGGCTCCATTCTCGAAAGCGTCCCCTCAGCCTTGAAGATTCTACAAAAGTCTTGGGGGCCCCCAACTCCCGCAGGCTTCTGGTGGGGAGCGGCTGCCATGATTGCTCGTGGAATGGCCACGACGGAGCTACGAGATGGTGGTGCTCTCATGCTGACGCCAGCTTCAGTCTGAAACATCCAGAAACACTGTAGACTACCAATTCGATCAGTTCCGGTAGCGCCCCAACGTGACCCGGTAGAGAAGAACTTGCCCTCCCCTCTTTGACTGATGGTTCTTGTTGCCTGTCCCTTCTGTTGTCATTTAACAGAACTATTTAGCCTGCTGAAAGGGGTTGTGTTCCAACCGCTGGTTGGTGGAGACATTTTGACTATATTCTGGACCTGCGTTGTCGCGTAATGCGTCATATGACGCGCCGCGTTAGCGCATCCGGAAGTGCTCCGGTGCGCGAAGCGCAGCTTCCCGGAAGCGATCCGGGGCGCGGCGCGCAGCGCGTAACGTAAGCATAACAGGTCATGTGACTTGTTAATAAAACTTTTCACTGGTTCATTTTACTTTTCTTATTCTAATGATGAAAGGCTTGGTCATATGACCTAAAAATTACGCTTTTTATTACTTTCGAACATTATTTTTTCTTAAACATATGTTATAATGTTCCAGGCTAATGTACTTTCCCGGAAAATTTACAACTGTCCTGCAAGTAAAATATATTCCTTTTTCGAGAAAAAGGGCGTTTCTTCGTCCCATGACGGAGCCGTTGAGCAAAAGAGGCTCGGCCTGCTGTCTTAGTCGCCGATACGCCTGAATATCAGATTCTTATCGATCACTTTATGTTGCAGGAGTAGAAAACACAACAGCCCTTGACCATTTATCTTTACTGCGTTCCTGCGTATTATACCTTTTACCCTTCATGTAATTGGACTGCTTTATTTCACTTGCCTTTTACTGATTCTAAAACAGTGACTATTATTAAAAACTTTACCAATGTAAATACTACTACCATGTTTTCTTTTAAAAACCTTTATTGTGAAAATGTCAGTATACAAATACGGGCCTATAACCACGCGGGCCGGCCACGGAGCAAACTGTAATCGTATATGATGAGTAGACATTTACACTGTAGAGGAACGTAACGGGCGGGCCATTAGGTTGCAAGAACTAAGGTGTCTAACAGTTGCGGAATCGGTGGACGTACATTTTATAATTAAAATACGACAGGGCCAGTTACAATAAAATTATCTAGATATACATTTGCGGGCAAGTACCATGGGTGACGTTAATTCGAACTTTCAATAGTACAGTAATCAATAACACATCAGAACTTAATATCAATAGGGATGTCGAAATATTCAATCAATTCTCGTCCCCGCCCGCCATGTGCTTCAAAACTGCATACGTATCTCGTGATATCAAGGTTCTGCAACCAGTACACAACAAGGAGTTACGAGTCCCATTTATTCCGGCGCCATTTTGGGCGAGGACCGGCAGGTCCAGGATATAGTCAAAATGTCTCCACCAACCATCGACTATGATGATGTTCATATGCTGTATTTATTAGAGTAACACTCATCTGTCCACATGAAATTAATTTTCCACAATCTAAACATGTCATTTTAATCTTTCCAAAGTTCTTCTAAATATTTGGGACAGTTTCCCTTGCCTCTGATGCTGTCAGTGCCACTTCTTTGGTGAATGTACTGGCAGGTCGGGGGTTCTCCTCCAAATCTCTCTTTTGTGCAGCACTATAATTAATCGGTGCCACCTCTCCATATGACGATGCATGGTATAGTTACCATAACTATATTTTTTTCCGGTTCCTCTGGAGAGTACATCGTGGCAGATGAGGCAGGTAACGTACCGGGCATTTACCTTTTTTGCATGTAGAGGAAAGGAAAAAAAAATCGCGCGTCCGAGTTCTAAGGTGTCCCAGGGCCATTTTAGTGGACCAGGCCCAAATCCAAAGAACAGGCCGCCATTTTGAGAGTCCTGTTGCAGCCGCCTGTCGCTGTAGCATCAAGAGCGGCCGAAACTCAGCTGAATGGCAACTTAAACGGTAAAGGGGCGCCCCACTACAGCAGACGAGCCTCCACCTGGGGAGGCCCGTTCACGCCGCCTCCCCCCCCCCTTCGGGCACCCCACGCCGTTATTCGGAGCAGCATTGTAGGATGGCCACACCAGTGCGGCAACTTGCTGGACCCCACCTCGGTGCCATCCGGATCTTGGCGCGTTGCGCTGCCTTTGGCCCTATTCGCACATCGGTCCGCTACTGACGCCACCTCACAGGCCAACGGGGCGCCCCACGCCGACTTTCGGCGCAGCATTGTAGGATGGCCACACCAGTGCGGCAACTTGCTGGACACCACCTCGGTGCCATCCGGATCTTGGCGCGTTCTGCTGCCTTCGGCCTATTCGCACATCGGTCCGCTACTGACGCCGCCTCACAGGCCAACGGGGCACCCCACGCCGACTTTCGGCGCAGCATTGTAGGATGGCCACACCAGTGCGGCAACTTGCTGGACCCCACCTCGGTGCCATCCGGATCTTGGCGCGTTGTGCTGCCTTCGGCCTATTCGCACATCGGTCCGCTACTGACGCGAACTCACAGGCCAACGGGGCGCCCCACGCCGACTTTCGGCGCAGCATTGTAGGATGGCCACACCAGTGCGGCAACTTGCTGGACACCACCTCGGTGCCATCCGGATCTTGGCGCGTTCTGCTGCCTTCGGCCTATTCGCACATCGGTCCGCTACTGACGCCGCCTCACGTGCCAATGGATTTTCTACGCTTTTTATACCCTATGCCGCATAACAGGTCATGGGACTTGTTTATAAAACTTTTCATTGGTTCATTTTACTTTTGGTTTCCTAATGATGGAAGGCTTGATCATATGACCTAAAAATAACACTTTTCATTGGATGAAAACTTTTTTTTTCCCCAAACGATGAAAGCCCCACCTTGTTTCTGGATGTTTCAGACTGAAGCTGGCGTCAGCATGAAAGCACCACCATCTCGTGGCTCCGTCGTGGTCATTCCGCGAGCAATCATGGCAGCCGCTCCCCACCGGAAGTCTGCAGGAGTCGGGGGCCCCCAAGACTTTTGTAGAATCCTCAAGGCTGAGGGGACGCTTTCGAGAATGGGGTCCAAGACCTAGCAGACAAGCGTCCGATTTCCAAGGTGTCCCAGGGCCATTTCAGTGGACCAGGCCCAAAAAGGAAAGAGCCTGCCGCCATTTTGAGAGTCCTGTGGCAGCCGCCTATCGCTGCACCGCAAGAGTGGGCGCAACTCAGCTGAATGGCGGATTTTGGCACAGTGTACCAAAAGCGGGCGGAATGGCAACTGAAACGGTAAAGGGGCGCCCCACTACAGCAGACGAGCCTCCACCTGGGGAGGCCCGTTCACTCCGCCTCACCCCCCCCCCCCCCCGGGGCGCCCCACGCCGTTATTCGGAGCAGCATTGTAGGATACCAAAACCAGTGCGGCAACTTACTTGACATCACCTGGGTGCCATCCACATCTCAGCGCGTTCTGCTGCCTTGGGACTATTCGCACAACAGACCGCTACTGACGAGCCACCCCGCGGGACGCCCCACGCCGTTATTCGGAGCAGCATTGTAGGATACCCAAAACCAGTGCGGCACCCAGGCAACATCACCTGGGTGCCATCCAGAACTCAGCACGTTGTGCTGCCTTGGAACTATTCGCACAAAACACAGCTACTGACCATTGTTGCTTCTTTTTTCCTAAAAATGTTTAAATGTTTTTACTGTTTTTGTTGCATTGTATATATTTATAAGTTATTAAAGTTTTATAATCCTACTACTTTGTTGGAGTGCTATATATTTTTAATGTGACACATAATTGTAAAAACTTTGATGTACAAAGAGGCATCCCTGGAATCTTCCGCTTCAGGCTCGGTCCCCTCCCCAATCACAATACAGGATGATTTTCAGATAGTAGGAACGCGTGTGGTGTGACGGATCTCATCGGGTGGGGGCCTTGATCTACTGTAACTCCTTTGAAGAGGGGTGATTCTTTACAGCTGGGGCCATAAACTACATCTGCAGGGCTACCTGATAGCCTGGGACCGGCCTGGACAATCGGACACAGAGGAAGAGGAGTGTCAGAGGGTGCGGTAGTGAATAGGGCGAAAGGGAGGTGTCGAGCGGGCACAGGGTGTGATTCTCAGGGAAGAGCAGCGCAGATGGGGGGAGGTTTATTGCCCATGCATAAGACAGAAAGCGGGGGTGACCAGTGCCTGGGGGAGATGCTTGCGAGGGTGGGGAGCCATGCTAAGGATCGACAGCGTGCAGAGAGTGGGTCTGGTCAAGGCATCTAAAATGGCTGCCGTGCACGACAAAAGTGTGGCATTTGAAAAAAGGCAAGATGGCGCAGACAATGTTTATCAACACTTCCTGATTTCCTTCGAATCGAACGTTAACAGACGTTATCTCTCCCACACTACCGGTCCCCCTGGGCTTAAACGCCGAGATGGTAGGGACTGCATCCCGTGGACATAGGCCGAGACGTCACTCAGCAGAAAAAAAAGAAAAAAAAAAGTCTATAAACATACAATAAGTTAAAAGTCAATCATTCTTGTTTCCTTGTAGTACGCTCCCCAGTCCGCTTCCCGTTACGCGAACCGGGCGCACCCCACCAAAAAAAAAGGATTTTTTTTTTTTTTTTGCCCCGCGGAGCCCTTTTAAAGCCTCCACATCAAACCTAGGGGGTCAGGGAGGATCTACTATGCCCCCTTATGGTCATTTGCCCCTTCGCTTTGGCCTCCTCTTGTCTCTCGATCCTACCGAGAGACAAGATGGCGGCCGCTCCGTACTGTTTGGAATGTTTACAGACACCGGAGAGCCAATCAGCTTCGCTTCGCAAAGCTCCGTAACGCGAAAAGTACGCGAAACGGAGCGCTACCCGGGACGCTGTCACAGATATATATCTTTATTTTTGAACGTTAATTTCTCAAAATCCACTGCAGCACATATATTGAGACCCAGCAAAGGCACATCGGGCTACCGGTCCCTACAATTTTGCCAAGTTTCATGCAAATCCATTCAGCCGTTCGATTTTTTATTTTTTTTTGCCCCGCGGGGCCCTTTTAAAACCTCCACATCAAACCTAGGGGGTCAGGGAGGATCTACTATGCCCCCTTATGGTCATTTGCCCCTTCGCTTTGGCCTCCTCTTGTCTCTCGATCCTACTGAGAGACAAGATGGCGGCCGCTACGGACTGTTTGGAATGTTTACAGACGCCGTAGAACCAATCAGCTTCGCTTCGCAAAGCTCCGTAACGCGAAAAGTACGCGAAGCGGAGCGCTGCCCGGAGCGCTGTTACAGATATATATCTTTTTTTGAACGTTAATTTCTCAAAATCCACTGGAGCACATATATTGAGACCTAGCAAAGGCACATCGGGCTACCAGTCCCTACAATTTTGCCAAGTTTCGTGCAAATCCATTCAGCCGTTCGGGCTAAAAGTGAGGCCAACCGCCCTATGGAAATTAACATGGGAAAAACGCGTTTTGGGACCCCCCTTTTTTCTCGGCCCCCCCTTGACGAACCCCCCCCAAATTTTCAGGGGCTGCTCAGAAACAAAATGTTCCATTTTCCAGAAAATTTCAGCCAATTCCGTCCACAAACGCCAAAGTTATTAGACATAGAATTTTCAAAAATCCCATAGAGAAAAAATCCTAACTATATATACCTACTGGCGACCGCCAGTAGGTAATATATATATATATATATATATATATATATATATCTGTAGAACCTGCAGAATTGATCAGACTGATGGTTCTGATGCATCTGGTGCCTCGAGGTTGGATGTGGTGGCCTCCTTTGTTGTCGGTATGGAAAGGCCAGATAGAAGAGGAGAGCCAGATAGTAGCACGTCATCTTTTGGTAGATGCCCTATAACATTATGTATTTTTAAAGCAGGAGAAGGATTCTGACTGACACTAGGCCCCCCGGCCAGCCCAGAATTAGAAAGTCTCGATATAATTGCCTTTACCTCCCCTTTAGAAGTGACCCATTTGCGTAGGGGGCTACCCTCCACCTACCCTTTCGCATGTGCTGTAACAGTACCATAGGGTTGCGTATTGCTGTAAAGATCAGCGATCGTTTTTAGGGCATCCAGTAGACTTAGCAAGTTTAAGATTATACTTCCTCTTAACCGAAGGAAGACTGGCTGAATCATTAAGGTCCTCCAAAATATCTGGTGATGAGTAGCTCATGTTCTGTGACAGTGAAGGTGAGGGAGGCATGTTGTCAGCATCCACAAGTTGCTCAATAAATAAATCATTTAGTTGCTCTTCAGGTCCCAGAAACATTGTATCAGCCTTTTGAGATGACAGCGTCGTCCCTGAAAGGGGAGAATCTAAGTCCCCCCCCCCTCCCCCGCCATGTGTCTTGGTTACCGCTGCTGAGTTCTTCTGCATATTCTATATTTCATTCTTGCTAACGGTACATGCTGATTGATGGCACTTTTATGAGATGGGTCCATATGGAAGGGGAAGAGCCAGTTGAGGTGGGTGAAAGTTGTACATCACTTCTTAACAGTGATGCACGTGCTGCTCTTATCGGTCAATTATTTTGGCTTAATGTTAATATGAAGGGGCTGTATAAGTTGTCCGAGGCAGAGGCTGTCACTCAAGTATTCACCTTGGTATTCACTTTAAACAGGAAGGTTAGGATTGTCCTGTTGGGATGAAAGTAACTTCCAAGAGTGTACCTGTTCTCAGATATCTTACAGACCTGGGTTCCAAAATTGCCTGTCCTCAGGAAAACTAACTTTTTGGGACTGATAGTAAAAGGTTGAAATCGTAGGTCTTCCCATTGAAATTTTATTTATGTGCAAGGAAGAAGAGAAGTGTATTGATACCGCTTGGAAAACATTTCCTTTTAACTATGGTCGGCATGGTGGCTAACAGAGTTCATTGATTTTTCCTAATTGAAAGGGGGAATTCTGCGTATTTTATTGCAATATGTCATCCTAACAGTGGTCAGGAAGGCTCCCTTAGAGAAGGGTCACCCACAGAGTTCCCACGAGCTAAGTAACACTTTGCAGGAGATTTAAAGCTAATTTTAATGACCATAATGGAAAGAACAGATGTTTATAGCTCAACTGTTATTTCAGAAAAGGCCTCTTAGGCTTTTGCTGATACGGACCTCTGTTGTTGGAGGGAACTTAACCCAGAGGGTAAATTGTTTTCCTTTTACTCCCTCTGCCATGCCTACTATTGATTATTTATTTATAAGCAAAAGCTCTCTTCCTTTAGTTAGTTAAGTGGAGTTTAGCTCCAATACTTTCTCAGACCACATCCTGGTAATACTGCATGCAGGTTATGCTCTTTCCGTCTTAAGACAGACTTGGAGTTGATGAAATCACTCTGAGAATTACTTCTTTACTTCTTCACAGATAATGACCCTAATAGCTCCAAGCGAGCCTCGAGATGGGAGAAAAAAAGGCTACTATTTGGGGTGCACTGCACTTATTAATCTTATGGTCATACTGAAAACCAAAATGAGCACTAGCAAAAAACTGTTCACACCAGCCCGACCTTATAGGAGGCCTGGACTAGAATGGGTCGCCTCAGTCCGCCTACTTCTGAAAGCAGCCCCAGGCCTGCCGTCTACCACGGATATGCCAGAGTTGCAGAATGGCCAGGCCAGCTCTTGTAATTTTATAACCCAGCAGCAACTTTGAAATGGTACGGTCAAGTAAAGAGCAGAAGCTGGAAAAAGAGCTGCAGGATCTTGAAGTGGCTCACAAAAGCTCTTGTCCCAAAAATAAAAGTTGATCGGAAGGCGCTTGTTTAGGGAGTGAGACAACCTTTAGACCTTTAGGACACAACTATACTGATCCAGTGAGTTTTACAAAGAGATTCTCAGTCATATCTCAGTAGCTTCCCATTGCCTAAACCCTCCAAGTTGGATAGTGCGCTTCTTGATGGTCACACTACTTTTATTTAGTTTTGTCGCCACTCAAAGAGTTATAAAGCCCATTCAGTCAGAGGCCTGGTGGCTTTTACCCTCGATATAACAACAGTATACAATAACCATTGTTCTTCCAATGGTGATGCCTTATATTTAAGTTATTCTTAATTCTTTTAAGGAGCCCTCACTTTGTATATTTTTCACTTCAGCTACCACCTGGCATTGTCCAGTGGAGCGCAACGATGTTTTGCAACGGGTTCACCTGTCGTTTAACAAATAACCCCACAATTTGGGTGGACTACAAGTACATTAATTCATGCCCTGGGGAAATAAACTCACCATTGCCATCTGCGATCAGTTATTTCCATATTTCTGACAGGAACTCGACAAATATTTTAATGGCCTTATTCTAGGTGATTCTCTGGTGGGCACCGATGAGTCTGAGACCTGCAAAGATGTTGAATTGATTTGGGACTGGATGTGGTTCTGCACTGAGAAATTCGCCCCATGGGGCACATGTGTTTGATGATATGATGAGGGATAATGAATCAAATAACCTGAACTTATAAGGAAGTCGAAAGTAGTTTACTAGAGTAATATTACTTCAGACACTCTTACCACTTACACATACTTACTTTGTAACAATTGCTCTGATGTCTGAAAACACGTGGCTGATTCAGAAAAGCATCTGTGCTCCTTGCATATTAATATTCCCTGAATGTTCCTTTTTTGGCGTCTTGGAACTAATTCAAAAGAGCATGTAAGAGTACCTAAAGGAATACTACAGGAATACTACTTTACATTCTCCAAACTCCTTTCTCATTAGGCCCCAGAGTACTTTTTTACCGGTCTTGATGTGGTTTTATTATAAATATATTGGGAATGAGTCCTAGGTTTTAACTGCATGACTTTTCGTTGCATCTGTGTATTCAGGAGAGCTCTCGGCCATGTTAATCAAGTCCAACAGATGACCCTTAAGGATGCTCTGGAGAGTGATGAGGTTCATGCTGCCATCATCAGTACAGACAACCAAAACCATGAGGAGAGCGTTAGGTAAATATTCTGACTTCTTCTTGGTTTTGTAGTGTGCGTTATGTGTTATTAGTCATATAATATCTGCCTTTTCACAATGTCTATGAGACGATATTGTGACTCAGTGAGTCATTAATAGAGGATGTTATAACAGGGAACAGCTTTCAATTATAGACCCAATGTGCTGAATCATTTTGCAGTCACAATGCCCTTGATCCGCGAAAACATAAGGTTTGCAGCTTCTGCAAAGTACAAAATACACATTGTGATTCGGAAAGGTCAAATGCCCTTTGCGACACATGGCCATTCGGCAGGAGTAAGGGGGATGAAAGAAGAAGCGTCACTGTCCTACCAAATCAAAGTAGAATGTATGGATGCTTTAAGACCGAAATTGTAATTGATCTCATACCAGCTCTCTGAAAGCAATAGTATCCCATTTGCAAAGAGTAACTGTGAGAAGTTAGCCTGGCATATGATGTCCACTAGTTCTAGTGGGCATCTTGCACCAGTCTAATCGACCCTTATTGATGGTGGTTGTAAAGTCAACCTTATAGAAAGCTATCGTAGTGGTAGCATGAACCAGCAGTCATCAGGCTAAGACTTCAGTGGGCGAGTTAAGCAAGTTGTTTTACGAATTATAATCCCTTGAGCACCAAATGAAAGGACACCACACAAGGTATATATCAGATATATATGTATTTAATCTAAACACAACCCCTCTGCACTCTTTATGAGGTCAGAGGTAAAAATACAAAACAAGTCACTGACTTAATATACGATAAGTTGCACAGTATACGTTATGCCCTAGGGGCCTCACAAACCACATACTAAAATAGTGGTATAGGAACCACAAGAGAACAACCAAGGTTAGGAAGTAGAAGGCCCACGGGGGACGCGTGCAGTGTCTAAACACAGCCGCGGGTTACCATTGACTTTCTATTGGAACGTAAAAGTTACAAATATACAATTTAAGGACACTTCCGGATGGACTAGGATGGAACCCTTTTAAACTAGGACACTTCGAGAGTCAAGACCCACGGGAGCACTGGAGTACTCGTGTTACTTCACCCAGGGTAACCGGGTACATAGGTATCTTTTCGTGTCGGGTTTCGTCGTAGTTTTCAATGGAAAGCTGCAAAGAAGTGCTGCATTCGACCAGTGGAAAAGTGTCCGGATGGACCCAAGGGTGGATCGAAGATCTGAAGAACCTGAAAGCAGAAGGGACAGAGTCCAGGAAGGAACCAGGCGATGTCGGGTGATTTCAGGTGAAGAAGTCGAACTTGTCTCCTCAGCCACGAGGTCCAGGAGGCATCGACGATGACCAGGCGCTGGATTCGAGCTGTCCCACAAAGGATCTAGTTGACTGCGGTGTCAGTATCCGGATTGGACCGAACAAGCCTTGGCAACCGCAACCCACGCAGGATGTCAAGATTGGCTCTTTTGCAGACCAGCAAGGTCTGTGGCGCTTCTCCTTTGCAGGGAAGCTGGAGCACAGCCCCAGCTCTGGCGCGAAACTGGACAAAGGGAAAGGGGTGTAACCACCCCCTGCCCAGGTCCACCCATAGGAGGGAGCTTTTCAGGTTGTCCAGCCCACAAACTTAGTATAAGTATGGGAACTGTGTCCCTAGGACTTTAGATTACCCTAGACGAATCTTTACAAGACGTATCCTGGACCTTTGAAGTTCCATTCTGACTGGAAGACGGAAGATATCGCCCTTGTGGTCAAGGAGTGACCACCCTGTGTAAACAGGCACCAACAGCAACTTTGCCAGTCTGCATTTTCGAGGCTCCCGCTGGATCCCGAAGAATCTGTGACACAGGACACATACTTCCAGACATCTCTAACCCTGACCCACATCCACAGCAAAGCTGAGACACGTGGCGGACACGAGAGACATGGGACCGGAACTCCTGGACATCCTACATTTTGCTACCTGCACTCCTTTCCTGAAGCCTCAGTAAGTTGTGCATTGGGGTACGAGAAGCCCCAGCCCCGAGCACCATTTGCACTGAAGCCCAGGCCCCCACACTCCACGAGTCTCCAGTGGGCCCCGCTTTTGCATTTGAGCTCAGCGCGTCTTGCCGGTTCCTTGCCCGTTGGCTAGTGCGCCCCCTGAAGACTTTTCTGTACAACAAACTTGCTTGCCCCAGCAACTAGTTTGCACCGGGCTATGCATGGAGCACCTTGTGTGCCCCAGGCAGTGTCTGGAAAGCATTCACTGAATGCAGCCCTCCCTGCCTCAATACACTAAAAGCCTGTCTGGGGAGGTGCTGGCACCTCCCTGGACAGGAAACCTATTGTCCAAGCTTCCCTTGCCGGAGTTTCGTACAGCAGCAGGAGGTCAGACTTGTGTCTGTGGCAGCAGCATCCATTTTATGATGCTGGGGCTCTGTTTAACTTTAACCGGGTTTAACAGTAACTACGTCTTCTCCCTCTAGAAGGGTGGAATGCTACCCCCTCCGCCAGGACTGGCGGGGGGGAGGCTAGTATTTCAAAGTGTTTGACACCTTACACAACATGTTTTGATAAAGCCAAACCAAAGTTAGCATTAACCGCGAGGATTATAATGCATTTAAGAGGATATGGTATGGCTATATCATAGAACAGCTATAAGGAGATGGTTCCGAAAGCTGCAGAGGGGCTCAGCTCATGCTAGGGCACCCTCTCACATAAGACCAAGCACTCTGCCTCCTGGATTGTCGAGGCCTACCACCATAGGAGTGGCTTATAGGTGTATATGTGTCTCTATATATATATATATATATATATATATATATATATATATATATTCACTGAAAAAACCATAGGTTATAGACCATATATAGTTAGGAATTAGCATTTACAAAACCTTGAAAATTCACTGCAAAAACCATAGGTTAGAGACCATATATAGTTAGCTGGACATTTTATTGACATAAAACCAATGAAATTCCATATATAGTTAGTTGCACTAACTATATATCGCGCACCCGCAATCCACTGCTGATGATGTCACATATTACATCATTCATGACATGGTCAGTGACATCACTGATGACATCACTGATGACATCTCAAATGACATCACTGATGACATCACTGATAACAACATCCAGTGATTTTTTGTTTCTATAAAGTTTAAATATGTCTTACATATTGAAGAATGAGTGGATGTGTAAGTGTCTGGACGAAGGATTTAGTAGGTGCATGACTGACTGTATGAGTGAGTGATTAAATGTGTCTCACTGAGTGCATGGGTTAGTGACTAAACTGTCTTAATTTGTGCATCATTATGTCTGTTGTTCTGTAAACTGCTGCATGTGTTGATCAGTAGCTATATGAGTAACTATATGGGTTATTGATTGATTGCCCAAGTATTTGTATGGGAGACTGAGTGTGTGTGTGGCTAGCTGGGAGGTGTGTGACTCTGTGCAGATCAATCTGTACTTGTATCAATGATTGTATAAGAAGGTAAGTATGTGTTAGTATATGTTTGAAAATGTAAGGTGCTCTATGTTTAACTGTATAGACAAGAAAATGGAAGTGTCATTGATTCTTTACAGGACTGACTAGGTGTGTGAGTAACTCCATGGATGAGTGGCAGACTGTGAGTGTCTGTATAGGTGTATGAGTGCATATGATAGTGTTGTAAAGATGAGTGATTGTATGTATGAATGATTGTATGGGTGAATGAGTGAAGGTGTGTGTAGACGTAGCAATCAGTGAGTGCGTATGTAGTAACTAGTATTGGTGTGTCAATGGTTTCAAAAATTATACTCTCTTTTTAACACTGGGTGAAACAGAGGTTATAATAAAATGTGAGGAGATGCATTGTATTGTCACATGAATGATATCATCAGTGATGTGGTCATTGATGTCAAATGAGATGTCATCAGTGATGTCATCAGTGATATCATTTGAGATGTCATCAGTGATGTCATCAGTGATGTCACTGACCATGTCATGAATGATGTAATATGTGACATCATCAGCAGTGGATTGCGGGTGCGCGATATATAGTTAGTGCAACTAACTATATATGGAATTTCATTGGTTTTATGTCAATAAAATGTCCAGCTAACTATATATGGTCTCTAACCTATGGTTTTTGCAGTGAATTTTCAAGGTTTTGTAAATGCTAATTCCTAACTATATATGGTCTATAACCTATGGTTTTTTCAGTGAATTTTCAAGGTTTTGTAAATGCTAATTCCTAACTATATATGGTCTATAACCTATGGTTTTTTCAGTGAATTTCAATGGTTTTTTAATAGCAAATATCATAAGCTGTCGAATGTCAAGTACGTGGTAAGTAAAAACATTTTCGTGTTTATGCACACTGATCTGCTTTGAATGCTGCCCCCCACCCCTCATTTCTATTAGGAGTACTCTCTCTTTGCAGATAGTGAAGGGTAGTTAACGCAGCCCTTTGCCCCCTTTGTAATCCGTCGTGCCTGCTTCTCTCTCCATTTGATTGATTGTTCTCTTTGGTTCATTCTCTATTTACAAACAAGCACAGAGTCGCAATACTCTGTTTAGTCTTTGCAGATAGCGAAAAATCGTGTAAAAAAACAAAAGGAATCGAGCAAAATCAGTAGGCCACTAATGGGATCTCTTTTTGACCTCGCTAAAATAGAAACATTAGGAACAACCTGTTGAAAATAGCAATGCGTATGTACATAAGCGGCGTTCATTTGTGTTCACAGTACCCCTTGTTGATTGTTTCAATCGAGCATTGAATTGTTCGAAGTTGGTTCTCTTAAGGATCTTCTCTGCCTGCAAACGAGGAAGAATAGGAATATTCTCTCTCCCTTTGCAGATAGTGAAGGGTAGGTAACGCAAGCCTTTAACACGTCGTACCTATTTCATTCCTCATTGATTGATTGATTGTCCGAACATTGACTGTTTGGGAATTAGTTCTTTTTGGAGGTATTCCCTGTTTGCAAATAAACGTAGGAAAATCTTTGCAAGTAGTGAAAGGGTACGTAATGCGGACCTTTCTCCCCCGTTGTAATCTGTCATGCCTATCTACTCCCCACTGATTGATGCACCTGTTTCACCCGGACCATTTACTAGAGATACGTCATCTGGCCCGACCAGAGAGCACCCCTAGTGAAAAGGACATATGCAATAATAACGAAGTGATCACTGTATCCTGTTAACAGAAACTTTAGCATGAAACAACCTGGAAAGAAAAGAATAGGAAAACGAAAATCAGTAGGCCACTGATGAACATGAACTTTTATTAAACAACGAACAAAGAAACGATAACATAACGTAATGATAAAACCTATTAATGTCCTAGAAACAAGAAAACGTTAAAATATGCCAGTGGTGAGAGACCAGAAAAACAGTAAGAGAAACCAAATCACCCCTCGCTGTCCCACCGCCTGCCACGCCCAAAAAATCGATAGACTAGGGAAAATGCAAGTCAGTAGAACATCCGCCCCCACTCTGGAAACTTCCAAGGTGGGGCAGGGTTGCGGCTACGCCCAGCCGGGAGCAGCCCATATAAGGCAGGTCCTGCTGCCACGCCTCGGCCAGGAGATCCTAACGTAGGGTGTAGCCGGAGGAGAGGCCGAGGCCAGCGGGACCCGGCCAGGGGATTGCCTTTACAACGCTGAACAGTTGCAGGGGGGGGGAATGTCTCCTCGACCCTCCCCTCTCTCTCCCAGTCCGGCCGCGGTGGCCCTTGAGAGTTGCAGGTACTCCCGCCACATGCTCTTCCGGTCCGGCCACCAACGGTCGGGGGGCCGAGGACGACGGGATCCGGCTGCAGCCGATAAACCAAGAAACCCGTTCATGGGGCCAGAGCCAGGGGCGTCCGGCCGACATCTACCGGAAGCCCGGCCCGAAGACGGACGGGACACTTCTTCTTTCATGAATAATGGCTGCGACAACACTGGGGGGGGATGTCTTGCACATGCCTCCGACCCCCCCCCCCCTCGTCCTCATCGCCTGGTCCGGCCATAACAAATCTCAAGCGAGACGCCGTGGGGTGCACTGGGAGGGAGAGACGGTGCGAACAGGCCTCTCCCGCCTCCCCAGGTGGAGGCTTCCAAGCTGCACCCTCAGCGCTCCAGGCGCCCGGAAAAGGGTTCTTCCACTGTGGCCATGCTGCAACGTCTCGCCCGGCAGGGTGGAGCCCGTCCGCTCATTTGACCCCGCGATCGCCAGTAGCTACCGAACTCTCAAAATGGCGGTCGACCTGGCAAGAGCGGGCCCAGCATAAAGAAATGGCCCGGTCACTGGTTGACTCCACCACCGTAGTCCTCCACGACCTTGAAGATTCTAGAGGAGCCGCGGGAGTCTCCGACCCCCGATGGGGAATGACTGCCATGATCGCCCGTGGAGTGACGAAACTGTATCCGCGGGACGTCGGCGCTCCCATGCTGGCGCCAGCCTCACTTTGAATTACTAGAATCCTGCAGACCTCAGTTCCGGTGAAAGCACAGTGTGACCCGGTAGGAAAAATTGTTGCACCCCCTCCCCTTTTTCACTGATAGTTCAAACCACCGATCCTTTCCTTTGCCCTTTTAACGGAACTTTGGACTGCCTCCCCCTCTTTTACATTTTCTAGAGAAAACAAAACATTAACCACTACATTAGCATAGCAGTTGACACCAGAACTGTTTTCAAATTTAAAACCAACAACATCTTCAACAAAATCCTTTTTGTTTCTGCTGTGACCCTGCTACAGCACAGGCATTGTCCCCAGCAGTAATTCTGCGATGCCGGTAAGAATAGCTGTGGTGCCTACTGGACTCACTCACCCCCGCGGCGCCCCACGCCGTTATTTGCTGGGCGGCAACTTACTAGACATCACTTTCGTGCCATCTAGATTTCAGCGCGTTCTGCTGCCTTGGAACTATTCGCACAACAGACCGCTACTGACAAGAATATTTCATTATTGGTGCTGTCAATTTCAATAAATCTATTGGATAATTCAAAAGAAATTGCCACGGTCTCTTCGTTGTTTAAATGTTTTTACTGTTTTTGTTTTGTTGTATATATTTATATGTTATTAAAGTTTTATATTCCTACTACTTTGTTGGAGTGCTACATATTTTTAATGTGACACATAATTGTAAAAACTTTGATGTACCAAGAGTCATTCCTGGAAACTTCCGCTTCAGGCTCGGTCCCCTCCCCAATCACAATACAGGATGGTTTTCAGATAGTAGGAACACGTGTGGTGTGACGGATCTCATCGGGTGTGGGCCTTGATCTACTATAACTCCTTTGAAGAGGGGTGATTCTTTACAGCTGGGGCCATAAACTACATATGCAGGGCTAGCTGATAGCCTGGACAATCGGACACAGAGGAAGAGGAGTGTCAGAGGGTGCGGTAGTGAATAGGGCGAAAGGGAGGTGTCGGGCGGGCACAGAGTGTGATTCTCAGGGAAGAGCAGCGCAGATGGGGGGAGGTTTATTGCCCATGCATAAGACAGAGAGCGGGGGGGACCAGTGCCTGGGGAAGATGCTTGCGAGGGTGAGGAGCCATGCTACGAATCGACAGCGTGCAGAGAGTGGGTCTGGTCAAGGCATCTAAAATGGCTGCCGTGCACCACAAAAGTGTGGCATTTCAAAAAAGGCAAGATGGCGCAAACAATGTTTTTCAACACTTCCTCATTTCCTTCGAATCGAACGTTAACAGACGTTGGGGCATATTACCAAAGTTAAGCGATATTTATCGCTAACGATGCTTACCAACGAATTTTTACCGCTAAGCATCGTCAGAAATTATCGAAGATAAACCTTGCTATTATCAAGGTTTATCGCAAATGCGATAATAAACGGCCGCAATGCATGAATATCGCTAAAAACTCAGCGATATTCATGCATTACCGAGCTAATGCTCTTAGCCATGTTATCCACCTCCCATTGGATAACATGGCTAAGAACTGCTCAGGGCAGGTGTTACTTTTTGGAGATATTCGCGCTTAGCGCGAATATCTCCAAAAGGAGATAGATATCTTGCATGTTGTAATGCAAGTTATTGTGGTATATGGAACTCATACCATAATCTCTCAGGAAAGCAGAAACTGATCCTTTTGGGACCGCCTAAAAAGGCCTAGGGGGTGAGGAGTACTCTACTTTGCCCCCTTTTCACGTTCCGAACTATTTTATTTTACTCTCTTCTGTAATTACACAAAATAGCAGCGATAAGATGCATCGGAGACACACAGTGAGAGAAAGGAGGCCGGAGATGAAGAAGAGATGTCAAATACACATTGGAGATAATATAGTGGCAGAAGGGAAGTAAATATGAGTAAACTTACCATGTAACATAAAAATGTTGCACTCTATACTATAAGTCTCATTTTATACTACAATCACTTCGCTACAACCTCATAAATTAAAAATAAAAATGAATAATGTCTCAAACAATTTTTGATTTCTAAATATAAATTTATTCTTCAGAATTTTCTAAATTTGAAAGAACTAGTAACATGTCCTCATCAGCAATGTCCTCATGAAAAGTCTGCAATGATGATTCTTGTAACTCTATGGTCTCCAAACATTCGATAAATTCGCCATCAAGAGATTGATCAAAAAAATCATTCAAGTCATCTCCTCCTTGTGACAATATTTCATTATTGGTGCTGTCAATTTCAATCAATGTAGTGGAATCATTCAAGTCATCTCCTCGTGACAATATTTCATTATTGGTGCTCTCAATTTCAATCAATGTAGTGGAATCATTCAAGTCATCTCCTCCTTGTGACAATATTTCATTATTGGTGCTGTCCATTTCAATCAATCTCATGGAATCATACAAGTCATCTCCTCCTTGTGACAATATTTCATTATTGGTGCTCTCAATTTCAATCAATGTAGTGGAATCATTCAAGTCATCTCCTTGTGCCAATATTTCATTATTGGTGCTGTCCATTTCAATCAATCTAATGGAATCATACAAGTCATCTCCTCCTTGTGACAATATTTCATTATTGGTGCTCTCAATTTCAATCAATGTAGTGGACAATTCAAAAGAAATTGCCACGGTCTCTTCATTGTGAGCCATTTTATTTTGAAATTGCTTGCTGTAAATTGCAGAAAAAAATAATCCCTTTCATTTATCGTTTTTAGTAATACATAATATAAAACTAACTTTATCAAGTATTTAGTATAACAGAAGGACTGCAAATAAATAACAGAAAACATTTTTCAAATTATCTTCAAGTGTACAACATAGTTCCCCTTACAAATTAACAACTCACCTTTTTAAAAGTAGGAGAAGTGTTAGTACTGTGTAAATCAAACACCAGAAATTCACCACCAAAAATTCCTCACAAATGTACCCCAGACAGTAGTATCACAAAATGGCTGTGGTTTCCTCTCATTTGAAATATATACATAACCAATTAACTTTCATCACACACAAATACAAAACCAAACTAACATTTTAATTGGTTCTAAATTTCAACACTTTCAAATGTGTTTTCCCCATGCAATTTTCCATAGGACATTTACATACGTCTACAGCCTGAATGGCTGAACGGAATTACACCAAACTTGGCAAAATGGTACATCAAACCTAAGAGGTCAGGAAGGATCTACTATGCCCCCTTATGGTCATTTCCCCCTTCGCTTTGGCCTCCTCTTGTCTCTCAATCCTACCGAGAGACAAGATGGCGGCCGCTACGGACTGTTTGGAATGTTGACAGACGCCGGAGAACCAATCAGCTTCGCAAAGCTCCGTAACGCGAAAAGTACGCGAAGCGGAGCGCTGTTACAGATATATATCTTTTTTTGAACGTTAATTTCTCAAAATCCACTGGAGCACATATATTGAGACCTAGCAAAGGCACATCGGGCTACCAGTCCCTAATATTTTGCCAAGTTTCGTGCAAATCCATTCAGCCGTTCGATTATTATTATTATTTTTTTTTTTTGCCCCGCGGGGCCCTTTTAAAACCTCCACATCAAACGTAGGGGGTCAGCGAGGATCTACTATTCCCCCTTATGGTCATTTGCCCCTTCGCTTTGGCCTCCTCTTGTCTCTCGATCCTACCGAGAGACAAGATGGCGGCCGCTACGGACTGTTTGGAATGTTGACAGACGCCGGAGAACCAATCAGCTTCGCTTCACAAAGCTCCGTTGCGCGAAAAGTACGCGTCCTGGAGCGCAGCCCGGTCCGCTGTTACAGATATATATCTTTTTTTAAACGTTAATTTCTCAAAATCCACTGTAGCACATATATTGAGACCTACAAAAGGCACATCGGGCTACCAGTCCCTACAATTTTGCCAAGTTTCGTGCAAATCCATTCAGCCGTTCGGGCTAAAAGTGAGGCCAACCGCCCTATGGAAAACTCAATGTTAAAAACACGTTTTGGGACCCCCCTTTTTTCTCAGCCCCCCCTTGACGAACCCCCCCCAAATTTTCAACGGCTGCTCAGAAACAAAATGTGCCATTTTCCTGAAAATTTCAGCCAATTCCGTCCACAAACGCCAAAGTTATTAGACATAGAATTTTCAAAAATCCCATAGAGAAAAAATCCTAACTATATATACCTACTGGCGACCGCCAGTAGGTAATATATATATATATATATATATATATATATATATATACATATATATATATATATATATATATATATATATTATATCTAAGTAAGGGGTGATTACACCACCTTACCCAGGCTGTGTGAACAGACCTGTGGTGTCAGTTTGGAGGGATAGCCAGGGGTGGCATAATGCCTGCTGCAGCCCGGTAGGCCTTGGATGCACCTATGCCCTGGGTACCTATGGTACACTATACAGGGGCTCACAAGGGTGACCCAGTAACCAATCTGGTATGTACCTAAAGTACATGGAATCCATTTTATAGAGAAAGCAGATAGACTGGGGCCCTGAAAAGCAGGGTCCCAGGCCAACTAAGTCGAAAACTAGAAAAACACCAAGAGAAAAGTGGGGGTAACCATATAGTCAGATTCCACCTTCCTACAGTAACCTTTACTATTCTTGTTCTAGCTTCCACACTGTGAATATGTGTGTTTGGGATCAGATGGAGCAGACAATGGCCCTGGGGAACTCTGCATAAACCTTGTACATAGGAGCTCCTAGTATAAAGTGAAAATAAGGATGTAGCAATTGTAAAGTTAGATGATGAGTCAACAAATAGCACATTGCACTTTAAATTTAATTTAAGAGGTTACCTTCCTTTACCAAGGCGGGTAAAGAAAATAAAAATAAAAAGTTGTACTTTTTCCAGCAAGCCAATCGGTTGGAATTTTTATTCTTCTTTAAAACGAGACAGTTTATATAGTATAGTATGATCAGCAACATATAGATTCTGTTCTGGAGGGCAGAACCTTCCAGGTCACTATGCCACCTTTTCACTGTAAGGAGCATGTTATCAAACACAGGGTTCCGCAGGGCTCGATCCTGAGCCCTTTGCTCTACAATATCTTTGTACAGCCGTTTGCATTGGTAGCCAGGAGTAGAATTGTCATATGCCGATGACACCCAATTAGTAATCGCCTTCTCTAAGAAACATGAATGAAACCTCGTTAAATTCAAGGAATTTATGATGGCAATTGCTGATTGGATGACAGCAAATTGTTTGCAACTAAACGCAAGCAAGTCGGAAATACTTCTGCTCGGGAGAGACAGTGGTATGTGGTCAGAGCATTGGTGGCCGGATAAACTCAAACCTGCACCCATACCTAAGGAGGCAGTTAAGAACTTGGGCATCTGGATTGATAGAAGTCTGTCCTTTGATATTCAATGAAAGGCAGTTTCAGGTACGTGCTTTGGGCTACTGAGAGGGCTGATACCGCTACTGGGGTTCTTTGATCCCTCCGTTCGTCAGACCATCCTACAGGCCACGATTCTGTTTAGGCTGGACTATGGAAATTCTTTATATTTAGGGGCCAGCAAGTCTTGTATTCTGAGACTTCCAAGAATACAAAACTCTGCATCCCGGATTCTGCTTTCATTTTCTAAATCATGCTCAGTGTCTAAGTCCCTATCCAAACTACATTGGTTGCCAGTAGAGTGAAGAATTGAGTCCAAAATTCTCTGCATAGCCCGTAAAATGTTGTCTCGTCAAGCTCCCACTGTCCTAGCTAATATGTTAGTGCTGTATATCCCGAGTCGACCTCTTTGCTCTACGGATCAAAGGTTGGTCTGCATCCCCCGTGTTCGCAGAGTCAGAGCTGGCAGCCGGTCTTTTAAGATGCTGGAGGCTAAACTTTGGAACTCTCTTCTCTCTGCAATTAGAGGACTCCAGAATCATTTAGAGTTCTGCAAAGCCATAAAGACATGGCTTTTCCCGGGGTAACTCTGTTACCTTTCTCAGTTCTGCTTTATCTATGTTTACCTGGGTAGCACTGGGACGCCCCATCGCAGGGGCAGCTATGCGCTGTATAAAATCAGTAAATAAATAAATAAATAAATAGAGGGAATTGGACATATTGCAGGATTCAATGAAAACAGTAGGTGTAAGAAGTCCTGCGTACCTTTGTGGTTTTCAATAATGAATAGATTGTTTTAAAATTTGGATTAAACTGTAAATGTTTTAATATCGTGCTTCTTATGTTGTCGCCTTGTGTTTTTTTTGTACCATATGAGAAAGATGTTGCAAATTGTAAGTTTTTAGTAAACGAACAATAAATTCTTCTACACATAAACTTCTCAGGGTCCTTCATTAAATACCAACTTTGTATTTTTTTAAAGCATCCCCTGTCCCTTCAATGAGCAGAGGCTGCTTAAAAGGTTTTTTAGCATATGGCAAATGAAGGTATGGAAGTGTGTTGTCCCTGGCAGTCCGCCTTTCCTTGCCTCATAAATATTAATGATGCAAGAGTTATCGCAATTCCCTCCGAATATGCATTTTGCAATACAACCGAGTAGGAGGACATCATATGCGGTGCAAAAATGAAGAGGGGTCACAAAGTAGTCAGTTTTTAGGCACACCGGGTTACTTTGCGCCTCTTCCACCCCATGACAGTGACTCATGTTATTATTTAGAGCTGACACTGTGATTAAAAAGACTCTTTATCATGTTCACTTACATCACAAAATTGGAAGACCTGGCTTGCAGTAAGTACATCTCTTTGATGGCTGAAATGGAATATAAAATAAAATGTTTTTAATTCGTGTATTTTTTAAGGCAGTTTCTGGAGGCTGGAAAACATGTCCTTGTAGAATACCCTATGGCACTGTCTGCTGCTAAATCTGTGGAGCTGTGGCAGTTGGCGGAGTTAAAAGGTAAGCATATGTGTATTTCTAGCCATGTAAGGTAATAGGTAATAATTATTGTGGTGCAGCATTAAAATGTGCTTATTATGTGCTATAAACAGCGCTTATCTATTAATCGATGGTTTTGGCATTATCACCAGTTGAGTCTAGTGTAAGTTGTGTTCGGTCAAGTTTTGGGTTCACATTTACCTCCAGCCTCTTTTCTTTACACAGTGCTAAAAACAAGAGCGTAATGTTAAAAGAATAGGTTAAAAATGGGTGCCAATTCGGGGCTGCTTTTTATTCCCTATTTCGTGAACATGTAAATCAGTCATGAAAACAAACCCATTCCTTGCCACAATTAATATTTGTATTAGGGTATTATTGTGCTTAGTGTTTAATAGAGAGCTGTTAAGTCAGGCTTTAATTTTGTTTTTCTATATTTCTTTACTCTGTCCTACCACACCTTTGCATCCTTTCAGCTATGTTTGAGGTATCTTTCCGAGTCAGCCTATGTATTTTTAGAGTATTGATTGTCTTAGACCCATCAAAGATCAGTTCTATACATCAGCATCACTACTTCCATATTTACATTTCTAAGTACCCCTTAAGTCTCCACCTGCTTGCATTGACAGCAGACACACTCCTTCATTCTTTGTCTTCCTGAATTATAGTAAATGTGTTCTCCTGAGGGTTTCCTTACACCTTCCCACCATGGCCTGTGGTCAAGACCCATGGTATACTCCTGTTCTAACTATGTCCAGTGGGCGAAAAGTTCCTAATTTCCTCCACAGTCATTTATTGAAAAAGAATTTAGGCCAGTCAATGTATGATGTACTGAATTAGTATCACATGTCCAACTGTGTTTCTGCATTTAATGAACAAACTTCCATTCTCATTCTTAGGCTGATTTTGGTCCATGTATTTATTCATAGTCCGTCACAAAGTGTAGATAAGGCTCAGTTAGTCAAATACTGTGAAGGTTCTTGGCAAGAAATACCCCAAAACTCAATCTCACTTTCTTCTAACTCTGTAGAAATTGTGATCTATTCTCTCTATTGCTCCATATATACTCCTCAGTTCTAAGTAAGGGTGCTTGGGCAACCCTTAGCCCTAACTCCTACATGTGTAATATCCTTGCAGGACAACCCACTATTAACTACTGAGCATGTTCTTAAATGGAGAGTATATTAATTTTCTCTGGTTTTGTGTCTATTTGAGCTTGCTGAAATTGTATAGGGCTGGGACCTCTGAGGACCAACTGTCAGTTGCAGAGCTCTAACTCTTCTGTGTCTTTATTTTTCATGTGCAGGGAAGGAATCCAATCACTTCATACATAGAAAAACAATGCTTCAAGTGGCCCTTTGTTTATTATTGTAGTAGTTGTGTTTGCATTTGCTTATGTAGTACATACATATGTGGTCTGGACTGCTATTAGCAAAACTTGTAACATTATTTGTTTTTTGTTGCATGTATGACTCTCTTCTCCTAATCTACCTATGAAAGGTTGGTAGGTCTCAGATGCAGCCTTTCACAAAACTTCTTAAAGGTTGCATCTCAATAGAGGTGCACAATGACAGTCCTGGTTTCTTAGGAGAGCTGGTGTTACCAAAGAGAAGAATGTCAGCTTTATCTGTGATTAGTTTGAACGCATAGTCACTTAACAATTGAGATAGTCATGAAAAGTAGATTTAATTGCCAAAAATGCCTTGTCCAATCTGTTAATAAGCTGACTGTTGTTTGCATCACAAAAGTGAATGAAGCCAAAAGAACATTATGTTTATTCAAGGGAGCAACATATATATTGAAAATAGTAGGTTTTGAACAAGATTCATAAGAGATCAGCTCTGTAGATAGCCTGAAAAAAGATCTGAGAACCACAGGGCAGTGTTGGTGAAAAAAGAAGTTAACCAGGCTAGGGCATCACATCTCGTTCCTTCATCCGCTAACCAAGATGGGAGTGTCAGTGTCAAAAGCAAATGAGAGATGAAGCGGGAGACATTTTATCCAGGAAGATATGTAAATCATCAAGGACTGCATCCAAGAACAGTTACATTCAATGAGAAGGTCACAATCAGGCTTGTTTAGGTTCAAGAAAACGGTGCTACTGGACTACAATGGGGCAGTAACGAGATGGGATTTAAGGCCCTCAGTTTTGCTTTCAAGTTCTTTAACTCCAGGGGTCCTTTATATCTTAGACCTCGGTTCAAACTCTCATCACAGGTAGGATTCCCTTCTCTCTAGTAATCTTAGGCTGTTTTAAACCCCTCCTATTGTTAAATCCAGAAGATGTGGCTGTTCCTTTGCCTATCTACAGCCAGACTGTGGAATGCCATACCCGTGGGTTTGAGAAGTTGCCTATCTTAAAAAGTCTACAGGAAAAGGATTAAAACGTTTTTCTTCGACTCGGTAATAATCCCCTCCTGAGCTGATTTCTGCCCTTGAACTCAGTGAACACTCTTTGTAGCGCCTTGACTCCATTTTAGGTAACGGCACACTCCATAAAATGTATTGTATTATATGAGCTGATGGTTTGTGTAGACAGCCAAATCGGCTTTAGACTTTTTAAAGCACTGTTTCACAATAGCCTATTTCCATATCGGAGGAGCAAAAAATGTGACCATTCAGATATTACAAATATTTGTCAAGCGTTTATTTCCATTAGGAGTACGGTTCTGGTTAAGATTAAGGTTAGCCTTATAAATTTATGTTAGGGTTGTGGTTAGGATTAGGGTTACAGTTAGGGTTAAGTTTCAAACCTTTCTGCTGTATCCTTTGCAAGCCGGCCTATGTGTAGTAATCCTGGGCGAAGTGCTACGCTACGCTTGCGTAGTTTGTGAAGTTTGCGCAACGTTGCACTACGCAAATTGCACGTAGCACAGTGCAAACATGCGTAGCGGTCATTTTTTGCTTGCTCTTGGTCCTCAATGTCAATTTGGCGACCGCGAGCGAGCAAAATGACATCCCGGTGAGACTTTTTCCTCGTTCTCGATCAGCAACATCAAGTTGCCGATTGCGAGCGTGGAACATAAACCTCCCGGCGAGATTCTCAACGCGGGGAGGTCAGGTTTCTCATTGTGAGTGGTCGCGTATCCTCGCGACGGCTCGCGATGAGAAACTACCAGTCCGCGTTGAGAAAGCTGCTGCTCGGGTAGAAATCTACTCGAGCGGCAGAAAACAACCGCTTGCACTGTGCAAGATGCGATTTGCACTGATTGCATAGTGTGGACAAGCATCCGGCACTGTGCAATCAGTGCGAACAGCATTTTGCACAGTGCACTACGCAGTTCGCGTAGCTACGAGTAGCTCGCGTAGCTATGCGTAGTGCAAAGTGCACTTCGCGTGGCGCTGCTAAGTGAATTATGCCCAGGGTTTATTGTGTAGGCTATAGTAGGCACAGTTCACAGTGCCTCTCTCCTCTGATTTCTTGGTGCTATGTAATGCCAAGAGTAAAGATAGAGGGAGCTGTGTCACCTTTGCACTTTTCCCATGATGTTGAAAGATACACAGGTGAGGGTTCCCCCTCTTGAACATCCAAAGCTACGTCATCTGGAGCTACTAGTGAAATATATCAGTGCCATTGTATTTGCATGAAAAGCAAGGGTCAGAAAATTATTAAAACCTACTACATATTTCAAATTAATTTTAGCAAATCAGTATAGTGCCTTCTTTCTTTAACAATTCTCTTAAGATTTGTATTGTGGAACAGTATTACCACATAACACATAAAAACATAGTAAACTATAGTAACTTGCAAGAGTCACACCGACATTTCTGGATGTAAATCATTCTCTTTATTTAGAGTCTATGTCCTGAAAGAGGGCATGTCACGAGTTAGAAGAAAGGTCAGTAATCCACATCAGGTATTGTGTCCTTCAAATACAGATATCATTTCACATAAGTATCTAACTATATTTGTTAGAGCGTTAACATCTCTGAGGATTGTGAGAGAGGATAATATATTTCGCTCTGAGGCAATAGCAAGGCAGATCAAATAAAAGTTAAACCTGTCAACTAAGCTGGGTTAAAGATGAATGTCACTTGAACCCCTTAGATATGTCTTGCATATCAACCAGTGGAGATGTGTGGTGCAGTGGCCAGGGCAGCTGACTTCAGAGCACAGGGTTCATGGTTCGATCCCCGGCGGCAGCTCAGCTCAGCACCATGTGACTCTGGGCAATAGCTCACTCAATTTCCACGACGGCCCCCAGTGCCTTGTGACCCTTAAGGTTGAGTAGTTTGCGCTTTACAAATGCGGATTTACATTTACATCTATTTTAACCACAAAACCCTTTGTGGTTCTCTTGTTTCTGTACAAAACCTCGGTCATGAAACCCCCTATTTTACGGGAGCCACTCCCAGTAGAGTACCTTAGTCCCGAAAAGCAGCTTCTGCCTCTGCTAAACTATGCTTACAGGAATGGGGGTGTTTGCAATCCTGCCAGAGAAGCCCCTATTCTTGCGGGATATATATATGAGAGCCTGCTCTGAATCCCTAGAAACAGTATGCACACACTTTTTTGTGTGTTGGGTGCAAATCATGTGCACTTTGATTATCCCCATAATAATGGATAGCTCCACGATTATGAATATTGTTGGAGTAAATGGAATGTACACAACACCATATTTTTCACATATCTGCAGCAAATTGGCCTTAAAATCCCTATTTGTTTTGTGGCATCATATTATTATGTTTTTTGTTGCTGAGCCATTTAACATCCCTGCATACCTATTGCAGACTTGAGGTCTTTATTTAAATATCCAGACAGATAGCATGCCCCTAGCATCTGTTTTGGTCTCTGTCTCTCCCTAATTAAGGAAAGCTTATATTCCTGTTTCTGCACATCATCTCTGTGGCGCTTGTGGGGGTGCTCTCTCTGAACCCCATGCAGCTGAACAAAATTCTTTCATTTGTACCATTTGGAAGCATTGGCAAATGTTACATTTAGAACCATGTTGATGCAGAAACTGGAGTAGTTGCAAGATTATCCTGTAGGAAAGGTTGACACCATAGCTACAGCCGCTGTAATTTCATGCAGCAAAAAAAGGAACTGAACCTTAAGCAATGAAGAACAGGAGGAATGTGCTCATTTTTTGATTCACAAAATACAATACTTTTTTGCTGACTTTGCGAAAACGAAGAAATCACATTAACTTTAAAGCTCCCTTTAAAGGCCTACATCAATATGCTAAATAACCATGACTGTAAAACTTCAAACCATGTTAATAGGTATCAAGGCCCGCAATACGTAATAAAATCATCAAAATAAATTTTGTCATTGGTCTGCGCACGATATTTAGACAATCTTTAAATGCATATTAAAATGTGCAACTTCAGTCTTGTGCACCTTGTACTAACTACCAGTAGGGAGTTATTTCTGACCGAACTAGGGACCTTAAATGAAGTCCTGCACTAACATGCAACTAATGCGATTTTATGTCTTTATCCGAGAGAACAAATAAGAGATATTGCAAATGGTGGAAAAAATACACTCCGTACCTAACGTTTAAAGCTCATCCTTTCCCAATGGACAGATGCTACGGCACTGATTTTAACCTATTACTGTTCCAAAAATATGGCCCCATTTGGCTCAGGTTTCTAAAGGAGGACATAGGGGATAACAGTTATGCATGTTTCTTAGTTCAGGTTCATTGTGGTTCACCAGTAATCCTATCATTAATGGTTCCATCCCTTACTGCACAGCACCACCTTAATATAAGGCATTGGCAGTGCTGAAAATGGGTCACAAACATAGGAGCCACTGGCCTGCCCATCTATCACTAATATGACAGGGCCACCAGGTAGGTTTTGGTTTAATTTAGAATTTACCCAAGGACTACTTTAGCGACCTGCTGAGACAACTAACTTCCAGGTTTCAGATCAGGACCCTTGTCCTCACTGACCTCCAACTCTGCCACACACACTCTACCTGCACCAGCCCAACAGTTTGTAATAGCGTTACAGAAACATTTTAGCGCTTGCCGGCATTAAAGGTATCCTTAAGTTAAAGCATGTATAGCATTCACACAGACATACTACAGTCAGAATCAACACATCCAAGTACAACCATTAATAATCTGATTTAGAGACACATTCTGTCTAAAATAGACCATCCGCGCATTCCAGCTGAAGCCTAATTTCACCTAAGCAGTTGCCAAATACAGAAATTCTAACTGTAAACCTTACAGATGGCACAAGTAGAAGGTAGCATTAGGAGGAACCATGACCATTACACAATGTGCTGCTTCCTATGGCGAGGCCCCGACTCTGGCCCCTTTCCATCCCCAACTCCCTTCTCGTCTCAAATGATTACCTTGTAACTGATCCCTTCCATCATCAGTTGAGATCGGGCCAACTCTCACTTTGCAAAACGTGAGGTTTATTTACTCCTAAATGTATCTGCTGTTGCATTGCTCTGGATAATGTCATGTGTGACACATGGCAGTAAACTTCAGCGTCTGTTGTCTACTTCCAAGGTTAGACCTACTCACTGATTCATTGCTTGAATATTTGTTTTCACCATCTTGATTCTTGAACCATAAGTGTTCTCCTCATGTGGTTACAGAAAACACTAACAGCCATCACAACATCAGCCTTTGTTTGGACATGTCCCGATATCTCTGTTTAACAACGCACTGTACTTATGACTTGTTCTTACACTCAGCAGTCAGTTTGAATGAATGAATGAAGCGATATTTATATAGCCTGACTGCTGCATTAGAAGAAGCGTCCTGGCACTTCTGAGAGACAGGTGAGAGCGAAAGGGTTACAGCTCCCAGACAACACTGTTTTCAGCTGTTCCTTAAAGAAGCTTTCGGAAGAAATGGACCGGAGGGAGAGCGTTCCAAAGACCTGGTGCCAGAACTGAGAAGAACCTACCCCCAGCTCTAGCTTTTTGATATCTAGGGACACACAGGAGATTGAGATTAGCATAACGGAGGTCCCTAGCAGGAGAGTTGTGTTGAAGCATGTCTTGGGTATTTTTGGGACCTCTTTGGTGGAGAGCTCTGTGGGTGGTCATGAGCGTTTTGAACATAATCCTGGAATTGATGGGAAGCCAGTGAAGTTCCTTGAGCCCTTGTCTGATAGACTGACATTTGGTGATAATCAGAATAAGTCTGGCTGGGTATTTTTGTACCCACTGCAGTCGAGACAGTAGGTTCTGCGGGCACCCAGATAGAGTATGTTGGCATAGTCTAGTCTGGAGGTGATCAGTGTGTACAATCCCCTTATGGGTGTCTAGGGGTAGGTATTTTAACATCTTTCTCAGAGATATTAACAGACCAAAGCAGGCAGCGGCTGTGGTCTTGATGTGGGGTTTTAAGGATAGGGCGGTGTCCATCATGACCCCAAGGTTCCTAGCAACTGTGGAGGGGGTGGGGGCTGGGCCTAGGTCAGGTGGTCAAAGACGCAAGTCGTCAACAGGGAAAGAGGACCCAAACATCAGAATTTCTGTTTTGTCGGAGTTGAGCTGTAGAAGGCTATTATGCATCCATTGAACGATGGACTTGAAACATCCCTGAAAATCCCAGATTACAGTGTCATTGAGTTGATGGAAGGGTAGCATAAGTTGACTATTGTCCGCGTAAGATACCATGTTCATACCCCAACTTTGCGCAACTAGAGCTAAAGGGGCCAGGTAGATGTTAGAGTTGGGATGAGTAATTAACTCTTGGGTACGTCACAACCTATGGCTCTAGATTGGGAGGTGAAGGGCAAGAGGAAAACTGACTGTTCTCTGTCCTCTAGGAAGGAGCAAAGCCATTTCAGGGTGGGGCACGTGATGGCCAACTCTTGCAACCTTTGTTAAAGGATCAAGTAGGACACAATTTTAAAGGCGGTGGAGAGGTCTAGTTTGATGACCACCACCTTCTGCCTTGAGTCGAGGTTGCCTCAGATATATTCGGAGACTCCGAGGAGGGCTAGTTCTGTGCTGAAGCTGGGACGGAAGCCTGAATGGGAAGAATGGAGAATATTATTCTCTTCCACATAGCTGGTAATCTGATGATTCACTAGGGATTCAAGCATCTTGCCAAGATGAGGGAGGATGGAGATGGGCCTATAATTACTCAGGATGCACGGGTTGGCATTTGCTTTCTTTAACAGGGGAAACACAAGGGCCTTCTTCCATTTTGGAGCCACAATTCCATTTTCTAGAGCCAGATTAAAGAGGGCATTGATTTGCGGATTAATGGCAGGGGCAGCTTTAGCGAGCATGAAGAAGGGCAGGGGTCTAGGGGTGAGTTGGATTTAATTTTATGGATTGTTTGCCCCAAGTCCACTAGTGAGATTGGCACGAATGACTCGAGCCGTGCCACCATCTTGTCTTTGGTGGGGGGTGGGGAGATTAGGCTGTTTGCTGAATTTAGAGTAGATATTTTCCACTTTGGAGTGGAACAATAGGGAGAGGTCTTCAGCCAGAGACTAAGAAGCTGGCACTCTTTGTTTGCAAGCTTTTGGCTGCAAACAAATTTGGATTATTTAAAAAAAATGTTCTGGGGGCGGTGTCAGCGGCTGCAATTTGCGAAGAAAAGAAAGCAATTTTGGCTTTTTAAAAATATTTCTCCAGAACTGTTTGAGGATAGTGCTATAAGCTCATTTGTCATTAATGTCATAGTTCCTTCACCACTTTCGCTCCAGTTGTTTGCATGAACGTTTTTCTGCCTGAAGACTGGGTGTGAACCAATTAGCAGACGGTGTGGCAGAGGGTTTGGGGAAAGCTAGGATATCAAAGCCTGTACTTGGGAGTTGTTGAAGGAGTTGCGTGCATCCTCCATACCTTCCGATGTGATCACTTTAATTAGTGAGAACATATGCGATAGGTTGGACTCGGGGTTATTCTGCCAGGGTCTAGAGATGTTTTTGGGATTCGTGGAGCCCAATCGGGCAGAAGGAAATAATATGTGGAAGGACACTAGAAAGTGATCTGTCCAGACTAGTGGACGGGGGGAGCCTACTCTAACGAATGTGTAGTTCAAGAATATCAGATCCAGGGTGTGACCACCCTTGTGTGAGCCCCCATTATCAGTTGGAGGAGGTTAAGGTCACACATAGCTTGTTTAAATTGCTCTGCCAGGGAGAAGTTGGGAGATATCTGAAGGTAAAAGATCAGACTCTCACTGATGTCAATGCCCTCAAGCTTTGTAAAGGTGCAGCTAAAGATAGAGGGGTGTACAATGTCGATCCCACCACCCGTACCGGCAGCATGATCAACATGGATGCCCGAGTAGCCTTCCTCAATGGCGAGGGCAATGTCTTGGGCTAAGTGGGTGTTAAGCCAGGTGCCTTTAGGAATAGTATATCCCTGGTATGGTCATTAAGCAGATCCCAAATGTGAGATTTATATTTGGGGAGGAATCTTACATTATTGCGACCAATATGGATGTCGTTTGAGAAGAGGGAGAAGGACTATTCGCCACCCTCAACCCAAGGTGGAGCTCTGAGTCTCAAGGTGTCGCCTGGGGCTGTGCAGGGGATGTGCCATTTGAACTTGCACATAGGGCAGTCGGTTGAGTGGTTAGCCTGCAGGTTGAAAAACTGCAAGGTGCCACAAGATGTAGGACGGAGAGCCAGCAAGGTGTGATTTCCATAGTGTAGTCTCTGAGGATTGACTGGGGAGAAAAGGACAGCATGGCTGGCGCTGGACACTGACAGGTGGAGACGGGCTTGGCTCTGGCGTGCCAGCGGCACACCCACTGTACTCATTCGCAGTCTGACTGGCATCAAATACGCCAGGAGAGCATTACTAGCCCCCCCACCTCAGCTACTGGAGAGCTCACCAATGTGCGAGGAAGCAAATGGTGTCAGAAGTGGGGAACGGACACTAACAAGGGACTGTTCCTGAAAAAAAGCATTTTGTGAAACGGAGAAGAGCCTCCTAAATTAGCAGCAATAGTTACGTAAAAATAATCACTCTTGCTTTCAACTGTTTTAACGATTAACAATTGTGTCCCCGTCTACTTGAGATCTATAAAGAAGCTAGAGAATTGGGTCGGTTGCCGTCTTCCATGAGAGAGGCACTGATTATTCCCCTGTTGAAACCAGGTAGGGATGGCCAGGATGTAACGTCTTATAGACCGTTATCCATGCTGACGACGGACTACAAAATCCTGAGTAGAATTTTAGCGACTCGATTGCTGCCTCATATGACCGCCCTAGTCCATCAAGATCAGGCTGGTTTTATACCAACTAGAAACACTTCTTCCAATATACGACGGCTCATCAGAGTCATGAGGACCGAGCACCTTGGCCTGGTCATGCCGGCGATCCTTTCGGTCGACATAGAAAAAGCTTTTGATAGCCTGGAATGGACGTACCTTGGTAGAGTGCTGGACCGGTTCCGTTTAGGTGAGCGATTTGGGAGTTGGGTCAGAGTGCTATACTCATCTGCAGTAGAAAGAGTGAGGCTGGGGAAACTGATATCCACCCAATACCCAGTGCTACAGGGAACGAGGCTGGGATGTTCCCTATCCCCCCTGCTGTTTGCGCTGGCCATAGAACCGCTGGCGGTGCAGGCGAGATCGGGACTGCACTTTGACGGACTAAGGTATAATGCGCTGCCTTTGATTAGGTTCAGGGTCCCTTTCTGTTTTTCATATAATGCGCTGCCACAACGCATATCGTTGTATGCAGATGATTCAATCTTGTATCTGGAAAACACGGAGGGGGCACTGCGAGGAGCAATCACGCTGCTAACGAGATTTGGAAACTTATCGGGACTCAAAGTGAATTGGCGTAAGACATGCCTATATCCGGTACGACCATGCGAGACGGTTCCAGCTCTCCCCCAGGGGATAAAATGGGAGCCGAAGTGCCTCACTTATCTTGGGGTTCGGATCTACCATGCTGCTACAGACATCCTGGATGGTAACATAGGACGCTGCGTGAGGGCCTTGAAAGGGTGCATGGCATTTTGGTCCACGCTTCCGTTGTCAGTAATGGGGAGGATAGCCTTACTTAAAATGGTGGCATTACCGAGGCTGCTTTATAACTTTAGGACACTACCGGTTTGGGTCCCACCATCGTTGTTTAAAGAATTGAGGTCGATGGTCGTTGGTTTTTTATGGGGCACTGGTAGGAAGCAAATAGCCTTGGGGACACTTATGCGGCCGAGACTGGAGGGGGGTCTAGCAGTTCCGGATTTTGAACTTTACTATCTAGCAGCGCAGCTGCAGGTTCTTACACAGGCGGTGGCCACAGAGTTTCGGGGCCCTGAACAGGGGAGAGGCACAGGGATTCAAAGACATATGCTCCTACAACAAGCACTTCTCCCCAGAGACCTATCTCTAGAAGAAGGCACTTTGAGGTCATGCTGGAACCGTAGTCAACGTAAAGCGGGAGTCTTGCACCCATATGCTCCTGAGATCCCACTGGGAATGCTGACGGCACTTCCACATGGGGGTGACTGGGCTGTTCTCGAAGAATGGGAGCACCTAGGAGTCCAGATGGTAGGGGACCTATATGAAGAGGGCGAACTGCTGTCTTTTCAGGCCCTACAGGAAAGATATGACCTCCCGAATGGGGACTTCTTGATTCATGCGGCGGTAACGAGCGCAATTAGGAAACACTGGAAGAAGAGGCAAATAGAATCTCAGACTACAATGGCATGCCAATATGTGGTGATGGCAGCGGGGACCTTTAAAGCGGTCACGTGCCTCCAATTGCGGATGCTGCACGAGGGGTTATCGCCTTTAACGGCTCTAAAATTGAAATGGGAAACAAGCACAGGTCGACCGCTGCCAGATATCACATGGGGACATATCCTCAAGAGAGCCTGGAAGGGCACTCGAAACGCACGGCTTCAATTAATACAGCTTTTCATAGTGCACCAAGCCTATTTGACTCCGGGAAGAATTCAGAGGCACTTCCAGGTGCAAAATGCTGCATGCCCCAGATGCTTGACAGAAGGGGTAGAGCTGGAGCATATGCTGTGGGACTGCCCGATTCTGGGGAGTTACTGGACGGAAGTGGGTACACTTTTGAATGAAGTTACGGGCAGGGAATTGTCTTACGATATGGCCACGTGTGTGCTGCTCTGGTTCCCCCACACACCCAAGACGAAGATAACAAGCAAATTTATAGATCTGGGACTGATTTTAGCGAAGAGGGAAATCACCTTGCATTGGAAGTCGAGGGAAGGACCATCACACAGGCGCTGGCGGGCGGAACTTTTGAAATGGGCAAGGAGTGAGAGCACGGTCCGGATGCAACTAGCCCAACGATCGACTCAGGAGAGGGCCTTGGATCAAGCAAGGGCGTGGGAGGCCTTAGTTCAGGCCTTGATAGACCTTCAACAAGTTGATGAGGACTAGGGCGCATAGACTTTCAGTGTAATACTTAGACTTTACAACAAGTAGAAAATGTACCACTGCTAACTGAGTAACATGTGTTATTGAGATTTGGAAGTTACATGCCCGCACCAATCAGGGGGGGTGGGGGGGCGTAAAGGAATGTTGGGTTATAAAAGAAGACATGTTTCGTAAATAATGATGAGGTGTTGCATATGACGTTGTATGATGACAAATCTTCAATAAAATATGTTTTAAAAAAAAAATTGATTAACAATTGTGTAAAGAAGCGAGGGAGTCGATTTAAGTATAAAAATAAGATTATTTATTTTAGTGCCTTAAAGTGACCCGCTGGTGCAAGATAAAAGACGTCCTGCTTCAGCAGACTCCAACTGCTTCTCCTCCAAGTTAAACAAACACAATTACATCGGTGAATTCCAAATGACATAAATACAATCCACATTACCTCACAACAACCATGCAACAGGAAGCTGTTCAATGATTAAACACTACCTGAAATTAACATAAACAAAAGGAGAAAAAGTAAGATTTACCACATGTTCCTTTTTTTTTTTTAAGGAAAGAAAACAAAACAACAAACGAAAAATTTAATAAAAGTAAACTTACTCCAAAATATAGTTTTCGAACTTCTTTGGTACCTTAGTGCACCTTTTTTGTAACAAGATATTACCTTCATCAGAAATACCTTGCTTGACATTCTCACCCAAAATATCTTCTACTGGTTCAACAGGATGAGCATCAGGAATGCTTCCACTGGAGCCTCCACCATCCAAAAGTCTCCCAGTAGAACCTTGAGTAAGAACACACTTCCCACCACTCTCATCAAACCACACATCACCATTCACAAACTTTTCCTGCTCAAACAAACACTCCTACCCAGGCTTGAGAACAATTATAGAACTTTTGTTCCACCAACCTTTATCTTTTAGCAAGACAGCAGAATCAGAAACTCTCTCTATGGCACAGAGAATTTATAAAACCCTTGCGTTGTAAGAAAGGTTTGATAACACGCACCCAATCACCAATTTCAACAACTTTACTTTTAACTCTATGACAAGTATCGTGATAAGATTTTCCATAGATACGAGATGAAGTTATGTTATCTCTGGCGTTAGCAATGCAAGACTCCAAAATATCACCTTTCACATTTTTGCCAAAGCAGGTGTCAACAACGTCTTGACTTGCCTACCTCTCATCAAAAAATACGGAGTCACTCCAGTGCACGTACGTGGAGTAACATGATGACTCCAAATCTTTTCCCTCAAAAATTCTAAAACATCTAGATTGCTCTCCAATGCAGTCTGAATCCCTTCTTTTATGAACCTATTGGCCCTCTCCACTTGACCATTGGCCCTTGGACAATACAAAGACGCCTTTTCAGAATGGACCCCACATCTTTTTTTAAAACTTAACATCTTGGCAGAAACAAATTGCACATCATTATCGAATATAAGAACTCAGGGTGCTCCTTCAATTTTGAAAATATAGTCTAAAAACGTATAACCTCATCTGTGTTGGGATGTTAAACAAAGGTATAATACATCCACTTTTAAAAATTGTCAATGACAAGAATCAAAAATCTGCTCTCCCTGCCCAAACAATCATATGGCCCTGAGAAATCAAAAGAAACTCTCTCCCAAGGTCCCAGGGGAACCACCTGAAAACAGTTCAAGGCTCAGTAGAAACCTTCCAATGTTTACCAGATCTAACACACACTTTACAGTTATTCACATACTGTTCAACAAGAGCATCCATCCCAGGCCACCAATAATGAATCTTCAGTCATTTTTTTGTTCCAGAAAGCCCAGGAGGCCCAGAATGAGCCAAATGAATTAGCTTGTTCCTAATACCCGCAGGCGGTACAAATAAACCACGCCTCAACAAAATGTAATTTTCAATGCTAAGCTCACTCGAAACTTGAGCAAAACTTCGAAGACCGGGATCTAAATTCCTGCTAGGTGGCCAACCACTAACCACAAAGTGTTTAACTTTGAACAAAATACTATCCATACAAACAAACTCATTCCACTCTTCTTCTGAAATGGCAGAATTACAAGAACTCGCAGCATCCGCTAAAGCAACAACACATTCATTCTGGTCAGTGATGACAAACAATCCGCAGGACAATTCTTTCCACCAGGAATGTGCTGCATTTCAAAATTGAATTCTTGTAACCTCACAATGAGTCTCACAAGCATGGAAGAATCATTACCCGATCTAACATCATCCATCATATACACAAGCGGCTTCTGATCAGTCACTAAAACAACTGAACGCCCCCACAAAAAGTTCTTACATTTTTCCACTGCCCACACACAAGCCAAGGTCTCCTTCTCAATAGTACTGTAATGTTTTTCTACTCTACGCGAATACCTCTGGAGATCAAAGATATGACTCTTTCCTTACTATTTGAGTAAATACCACCCCTAAACCAATGGCACTGGCATCTACTGTAACATACAATTTTCCATCAGGATCAAAAGTATTAGGTCCAGGAGTCCTTGCAATACATTTTTTACTTGACTAAAAGCCTTATCATGTTCTGTAGTCCAAGCAAATGGAGCCCCCTTTTTAAAAAGTTGTGTTAAAGGTTGCCCAACAAGAGCATACCCTCTCACAATTCTGGCATAGTACTCTCCTAAGACTAGAAATGAATGTAATGAGTCCTTGTCCTTTGTCCAAAGCACTAACAAGGTCTGCCTTGGGAAAAATATCATTACAAGTAATCCTACCTATGACCTAAGTAGTCAATCTCATTAACCAGAAACTTACACTTGTCCTTACTTACTGTCATTCATTTACTTTCCAACACTTTAAACACATTTTACAAAATGATGTTATGCTGATCACATGTTTCTGCAAAGATCAAAATGTTGTCTTGAAAATCCTGAACTCCTCTCAAGCCCTGAAATAATTTCTCGATACATTTTTGAAAAACACTGGCCCCTGAGGCCAGCCCAAAGGGCATTCTCAAAAATCATAAAGACCGAACAGAGTGTTGAAAGCAGTGTGATCACTAGAGGTGTCATCAAGAACTACCTGATGGTAGGCAGATTTAAGATCAATCACGGAAAAATACTTTGCTCCATTAACTGCTGCTAACAACTCCTGTATTTTAGGCAAGGGGTAAGTATCCACGACAATGTTTTTATTCAAGGACCTAAGGTCCACACACACCCTCAACTCTTGATCTTTTTTTAAGAGCGATAACAAGGGCAGAAACCCACTCAGAACTGCCTGTAGGCTCAATTATGTTTTCAGCACATAAGGCATCCAAATGAAATTTTAACTTCTGACGCACACCTAAAGTAACCATGTGAACCTTGTGCTGAATAGGCACAGCTCCTGTTTTAAGTTTGATTTTGTGAGTAAAACCTTTAACCTGACCAACTTTATTCTGAAAAACAGTTTTGTGTCTAGCTACAATAGCATCCACACTTGACTTCTCAACCTTCACACTTTTGACTTGAATGTCCCTTAATTGAATTGGGCAATCCGTACTCGGACACAAAATGACACCCAGCTTCCCCAGGTCATACAACCCTACTATTTACTAACCATACATAGCTACATAGATCTTTGTAACAACATTGTGCCCTTTAAACTTCAAATTCTGTTCAAAGTATCCCAACATATGAATTTCAAAATTACCAAACGCCTTGGGATTAATATCAGTGTTTTTCAGCTTCACATCAACCCAATTTTCTTTAAAAAAAAAATCTGACAAAATGGTAATTGATAGGCCCGAGTCAGCCATAACTTCTAGAGCCACCTTCCTAATATGTACAACAACCAAAGGCGCATTAAAAGAAACTCCAACATTACTGACAGTGTGATTAAACGAAGAATCATAAACAGTAAGAAGTAAGTTCTCTAAATCATGCTCAACATTAGATGCTCAACATTAGATCTAGTATTAACTGTGGTATTAGGAACTGCTTTTGGTGCCCTGCACACATTCTGAAAGTGACCATACTTGCTACATTTTATAAATTTCTTCTTTAAAGCAGGACAATCAGGACTATTCGCCAGATGTAATTTTGACCCACACCAGTAACAGCTATGTTTAGTAACCCTTCCTACTCCGGTCCTGCCTGAACTTTCAACAGACTGTATTACACATACAGGAGAAAAAAACCTTATTCTCATCACTTGTGATGGCTTTGGCAGATTGAATAGATCTTTCTATACCTTGCGCTAGGTCCAACACTTCACCCAAAGTAGGATTACAACAGTCTAAAAGCCTCACTGGCACTTTTTTAGATTCACAGTTGAAAACAAACTGGTCTCTTATGCAGAAATCAAAGTTGGTTCTAAACTCACAATTGGCAGGCAACACTTGCAACCTGCTCCACAATTGATTTGTCCGCATGTTGTTTTCTTTTATGAAAAGTATGTCTTTCTATCATAATTTTAGGCTCATCTTCAAATTGTTTCTCCAATCTTGCTACAGCTTCCTTAAACACATTCCACCCATCACCTTGACCTCTTGATGCAGTTACAAGAAACAGATTTTCAAACATTTCTATGGCTGCTGTGCCCAGAAAACCAAATATAATCGCTTCCTGTCAGGAGAAAAACCATTCCCATCAATACCTACAATATAAATTTCAAACGTTTTCAAGCATTTATTCCACCATTAACTTTGGCTTACCAGGAACCTGTAAGAAAACTGCAGGTTGATTATAGTACTGAGAAGTCGCCATGACTCAGTAAAATATCTTCTGGTGAACAAAGAGAAAAGAAAATAGCAATAAGCATGTATATTTGTGCTACCAAACACAATTCCAGAAAAAGAAGCAGTAAGCATACAAGCACAGATTCATGAGAAGCAAACAGAAAAAAACAGGACATTAAAATGCACATTACATAAGTACTTGGGATAAGTGTGCATATCATTCAGATGGTTGAGTCCCAAGAAAATAAATGAAGAAGTGTGTGTTTCACTGTCACTGACACACAGCCAAGAAACCGAGCTCCCTCGTTGAAGTGTGCGCACCTCTGAGATGCACAATCAGTATATGAAGATCTAATCAGATTTCCTGACGAAGAAAGCAAATAAATCATTTTTTCCACAATAGTGTATGTATCACAGAAACGCACACGCTGCAGCGCCGATGACTTCACACCGCTGCTCCAATGAGGAAGGATCCAGTAAGGAACTAACAGCCTGATTCATCATTCTCCCGTTTTGCGAGCCCCTAATAGCGATTCATAAGGAATCGCTATTAAGGACTTGCAAAACGGGATTCATGTAGAAATTGCATAAAGAAATGCGATTCCTACACATTCCTTATTTGCGATTAGCAAATTGCTAATCGCAAATAAGGAATAACTCCCCTTTCATTCCTATTGGCCTAAAGGCTCATAGAAATGAATGGGGAGTTATTCCTTATTTGCGAATAGCAATTTGCTAATCGCAAATAAGATAGCGATTTCAAGGGTTCCAGGGGTGTCCAAAGGACACCCTGTAGCACCCATGAAATGTAATCTACATTGGTGTTGCGCACACACATGTCCAAAGGACGTGTGTGTGTAACATGCAACTTGGAAAAATGCATTTAAATGCATTTTTCTAAGTTTTCGCTATTTACCACGAGGTTTGACCTCGCGGTAAATAGCGGCCCAAAATAGCGATTTCGGTATTTTAAAATGGTTCATGAATTGCATTTAAGGAATCTCAAATAGAGATTCCTTAAATGAAATTCCTCGCAAATATGCGAATTCTTTAATAGCGATTTTTGCATTTGGGATGATGAATCCCAAATGCAAAAATTGCACTCGCAAAGGGCCAGATTCTCAGAATCTGGCCCTTTGCGAGCGCAATTAAGCTTGATGAATCAGGCTGTATAGATCTAGAAAGCCAACAGCTTGCATATCAAGCAAGCACTGTGGAAAATAAAGCTCTTCCGTAAGGAACCAAAATGGGTGCCAAGTAACGTGGTTTACGTCTGTTTTCTAGAGGAAATAGGTCGCATGCACATCTCCCAGCAACCAAGCAGACATCACACATAGAATCTTCACCACAGAGACGCGAGCAGTCAGTCGAACGATGCAAGGTATCTGTCAGGTCTCGTGCTCTTCTTGGATGCACAGGAGCAGAATGTCGCAAGTTCCCAATGCCCCACCAAGATTCCACAGAACACGTGATTAACTACGTGTGCCAATGAAACCCCACGGGGGAAAGGGGATGGGACAGAGAAGAGACACCCACACCTTGTCTGATTCTTCTTTCAACTTCAAACTTTTCTCTATTCTTCAGCTGCTTTCGCTTGACAGGTTTTTTTCTACTGCAAAGGAAACACTCACATTAGCTGATTGAACTCTAAGCAATCTAGTAACATGTGGCCTCACTTCTAGAGACCTACCTGTCTTGTGTGTGACCTATGCTCCTCTTCTTGTGTTTTAATATATAGTGTTGCTTCAGCCTGCAGTAGATATATTACAAGAATTATTTATCTTAAAATCTTCTCCTTTTCTTTTTCAATTTTCTTTCTTTTTACTTATCTTTTACTGATTCCTCACCTGCGTGTGCATAGCTGTTGTGTTTTACTGATTCGAATATGGTAAGTATTGACATTGAATCAAAACTATTTCGCTTCACCTATTGGTAACTCCACTGTAATATTTACACTTATTCTAACTCAAAAAATTTGACTACAAACTATTGATTTCTCTTAAGGCTTGAAGTTACTTCACTTCCTGACTATGGTTACTTTCTACTAAATGCTCGCTAAATTCAAATCTCTCCTTGAATGCCCAGCACTATTTATTCTACTAACGACTTGTGCTTACTCTACAATTTACTTTCTTTTACACAGTGTCTTGAATTTGTGCTTGCTCCCTAGACAACTCTAATTTCCAAAACTGCGCATGCTCGAGAGAGCCGCCTCTCGAACTCTGAGATTGCGCACTGCCTCAAAATCACATTAAATCAGAACGACCTTACTTGGGAAATGGATATTTTCAGTTCTGTGTTCTTCCAAGGCCGCAACGTCAATTTCAATAAGTGCGACAAAGGTTTTCCCTATACTAACTTCGCGGCGCTTATTCAGGAAAGTCCTTCTCTCCTCTGGAGTCGGGTGAAGTGCGCCACAGCGCGGGCTCCACACCTGGACCTAGATAATTGCCGGCAAAGACTAGAGCGCTAACCTGCTGCTTCAAGTCTCTATTTCTGGTGGCCATTTTAGCAATAGTACGAGCAGTAAGCTTGTTCTGACCATACACTGTTCGCTTCTTAAATCTGAACCTATGTACAATGGTATTTAACCCAAGCCCTTTTACCTTAGGTGACCTGACAATCCTGACAGTACCCTTCCTCAAAGTACTTCCTCTCTGCTTGGACTTGTTTGGGAATCTTTGATGAAATTCTTTAATCAATTTAGGGGCATGTACATCTGTAGACAACTGCCACGATCTATCCTCAGGACCATAACCTTTCCAGTCCAAAAAATAGTACAATCGTCCCTTCTTGAACTTAGAATCTAAAACTTGCTGCACCTCAAACTCTTCTACCTTCTCAGATTGAATTGGTTTTGGAGTTCTCTTGATCCGCAAATCTTTTGTCACCTTTTTCAGTAATGAGACATGAAAAACCGGATGAACCCGTAGACCCCTGGGCAACTTCAACTGATAGTTCAGGGTACTCAATTTTTTCTCAAACTGGTAGGGACCTACAAATCTTGGCTGTAATTTTCTAACTCCTTTTAGCGCATGGTTTTTTGTATTCCACCAAACCTTGTCTCCTACTTGTAACTCTGGTTCTTTTCTTCTCTTTTTGTCTGCATAATACTTGTAACTTTCCCTTGCCTTGGTTCCATTTTTTGTGGCTGAACTATGTACTTGTGTTATGTGTTCTACCAAATCAGTTACTGCCGGGACATCTACCTCATGAAAATTTAAGGACTGATGAGGATGCCTGCCATTGTTGAGATAAAAAGGAGTGTAACCTGTAGAAACATTCTTTGCATTGTTGTGCGCAAACTCTGCTGCCCACAGGTAATCTGGCCAATCACCTTCCTGATCTAATAATCACAGTCTAAGGTACTGTTCTAACTCCTGATTTGTTTGTTCTGTCTGGCCATCTGTCTCTGGGTGATAACTTGTAGTGTACCTGGTTTCTATGTTCAACTTCTGAGTGAAAGCCTTCCAAAAGTGGGAGAGGAATTGAGACCCTCTATCTGATATCAAGACCTTGGGTATGCCATGTGCTCGAACAATTGTTTGACTAAATGTGTGTGCCAATTTCTCCGCTGTGGGCACCCCTTTTAATGGTACAAAATGGGCCATTTTAGTAAAGGAGTCTAGACATACCAATATGGTATCGTATCCCCTGCTTGAAGGTAGATCTACTACTAAGTCTAATGTTATGGTATGCCAGGGATAAGGGGGAGTTGGTAAGGGTTGCAGTAACCCTTTAGGAGCTTGCCTCTCTGGTTTTCCCCTTGTGCAGATCTCACAGGTGGTCCCATATCCCTCCACATCTTTAATCATGTTGGGCTATCAAAATCGTCGTCTCACCAAGTCTTCTGTTTTAGCAATTCCTTTATGTCCTGCCAATATGCTATCATGACTTTCCTTCAAGGCCTTTTGCTGCATCTCAGGCATGGGTAAATACAGAGCTCCATTATGATATGGTAAGCCTTCTCGAACCTCTCGTCTTGAATCCTCTCTTAACCAGTTCTCCAGTTCTTCCGAGAACTTGAGATTTTGATTTCCCTCTTTCCGAGACTCTTGCAATATTGCACCAACCATCCTTTCAGCGGCTATAATAGACTGGTTCTTGACTTCTTCAAATACTCCCTCTGTGCCCAACCTGGACAAGGCGTCCGCCTTACCGTTTTGTGCACCAGGTCGATAAGTGATAACAAAATCATAGTCAACAAAATATAAAGACCAACGTAATTGCCTTGGTGTCAATGTTCTGGCTGATTTCAAAAATTTCAAATTTCGATGGTCAGTATAAGCTGCCATTACATGCTTAGCTCCCATAAAATAGTGTCTCCACTCTTTGAATGCATCCTTGATGGGCAATAACTTTTTTTCAGTTATGGTGTAGTTGACTTCTGCTGCAGTTAATTTTCTCGAATGAAAGGCCACCGGATTGAGTTGTCCAGTAGTTTTATGTCTTTGAGACACCACCCCTCCTAAGGCCAGATTGGAGGCATCTGTTTCCACAAAGAAGGGCTCTGAAGGATCTGGATGAAGTAAAATAGGAGCAGTGGTGAAATCCTTCTTCAGTTGAGTGAACGATTCCTCTGCTTCTGTGGTCCACTCAAACTTGATACCCTTCTTCAGCAGTCGAGTAAAAGGAATCAGTTTTTGGGAGAAGTTTTGAATCAACCTCTTATAAAAATGTGCGAATCCAATGAAACTTTGAATTTCCTTCACTGACCTAGGGGATTCCCATTCAATTACTGCTCTGATCTTACTTTCATCCATTGTAATTCCATTTGGAGAAAGCACGAATCCCAGAAATTCCACTAATGTAACACTGAATGCGCACTTCTCCAGTTTTACAAATAAACTGTTTTCTCGCAATTTCAACAGGATCTTCTTAACATGCTCTTCATGTTCTTCCACGGTGTCAGAGTAAATTAAAATGTCATCAATGTACACTATTACATTTTGATCAATGAAATCTTTCAACACATCGTTGATAAAATGCTGAAAGGCAGCTGGTGCATTGCATAATCGGTAGGGCATTACTTGATATTCGAAAAGGCCATCCTTGGTTCTAAACGCCGTCTTCCATTTGTCTCCTTCACAAATTCTGACAAGATGATAGGCCCCTCTCAGATCCAGTTTGGTATATACTTTCGCCCCTTTTACCTGGTCAAACAAAACTGAAATTTAAAGGCAATTGATATAGATTTTTTACTGTTATCCGATCGATCGCTCTATAATCTATGCAAGTTCTCAACTCTCCACTCTTCTTTGGAATAAAAAAAAGTGGGGAGGAGACTGGGGTTTGTGACGGCCGAATGAATCCATTATTTAGGTACTTTTGTATATATTCCTTTAGATGCTCATCTTCTCGTTCAGTCAATGCGTAGATTCTGCTGCATGGGAGATTGGATCCTGGTTCCAACTCTTATCTTACAATCAAATTCTCTATGTGGTGATGGCCTTTCCGCTTTCACCTCACTGAAAACATCTTCAAACTCCGCATATTCTTCTGGTAATATAGTATTTATCACACAAATTGTTGCCTCTCTTTCACTCAAATGGAACGCTGGGCTTTTCTCATGGGCATTTTTACATCCTTTGAAACAATTCTCCTTGCAGTATTCTGAATTCATAACTATCAATCGGGCCTCTCAATTGATCATCGGATTATGCTCCGTGAGCTATGGCAGACCGAGAATTAACTGAAACTGCGGCGCATCTACCAAATTGAATTGCAGAGTTTCTAGATGCCCATCTTCAGATTCAAGCTCCACTGGTTCTGTGTGACTCAGTATAGGCCCTGAAGATAGGTTTGTTCCATCGACGGCTCGAACAGCTTCACTTCTTTCCTTCTTAATTGCCACAAGACCAATCTTCTCTGCAAACTTCAGATCGCAAAAGTCGCCTGTGGCACCTGAGTCCACCATTACCGTTATCTTTTCCAATTTCTTCATTCTAAAGCTTAAGGTCCTCATCATAATCAAGTGTGGGGCTGCTGATTGTAAGGTATTAGCCAAGGTATGGGTATTTGGAGCTGTCTTTGATTCGGCAACCACCAGTCCAACTCCACTTACTGGTGGTGCAAGGCGTTTTCCGATGGTGTTTGCTTGGGTTTTTTAGGACAATTACGAACAAAATGCCCTACTCCTCCACAATAGAGACATTGCTTATTTGTTCTCCGTCGTTCTTTCTCTTCTTTGGAGAGTGGTTCTCGAATTGTTCCGATCTGCATGGGTTCGCCTCCACGGGCGGAGTAATTTTCTTTACTGCCTTCAGTCTTTACTCGATCAAATCTAGCCACACTAGGACGATAATCTCGCCTTCTCTCTCCTCTTCATACGCTTTGTCTGAAATCAATTTCTAATACTAAATCGATTAATGCAGAGGTCTCCGTGGGCCTATTTGGCACTTGTGCCAAGGCATCTTTTAAATCGTCTTTTAAGCCACGATAAAATACAGCTGCTTGTTTATTCTCGGGCCATTCTGCTTCTACCACCAACTTGTTAAACTGAGCCAAGTATGCGATCAGATCTCTGTTGCCCCGTTTTATCTCCAGTAATTCTTTGTCTGTTGCTTGTGAGACCCTTCTTCTGTCAAATATTCGAAGGAACTCCTTTTTTAAATCATCCAGGTTGCATAAAATTGGGTCATTTCTGGTCACCAACGGCATAGACCAAGACGCAGCATCCCCACTTAAATATGACAGGATAAATGCCACTCGAGATTGCGCATCGGGGAAAACTGCCGGGCGACACATAAAATGTAAAGTACATTGTGTCAGGAATACTTGGGCTTTTTGTGGGTCTCCACTGAAACGTTCTGGTGGAGCCAAAGGAATTACTAAGGGTAAAGAGTGAATAACCTGTGTGGTCACCTTAGCTTGGGGAGAGGAATCTTCATTAGGATTCCTTTCAGAAAATATTGGATGTTTTAAACTAGGGCTGGACACTATACTACTTACTTTAATGGATAAGTCTGTAGTTTCCTTTCTCAACTCCCTATTCTCTTCTCTGACTGAGATTAATTCCCTTTGGATCCCTTCTAAAATCTCACCTAACCTTTTTAAGTCCAAACCTTCCGCCATTCTGCTCAGGTGTTATAATAACGTGGGCACTTCACTCTGTCAGGTCTCGTGCTCTTCTTGGATGCACAGGAGCAGAATGTCGCAAGTTCCCAATTCCCCACCAAGATTCCACAGCACACGTGATAAACTACGTGCGCCAATGAAACCCCACGGGGGAAAAGGGATGGGACAGAGAAGAGACAGCCACACCTTGTCTGATTCTTGTTTCGACTTCAAACTTTTCTCTATTCTTCAGCTGCTTTCGCTTGCCAGGTTTTTTTTCTACTGAAAAGGAAACACTCACATTAGCTGATTGAACGCTAAGCAATCTAGTAACATGTGACCTCACTTCTAGAGACCTACCTGTCTTGTGTGTGACCTATGCTCCTCTTCTTGTGTTTTAATATATAGTGTTGCTTCAGCCTGCAGTAGATACAAGAATTATTTATCTTAAAACCTTCTCCTTTTCTTTTTCAATTTTCTTTCTTTTTACTTATCTTTTACTGATTCCTCACCTGAGTGTGCATAGCTGTTGTGTTTTACTGATTCGAATATGGTAAGTATTGACATCGAATCAAAACTATTTTGCTTCACCTATTGGTAACTCCACTGTAATATTTACTCTTATTCTAACTCAAAAAATTTGACTACAAACTATTGATTTCTCTTAAGGTTTGAAGTTACTTCACTTCCTGCCTATGGTTAGTTTCTACTAAATGCTCGCTAAATTTGAATCTCTTCTGGAATGCCCAGCACTATTTATTCTACTAACGACTTGTGCTGACTCTACCATTTACTTTCTTTTACACAGTGTCTTGAATTTGCGCTTGCTCGCTAGACAACTCTAATTTCCAAAACTGCACATGCTCGAGATAGCCGCCTCTCGAACTCGGAGATTGCGCACTGCATCAAAATCACATTAAATCAGAACGGCCTTACTCGGGAAATGGATATTTTCAGTTCTGTGTTCTTCCAAGGCCGCAATGTGAATTTCAAATAGCGCGACAAAGGTTTTCCCTATACTAACTTCGCGACGCTTATTCAGGAACGTCCTTCGCTCCTCTGGAGTCGGGTGAAGTGCGCCACAGCGCGGGCTCCACACCTGGACCTAGATAATTGCCGGCAAAGACTAGAGCGCTAACCTGCTGCTTCAAGTCTCGATTTCTGGCAGCCATTTTAGCAATAATACGAGCAGTAAGCTTGTTCTGACCATACACTGTTTGTTTCTTAAATCTGAACCTATGTACAATGGTATTTAACCCAAGCCCTTTTACCTCAGGTGACCTGACAATCCTGACAGTATCCCGTGCAGGAATCTTCGGCGCATGCAAGTATCCACGAGCACACCAGTCCTCAACTACCAAAATGGTAATGAACTTCCCAAACGTTAAAGAGCATACGTAAACAGTACTCTGAAAATCACTGCATGATAAATCAGGAAAGTAGAAAGCTTGGTCCTCCGATATCCGATAGTGGCTTTCAGCTTTAAGTAGAAATAAAAATATTAGGAAATCCTCTAGGACCGAGTATGAAAATACTGCCTTCAGGATAAAAATGAAACTGGCACAGTAGGTCAGCACTAACAACTCGTCACCATTGTAAAGAAGCGTGGGAGTCAATTTAAGTATTAAAATGAGATTATTTATTTTAGTGCCATAAAGTGACCCACTAGTTCAAGAGCAAAAGAAAGAAGTCCTGCTCCAGCTGACTCCAATCACTTCTCCTCCAAGTTAAATAAACACAATTACAACAGTGAATTCCAAATGACATTGACCAATTCCACATTACCTCACAACAGCCATGCAACAGAAAGTTGTTCCATGGTTAAACACCACATGAATTAACACAAACAAAAGGAGAAAAGTAAGATTAACTACAAATTATAAACAAACTTTGGAAATGGTAACCGATTCACACACAGTCTAAGGAATACGGTAAAGGAGCGATCGTACGACCCTGCCCCTGTGCGTCCGTTGCCTGACTGTCATCAAATAGGACCAGAGAGCTCTAGTAGCCCCTCCCACCTTAGCTACTGGAGCGCTAACCAAAGCGCTAGGCAGCAAATGGTGTCGAAAGTGGGTAACTGACATTAGCAAGGGACTGTTCTTGAAAAAAGTACTTGGTGCTACTGAGAAAAGTTTCCTAAATTAGCATCAATAGTTATTTAAAAATAATCACACACGCTTTCTACAGTTTTAACAATTAGCAATCGTAAATGCTTGGATGAAATTCTTTCTTTGAGCTATGCCTTCGAAAGGTAGTTCTGGTTTGAACAACCATCTCCTGTCACAAATGATTCCTCCCCTCTGACCATCCATACTATAACTTAGTTAATTGAAATGGTTGTCACTGCAGAGGACTTACAGCTTGTACTCCTTAGAGACATAGGAATGACCACACTGCCTTGACGGATGGTAAAGTCTAGGGCTGAGCCCTAGGGGATGGTAAAGTCTAAACACTTTTAACAAAAATTCTCAACCAAATCAATTGATATAAAATCCTAATGATTCGAATATATTGTGCTCTTTATTTTTACAGAGTCCGTTATCAATGCCATGTTTTTTTTAATATAAAACATAACCGCCTTCCTTACATATCTTGTGAAGACATGCAAGCATACCCTTTGACACAAAGCATAACCATTGGCATACTTGTAAAGATAAATCAGCAGAAAGTGACCATACACAGTTGAAAGTATAACCATCCTCTGAGGGTCAAAGAAGGATTATTTTGCCTGGTGTTGCAGTGACAGTAGTCCTAGTAAAGAGTGACATTTTGGTTAGGCACTGGAATATGTATTTCAGTCCAGAAAGCTAGACATCTGTTATTGGCTGAAGGAGGCAGATGTTTGGACGTGGAGCTTGTTTCTGGAGGAGCCTACCCACCTCTTCTCTGTTCAGTTTGCCTCACAGTTGGTTCTTCCTCTGCCAAGGGGTTGCATTACAACTCGCGCTGTAATTTTTCTGCTGTTCCTAAATGTGAAGTTTAGAAAATGTTCAACTCCTAACATAACCCCTGCCTGTTTATCTATTTTCTTGAATGATATGTCACCCTACTGAAAGTTATAAATATGATTAATACTGTTTATGAAAGGCCTCATCTCTGATACTGCAGGTAAAGTTCTCCACGTGGAGCACATTGAACTTCTGTCCGAACAATATAAAGAGTTGAAAAAAGAAGTTACCGGGAAGGAACTTTTGAGCGGGACTTTGCACTTCACAGGTCAGTCAAATGACAGTTGACATTGTTGAATATTTTCATGGTACAGCAAATCACTTTTCAGACCATTTCCTACCCATACCACAGTGTTCTGCATGGAAAAGCTTTAGTAGCAAATGTTTGTTTAAATTAGTAATATTTTATGTTTAACTCCATATTTAGTTCGCACAACTTAAGATCGCGGGGAAAGCCTGTGTCCAAGAGTGGAAGTTGGCATGGGAAGTTCTGTAAGTTTGAGATGGATGAAGTAGAAGACTTGTGGTTTATTTTTTTGTTTTTTACAGTTTTTATTTGAATTTCAAATTTATTACAGACATCACCCCCCCCACCCTCCCCACCCCCGGAGAACAGGTACCCATCAATTTTTATTACATGAAAAAGCATTAGTGAGCATAGTCAGTTTTAGGAAAGAAAAGACATACATACAGAAGGAAAAATATCTTATTTGCAACAACAAATGGCCAATGAATATTATTCCCATAATCATTCCTCCTGAATCCAAGCTAACAGTGGCGCCCAAATCTTCATACCCCTGTTCCGCTTATCCCTCCCTTTGTTTCTGTAAATGGCAACCTCTAGGTTGCATGTCGCAAGCAGCCTAGCTCTCCATTGTAGAAACGAAGGTGGTAACGGATCTATCCATGCTGATGTGACGCAAAGCCTGAAGACGGCAATAGCTACAAAAATCAGCCCTTGTATTTGGTTTGGTCGGGCGATGCTAGATGTACCCAACACGACTTCTTCAGTTGTAATGTTAACCCTACAGTGTGCGATAACTGAAAGGAAGTCAGAAACTTCTGCTAATACTTTTGCTAGTATAGGGCATGAGGCAAACATATGAATTATGTCCGCCGCGGAGAGTACACATCATGGGCAGATTGTACCTTTCCCAGTCCCCCATTTTGCTATTTTGTCAGGAGTATAGTAAAGTGAGAAGAACGTTTTTGAAAAATTGTGCTTGGAGATTCATGGACATTAAACAAGTGAGTGACATTTCGTAAGCGTTGAGGGATGCTTGAGGAGAAACATCGAGTCTAGTCTGCCATACCGCCCCATGTTTGTCCATATCATCTGGTAAGAATAAATTCAGCCCTGCATATATCTCACCAATTCTTGGAGTTTTTGCTAGTCTTAGTTTATCTATAATTTGACAAGGTTGAAATTTGATGCGACCACCCCCTTTCTTTAATATTAAAAAATCCCTATTCGTCAAACTAAAATCTGATTTCAATTCATCAAATGATTTAATTCCGTTAACTGAAAAGAAACACCCAAGCTGTCTAACCCCTGATTCAATCCATCTCTGCATGCATACATCCTGGAATATTTCTGGAAGATCCGTATTCTGTGACACGGGGTGTAGAAGGAATACCGACCTAAACATACTAGTTTTTTTAGCTTTTCCCCATATTTTGACAACACTAGAAATGGTCTTAAATTTCACTTTTTTTTTAAATAATCATCATTTCTATGACGCCACAGACAGCCAGCGCTCCCATCCCCCAGGATCAGTTCTTGTGGAGTGGGTATGTTCCGACCATCCGGGTTAGCGATTAATAGGCTAACACTGTATTTCAGCACTTTAGCCCAATAATATAATTTAAAATTGGGTAGTGACCATCCACCTCGTTTTCTAGGTAAGGTAATCCATCTAAGTGCTCTACGTGGTCTATTGTATCCCCACACAAAACGTGAAAACATAGTATCTATATTTTTAAACTAGAGGGGAAAATTCTAGACATATAGCACGGAAAAAATATAAAAACTTCGAAAAAAATAACATCTTTACAACATTAGTCCTACCCCCAATAGTTAGATGTAAATTATGTAGCCGGAGTAGTTCCTTCTTGGTACGATATATAAGGGGCTCGATATTATCATCAACGATATTTTCGTTTTTAGCGCTAATACTAACCCCTAGATATGTCGCCTTATCAATTGTCCTTGGGTCCTTCATCGTGATTTTATTGTTAAGCACTATCTGAGTTTTGCTAAAGTTCAATTTATATCCTGAGACTCTACCAAAGTCGAGGGCTTCTTTTTCTATCTAATTTATAGAGTTATTAGGGTCTCCTGTAACAATGGCTATATCATCTGCGTATGCCAGATATTTTGTTTCTAAATCCCGTACTTGGATTGGGAGGATTAAGACATTATTTTCTAGTCTATGTATAAATGCGTCAATATAAATATCAAACAGGAGGGGCGAGCAGGGGGCACCCCTGTCTTGTACCCCTAGTGATGGCAAAGCTTTCAGAAAGTACCCCATTAATCAAAACACGGGCACTAGGGTTTACATAAAGCCGTTTGATTGCCGTTATATATTTCTCTCCAATCCCACAGTTTGACATGGCTGCCCACAGGAATTTCCAGGAGACCCTATTGAACGCCTTTTCCGCGACCAGCAGTATAAGCGCCATAGGGTCTCCTGTCACTCCCGTGTAATCAAAAAGAGAAATAACTCTTTGTATGTGGCCAGTTGTGGATCGTCCAGGAACGAACCCGTGTTGTCGTTCTGAAACTATTTTATGAATAATGGGTGCCAGCCGTGCTGCCAGCAATTTAGAATACATTTTAGAGTCCCCATTAATCACGGTAATGGGGCGATAAGAGCCCATTTCTTTGACGTCATTGTTCTTTTTAGGAAAAACAATTATTTTAGCTAGTGACCAGGACCTTGGTGGGTTCCCTCCCTGAAAGATATATTGAAAGAGTGATGTTATGATGGTCCTAAGTTGTGGAGCGAATTTAATGTAAAAATCGGTGGGAATCCCGTCCATACCCGCTGCCTTCCCGTTAGCCAGGGACATTATCGCCAGTAATATTTCCTCCCAGGAGATTGGACCATCTAAAAGTTCCTGATCTTCTGTTCCCAGGTGATCGGGAGTAAATAAATCCAGATATAATCTGGGGTCGCCACATTCGTTCTCATCTTCCTGGTATATTTTCCTATAGAACCTCTGGAATGCCGTTCTTATTTCCGCAGGTTCAGATCTTAGACCCAAATCTGGGTCCCTGATTTCTTTTATTAATGCAAATGAGATCTCTTCTCAAGTTCTAACGGCTAATTGATGTCCCACTTTTTCACTTAACTCTTATGTTTTTTCCCTATTGATACTGGCTCTAGCAACTGCTCTTCCGACTAATATTTCTGAAATATAGTTTTTAGCGATTGCCACCTTCGACACCTCATTTTCTGTCGGCCTTTCTTCCTGTACCGTTTTAAACAGCTCCTCCTCTGCTCTTCGCAGGTCTTGTTCTAGTAATGCCATTTTTTGTTTTTCTTTTTTGTTATATTTAAAGGAAAAGTTCATAGTTTCGCCCCTGACACAAGCCTTCAGAGCATCCCACACCATGTCGATTGAGGTAGATCCCACGTTATCTTCTAGAAAAGCCGAGATCCAAATTCTCTTGTTGGTAATATGCATCATTGTTTAATAATGCCCTTTCAAATGTCCATGTGTTTATGTTGGATCTCTCGGGGACATTCATGAGGCTAAGCTCCAGTGGATTATGGTCTGAGAGAATTCTAGGTAATCTGTCAATTTGACATGTTGTTCTCGGGGAATTAGACATAAGCATGTAATCTAATCTTACATGCCTTGAGTGTGGGTGTGAATAATAGGTGTACCCAGGGTCCTCCGGATGTTTCGTTGACCAACCATCTATTAAACCATGTAGCATACACATGTCTTTTAAGGCTTGGAAAACTTTTCGCTTCCTTCCCTGAAATGTAAATCCTGGATCTATAGACCATTCGCTAGGCAGATGAATATTTAAATCTCCGCATATAATCAATGGAAGAGGCCAGTGTGTTAATTCATTAGAGACATTATTCAATACATCCGGGTCATCACTGATATTACCATATATAGTGCATATTGTTAGCTTGCCTACCCCGTTGTTATAGTGGCATTCTACTATTGCAAATTGTCCTAATGTATCCGCTACGGCCCATGGAAACTGTAGCCCCCCACCTTTTGCTAAAATAGCCACCCCCCTGGTGCGTGTCCCCTGCGTTGTAGCTACTATGAGTCGATATCCTAATGTTTTAAGTAAGTATTGCTGTGACCCCTCAATGTGTGTCTCCTGAAGACAAATTATGTTGGCTCCAGATACTTTAAGACCCTCCGCAACTTTCTGTCTCTTCTTTATATCGTTAAGGCCGCAGATATTCATTGACAATATGTTGATTTTAGCCATCAAAATTTCTCATATACCATCTCCGAAAACAATCAGTTATTCTGGCTCTTTCTTTCTTCCTAATCTCTGTGTATTTCATGTGTCCCTTGTAAAAATACTGAGCCCTGTTCTCCCCCCCCATCTTGCACTTCCCCCCCACCCTTCACCCACCTGCCCTCCCTGAGCCCCCCACCCACCTCCCCCCATTCCACCCAGTGAGGCACCCTAGGTGCCAAAGTACCCAGGTGTGGGCGTCCATGTGATCTGCCCGCCTCAGCACACCCTGTGGCCTGGCCCTGTATGCGTGGTTTGTGCGAGTTGGATTAGTTATGTAATTAAACATTTCCACGTGCTTTTTTGCATACTATATTATTATATCAAGTTGTGTATTGCAGCTTTTAATGTTCTCCCACCCATTTATCCCTACTTGTTATCCCCCCTATATTCATGCATTTAGAGTTACTGGTTCGCATTGCTTCATTTTTTCCCAAAATTGTTAGTAGATATTCCAGAATTTCTTGTCCCAGACTCTGAAATTTCTCTTAGATAATCCTGGGCCTGGCCTTCACTGGTAAAGCTTCTCGTTACGCCCTTATATACAATTTTCAATCTCGCCAGGTTTTGGGGGAAAACTGTCGCTCCAATTTTTTCGAAGGGCGTAAACAATTGTTGCATCTTTCATCTTCTTTCCACGGTGGAATGGGCGAAGTCCGGTCTAACAAAGAATTTAAACCCTTTATACTCCCTCTGACTTGTTGGTCTTGCAAGATCGTATATAATTTCTCGAACGAGGAAGTTCCCAAAGTTAATCAGCATAGCCCTGGGATATTGCTGCGGTTTCTGAGAGTATTTAGGCAACATCAGAGGGAATCGATGGGCCCGCTGTATTTCCCTCTCCATATCCCAGGCCTCAAGTTCCGGAAAGGCAGATTTAAGAAGATTGATCATGGATCCTCTAGCATCATTTCCCTCAAAACCTTCGGGAATTCCGAGAAACCTCAGGTTATTTCTTCTTGATCTATTTTTATGATCCTCGAATTTTAGCATGAGGTCTTTTATGATCCCGTCATGCTCCTTTTCTGTTTTTTGCTGCTCGGTGACATCAATTTCCAAGTTTTCTGTGCGCGCTTCTGCTGAGGCCATTCTATCTGAAATCTCGGTACATATATTTTCAACTTTCTTGATTGCACCTTGTAGCTTTTCAATAGCAGCATGGTTTCTTTAGCTATCTTTTTTTACGTCCTTATGAAAGTTCTTAATGGAGCTCAGAACATCGCTCAGCGAGGATTCTACTGACAATACTGCGCCACGACTATTTCCCTTTGGTTTTGGACTTCCCCCTTCTGTCTCCTCCAAGCTGCGATGCTGATGTACTATTTCTCCCGAAATTTTTGAGGATGGGCTTTTCCGTGTGGCATTTGTTCTTGCTTTAACATGATCGGTGTTAGTGCCTGGATCTGTAGTCTCCTCATTTGTAAAATTACTTTGCCTTTTACGTTTTGGCCTCTTTTTTCCCAGTTTTTTACTGGAGTTCGTGCTTTGTCTGGTTTTGCCAGATTTTCTGGAATCATTGGAGCCTAAGCCCTCCGGGGTTGCTTCGTCAAGTAAGCCAGCACTCGTTTCACTTGATTCCGTTATTTCACTTGACTCACTTGAGATGGACATCCCGGTTTCATATATGTCTGAGTCAGATTCCTCCTCGGTAACCGCGTTGTTTACTGACTGCCGTTTAATCTCCGGTCAGGATGTTTGCATACAGGGAGAGGAAGAGGTATGCTTAACGCTCCCCGTGGGCGATCCTCTCTTTCTTAGATTTGTCCGTTTTGCCCAGTTATTGTTGTACTTACAATTGATGTTGTCGTTGTCTCTTCTTTTCTCAAGATGGGCACTACGGTCAGGCTTCCTAGATCCGAACTTTGATCTTTTTCCCCACCAAATTGCTTTGCTCAATGCACACACCAGGTACCACAAGGCAATCCTTGCAGGTTCTACTCATGTCGCCTATCTGGTTGCAAAGTTGTTTTGCATTTCTTTCAAGATTGCTCAGACCTTCCTTGGGCAGCGGGCTAAAGATATTAGAGATTTTAGGCTGAGAGATTGTCGATAGTCCTGTGTTTTTTGCAGCGGCTTTCAGGTTTTTTATTGTTTGTAACCTTTGCGCTTTCTTAGCCAATAATTCCATATCAGCATTATCCTCTGGATCTCTCCCCTTCTCATCCACGTTCTCTTTCCGTTTCGATTTTGCCTTTTCCTTTTGCGAATTTTTTTCTGCATTTTTATTTTTATCTTTAATTATGTTTCTCTCATGACCTTCATGTCCTGAATTTCTCTCCACATTATTCTCCTTAGCTTTGGATGCTCTAGTTTTGGGTTCTTTTTGTCTGCCCTTGTTTCTTTGTGAGGCAAGCGCAATTTGTGTGTTTAGATTGCCATGAGTATCTTGTATATCTTCCAAGCTTCCCAGGTTCTCTAAGCATTCTGGGTTTGCAAGTGTCTGTGCGTCCATCACTTGTGCCTCTTGTAGACTTTCCTCCCATCCCACCTCTTGGATGAGCGCTGTCGGGGTCTGCTCCACTGCTTGCATCCCTATTCCGGCATTTCCGTCAACTCCCGCCATATCCTGTGTCTGTACCGATGTCTGTATTGTTGCCTGTATTCGCATCCAACTTGGTTGTTTTTCCTTCAGTCCTTTAGCACTTCTGACTGGTTCTGGTGTCCTTCCTGCTCTGCTTTGCTTAGTTGGCCCTTTTACCGCTTTTAACGCTTCTACCGCATTAAAAATTGCCTTTAAAACTGCTTGATCAGCTGTCCGGGCACTTTTTTTACTCTCGCTGCTTCCGTGCCTGCTTATGTCCTGCGAGCCACTGATAAACCAGTCTATCTTAGTTACATGAATTATAACTGGAAATGTAGCCACACCTGACCTCTTCCATGTTTCAATTTTGTCTGTACTCTCTGTCTTCCCCTTGCTGCGCTTAATATTGCTTGGCCTGCTTGGCCTCTTCACTTTCCTCCGCTTTATACCCCCTTTGTGTTGCATTCGCTGCTTTACACTGGCTTTGCTACCGACCCGCTGACTCTGTTCGCACACCCCCGTGTCTCCCTGACAACGAGGCACGCTATTGACGCTATGCATGCAATGCGCGTGAGATTTAACGCGCCCGCTCTGTGTCAGCCTATGACGTGCTGACGAGTGTCCAATACAAAGAGATAGGCGCTGGTAGCGGTATCAGGAGCGGGAGGCCGGTTAAGCGGAGTGAAGAAGAAGGTGATTGCTATCACTGAGGAATCAGGCAGAGTTACGAGGTAAGGGCCGATTAAATTACATTGAGGGCAGGCGGCCACGCGCTGTTAAATCCGCTGCAATTATGCGTGTAGAGGAATCCGAACCCCCGCTCTTCAACTCTCGAGCCAAGGCAGAGAGTACACGGGCACAAACAATGAAGCAGGGTTGTCTGCCCGAAACCCCCCCGTATCACAGCTTTGCACAATTTTGCACAGAAAACCAAGTCTTAGCGGTATTGCGGTATTGCGATATTTGTATATTTAAAAAAAAAACTTACAGCTGCCGTCTTCCCAGGGTCCGTAAAGGGCATGCGAAAGACACAGCGCTTGAAGCACAGAGCTCAGGACTCAGGGCACAGGGCTCAGAGCAATATTGCAGTTACGGCTGTAGACAGAACCTCATGGGCTCATGAAGCCCTATTCCGCTAAGAGCTTTTAGAGTCACAGATTGACAAAGAGGCACGGAACCCCTTGTCTCGGGCATATACGGCATACACGGTTTTTCAGTATGCCAGTATTGAAGTGTTGAGAAGCGGAACACGGTGCCAGATAAGCAATGGTACTCGGCACACGATGGCACACAATGGTTTATCGTGGTTTATCGATGGTTATCAGGCTCTTTGCTCATTGCTTGTGGGTTTTTGAGGTACCAAATAACTTGTGCCTATTGTATGCAGAGTACCCCCATATGTCCACTTTTCATTCCTCATGAAGGTGGGCTTGGAGGCAGACCAGGGAAGTGGAGGAGAATCAAATATGACTATTCACTAATTAAGTTCCCCATTTTCCTTCTTGAAGCACCTAGAAATACCCTACACCACCCGGTAGAATTTCCATCTGCTTTCTGGGTTCATGACATCGCAGAGGACCGCTTCTTAAAATGAAATCCATTTTTAGAAGATTAGCTATCCGTATTTCTACATATATCTTGGTTCCCTTGGTAAATATTATTGAGATTCAATATTCGAGCAGTAAACAAAGAGAAAACAGAAATGACATTATAATATATATCTGGAAGGAATTGGCTCCTGAACTCTTTCCGATACTTCTGCAAATCTGTATTCAATCTCTGACCAGTGGATCTGTGCCAACTTGCTGGAAACAGACCCTGGTGACACCCCTTTTGAAAAAAAGCATCGCTTGACCTAGCTTGTCCCAAAAGTTACAGACCCATTTCTCTTCTACTGTACCCAGTCAAAACCCTGGAACGATTAGTTAGTAAATCACTCTCCCAGTTCCTAGAAACTAATAACATACTGGAAGATGTGCAATTTGGTTTCCATCCTGGCCATGGAAAGGAGACCACCCATGTGACTGTTATGGATGATCTACGAATGCGAGCAGACAGGGGACAGTCAGATATATTGATTCTTCTTGACGTGTCTGCCGCATTCGATACTGTAAACCATGAGGTCCTTCTGTCGAGACTTGAAGAGATTGGGGTTGTGGGCACTGCCCTGAAGTGGTTTCAATTGTATCTATCTAATGGACAACAGGCAGTAGCCCTCCACCCCCACCCCCCTCCCCCTCCTCCCCCTATTGATCCAAGTTTTCCAAAATTTTGCATGGTGTCCCGCAGGGATCTGCGATCAGTCCAATCTTGTTCAACATCTATATGAGCCTTCTACTTGCTGTTATAAGTGCGCATAATATCAATCTTGTGAACTACGTAGATGACACACAACTTATTCTGTCTTTAGAGGGAGATCAATCTGTATCTCTGTATCTCTGGAAGACTTTCATGCTTGATTGCAGGACACAGCACTTTGGCTCAGAGAGAATGCTCTTCAATTCAATGGCGACATGACCGAGGTCCAGCACTGTGCAGCTGGAAGGATTCCCCCTATACTTCCGACTGATTTCTGGCCCATTCCCACTGCTACCACACTGGTCCTTACCGACACGGTACGCAACCTGGGAGTTATGTTCGATAGTAGACCGACTCTTGATATTCATGTGAATAAAACAGCTGGGAGCTGTTTTTCTTTGATCAGAGTACCTCGGAAGATCCTCCCGATGTTTTCAAAACAGGCTAGAATATTGATAGTAAGAAGTACTATCCTGAGTAGGTTGGATTATTATAACGCTCTGTTGCTAGAGTCTCCAAGATACCTGATTGAGAGACTCCAGAGAAAACAGACTGTGGCGGCTAAGTTGGCACTAATGAGACCACGACTCTCCTCTGCCTCTCAGGCACTCTGAGTTGCATTGGCTCCCAGTATCGCAAAGGATATAATTCATATAATTCAAGTCACTTTGTATAGTGTTTAATTAATTCAAAAGATCTTTATTTCGGCATTGTGCCTTAAAAGAAGACAGTGAATAAAGAAAAACATTGTAGTAATAATAACAGTATAAATTCATTATGTAAGAAGCAATTACAGCAGAATTTAACGACACAAAAGGGTTATACAGAATACATAGGTATCAGACGCAGTTAAAAAAATATTAAAACAATAAATAATATCATCTAACATATAAGAACATGTAAAAAGACAATATGCCATGGGCTAAGAGTACAGGATTAAGTGCGTTCATTAAATGACCTGCGCTTAAACCACATAGCGGGCAAAAATTTTGAAGCGGAAAATACAGTCGATCCTGTTGTGTCAGTTTTTAATATTCTGAATGCCTGCATGCATCTTCGAAGGCCCAGGTTTTTGCATAGGGGAACCAGCCAATAGTTCCTGGCCTTAGAGTAACCTGGGCAAAAAAACAGTACATGCAACTCGTTTTAAATGGTAGATTTACAAGCTGGACAGCTGGACGGGGCAGAGATTGACCACTTCCAGGTAAAGGCTCGGAGCGGTAAAACACCGTGCCTCCACTGCACGTATAGTTTTTTTGCCAAAAGAGGGTAGATGTCATCTAAAAATTCCTCATAAAGATAAGAATCTTTAACCAGGAGAAAAGAGGCTGTTATAGAACCAGTATGTGGGTTGCATTGAGAAGTGGTCAGACTATCTACACGAAGAACATTCGTGAGCTGTGTGCATGAAAGTTTGTTACATCCCTGTTCTGGATTGAACCAAAGCTCTGGAAGTTTTAACCTTATGAATTCTTTCTTTATGTGAGCAAGCCAAGGGAATTTCCCCGAGCCGGAAAAAGACAAAATCTCCTTGAGTTCGTCTCTATAATATAGCAGCTCCGGGGTAACCCAGAGTCTGCACCAAAATCTCAAGGGTTTGAGTGCTAGCTTTCCTTGTATTGATCTTATACCCAGGTCGAGCCTTAGGAAAAGGAGTGGTGTACTCGATGGTAGAGCTAATAGCCCTCTTAGGAATTTGTTTTCAGTCGTGGTGATTTCGGAACTCAGTGAGTAGCCCCACAGCTCACCCCCATACATAATAGCACCCCTAGCTTTTGCCTTATAGATCTCAATGGGTGATCTCAGAGGTTTGATTGTAGATTTATTAGATACTTTGAGGATACCGCCCGAGAGTTGGGCCAGTTTTAACTGGGATTTTATTTGCTGGGGGCCCCAGGTAAGATTTTCATTTAGTGTGACCCCAAGATAATCATAGATACTGACCCTTTCCAAGGGCATCGGCCCTAAGCTGGGGTTCGCCCTGGTCATTCGCGGAGGATTGAAAATCATAAATTTAGTTTTTAAAGAGTTGATCTCCAGGCCTCGAATGGTGCAAAATCCTGGAAACCATCCAGTATTCTCTGGATCCCCATAGGGGTTTTGGACATCAAGTGGGTATCATCGGCAAACATAATTGCCGGTACCCTGTTACCGGCCAACTTTGGGGCATCGTCGTGGGGGACTCCAGTAAGATGCTTGATCACTCCGTTGACATAGAGGCAGAACAGGGTCGGTGCAAGGACACAGCCCTGTCTTACCCCCCTGTCAACGGGAAATCTAGATGTAAGTGAGCCATTTTTCCCACACCTGACCTGGGCACTATCTCTGCACCCAGCCAAGTACAGGGAACCATCATGCCGCTCAGAATCGCGTTAAACATAATCTGAAAGTAAGGACCCCAGATTCCCGGCTCCTGCCTGAAGAGAGCCCCTGGAAGTTTGTCCAGGCTGGGGGCTTTTCCAGAGGCAAGTTTGGAGATGGCATTACAAACTTCTTGCACCCTAAACTCTGTCGCCTCAGGGTGGGATAATACGGCGGCCTGAACCGCTGAATCCACTGTGGGATTGATGAGACCCTCGGGAGAATATAAAACCCGATAGTGCCCTTCCCAGGCCTCAGGGGCTATGTTCGGTTCGATTGCTTCTTTCAACTCACCACTACCATTATTTACTATGTTCCAAAATTTACGGAAGTCCTTAACTTCAAGTGCCAATGAAAGACTGGACCATTTTTCATGGTCCCATTCTTCCTTGGCACAGTTGACCATCCTCTTGTAATCTGGCCTCTTAATTTTTATTTTTGTTCTGTCATTTATTTTTTTTTAATTTATTTTTTATGTTTAAAGACCTTTATTGTACAGAATGTGGTTTACACAGCACATAGCCTACAACCCCTAGGGGCCGGCCGCGTATAGCGCGAATCACATGAAATATTGGCAGGATAACACAGCCGTGTGGCCGACAACCCTGGGGTCCGGCGGCGTGATGGAACAGAAGGGAAAGAGAAAAACATTGTACACATCATACATTGCATATCACGATGAAGAAGCAGGTCTGTGGTTTTTATTGTTTTTGTAGTGTGATAATGGTTCTCTGCTACCGGAAACAAGCTATCAGTATGCGTGCTCATATGTAATTATAGTGAAGAACCATGACAGTAATTGACAGCGATAACAGGAGTATAAAAAAGGCTAGAATTCAGTTACATGCGATGCCGCTCTAACGTGAATAGATAGGTGGTGGTATAGCGCATCAAGTCAAAGGAGTAGTTTCGTTTAGCGGCGGTGTCAGGAAGAAGCCGCCATAGCCTTAGTTGGTGTGCCTGGTGTCTCTATGTGTGCGTCGTCCTCCCATATCGGTGGTGTTGGTGTGGAGGTCGGGAGAACTGTCTGTCCGCCTCCGGGTGTCATGTTTCCCGGTCATATCTCCCAGGTCATGTGTATGGGAGTTTGTGGCATGTGGTTGCAGAGTGTGTATTAAGTGCCAATAGGAACATGATTACCAATATCACATGCGCAACATATACAGTGTCTCGCCAACAGAGAGAGAGAGGTCCCGGTCGTAAAACATGACCAGCGTTTAAACAAAAACGTGAACTACATCAGGGGGAGATAGGAGGAGGAGGACAACGGAAAGGTGAAGGCATTCGTCTGTTATTTTTGTTCTGTCATTATCCTTAATGGCCAACAAAAGCTCTTGTTTCGCCCGCCTGCAGGCTGGCGTGTACCAGGAGCTGTGTGAAGCCCTTTTGGTCCTCCCAGTTACCCGTGGATTCAGTAGCTCAGCCAAAGTTAGAGAGAGCCTATTATTAAGTTCCTCTAGTTGAAATATATATTCTTGTGATAGAGGTTGGCCAGTTAGTATTGCAAGCTCATTGAACATGGGAAGAATTGAATTGTAGAGATTCCCTAATAATTCCGTATGTTCGACTAATTTATGCCAGCTAACTCTACGTCTGTCATTAGAGACGGTGAGATTACCGTCATTCCCTTTGGAGGATGCAACAACGCTTCCACAGCTGTAGGGTAGACCCAATTTTAAAATAAGAGCATTATGGTCACTGTCTGCTCTTATAACAACATTAAAATCAATGACCAAAGGCCACAGCCTTGTTTCCACCAGTATATAATCAAGAAGAGACACCTGTCCCGGTTTGTTATAGGTATATTTAGCTGGGGTGTCAGAAGGAGTACAACTGTTACAAGCCCGTAAGGAGTAGTTTTAAAGTGAGTGACAAAATTTGATTAGTTAACGGGGTCCAAGCCTTTGGAGAGGGAGCCTGGATTGCAGGTATGGACCAGTGCTCATCCTCTGCAATAAGTGCATCATCCTTTAGGCCTTTAAGGGGTTCATAGTGACAGTTCAGATCACCGCCCACCAACAATCGGGTACCGGTCGGAATCGTTGGAATAAAGAGGAAAAGGTCCTCAATGGTACTGGACTCACTAGTTGGGCTTACGGGGCGAGAATATACATTAATCAGTGCAATTTTTGATGTGTCTGGCCAAGTAAGGACCACACACTGAATGTCTATAGAGTTAGTATTCTAAACCTTAATTGTACATCCAAGGTGAGTACCCACCCAAATGGTGAGGCCCCCGGACGGGCGGCCCCTCCCGCCCCATACAGCCGGGACCGAAAATGTAACAAAGCCTATCCGGTGTAACTCAGTGCGTGCCCATGTCTCCTGAAAGAGACAGATGTCGCTTTCGTCCACGAAAGAGCCCCAGTCAGGGCAGGTCAATTTGCTGGGGAGCCCAGCCAGATTCCATGATAATATTTTAAGTGAATTTGGCCCGTTTTCCCTTAGTGAGATCATGCTTCCCATGTTAGTCCCCTCCTCCCACTGGGGGCGGGGATGTGTTGATGGCCTCAACTGCAGAAACACAGGGCTTGTTGCAGCTACCAGTGGAGCTCCTGTTATTAAGCAATAGTGTTGGTGTAGGCTCCCCGCTTCCGCCCACCATCCTTGGCATACTAGTGCTATCTATTTTCCTTTTATCTGGGAGACAAGCCAGTGTCGTATCAGCCATAGCAATGTCAAGCGCTGCCCCCCTTGAGGTCCCCTGATTGGGCCACCGTCAGTCCACCTGGTCTAAGCTGCTAAACCTATTTTGTAGGCTTATGGCGGTGGGCCTGGAAAGTCTCTGTGCCACCCCGGACCACCGCCTCCCTTCACCTGATTCCAGGGTTGCTCAGAGCCTTGGCTAATGCCAGTTTGCCCCAGGGGATAAAAGTATGACAAAGGGAGCGTCTGTATAGCTGTATTCGTACAAGCCTGACCCCAATGGCAAATGTGAGACACCGTCCGTGTGTCTCTGAAGTTAATTAGCACGCAATCCCCGTTTAGATCCTTTGCCCTATTGCCCAGCCAAGAAACCCTTCGAACAAGTAGTATTTCACTGGTTACGGTTGGTGGCAAGGGCCTGTGTTTATTGAGCCAGTCTGTAACCTTGTTCTTAAGAGAGGTATACGACTCCTCTTTCTCATTGGTCAATGTAGGAACCCCTGCTAAGACCACCACTTGGGGCTGGAGTCTGGTGGAAGATTGATTTGAAGGGGCTTTAAGTTACCTGGACATTGTAACTGTAAAATTGCGTTAGGGACCTTACTTAGTGCGGGTTTTGGCCGTGAGTTTAGGTCCTGGCTAGCATTGGGAGCAGCAACTACACACCCCATTGTCCCTGCACCCATTGACCTGCCCTCCTGGCCTAACAATTCAGAGCCGGAATCTCGTGGAACAAGCCCAGCCAGACCCTCTCCAACCAAACCAGTTGGAATCACAGGTAGACATTTATCACCAGCTCTCTTTTGAGTTCCTACCGCCCCCTGGGATTGATTAGAAGCATTAGATAAAGACAATACATTTGCTTCAATTGCAGCTATTCTCGCAATAAGAGGGGACAAAAGATCAGAGAACACCACCCCCACTTTAATCCAAAAATCATTGTTCATGGTGGGGACTTGAGCATTTTGTGGATCACCAATCGTGAGTTCCACATCAGTGGGCGCTTCTTCTTCGACTTTACGTGGGCCCAGGGTTTGAGATTCAGGTTCCTCCAGCCTTCTTCTTCTTGATTTGACGGAGGACTTTTTCATACAGTTACCCGTGTCCCGTTTCTTTTAACTGCTCTTTTGGGCTTAGGTGAAAGATCTTTCCTCCTTAACGGGTGAGCAGTCATTGACCTTGTTTTCGGGTGTGATGACTCAACTGGTGGCCTTGGGTCTATTACGAGGGGTGTCTGAGTACTTTCCAGAGAGTTTGTCACCCTGAGGGGGGAAGAAATGGTGCAAGCCGGCCTCTGTGTGGAAAAGTTAACAGGTAAGAAGGCAGCCCCCGGCTGGGGAGAGTGGACAAGCGTGCCCATCGATAGCCGCCGTTCTGCAAATGCTATTTCTTGCTCAAGGACGTTCGATGCTTTGGTAAAAAAATAGTCCAATGTTCCCATCATGCCCTCGCTTTTCAAATTCGTCTTGTCCTTAGTGACACCCATCGCCATCTCTGATAATTGATAAACAGTTGAAACCCCCTGTTGGTAAGATCAGATACTGGACTTACCGTCCAACTTATTACTTCCGATTTTCAGGCCATGTGTTAGAGAGTGGGCCCGGCCCGGTCTTCTCCGGTCTCGAACGGGCCCGCCCTTGGCCCGGGCTTCGCCCGGCGCACGTCCCGCCCAGCGGGGCCAGCTCACAGTTATTAGAGCTGTGTGATGTCAGGGGGAGAAGCTCGGTGATGGCAGCGGAGACTCCTGGTCCTCGGAGTCCCGCTGGTTCCCTTTCTCCCCTCCGGTATGGCAGGCTGGTCTGTGGCGCAAAATCCGCTGCGAGCGGCTCCCGCGAAGCGGGGGCCGCGAGCGGTATTAAGGCAGTGGCTGGTGGAGGAGCGCGGTGATGTCAGCAGCAGCGGAGACTCCTGGTACTCGGAATCCCGCTGGTTCCCTTTCTCCCCTCCGGTATGGCAGGCTGGTCTGTGGCGCAAAATCCGCTGCGAGCGGCTCCCGCAAAGCGGCGGCCGCGAGCGGTATTAAGGCAGTGGCTGGTGGAGGAGCGCGGTGATGTCAGCAGCAGCGGAGACTCCTGGTACTCGGAATCCCGCTGGTTCCCTTTCTCCCCTCCGGTATGGCAGGCTGGTCTGTGGCGCAAAATCCGCTGCGAGCGGCTCCCGCAAAGCGGCGGCCGCGAGCGGTATTAAGGCAGTGGCTGGGAGAGGAGCGCGGTGATGTCAGCGGCAGCGGAGACTCCTGGTCCTCGGAGTCCCGCTGGTTCCCTTTCTCCCCTCTGGTATGGCAGGCTGGTCTGTGGCGCAAAATCCGCTGCGAGAAATCTTCGCTCCTCCTCGGCTAAACTGGCGTAGGTGCCCAGAGTCAGAAGAACTAAATCAGGAGGAAGGGCCTGCCGTACCGCAGCCTCACGACTCTGGAACAAACTTCCATCTGAGATCAGGCAGGTGGATGATCTCTTCCAGTTTAGGAAAAGGATAAAGACATGGCTCTATCCTCGAGTATGTCCTCTGCCACTTTCCTAATCTTTTTCTTCTGGTAACTGCGCTCTACCGGCATCTGCGCTAAACTGGACACATGTATCATAGCCCAGGTTACCCATAGGGTGATAGCACGCTTTACAAGTGTTGATAATTATAAAAATAATAATTCAGCCACCTAGGGTGAGCAAGGCAAACTAATCAATCAACCATAGTGTGCCCGTAGAGATTGGCCAAGCCAGAAATGCATCAACACATAATTTAGAAAACGACCAGAAATTGTTACCAAACTTAATACGGTTCCAGAAAGTCACACCCTAAAGATTAAAACGTGTATTGTCTCGAGAAGGGTCCATTTTAACATTATTTCCTGTTTCTGCACATTAATCGGTTTGAAATCATCACGCCTCATGTAATCCAATTTGCTTTGTATTTTCCACAATCTTTCTATGCGGTAATGTAATTAAATAAGATTAAGGGTTTGGGCAAATTTATATATAGAGATTTTGTTAAGTGCAATCTTTCTAAAACATAATCCCATCATGCGGAAAGTTTCATACTGTCCATGAATTTCTAAGCTAAGCCGGGTTGTGACCATTTGTAATATCCCACATGTTTTCCATTTTCACCAAGGCACCCACTTTAAACTCTTTTTTTGCCTATAAACAGTTTTTGTGTTAATTGTTACTGTGTGCATCAATGTTGTATATTTGCTCTAAGACTGTAAATTATAGTAAAGATTAGGTTGTTATACAAAACAGTCTGCATTTATGTAGAAGATGACTCTCCTCTTCAGATAACAGCTTCTAATTTGAAGATGGTGTACAAGTGGAGTGCAAAAAGTTTGATAGCAGGCTGAGAAAAGAAATTATATTTTAGAAGGGTCACCGGGCAGACAGAATGATCTCGGCTTTTTGGCAAGAGACAGTTTTCATAATTGAACAATGTTAGTGTGGTATCGTAGACAGTGTGATCTTTGTACTGGGTTTGACAAAATGCTACCACACAAAGTCAATCCAGACATGTCAAAGAGTCTTTTCCCAGTGCTTTTGACAATAGGATCTCACAGATAAGGACATCATAGTTTTTTTATTCATTGTAAGAAATATCTTGCAACTAGAAGTATATTCAGTTTCAATTTCACTTGTTTGCATCTTTTGACAATAAAGATAAAGTTAAGCAGCTATTTTGCTCAAAGTTATTGGGTTAACCTGGGCGTTCAGTGGTTCGCTTTAGAGATAGAGAGGAAAAACAAACATGTTTAAGTTGAGGGGAACCAACTCTACCTTTGCTGAACGAAATTCTGATTTTCATCATAACAGTGCTGGATTTCGGCTTAAGGAATCAACTGAACACTGCAAGAAATGAGTGCATTAGTTGATGAGGGTAATAACCACAACCCTTGTCAAGGTGAATCCTTAAAGTCACTAAATTAAACTGAGCTCAACTCCCTGCTAGCTATGGCACAGAACAGACAGGCTTGACTTAGAGGCAAGGTGTAAAGTATTTATGAAGTATGAAAACAGTAATACAGGCAAAACACAACCCCAAAAAAATCCCAAACAAAAATTAAACAATAGAGTAAATTGTGATAGAGAAATTGACACCAAAGTATCTAAATTCCAATAAGTGAACCAGGGTTATGAACTTTAAAAGATTAAATGTTAAAATAGCATAAAAAACACAGTCATCTGGTTACGCTTTACCCATCCGTAAGTTAAGGTTGATCGCAATGGAGCGGGGTATGATACAGAAACCAGGTTCAACCCGGTGAGAAGTTTTACTTTCAGACATAGTCTCTGAAATGGAAGTCGAAAGTCCTCAGTGGGACAAGGCAACAGGCTGTGGCCAAAGAGGGCTCCATGTCGTTAGATAGCCACTGGACAAGGTCTCAGTTGAGCCGTTGGCTTTCGGCGGGAAAGCTCAGAGTGGAAGAAATGTGAATTTCACACCCAGAGAAGGTCCCTTGCTGGCCAGATACTTTTGGCATCTTTGCCCAGTTAAGATTTCTACCTTCAAACGTAGAGCCTGATTTAGATCTTGGCGGATGTGATACTCCATCACAAGTATGATGGATATTCTTTCTGCTGTATTACAAGTGCAATAGGATATAATGCAAATGTAATACGGCGGATGGGATATCCGTCATGTTTTTGACAGAGCATCTCATCCCCCAAGATCTAAATCAGGCCCATGGTCACCTTTTTATAGCTCTGATTGTTCCACTTTTTTGTCCTGGGTAGAAAGGGAGAGCAAGTCTAATCTTCTAGGGTACTCTCAGGTCACACACAGCAGGCCCAGTCCTGTTCTGTTCTTTCACAGGTCTAGAAGGTGTTCTGAGGAGGGTACTGGGGATGCCACATTTATGCCTAGCAACAGCCTCTGGGTGTGGAGAATACCTGGCCACTCCCTAATCAATGGGATAAAAGTTCCCAGGGGTGACTCTACCCACTTATGCAGCTTTCCTGTGTGCCTTACTGCAGACAATCCCAAAGTGTCCCTTTCCTTGTAAAACCAAAATAGCAGGAATTTCCTTCCCCTTTGCAAAGCCCATGTGCCCACCCTAGAGGTGCGGTTCAAGGGAATGAGCAATCCCTTCTCTGTGGTCACTCTAAAGCAGTTCTGAGGGCAGCTACCCTCCACACCGTGATTAATGCTTTCATAACTAGAGGAACAAAGAAGGACCCTGCCCAGGTGCCAGCTAACATTTGCCTGTGACAGGATAGGCCTCTTTGAAGTTATTCAAGTTTCTGGGCACAGCCCAGATGATCATCCTGCCAGAGGAACAAGCACACCTTCAAACACCTAAGGCCTCTGTCCTGCTCAGTTTGTGAACCTCATCAACATGGCTATTCAGCTGCCAGGTGACAGGTGGAGCTGATGTAAATGAGCCTTCCAGAGACTTCAGGAAAGGAGAAAGTAATTTTCTAAAAGTACATTTTTCAAAATATTTATTAAAAATCCTACTTTGACAGTGTATCAGGCTTGTCATAAATATTCCAAAAGATCCACAAATTAAATTCGTAGTGGCTTCTTATGGAACAGCCAACCCTAAAACCGTGAAAATAGTTTTTGGGGCCTTTTCACTATATGAAAGTGTTCAACATTGAACGTTTACATGGCCTACTTTTAAATTCCATCCACCCCTCCTATGGGCAGTAAGACTTACTAAATTAATATTTAAAAGGAAGGTTTAGTTCTATTGACAGGGGTTATTTTGACAGACTGAAGCTGCAGTTTTAAAACTACGGAGGCTACAAAGGGTAGGCTTGCTGTCATGTTCGCAGTGCCGCTGCAGTAGGTGGCACAATGGGTGCTGCATCCCACTGGTGACATTTAACTTGGAGGCTCTGGGTACATTTTTACCATACACTAGGGACTAAATATGCCAATTAGGAGTATGCCAATTTCATCATGTTCAAAGGGGGAGAACAGGTCCTTTACCACTGCTCATCGAAAACAGTCAAGGCAAAAATCTGAGGGTACACCAGGTAAAAGATGGTAATTTCCAACAAGAATCTTCAGCAATCTTTTTGAGTGGTCCTATCTTGATGTATGTCATGACAAATGTCATGCTCACTCCTCAGTACACATGAATGAACAGTCAGTGCTCAGCTAAATGAAGGTGGTATTGGGTTTAATTTGAATCAAAATCTCACAAATGGTAGTGCACTGAAAGGTTAGTCTGCGTTTTGTTCAACACATGTGAACTCCCTCAGGGCATTTAACATTCTATGTCAATTTGGTATTGGTCCTTTGCATACATGCAATCCTCACATTTCTAACCATTCTCAATTCCTTAATCGGTTTTGGCTATTAAGCCCCATGGTTGACACCTCGCTGCATGTCTTCGACCATGAAACTGCCTTAACGTACGGTCTTGTGTCTCGGAAAAAAAAATCCAATCTCATTTTTTCTGATAGATTTGTTTGTTAAAAAAATAGCAAATTATAGGCATTGGCAATTACACCTCATGACATTTCCCCAAAGCCATATCAATACGTTAAAAGTGAGACAGTTGCCCATCGGTCAGGAAAATACTGTGCATAGTACTTTGCATTCCCAACTTATACCTGCGAGAAAATAGGCACAATGGCTTAAGAGCCTCTTTAAAACTCTCCCCCCCCCTTCCCATCCCACCCATTAACCCATTAAACCAAACCATTGTAGAAAAAGAGAAAGATGAGTGGGGTGTAAACTGGATGGCGAGTCAGAATTGAAGATATAGAGTGTTGTGAGAAGGTGTCATTATGAATACAATCTATTGGTGGTGTCATTTTGGATGCCGGAGATGCTATTTAAAACTGGAAGAGGTACAGAGTCCTAGTAGTAGGAGGACACACCATCAGTGGAAGGCCCGGGGAAAGATACGGCACCAATGGACCCCACCTGTATTCGTAGTTCTTGTAATCATCTTTAAAGATATCTGCCATTCTCTCCATTTTGAGCGCTCTCTAGAGGTGGGTGTGCCATTGGGTCAATGCAGGTGTGTCCTTTTTCTTCCATGCTGCTGCAATTGCAGTTGTATCCGCCCCAAGACAGGCCCACATCATCGCCTGATCCCCCTTTGTCTGGTACTTTAAGCAGGAATCTCTGAGTCCCAATAGTGCAAATTCTAGTGTGACTGGATATGTCTTTGATTTGTGCTAGAATCTCCTCCCAAAAGAGACGAATTGTGGGGCAATCCCAACTAATGTGACAACTTGACAGAAGGGGAAAGTCAGGAGGTGGTATAGGAATTGCTTTTAAAAACCATCTTAAAGTACAATGGCTCTCTTCCATTAGCAATGATCTAATGGAACTAGGCGTCTTTAAAGTGTCAGTGTCCCCAATAATTTCTTGGGAAGGGGCCTTGCTCTATCGACCACCTGGTCCCAAATCCAAATCTAATTTCTCCACGGCCCTGACAGAACTGTGATATTGGAGTTAAACACATACGGGTGGCCATACCCTGGATCTCATTTTTACCAGCTCAGAACAACTGAGAGTATCACAGCCACTTCCCCTTATTTGGTCAGACCACTACATGATTAAATTTTTCCTTTTGCTTCAATCAAGACCAAAATATAGGACTAATCCTACATATACAAACGGGCAAAACAAAACGCCATGGCACAACTTAACTCTGGAGAATTTTAACGAAACATTTACCCAATTCTCCCCCAATATTGAGCTAAATGACCGAGATCCCTCAGCTATGTTATCTAGCTTTAATTCAGCCTTAAAAAAAACATTTGATATAGTGGTTCCATTAAAAAGTGTCAATCCCTCATTGAGGCGACTTTCGGCTCCCTGGTATTCGGGTGAATTGAAAACCCTAAAATCCACGTGCAAAGCACACGAAAGAAGATGGAGAAAGAAAAAATTACTCGAGGATAGGAAAGTCTATAAAGCATCCCTATCCCACTATCATCAATCAATAAAAACCGCCCGATGCTCATATCTACATAATCAAATCGAACAATCTAGAAATTCCACTAAAGCTTTATTTGACATTGTCAAAGACTTTTCCTCTCTCTTAGCATGCAAACAAACTCCGCCTGAATCCCAAATATTATGTGACTCTATAGCACACTTTTTTACGCCAAAATTGCCTAAATCTATGTTAACTTTCCTGCCACCAACACCAATAACCCCTGTTCAAACATTAATTTGGAAAACTCCTCCATTTCTATTGTAGGTGCTCTCAACCAGTTCAAGCCCATTGAACTTGCTGATACAAATAATCTATTGCTAACAGCAAAATCCGGCTCACCAATGGACCTATGTCCACCTAGTGTTATGGCTCTTCTGTCTCCAACTTGCGCTCCCATTATCCAAAACATCCTCAATGCCTCTATTTCTACCGGCCTTATTCCGAGCGCCTGGAAAGAGGCCTCTGTTCGGCCCATCCTAAAAAAGCCATCAGCAGATCCCCAGGGGTTAAGTAATTCCAGGCCAATATCCCTGTTACCCCTACTGGGGAAACTGCTGGAATCCACAATAAATACACAACTCAGTCAGTATTTGGAAGCCAATGACATACTAGATCCCTCCCAGTCGGGCTTCCGCACCGGCTTCAGCACAGAAACAGCCATTTTGGCTGTTACTGACTCGCTGAGACGCACCCTCGATGCCGGAGGATCCTCGATCCTGATCCTCTTAGATCTCTCCGCAGCTTTTGACTCGATATCTCATCAGCGGCTAGCGGAGAGACTGATTGAGTGTTGCATCGGGGCATAGCCTTACAGTGGCTGAGGAATTTCTTAATGGACAGATGGGAAACCACTTCACTTGGACCATTTGTCTCAAAAAATAAATTCCTGTTGGACAAAGGGGTGCCCCAGGGCTCTTGCCTTAGCCCCATCCTCTTTAATATATACTTGGCCCCCCTGGCCAAGATAGTCCAATCTTTCGGCTTCGAGATAGTCTCGTACGCCGATGATACGCAGCTACTATTTTCTATTGGCAAAAATATTACTGACGAGAAACTACGCTTTTTGGGCGGTATGTTAGCAATCGCGAGCGGAAGGAAGGAGCGGTGTCTGCAGCTTAACCTGGGAAAAACGGAGCTTATGCTCTTAGGTAAGGACGCCCACTTCTGGACTCCTGACTGGTGGCCTCCCCAATTGGGTAAAGCCCCAACGCCATCCTCCTCAGTGAAAAGCCTAGAATCCAGCTGGATGTTATGCTTAACATGAAAGACAATGTAAAAAATATCGCAGGGTCCTGCTACTATAACCTGCGTCTACTACGTAGAATTATTCCCTATCTACCATTAGAACACCGTAGAACTGTAGTGCAGGCAATGGTGGTGAGCAGGTTAGATTACGGAAACGACCTGTTGGCTGAAGTAGGCGTTACCACTCTGGCAAAATTGCAGGTAATACAGAACACCGCAGCCAGAATGGTTCTATATTGTCCTCCTGGATCCCCATCCCTCCCCTTGCTCAGACAACTGCACTGGCTTCCGGTGCAAAAAAGAACTTTGTTTAAGATATGCTGTCTCTCCTTTAAAGCACTTAAAGGGGAGGGACCATCCTACCTCCAAAATAAACTTTCCAAACAATCACATGAATGCAATTTAAGATCTAATGCTTTAGCTCTCTTGAAGATCCCACGTATTCGATTAACCCGCACAGGTGGCAAAGCTTTCTCGTACATAGCCCCCAAATACTGGAATTCGCTACCGGTGGCCCTGCGAAAATCCAGCACCTATATGTCTTTCAGGAAACAATTAAAAACATTCTTGTTCTAAGCTCGCCTCTTCATAATATAGCTTTTTCTTTGTCTCCTCATTCTGGATTCCCATTTGTAAAGCGCTGAAATGCCCCCGGGTGAGTCATGCGCTATATAAGAATCCATAACATAACATAACAAAGTCCCCTAATAGGCCACGTCTTTCCAGCATAGATCAGAGGCCTCTTGGAAGATTGATTTTATTCTCGTGGGATAGAGATACTAATCATAGAGTCTTGTAGTGCGCTTCCTGCAAACCCATAAAGTCTTCTTACTGGTAATATCCCTCCAGAGATATCTCCACTGTTCCTCCATAATCTCCCTCCCAGAAGCCTATTTGTGTCGTGGCCACAGGGAGTGCCACGTAGGGAGCAATAGCGCATATAGAAAGGAGATCACCAATTTAGAGGATTCCACCCTCTGCACAAAGGTTTCTATGGGCGTAAGTTCACTTGTGGCTGCTTCTCTAACCAAGGGATGTATCGCCCAATGTTTAAGCTGGGGGTAGTGAAAACACTCAGAGGAACGATGTGAAAGGTGCATTGGGAATGCTCGAAAGTCAGCAAGTCATAATTATGGAATAGATCGTACAGTGTCAAACAGCCACCCTCCCACCAAGAGTCAAATGGTCCCCGCCTGATCACCAGGGGAACTTTGGGTTAAAGTGGAACGGAGTGTAGGAGGAGGGAAATGTCATCTACTCTGTTGCCCCTATGACTCCATCCAATAGCTTGAGAGTGGTCCGAGTGGGGGTCCCCAGATATGCGTTCTGGGGTCTGTCCTTTCTTGGCTTCCAAAGCATGTCCCAAATCGTCCTGCCTATCGCCCTATCCAAGTGCAGCCAATGTTTGTCCGATTCCCTCAGGGACCACTTGGTAATCACCTGCAATTGTGCTGCCTTATAGTAAAGTAGAGAAAGTCAAGCAGGGCCACCCCTCCCTCTTCAGTCGTCTTATGAGGGTGAAGGGTAAATGCTCCCTCCCATTCTGCCAGATATAACGAGTAATTAAAGTTCATAGTTTGGGGAGGAAGTCTCACTCTAGGTCTATGGGGAGTGCCGGGAACAGGTAAGGTACTTTCGGGAGAACCATCATTTTAACCACATGATTGCGGCCCAGCCACAAGATATATAAGGGCTTTCATCGTTTAAGGTCTTGTTGCAACTGGAGTAGTAAGCAGGATAATTTGCCCTATATAACCCCTTGAGGTTGGCTGTGATCTTGATGCGTAGATGTGTAAGACTGTGTTTAGCCCACTGGAAGGGGGAAGCCTTGACCAGTGAGGTCATCTCCCCCTCTGGGAGAGTAAGATTTAACATGAAGGACTTGGACAGATTGACTCGGAAGCCTGCCACCCTCTCAAATATTCAAAGTTCTTCCTTGAGGGTGAGAAGAGAAGACTGGGGTGATGTAAGTGTCAGCAAAACGTCATTTGCAAACAGAGATGTCTTTTGTTCATTGGAACCAAACCAGATCCCCTGTATCTCCTGTTTTGCTTGGATTCGGGCTGCCAGAGGTTCAATGCAGAGAGCTAGCAGTAACTGAGACAGTGGGCACCCCTGTCTCGTCCCCCTCCCCAAGGGGATTTCAGATTAGCTGACTCCGTTAACCATCACCCTGGGTTGTCGTTGGGTGTAGTGTCCTCTAATCATTGTAATAAAGGCTTCGCAGAACCCGAAGCACCGTAGTGTATGAAAAAGAAAGGGCCAATCCATCTTAGCGAATATTTTTTCCACATCGAACTCCAACAATATTGCTGGGATTCGGTGTCTCAACACCTTTTTGATCAAATGAAGTACCTGTCGAACATTATCATGGGTTTGTCTGCCTTTTATGAAGCCTGATTAGTGTGGGTGGATGAGTTCCAGCATCATGTCTTCTAATATAGTTGCCAGAATCCTAGAATACAGTTTGGCATCCAGGTTTAGCAATGCTATCTGCTGATCAGAAGAACAGGGTTGCAAGTTTTTCCCTGCTTTTGGTATCACCGTGATCAGGACTTCATACATTGACAGGGTAACAGCTGTGCCGGCGGCTATAGAGTTAATACGGTGGGTAAGGTGCAGTGTAATCTCTGGCGCAAATCTCTATATATAAAAACGAATGTATGTCTGTTTGTCCTTTATGCATTACTACACCATTCATCCGATCGCCATGAAACTTTGGGAAGTGTTTGAGTACATTCCCGCGAAGGTTTCTGGTATATGCATTACTACGCCATTCATCCGATCGCCATGAAACTTTGGGAAGTTGTTGAGTACTTTGGGGTGTTTTTGAGTACACTCCCGAGAAGGTTTTTGGCATAAAATCTTTTAAATATCGCCCCCCCAGGGCCCTCATAATCTTTCGAATACTGATGTACACACCAGACGGAAAAACAAAAAATCGTGTATCCACAAGCACTCCAATAAATAAATAAATAGAATTAAAATGACACTTTGAAATGTTTTCCATATTAAAATGAATAAGTTTCAATAAAAATGACACAATGTAAATTGAATGTTATCATGACGAGTTTCCTTGAATTTCCTTTCTTCGGAGATCGCAGCATCGCGCGACGGGTAAGCTAGTGTTCTATAAAAATGAGCTGTCAAGCCGTCGAGCCCTGGAGATTTATGAGGTTTCACCGTTGTAATTGCTAGCCCCACTTCTGCATCAGTAATAGGTGCTCCCAGGAGAGCATTCTGGGTAGGTGTGACTTGTGGTAGATCAATCCAGTCAAAGTAGGCTATCGGGCTGTGCTATCTGCGGTGTTGGCTCGGTATAGCTCACCGTAAAACGCTCCAAATAACCTGGCTGTACCCATGTCCGAGGTTTTGATATTTCCCCCGCTTCATAGATCCCCCCTATGTATTCCTTTTCTCTTCTCCCTCAGCTGCCTCATGAGATGTGCCCCAACTGTATTCATGTGTTCGCGAAGCAGACATGAGAATAGGAGTTCTGCTCCGTTGATATAGATTGCATTAATTTTCCCTTTTAGTGCAGTCAGTTTAAGTTGAAGGATGTGTAAGGATGTTAATTTATTTGCTCGTACACTTCTCTGAGCTCTGGCTCAAGGGCTGTCCGCTCCTTTGCCCTTTACTTGGTTAAGGTGAAATTTGCGTTCCAGGCATTTACCCCTGAATACCGCCTTGAAGTAATCCAAGTTATTCGAGGGAGTGGTGTCCTGTGGCAGATTCAATAGGAAATATTATTTGATTGCTGTTCATAAGCCTTCACGTAATAGCAGATCACAAGTTAGGTAGGTGGGGAAGAACCACCTTGAAGATCCGGGTGCGTGGATCCTCCAGGTAAGACAGACTGATACCGGGGCATGATCTGAGATTGTGATCGGGTGGATCTTTACTGCTTTGAAGGCACTCAAGAGGCCTTGACTGTGAAATACGTAGTGTAGGCGGTTGTATGTCTGGTGTACATGGGAAAAGAAGGAGAAGTCCTTTGTGGTGGGGTAAAGAGTTCTCCAGGCATCTCTGAGCTCCATTTTCTGAATGGTCTGTTTAGCACCTTTTCGGAAACTTCTAGTGGGGGCGCGATAAGAGTGGGTATTATCAAGGGTGGAGTGTGATGTAAGATTAATGTCTCCCATGAGTACCACCGGACCCTCTGCAAACCCTCCCACCATTTTTAACAAAGTGGTGACAAAAACAAGTTGGCCAGTGTTTGGAGCATATGCTGATACAAATGTGCATATTTTCCCCTTAATCTGCCCTTTACCATAACCACTCTTCCCTCTTTATCTGTCTTGTCTCCCCCTGGGTGAAATTCCGTGGCGGCATAGAACAGCAGCGCAACCCCTTTCTCTTTTGTTTCCGAAGAGGCTTTATAAACCAGAGGGTAACTTCTGTGCTTCAACCTGTGGTCATCTAATCTTTTAAGATGTGTCTCTAGCAGCATCACAACATCAAACTGGTGATCTGTCAAGTATTTCCAGACCTTCTGGTGCTTAAGTTCAGCCCTTTCACATTCCAGGAGACTACAGTAACCATTTTAACCTATTAAGGGATTTCAGGGGGCGTCTTGGTCAGAGCCCCGCTGCAAAGGCTAAATGATAGCAGCAGTATGTTGAAGCACTGCTCCTTGCATCCACAGTATGTGAGGCCGAACAGTGCCACTGACCCCCATGGACCTCACATGGTCCAGTATGTCTCCACTGGCCCGAGATCAGGTGTAATCCATCCCTCTCAGGTGTCCCGCGGCAAGGTGCTCTTTTCCAAGTCTTCACTCTGTAACAGGGCCAGTTGTAGTTGGGCACAGAGGTCCTGCATCTTGCCATGAGCTTCTATTGTGCATTTGTCGAGCCCTTGAGATTGGGGCTCTACCTCAAGTAACCTGGTGCCAATGGAGTCCACATCCTGTTGGATGGAGGCCATGCAGTTGGTGAGGTCTGCTTTAAACTGATCCATGGAGACGGTCATGTCCATCCTGAGTTTCATGCGTAGTTCAGTTTTGAACTCTCTCAAAGAAGCCAGTAGGTCTCTCTTAGTAAGCTCCAGATCTTTCCTCATTTCCCTGGGTATCCTTCTTCTCTGCAGGGCCAAAGTAACTGGACACTCTATTTATAGAGTTCTTTTTCGGTGGTATAACAGCAGCTAGACGCTCCACAGCATGCGACAGGCCGTACTTGCCGCCTTTTCCCTTGGCTCTGAGTACGCGAGCTGGGCGCCTTCCCGACTCCCCTAGGGAGGTGCCGTTCCCAATGTGCATTAAGGATTTCTATCACCGGCCCCAGTTAAACCCTCCCCGTGATAAGGTCAGGCAGGGTGAAGCTTTAACTTTGGCGCTACCGCGCTGAGTTCGTCCCGCTGTCTCCCTGATTACAGGCCTCGAGATGCTCCGTTGTGTCAACATAGGTGTTCATTCGGGGAGCCCTACTGCAGGCCCCCCTTCTGCACACTGCCGCTGCCTCACGGGACTGCCATTTTGGAGTCAGGCAAGGCTGTCTCCTACTTCATGTGGCGAAGAGTTCGGCCATGGGCTCCCACCGCGTAAGTCCGAGGGTGCTTGTGGTCAAGCCGATGCCTCCCACTCACCATTTCACGTTTCTCGTGGCATCGGGACTCCATTTCCTCTTAACTGTGGTTGAAAGTGCTCCTGCTCGTGGGTGCCACCAGCGGGTGACTGCAGGATTGGGTAATTTGCTTCCTCCTGGGATGCTCAGTTCCTCTGCTGGCTTCGTTATAGCACTGGTATTGCTGGGACGGCTGGGATGGCCCCGCGGGCTATCTCCCTGCCGAGTTTGTGTTTGAGTCCTGTGCCGCATCTTAGTTGGTGTCGAACTTTCCTTCCAGCGCCTTCTGTCCACCGTATACCTCCACAAGTGGGGGCAGAAATCTCCTTCTGGCCTCGCCCTAGGCCGATTGGCCACTGATGCTGTGTGCTGCTGTGTAACTGTGCTTCATAATGCGCTTAGAAAAGCATCATGGCAGCAGAGCCGGTGTGGATCACGTCCACCCGGCTATCTTGCTTGGCCACGCCTCCTCCATCCTGTCTCATTTTAATCATCAAAGAAAATAAAGACGTTTTGGAACACATGGAATTTGGAACTAGACTTTTGTGAGATTTGATTCAAATTGATCTTGCTGTCGCACCTTTGGAGCAACAGGTGGGTTGGTGTGGTGCACGTAATAGTATCATATTGATTATTAATAACTTGGGACAAATGGGAACATGCGGTGTCTTGAGATGCTCGCTGCTCTGATCTGTTGATTGATGGTATAGGGTCGAGTTATGGTTCAATACAACACAGTTATCAAAGTGGAATTAAAGATGAGAATTTCCAGCCAGGGTTTAACATTTTTCTAAAGAGACAACACTATAATACAATCTCATTATTAAATAAATGTACCATAAAGCGATGATCAAATAGTAAATGCATACACTGACTAATAAAAACAATAATGACAAATAATACAATGATAATGAGATAAAGTGATGAAGACTGTTTGTGATCAATAGATGAGCATGACCACTGGAACAATACTGAAAATGAGAAACCCAAAACAACACCATACAATCACGGTAAAACAGCATGTTTCACAAGTCAAACTGAAATCTTTGCATCCGTTATGCAAACCATTGCCATTTGCTATCCTAGTGTAACACCCAAAACCAATAAAATAAAAATGACTTATTGGCAAATCAAACAGAAATGTTACAGTAATCGTGCACAAGATACAGTTTGAGAAAGTGGTTTAAAGTGTATGGGAGGATACATCAATCTCTTGGTTTAAGGTTAGATAGTGTTGGCCTCTTTAACATATGGACACTTCGTGACTTGGGGTTTTGTAAACTTTGGATCAGCAGCTCCACTCATAGGAAGGCCAAACGTAATGATGAAGTAGGGCAAACCATAGTTTGAGCCAAGGGTCAATGAACAGTGTGTGAGCCCAGCAAAACAAAGAACATACACTAGGTCCACATAGTTCTTTTCAGTCTTGCTATATATTGCATACAGACCAACTGGGTGTTGAATCTCAGTAACGCAGGAGGGTCTGAAAATCAACAAAAACAATCAAAGTACATGAAGGGGGTGCTTGCAATGCATAATCAATAATGAGCCCACACTCAATTCCTTCAGTAGGTTCTTGAATGAGATCTCCTCCAGTCTCTGATGAGGAGTAGAGAAGGATTCTGGGGTGCTGTGTCCAAATCTCTTAACTCATGGAACCAGCTAGGAGTGTCTGTCAACTAGTTTGTATTTTATCAGTAGTATCTTCTTGAAGCTAAACATATGCTATGTTTTTGTTACAGAGTGAATTATGGGTGTGTCTTTTTCACTTTGCAGAATCTGCCGTCCATATATATCCGTGAGTGGCTCCTTCTGTCAGGTTCACGGTCTCTATTGGCGGTGTCCTGCTTCCTACAACCTTGTTGGGGGCGCACATTTTCTGTAATTGTCCCTTCTCTTTTGAATACTGTCTTGTTTTATCTGCGTAAGATGTCCATCTATAGAAATCTCAGAAAATTATTTAGAATTTACCTATTTTGCTTACTCTTTTCTCTGTGACTGATAGTTGTCAGTTCTAGTGCTATTATGCCCTAAAGCAAACATTAGTGCTTTAAAAAGTCTTTCATTCAATTAGTTCATTATGCACATAGGTGTGGCCGGCAGCAGGGCAGGCTATCAGAACTGCAACAGGGTCGTACACTGAGGTTTTTTTTTTTAAACCAAGGGAAAAGGAAGCACCTTGCTCCACATTTTGAAAGCACTGCAGCTGACTGCATGTAGCTCTGTCTCCGAGGGACAGTTCCTTCAGCTGAACTGGAGCTGAAGCGTATATTTCCAGTCTTGAAAGTTGTGCTGCAGCTCACTTCCATTCACTTCCCATCCATCCTTAAGTTTGTAAAGTTAACCAACTAGGCTGGGCAGGGGTTCCCTCCTTAGAGGACCTTAGGGAGGGAACCTCTTTCCCTCTCCTATGCTGGCCTCTGCTTATATGCAACTGGCCATGTGCAGCCTCAAGGGGCCTGTTCTGGCAGTAAACCTTTTGCACTCCCTTCAGTCAAGGACTGTTGACAAAGGAATGGGAAAAGGAAGGTATGTCTGTTCTTGTTCTCGGTGCAAAACATCCGCTGTCGAAATATCGAAATATCATTCTCATATATATATATATATATAAAGATGTTTGCGATAATCTGAGGGTCATCTTGACAACAGGTACACTGCTAGTGATTGTAATAAATATCCTGTGCACACAAGTTCCCCACCGCAAAACCTATAATGCTACTTCCAGCCAGGGCGTTTGCAGGTGGATGAAGGGTGTGCTATTCACAGTGGCAGCTGGCATGTACCGAGGGTGGTGAGACAGGCACTAAATAAATAAATAAATAAATAAAATAGACTTACCTTCCTGGCTTGCAGAGCGACGTCCTCCTCACTCGAGTGTCTTCTCGAAACTCCGGACCCAGGAAACTGCACTACTCAATCCTGGCACTTCTCTCACAGCATGAGAGCAGCACCATGATTGGAGGGAGCAGCCTTACTCACTGGAGGTCTGCGCTTTCTCTAAACCTGCTGTCTAACACAGCTAGGTTAGAAAAGTTAAAATGTGCATGTCTGGTGCGCCGACGCAAGACGGCCGGCCAAAGAGACATGCTCATTTTAAACTTTGGCGCAAAGCTCCCTGCTGCTGCCACTCAGCAGCAATGGCCCCATCGTTCCTAACACTTAATTCGGGATGGGTTGCTGAAAAATAAAATGGTAATAAATAAACTTTATTACTATTTTATTTTTCAGCTGTGGGGCGGCGCTCCTCTAATCAAATGGAGGAGCTGGTCCTGGCTATTCCCTCAGGACTACTGGATGTGGGGACCAGTAGAGCATCTTCACAATCTAAGGGCACACCAAGGATGTTTCTGAAAAACGCCAGCTCGTCAGTTTCATGGGTTCCTCAGTATCGCAACCCCACACACTATTACCAGAAACCAAAAATACGGTGGACCCTTTATGCATAAAGGAAAAATTATGAGAATGTTATGTTTGATTGTAAAGAGCAGAGGCCCTCCACATTGGTCCTTGTTTCAGATAGTTGTGCCATCGCCCAATAGTCCCCCATCCTTGGATATCTAATTATTAGGTAAGTACTTGAATGTAATGATGCCGGGACCCACATTACTTCTTCCCACTTATACTCTCTTTCACAGTAGACATTATGGGCCTGATTACGAGTCTGTCGGTCCTTGGGCTGCCAGACTCGTGAGGGGGCGACAGTGGCGGTCTCCCGGCCACCCTATTACGATTCAGGTGGTCGGACCACCACAGCTGCCAGGGAACCGCCGTTACCTTGTGGTGTTGCGGCGGTCAGGAGGCCGTAATATGCTTGGCGGGACTGCCATGGTCCAGCCAAGCATATTACGAGTTTCCTCTCTGCTGGAGGTGTTAGGGAGGCTCCTCCACCATGAATACTGTGGTATGGAGAAAACAAAGGGGGCACTGCAAGGATATTCACAATCTTTGAAGCACTCGTGTCTTATACAGCATTTAATACAACAATGTGGGAAAAAAAAAGAATAGTATATTGGGCTTTTGTTTCTTCTTTAATATCACATGGTCTTCCACTCCCTTAAGCCAACGCGTTTCGTCGTGATACGGTATGACCCTATGACTTCCTCAGGGCTGGAAGTAATACAAATATCAGGGTTGTAGTATATAATACATGAACAATAACATTTTTTGGTGATGCAAGCCCACATCAATCCTAACCCAGTGCAAAAGGGCAAGTCAAAGCAAAATTCGTGATCCAACATAAGTACAAATGCATAAAATTGACTCAACATATTCTTAACTAATTGCAAAATATACTCAATGTCTATACTTCACTTATTATTTCCTCTGTTACATGACATACATTATAAGCTATTCAAAAGGCATCCATAATAAAACAAGAATATTGGCTAATACTCTCATAATGTGGTACATATTATAATAAAATAACATCTAGTTCCCCATGTTATCGTGTTATGCGAGTCATATCTATACCACTAATCGGACCCTGGTGCTGTGGGCTTGAATACTTTTGTTCAATCTCTGATTGAGTTTTGGGGAATTAGGGTGTTTTTCCCTCCTTTGGATGCACCGTAGGACAATTAAAATTGCTTATTTTGTTTACTAAAATTGGTGTGAATACTATATGAGCGCCTATATACCCTCCACACCCGACTTAGGGGCACTGCAAGGCTCCTTGTGCCTCCTCAGCATGTGGATGCACACAGGGGGCACTTCATGTGCTACCCCGTGTGCATGCACACCAGTTCCTGCACAGCCTGGACTTTTCAGTCCAAGCCGTGCAGGAACTGTTTTGCCATTCCCACTGCAGTGCCTACTTTCAGGGCACTGTCGTAGGAACATTAAAAAAAAGCGCGCCAGACAAGAGGAAACTCCTAATCTGGCGGGCGGTCTTATCACGGATTTTGTGGTGCGGTAGTGGTGCGGACCCGGCGCCTCACCGCCTAAGTCGCAATAAGGCCCAAAGTGTATTTACAGCCAGTAAGTATAGAGCTGGCATGATTTTGCATAATGATACAAGGTACAATTAATCCTTCCTAACGTAACATCTAAGCAAATTGTTACCACTGACATTAGTGTTGTCTAAATAGAATATATTACATTAATAGTTAAGAGGCAGCTTAAAGGAGTGTACACACAGGGACATTCTAGCTTTCTTATCTCTGCAACTCTCATATGCCATTCTTGTCCCTTTATATACTTTAGTGTCAATAAGATTTGCTCATTCTTGTTTTGTGATAGTCACAGCTCATGAAATGTATATTATAAATGATGCCACCAGTTTCTATAAGCAATGAGAGCAGAATGTTTTTCTCAGCTATAAAGCTTCTTCATCTTACAGGGGGATACCTGGACGAGCATCGCTCTGGATTTCCTTCCTTCAGTGGGATAGCTCGCCTTACTTGGTTAGTTGACCTGTTTGGAGACCTCACAGTGACCTCGGCCACTAGAGAGAAACAGGAGGAGAATAAGTATTTTAAAATGACTGCACATTTGCAGACTGCAAACAAAAGGTTAGTAGCATAAAGATGGCAATGAGTCTGTAAAATAGCTGGTGGTTTTTGGTGTTAAAGATAAATGTTAATATATACATAAATGTACAGAACTAAACCGCTGACACTTCATTTGTATTCATAGCAACATTTCCTCTTGAACATTCTTCAGTCTGTACGGAAGCTAATGTAATCAACTAGGTGACAACTAATTATGTCTTTCTAAATATAAAACATGAAGAGGTGATGGGTGAAATTGCAGCCCAATATTTTGTTACCCACTGTGCCCCTCCGTTATTGGGGACAGCATACGCAATTTAGTCTAGGACCTGCTCCAGTAGGTATAGTTCCGACCAATCACCAAATCATGTCTCCTCTGAACACCAACACATGTATCCCTAGAATGATTTCTGCCTTGTTGGGCCTCTTCAGTAAGATGCAGTTTGGATCATATAGCTCAGCGAGTGCTGAATTCTGTAGGGCCATACTCTTTGCATTTAGGGTGTAACAGACCTGCCAACCTGCAGAAATGTTTAATTGTGTGAGAAATAGATGGGACTTTGTGCCAAGCACAGCCTGAGGCACTTTAAATTCACTGCCCCTCCCTCCAATACCTAACAAACAAAAATGTTCTGTTGCTTATGTTCTGAGTAGATTTCACACACAGTAATGGACATAGGCTGCACAGAGCCCACAAACTATTAGCTGGAAACCTGCAGTCTACAGGGGTCTTCAGCTATTTGTGTACATACAGTGTGAAATCAGCTCCTCACCGGGGGACCTTGTGAAGGGAGCCGATATCGTGTGACACATGGTGGCAATGCGTGAGTTGAAAGGTCTGACATAACAGTAAAGCAACAAAGGGGATGGGAGTAGTGCTTATAAAATTCTCAGCTGCTGGAAATCACTACATTCCAGTTCATAATCTTTTGCCTGCTACACCACTTCTTTTTGGGAGCAGCCTCATGCAGATTTGTCATTTAAAGCACACACATGCACAGAAGCTCTCAAATTTGTCATTGGCAAGATTAGATACCATACAAATAGCAGATAAATCTTTGTTGCAAATGGATTCCCTCCGATTTATTCCACAATCATTTTTCTCTTTTGATGACCTGGTTCTTGGCTAGTCTCACTCATGATAAATTCATGCTGATTGCACTAAGTTTGTTAACCAGCAGTGTCAGACTTTCAAGATGAGGCCACTGTGGCGCAGCTGGGGTGAAAGGCACTGGGCTATTTACAGATGTGCATAAGCTTGTGCGCAGGGGCGGTGGGTGAGATTTTAAAGTGGTGGGGCGCAAACTAATTAGCATACAGCACGTTGCGAGCGAGCGCAGCGAGCGAGCCCGAACCCCAAACGGGGGGTTTTGGGGGATAACCCCCCCCAAACAATTTTGAAAAAAAGAAGAAAAATCGTGCATTTTCAAGCAAATTTGAGAAAGCAGGAAGGTTAATAAAGCAATTGTGAAAGTGCAGTTATTACATTAATAGATGGCATAACTTAGGTAGCTGCTTATTCAGTATTACCACAGATCTTCATACATTCTGTCCTATTATGCTCAGGTGCTGAATTCAGACTATAAGACTTTCATGGAAATCTCAGCTCTAAGAGTAGAAGAAGTTACACAGCAGTGTAATGGTTGCCAGGTTCGTTCCGCAGGAGCGTCAGGAACTTGAAGAAAAGTCCACAGTCTTCCCCTACGGCCTTCCGACTCTATTAGACTCTAGAGTAACGAATGGCACGCAAGGGGAAAACAGGGAAACAAAACAAGGAAAGGCGGGGGAAGAAAAACAGTCTTACAATATACTGAATATTAGACTCTAGAGTAACGAATGGCAAGCAAGGGGAAAACAGGGAAACAAAACAAGGAAAGGCGGGGAAAGAAAAACAGTCTTACAATATACTGAATATAAAAGAGGCAGCGCAATGCGCTGTTACCGTGATTCTGGTTGAGCTGAGCTTTGTACACACTTCACATAGGTCCACGCAAGTACCAAAACATAAATGGTATGAAGGTTTTCGCAATTTGCCAAGGGGAAAGGTTTGATAGGCAACACAAGCAACGAATCGTTCACCCTGCGGGAGACAGGTCCGGCCAGTGAACAAAGGTGAGCAAATCTGCGTAGTCTCCAAATAGAACAAACACTACAAAACTTTTAAAGACAGAGATAACAATGCATTTCTTACCTCAATCAGAATTTTTTGTATTCAACCAACAAGTAGCAGCATTCACTTTTAATGTTTAATGGTTTATGTAGCTTGGAAAGGGAGTGTGTCAGCATATATACAAAAACCACACACAGCATGCTAGCCAACACGTGAGAAGGCCACTCAACATTCATTAAGCAAATCCATGAATGTTCTTCGTCCAACATGCACCACACACAGCAAAGTACCCCTTCATCCTTTACATTTAGTTGTTGGCTTGGCTGATGGCTCGAGCTGCAGGAAGTAAGACAGGTAACAGGAAAGTTGAATTGACAAGGATGGTGATAACTTACTCACCATGCAGGAGTAGGAGCACATGGAGTCTTATTGTGGGAGTAAGTGCACAGTTTTCTTTCATAAATGCAAGATGTTCAATTTTCACATGAATTGTAAGTGAGCGGGAATGCCCTTTGCAATGCAACCCATGTACTAATAGGTTACAAAATAGTACAATCACAGAGTGTCGCAAGATTACCTGCTATTAATGAGGCACATCGAAACCCCTTATGATTGATGGCAAATACAGGCTTCAGTGAAGCACACTTTAACTTTGACCAGATAGCTAGTTAATTAATTACAACAACATTTTACAGATTTCCCAACACCAGCTGAACCTTACTGGGAATGCAAAAGGATGGAATGCTCATGATAGCATGAAAATGTAGACATTGTCACCCTGCGGCAGTATGGGCCGATCTCCCTAAACTAGTCAAGAAACACTGGTCCTGTTGACCAAAGGATCATGGCAATAGCGGTCTCCAAGGAAGCAATTCCATCAGTGTAGCTCGACCATGGGTTTGCATCGAAGGCTACTCTGGGGATGTTAGAGGGGGCTTTCTGTGCGATTGCTGGCATGTCTCAGATACTTGGGCGGAGAGGCAAGTGCCCAGACTCCAGCAACAAAGGTGAGTGCAAGATCCCCAACTAGATGTTCCATGATGAGTAGTGAGTGAGAGCATGCACAGCTGGCCATTGACCCCTGGCCATCTGGGTGAATTTTAGCCAGTCCTGTGTTTTTAGTCCACAGCTCTTGGCATACGAGCACATGTAGGCCAGTGGTTGTAATGGGGCATGAGAAGCGTCAAGCACTTAATTCCCATGCAGTTAATGTGCCCAGCACGTGGACTGGTGATTATGATGGACAGCATGGAGTTTCACTAGTTGCAGCTTGTTTGTTTTAAAATACAGGGACAAAGGTAACCAGTATCAAGGGTCCTAATGCAAGGAAGGAAGTGGCCTCCCTGGCTACTGTTTAAACAGTGAAATGCGGCAATTATCAGGGTTCAGTGGGCCTGCCTTAGCCTATGAGCAGCTTCGGCATCACATCATTTCATGTCTTTTTGTGTGGAACCGGGAAGCGCCTCACTTTAGCATCTAAGAACGTATTGTTCCAATACAAAATCTGTAAAGCCCTGAAAATTCACAAGCTACCCAAACCATAATTTGTTCTTTCTATCAGGCACTTGCAGTGATTGCATTGCACACATGGCAATTCCTAATTACCTCTTGATTGACATCATGTATAACATGAAGGACACGTTTTCTCATCAACCCGATAAGGGGAAAGTGCAGACAGCCGTTGTGAACTTCATGGAGCCGTTTCGAATTTTTAATGTCGATTTTTAATGTTTATAGTCTTTGACATGCACCTGTCCGAGACTACAAATAAAGAAGAGCTATATTTCAATCGAACTTAAAGGAATAGTCACCTGTTTTAAGCTAGGACGTTAGCTTTAAATGCCACATTTCTTCCGTGTTTTGTAAATTAAATCTATGTACAGCCATTCCCTCAGAAATGACAACGATCACACTTTTTGAAGACAGACACTTTACTTTTCAAACAACATTGCGTCATTTGCAGGCGCAGCCATCAATAACATACACATTACTATTGTGCAAACATTTTGATAATATTATGCTAGATGCTATCATTATTAACGATTCCCGTCCCTGCAAGATGTAGCCTTACGGCTAGAGCGGTGGACCTCGGACCTGGGAAACTTTCTCGGCAACCACGCTGCACATCCTGTGATTCTGGGCAACTACCAAACAAAAAACATTTATAATGAATGTGTTCATCTGAACCGAAACTGGTGTTCATGTAAAGCGCTCTGATACCCCATGCCTTGGGTCTAGTTCACGCTAGATAAAACTAAAAAAATAGGCGCAGTCAAAAACGGATGGTATTCAGTTCTTCGCTGTGGGAATTGGCTTCAACCATAACCTGCAGCCAGCACTTCCAAGCGCTGCAGCTGGAGCATGAGAGCGAGGGAAGTAGGAAACAGAATTACCTCAGAGTAAAGAGGGTTCAGTAACGAAGGAAGGTGAGGACGAGTTTGCACAGCACCCCCCCTGCACCAAGACTGCTTCAGGGAGCAGCAGCGTGAACATGCTACGCGAGCTCAATCGGACCAGAACATCGATGTGCCTTGTTCAAAATGCTTTTGGGCTGCCCTTTCTTGAAATGCCGTTTCTGTGGCTGATTTGGGGGGGCTGCGGCATGCTGCCTCAGTCACAGACATGTTTCAGAAGACGGTTCCTTGAGATGTGATGAAAGACTGGGAGTAGGTCATATATTACCGAGGGAGGGAAATGGCATTGTCTCCAGAGCTGTCATTGCGTTACGATTTGCAGCTGTGGGAAAAAATCGTCCCAAAATCATTTTGCATTTTTCTCTGCCTGTGGTACAGGGAATGGAGTTGCGTTTTTCTCTGCCTGTGCAACAGTGAATGGAGCAAACAGGGGGGCTTATTTACACGCCCTTTGCACCACAGGTATGCCACTTTTTTCCACATTCAAAGAGACGCCCCTTGGCCTTTACTTTAACACATTACCGAAGGTCCTGCGCCGAGGACAATTGTGGATAACAAGGTTACAGCTGCCTTCTGGTAAAAATGTATGGAGCAAATTCACTTTTCTCAATTTTTCAATTTTGAAAGGCATTTCGATAGAAAGTCTATTAACCCCAATTCTTATTCTAGTGACATAGAAAATAGGGCAATACCAGCTTGCGTCATTTTGTACAAGGATTGACATTATTGACATTGGTTTGTAGAGCACAAGGAAGGAAAACAATTTTAAGCAGAACTATAACCCTGCCCCAGCCCGAGCAGCCTTTCAGAGGCACTGGCATGAGGGCAGTTTATATCATGCAAAGGTCTGTCGGACCTTCTGTAAGCAGTGACTTGTCAGATCCGCTGCCCCAGCTCTACGGTCCTCAAGTAAATCTACTGATGCCCTCCCGGCCTTCCAGAGCTACTGACTGAGGCTCTGAGGGGAACCAATCAACTGTCCACACTCCAGCCCTAGTACTGACGCTCCAGAGACAGTCTACTGCCCAGCCCGTGCTCTAACGTCTGCCACTATATCTGCTGATCCCACCCCGCCCTACCGGCCTTCCAGGGGCACTTGTTAGCCACTCTACTGGCCTATCCCCTGCTCTTATTAGCCACTCTACTGGCCTATCCCCTGCTCTTGTTAGCCGCTCTACTGCCCGCCCTGCTCTCCAGTATGCCAATAAACCTGCTGATCCTACCCAGTCCTACTGGCCTCGAAGAAGTGGCGGCCCGAGGGTGCCCCCTGCAGGCCTGTGCTCCCTGTCGCCGGCCCTTTGCCCGCAGCCTGCCGCAGGTCCCGTGTGAGTGGCCCCTCCACCTGCACCGTGTGCTGCCGAGGCAGCAGCCAGGAGGCCGGTTTATTAGCCGGAGAAGCCTGGCTGAGTTGAGGGGTCCCGGAGGAGGATGAGATAAAAGGGGCAGCCCTGTCATGCACAAGGAATTAGAGTGAGAGGCCCTCGCAGGAAGAAGAGTGCGGCCCACCCATGAGCGGGGGAGCCCAGCCTGCCATGCTGACTCAGCCCCACATCACATAGCACTTCCTAAATTTGTCTCTCGAGTTCCCGAATCACTGGCAATTTCCTCCTCCATAAAACATACCCAGAAATTACTGGTCAGCCTGCGCCGCCCCCGCCTCCTTCCACCCTGCCAGCCTGCCTGCAGCAGCGGGTTCCCACTCACGCAGAGGAGCGGAGCGGCCTAGCTCTGGCCGGCGATGCTGAATGTGATTGCAACACCCTTTCTCGTGCATTGTGAATACCCAGGGGTTCGTGACCAATCAGAGGGAGGAGACCGAAGGGCATGCCCTTAACATGGCCTGGGAGCTCCCTGGTGCCCTGGGCATCCGTATGCATATGTAGGTCTGAATGTTTGTAATCGGGAGGGCTAGAGTCATGCAGGGTACGGCAGGCAGGCCTACACGAAAACCAACAAAACCACTAGTACTAACCACAGCTCGAGTGACGTGAGTGACGGTCTGAGTGACGGCCGGTCCACGACCACGACGAACAACTCACTCAGTGGTGCTGTGCTGTGTCAGAGAGAGACTGAGTCCGTCAGAGAAGAGTCAGTGAGTGACGGTCTGCTGGCTGCTGCCTGGCCCTGCTGCACGCACGAGGAGACAGAGAGGGAGCCCCCGCCCTACAGCCGCACAACTAGGAAACGTCACGGCGCGCACCGGCGCACGTCCCCGAATGAATCATGGCCAATCAGTCCACCCACCCACGCGCCAGCATCCAATGATGGATTGCCTGTATTTCGGCGAGGTGGACCAGCCAATCCTGGCGCTGCATAAGCGCCAGGATCGGCTAGGGGGTCACACAGTCTCCTCGCCCTGGCGCCTTCATAAAGGACGGGGCCCAGCCAAAGACACACCCCCCTGCCCCTGGCCCCTTCGGTCCCCTACTTGACGAAGTTGACGGCTAATTTAGGTAAAGCGCATGCGCGGGCAAGTTTCCTCCTGAATTCCTCATGCGCAGTCCAGACTGTGTGACACTGTGATGTAATGTTGTTGTAACGTAACCCAGCCCCACCCCCTGTGCACTCCCTCTTCCATCGGGTCTGTCCCGGTCAGAACACCCGATTGAAGCGCCGCTGTATTTTTATGCTGTATTTATTTAGGTGCTCTCTAGACTCTCTCTGCTGCAGCCGCAGGTGCGTCCACCAGGCTTAGTGGGGCTACGCCCCTACGCCCCAATGGACGCACCGCTGCTGCTTGTGTGCATGAGTGCGGCCTGCACGTGTATGACTAACATCATGCGCAGTCGAGTAATTGGGCATAGGCAGCTTGTCGCAGAAGGGACTCTGCAAGGATTGGTTCTAACCTGGGTTTGGCCTTATAGTACTGGGATTCATAGTATAGGGTTGTTGAACTTACGGGAAAATTTGTAGTATTTCATTGTAATGTTCATATAGATGAATTCGCCCTAAAGTGCGGTCTCACTCCATTTTTTTAAATTTTTTGGGGAGTTTTATATAGCGCGAACTAGACCCGAACCGAATCAGGTATCAGAGCGCTTTACTTAGCACAAGTTACTTTTTTTTTTTTTTTTTTACATGAGAACACACTTTCATTTTTAGGCACGGGGAGATTAAGTGATTTGCCCAGAATCACAGGAGGTTTTGGCGTCGTTACCGAGACTCGAACCCAGATCCCCAGGTCTGAGGTCGAGCGCCTTAGCCATTAGGCCAGCTCCTCTCCCCTCATCTGGCCCTACACAGTCCAGCAAGGTGTCAAATTGGCGTAAAACATACATGCAGAGCTAGAACTTCCAGTTTTCAACACACTACAACCACTTCTCATGGGACTTCAGGATTTATCATATATTTCTGGCTCTGCTCATAATCAGATATCAGGCCGTTGTCCCCCCTGTTGGGCCAAATTATTCAGCTCCAAAGCAGAGGGAACAAAGGCCTTACCCACACAGCAGTTATCTGTGATTGGCTCTTTTCCTGGGAGTGGAATGGGGTGTGTGGGAAATCAGTATCTGAAAATTAGCTTGTCACATTGCACCTGGGCTGGTGCAGCCCAGGCTCACTAGAACAAATTGGAGGGCCAGACCTCTGGAGCCAAAAAAGTAGGAGCTCGCATTTCAAATGTTGCTTAGAAGGAACAGGAAGTGATGCCATCTAGGGCGGAGCTGTGGCACACAGAGGAGCTCTCTTAAGAGAAAACGTGAAGTTACCATGACATCTAGAACTTTCCATCCCCACTTAGAGACCAAAACTCAAAAATACCATGGTGCTGGCTCCTTTATGCGTCCTGAGGACCATTTGGGGGAAAGACATGGAGCTCACTGCCTCCCACCCAGACCCCCACATGTGCTCTGGAAGACAGCAAGACATTTCTGGCACTTGGGGAATATCTGCAGGAGGGTGTTCTGCTTGCTGGTTGAAAACGGGCTTTGCATGATGCTCCTCTCCGAGCACAAGAGGAGCTTCAGGAGCCGGGCAGAGGAGAAGGCTTGTGTAGGGAGCCTGAAAATTCAGCTCCTGACTAGGACTGGCTACCAGGAGCAAAACAAGCCGTAGATGATCAAAATTGGCAATACAGGATTAGAGTAATGTACAATTGAAAATGTAACCTTTAAAGTTAGAAAAGCGAGGGAGTCTGTGTCGCTGTGAGGTATTTTGCAGTATTACCAGTATTTCATCATTTTCCTGTAGAGTGTAGCGCCCCCTTTCTGAGCCAACATTCAGCCCTGGAAACTCCATCTTCCAAGGCCCACCACAATGAAACCACAAGGCTGGGCTGCCCCTGGAGCTCGTGCCTGGGGTGGCAGATGCACCCTGCTTTACACATCTGCTCCAGCGGCAGGAGCTAAGGTGGAGTGGCTCCTGCCATGGCATGAGCAAAAGGAGGATGCGGACTCCTGTGCATCACAGGAGCTGTTTGTGGGAAGCTGCTGGGGTCGCAAGGGCCTAGGGGCTGGCAGAGTTTGTGGGTGACAACAACAACAGGAGAGATGTCCGGTCAAACAAGAAGAAATAGGTGTGTGTCCTATGCTAGAAACTAAAGAAAACTAGGAGTCATACAGCAACCAAAAGGATAACACCTAGCTGAGAACCTCCCATCAGCCCACACTTCTGGCGCAGCATCATCATGTGGGATTGGGTGGTGGATCCAAACAACGCCCACCCCATCAAATGATGGTGCGGAGTTGGATACCAAAGGTGAACTCTACCCAAGGTGTTTCTCAATTGGTGCTGATGGGGTGCAGTGCTATAGTGTAGAGATGTGAGTGAGAGTTAAAAATGACTACCAAGACAAAAATTAAGTTTAATCAGGATTGTCTAGGTGCCAAGGTTAAAAATAACGCCTGATAGTCTGAAAGTATAACTAAACTGTGGCGTTGTGCAGGGAGGTCAACATGTTTCAGCCGAGCGGAAAACACTGTCCGGCTTTCTTCAGGACCAAAAAGATGAAAAAGCTACTGCAATAATGTGAACCAGTGAGAATAGTGTGGATGTGTATTAATAAAATTCATATCATCCTACCAGGAACTTGGATCCCCAATGTATTCTGGTGGAGATAAATATGTTATCCTTTCCTATCAAAAAATTCGAAAAAAGGAAAAGAAAATACACAATTACATAATATATATAAAGTTGCTTGTATATATCCCTGTGATCATAAAGAAGCAGCACAGAACACACACCAACGGAGAGGAAATCCACTCCGCTAAACAAAAGTATATTTAACTTATGTTTTATTCAATCCACTTGATTAAAGTAATTTTGTAGAATAAAATACTCACCCAGCTTTTTGTGGGGAATAGCCTCATCTCACCCAGCAACAGCTCGGGAATATGAGGCCCCGCTCTATTATGTAAAATAAGATGGACATGATCAATACATCTTGTTATTGTGCCCAGCATAATCGCTAAACAATCTTTATATTAAACTAAACCTAGTGGTTTGCTATGGACACCTGTCACTCGACCATAGAGGCTGAAAAACTACAGAGACTAGTCAATGATGCAGAATACTCTGTACCATAAATGAAAGAAAAAGAGGGTAAAAATGAGCTGTTAACCAAATGACCTCTAGCATGTATTTAGTATACTACAAAAACCCTATTTGAAGTGAAGAGGATAATATGCCAAAAGGGGTTGTAGTCATAAATCCCAAAGTATCAAAGCCCCTGAACGATCATTTAACGGGGTTAAGGGGCTCAATACTCTTTAAACAGGAGTCTTACAGTAAAGTAGCCCCGGACCTACCTATCCGTCGGTACCCCTCTCTGGCGTCCGAGAGGAAGTGGAGGTGACGGTCAGGCACGCTGTCACGCTATTTATACTGGAATGAATTGGTTAATTGGTTTCAATCAGTGCCTGATTTTCGCATTACGCCCGTCACTGCGGGTGCGCAATAGTAGTGCTGTTGGTCAGTGGACGCGTGCGCTGTAAGGTATACATAGATAGCGCAAGCGCATCAGAGCGCGTTCAGAATGGTTTGAAACCCCGAAGAGTTACTGATCCTTGGCGCATGCGCGGTATCGCTAACTTGATAAACGCATGCGCTGTGAGGGTTACATGAGCAGCGCAGGCGCATCATGGTGGAAAGCATACTCGTAATAGTTTGAGGACCTAAGAGAGTTACTGATCCTCAATGCATGCGCGATCTTGCTGTCTCGCTAGAATGAACTGCGCATGCGCTCTGATGAGGACTATAGCGGTACAAAAGGGGGTGGTGATGGACGGAGCATCTGAACCAATCAAACACTCACACCCAATCAAAAGATCTGGGTTTGATCCATCACCGTTCTTTAGCCCACTCTGCCACCCCAGTTCAGATATGGCTATATGGAAATCAGTCTGACCCTGTGCCTCATGGGAACAGTCCAGCCCGAACTGCCAAGCCATGCCTTCCCTGGACCGGAAACAAGCTTCCGAGGACCGGTTTCTGGCATTCCAGCCGTCTTCAGCCCGGCTTGCTTGAATCCAGTGGCAAAGTGAGCAAGGGACTCACGTCTGAGCATACCCTGCCACACTTATGGCGACCAAAGCGGTACAAAAGGGGGTGGTGATGGACGGAGCATCTGAACCAATCAAACACTCACACCCAGTCAAAAGATCTGGGTTTGATCCATCACCGTTCTTTAGCCCACTCTGCCACCCCAGTTCAGACATGGCTATATGCAAATCAGTCTGACCCTGTGCCTCATGGGAACAGTCCAGCCCGAACTGCCAAGCCATGCCTTCCCTGGACCGGAAACAAGCTTCCGAGGACCGGTTTCTGGCATTCCAGCCGTCTTCAGCCCGGCTTGCTTGAATCCAGTGGCAAAGTGAGCAAGGGACTCACGTCTGAGCATACCCTGCCACACTTATGGCGACCAAAGCGGTACAAAAGGGGGTGGTGATGGACGGAGCATCTGAACCAATCAAACACTCACACCCAGTCAAAAGATCTGGGTTTGATCCATCACCGTTCTTTAGCCCACTCTTGCCAGAAACCGGTCCTCGGAAGCTTGTTTCCAGTCCAGGGAAGGCATGGCTTGGCAGTTCGGGCTGGACTGTTCCCATGAGGCACAGGGTCAGACTGATTTGCATATAGCCATGTCTGAACTGGGGTGGCAGAGGGGGCTAAAGACCGGTGATGGATTAAACCCAGATCTTTTGACTGGGTGTGAGTATTTGATTGGTTCAGATGCTCCCTCCATTACCACCCCCTTTTGTACCGCTGATGAGGACTATAGCCCAACTGAAGTCGGGCAAAATCCTCTAACATATGAAGCACCTGCTAACACATAGTTGCACTGTGCCTGACACGAGCGTCTATTCTACAGCGTTGTGCAGATGGAGACAATAAATTGGGGTTGTGGCCCATGTTGAACCCACTAATACATTAAAAGAACTTACAGTAATCATTCACGCAAAGCAGTCGCTAAAAGGTGGCTGGTTGCAACCAATCCTTGTCTGAATGTCAGGGCTTATTGTTCATGGAGTAATGCCCCGTAGATGGATTGACATATAGAAGTGTTGACCTTTGTTATTAATCCATACACTGATGGTCAAACTATATCCATACACCGTGGAGAAAATGACATGTACTCTCGCTACAACTGTATTGCACTACAGATGGCAGCTTAGTAGGACATCTAAATACAGTTTACTACATTGTTGTTGCGGGAAAACCTCCTATACACGGCCCGAAGACCAACGGCTGTGTTGTGGTCCGTAAATGAAAAAGCTCAGATAGATGTCTAGACATATTTTACTACAATGATATCCATGGAATGTCATCGTTAAAGCCTTTGCTATCACTTCGCAATTTAAAAATCCATTTCTGTTCTTTTACAAATAAGAACCTGGAGACATCGCTTGTGTGATGGAATAAAGGGGTGTTCTAAAATCACCCACCTCATGTCTTCAGCTGTATGTTTCAAGGACAAGAAGTGATTGGTCAGGCGGGTGGACTGTTTGTGACACCAGATAGTACTTTTGTGTTCACTGATCCTGATCTTAATTTTTCGAGTTGTGTGGCCAATGTACCTGAGTGAGCAGGGACATGTTATCAGGTATATAACTCTCTCCGAGTTACAATTTGTGTGTTTTTTGAGTAACCAGGGTTTACCCATTCTGAGATCCACTTTATCTGTTTTGTAGGTCTGGGGACAGACACTACAGGAACCACAAGGGTAGTGACCCTGGACTGGCGGAAGGTTCCAGAGTGTGTTGGTGGTATCCACTGTTTGTGCCCTCGGTCTTCGGTGGACCAGGGTATCGCGTAGGCTCGGTGCTCTCTTAAAGGAGAACAATGGAGAGGGGACACTTATATCTGCTACATTTAAAATGCCCCAGTGCCTGCGTACTGTTTTTTTAAATTTTATTGGAGAGGACACTAAATGTGCTTACAAAAGTGAGCCTATCTAGTGGAGCCTTCTCAAACCGCTAATCCAAAAGGGCCTCTCGATTGTTATTAGATGCCCGTTTCCAAGCCCTTTTGACTAAGTGTTTAGGCTCACTTTTGTAAGCACATTTAGTGTTCTCTCCAATAAAATTCAAAAAACAGTATGCAGGCACTGGGGCATTTTAAATGTAGCAGATGTAAGTGTCCCCTCTCCATTGTTGAACCTTCTGCCAGTCCAGGGTCACTACCCTTGTGGTTCCTGTAGTGTCTGTTCCCAGACCTACAAAACAGATAGAGTGGACCTCGGAATGGGTATACCCTGGTTACTCAAAAAACACACAAATTGTAACTCGGAGAGAGTTATTTACATGATAACATGTCCCTGCTCACTCAGGTACATTGGCCACACAACTCGCAAAATTAAGATCAGGATCAGTGAACACAAAAGTACTATCCGGTGTCACAAACAGTCCACCCGCCTGACCAATCACTTCTTGTCCATGAAACATACAGCTGAAGACATGAGGTGGGTGATTTTAGAACACCCCTTTATTCCATCACACATAAGCGATGTCTCCAGGTTCTTATTTGTAAAAGAACAGAAATGGATTTTTAAATTGCAAAGTGATAGCAAAGGCTTGAACGATGATATTCCATGGATATCATTGTAGTAAAATTTGTCTAGACATCTATCTAAGCTTTTTCATTTACGGACCACAACACAGCCGTTGGTCTTCGGGGCCGTGTATAGGAGGTTTTCCCGCAACAACAATGTAGTAAACTGTATTTAGATGTCCTACTAAGCTGCCATCTGTAGTGCAATACAGTTGTAGCGCGAATACATGTCATTTTCTCCACGGTGTATGGATATAGTTTGACCATCAGTGTATGGATTAATAACAAAGGTCAACACTTCTATATTCCAATCCATCTATGGGGCATTACTCCATGAAAAATAAGCCCTGACATTCAGACAAGGATTGGTTGCAACCAGCCACCTTTTAGCGACTGCTTTGCGTGAATGATTACTGTAAGTTTTTTTAATGTATTAGTGGGTTCAACATGGGCCACAACCCCAATTTATTGTCTCCATCTGCACAACGCTATAGAATAGACGCTCGTGTCAGGCATAGTGCAACTATGTGTTAGCAGGGGCTTCATATGTTAGAGGATTTTGCCCGAATTCAGTTGGGCTATAGTCCTCATCAGAGCGCATGCGCAGTTCATTCTAGCGAGACAGCAGGATCGCGCATGCATTGAGGATCAGTAACTCTCTTAGGTCCTCAAACTATTACGAGTATGCTTTACACCATGATGCGCCTGCGCTGCTCATGTAACCCTCACAGCGCATGCGTTTATCAAGTTAGCGATACCGCGCATGTGCCAAGGAGCAGAAACTCTTCGGGGTTTCAAACCATTTTGAACGCACTGTGATGCGCTTGCGCTATCTATGTATACCTTACAGCGCACGCGTCCACTGACCAACAGCACTACTATTGCGAACCCGCAGTGACGGGCGTAATGCGAAAATCAGGCACTGATTGAAACCAATTAACCAATTCAGTCCAGTATAAATAGCGTGACAGCGTGCCTGACCGTCACCTCCACTTCCTCTGGGACGCCAGAGAGGGGTACCGACGGATAGGTAGGTCCGGGGCTACTTTACTGTAAGACTCCTGTTTAAAGAGTATTGAGCCCCTTAACCCCGTTAAATGATCGTTCAGGGGCTTTGATACTTTGGGATTTATGACTACAACCCCTTTTGCCATATTATCGTCTTCACTTCAAATAGGGTTTTTGTAGTATACTAAGTACATGCTAGAGGTCATTTGGTTAACAGCTCATTTTGACCCTCTTTTTCTTTCATTTATGGTACAGAGTATTCTGCATCATTGACTAGTTTTTCAGCCTCTATGGCCGAGTGGCAGGTGTCCATAGCAAACCACTAGGTTTAGTTTAATGTAAAGATTGTTTAGCGATTATGCTGGGCACAATAACAAGATGTATTGATCATGTCCATCTTATTTTACATAATAGAGCGGGGCCTCTTATTCCCGAGCGGTTGCCGGGTGAGGTGAGGCTATTCCCCACAATAAGCTGGGTGAGTATTTTATTCTACAAAATTACTTTAATCAAGTGGATTGAATAAAACAGAAGTTAAATATACTTTTGTTTAGCGGAGTTGATTTCCTCTCCGTTGGTGTGTGTTCTGTGCTGCTTCTTTATGATCACAGGGATATATACAAGCAACTTTATATATATTATGTAATTGTGTTTTCTCTTTTCCTTTTTTCTCATTTTTTGATAGGAAAGGATAACATATTTATCTCCACCAGAATACATCCAAGTTCCTGGTAGGATGATATGAATTTTATTAATACACATCCACACTATTCTCACTGGTTCACATTATTGCAGTAGCTTTTTCATCTTTTTGGTCCTGAAGAAAGCCGGACAGTGTTTTCCGCTCGGCTGAAACATGTTGACCTCCCTGCACAACGCCACTGTTTAGTTATACTTTCAGACTATCAGACGTTATTTTTAACCTTGGCACCTGGACAATCCTGATTAAACTTAATTTTTGTCTTGGTGGTCATTTTTAACTCTCACTCACATCTCTACACTATAGCACTGCACCCCATCAGCACCAATTGAGAAACACCTTGGGTAGAGTTCACCTTTGGTATCCAACTCCGCACCATCATTCGATGGGGTGGGCGTTGTTTGGATCCACCACCCAATCCCACATGATGATGCTCCGCCAGAAGGGTGGGCTGATGGGAGGTTCTCAGCCAGGTGTTATCCTTTTGGTTGCTGTATGACTCCTAGTTTTCTTTAGTTTCTAGCATAGGACACACACCTATTTCTTCTGTTTTGACCGGACATCTCTCCTGTTGTTGTTGTCATTATCTAGTTGGGGTAAGGAGAGTTCAGGGTCGGTAAATAAATTCCCCTAGCCCCTCATTTCACTTCCTTTTTTCTGAGTTTGTGGGTGCCCTGGGTGGGACCGCGGCACCCAAACCCAAAAGAAAACAAAGCAAAAGATGCAGCACAAGACGCCACCCGAAGGGAAGAGTGGAGAGGCTTTGTCATCAGATATTACCAAAACGGATGAGGAGCACCCCACAATGCCCTGCAATTGACTTAATTAGCATCTTGCTTTTGCTCGTGGTGCCCTAAGGAGGGGCAGGAGCATCTTCAAAGGTACTTTGACAGACATATTGGGCTACAGTTTTTCTATTGTTTTTAAAAAGGTCATAAAAGGTCTCCTAGGGCCTTGCCCCATTGACACTAGGAAAGATTTTCATCGGCTTAACCACTCCCCAGGGCTGGAGCTTTTGCTGTCAGGCTCTGGAGTGAATAGACCGCTTGGGATAACTCCCATGACTTCATTCTGTGACCTGTAGATAGTAAAGAAATACTCTGACACGCATGTTCATGGTTTTTTTAATTGAAATACTTTATTGACACCATCAATGTCAAACAGAGAACCTATGATGAAGACATTGCTTATTAATAGTGTCTTTTGAGTTTGATGGTGTTGTAAGGCTCAAACTTGACATTTGTCAGATTCTATTACTGTGATGACCTCTTGACAAAGACCGTAGGCCTGGTAAATATAATAATGGTGCTTTTCCTTTTTAAAAGAAAGAACACTGACGGGAAAATAATTTATTGAGTGTTGTTGCGTGCCAGGGTATTGGGTTTCTAGCCCACACCCCCTCCTCGAGTAGGCCTTTGACTGCTCTGCTTCACTACCTTGAGAGAGTCAAGTGCTACAATGGGGATCATGGTTCCCAGTCATAAGACAATTGCTGTCCTATTACTGGTGAAGGACTCTTATCCTTCGCAGCTAATAAGCCAATTTCTTACTAGCTTATTGAACCTGTGGGTCTCTCGCTGCCCTGTGACCTGGTGCAGTATGCCTTTTTAGGGTTTTTATTTTAAGAAAAAATAAGAAAAAGAATGACTAAAAAGGTTTAACTAAAACGAATGTACTTGTGATAAGGATTGTCAACTAAAGACTGAACTTTCCGATTTTGAGTTCAACCTTGCATTTGCTTCATTCCTTCTTCCTGTTGGCAGGTAGGGCCACTTGCTATAGGAATCCTGTATTGTTTGGTATAATTTTAAAGGCAAGTGTGGGGAGAGAGGAGAGTGAAGTTTCCTTCATGTTAAATGTTTGGTCTGGTGCAACCAAAACCCTCATATATGAACAGAGTTGGGCTTTGCGTTGGCTCGTTTTAGCCAATTGTTGCCTTTAGTCAGTCCCGTGTAGGCATTGCTTCTGCTGTCCATGAAGCCAATAGTGTCAGGCTGACTAAACACTACTTTTTTGTTCTAAATATTTTATTGTCATTTTGGTACAATACAAAACACAAATAGTCGATATATGGATGTGTTGGGGATTCAAAGAATATAGCCATAGAAACACATAGATAATGATTATGGAGGTGACGTCATGGTATCGCTTACTGGAATTGTTGCGTAAGGAATTCAAGATAACGTTTTGGTACAAGATAAATGAGCTTCACATCATTCCAAAAGTAAACAATATAACAATTGGTGTGCTCTCTAGGGTGTGTTCAACCTACAACGCAATCAATATGTAAAGGAATAAAGTAAGTGGGTAGAGAATGGAGGGGAAGCCATGTGAGCTGTTGGTGGCACGTCCAACTTAAGGTATAGTAAAATTACAGTGTAGATAGAAGGCGAGGCCTTGAGAGTGTTAAAGATTGTGCATGAATAGGTCAAGTGTGTCCTATATGTTTTGTGAAGTAACCGGTTTACTTTTGTCACGTGATTGGTATATGTGCGTACCTCAGAGGTAAGTAACTTATGGCCACCATGTGGGATAAGGGGTATTGTTGAGAGATTTCCAGTCAATCAGTATGATTTTCATGGGCAATAGTGAGAAGCAGGTTTAGAAGAGCAAGGTCTAAGTCTGGAGAGAAAAACGGGTTGGAGAACTTCTCAATTACATGGCAGGATAAGCGGATGTTGTCACAGGCCAATCGGCCTTTGATCAAGCCAGTCTGAGTGAGATGGATCATTTTAGTTATCAGGGGAGTAAGTCGGTTGGCTAGGATTTTAGCATAGATTTTTGCTTCCATATTTATTAACGAGATGGGCAAAAATGTTTAAGGGTCAGAGTGATCTTTCACTTCCTTGTGGATGACCACAATATTAGACTCTGAAGCAGTGTCGGCCACTTTACCGGCTGATGTAGGGCTGACTCCAAGGGGTCTATAATCGTGAGAGCAAAGTTTTTTGTCAAATTGATGGGCAGTCAGTGCTCAGTTTGTAAAAACGTTCCTGGGCCCTCCTTGGAAGGCCACTGCAGCCTGCACCACCCATACCCTTCCAGCAGCAGTACTAACATAACACCTAACCATTGCACTCCTACAAGTGTGAGAAGTCAGACTATTTCAGGCCACACAAAGCTATAATAATGGCATGTTAGGCTGGTATTATTCATTTTCAATCTATATTGACTTAAACATGTTTGTTGTGGTCATCTCAAATTTAAAAAGACAGTGCCACCATGTTGAAGGACTATCACAAGAGCCTGTGCTGGCAATTAAATGCCGGTGCTGAGCAACGGAAACCACCGGCACAAATTAAGCACTGTGGGCAGCCTTTCCAGGCCAGGAGCTTTACCAGTTGTGATAGATTTTATTGGTAGAAAAATCTAATTTCAACCAATTGGTCTGTTTAGAGTTAGTTGATAGTCGAGAGAAATCCATTTTATTGGGGAGTCTTGAAGAAAGTTTAAGCAATCCTCAGTGGGTATGTTTTCGGTCGGGGGTATAATTCAGTATAGAACCTTAAGAATGACATTAGTAGTTGCTTGCAGTTTGCCACAGATGTATTTGATGTACTGGATTAGAGAGGAGTTACTTTGGTATTTCAGGTATACAGCTAGGGATCTGCCAGCCTTGTTCAAATAAAATAATTTCTTGCCTTTCTGGGCGTCTACCCATATGTGAGCACGTTTACTTACAGTGGAGATATATTTATATTTGAGGCATTTCAGGGTGGCCATGACTAGTAGGTCATTGATCATCTTTATAACAATTCTTTGATTTCAGTAAGTAGTTTGACCAGGGAGGCTTTGAAAGGTTTTGTTTTTCCTAGACATATGGCTGATCACTTGACCTCTGAAGAAGCAATTCAGTGTGTCCCAGAGTGTAATCAGAGAAGAGGCAGAAGCTTGTTGTGTGGTAGAGAAAAAAGGTGAAGTCATTCCTTGTAGGGTTGTGTATTTTCCAGACGTCGGATAGGAGGTGCGTTTTACATAGATAGTGCATTGCTTTATGAGCCTTCGGTACTCTGCACCTAAAGGCAGAGTGTCTGTCTAAATCGATGTCCATCTGGAAGTTGAAGTTACTTTTCAGGACAATTCGGGCTTGGGGTAAGAAGTGAAAGTTTTGCGGATAAGTTGTCCCAGAATAAATGTTTACCAATATATATTTCGGTTGTGCTGCTTTGAAGCCTTGTGATCAACCATCTGCCATTAATGCCTTGTTCAGACGTTATAATTGACAGACCCGAGGTCTTAGAGATCAAGGTTCTCACTCCTTTCGTCTTGGAGACCCCTGTGGAGCAGACTAGATCAGAGACCCATACTGATCGCATGAAGAGTGCTTCCATGTAGCCAATCCTGGTTTCTTGGAGGAAAACCAATTCTTCCTTAAGAGAGTGGCAGTAGTCTATGAATTTCCTTAGTTTCACTGGGTGGTTGAGGCTTTAGTGTTAAGGGAAACAACCTTGAGTAGTGAGGTATGTTGATGAAGTCATTTGGGTGGAAGGTGAATATCGCATGTGTGGTATGAGGCAGGCACAGTATATGGCGGCGCAAGGGGTATTGTGTCAAGGACACATGGCTCAGAGGGATAAAATGGGACGGAATGGAGAAGGAGGAGTGGAAAAAAGAAAATCATAATATATCGCTACTGAAACATCCCCCAAGTTAGGGGGAAGTCCCTAAGATCATCATGGCGATGGGTACTGTGCAAAAACCGGGATAGAACTCTGGCCAAATATATCAAGGGTTAACTAAATACGAAGCTATAAACATATGAGAAAAACATAACCTATTTGGTCAAACTATCAGTACAATCGGAAAGGCTTGAAGAACATGTTGTATCACTTTGAACGTCAAGAAGTGAACACATTACTCTTATACTCATGCAGGTTTACAGTTATGTAGACATGTTAGGAGTCCAAACCAGGAGGTTAGTTAAGGGGTCGTAGATTAACCTGGACATTTAACATGATACATGACGTTATCCGGAATGTAAGGGTTGTCAGAAGTATTAGTAGGACATGCTCAGGTAGACGGAGACCAGTGACACTGAAGAAACTCTTGTTAGGATTGGAGATAACGTCACAAAATGGTAAACAGTAAGTGGGAAAAAATGCAGGACAGCACAGCCTCTCGAGTCAGCGGCATGCAGCAGTATATATGAAGCATTTATCAGTGAAACAGAGTACGGTTAGTAACATGAATAATCATCAGCGCCATACGAAGTGATAGTTGAAGTGATAGGATGTGTAATATGGAGATAATAAGAACTCTAGTCAATAGGTAAGGTGTCAGCATAGATACAATTTTGTACAGCCAGATATGAGTTCTGCATGTCGCACCATCCCATCATAAACAAAAGGGGTAGCAGGATTAGTACATTAGAACGAGGAGCAGTCGGATATGGTGACAGTAAAATAATGGTTGAGATAATCATGGAACAGTGGAAGATCCCTGTGTTGAGAATAGCTAATATTTGACAACAGCATTTAAAGGGGAGTAAAAACAGGGCTGGTTTAATTATAAACCCCAAAGGAAGAGGGGGACTCTGAGAGATGTAACCCGACATTATTAGGTAAACCATAAATTGTGTACACAGTTAAACTGGAGAACTTTGCATGTTGTCCATGTGTGAGTCAAAGGTGCTTTCCAAAAAGGTCACCAAGTCAACAGGTTCCAAGAAAACATGGGTTTGACCCTTATGAGTGATTATAAATTTAGAAGGACCGACAAAGGAATGTTGAATCGCTCTTTCTGACCATGTCTTCTTGAGAGCCAAAAAGCCTTTCCTCCAATAGACAGTGTCTCTGATGAGGTCTTGCAAAATGCAAATCTTTGCGCCTTGCGAGGACAGTAATTTCATTTTCCTCATATGCGGCAAAATGAGCTCACAGTGATTGTAGCTTAGAGGTTTGAAAATTCAAAGCTCGTGGAGATGGTGTTTTTCAGAAGGTTGGAACCCTATGTGCCTGTTTGAGCTCAAAGTCTTTGTAGTACGAGATTCCCTCAGTCAAAGGGATCCTGGACTCCCGGAAGGCAATCACAGACCGGGCCTTGTCCTCAAAACCCTCCGGTACACCAGAAATTTGGCGGTTATCCCTTCTGTTGTGGTCTTCAGTTTGGCAATTTCACGCCTAAGGGATGATAGCATGGAAACATTTTTAAAAAGGTGTTTTAGTGTGCCGTTCTTCAATCTTCTGACGTGCTGATTCTGCCTTCAGTGGATGTCATGCTCGCGGAGACTTCAACTTGCAAAATGTCCATATAAGTCTTCATATTCTGCACAATGCCATGAACCTCATTCAATTTTTTAAGAATTGTTTTTAGACTAGTGAGAGGGGGAAGGCGGGGCACGGCTATGCGCCCTACATTGGAGTTTGCGGGGGCCCCGCGGGAGGGGGGCGCGATGGGTGCAGTGGCGGGGGAGAGGGGAGGCGGTGTGCAGCGAGGGGGGCGGGGCTCGTCCGGGCAGGTGCAGGGTCAGGAGAGGTGGTCAGTAGAGGAGGAGGCCTGCGAGCAACAGAGCGAGGGGGAGATGTCCCCCTTGCTCATTGAGGAATCTAAGAGCGAGGAGGAGGAGGGATCACAGAGAGGGGGAAAGTGCTGCCGGCGCACATGGCGCAAGGGGGGGTCAGTGGGGGGACGAGCTCATCCGCTGCCATCGGGGAGTAGTGCCCGGTTCTACAAGCAGGGAGTGGGGCGCGGAGGGACAGGGTTTGAACGCGGCAGGGCTGGGCTCGGGGCATAGGCTGGAAAACACTCCAGGTTTCAGGGAGTTGGGGGAGGGTTGGGGCGGGTGGGGGCCCGTGGGGGGGGGATGGAGGGGGATCGGGTGAAGGGGCGGGAGTAGGGTGCGGGGCGCTGGGGAGAGGGGGGAGGGGTCACTGCGTCAGGAGCTGGAGGATGTAGTCTGGAGCGCGGAGGAGGAGGGGGCGATTGGGGGTGGGGCTGGGGAGAGGTGGGTAGGAGTCACGGGTTGTGGCTGGATGCTCCGTTGCAGCAGGGGGGTCATTCGGCGGGGGCCGGGAGGGGTGCAGGGAGGGCGTGGAGGGTGGCGGGGGTTTTGGCGGGGCAGGGGACCTTCTTAACCCCGGCATGCTGGACTCCACTTCTTTTTTCCAGCAGGAACGTCTGGTGAGGTGCTCGGGAGAGCAGCATGCGCCTCCACTCCACCGAGGGGATGGGCCAGCTCTGCCTCGTGTGGGCGGTTTCGCTCCCATGAGGGACCAGTTGATGGCGTCTTATAAGGAGCGGGGTGGTAGGTCCCCGCCAGCCCCACCCCGGAAGGGTCGACACGGCCGACGGGGGCGGGAGTCTGGCAGCAGTGAGCGGGACCCCGTAGAGGAGCTTCAAGAGTGTAGACTTGGGGGAACTCATGCATACTTGTAGGGAGAAGGCAGGTCTCAGCAGGCTAGAGCCCGCGGAGGGCAGTGGATGGCAGGATGTGGCAGTGGGAGTGGAAGGGGACCTGGAGGATGAGAGGTCCCGGTTGGATTATGATGACAAAAGTGCAGAGGAAGGGGAAATTCGGGAGGAGAGGGAGGAGAGGGAGGCGGGTCGGGATGGGGGGGCGAGGAGTAATGTTGTTACTAGTCTTTTGCAGACACATGAAGTGCGGCGCAGAGAGAGTGACGGCCCCCACTGGTCAACTGGGTAGGCGGCGGGATCCCGTGCGGACGTTGACCTTGATGCCAGGTAAGGAAAGGGGGAGAGCGGGTCGGGGAGGGCCCGGCAGGGCACGGTGTCCGTGGGGACTGATATGGAGGAGGGGGCAGACGGGGCCCATCGTACAGTGTCGGTGGGGACGGAGGCGAAAGGTGGGGAGGAAGGGGTGCGCCTTAATAAAGGGCGGTACGTGAAGGACACTGGGGTGGGCCCGGACGGGGCAGGCGTTGGGGGGCAGAAGGGGGTGCGAAGGCGGCTGGGGGGGAAGAGGGGGTGATGGGGGGAAGGAAAGTCATGATATCCCAGTGCGCAAGCTGCCCTACATGGGCATCACAAAACCGCTGGGGGCGCACCTGTCTTTAGCTACCAAGGAAAAGATCTGGAAGGGGGAGTTTGTGGATATACTGAAACTCCTCCACCGTGAACTGACCGCGAAGGAGGGGTCGAAGGAAGAGTAACAGGAGTTAGCCAAGCGGCCGAAGGTGCCTCTGACCATAGAGAACTGGTCGGCGGGGTTTTTGATATTCGCCAGCATCTATTGCGAGAAGTACCCGGAGCGGGCGGTTGCGCTTTTTAAGTATATGGACGTGATCAGAAGAGCGCAGGTCACTTATGGGGGTTACGCGTGGTCCCATTATGATGAAGAATTCCGGGCACGCATGGCGGCAGATCTGGATGCGAAGTGGGGGGAGCTGGATTCTGACTTGTATCAGCAGACTATGGGAGGGGCGAAGTTTGGTAAGACGATCTACACGGCTAGCGGTCTACCTCTCGCGCCTCACCCCTTTCCGGCGGGGCAAGGAGAAGTTGTGGCAAACGCCAATGTTGGTGCCTGCTGTGATTACAACAAGGGTGCATGTGGCAGGCAGTACTGTCGGTTCCGGCAAGAGTGCTCCAAGTGCGGAAAACAGCATCCGGTGGTGCGATGCTGGGGGGTCGGGCGGTAATGTGGAACAGCAGTCCGCGACGTCCGGGATGCAGTCTGGGGGACGGGGGTGGGGGAGAGGGGGGTCGGGGGCTCTGGGAAAAGGCTCTTACACCGGTTAGGCTGGACCAGCTGGAAACCCTCCCGGCGTCTTATCCGCAGGCGGAGGGGGTGGGTGTGTTGAGGCGGGGGTTTCGGGAGGGTTTCCATTTGGGTTACGAGGGGCCGAGGATTGCCAGGTGGGCGGAGAATTTAAAATCCGTCAATGCTCACAAAGCGGTGGTGCGGGACAAGTTATTCAAGGAGGTGCGAGGAGGCAGGTTGGCGGGCCCCTTTCAAGGGGCGCCGATCCCATATTTGATTATATCTCCTATCTGCGTGGTACCGAAGAAGGAGCCGGGCCAGTTTCGCCTGATTCAACACCTGTCGTGGCCGGAGGGGACGCCGGTGAATAACTACATTTCGTCGGAGTTGTCCTCGGTGTCGTACTCGTCCGTGGATGTGGCGCGGCGGATCGTGACGATGGTGGGGGTAGGTGCCCTCGTGGCAAAGTGCAACATCAAGTCTGCTTTCAGACTGCTTCTGGTACATCCGGATAATCACCAGCTCTTGGAGATCCAGTTTGACGGGAACATATTTGTGGACAAGGCATTGCCAATGGGGTGTTCAATATCGTGCGCGTTGTTCGAGCGCTTCACTACCTTCTTGCAGTGGGCTTTTTCCTGGCACATGTGTAAGGACACGGTGACGCACTACCTGGATGACTACTTCTTGGTGGGACGGCCTGGTTCGGCGGACTGCCAGCAGCAGCTAGACGATTTTACGGAACTCATGGACTACCTGGGTGTGCCCCTGGCGCCGGAGAAGACGCACGGTCCCAGTACGGTGCGGTCATTTTTGGGAATTGAGCTTGACTCTGTGGCCATGGAAGCACGCCTGCCGGGGGAAAAGAAGGTGCATATGCTGGAATTGGTGGATAACATGGTGCGGAGGCAGAAGGTGACGGTGTGGGAGGTCCAGGTGCTGCTGGGGCATTTGAATTTTGCGTGTCGCGTCGTGCGGGCGGGCTGCACTTTCTTTAGAAGGCTCTGTCTGGCACTGTCCGGTTTGACGTTGCCACATCATCACTTGAGGCTGCCGGCGGGGACGAGAGAGGACCTGCGCATGTGGCGGGCTTTCCGACAGAGATTTAATGGTATGCCCATGGTGCTGCCGGAGAACTGGGAATGGGATGTCACCATTTCGTCGAATACGGCGGGGGTCTGTGGTTTTGGTCTGTACCGGCAGGGGAGGTGGTGCGCAGAGGAATGGCCACGGCGTTGGCAGGGTGGGAGGCGGAGTATCGCCTTTTCGGAGCTCTTCCCGCTGGTAGTAGTGGTGATGGTGTGGGCGCAGGAGCTGGCACACAAAAGGGTGCTTTTCAAGGTAGACAACATGTCAGTCGTGCAGGTTGTCAATAGGCAGTCTGCCAGGGTCCCACAGGTGCTCAAGTTGATGAGGGTTTTCGTGCTGCGATGTTTGGAGCATGACAATTTGTTTCAAGCACGGCATGTGCCAGGGGTGGACAATGACATCGCGGATGCTTTGTCTCGTTCACAGTGGCAGAGGTTCCATGGGCTAGCCTCGAAGGCGGACGAGCGCAAGACACCGGTGCCAGTGGAACTGTGGTCGGTAGGAGAGACCGGGTCATACAACTGGTAAGAGCGTCATTGGCTGTTTTCACATGGAAAGCATATGAGCAGGCATGGAATGAATTCTTGGACAGTGGGGCGGTGCGGCAGGGCGATCGCTGGGTCTGGAGTGAGCAGGTGGTGCAGTTTATGTTGGGCTTGATGGACAAGGGGTTGTCAAGAGTGACAATTGCGGGCAAGTTGTCAGCTGTCGCTTTCATGGGGAAGTTGTGGTGGGGGTACCCGCCGTCAGCGGGGGAGCTGGGTATGCGGCTCTTGGAAGGTTGGGTGAGGGAAAGGGGCGCTAAGGTGAATCAACGTCGGCCGATTACAGAGGAAATGCTTGGGGTTTTGATACGGATGTTGCCGACGTTTTGTTTTAATCGGGATGAGGCCATTATTTTCCACGCTTATGTTGTGGATGTATTTTGGAGCGTTTCAGGTTTCAGAGTTGGTGGGGCTCAAAGGGTGGCCTGGGGTCCTGTGGGGGAAGGTGGAACAGAGAGATCAGGAGGTGGCGGTGCTATTACGACGTTCTAAGACCGACCAACGAGGAACGGGGCAATGGGTGGTGATGGGCCTGGTGGGTAAGTGTGCGATATGCCCAGCGGCGTGGAGGAGTCCCTCACGTCCGGAAAGAGGGCAGCATCCGGAAGAAGTATTCAGTCGGTTTTCCGGGGGGAGGGTGACTGCGGCGCAATTGCTATGGGTTCTGCGGCACACCCTGCGGGTTATGGGTGAGAACCCGAAGATTTTTGGGACGCATTCGTTCAGAATCGGGGTCGCGACGGAGGCAGCAAGACAGGGTTGGGGGAGGGAGGACCTCATGCAGCTGGGGCGTGGGAAGTCAGACTGCTACAGGACGTACGTTAGGTTGCGGGGGGTAGGACTGGAGAAGTAAGTGGCTTGCTTCCGCTCTCTTACATGTGTGTCTTTACAGGTGCAGTGGCAGTGCCGGACGCGGCAGTCATGCCTATCCTCATTTGCATATAGCTAGTGTCTAACCCAGGGTGGTGTGGAGTGCAAAAAAACGATGGATTTAGGCCCAGATCCTTGTACTGGGATGAATGTATGACATTGTTCTACATTCTGTCCATCAACTGTGTTTTTTGCAATTTTCACCCCGAGTGGGCTGGGTATGCTCAGACGTGAGTCCCAGGCTCTCCACACCACTGGAGTCAAGCTATCCAGGCTGATGAAGGCTGATAGCCAGAAACCGGTCCTTGGATGCTTGATTCCGGTCTGGGAAAGACATGGCTTGGTAGTTCGGACTGGACTGTTCCCATGAGGCACAGGGTCAGAGCTGATTTGCATATAGCCAGTGTCTAACCTAGGGTGGTGTGGAGTGCAAAAAAACTATGGATTTAGGCCCAGATCCTTGTACTGGGATGAATGTATGACATTGTTCTACATTCTGTCCATCAATTGTGTTTTTTGCAATTTTCACCCCGAGTGGGCTGGGTATGCTCAGACGTGAGTCCCAGGCTCTCCACACCACTGGAGTCAAGCTATCCAGGCTGAATGAAGGCTGATAGCCAGAAACCCGTCCTTGGATGCTTGATTCCGGTCTGGGAAAGACATGGCTTGGTAGTTCGGACTGGACTGTTCCCATGAGGCACAGGGTCAGAGCTGATTTGCATATAGCCAGTGTCTAACCCAGGGTGGTGTGGAGTGCAAAAAAACGATGGATTTAGGCCCAGATCCTTGTACTGGGGTGAATGTATGACATTGTTCTACATTCTGTCCATCAACTGTGTTTTTTGCAATATCCTCATTATAGGACACTCATTTGTTAAGCAAGCCGAGAGGGCAGAATGGGATAAGCAACAGTTTGAACCTGGAATTGTACCCGAGGTTATTTGATTGTCAATGGCAGGGAAAAGGGGGCATGCGATGGCATGAACTGTTGCCATTCTTTGAACAAGGTTGTTCGACAGGGGGTCTGCCCGGACGTGGTGCTTATCCACCTTTGGAGAATAATTTGGTTCAATGCAAGGGCTTAGCTTTGGTCAAACAGATGAAAAGGGTTCTGTTGGAAATACGGCGCAAGTGGTCTGGTTGCCATGTAATATGGTCAGAAATGGTACCCAGGCGGATTTGGAGGGGAGCTGAGCGGCCTGCGGCCATAGATATGGCGCGCAGAAAAATTAACAGGGCGATGAGGCTTTTTTGTGACAGGGAAGGTCTGGGCTGGATGGAGCATCCAGAGCTGCGCTATGGGGCAGTGTATTTTTTCTGGGAGGATGGTGTTCACCTATCTAGATATGGGATGGAGCTTTATATTATACAGTTGAAGGAAGCATTGGACAAGGTTCTGGAAGTACAAAGATATCCTAAGTGTCAGGATGCCTAAGGGGGGGTCGAAAGCCATTAGGCCGGTTTTCAAGTGGTTTTTTTTTTCTAATTTTTTGGTAGAATTTAGGAGGGCTGGTTTTACTGTTGGGGTAGGTATAAGACGTTATTTAGTTAGGTAGATAGAAAGTTGGCAATTGTAGGTTTGTGTTTATAATTGTTACAGGGTGGATCCATGTGTAGGGGAGAGGGTTGGGGATATGTTAGAAATATATATTTAGTGAGGATTAGTTTTGTACGGCACAGGCCAAGGGATTTCTTTGTGGGGTGCACCTGCTTCCTATAAAGCGGCCTTTTACACACCAACAAGCTGGTCTGTGGTTTGTGCTGCGCCCCCACCCCCCTTTGTGGGCCCAAATTATTACTTCAACCTTGGAAGCCTCAGAAGTATTTGTAAACCAACAGGTGCAGATGTTTATTTTCTCTTCAGAGTCTCCCCACGTCTCACTTTGAGTGTAATAGGATTCCTGAATGTCCTATTACATGCAAGGCCTTTAGGTTTTTTCTCGGAATTAAAAGCCGTAAAGCAGGAATTCCCTTGACCAACTACTGACTTCATGTTTTTATTGTGGAAGTCATTTACTAACAACATTAAAGTCTTCCGAAAAAGTGGAATGACTTCTAGAATGCTACCACGTAATTGTATGCTTTGCAGTAAAGTTAAGTGACCCTCTGATCACGTACATTTGACTTGCCTTGCATCCCACTGGTGGTTCTTCAGGAGTTACGGGTGCAGTTTTAGCATGGAATTGCTTTTCCTATGTGTTTTTTTATTTAGCCATCTTTCAAGGCATCACTGCTCAAAGTTGAGTGGATTTTCGCTCTTTAGGTATTGAGGGGCTTTCATTGGAAGAGCATCTTTGGTTTGGGAAGTGGAAGGGCGCCCATAGTTTGACATTGCCACGCCCGTTCCAGAGATTCTAGTACTATTAGTGCTCCGCCCACTGCGGCTACCATACTCTTACTATCCTTGCTACTGCTGGCATGAGTAGTACTATTATTACATTTAATACTGCTAATAGTAGCATACTACAGCTACTACTGCAGCTCATTCTACTGCCGTTAGACATAGCACACCAACCAATACCACCAGTATTAAAACTACTTTTACTCATCCTGTGTCTACTAATAGTGCTATTTATCGCTACAAGTACCCCCTACAACTGGTATTATTAATACTACATTTGCTACCTCTGTGCTATGAGTGGCAGTTCTACTACTGCTTCTGGTGCCTGTTCTATGGCTACTAGAAAGAGTGCAATCAATAGCAGCAATGCCAAGTAACAGCATAGTTAGAATGTACTATATATGATAGCATCAGTAGTACTTGTATTAATGTTACTTGCAGTATTACTAATAGTATCAGTGTTGTAGTCCCAGTAGGAATAATATTACTAACAGATGTATTGTAGAAGTAAGATGATTAAATATGCTGAGAAAAGGCCCCCCTTAGAATTCATAGTAATTCTCACACTGTTTTATATCTTTTTGAATATCTTTTACAACCCATTATTAATAGCTTTTTCCTTCTCTGTTTATTCATTTGATAGCAGCAACTAGAGGCTCCATTTAATTCAAAGTTATATGTACATTGTTATTTCTGTTATTCCATTTTCATGATTTCTAACATAAACAGTATTCATTGTTTCATTGCGCACAATGTTAACAGAATTCCAATACAAATCCATACTCTTCGCGTATTCCTAGATCTATCTACAACGCCATCAACTGGATATATCGTATTTATTAAAAAAATAATTCATAAATTCATGCCCAATCTCACTTTATGGCTGCACAACACAATAAACCAACACATTTTTATAACGGGTTCCTGCCACCATGTTTTATTTAAAAAGTTGGCCCTTATCCTAATTGTCTATGTTGTTTTAATCCTCCAAACTCTTTTAATGGCATTTATCAGAGAGCTAGGACTTATATAAGATAGGATCAAATCCTGTTTCTAAGGTGGGTTACGTGGAAGGGAATATCACACAGGATAATTTCTTATTTACATTATATTTACATTTCTCCTAACACTATTATTTCTTAAAATACATACATTATATCTGAAAAATACCCTACAAACCGAAAACAATTATTGTTTTCATTATACCTTAAAAAAACTAATTATAGTTTTCATTATCATTATGCATTTACTCTTCAGAAACAGTCTCTGTGTATCTTCCTCATTTATCCACATTTACGTTGCAGCTTAAAATTAGGTATTTCAAAATGGCTTGTACTAGAAATCTCTTGTTTTCATTCTTTCAGGAATTTCAGAAATTATCTCTTATATATTTATTTCTTCCAACCTATGTTAAATTATATATTTAATTAAATGAGAGCAGAGCATCAAAAGTTAAAATGATATAATTTTTCCCTTATAATATGTGACATGTTATAACCATGCTAGTTTGATTTTTGGGTGTTCGTGTTGCTGTTTCTAAATCCATTTGGCTCGTACACCAGTTATTCAGGAGGCTGATCCTTTCATTTATATCTAAGCTCAAGAAAAGTGCTCCACCGAGTTCTCACAGAGAATAATCCCTATCTTCCTTGCAGCACAAAGCTCTATCACAGTGCACTTACTTATATACAGGGATGAACGACCTCAATCGTGTACAGCAGTTCATATGAAGGGACTCACATGTCCCCTGCATGGTGTACAGTTGTGTTCCTGTCTCATGAATGCCCAACTGCTTGTATCTGGTACACTTGTTTTCATTGTGACCCTCATCTCATACTGAACTAGCATTTGCTCAAGGGCCTAGACCTTTTTGTCTGTGTTAGTGATGTGGAGGACAGGCCCATTTGTGTAAGTAGAAGCTGGTAGCCTTCTGAACGCCAGATCCTAATGCTAACGTTCCAACTATATGTTGTTGTGTGTTTGTGCCTGTGTTAATGGTGTGTTTGTGTGAGCCAGAGTACTGGAAGTCTATGGGATTCATTTTGGATGCCCAAAAGGATTACTTACGTCACAAGATGGAGGTGAGGTTGTTTCCCCAGATAGTAGAAATGTATTGCTGTCATTCCTGGAGCTTGATGGAGGAGACCTAGACACTGAAGGTCCAAATTATTATTCCTAAAGTACTGCTATGTATTAGATGGTGTTGGTGAAATTTGGGATTGCAGACTCTGTTGTGCAAGGTAAGAAGACCCTTTAGGTGAGCCTCAGCCTTTTGTCTTTCCCTGGTTAACACTTCCTCAGTTGGCTTATGACAGCAGAAGCGGAAATGTCACCCTTTACGCCTCTGTTCGTGTGCTTCATGCTGGAGACTACCCTGCTGTGAAGAGCATCATTCTACACAAAGGTTGTGTCTAGAGAGTAGCCTATAGAGGACACTTGGGAGGAGAACCAACCCAAACTGGTTTTACAAGTGCAGACAGTGGATTCACATCTCCTGTCAGCCTTGACTGTTTTAAAGTGGGAGCCACTGACCGATTTGTTCTGGTTCCAAGTTCTGTGTGGCCAATGAAGGGAGTGATCTGCAGGGTACTGAGACAACTGCTGTGAAACTAGTACTGGTATCTACCTGATGGCCGACTTATCAGGGGTGAGTGGCATCACCTGAAGCAACACCCTTGCTGCAAAGGTTGACCTGTCCTGAAGCCCCTAGAAGCCAGAAAAAAGAGATAAGGAGGGTCTAAAGGGGTTTGTTTACCGACCCCGACATCCCAAAACCCCAACTCAATATTAAATAATAAGTTAGTGAGATGTCCGGTCAAAAAAATCTAAGTGCTGTACTAGAAACTTAAAGGCAAAGTGGGATCGTATAGCAACCAAATGAAGTAGCACGGGGCTGAGAAACTCCCATCAGCCCACCCTTATGGCGGAATATCATCATGTGGGATACGAATTGTAAATCCAAACCTCGCCCAACCTATCAGCTGATGGTGCAGAGATAGATTTCTGAGGTAGAACTCTAGCCACAGTGCAATTCAGATGATGCTGATGGACTGCAGTGCTGTGAATATGTGAGTGAAATTTAAAATTGGCTACTAGGCCAAAAAATGAAGTTTAATAAGGATTGTCCTAGTGTCAAATCTAAAATAACGCCAAATAGTATGAAAATATGACTATATTGTGGCGCTGTGCAGTGAGGTCAACACGTTTCAGCCGTATGGAACAACCTGTCCGGCATTCATCAGGACCAAGATTTAAATAGCTACTGCAAAAAAGTACAAGTGAGTGTAAATATTAATACTGTGCATCAATAGTTCAATAACTCCTATCAGGAACTTGGATCCCCAATGTTAACTGGTGGGATTTAGTTATTTGTCCATTCCTACAGAAGAGAAGAAAAACAGTGCACAAAGACTGCTATATAATAAAGTGCTATATATAGATCCCAAACTGACATAAAAGAGACAGTACAGACAACACAAAAGTAACAAAGAAGTTTTCTCTTCGCTGAAACAGAAGGCCATAGTCCTTCTGAATATTTAATCTTTATTCAGATAATGTTTTTTGATATAGTACTCACCCAGCATTATGTGGGAGATCACCTCACCTCGCTCGGGAAAAATGAGGCCCCGCTCTGTTGTGTAGAAATGAAAAAGTGGGGTCACAGTCAATATTGCATCTGCTGTGTCCAACTTGGTAGATCTATCATTTCTATATTTATTTGTAAAGAAACCCAGGTATTAAAAAAGACCTTCCCTTCATTTACCAAAGGGCTATGGCTTAGCAGGTGGCGTGAGACAGACTAGTTCCCAAACAGTGCTCAAGGGGCAAAAGTTAAAAGAATAAACAAAAAGAAAACGAAATTTCCAGTTTTTAGGTTTACAAGTCGAAGGATTGTCCGAAGGGTGGTCAAAGTAGAGAGCTCAAGGTTCTCTAAACCCCAATCCCGACCATCGAAAAAAATATTTTGAAGAGCCTACCTAACCATCGGTACCTCTCTCCGGCGTCCGAGAGGAAGTGGAGGTACCGATGGGGGCGTAGGCATGTTATTTATAGTTTGCTCAATGGGAAATTAGTCTCAATTAGGATTTCTAATTGCTGGCGATTACAGTCCGCCCGATCCCGACTGCGATTGTGTGGACGACAAGCCGCTAATCTCCAGGTGCAAGCGCCGCCTCAAAACTCAAAGGCGCATGCACGGAGATGTAATGTTTATTAACGGCGCATGCGCAATGGCACCGCGGTTCTCGCTCGCATTTATTAGTAGCGCATGCATGTGGAATATACACGTTTCTACCGCTAATAATCTACAATTGATGACTATTACGGCACTACGTCCTATAATGTTAGGATCGCTCGGCCCTGTTTGTATAAGTAACTATAGGGGCAATGTATAACTAATGTAAAGCCCCATAAGGGTATAGATTGTTTTAGTATGGAGAACCACAAGCCCAGCGCAGGATGGATCAATATCATTACTGCTTGATGTGCTATAAGTGGGCCATAGTATAGCACTAATGGGATAAATCATACTACAAGGGGGTGAAAAAAAAATATATAAAATATATAGCACGCATCAGCAAGGGATGCAGATGGTATCCTTGCCAAGGGGGGACCTTTGTAGATAAATAAAGACATATGTCTAAGTATAACAGACAGACATAGTTAATATGATGTATATACAGTTGTTATTTACAAACATGAATGGTATATATAGGGTGTCTCACAGAAATTGACATATATCTTTATCCAAACTTATTTGTAGTGTAGTAAGAATATACACATATAATGGAATGTGACTACAGTGAGGTCCAGGGTATGTCATCATTCAGTCCATCCCTATCGCTTTTAAGCTTGAAAATCCATTTCTGCTCCTTAACAAATAGGAATCTAAAAACATCACTGATATGAGGAGGAATGAAGGGGTGTTCAAGAATCACCCACCTCATGTCATCTGCTGTGTGTTTCTGTGACAAAAAGTGATTAGTCAGCCTCGTGGATTGTTTGTGACATCGGATAGTGCTTTTGTGTTTACCAATCCTTAATTTGATCTTGCGAGTGGTGTATCCAATATATCTAAGTGAACAAGGGCAAGTGATCATGTAAATGACTCTTTCTGAGTTGCAATTTGTATGCTTCTTGAGGAGCCAAGTTTTTCCTGTTCCCAAATCCACCCTGTCTGTTTTGTACGTTTGTGGACAAACACTACAAGAGCCACAAGGGTAGTGACCCTGTATCGGAGGTAAATTCCAAAGAGTGGTAGTCCTGTCTGCTGAGAGAATAACCCCTGCAGGAGGAGTGACTGTCCAACATGAACGAGGCGCATTGTGACCGGCCGGCCGGCCGGCCAGCCAGTTTGCAAAAGCAGAAAGCTATGGAGAGCGATCTGTGTGCCCAGGTATTGGCGAGCCCCAGACTTTGCTCCACAATTCCCGTTCGGAATCGTGAAACTGCTGTGTCGAACATGAGGCTACAGTGTGTTCTGAGTCTTTGTGCGGAAGTATAAAGTTGAAGCAGGACCTTAGCCGCTATGCAGAAGTTGGGAAGATGTTGCATGGCATGAGCCACTGCACCCAAAATGTCTCACTGTTGTGTGACCTGAGCTTCTGTGCTAAAATTGTGAAAAGTTGGTGTGGCTTCAGCTTCTGCACCTGTCTTGTGAACCAGAGGCGTGAAAAACCCTTGCTCAACCTACAACTGTGGCGTGACCTGAGCCGAGGTCTTCACCCACCTGATAATGCCTGTGTGATGCCTTACCTTCTGCAAGAACCTGGCTTGTGCGTGGCTGCACTGATCAGGACCTGAACAGCCCAGGTGGGGCTGCACATCGGACTACGCACCACTGTGCCATCAACCATTGCTTCCCGAGCAGTTGTCGACAGCCTAGAGCAGCCACAACCAAAAAGACGGCCAAGAGGAACTGTTGTCTCATGTTCAGCCACAGAAGAGGGGGAGCAGCCAAACTGAGGAAGAGCCAGGTGGTCCATGAGATGCCTTGCTGATTCACAGACTCAAAGACTTGTTGACTGAGAAACAATAACTAAGGCCAAATACTGAGTGCCAAAGTGTGAGTGTTTTGGGGGTGATATGCGACTGTAAGAGTGTTGGGGCCTAATCTTGCTACACACTACCCAAGGGAGGGATCCATCTGGTACAAAGGGGGGATCAGAGCCATGGTGGGGATAGGTACCAACATACTCTAGCAGTATGAACCTGATTGCATCATGTGTATACCTTGGTGTATTGCTTAGGACTCATTGCATCAAAATACTTTTCTTCTTGAAAGTCAAGCAATGGGTTGGACAATCTGTAGTATTCATACGCTGGAGCAAACCTGGCTTGCCAAAAGTAACGCGAAGGAATTTGAACGTAAAAAAAGGATGAAAGTAAACACGCAGAACTAAGTTGGCACTAAGTTTAATAACCAAGTACATTCATACTCTGAAAATAAAAGACTGGTGCATTACGTTTGAGACAAATGTGTAGTGCTTAACATTTGAAATAACTGTTTCCCAGCAATAGCAGCCTTGTTAAAGGAACGATAAGAGTTGTGAGGAAGAGTCACTGTGGAAATAAAATTTGCATATTCTTAGTGTAGCTTTTCCTATTTTGCTATCTTATGGGAACAGCGACAAGTCAAGGAGCATTAGGAAAGTGACATAAGAAATAAATACTAGAGGAAGTAAAGTTCTGCAGAAGAGTGATTATTTTTGAGCAAGATGCAATCAGTTTCACCACCACCACCCTTTATGAAAACGCCAGGAAATCCACCTATAGTTTGGAAAAAATGGTTCGATGCGTTTGAAACTTATTTGAGTGCAATAGGTGCGTCAAGATATCGCGCAGAAAGGAAGAAATATTTATTATTGCACTCATTAGGGTTTGAAGGCAGGGAAATCTTTAAACATTTACCTCCTTTAGTAAGAGACAACGCAGAAGAAGATATAGATGAATATACAGAGACAAGAAGAAGATTGGAGTTGAGGTTTGATATCAAACCTAGCCTTGTTGTGATTAGACATACATTTTTCAAAAGAGAACAGTTACCGGGAGAAGATGTCGAGACATATGTGTCAAGTCTAAGACAGTTAAGTGCAGAATGCGAATTTGAGGGCTTCAGAGAACAATTGATTAGGGATCAGTATATATGTAAATGTACTGACAAGTCAATTCAACAAAAACTGCTTAAATTGGGCAATCCAACACTTGAATAGACTATTCGTACAGCTAAAAGCATTGAATTGTCGAAGAAAGAGGTCAAGGAACTTGAAAAGAAGAATGAAGAAGCAGTTTCTGCGGTTAGGCCTAAGGAAAATAAGGCAGCGTCAGGGTTACAACGTTTTGAAAAGAACAGTTTTCCTAGTTCACAACGTTATGACAGAAATACTTATTCTAGACAGAGTGACATTTGTTATAGATGTGGTAATCTTTCGCACAATAAGGGTAACAAGTTCTGTCCTGCAAGGAACTCAACATGCCGTAATTGTGGGAAATATGGTCATTTTGCGAAGATATGCCAAAATAATAGACAGGGAAATTCAGTTTTCATGAACAAATCTCAAGAACCGGGAAATGTAAGTGGGGTAGGAAATGTTTCAGAGTTTAATGAAATTGCAGGTAAGGAATCTGATGCTATTAACAGTATCCAAGACGACCTTAGGGAGAACCGGGAAATGTAAGTGGGGTAGGAAATGTTTCAGAGTTTAATGAAATTGCAGGTAAGGAATCTGATGCTATTAACAGTATCCAAGACGACCTTAGGGAGATGGTTGTGGTGGTACGGGAAGATGGAGTCATCACAGGAGACCCTTCAGATTGTGTCGATCCTTATGAAGAATTTGTTGTGGGTGATAAAGTGCTTACCTTGTTAGTCGATTCAGGCGCAAGGATAACGATGATTACTCAAGAGTTGTTTAATGAAACTTGGCCTGAAAGAAAGTTAGAGCCACCTGATAGGGCCCCTGTTTCTTATGAGGGGCGCAAAATAGTTTTGGCTGGTTATTTTGAAGATGTCCTGCAGTTCAAAGGTAGAAAGATACTTGGGAAGATCTATGTTGCGATAAAGGGGTTAAACATTTTGGGCTGGTTCCACCAAGATCTGTTCCAGTTGGTTCTCAGACCAGGTACAAAGGAACAAGTAAGTGTGGTAGAATCCAACGACTGCACAGAAAAATTGGTCTTCACATATCCTACAGTTTTTGGAAAGGGTCTTGTAATGGTTAAAGACTTTACCCACGAGATAAGAGTGAAAGATGGAGCTATACCCATAAAGCATAAGGTGAGAAGTGTACCTTTTAGTGTAAGAGATAGTCTAGAAAAAGAGTTGAATGAGTTGTGCAGGATAGGGATCATAGAACCAATAGAGTCATCCTTGTGGTTGTCCCCACTTGTTGTCGCCAGGAAAAGAAATGGAGACTTACGCGTTTGTGTTGACTTACGCAGTCTCAACAAAAACATCTGGATTGACTCACAGCCTTTGCCGAAAATTACAGATTTGTTGTCACTCACAAGAGGTGCAAGATGGTTTACTAAGTTGGATTTAGCCTCCGCTTACCATCAGGTGGTGTTAAGTCAATCCTCTAAGCATTTGACGGCGTTTGTCTCTCCTTTCGGTAGTTTTCAGTACTGCAGGATGCCGTTCGGCCTCGCGTCGGCGGCAGCAGTATTCCAGAGTCTAATGAGTCAAATGATTAAGGACACGCCTGGAGTCATTGTTTTCCAGGATGATGTTTTGATTTTTGGCGAAAACAACTGTGATCATGACAAATCATTGAATCAAGTTTTGGAGATTATGCAGAACAAGGGAATTGTGCTTAAGAGTGAGAAATGTGTTTTTCTCAAAGATAAAATGGAATTTCTTGGACATGTTGTTTCGCATGATGAAGTGTTACCTCGTCCTGGGTTGGTAAAAGCCATTGTAGATGCATGTCCTCCTGTTGACAAATCTGGATTGAAGTCATTCATTGGTCTCCGTGAATTCTATTCAAGATTTATCAAAGATTATGCATCAAGAGTTCAACCATTAACAAACATGTTAAAGAAAAATGTGCCATTTAAATGGGATAAGAATTGTCAAGAAATTTTCCAATGGATTAAGTTACAATTAGTAAGTGACAGAATTCTTAAGCCTTTTGATCCAAATAAGAAATGTATTGTGACTGTGGATGCTGGTGGTTTTGGTCTTGGAGCTGTGCTTACCCACGAAAATGGCCATGTTGATAACACCATAGCATATGCTTCAAGGGTATTACGAGGGGCAGAAAGGAATTTCTCTGTCATAGAGAGAGAGCTATTAGCTTGTTGGTGGGCGGTCAGGAAGTTCAATCCATTTCTCTGGGGAAGTCATTTCGTGATACGAACAGATCATAGTCCTTTAGTCTCTATTTTAACTGGTGAGAAGATTAAAGATCACACACCAAGGATTGCTAGGTTATCAACTAAATTACTTCAGTATAATTTTGATATTGTCTACTTACCTGGAATGAAAAATGTAAGGGCAGATTATCTCTCGCATTTTCCGGTTACTGGTAATTGTTCAGATTTTGAGAAGGAAGATGATCAGGAGGATTGTTTTGTTGCTGCTTTGGATGTTGAGGGAATGTGTGCTATAAATGAGGCTGAGTGGAAAAGGAAATTGTTGAAAGATGAGGTACTTGTTCAAGTCATCAAATTTTTGAAATCAGGTTGGCCGAGAGAGAAGAATGTACCTTGCCAGTTTCAGACTTTCGTAAAAATTGCAGATGAGCTTACTGTAGAGGACGGTATCCTTTTGAGGTGTGGAAGACTTATACCCCCAGAGAGTTTGAGAAAACGTCTAATTGACGGTGCACATGAAGGACATTTAGGGAAAACTTTCACGAAACGTAGGTTGAGAGATGTGTTCTGGTGGCCGCAAATGGATGTTTGTGTTGACATGTTGGTTGATAGCTGTGTAGTTTGTAAATCCTCTGACAAAGGTCACAAGGTAAGGATACCCCCTTTGGAACCAATTGAACTTCCGGAGAGAGCGTGGGAGAAAATTGGTGTTGATTTAGTTGGTCCGTTCAATCTTTTACCATCTTCGTCACGTTTTGCTATTGTTGCCATAGATTATTACTCTAAATGGCCGGAGGTTCGTTTTATCAATGAGCCAACCTCCGCTAATGTGGTTCACTTTTTAAAAGATATTTTTTTGAGGGAAGGTTTTCCTTCTTATGTCATGACGGACAATGGTGTACAGTTCGTGAGTTCAGAATTCAACGTTTTTTTAAAACAAGGTGGTGTTACACATAAGAGGAGTTCTTTCTATCATCCTCAGACAAATGGCCTTGTTGAAAGGATGAATCGGGTACTCAATAATTGTGTGCAGTGGGCTATTGCTAGCAAATGTGTGGTGGAGAATGCGGTGCGTTCCATGCTATGGTTTTATCGCACTACAGCGCATTCGTCGACTGGGGTGTCTCCTTTTGAACTTCTGAGAGGGAGGAAACCTTCTACCAACATTTGTCCTGGCTGGATGTCAAAATGGGTGAAAATGGATGTTATGGATGGTATTGATGGTTTTGTGAGGGATAAAGTTAGTGGAGCTCAAGAAAGACAGAAGGTTTATTTTGATGAGGAAGAAAGTTTTATCACAAAACTTTTGTGTTGGAGATGTTGTTCGTATCAGAAATCCTGTTCATGTTACCAAGGTAAGAAGTAAATTCTCTGAACCTTTAGTTGTGGATAAAGTATGTGGAAATGCTGTGCGGGTCAATAATAAGAATTGGTGGAACATTTGTAAAATTGTCAAAGTTAAAAATGGGGATGTTGACTGTAATAACAATTTGACTAATTCAAGTTCTAATGCCAAGAATGTAAATGATAAGTGTAATGATGTTGACTTTGTGCCAGAACCTCGCAGGAGTTTGAGAGTTTGTAAAATTCCTGTCAGGTTCAAGTAATCTTCTTTGTTCTTTTATTTGCAGTTTTCCTTTGTAATTTTCTTTGTTCTTTTATTTGCAGTTTTCCTTTTGAGCATTCTTTCATTGTTCTTTCTTTCTTATTTTTTTCTCTTCCTGTTTTCTTTTCTTTGTTTTGGGAGAAAAGGGGATAGTGTAGTATTCTGAGTATTGTGCCTCTCAGGCACTTGTAGTAAGAATCCTGTTGTGTGGGCATTCCATGTTCTTTGCGGGAATGCAGGCGACCAGGCAGTTTATGCTGGTTCTGCCTGATGTCGCTGTTCATTCTCTTGAGCTGAATAAACCTACTTTGAAGCATGAAGACTGAGCGATTTAATGAGCAACTTACTACACAATCCTGTGTTTGTTGAGTGCTGAGTTGGAGCACCCCCGCGCTATCTCCCTGACAATCCCGTGACTGCTCACCATCACTACCCCTGAGAGTCATGTTCTAAAAATGTTGTACTTGGCCCGGATTGCAGAGCCCTACTAAGATGGACCCCAAGACACCAGAGGCGAACAGCCTCTACCCCCACAATTTAGGCCCACTAGCCCCTTGGCCCATCGAACTCGGTCTGATATCATTAAATTGAGTTGTGAGCTGAGTTTTTGTAGCTTTTCTCATTTAATTAGTTTCACAACCTGTGGAATGTTGTCAGATGTGTTTACTGGTGTTCAGCATTCTTTGCATGTCTATAACAAAGGGCTGATCCATTTTGTGTCTTACTCCTGCATAACGAACTGTCTTTGACAGCACTAGTGGTATTTTCTTTTTACTTTCAATGTTCGTATAATGTCACGGTTGGGCGTAAAAGTATTATTTGCAAAACCGGACCGTTTGTGAGCAAGGCTTGGAGAAAGTTGAAACACATCACTTACTGCTGGTTATGGATTAAAGGTGATTTCAAACACATTTAGGAGAATGCCGGCGCCAGCTCTATTCAGATGGCAGGATCTGTGAATATGTATATATACCACAACTAAAGCACCTGTATTGCTTAGCAATGTACCTCATCTTTTAATTCTTGTCACTACTTCTTGTATACTACCTAGAATTAAATGAATATGTGTAATGGTCTGATACTATAACTCAATATAAACAAAATAAAAATTGGATACGTAAATACACAGTGCAGCTCTCTTAGATTCTTTCTTTTCCTTCATTCGTTGTTATTACAGACTATAGAGACTGATGTTTCTTAACCACTACATTTAGAAATATGTATTTATTGGTTAGAAATAAACCCAATTTGAGCGTTTTGTTGGTGAGATTTGATAACCGGGTTCTATTATAGAGATAAAGAAAAGCCCTTTCTTTTTTAGGTCTGGCCAAGAAACCATTTTAGCTTTGTCCCCAGCCTCGCATAACAAAATAATTTTAATCAGCCCTCTTCAATCATTGGTGTTTTAAGTTGTCATTCACATTTTGCTCACCTCAGCATATGGTATGGGTCAAGGAATAAGTCCACTTCAACCATACCCTGTCTTGCAGTTCGCCTCATCCTATGTTCATACCCACCTAAAAAGTGATTTTCATTGCCAGGGCTGGTGGGCCAACACTTCACTTTGTCAATGTTTTTTTCCATTCTTTAGCCTTTTTGTCATCCATATGTCATCCATATGTGTTTCCCCCATGATTTAGATTACAGCAAGTCAAAACGAATTGTACTTTTTCCTTTTAAAAATAAGAATCATATTTCCCTGTGATGCGCATTAAAACTAAAAAAGACTTCTGTATCTTGACACCAGCCTGCTAGTTAGCACATATACTGTTTTATTAGTACTATCCCCAGTAATTAATTTGTTTTTAATTTAAGAATGTCCATTGCAAACATACAGTCACCATGTTTAGGCTGCAACATTGGTTACTCGTCTTATTTTTGTGCCATTTGATTTCAATGCAAATTGGTAACTATCTCACCAGCTTGCCAAGACCACATCTATTTCCTTTATCAGTGCTTGCTAGTAATGATTATTTAAAACAATTATCCCTCCCATACAGTCCCTACCACCTTCACATAAGTCTAGACTGTCAAAGAAAACTACCAATTTAAATATAATAACTTACACTGTCAATGGTAGAGCGGATCCGACGTCCTCATGCTGACATCAGGGGCCTCTCTGCTCCTGAATCACCAACAACACATTACATTTTCCCATCTTCAATCACACTCACCTGTCTCTGATTCCGATGCTTGGATTTGATATGTTACCCTTTTTACCAGTGTTTCAGCGATCCTGAAGCACATTGTAATTTAGTGTTTTTGAGGCACTCCTTTTTTTTCATAGTTCGTTGGGGCTTGTGAGTGGTACTCTGAAGTAAATAGCAAAAACACTAGCACCATTGCAAGAATCTGCTGCTGTATATCCACGTACTATATGTGTGAATTATGTCTATATGTGTGAGGTTCCTATAGAGCTAGCAAGAATTGACAAATATTTTGTAACAGCAGGACGATGATTGAAGGACCACAAACTGTAACCCTTGACCTTAAATGGATTGTTACCAAGACACGTGTGGACATTAACTAAGTAAGGTAATCTTTCACCCCGAACTCATCCCTACAAAAGACAATGGGCCTAATTACAGTGAGGCTCGGAAAGCCTCCCACTGCTTGTCGGAGACTTTCCGACCGACATTGTAGGTTTAAACTCCAACCGCCGCATTAGGATGACAGCAGTATGAGTGTAAACTGGCAGGGGACTCCGACAGGCTCAAGAAGCCCGTCGGACAGTCGGAATTGCACCATAATTCTGCCATCAGAATTATGATGTCAGTTTCCGACAGCCGATCCATGTCGGCCTTTCCTACATGGATTGACTGTCCGAAACTGACTTTGGGGGCCCCTAGCAGGACCTCTTCCCCTCTGCCCCTCAGCATTTGGGCCTGGGGGGCACCTAAGGTGTCTGCCACACAGTACAGGGATGTTTACAAACTTACATTTTTCAATGGGAGCCTGTGCTGTGGGCATTTTCAGCCCGCTGCACAAGCTCCCGGTCGCATCCTAATGGGGTTGTTGGACCTGCCGACCTATGGTCTGGTGGTTCCTTCCCCGAAACAGTGTCGTCGGAGGCAACTCCGACCGACATCATAATGAGGGCCATAGTTAGAAGAATGCTTGTTGGCCTTTTAGGAGTCTCTGCCTTCAAGGTATCGCTTGCATTCCACGTTGCACTTTTCTCACATATATACACTAACTTTTAACGTGTGAAATTAATTTGCAGTTGATTTAAATAAATTCTCTTTTTAATGAGCTGGCTTTGTAATAATATCCTGCTGTGCAAGGTTGCACTGAAATGACGATGTGGGGAGATTGATCTACGGCCTTTGGAGCTTTCCCCTTTGAAGGTATCGCTTGCACTATAACACGTTGCTTTTTTTCCCCATGTTGCCTCTCCCTTCTATTAACGCATGAAATTAATTTGATGTTGCTTTATGAATTTAATTTTTTTGTAATAAGTTAACTTTTTAATAATTTCTTGCTCTACAAGTTTGAACTGAATTTCTTTCTTTGTGATTATATTGTGAAGATTTTAATTAACCTATTTGCTGCTGCCGTCGGCCAACAGCCGTCGCGAGCACTACCTCCGTAGTGCTGCGCATGTCCGTTGGCTGACGCGGCCCCGCCCCCGCTAGAAATCACCCCCTCCGCGGCGGAATTTACGCCGCGGTTAACGGGTTAATCATACAATAAATGATTAATTCATTAATTCACTATATCCACATACTGGAAGGGCTAGAATGAACCTTTTTATTTTAAGCAGACCACAAATGTAAATCAACTTGCATTGCCACTATAAGGTATCTAATATATGCTTGAATGGATATTATAAATGTTTGGTACCATGCTCATCTTACGCTGTTAGAAATTATTTTTTTCAAATTTAGTTTTTTATATATTTGTCTCTTGGCCATGACTGTTTTGTGTATAGTTTCATTATTAACCAGATACATGCTGTTTAATGGATTAATTTTCAGTATTCCCATTTGCAACCCTGGGCCAGTTCCGAGTATGCCCAGTTAGCATTCCATGACCAGTTTCATTTAAATTATTTTTTCCATTTTTCATATTTCATAATTCATGACCAATTTACAATATGTGCAGTTAGCACAGCATAGTCAGTTTCAATAATACCAAGTTTGCACAATTCATATACTAAGCAGACTCCAGAAATCAGCAGCTCTGGTCCATCCAAGAAACAAGTCTTCTTTCACTGGTGAAGGGTAGAGTAACCCATTTGTTTGCTTTTCTACCATTGACCCGTTAAATAAATTATTTTATTTTATAGACGGACCTGCTTTTCATGCAATCTTCCTAACACTGCATTCATTCTCAGAGCTACTAATGGACAATGGAACACGGCCACCCAAGCACTGTCTCTGTGAATTTAAAGTTTACTTTTAAAGCTGCTATTGGTACGCACATGGTGTTTAGGCTCACGTGCACCAATTTTTTTCAAGCTATGGGAATTACTTTCATGCCCCTTGAGCAGCACTGTGACATCACACGTCAAGTGCAATAACTTATTAAATGGGTGCATCATTTTCTTATTACTGGTGCATTCTGACGTCACACCGCTCCCGTAGTAAAAGGAAAATCAAATACAATTCTGTAGAGGGATAGTCTGTTCTCCCACCTATTCTACTTTCAGGTCTAGTGACCAGTTCGTAACCTGTTTTATTATGTCCACGTACCACGTCACAGGCAGGTTCCATTGTGCTAGCAAGCACATCGTTGCCAATTTTCATTGTGCCATTTATTATAGCATTCGCAGCTTCTATAATAGTCAATTAGCACATATTTTTCACCATCAGCGCAACCTTGACCAGTTTACAAAACTATTTAACTATTCAATAACCAATATGCTTGGGCAATAAACGTTGAAATACTTAACATGTAAGCAACATCTCAACTGCAGCAGCTTTGCATTATGCGAACTGTCTGCACTTGTAGTACCTGCAAACACAATAGACGTCCACAGGCACAAACGTGACGCACTGCATGCCGTCTACAAAAATACTACAATTTATAGGAACAATATACATATTAATCATGGAGCTGGATTCACCAAATTGCCTGTGGTAGCGGGGATGATATCCGGTATCCTTTGACCCCGAAAACATCACAGGGCCTCTTTCCCAAACTTTAGCATGTCCAAATCCTGCTATTTGCTACTGAGGCAGGTAAAGGAACTGAAACCAAAGAAAGATAATTAATTTCTATATTCTTGCTGCTGCCTACACAACCTCTAAGACTGGCGGTCCAAAGCCAGTGCCAGGGGTATGAAAAAGCAAGATAGTGTTAGCAAGCGGTCGAACTACTAATCGTATCTGATGTAATGTTGTCATATGTTTTTACATACACTCTCATATCTACCTTTTTGTTCTTCCTTCCATTAATCTCACCACAGGCCACTGACCTGGATTGAAGAAAGAGCTCCAGGGCTGAAACGTGGCCGGACAATCAACTTCTGCTTCGAGTCAGGGACCGTGGATAGTTTACCAGATGTTCCCAGGGGAGCAGTCGGTGCTTTTATGCAAGACCAGGATCTGTTTGCCAAGAAGCTGTTGGGAGAGGTCTCTAACCAGGCGCTAGATGCGGAGAAGAGGCGCATACTGAAGTGCCTGGAACTTGCAGAAGAAATCCAACAACTCTGTGAGCACTGAACAAGCAGACTAACATTCCATGGGATGTTTCTGTGCCGTAGAATCGTATACGGAGGGCATACAGTTAAAGATGGCTGCTCTTCAGGGCAGATTCCAAATGTGATAATGGATCAGATAAAGCCACTGAGATAATACTGTGGGGGCAACAGTTTGTACAAGAAGATCAGATTCACTCAATATGTCCATGATTACAAACACCACTGCCACCAAGATGCCACAAAGAGAGATGCCATTTGTCATTAAAATTATACAAAATGACAGTGGATTTTCTTTATTAAATATTGTAATTGTTCACAGCATAAAGTGTCAAACACAATCTGTAGATATTGCATTTGAGTTACATTTCCAGGTACTCAGGATTTTTAAAGGAATGAAATATGTTGGAAAATATATGAACTTTAGCAATTAGGATTTCTGTTTAGTCTGCAGTGGATAATAAACATTGCCATTTTATGTCTTTTCAAATATGGTATGCAATATGCATACATATTTTATTTCTTAATTATTTAGGGAGGTTATAAGTTTTGCAATGCTAAATGCCATAAGCTAGCAAACGCTGTAGCAGATATTAATAACTTACCAATAATCAAATTCAACAACCACTTAAGTGTTCTCCTATTGTATGGCATTGTAAAGTTGGGTTATTGGGTAACACAATACTCGAAAGAGAAATGAGGCCCAAATACGGAAGCGGGGCATGAAGTGACTCTGTTTTGACCAAAACCGTATGTTCTAGAGAAAAGCGTAAAGGAACCCCAAGAAAATGACTTTTTGCTGGGGCACAGGCACACAATTGGGGGCCCTTGGTAGGAAACATTACATCTAACTGTGTCCTGACCATGTATAAAAAATATTTTACCGAAATCTTTTTTAGATTTTAGGTCGTGGGCGCAACAATGAGCCTGTAACTCTTCCCACTAGTCCATACCTAGTACTAAAGGTCTCCTGGTGTTCTGTTCTGTTCACTGCGCTAAATCTACTCCATACATGGATGTATGCGTTTTGCATTTATTTTGGGTTAGACTGATTTATATTGCCTTTAATGAAGTGCCATGTTGTTTAATTGCAACCATATTGAATGCTGATGTTACTTTCAGGGCTGTGCTGTGCTCACTCTTCTGACTTATTCAGCCTCCTTTTCATATTGGCAACTGTGAGGATTCACAAAAGACTAGCTCAGCATCTTAGAAATGTATAGTATCTGTCTTGTCACTGTGCTCTCAGTCTTTCTCGTGAGAAAAGCTTACAGCTGCTAACTCTCACTGCTGATTCTCTTTGTCGGTAAAATACACACACATTCTTAAGAAATTATGTGTGAAAATATATAAAACAAGCGCGCGCGGCGCACATGCACTGTCCATAATCCGCATTGCAAAGCCCTCTTGGTAAGCTTTCCTGGAGCACCTCTATATCTCTTGCATAGCAATTGCTTAAGCAATAGCTAGGCGAGACCTAAAAAGATATAAATACATTCATCTGTGTGTATATATATATATTATGGCGGCAGCACTAATAAAATAATCGGCATCTTACTTGTGGTCCGTGTCTGTTCCTGCTTGCTGAATACGAGAACCAAGCATTTCAGCTCGAGTGACAGATTTCCGCATATATATATATATATATATATATATATATATATATATATATATATATGCAACGCAATCCTTCCCAAAAGAAAAGGCGGAGGCCACATCGGGGACAAACCGGAGTCTCTTTATTTCACAAAATGCCACAGAGGGCGAATGCATTTCGGCGTCATTTGCCTTCATCAGCGCCGTGTGGAATAATGGGCAGGGAAATGTCCACGCCTTTAAATGTCCCGCTTTGATGGATAGGCTGTCTCTGTTCCTCCCCCTCAGGGCTCCACCTGATGTAGATTGCCTCATCGGTGCAACAACTACAGGACCCAGAATGCACCAAAATAGTATCGGGATCCCCAGGTGGTGATATTCGCAGGAATTGCCAGCAAACGGGACGGCGTGCAGCGCCTCCCCTTGTCCCATGACTTGCGAGTTCAAGATTCTCCTTCAGTCCCCAACCGCATAAACCGCTCAGCCCAAGATTCATCTCCGCGGGGGCATGTGACGAAGCAGCTAGCCCAATGAGAGGTACTGTGACCTCTGCACCGCTTCTCTTCGTCTCAGGCGTCGTGGTGGGCCAAACCTTGCCAATATCTTGACCGAGTACAGTTGCCGAAGCAGATGCCAGAAATGGTGAGGCCACTTGGTAATGCGGGGGTCTCCAGACACGCCTCTGGCCGGCGTGGATAAATGCAACGCAATCCTTCCCAAAAGAAAAGGCGGAGGCCACATCGGGGACAAACCGGAGTCTCTTTATTTCACAAAATGCCACAGAGGGCGAATGCATTTCGGCGTCATTTGCCTTCATCAGCGCCGTGTGGAATAATGGGCAGGGAAATGTCCACGCCTTTAAATGTCCCGCTTTGATGGATAGGCTGTCTCTGTTCCTCCCCCTCAGGGCTCCACCTGATGTAGATTGCCTCATCGGTGCAACAACTACAGGACCCAGAATGCACCAAAATAGTATCGGGATCCCCAGGTGGTGATATTCGCAGGAATTGCCAGCAAACGGGACGGCGTGCAGCGCCTCCCCTTGTCCCATGACTTGCGAGTTCAAGATTCTCCTTCAGTCCCCAACCGCATAAACCGCTCAGCCCAAGATTCATCTCCGCGGGGGCATGTGACGAAGCAGCTAGCCCAATGAGAGGTACTGTGACCTCTGCACCGCTTCTCTTCGTCTCAGGCGTCGTGGTGGGCCAAACCTTGCCAATATCTTGACCGAGTACAGTTGCCGAAGCAGATGCCAGAAATGGTGAGGCCACTTGGTAATGCGGGGGTCTCCAGACACGCCTCTGGCCGGCGTGGATAAATGCAACGCAATCCTTCCCAAAAGAAAAGGCGGAGGCCACATCGGGGACAAACCGGAGTCTCTTTATTTCACAAAATGCCACAGAGGGCGAATGCATTTCGGCGTCATTTGCCTTCATCAGCGCCGTGTGGAATAATGGGCAGGGAAATGTCCACGCCTTTAAATGTCCCGCTTTGATGGATAGGCTGTCTCTGTTCCTCCCCCTCAGGGCTCCACCTGATGTAGATTGCCTCATCGGTGCAACAACTACAGGACCCAGAATGCACCAAAATAGTATCGGGATCCCCAGGTGGTGATATTCGCAGGAATTGCCAGCAAACGGGACGGCGTGCAGCGCCTCCCCTTGTCCCATGACTTGCGAGTTCAAGATTCTCCTTCAGTCCCCAACCGCATAAACCGCTCAGCCCAAGATTCATCTCCGCGGGGGCATGTGACGAAGCAGCTAGCCCAATGAGAGGTACTGTGACCTCTGCACCGCTTCTCTTCGTCTCAGGCGTCGTGGTGGGCCAAACCTTGCCAATATCTTGACCGAGTACAGTTGCCGAAGCAGATGCCAGAAATGGTGAGGCCACTTGGTAATGCGGGGGTCTCCAGACACGCCTCTGGCCGGCGTGGATAAATGCAACGCAATCCTTCCCAAAAGAAAAGGCGGAGGCCACATCGGGGACAAACCGGAGTCTCTTTATTTCACAAAATGCCACAGAGGGCGAATGCATTTCGGCGTCATTTGCCTTCATCAGCGCCGTGTGGAATAATGGGCAGGGAAATGTCCACGCCTTTAAATGTCCCGCTTTGATGGATAGGCTGTCTCTGTTCCTCCCCCTCAGGGCTCCACCTGATGTAGATTGCCTCATCGGTGCAACAACTACAGGACCCAGAATGCACCAAAATAGTATCGGGATCCCCAGGTGGTGATATTCGCAGGAATTGCCAGCAAACGGGACGGCGTGCAGCGCCTCCCCTTGTCCCATGACTTGCGAGTTCAAGATTCTCCTTCAGTCCCCAACCGCATAAACCGCTCAGCCCAAGATTCATCTCCGCGGGGGCATGTGACGAAGCAGCTAGCCCAATGAGAGGTACTGTGACCTCTGCACCGCTTCTCTTCGTCTCAGGCGTCGTGGTGGGCCAAACCTTGCCAATATCTTGACCGAGTACAGTTGCCGAAGCAGATGCCAGAAATGGTGAGGCCACTTGGTAATGCGGGGGTCTCCAGACACGCCTCTGGCCGGCGTGGATAAATGCAACGCAATCCTTCCCAAAAGAAAAGGCGGAGGCCACATCGGGGACAAACCGGAGTCTCTTTATTTCACAAAATGCCACAGAGGGCGAATGCATTTCGGCGTCATTTGCCTTCATCAGCGCCGTGTGGAATAATGGGCAGGGAAATGTCCACGCCTTTAAATGTCCCGCTTTGATGGATAGGCTGTCTCTGTTCCTCCCCCTCAGGGCTCCACCTGATGTAGATTGCCTCATCGGTGCAACAACTACAGGACCCAGAATGCACCAAAATAGTATCGGGATCCCCAGGTGGTGATATTCGCAGGAATTGCCAGCAAACGGGACGGCGTGCAGCGCCTCCCCTTGTCCCATGACTTGCGAGTTCAAGATTCTCCTTCAGTCCCCAACCGCATAAACCGCTCAGCCCAAGATTCATCTCCGCGGGGGCATGTGACGAAGCAGCTAGCCCAATGAGAGGTACTGTGACCTCTGCACCGCTTCTCTTCGTCTCAGGCGTCGTGGTGGGCCAAACCTTGCCAATATCTTGACCGAGTACAGTTGCCGAAGCAGATGCCAGAAATGGTGAGGCCACTTGGTAATGCGGGGGTCTCCAGACACGCCTCTGGCCGGCGTGGATAAATGCAACGCAATCCTTCCCAAAAGAAAAGGCGGAGGCCACATCGGGGACAAACCGGAGTCTCTTTATTTCACAAAATGCCACAGAGGGCGAATGCATTTCGGCGTCATTTGCCTTCATCAGCGCCGTGTGGAATAATGGGCAGGGAAATGTCCACGCCTTTAAATGTCCCGCTTTGATGGATAGGCTGTCTCTGTTCCTCCCCCTCAGGGCTCCACCTGATGTAGATTGCCTCATCGGTGCAACAACTACAGGACCCAGAATGCACCAAAATAGTATCGGGATCCCCAGGTGGTGATATTCGCAGGAATTGCCAGCAAACGGGACGGCGTGCAGCGCCTCCCCTTGTCCCATGACTTGCGAGTTCAAGATTCTCCTTCAGTCCCCAACCGCATAAACCGCTCAGCCCAAGATTCATCTCCGCGGGGGCATGTGACGAAGCAGCTAGCCCAATGAGAGGTACTGTGACCTCTGCACCGCTTCTCTTCGTCTCAGGCGTCGTGGTGGGCCAAACCTTGCCAATATCTTGACAGAGTACAGTTGCCGAAGCAGATGCCAGAAATGGTGAGGCCACTTGGTAATGCGGGGGTCTCCAGACACGCCTCTGGCCGGCGTGGATAAATGCAACGCAATCCTTCCCAAAAGAAAAGGCGGAGGCCACATCGGGGACAAACCGGAGTCTCTTTATTTCACAAAATGCCACAGAGGGCGAATGCATTTCGGCGTCATTTGCCTTCATCAGCGCCGTGTGGAATAATGGGCAGGGAAATGTCCACGCCTTTAAATGTCCCGCTTTGATGGATAGGCTGTCTCTGTTCCTCCCCCTCAGGGCTCCACCTGATGTAGATTGCCTCATCGGTGCAACAACTACAGGACCCAGAATGCACCAAAATAGTATCGGGATCCCCAGGTGGTGATATTCGCAGGAATTGCCAGCAAACGGGACGGCGTGCAGCGCCTCCCCTTGTCCCATGACTTGCGAGTTCAAGATTCTCCTTCAGTCCCCAACCGCATAAACCGCTCAGCCCAAGATTCATCTCCGCGGGGGCATGTGACGAAGCAGCTAGCCCAATGAGAGGTACTGTGACCTCTGCACCGCTTCTCTTCGTCTCAGGCGTCGTGGTGGGCCAAACCTTGCCAATATCTTGACCGAGTACAGTTGCCGAAGCAGATGCCAGAAATGGTGAGGCCACTTGGTAATGCGGGGGTCTCCAGACACGCCTCTGGCCGGCGTGGATAAATGCAACGCAATCCTTCCCAAAAGAAAAGGCGGAGGCCACATCGGGGACAAACCGGAGTCTCTTTATTTCACAAAATGCCACAGAGGGCGAATGCGATTCGGCGTCATTTGCCTTCATCAGCGCCGTGTGGAATAATGGGCAGGGAAATGTCCACGCCTTTAAATGTCCCGCTTTGATGGATAGGCTGTCTCTGTTCCTCCCCCTCAGGGCTCCACCTGATGTAGATTGCCTCATCGGTGCAACAACTACAGGACCCAGAATGCACCAAAATAGTATCGGGATCCCCAGGTGGTGATATTCGCAGGAATTGCCAGCAAACGGGACGGCAGATATATGTGCATGTGTGTATATATATATATATACACACATGCACATATATCTCAGCTCAATCCAGAAGGATACGAAGCACTCGCTGGGTTTTTTAATTATATATTTATTAAGGGCAATTCTCCCAGACGCGTTTCGGCGTGGTGCCTTTCTCAATGTTAGAACTGCTTAAATATAGTATCTGGTGTCCAATTGGCTTATGCATCATGTTCCCAATCCTCATTGGTGGATTCACAGCCAATGGAAGGTCCCCCTTGTCCTAGGTTCTCAATATTATATATTTACATCAGCTATGCATTTCCAATTCAACATCAGACTCTGAGGTTTCTTTTTGTTCTACGATTCTTCTGTTTGCATTACCCCTTAAGGCTCTTCTTGAGACATCAAACGTACGGGCAAATGTTAAAATCCTGCCCTGTTCATCATAATGGGCATCTCTATTGAACTTGGTGTGTTTACTTTGTTTGATCTTTTCCTCATATGCGAGAAGACGTTTATTCATTGCTTCTCTCAATTCATCTCTAGCTTTGGCATCTTGTTCTTGAGAGATTAAGGTTTCAAGCTCCTCTATTTCTTTTAAGCATTTATCTCTGTCGCTCAATGCGAATGTAATTAATATTTTTAGCATGACTACAGACGTCTCAGTAGTGTATGCCGACCACTCATCTAGCAATTTAGGGTCTGGATTCTGGTAGGCAGGGATGGTGTAAATGCGCAGACTATACGCTGCACCTCAATATAATTTTTGTTCATATCAAGTTATAATTTGCCAATTTGTTATCATGTATTAAGTATGAATTTTCTTTTGCATCAATGCATGTATACCATTGAATGAATGGCTGATGATCTATATTATGGATACATGATAGCCCAATACGGTTCATATTGATGAATTCTGTCATCACAGTACTTTTTACCACTCAAAGATGGTGCTCACGAACTGTGAAGTAACAGTCCGTTGTTGATTTTCATGCAGATGTTGAATCGGAAATGCAAAATATTGGTGCCATATTTGTGACATATGTACAAGGTTTCCAATTAGTCATAGTCGACCATTTGTAAGTATACAAAATGTACCCTGCATTTCCTATAGAATGATAAGCGCTAGTTTAATGGTTCATTTCTGTTATCTTCCGACGATGTTTCGACCCTTTGTGCAATGTACGGTCTCTTCAGGACCTAGAAATGTAGGGACATCTGAAGGGTGGTTTACGCAGCCATGTAGTAGATGTGTGCCACAAGTGAGTATAGGAAAGAGATACAGCTTAAGAAGATACTCACAAGAGTCCGGGCCGGGCGCCCATGTGAGGGTAGAGTAGATGTCACCAATATGCCACCAATATTTTAGGTTCCTTTTTTCTCACTGGGGACACTACGAACTACTGTGATATTATTTCCTTGTACATATCTTGATTTCTTTCAAGAACTATATAAACTTGATTGTGAAATACTAAAATTAAGGTGCATGAGGTCTTTTCTCCTTTTGACATCACTCTAACCCTCTTCATTGCCATTGTGCATAAGTAAATATATAATATGGCAGAGCATCCGTTTGTGTGAACAGTTGGAAAAAGGCGCCAGACGAAATGCGTCCTGTTAGTTTTTCTTGTTAAATAAAGTACAGAGTTTCACCCGTAATAGAGTGCGGTCTCTTCACTTTATGTGCGGTTTAGAGCTTTAATATATATGTATAAATATATATTTAAAACTGTGTATTTACTTATCTGTAATTTTTAAACAAATGTCGTTACAATGCATGCCTTAACCACGAATATGTTAGAATTTTACGGGTAGGTATAAAACAAATATATATTTATATAAAGTGTTTATACTTACCTGTAAAATACATACATTTACAAACGCAGCCTTGATCACGCATATGCCTTTACTAACCATGCTATTACAACAAACTTCATTATAAAGGCATGCGTTGGAAAGACATATGCGTGATAACAGTTTATGTTGTAATGGTTATGTGTTATATTAGCATATGTGTTGTGATAACCGCATTGTAATGGCATGGGTTGTAACATAATACATTCGGCACTGCCATGTCATGTGTATGAATGTGGCCTCCAGTTCCAAACGTTTAAGACATTTAGGGGATCTATTTGCGAAGATTCTATAGTTACAGGTATGTGTAATGTAAAAAGTTATATATGCTTTCAAGGCCCTGTAGAGACGCAAGACCAACCAACGGCCCTGTCCCATTTCCAGTATTGTTTCCAGCATCATGGATGTCGCCGGAATGACGGGAATCCATTCCAAGTCTGTCTGTCTGTACTGGTCAGTTTTGCACTTTGTAGGAAATGGCCTGAGGCCACCCCATCATATCTAGGCCTCTTGAAAAGATATACATTTCTATGTATATGTCCCCCAGGATCTGACCTCCTCACTCTTCCAGACTAACAGTGGCATCATTAATTTATTTGCTTAAAAGACTTTGACCACCAGACCCAGGAGCAAGACCTCTGACCTCCTGGCCAGGGACCTGCTCTCACCCCCGCAGCTCTGCTGTTGCAGCGCCTCCACCGCACAGACTCTACCCTGATCAGCAGGGTTCGAGTCTGCTCCCTGCTGGTTCCATCAAGGTAATTGTTGCACTAGCCCTTATTGTATTTATTGGGCAGCCCTGTATTGGAATAATTACTGTGCCTCTTTCTTTTGTGTCTGTACCCTTTTCTGTTGTGCCCCTGCGTCTGCCTTATTGATGCCTCTCTCATGCCCTGCTTTTTCCTCTCCTTTAACTCTGCCGCCCTATTCCTGCCGCTGCAGTCCCACAGCCCCTCCCCCCGCCACTCACCGCCCACGCCTCCCAGCCGTGCTTTCCCACCCACGTCCCCTATTTAATGGATGTACGCAGCAGGTGTGCCAAAGGCAAGCCCGTCTGCGCCCATCCGCGGCCAGCGCCAAGAACCTGGATCTACGACCCCCCACCACTACAACTGCACCACCCTCCTCGCACTCAACCCCGGAAGGAACATCAACTGCCAGAGATCGACGCCGGACACCACCCACGGCCAGTTCTCCTGCCTATACTGCTGACAGTACTTCCCTATCGACAGTTCCCCCACTACAGCTGAACCCACGCAAGACGCCTGCACCACCGAAGCCCCGACGTGCATCCTCCTCAATGTAAGCTCCCTCCACAGACACGCCTATGAGATTTGGGACCTGCTCGACGCACTCTCACCCGACGTCGTTTTCTTCACAGAAACCTGGACCAACGCCACCTCCGCCCCGACATCGCCACCGCCATTCCCGACGGACACAAGATCCAAAGAAAGGACCACCTCCACCACACAGAAGGAGGACTCGTCATCTTACACAAGAGCTTCCGACTTTCCACCTCCAGCACGAGCGACCCTCTCTCCAACACAGAACACCTCCACTTTCAGATCCAGACCAGCCCCAGGACTAGACTGCATGGCACCCTCGCCTACAGACCCCCCCGGACCTCGCACCCTTTCCAAAACCGCCATTGCCGACCTTCTCTCACCCCACGCCATCACCTCAGCGGACTACATCCTCATCGGAGACCTGAACTTCCACCTCAACAACCGCAGTGACCCCGACTCCACCGCCCTCCTTGCCAACCTCGGACTGAAGCAGCTCGTCACCACCCCCACCCACAGAGCCGGACACACCCTCGACCCCATCTTCGCAGGTGGGAACAACACCCACTTCAGCCACACCGCTCAGCTCCTGTGGACAGACCACCACTGCGTACACTTCATCTTCAAAACCACCACTGCACCCAAACCCGCCCCACGCCCACCATCAAGGAACTGGAGCAAGATCACAGAAGACCACTCCTCCACGACCCCACCTCCACCACGACCAATGCGAACTCCACAGCCAAAGAACTTCACCGCTGGATCTCCAGCTGAGCAGACAAGCTTGCACCCCTCCGCCACCCCTGCAAACCATGCCCCCTGCGAGCCGCCTGGTTCACTACCGACCTCCAAGTAGCTAGGCGCTCCTGCCGACACCTTGAGCAAAACTGGTGGAAAAGAAAAACCACTGAAGACCTCAACACTACAGGAATGTCCTGAACAAATACCACCAGCACATAAGAACCACCAAACAACCCTTCATCAAAAACAAAATCCACACCAACTCCAGCAACGCTAAAGAACTCTTCACTGTAATGCAGCAACTCACCAAACCCCAGCGAAGCCACGGACGTCACTCCAACCCAGGATCTCTGCGACAAGCTCAGTTCTTACTCCCACCTGAAAAACAAGGCCCTTTATGACGACTTCAGCTAACAGACTCCGGACAGCACCCAACCCCACCACTTACAACCAGCCGACCATCACCACCTGGAACCCTGCCACCACAGAAGACACCACCACGACCATGAAGAACACCCACTCTGGAGCCCACACCGACCACTGCCCGCCACACATATACCACAGAGCCGCCGCCATAGCACCCGAACTAGGCCGGACTATCAACACCTCCATCGAATCCGGCATCTTCCTTGATGATTGGAAGCGGGCAGAGGTCAAACCCTTCCCCAGGAAGCCCTCGGGCGACCCGGCGGACCTGAAAAACTACTGGCCTATCTCTCTTCTCCCCTTCACTGCCAAAGTCACAGAGAGATTCGTAAACGCCCAGCTGACTGCCTTCATCGAAGAGAATGCCATACTAGACCCCTCCCAGTCCGGATTCCGCAGCAACCACCGCACCGACACCACCCTCCTCATTGCCACCGATGACATCCGCATGCTACTTTACCAGGGCCACAGTGGGGACCTCATCCTACAAGACCTCTCCGCAGCCTTCGACACCATCTCACATCGCACTCTCGCAGCCAGACTCCACGACGGCGGGATACGAGGAACTGCCCTCAACTGAATCCAATGCTTTCTCTCCAGTAGAACCCAGATGGTCAGTGTTGGAAATGGGATCCCCGGCTGGCCAGGGCTTTCGCCAAAGTCAGTCAGAGACCACCACACCCAAGTCAGGGCAAGGGAGTTACACGCCAAGATAACCCCTACTCACCCTCTAGGTAACGTGGCGCGAGCAGCAAGGCTAAACTTGGAGGCGATGTAGGCTAAGTATTTGAGCACGCACCCCAGCAACAACAACCAAAGGCCCACCACAAAGGAAACTCCACACAAGGTTATATAAAAATAGCCTTTTTCACTGGCAGGGCTTGGGTCATTAGACACACCACAGGGGGGCGGAGCCAGCATTGTGTGGGGAAAACCCAGCCCATCCAGGACACAGGTACACTCCTCCCACACATCACTCATGCTGATCTCCCACTCACCACCGGGCAGACCCATCCAGACTTCCTGGAGCCTGGCATGCCAGCCAGCTCCAGCCAATCACACGCCAGCACCCTCACAGCACACGTACAGCCATGTCTAGAAATGGCGCTTCGCTACTAGACACATACATGCTGCATACACCGTTGCGCAGCATTCACTCACACGAGTTCACACATACCAGACTCAAGCCTGTACACCCCACGCATCAGGAACTACCAGGGACACATACATTCCCCATGCATTCCTATGGGCGGGCAGGCCTAGCTCAGCACATGCACTCAGAGTGCGCACGCACTTTCCACTGGGACACAGTGAAAGTGCGCAGAATCCCAAAATCACCATCTCCAGGTCACCATTTCAAGCAAAAAGTCTTGGGGTGAACCTGCCCTAAGGGCCAAAGTCCAACAGTCAGACTCCCACCCTTACTCTCCAAACCCACAGAAACCAACTGCGGAGTACCCCAAGGATCCTCACTCAGCCCCACGCTCTTCAAAATCTACATGGCCCCCCTCGCCGCCATTGTCAGACAGCATGGGCTCAAAATTGTATCTCATGCTGACGACACCCAGCTCATCCTCTCCTTCACGAAGAACCCCGAAGACACCAGACTCTGCTTCCAGGAAGGGATAAAGGACGTCGCAGCCTGGATGAACAACAGTTGCCTGATGCTAAACTCGTAAAAGAAAGAGGTCCTCATCCTCTGACCCTCCACCACCGCTTGGGACAACACCTGGTGGCCCCCTGCCCTCGGGAGCCCACCCACCCCATCAGACCACGCACGAACCTCTGCATCATCCTCTACTCCTCCCTCACCATGACCCGCCAGATCAACTCCGTCTCCTCCACCAGCTTCAACTGCCTCCGCATGACTTTCAAATTGATTCCCCCCCAAATGCAGAAAAAACGTCACCCACGCATTCATAACAAGCAGACTGGACTACGGCAACGCACTCTATGCCGGAATCAACAGAAATCTCAAGCACAGACTCCAAACCATCAAGAAAACCGCAGCCCGACTCGTCCTCGGAACCCCACAGCACGAACACATGACTCAACACCTACGAGACCTCCATTAGCTCCCTGTCGAGAAGAGAGTAACCTTCAAACTACTCACCCACGCCTACAAATCCCTCCCCAACATTGGACCCAAATACCTCAACGAGAGAGTCTCCTTCCACGTACCCAAAAGGAACCTCCGCTCCTCCGACCTCACCCTGGCAGAAACCCCATGCATCCACAGAAACAGAGCAGGCGGAATAGCCTTCTCCTACGTCGCATTCAAGGCCTTGAATGAGCTCCCTGTCAACATCAGACACTCACCCACCCTACACACCTTCAGGAAGAACCTCAAGACCTGGCTCTTCGACTGAACCGGAGCTGCACCCCCCCACCCCCTAGTGCCTTGAGACCCTCACGGGTGAGTAGCGTGCTTTATAAAACCCTGATTGATTGATTGAGGCCTGTAGAGATCTAGAAAAGGAAGGTTTCTTTAGCATACGTTGCAGAGCTAGTTTTCAATATATTGCCCCTTGCTGTGCTACATGTGAGTTTCCATCACGCTGTAATCTTCCCCACATAGGCTTATGGTTAATGCCCCCTACCCTACTACCCCCTCAAGCAATTTTGTATCCCAGTTTGATATATCTGCACACCAGCGAGGCACGTGCTCGAGTTGTGCTGCTACATAATAAAGTTCCAGATCAGGTAGGCCTAGACCTCCCTGTGTTTCGTCCAAATGCACCCTACTTATCTTTGCTCTCCGGATTAAGGGGACCAACAAACTGTCCAATCTTTTAAAGCGGGTTATGGGTATGAGGTATGAGGCACAATACGTTTTGGAGCATACATAAGCACTAAATGAGCAGTATCCTCTTAGCCAGTGTGACCCCTACCATCACATAGAGTGGCACCATGTTCCAGAAACGTAGGCCTCCAGCCCCTGCAATATCCTGCTCATGTTAAAAGCATACAGATTCTCTGCTGTGTGTGCCAATATCCCTAAATAGCTGGACTTGTCTGGTTCTCAGTCTAGGTTCAGTAGGTTGAGCTCCACTTCAGACTTTCCCGCCAGTCCTGCTAATGAGAACAGGACCGTTTTATTTTTGTTGAACCATAGGCTGAAGGCCTTGCCTGACCCATCCACATCATCAAGTAAAAGAGGACTTATTCTCTGGGTTTATTTATATACATCAAGGTGTAATCAACACAAATAGACACTGTGTAGATAACCCTTCCATTTTTATACCCAATGGTCTCATCAAGATTCTAAGCCACATCGCCAGCAGTACTCTTGCTAAGGCGAATAATAAGGGTATGAGGGGCAGTCCTGCCTGGTACTCCATGTGATATCACAGCTCCTACACCCTGTACCTCCCGATCAAACTCTCACTGTGGGCTGAGGATACAATAAACGTACCCACCCCAGGAAATGGTATGCAAACTCCATTCTCTTCAGGACCTGCATCATATATCTCCAGTCTAGCGTCTTGAAAGCCTGTTGAATATCGAGTGCCATTGGGGCCATCTCATCCCGAGGTTCTTCTATCATATGCATCACATGGTAAGGGTATCTCAAATTCATCAGTGTACTAAGACCAGGGAGAACCCCATATTGATCCTCTTCTTTTAGGGCCCCCCCAACCAGTATCAGACTTTTGGTTAGTATTTTAGAGAGCACTTTCTCGTCTACATTGAGCATCAATATTGGTCGATATGCACTCAGCTCAGAAGCATCCTTATCCGGTTAAGATATCATTACTATAAAGGCCTCCCTCCTACTTTCTGGTTAAAAACCCTATATTTTAGCCTTTAAATATACTTCTTAAAGCTTGTCAGCTAGAACATTGGTAAAGGTTTTATAGAACTCCAACCGAAAACTCTCTGGCCCTGGAGCTTTCCTTGTGTGTAGCTCCTGTAGGACCTGAACTAACAAGGGAGAGAGCAAGGGATTCTGTTCACATTCAGTGAACGGGGAGTACTCCTGTACCCCAGGGTAATTATCAATAGAAACAGGGTGTAGCGGGGCAGCGGACAGAAGTAGGTTATCGGCCAGGAGCCTCACATCAAAACTAATACGTTTCATACAGAGGAAATCCTTCCCCTGCCCTACGATGTCTATAAATACCCCAATGAGAGTATTTTGATCTGCTTTTTCTATGCCTACCCATTGCGGTACAAGCTGACACCATAGGCATATTTTTGCCTCTTTGGTTCCAGGGAGTAGGATTGGGTGCGTCTTTTAGGGGGCGCAGACCGTCCACTTCCCTGGATTTTGGTCCTGAAGAAAACCTGGTTAAATATTACCTTCACGGTTGAAACATGTAGACCAGATACACATAGAGATACACGGGCTCATAATCACCCTCACATTATCTCGCCATTGTTTTTAACATTGTCCAGTTGCTTGAAAATAAAGTTTTATTTCTCCCAAGTTAAACCAGGACAATTTTTAACACACCTTTTTGTTCATGCACCTTCACTCACAACCTGCTCCACTGTAATCAGGTGTTGTAGCACACCCTGATGGCGCTAGGTCATTAGGGTGGACCCCGATGATGAAGCATTCACCACTAGGTGGTGAGTGAGGGGTTTTTAACAAAAGGAGAATTCCTTCCTTTTGTTCAACCACACACCCCATTAGGAATCTCTGATTCCACTTGGTGGTGCTCCTGTAGGACCACCAAAATCTCTTCTCACTGGATCTCTGCCTCTAAATCCGTATATTGGTCAGTTTTTGAAGCCAAACCTTATTCACAAAGTTGGTCTCCCTGTCACTGGTGTCATTCAGTGGGCTCTGGTATAGATTAGATAAATATACTGCTAGGGTCTCATTAATACTGGCTTGGTTCAAGGTGTTAATATTGATAAATACGAAGTTGATGTATGCCATGATATATGTACGAATAACAACAAACTTGCATCACTGTTGTCCAATCCACCCGATATGATCTCCCAATCAACACCAAGCCAGAAGTATGTGGTCTGGTAGGCTCTGCGACCTTGGCCTGAAGCAGCTGTTTGACAGATCACAGGTGGGGTGGCACATAACCCTTAGAGAAACATGTGAACAGGAAAACCCATATTGATTCAACAGATAGGCAGCAACACCACATTGGTCTTAGGAGATTGGCCCCAATAAAACACGTTTGGCCACACAAAGTTAGTAACACTCAGCCAATCAGAATGCAGCATCCACACTACACTAAGTGATCACTAGCTCCCCATGCCGGACATCTGAACACATACCCACTGGCCCCACATTGTGTCTACACAAGGTTGAGACCCACTTGTGTGGTGAACTGTTAGTGAGTTTTTAAGCTTATTTTTAGTCCACTTTTCTACTCCTGTGAGCTGTGCTGTGCTGAGGATATTGCCGTATGGTAGTACTGGCAGTTATAAGAGTTATGCTTTTGAACTGGCCACGAGGCCTAACACGCGTACCGTTTCCTATACAAAGATTTTCTTACCTTTTCTAAGTTGGTCGCGCGAGGCTGCTTCATCCGTTGTTCTGGAAATGCCACTACAGGAGGTCCTGTACAGCACCTGCGTGCCCAGAGCCATCCTGCTCTATTCACATTGGTGTGAAGCTATCTTTTTACCCAGTAGCCATAGCCGAGGTTCTTTTGTTGCTTCCGACTGTGTGTCTGGTTGTTATCTTTAGGGTGCTTTTAAAAGAACGTGGATAAATGAAAAATCTGGTGAGCCAGACGGAATTTCGTTCTCAACGAGTCAGTCAGCGTGGCAATTTCGGTCTCTCTACTCAACTCTCAACGGTCTCGAATGCAGAAATCTTTCGTGATATTCCAGAGAGGTTCTCCTCATCATTTTGAGCAACCAGTGAGGCATTTGTGTTTTGCCCGTGCTGACATTGTGGGAAAACGACAACATAATTTAATATGACTTTCCTGGGAATTCTGCCTACGCTGATTTTTTGGAGGAAAGTTGGTAAAATGACTTTGCTCGAGGCTTTAATGTTGTTGTTCTGAATGGGCATTGAAGGTCTTGATTCCTTGTAACTACAGTTTATAAATATAAAAAAGGATTTGTGGGGAAAAGGAGTTAGTTCAAAAGGTAGCAAATGTTCTCTTTTCTTGGGGTGTTTGTTGGCGGTCTAACACTCTTGTTGGTGGGTCAATCAACGCTGTTTCCCTTCTGACCTTTTGGGACGTTGTGCAGTGTCATATGCATATACTTGTACAGTGCATGTGAATCTGTTTTGTGCACCTTGAGTGTTCATAGTACGGATTTAGTTGGGTGAATTGACGTTTGTGAGCCATTACCATGAGTAGTTTAAGTTTGATGCATCAGGTATATGTATATTTTGAATGGAAGCTTTTGTTTTTAAGAGTGTCTTTGCTACTCATATTGTATTGGGTTACTGTGCTGTTACGGGAGTAGGACCTGCACATGTTTGGGCCAAGTTAGTAGGTTCCTGAAATTTGTGCCCTATGGTTCTTATGTACACCGTGGATTTGGTCATGTATGATGATTGTTTTGTGTTTTGGTCCACCCTTCCTATGGGGAATGGGTAAAGGGCAAAGAGTAAGCCAAATGAATGTGTTCTTTCCACTCTTCCTACGGGGTAAGAGTAAAAGGCACATTTAAGCCAACTCATGAGTGGTTGAAGGTTTGATGTGTTATTAGAATTTGAGTCAGGCGTCTTTCATTCACAACAACTTTACTGCACGAAATATTGCCTGATGCATTGTGATAAACTCTGCTAGTAATTCTGCATATGCAAAAACAACAGTTGACGGACAGAATGCAGAACAATGTCATACATTCACCCCAGTACAGAGATCTGAGCCTAAATCCATCGTTTTTTTGGACTCCACACCACCCCAATTCAGACATGGCCATATGCAAATCAGCCTGACCCTGTGCCTCATGGGAACAGTCCAACCCGAACTGCCAAGCCATGTCTTCCCTGGACCGGAAGCAAGCATCCTAGCACGGGACTCACGTCTGAGCATACCCGTCCCACTCGGGGTGGCAAATGCAAAAACAACAGTTGATGGATAGAATGCAGCACAATGTCATACATTCACCCCAGTACAGAGATCTGGGCCTAAATCCATTGTTTTTTTTGCACTCCACACCACCTCAGTTCAGACATGGCCATATGCGAATCAGCCTTGACTCTGTGCCTCATGGGAACAGTCCAGCCCGAACTGCCAAGTCAGGTCTTCCCTGGACCGGAATCAAGCATCGTAGGACCGGTTTCTGGCTATCAGCCTTCATCAGCCAGGATAGCTTGATTCCAGTGGCGTGGAGAGCACGGTACTCACGTCTGAGCATACCCGTCCCACTCGGGGTGACAAATGCAAAAACAACAGTTGATGGACAGAATGCAGAACAATGTCATACATTCACCCCCAGTACAGAGATCTGGGCCTAAATCCATCGTTTTTGTGCACTTCACACCACCCCAGTTCAGACATTGCCATATTCAAATCAGCCTTGACCCTGTGCCTCATGGGAACAGTCCAGCCTGAACTGCCAAGCCATGTCTTCCTTGGACCGGAAGCAAGCATCCTAGGACCGGTTTCTGGCTATCAGCCAGGTTAGCTTGACTCCAGTGGTGTGGAGAGCACGGGACTCACGTCTGAGCATACCTGTCCCACTCGGGGTGACAAAAGCAAAAACAACAGTTGATGGATAGAATGCAGAACAATGTCATACATTCACCCCCAGTACAGAGATCTGGGCCTAAATCCATCGTTTTTGTGCACTCCACACCACCCCAGTTCAGACATCGCCATATGCAAATCAGCCTTGACCCTGTGCCTCATGGGAACAGTCCAGCTCGAACTACCAAGCCATGTCTTCCCTGGACCGGAATCAAGCATCTTAGGACCGGTTTCTGGCTATCAGCCTTCATCAACCAGGATAGCTTGATTCCAGTGGCATGGAGAGCATGGGACTCGCGTCTGAGCATACCTGTTTCACTCGGGGTGACAAATGCAAAAACAACAGTTGATGGACAGAATGCAGAACAATGTCATACATTCACCCCAGTACAGAGATCTGGGCCTAAATCCATCATTTGTTTGCACTCCACACCATCCCAGTTCAGACATAGCCATATGCAAATCAGCCTTGACACTGTGCCTCATGGGAACAGTCAAGCCTGAACTGCCAAGCCATGTCTTCCCTGGACCGGAATCAAGCATCCTAGGACCGGTTTCTGGCTATCAGCTGTCATAGCCAGGATAGCTTGACTCCAGTGGTGTGGAGAGTAGGGGAGCACGGGACTCACGTCTGAGCATACCCGTCCCACTCGGGGTGACAAATGCAAATTCTGCATGTGCCAGTCGTTAATGTAATCTTGTTTAATGTGGTCACTATTGCAATTCTAATAGCTCCAGATGATTTTCATTGAACTTAAGGAGCTCTGTTTACAGAAAAGGTTGGAGACTCCTGCCCTAAACTATCCATCCAGTTATTTCAATGGAAGGTTCTAGGACTAACTGCATTTTTTAATTGACAGTTATAAATCACTAAAAATGTGAAAGATGATTTATAGTACCCTAACATACCTCCTAACGCTCATTTGGAGGGTGTAACCCTCCTTGGACTAATTTTCAGCCTCAAATCAAGCCCTTCATTTCAATAGAATTACCCACTCCTCCAAATCTCCAATCCCATCCGAAAAAGTGTCCATCTACATTGGTTCCAATAGAAATCGGAACACCATGCAAAAACTCCTGATGTTACCCTCTTTAGAGATGACTGCACAGTGCAGGGCGAGAGAGAAGCTTTTGACACTAAAATGCTGGGCCACTATGAACTTCCAATTGAGGTACATTTCATCTGTGGATTTTTTAACGGCAACAGGAGGAACCTGCTACTTCATTTTATTGTTACTTTTATGTTGCACCAACCAATCACATTAAAATAAAGAAGAAGCCCACATTGGCCTTTTGTGCAAGCGATTCGGCCTGTCGGAGTCTGTCCGAACTTGAAAAGGAACGGTTGAAAACGATGGAGCCTCCAAATTATGGTCGCTTGAAAGCCTTAGCTGTAGAAAACCAGCCCATCCCTCATCATGATCTTTCGGTGAGTGGGAGATGAGGCGAGCACGACAGTGCGCAAGCTGCCTGCGGCGGTCAAATAGAGGCTATTGTGCCGCCCAGTGTATGGCCGCGCGTCACAAGAGTACACGCACCCCTGTGTGCACTATGAGGTCACGCGGGGGTCGGTCAGGAAGGGCACGAGGACCTTGGGCGAGCACTAGTTTGGATCGGAGCCACAGGCGGGAGGGCGGGCGCCCTGCTCGCGCCTCCGCCATGGATCTTTACTTGTCCAACGCGATCTCACGCGACCAGCACGAACGAGGGGATGTGAGTATTAAGCGCAGCCTTGCAGGGGGCGGGGAGTGCGGGAACAGCGATGGAGCTACTGGGACCGCCAGGGTGCGAGTGATGTGCATTTAGAGGACTGGTTGCTGTTTCTATTAATGTGCTAGTCGGACTGGAGAAACAACTGGAATATTGAGGAACAACTGGAATATGTCAGTTCCAGGTGTTGGATTAGATGACCTACCCCAGACAGGACAGCACAGTCTTTCAATCTGGAATGTACATCCGCATCTGTGCTAGCACCTGAAAGTGCTATTCAGAGTTAATGCTCCAGTTACAATGTAATTAGCAGATTATTGGAACGCCCCGGGTGGTCTAACGACTCCCAGGGCAACATTCGACATATATTAGACTGTATCTACTTTCCACTTTGTTCTACACCTTAGGCTCCAAGGCCAGTGGCTTTCAGCCAATCAAACCCTTAACATATGCAAAGAAAAAGAGACATATCAGACTAAGAGGGTCTATTTTGAGGTCTGTCTTGACATTGCAGCTGTCAATTGTGTAAGCAACAGAAAAAGATCTTTCAGAAGCACCACACCAGAAAAAAGTTTAGAATCGGCTTACATGTTGAATTTCTAGGGGAACACATAGAGTATAAAAGGGGCACCCCAACAGCCCTAAGAACTTGGGAGTACTGAGTAAAAAAAAAAAAACAATTGTTATTTTGGGGTATTTTTTTCAACAACTGTTTTATTAGGGACCGCATCAATTGTAACCAAATGGTATTAATAAATTGAAAAAATATATATCAGGCAAACACAATAGAAAGTTGATCAACATAATGACACCATATTCGGCATAAAGGTAGATCTCTACCCATTAACCATGCTTTTTCTGATTTGGTGTAAATCTGTTCAGGAGTTTTTGAAAAATTAAGGTTCCAATTTTATAGATATCTGGACTATTGGGTTGGGTGTCACGCAGATGTCATGTGGGCACCCGACTTCAAATACTAGAAACATCTGAATGGCCAAGGGGGCTCCAGCAAGTCCTGTGGGAGCTCACGGTCTGGTTGCTGCCCGCAACATGAAGAGAAATGCTGTGGCCACCCCATTACAGGACACGGGTAGTCTGACCCTGGAAAAAAAAGTATAAGGGAGAAGGGTAGTGTACCCTGGCCCCTGAACCTTGTGCGGCGCATATCGGAGAGGCACCCTTCTCCCTCCTGGGGCCAAAAAACCTGTTGGTTTGCAGCAATCCTGCAGGACCTGCAAGGGAACCAGGCAAACCCACTTACTCCTGTGAGAGTCCTGTGGGAGCGCAGGACAACTGTGAGGAGACTGAGAGCAGAACCTGGCCCCCAGACAGCCCTGTGGCCATCCCCACACCATGCATAGCTAGGAGGCCATGTACGGTGTGGTTCAGCATAGTTATGTGTGGTACTAAAATATTACTTTAAATTAAAAATAACCTTAGAAATTCACTGGAAAAAGACAAAGGTTAAAGTGATTCTATTGTTAGGTATGATTATAATGTCTATATTTACATTAAAAAGAACCTTAGAAATTAACTGAAAAATCAAAGGGTAAAGTAACTATAACTCACACCCTTGCCATGCACTGCTTATGACCTAACAATGTACATCACTCACAACATGTTCTGTGACATCATATATAACATCACAACTGAAAATATATTATTAATGACAATACTGTGCATGGCGGAGGTGCAAGTTATAGTTACTTCAGGTAACTATAACTGGTAATTTTCAGTGATTTAGTTTAGTTTAAAATGTTCCTTTTACAGTCACATTTTCTCCTAGCTATAACATCAATTTAACCGTTGTTCTTTTCAATGAATTTGTAAGTTTAAAAAAAAATGTACAGTAAGGTTTTATTCAAAGGTTAAAGTGATGTTATAGTTAGGTATGGTAATAATACCTTACTTTACATAAATAAAACTTAGAAATATATATGTATATTACCAGTAGGGGTCACCACTGGGTAGTTATATTTAGGATCGTATTTCCATATGAAAAGCATGTTTTGGGCTTTGCTTATAACTTTTGAGCCATTTGGCCAAACGTTACAAAACTTTCCACCAAAAAGTCTCATCCATCTCAGCACCTTGCTGGAAAGTTTCGGTGTAATTGGTCAAGCAGAGGCCAAGAAAATGGGGGGTCCCAAAATGCATTTTCCTCAATAATTTTTCTATGGAAAAATTGCACAGTGATATAGCAAAAACTACTAACAGGAATAAAGGAAAAGTTGTCACAAAGCTAGAACTTGGTCCAGAAAGTGTGCTTTTTTGTGATTTGGTGTAAATCCATTCTCTAAATTTTGTGGAATATAGGCTAAAAACGTATATTTCACACAGCTTAGAGTCTGCGGATCTGACAGACCTCAAGACTAGATCTGATTGGCTGTCACCACATCAACAATGATATGGCAGCAGCTATCTTAGGACTAAGCACTGTGGCAAGGGCATTAGTTATTGTTACTTTAGGACTTATGTTACTGGTGAATTTCAGTGATCTTTTCTTAAATGGTACGTTTTAATTGACATTTTCACCTAACTCTAAAGTTCCTTTAACCTTTGGTGTACCACGGACAGGTTACTGCTGCAGATTAATTTATTAATTCATCCTCCTCATAACGCATTTCAGCTTACAAACAAGCCTTGATCATATATTGAGTGCCGCCATTGCTGACGTGAATGTATATCCTGACACTGTCATGTGATTACGTGCCTCACTTGAAAGTGAAAACATACTGCACGACTCATCTGTCTTCTATCACTGCCAAAATGGCTTTAACAATGATGTTTTGTATGTTTTTTTGTGGGCACTTTTGTTGATAAAGGAAATTGATTTACATAAATTAAAACTATTCTGATGAGAAATCAGGTTTTCATCAATAATAAAGTGATTTTGTTTCTTAAAATTTGTGAGACATTATACACAAGCATATGATTTAATCCAGAAATTAATATGCCTATATAAATTCTTCACTTCAGAATTTAATTATTCAAAAGTGTGCCCCTGTGGACTTCTACTCTGTCTAAAGTCTCTTAATAAATTCATATTTCATTCAAAATCATCGCAACCTTGGAAATAATTAATGCAAATTCATTACTGTACATGATAACCTGCCAAGATAATTTACTATATTAAAGCGGTTAACTAAAAGAAAAAGAAGGCAAAAACAAGTTTGAAAAGAGAGAAATACACATCTTCTATAAATTAGAACTACTGCACTAAAAAACCTTAGTGACAGGTTGATGGACATTCACACTGTTTTGTTTTTTGTCTTTACTCTTTCTATCAATACCTTTTATATTGTTGCTTTTTTTTCACTTCTCTTTTTTCACATATGTATATCAGAAATTAGGTTGTTGACTGAGGGGCTGAAACCCACAATCATTGTCAGGGTGACTCACCAAAAGGTCACTAAATTAACTTGTGCTTAACCCTCTGGTAGCTTGTCACAGAAGTCAAGTTTAACTTAGAGGCAATGTGTAAAGCAGGCTTCTTCAATGAGTACTGATAGCTCTCCAGCTGCATTTGAGTAGCTCGCCTGTGAGTGGCCCAATGTACTAAATTAAAGATTTTGCTTGACAGAATTAATATATTTATACCAAAATTGTAAAGTATGCATTCGAGATAACAATTTGTTTATTTTTAGGACTCATAAGATGATGTCTGAAGAAAAATAGTTGATTTCCCAAAATCATTTTAAAGCTGATATTTGGGTGATAAATCATGTGGTGTTTGTGAGATTTATTACTAATATTACCTTGGCCCATGAGCATTGCAGCTATGGCTGTTAAGTAATACCTATGCAAAGGCATTCCAAATTAACAGCACATTTTATTACATTGTTGCTAGTAACACTTCCTGACACACTTAGGTAATCACTGCTGTTAATTCTGCAAATGATTGCCACTAATATCTGGTTTGATGATGTCACTATTACAACACTAATAATATTAGTATCTCAGCATACTTTTCATCGAACATAAGTAGCTCTTTTTACAGAAAAAGGTTGGAGACCCTTGTATTAGAACACGGACAATGGCACTCTACTTCAGACACCCTTGCCAGTTCTCTGCTCCTCTGAACTCAGTTTGGAGCCTCTGTCTGCACTCTCCTGAGCCACTGAACTGAGCCACTCTTCTCCTCATCAGTGGACCCCATCAGTGAAGCACCTGACCTTAACTTGCTCACAGATGCCTCCCAGTAGGCCACAAATGTGCACCCATTCTAAAGAGTGTTTATCCAGCAGCAGCATTTCTGTTTTATTAGCTATCAGCTTCAGACAGTTTGAATGCATCCATTCTGCCACAGCAGACATGCAGTCCCACTGGGTATCATGAGTAGTTCCATGGTGGTCTGTGAAGCGGTGACGTTTAGATGCACCAGCGGTGTGCGATCCTTGACGCAAGAGTGACTATAGGATGCCACCACCCTCCAGACATGCATGACCAGTGAACGATGAAGAATAACGGTATCCTTCAGTGATGGAAGAACAAGTCAGGTGGGAGTCTTAGGCCTCACTTATGTGCATGGTATGCATGCGTTATAACACCGCAATACACAATATATTGTCCTGACAAAGGCCCCAGACTCGGAAGGAGCTTACAGCGTGGGCTGAAACATGTTGGCTTTGACGTATTAGGGTTGATTGAACAATTAGATTCAATAGGAACACTTGGAAATGTGTAACTTATACCCCAGTAACCTACAAATAAAGGAATTTTTGGGATATGCCAAGAGGTATTTTTAAACTTTCTACTCTATCTGGATCCCTGCTTATCCAGTTACATTTTTATCTAGGAACTCCCATATTTTTGGTTGAGTCCACCCTGGTGGTACCACTCTACCAGGGTGTGGATAGGCACCAATGATGAAGCATGCCACAATAAAGTGAGTGAGGCGTCTATTTCAATATCTCTTGATATCTGGGTGTACCTATAAAGGGATGTATGACAATACAACGCAAACTAAAAGAATGCATGCCTTTGCATCGCAGTTTTTAGTTCGCATGTACCATCACAACGCAAGTTTGTACAACGCAAACCATTAGTTTGCTTTTCCTTTGAAATGCATACAAAATCCCTTTACACACTAAAATCCCCCGCATGCTTTTACATCGCAATTTGTTTTTCCAAATAACCCCCCCCACACTAATACACTACCCTACATAACACACACTCCACAAGAGTACCCTACAGTAAAAAATAATACAGGACCCTAAAGCCTAAAACAGTACCCCAACTACGAACCCCTGACACAACCCTAAGCCCTAAACTGTTAAACAGTACCCTACACTACGACCCCCTAGCACTTCCATAAGCCCTAAGCCCTAAAACACTACCGTACTCTACGACCCCCTGACGCTACACTCAACCCTAAAACACTACCCTACGAGCCCCTGACACTACCCTAAACCCTAAAACACTACCCTACCCTACAAACCCCTGACACTACCCTCAGCCCTAAAGCCTAAAACACTATCCCTTACCTCTCTCTCTCCTCGTGGTGCCTCTCTCCTGGTTTCGTCTCTTCCTCGTCTCTGTCCCGGCGCACGTCCGTCCCGGCGGCCGTCCACTACATCACATGCTTTTTAAAAGCACATGTGACACGTTTTATTGTGTACACGTGGTAACGTCGCATACATTGTAACGCATGCGACATAACAGCATGCGATGTAACAGCTGCAATGTGATGGCTGTTCGCCCCTAGGAAGTAGCACCCCAGTCGGACCTTGTCTGTCTACTTCCTTCTCCTATTTTGCCCAGTAGCTCTTGTGTGATAATACTGAATGTGAAAGAATTCAACTGGACAGATTTTCTCTTGCTCTCCCTCTGTGAAGATACAATGAGTAGTACCTACCTCCCCAGTAGATTATGCCTATTCAGGTCCAAGAAAAAACAACTTTTAGCTCTCTATAAAGAGCCCTAGCCTACTGTACTGTGACTTTTTTTTCTCTCAGGACGACTGCGATGGGGTGTGGGCTGGCTAAAGGGACCCAATTAGACCCACTGAACAAAGTACCTTAAATCCTGGTTGCGGAGCATCGTGAGGATCCGCACAGAAGATGTGTCACACAGCTGAATCAATGCGTTGGTTCTGAGATGTGGCGAGAGTGTGGTGTGAGGTCATGCTGAGTCGTCTTCGAAGATTTCGTTGATGAGGGATTGCAATGAGAAGTCCGGAGTCGGGGATGCGTCAAGCAGTCGGGTCGCTGCCTCGGTTCCGAGGAGCTGCGAAGCTGAGTTGTGGAGTCGAGCGTTATTGTGATGGCTGCCGTCAATGGGAGATGTAAGGGCCTGCGCAGAGGATGTGTCACACAGTGGCGGTTCTGAAAGCAATGCTGGCTGTGGTGGCGATGTTAGTCTTTGAGGTGGATCCAATCCACGCAGCAGCGGAGATGCATCGATTCTGTTCATGTTTGTGCTGCACAGCAGAAGGGATGTGTCAATTCCACTGGATACAAAGAAGATGACAGAGCACCTTAAGCCCACTTCAAGGGTCCAGGACTGATGTGGCACCACTTAGCAGCGTAGACTCACAGATGGCAGAAACCAAGTGCAAGGTTGTTGGATGCTTGATATGCCCCTTAGGGCTTCAGATCAACTAGCTCTTGGAGTCACTCTGGGCTCAAGAGTTGCAGTTGAGTCCTTCTCACCCAGGCAATGAGGGAGCAGGCTAGCACAGCAGGGCAGCAGTTCCTTCAGAGCAGTTTCCCAACAAAGTGTCGTGTATTTCTATAGGTTCTGAATCAGTCCCCCTATTCCTGACCCTATTCTGATTAAACTAACTATCAAGTTAACTAACAGTCAGCCCATGAGGCAAGAAAACCCCCATGATGCAGATACCGTTATCTGACGCAGTCACACTACGGCACAGGAACGTGTTATCTGATTAGGTCATAACGCTTGAGATCTAATTAGACAAGCGACATTCCTCCAGCCCCTGATAAGGCATACGACGTTCTCATAACAAATCAAACCTATGACAACCTGGAAAATCCGTGCGGCCATTGTTTTGATTTCACAGAGAACTTTTGCAAAAGAATGTGCTAACGAGCAAGTCGTATGACATCTTTATTGACGTACCTATGTCCATCCTTACGTCAATCTCGGCACGTTTAAGGTATAAATATTGCCGACCTTGCCCTATGCAAACACACGCGTGGTGACAAGACGGAGCAGCCATACTTGCCGAAGCCGAGAGCAGAAGCAGACCCCGCTGGCAGCAGCCCCGCCTTCCTGACGCGCTGAGAGACGCGCTGCTATCTCAAGCCGAGAGACCCAGCACCGGCGCTTTCGGGCAGCCCTCGCAGGCAGCCTGGAATATCGAGAGCAGAGAAAGAGATACCATTCCTCATTCATCCTAACTTCCAGGTACAGAACTGAATAACCCCTCACAGAGAATTCTTTAGTTATTCACTTGGCAAAAACAAACTTAACTTAAACTGTAACTTTCTATTCCCGCCCACGCATTAGACTTAGGTCAGGTACACGGGGTAGGCGTATTTAGAAACACCAGTTGAGTACGTTTAGTCAAATGTATATGTGTATGTAAATATATTTTAATCATTTTAAACATCATATGGCTCAGAAACCATATCAATGTTTTTACAGTATTATTTTATACTATTGCTTCTAATGTATGCACTTTACTTAACTATAAGTATTGCAATAATATCGATCCATTTCTCTTGTACGAGAAAAGAGACTGATCAATAAATAACATCTTTTATTGAACACGCCCGTCTCTTCCTTTTCTCTACATTCTGATGAGACTAAGAATGCACGTACTGACTGAGTAAAATAATTGCCTTGTGCTCACACGACTCTTGAGATTGACTCTTGATTAGGGGAGAGCAAAGTTGTCATGTTCTATGGTTGTCAGAAACTAAATCCCTTCTTGTCTAATCAGGGGAGTTAATCCCTTCCTTGAACATTCGAGAAAGTTTCTAGCGAACTCTGAGCTTAGCTGGCAAACCCAAAAATTAAGTCTAGCATCGACAGTAGTAGACCTAGTTAACGTCTGGCCTAGGCCTTTACTGCTGTAGGTACTATTCCAATGCGCAGAGCCTATTGGGAAAATAGGAGCTACACTACATGGCGCCCAACGTGTTTGGTAAAGGGCGATAAAACTAACGTAAGACATTTAGAGTAACTCAGTCGTGCTTTCTCACTCAGACCCCTTTTCCCGAATACTCCAAAGACGTCTGGAGTGGGTGAAAGGTTATATCCTCCAAAACCTCGCAGGAGGGAACTCCTATGTATGGTTCTTGGTCAAGTCAACGTTGAAGGATAAAACAGTTCCGAAATATTGTGCATCTAATCTCTGTTTCCATAAAGAAACCTGATCTGCAAACAAACATAATACCATCCTGACAGTAAAATGTCAGAAAGTGATGAAGAAAGAGAGGCAGTTAGATTAGCAACTGAACTCGCAGATGCTGATGCTACCATGCAAGCAGCAGACGCGGATATAATACTCATTCCGGTCATTAAAAGGAGATCTATAACCTTAAAACTTATAGAAAATGGACTGACACCTAGAGGTGGCACAGTCATATTCGTAATTGAGGCACACGAATATCGGCAGACAGAGGTATACTATTCATGGATACATTTTCCAGCAGCAAATGCTGTAACAAAGTACTTCCACTATTACAAAGTAGAGGAACCTCCTGAAACGTACACTCCTTTCGAGGAGGTGGAAGTACCACTCAAATTCCAAGAGCATTTGCTCTTATTTGATGGCGCCCTAAAACATAACAATCACATTACAAGGCTCGGTCCTTTAGGAAGACCAGGAGCAACGTGGCCGGTCTTAGCCGGATACACACCACATCCAGACATCGAAAGAATGCCTGCAGCAGAGCTGTTAATACAGCTAAAACAACTACTAAAAATTCATAGACAATTAGTTCAGTATGTAATGCGGACTTCAACAATTCAGCCAGCGATTAAACTTCCACAGCGGACCCCTCACCAGGGGAACACAAATAAAATTACACCACAGAACATCCAATCCTGCCTAGGTAAAGTTCCAGCTAAACGGGAACAAATACCATTCTGGTTGGCACAGAAAATCACCCAAATAGAGGCGGTGTTTCCTGACACCACCCCGCTGGAAAAACACAGGATTCTGACTATATGTCTCCCAATGGGAATCGCACCACACATTGAGGACTGTGACACTTGGGGTACAGTCTTTGCTTCCATCTACACAAAAACGCACGGTGTCCCATCCATTTCGGTGATACCAGATGTGCTAAAACAAATTCAAGATGAATACGGTCCAGAACCTGCTTTAACTCTTGGTATGAAATTACTAAAAGACTTCAAACAGGTTTCGGCTATATTACTAGCCAACATAAAAGGTGAAGCAGCAAACGTGGCGATCCGCCAGAGGTTAAAAGAGACAGATATAGCAGACCAACCAGCTGAAATTGCCAGAATCATAGAAAAATCCTATGAAGAACTAGGCAGAGATAGTCTAGGTGGAATACCAGTAAAACCGCAACTGACTACAAGTCCAGAAAAAATATTTTTTAATAATAATAATTCACCAAAAAAGAACTGGGATGGAAACAAACAATCCAATCCTAAAGAAAAGAAATTCCAGTCCAGAGGAAGGTCTCCTAGGCGAAGAGAGAAATCTCCAAACCAAAGACAGAGGTCACCGCAGAGTGACCCCTCTGGGAATAGATATAACCTTAGAAATAGGGATAATATTAAAAAACCTGATAGATATCAAGACATTGATACACGTCCCTCTCAATCTTTTCAGACTTCCTCGCAGAAATCGGAAAGAAGAGGACGATCAGAAGAGCACGCCAAGTCCAAAGACAAGGAACCTGCTCAACAAAAAAAGAAATTACAATTTCCAAAAAAGAAGGTAGCCAGTATCAAGGTAGTTAACAATGCCGAGAATACTGAGGACACAACTGAAAAACGGAGAGTGGGCTCAGACAATGCTAGACAGCGCAGCAGAGGTGAGCATAGCTCGCAAAGTCCTTATGAATCATCTGGAGACAGTGGACACGAATGAATACCTTCAAGTGGAAACTGCAGACACCAGAGTTAGCAAGCCCCACAAGATATACGAGATAACATTACGTATAGAGGGAGATAAGACTAGGAAAATAAGGGGACTATTTTGGGATAACCTCTCCAAAGGCTATGACATCCTTCTAGCTGAAAAAGACTGGCCACCAGAGTTTGTCAGGGAGTGCCCTCATGGCGAAGAAGTAATTATGCCTGCCTTCTCGAATCAAATACCGATTCATAAAAAATACACACTTGCTAGAAAGTGGGCAGTGGCCTTAGCACCTGCTTTATATAAAAATCATGTAGGATGGGATGAGGATTCTCCTCCTCACAAAATCCAGTTAAAATCACAACCAACTGCACAAAGGCAGTACCCAATTAAGCAAGAAGCTAAAAAACAAGTAAATGAAATACTAGATCAGCTAGAATACCAGGGGGTGATTGAAACTTGCACCTCACAAATGAACAATCCTTTGTTTCCGGTCTCCAAACCAGACAATTCATACCGTCTAGTTTTGGATTACCGACACCTTAACACATGTTGCAAAACCTTTGCAGTGCAAAACTCACACAGTGCTGCACTAATGAATAACATAGTGCGCAAAAAATACAAAACAACCTTGGACATCTCCAATGGATTCTTTTGTCAAAACATAGCACCAGAGAGCAGATCTTTAACTGCATTCTCAGTAAATGGCACTCAAAAACAATTCTGTCGGTTAGCCCAGGGGTACAAGAACAGCCCGGGGGTATTCTCAGCGAGAGTAACAGAATTACTACAACTATATGATGATGAAGCATTATCTTATGTCGATGACATTTACTTAACAGATGATGACTTGGAGACTCACTTGAAAAGAGTGAACACCATAATACTTGGGTTCGCTGCAGAGGGTTACAAATTCAACTTCAAAAAGTCCAGAATTGCCCATCTGACAGTCTTGTACGTAGGATATGAATTATCAAGCATAGCATGGTTGACAATTTTCTAAAAATCTAAAATATGAAAAGACGTATCCTCTGCCAATCGACATTCTGCCTCTACGACATTACGCCTGTGTAATCTATACAGACGGACATGCTCAACCCTCCGTTTGGGGAGAACATGCATACAATCCCACATGTGAGATTACAAAAGAAGTGTGGCGCGGAGGTAAACTAAGACCTCTATTAACAAAATCACACTCAGTAGAAACTAATTCAGAACTACAAACTGAAATAATAGCTTTGAAAATGGCGCTAGATAATGCGGATCGCGAATTCCCGACACTTATAGTGTCAGATTCATATTACTGCGTCAAAGCATATAACAAGGATTTGCAGACATGGATTCAAAACGGTTACAAAGATGACACAGATGCACCAATAAAGCAGAGACTGCTCTGGGAACAAATAGCTCTTTTACAAAAAGAACTACCAAAGACTCACGTGACACACTCACTGAGTCATCAACGTGATGGCGTTCACGTTGTGGGGAATTCATTGGCTGAAACAGCCGCAGCGGCAGCCACTAAATCGGCTCCCGTAGATCGAAAAAAGCGTACATTAAAATACATTGACGGTGAAACGATGCTGGCGGTGAAAACGTCATCAAAAGGCGACTGCTCAGCGTTACCGATCAACTATCCACTCAATTATACATACATAATCGATGCAAACTCCGTCCCTTTTGCTCGAATCCCTGGAGTGGGGGATAGAGTGATTCCAAACATGGACAGGAGAAGCTTGTTAATCGCAGACGCACACATGGGCGAGGGTCTCAGACACCTTAAATTAAAAGATTCTCTGGAAGAATTACAATCACGGTACTGGTGGCCAGGCATGAGCCTGCACTACACCATGTTTGTAAAAAACTGCCCAAACTGCAACAGAGATCGCAGTGGGGAGAGAAGCAGTTTAATACCTCGTCGAATCAAGGCAGATAATATTATCAGCAAAAAGAATGGCTTGCGATTAACATATACAGGCTAGTTTCCACTTATAATGTAGATCACCAGCACTCGGCTGACGTCCGGACTGTTATACAAGATTTGCGAGTTTAAATGGCATATACGCTAAGAGCATGCTACGTTCGACCATTGTTTTCACTCAGGCAATCCAGCCTGGGGGGGAAACATGGCCAAATGAGCACAGCCCAGCGGGAATCTTCTCACTTCCTTCCTGAGGGTACGGGATGGTGTAAAGAAAAAACCAAGGCAGAAAGCAATCTATAATAGAAAGGATATTAGGTTCAGGAGCTGGGTGGGTCAAACATCTAATAAGTGTCCAACGTAGTCTAAATAACTTGCCAAGAAATTCTCTGAAGGGATTCAGTCCGTACGAATTATTATTCGGAACTAGGATGTTGATCTCTGACCTTGATAGTCAGACTTCAGTGGTAATAGAAAAAACCTTTGATGTCAAAGACCGTTTGGCTATTTTGCAGGACTTAAACAAAACAAGAAAAGACCTGAGCAACATACAGTTGAAACAACAGCCAACGACCACTGAAGAATCACCACCTGTCCCAGCAAGACCTGTCTGGATTCCAAAAGTCGGGGATCTAGTCAGGGAGAAGATCGCGGTAAAGAAGGAATTTGGGCCTTCTTACAGAAAAGCAGTTCCTGTCTTGTCTGTCAACGGGACAAGATCAGTTGTACTACCGCCACTTGCTGGAAAAAAGGAGAACCGAGTTGTATCCATCGACCTGGTAAAACCACAACATGTGGCCAATAACAAACAGTAGGCCAAGTGGACTCCCAATAAGTAGCAGAACACCAAGGTTTGCTACCAGTACAGAGGTCCTATCAAAGAGGCTCATCACATTCGAAACGCCTACAGAAGAACAACAAGGACTATGCAACAATGCAATAGAACTCAGACCTCTGAAAACCCAAATAAAGACATTTAGCAGAGACACACCAATCTATACTGAAGTACCAAGTGACAATGCAAAAAACAAAAATCCTGAACCAATTGGAACAATTGACAGAACTGCATCTGGTTACTTCATCAACTTCGATGATTCCTCTGAAGGCTTCAGTGAACCAAAGACACAGCCATCATCAAAATCCTTTAAAGACAAAGCTAAGGAACTTTTGAAACAACTGAAAGAAACATATCTGGTTTCTCCATGGATTGAATTTTGGGTGGGTTTTGGTGCATTTATCCTCATACTTTGGCTCATCATGGTATTTACTTTGGGACGCTTCATTGAGGGAAAATATGCTAAAATGGACACAGCAAGTCAGAACATCAACTTGGTCCTCAAACCACACACATCTTCGCACGTCGAGAAAAGAGAACTTTCTTCAGAACTTTCTTCAGCCAACTTCACAGCAATTCCAATACCTGGTGGGGTAGCCTGGGACAACACTGACTATGAAATTTATGGTCCGGTCGAGATCCTGAAATATCCACACCAAATCAAGATCTCTTTGAGTGACTTTGAAAAACCAAACTCATTTGCTGATGATTGGGACTTTGAAAGTATTAACAATATGATGTCTGACTTAGTAATGTCTGCTAAATTTACAAAACATGATTATTTGCAAGGTTCTACAAATTATGATAGTATGTATTGCTATAACCATTATGGTAACCATTTTCTGCATAAATCTGCACAACCTAGAAATGTTTTAAATTATAATCAATGGGAACATTGTGCTACGCCTCCAAAAGGAAGCTCTAGAACCGTTTACGACAAATATTCATATTTTTCAGGTTTTAACACAAGTAATGCTGAAACATTTTATTTTAAATTGTCAAACAAGACAGGGATGAAAACCATGATAACCAACACAAAATTGATATATTCAGATTCATTCTTTGAAAAAATGAATACTTTTGGATTTGATTATTGGGACAAAAATGTTGATTTGAAAAGTGTTTGGGGTACAAAAGAATGGCAAGTACAGGGTATAGAAGCTTTGTTTAGAGCCTGCATGATCCCAGAACAAATGATATTTTTAAATGACACTGTTCAACAAACCACCTGTCTTGGCTTAGCCAAAATCAAAGATTTAATTAAACCGTCTATTCCAAAGCCAACAATGTTTAGCAATAGCTCTGATACAGATGAAGAGATAGACGTAAACCATATATTAAACCAAAACAGAACACATCCTGATTGGAAACAATGGTTGATCTGGCCCACAGATACAAATAACTGTCAAGATAGATTCCTGAATAAAACACAGGGTTTCAAAATGACCAGGCCAGACCCTAGATATCCCCAAAGACATCACCCAGGGATAATAACAACCTACAGTGTGGGCAAATTATGCCTTCAATGGCTACAGACTTCCACACTGCCTGAAATTAAGCAACACCTAACTTTACTTACTGATGGTGCTGACTTGCGTGATTTCTTACTGGGACCACGCAAACAGCGTCAAAAGCGTTTCATAGCAGCCTCTGTATATGCAGCATACAATGAGGCCTGGAAGGTTACTCAAATTGAGACAGCAGAAAGAATACGGGAAATTGACCGTATCAATTTGGAAAAATCACTTTCTGTAGTGGACAATGGGTTAATGACTCTGTCCTCCAGAATTTTTTCATTGGACAGCATTGTGTCTTCAGCAATCGATATATTATCGCAAGACTTACTGTTATTACAACATGGTCAGTCACAATTGCGTTCCATTGTACAGCTTGGCTGGACGTTACAAAATCTGCGTTCAGGCTATGTGCCTTGGCGTTTAATCAACACAACGTCACTATTCCAAATCTTTAACCTTACTGATAGACAAATCGGTATGGCGCAAAAGGGTGCTGATTATACAATCTTGAGCATTGAAAAACTAGAAAGATTACCAATGACAATGTCAGAACGACCTGTCAGTGAATGGATAATCCACGGAATCATAAATATTCCAATCTCAACCTTCAGGTTTCAATACTGCCAAAAATATATACGGGCTGGCATGTACGAGAAATTGGGAAAGGGGTACCTTAAAACAACTTGGAACCTGCCCTATTCACATGCATGTGTCAGTAATAAAGGACAGAAAGTGTTTCTTAGTGGCAACAATTGTGCTATGTCACTAAGCGGCACGCTTCTGTGTAACGGAATTAGTTTGCATGGAGCCTGTGAAGGGAATTCATACAACCTTTCATGTCACCAGCAAGGCGCACCTGCAACTGAAATAGAACCATTCTTTCAAAGACTCTATAATGGGAGTTACATTCTTATTGTAGACCGCAGATGTTGCAGTCTTATGCCCGGGACTCCTTATCTAGTAACTACAACAGCGAAGGTCAAGTGCTGTGGACGTTCTTTATTCCCCAGCTCCTTTCCAGACAGGGAGGCAAGGGCATGGCCCAGTTTGAAAATTACTTCTATTCGAATAGACACTTTAAGCAGAATGAAAACAGTGCTTCTTCAGACGCCTACAAGGCTCACGTCATCAAAAGAAACGTATGATCTACAAGTCGCAAGGACGACTGCAGAGATACATACATTATTATCAACTAATTCCCCCGTACATTTCGCGGAAATCCTGAGCGAAATCTTAAATATTTCTGATACCACTGGGGTCTCAAAGGTATTTAAGACAGTATTTTCGATGGCATTAACACCATTCAAAGCCATACTGGGTATTTTTCCAGATTTCGTCCATTCGATTTTTGGCGGACTTCCCCTGATCCTGGGACTAATTGCAGGAATCCTATTCCTAGTCCTTATTTTTCGTTATGGCAACCCATGTCACAGATCAAACTCTCGCGACAATGGAAGATACGATCCTAGCCATTGGATACCGGGACCGGATATCAAAAATCCTGGGACTCTCCCGGCTTAGAGACCTGAACATGACTTGGTTTCTATCATTTCGACCAATGTGGCAAAGGTGTGTTTTACCTGTACTAAGGTGTCTGCTATGCGGAGAAGAATGCGTGTTAGACACCTGTCTGACGCTACAATCGGATGCGCCGGTGGATGCAGATACACTGTTGGTTCCTACCAAGGTTCACGCTTTGTGCTGCCCTCAAAGGCTGCCAATCCTGATGACGGCATTCCTGGAATCTTCACCACTACGATTGAAGAGTAGTGAAGTTCAAGATGAAAGCAACATCGAACAGGTACGACCTTCTGTCAGCAATGCAAATCAGAATGTCAATGGAGAAAATCATGCGCACGAATGCATGGTTACCCCTATTTCCGACTTAGTGGAACTTTCCCATGAAGCTGTTGACAGTTTTTTCGAAAGCCTGAATGATATGATGTTCTCTCCAGAACAGAAATAGAGACTTTTGAGTAAACTCGCACACGGCGTTCCCTGAATTCGGCCTTCAACTTTAAAAATAAAGTCACATGAACAATTACAATCCAGTTCACGGACAGCAATTTTTTCAGCATGCCCCTTAAAATATTTTTCTACATATTTTTTCCCGGGACACTGATCTTCTGCTTAAAGTAAGAAACTATTCCTAGAGAACTAAGATTTCTATTTTTAGATACTTTATATAGACTTTAGCTGCCCGCTGGTAGGTTCACAAATATTTTATTATGTGATGAAATGGTCTCGAACTTCCTTTCTGTATAGCCATATTAAGAGCCATTTCATGTGTATTTCTCATATACCAATAAGCAATAATGCATAACAATGCATGTTTACTTTTGCATTTAATTCATAGCTTAAGTGCATACAATATATATGACTGCAATTTTTCAGTATATTTGAAAATTTCGAAATGCATTTATGTATTTTGGGGTGGTAAGGTATACACTATACTCTATAGTATGTTGTACTATGTTATACTATGCATAGATTAGTAGATATGACCATAGTTAGCGTGGAGTGGGTGTCGTGTATTTCTATAGGTTCTGAATCAGTCCCCCTATTCCTGACCCTATTCTGGTTAAACTAACTATCAAGTTAACTAACAGTCAGCCCATGAGGCAAGAAAACCCCCATGATGCAGATACCGTTATCTGACGCAGTCACACTACGGCACAGGAACGTGTTATCTGATTAGGTCATAACACTTGAGATCTAATTAGACAAGCGACATTCCTCCAGCCCCTGATAAGGCATACGACGTTCTCATAACAAATCAAACCTATGACAACCTGGAAAATCCGTGCGGCCATTGTTTTGATTTCACAGAGAACTTTTGCAAAAGAATGTGCTAACGAGCAAGTCGTATGACATCTTTATTGACGTACCTATGTCCACCCTTACGTCAATCTCGGCACCTTTAAGGTATAAATATTGCCGACCTTGCCCTATGCAAACACACGCGTGGTGACAAGACGGAGCAGCCATACTTGCCGAAGCCGAGAGCAGAAGCAGACCCCGCTGGCAGCAGCCCCGCCTTCCTGACGCGCTGAGAGACGCGCTGCTATCTCAAGCCGAGAGACCCAGCACCGGCGCTTTCGGGCAGCCCTTGCAGGCAGCCTGGAATATCGAGAGCAGAGAAAGAGATACCATTCCTCATTCATCCTAACTTCCAGGTACAGAACTGAATAACCCCTCACAGAGAATTCTTTAGTTATTCACTTGGCAAAAACAAACTTAACTTAAACTGTAACTTTCTATTCCCGCCCACGCATTAGACTTAGGTCAGGTACACGGGGTAGGCGTATTTAGAAACACCAGTTGAGTACGTTTAGTCAAATGTATATGTGTATGTAAATATATTTTAATCATTTTAAACATCATATGGCTCAGAAACCATATCAATGTTTTTACAGTATTATTTCATACTATTGCTTCTAATGTATGCACTTTACTTAACTATAAGTATTGCAATAATATCGATCCATTTCTCTTGTACGAGAAAAGAGACTGATCAATAAATAACATCTTTTATTGAACACGCCCGTCTCTTCCTTTTCTCTACATTCTGATGAGACTAAGAATGCACGTACTGACTGAGTAAAATAATTGCCTTGTGCTCACACGACTCTTGAGATTGACTCTTGATTAGGGGAGAGCAAAGTTGTCATGTTCTATGGTTGTCAGAAACTAAATCCCTTCTTGTCTAATCAGGGAAGTTAATCCCTTCCTTGAACATTCGAGAAAGTTTCTAGCGAACTCTGAGCTTAGCTGGCAAACCCAAAAATTAAGTCTAGCATCGACAGTAGTAGACCTAGTTAACGTCTGGCCTAGGCCTTTACTGCTGTAGGTACTATTCCAATGCGCAGAGCCTATTGGGAAAATAGGAGCTACACTACAAAAGTAGCAGTCCTTGTAGCAGCACAGCTGTCCTTACTGGCAGTATATCCACAGGTCCAGAAGTGTACTGCAGTGGTGGTGTTTGAGGTCCAGTATGCATACTGAGTTGCTTTGAAGTCGGGGAAAAGCTTCTAGAGCTTTCCCCTCTAAAGACCCTTGGCATCCTGCCTTACCAGTCCTGGCTTCAGACTAACTACAGTGGGGTATGCAGCCCATAGAGGAAGGTAGTCTTGATTTGTTTGCAAAACAGAAACCTGGCTATCAGATGAGTCAAATCCCTCTATTGCTAACGCCATTGCCATGGGTTGCAAAAATATAAAAAATATTGTCAAGTGAGGAGGGGGGATGGACTGACAGTTATCCTCAGAGAAGAATGGGGTTGCCAATGCATAGAGGTTGAGGATTTGTTGGGGTGCAGAAGCCATGGGTTTCTGCATTTCTCTATCGCACCAGCACTCAGTTGCAAGGGTTCTAACTTATAGGCCACCGGGACCGTCTGCTTCTTTACTAAAAACTCTAGATAAAGCTATCACAAACGTAGCCCAAGATATTCACACTTCATGCTCTTAGATGATTTTAACCAACACTTAGATAAACCAAATGCTACTGAGGCCTTGGAGTTTAAAGAAACAATGAACTTGCTTGGCTTAAACCAATAGGTTGTGAAACCAACACACCAAGCAGGTCATACACTGGATCCAGTTTGCTCCAATGGAGGACACAGAACCACTGACTTGGTCGGATTACTATCTAATTCGATTTTCCTGGCAGCTGTAGGCAAAAGTAAATCTAGTACAGAGTGGGATGACCCGTAAAAGGAAAGCTTTTTAATAAAAATAGATTCTCTGAAATTTACGAATGTCTTAAAACAACATATCCCGAGCCAGTCAGGCGTACTGCAGGATGACGTCACAAAATGTGATAATTGGATTAGAAACACAACAGAGGAGCTTGCACCGGCCCTCCAGAGTAGGGTACATAGAAGAACGCCTTCCAGTCCGCAGTTCTCGGTCACCCTCAAAACAGAGGAAGACGCTGTAAAGTGCTAGAATGTAAATGGACAAAGGAATACGGTTGATAAAGAGACTTTTAAACTAACACAAAATTAATACTATGCTGCTGTAATCTAAAGAAGTCTATTTTGAGGAGAGTATTGGAAAGGCAAGAAACAGATCAAGAGAGATTTTCTCCATAGGCAAGAGTTTTTTGACCACATCGGCATGTGCCTATTTCCAGGCAGCTGTGGTCAAATGGTGTGAAAAGCTTGCAAGCTTTTTCAATACTAAGATTCAAAGCATTCAAGCCAGCCTGACAGTATGCGGGATACTTGCTGTAGACTTCGGAACAAAACAACATATGAGTGAGAACTCCTCATCTAGGATAAAGTTGAGAAACTTCAACACAATCCTGTTGTGCTGCTCCCTGAGGGCTCTAGAAGCCGTTAAATCAGGCTCCCCTAAAGACCTGTGCCCCCCTAAATTATTTACTTTGGGGGCGGACATTATCAATCCGGTTGCTAACTGGGTCTTAAATACATCAATAAGGACACCTGCAGTCCCTAGCGCATGGCAGCAGGCAATGATCCTTCAATTTATAAAAAAGCCAGCAGCAGATCCAGCTATTTTGGCCAATTACATTGCTTCCAGCCTTATCTATAATTTTAGAGAAGCAGGTGAATACGCAGCTGTCGAACTTCTCGGAAGTAAACAATTTACTTCACCCTAGTCAATCAGACTTCAGAGCCCGATATAGTACAGAAACAGCACTGGTTGAGGTATCAGAATATATGAGAGGTACCCAGGGTGAGCGGCCATATTTATTATGCCAGACTTAACGGCGGCATTCAATACAGTCTCTCACACGTTGCTGCTGGATCGTCTCTAGGCCTAGTGCCAGGGCAGGTGTTGGACCGGCTAACATCATTTTTAGTAAATAGGAGCCAGCAAGTTGGGATTTCCCCATTTTTAGCCAATCCACATGAGGTGTATACAGGTGTCCCCCAGGGTTTTTTTTAATTCATATCTCACCCCCTCTTGCTCCACTATCAGAAGAATTGAGTGGGACAGTGGTCTCTTATGCAGGTGATACACAACTGCTCTTCACCTGGAACAAGGGCACTGAGCTAAAGGGCACACACATTAAAACTTGCCTACCCACAGATTTTCACTGGTTAGCTAAAGCTCAACTAAAATGTAATGCGGCAAAAACAGAAATTCTCTTCTTTGGAATGTTTCCACAAGAGTTCTGACAAGCTTTCTAACCAGACTATGCCGCCACCCCCTCCCCCTCGGACCCCTGAAAGATGCAGTAAAAAATCTGGGGATCACATTTGATAACAGACTGTCCTTTAGTCCTTAAGTAAAAAGGTTGGTAGGCATCTGTTTTGGGATTATGAGGACCCTTGATAAATTCTGCCCCTTTTATCCTTTTCAGATTGGAAAACAGTTATTCAGGCATTGATAACATCTAGAATTGACTACGGGAATGCACTATACTTGGGCTTTCCCTGAGTACCTAATGGACAAACGCCAAGTGATCCAGAATGCAGCAGCTCGGCTCCTGCTAAATGTACCGATGCAAACTCGTATTAGTTCACACCTGCGGGGAACTCCCATTGGCTGCCCATTAGAGAGAGAGTCAAATTTAAAGCAGTGGTATTGGTACACAGAGCTCTATATCATACAGGACCTGCTTACTTCAGAATCAGATTTAGTTTCTATAACCCTACAAGAAAGCTAAGATCAGTCAACAAATTTGTAGGAGGAAACCCTAGGATTCAGTGGTAAAGATCAGGAGGAAGATTGTTAGCATTCCTGGGCTCAACAGCATGAAATCAGCTTCTGCTGGAGCTGTGGACCATGAGCAATTCAGCGTTGTTAAAAAAGAAACAAAACCTGTTTTATTGTGCAAGCCTAAGCCTTCACAGTGATAAGCGTGGCTAATTCCACCCGAGTGACTTACCTCACTCACCTATAGTTACCCAAGAACAAGTCAGCCGGACAGTGGAGAAGAATAACCAAAGCAAGTTTATTAGGCCACAAACTCCCATATGAGAGGGCCCTATATCGACCTCACCCCTAAGAGTGTGTCGAGAAGGACTGACTCACATCATCATGGTGATACATTATAATAGGAGAAGGCAGAGTAAAACACGCCCATAATGGAAAAGTACTGGTCCCACAAGAGTGTAGACAATGGCCTCATACAAGAGGCATCTGCACCTGCAATAGCAACACTTGTTATCATCTCCCAAGGACACAGAGCCAGGCCGCTACATCTCCAACACATGAGAACGGCCTGATAAGGAGTTTCGTTAGCAGGAGTTTCAGCTACAGTAAACCAAGAAATGAAAATATGCTGACATGAGGAATTATTCCTATTCCTACGGGAGGGGGAATGAGCGAGTGCAGTTTGCACGCACATAGAGAAATGATTCAAAATGGTGGCACACAAGCTAAGCTAAGAACACCCAATGATGTCACACGCATAAGTGAATAACTGAATAATGAGAACATAAATGTAAATGCGTAAACACAAGTAATTAGTTAGACACATTCCGCTAACTCATAAGCATAATGCACAAAGGGGCGGGACTTGAAATTGACGCCTATCAGACCCTCCTTTTAGCGGACTGTGGCTAACACGTTTGTTTCCATTTATTAACCAAAAGGAGGGCCTTTACAGCAAAATCTATTGGCTGGAAAGTCGTACTTAAACTAGAGCATCATCATGAATAAACATCAGCCAATTAGCATCAGCAAGCTCAACATCATTTGATACCGGATACTGTGTCGTTGGTCTCTTAGACTTTTTTATATTGCTGGCACACATAGAGCAACAAGGGGGAAGACAGTAAACACAGAGGCAGCATGACAGTAGGAAACCTATTACACCTACAATGACCATGAATATTTTCCAACCCCATGAAGAGAAAAGACCCCACAACCATGACTGTAAGGACCAAGTACCAGTATCTTGATGAAGTTCGGCGGCTAACCTATGGAGTTTCTGCACAGCCAAATTAACTGTCGGGGCGGAGTCAGGAATATACACGCAACAAGAGGTCCTGATGACGCGACAGGCTCCACCCCTATCCGCCAGGATGACGTCAAGCACCATTCTATTCTGGATCGTAAATAATCTCATAGCCTGCATCTCCAGGGACATATTTGCTGCAATGTCAGCTTCAGTATTCACTACCCTTTCCATTACCCTCGAAAGGCGTCTGATGGCCCTACTATTAAAGATAGGACCCCAGAATGGCAACAGGCCCTTAGAGAAATCCGTAAACTGCTGTCCAGCGGTGCCTGTTTGATCTACGTCATCAACTTGAATTTCCCTCCTTTTCCGCTGTCCTTGTACCATGTCAAACCTCCTATGTGTCTTATGGTAATCCGAAGGTGCCACGTAAACGGGAGGAAGTAGATACGCCAAGTAGCATGTTCCGCCCCAATCCTCAGGCAACCACAAATACCCATTATCTCCACATACAAAATAGACATTTGGGGGAGTGACGAGCGAAGGACTAAGGGTCAGGCGAATCGAGGCAGTTACATTACAAAGACTGTCACCCACCTTTATCGGACCTCTACCCCGAATACAAAAATAAGGCGAAGGCCCCACTACTGCTAGGGGCACCAGGGAATGACCACTACTATTTGTTGCAGGAGGGCATCTGTATACTAGAGAAGAGTTCAACTGTAAGAAACTCTCTCGTACTTTGTCAGTGTCATTGGGTATCAGAAACTTGTCCACTTTCTTCGAACAAGTTTCTAAGAATGTTTGGTCAAAACGTCCATCAGTAAATATTCGTCCAAGGAATGAGGGGGGCAAAGGGCGTACTCGCATGGTCAGTGTTGACTTACTGCTGGGGAATCGCGGGGTGAGAGAGTCTGGCTGCTGAAAGAACTTTACCATACCTAACAGGGTGTACCAGCCCACGCAGCTATTCACAGGAGTCAATTGCAGTGCCAATAACCTATCCTTCTTATATGCTGCAGAAGGAAGCAACCCACAGACCCAGCAATCTGTCACATTGTATACGGCATGTGCATGATGCAGTGTTTTTATGAAAACATTATCACGATAGCCTTTTCTTATACATTGTTCACCATAATCAACAGTAACCATATTGTGTTCCGGTAAGGGAGAAGGGGTAGGAACCAGTTTGTGGACGGGGTAAGCTTCATCCAGAAAAAACAGTATTCCAAGCATTATCAAGAACACAATAATGAGCACCACAATAACCACTATTTTACTTTTACGTGATAGGGCACGCCATGGTGAATCTTGTTCTGGTCTGCGAAGAGCAGCAAAAGGCTGTTCCTCCTCTGGGATCGGACGGCCAAAAGGGTACATGTCTCCTACAGAGAAGGGCAAGGGATATCCTAAAAGTTCAAAAACTAGGGGCACTACTAAAAGTTCAGACACTCCAAAACCGGCCAGAGGGGTTCTTCACCCTTCAAATGGGCTCTTCTCCCTATGTCCGTTAAAGCCTCATAGGCAGGCTTTCAATCTCGTAAACCCTAATCCCTCAACGGAGTCACACAACTGCAGCGACTCAGGAGCACAGAACTTGGGCTCGCATACAACTCTAATGTTCCATTCAGCAATGTCTCAGAAGTGCACCAGGGCTCCTTTTAGCAGTCCATCCCTATTGCTATGCTAACCTATCGAATATAGTCCACTCCTAGTCCCTACCTCAGCCCTTCTTCCAGTGCTCAGTTCATTTGCCTCCCTTTCCTGGGCCGCAAGTTATAGCGAGTGCTCCCTCGCACTTCGGGGTCTGAGAACAGAATTGGTGGGTCGTTTTGGAAAGAGGTGGCTTCGGTCGTTTGGGCACTGTGACCAAAGGAAGCCTCGTTACTCGTACTCAGGGCTGGCTTCTGTGCGTTCTCGTCGTGCTCCTCCCCGATCAGCAAAGCATCAGAGAAGGGGAGATACTGAGGCACTGACTCTGTTTCGTGATCTGCAATGCCACCTCTCACCCATGCATCATAGGGTAAAGGTAGTGGAACCTTCTTGACGTGGGAAGCATGTGTCCACGCCTTTCGACCCTCCACTCGAAGTGCGGTGCGGGTGGTGAGCAGCACCAACCGCGGCTCAGACCATCTAGGCTCCAAACAGGACTTCCGCTGGTACTTCTTGACGACTACCCAGTCCCCTGGGTTGATGCCGTGGCCGGGCCCCTCAGGCAGCGGCTTCAGTGTGTCTGCTACCTGCTGGTGAACAGAATGGAGATCTTTAGTCAAAGCATACAAGTAGTCTGTCAACATAGGATATTCTATCTCTGAGAAACATTTAGGTCTAGGAACACCCCACACATTGGCGGGCCTGCCAAATACAACTTCGTGGGGAGAGACACCTGTCTTAGAATTCACTGTGACTCGTGTGGAAAGTAAGGCAAGGGGGAGAGCGTCTGGCCAGTGTAGCCCTGTACTTTCCCGTATCTTGGCCATTTTCAGTTTCAATGTACCGTTAAATCTTTCAACTAAACCCGCAGCCTGTGGATGTAGGGCTGCGTGGAATTTTTGAGAGACTTGCAATCCCGTACATATTTGTTTCATCAGCTCAGCATTGAAGGATGTACCGTTATCACTCCAGATCACTCTAGGTAACCCGTACCTACTGAAATATTCCTTAATCTTAGCTGTCGACATGGCTGTACAGTCTTTTGTTGGAAAAGCCTCCACCCATCTACTGAATGCGCACACCACCACGAGTACGTATTTAAGGTTCTTCACTCTTTCCATTTCAATGTAATCCATCTGTATTACTTCAAAGGGATATGTTGGGGGTGCGAAATTGCCCACAGGGACGGGTGTTCCCTTCCCAGGATTGTGTCGTAAGCAAATCATGCACTGTTGTACCAAACGTGTGGCCACCCTGGAAATGTTCTTATTACTCCACACTGGATCTAATAATTTACATATTCCCTTGGCACTTATGTGAGCTGGTCCGTGAGCCATTGTCACCACTGGGAGAACATATGCATTTGGGAGCAACCATCGTCTTTTGTCCGTTACATCCGTCCAACATTCATCCGAGTCCAACTGCCCCTTTCCATTCTTCCATTCTTTCAGCTCCTCCTCAGTCACTTTCTCTTGTATATTCCGCACACTCTGTACAGTGTCTGCAAACATGTTAACGTCCGGTACCCATCTAGCTGGTCCAGCCACAAACATTCGTGGGAGTCTTGTCCTAGCAGTTTCCTTAGCTGTTTGGTCTGCAAACGCGTTTCCCCGCCCTACGTCATCCACCACCGCTTTATGTGCACTACACTTTATTACTGCTAACCGTTTGGGAAGCGTTAGGGCTGTCAGCAGTCATAATATCAATGGGCCATGTTGAATTCGTTGTCCATGTGATGTCAAAAATCCCCTCTCCGCCCACAGTCTCCCATAACTATGAGCCACGCCAAAAGCGTATTGGCTGTCAGTGTAAATGTTCACGTCCAACCCTTCACTCAATTCACATGCACGCATCAACGCTATTATCTCTGCAGCTTGAGCTGAGTTGTACGGGACTCTAGAAGTCTCCACCACTGTTTGTAAGGTCGTGACTGCATATGCTGCTGTTGTGGTACCGTCTGCTAATTTAAAACAAGACCCATCAACATACAGCTCCCCGTCAGGGTCATCTAAGGGCTTATCCGTCAAATCTACTCTTCCTTTTGTTTCCTCTTCTGTTCGGAACAGGCAATCATGCACTTCATCATCTTTCTCATCCGAAGGGAGAGGCAGTAGCGTGGCTGGGTTCAGGGTAGCACATCTTTTTATCGTTACATGTGGGGCAAATAGTGTCATCTCATAACCAGTCAGGCGAGCACTAGTTAAATGCTGCGTCTGTGTTCTATTTAGCAAAATGTCCACCGCATGTGGTACCATTACCGTAAGAGCTGAACCCAGTACGAGCCCTGCCGATTGTCTTATCGAGACTGCAGCAGCCGCTGTAGCCTTTAGACAGCTCGGGAGCGCTCTTGCCACGTTGTCAAGCATTGCGGAGAAGTAAGCACACGGTCTCTGTTTCCCCCAAAATCCTGTGTTAAAACAGACAACGCGCAACCTTCCGCCTCGTGCACATAGAGTACAAAAGGCTTCTGGTAATTAGGTGTTCCCAAGACAGGTGCAGAACATAGAGCAATTTTCAGTAACTCAAATGCTTCTTGACATGCAGGGGTCCAAGGTAGGGGCTCGCACACTTCTTTGGTAGTCAGATACAGAAGGGGTTTTGTTAGTAAAGCATAATTAGGTATCCACTGGCGACAGTACGATGTTATGCCCAGAAATGCGCGCACCTCACGCTGTGTGTTAGGTACTGCCATGTTAGTTATCGCCCTGACGCGCTCCGGTGTCAGCCTTCTCCCGTCCTTCGATAGGAGATGACCGAGGTAGGTGACCTCCTGTCGACAATATTGGAATTTAGGGAGAGACACCTTGTGTCCCTTACAAGGCAAATGGTGTAACAATTTAACAGTAGACTCACGGCATCCTTCCTCATTGTCGGAGGCAATGAGAATATCATCCACATATTGCAACAAGACATTGCCCTGTGGGAGCTCCAAGTCATCCAATTGTGCTTTTAATGCTTGGCTGTAAATACTGGGACTCTCTGTATAACCTTGAGGAATTCTACAAAATCTAAAATTTCATCCAGCCAATGAGAATCCGAAGAGGTAACGGCTATCCGGATGCACAGGTATACTAAAGAACGCATTCTTAAGGTCCAGCACAGAAAAATATTTAGCTGAGGGAGGTATCATAGTCAAAATGGTAGTAATATCAGAAACCACTGGGTACTGGGGCTCAACAACCTTGTTAATGTGACGTAAATCAATCACAAAGCGATAGACATCCGGTGTACCCTCACCTGCCTCACCCGAGGCACCGGAGGGTCTTTTAAGTATTGGAAGAATTGGACTATTACAAGTATTTGAGTCCGTTTCCTCTACTACCCCTGACCCAATCAAATCCTGTATTATCTGCAACAAAGCCTTCTCTCCATCCCGGGATATCTTGTATTGGGGTATGCGAGGTAGCTTCGCCCCCACCTTAACATTTATGGGCACCGGTGCAATGTCCATTTTTCCCACATCGGTATCGCTGCTGGCCCACAGACTCGCAGGGACATCCCTGAACTCAACCGGGAGGGGCTCTTCCTTCGAAAAACATTGCTGCGCACGCGCCACGGAAGGACCCAACGTGAGATACACACCATCTGGGGAACAGTAAATCGTAGCATTCAGCCTTTTCAACAAGTCCAAACCCAGTAAATTCTTACCACAATTCGAAGTCAAAAGGAAGGAGGAGTCAATAGTGAAGGGGCCAATCGTAAGTGCTAGGGGCTTAGAGATGGGGCTAACCACTGGGGTACCAGAGAACCCCACTGAAATATTAGTCTTGCCAGACAGAGCCGCCCCTGGAACCTGGGAACGTGCTACAGAACTTTTCGTAGCACCTGTATCCAATAAAAATTTCTGATGGGAACCCGACAAGTCTGCCGTTACATAAGGCCCACGTTGGTCAACATCCACAGAAACAGGTCCCACACTCTGCCCTACGCTGTCCTAGTTATAGGAAAATCCTGTCAAATCATCCATAGCGTATGCATCGCTGTAGAACTGGCGATCCCTGCAGTCATCGCCTTCCCTCTGAAAATGCTGTCTATCCTTTCCCCCGTCAAAATAATTTCCTCCCGGTCTCCTGCCCTCCTCGGACTGTCTAGTATCCTTATTCACATCTCCCCGACCCCGTCCTCTGCCAGGTCCAGCATGGGACCGTAGCAGTGGACAGTCTTTCCACCAGTGCCCTTCCTGTTTACAGTTAGCGCACTGATTGGGTCCCAAACGCTCTCTCCTCTCTCCCCTTCCGTAGCTACTTCCTCGACCAACCGACACGGGCGGGGCACCCCGTCCTCTACCCTTCGCCACCTGCTGCAACAAAACCTTTGTCTTTAAATCTTTCGCCTTCTTTTCTTGCCTGTCCTTATTCTCATTTTCTCTATGTTCATAATACTGGGCCATGCTCAAAATCCCTGAGGGGGTAGATGTCGTCCATGTACTCTCTGATGCTTGCAGTCGGGCCGATATTTCTGGCAGCAGATTCATAACAAATCTGTTAACAAAAAGACGTAGCCCTCCATCTTGAGATATATCTTGTCCGCTAAAATCCATAAACGTTTCTTCAAAACGGGTGAAGAAATCTGAAACTGCCTCATCCTTCTTCTGTCTGCAAGCCGTTAACTTATCCCAATCTACCTTTTTAGGAGGGATGAGTGAGTGCATATATTTAATTATGCGCCCTGGTAACGCTAATATCTCAGCCTTCGGCTTCTCACCTGGCTTTCGTTCCTTATCCCAATGCGTAAATTCTTCCCAAGTACCGCCCAACTCCTCTCTATGTTCTGAACCCTTCACCTGTCTCCACACGTCCACAGGAACCAATAATCCAAAAAATAATTCAATATCTGCTAAAGTCATTACTGTTGAGGAAGCTGCCTCCGTTAGTTCTTTGTAATAAGCCGTTGGATTTTTTCTCGAGTCGGGTAACTGCGCCTTCAAGGCAAACACCTCGCTCCTTTTCCAGGGCGTATACACTCATTGTTCTTGAAAATGAGCATCTATACGAGCTCTAGTCACTACCTGTGTTGTCGGGTCTACTATTTCAGGTACCTCAGGGTGAAATATAGGGTGCACTTCACGCATCGGATGTATCCCAGGGAAATGGGTCTCACCTGCCGCTGTTAACTCATTCCTGTACTCCAACAAGTACCTCAAACTACGGAGCACCTCTGTTACTCCAGTGTTAGCCCTATAAGCATGAGTCTTAATATCACGAAGAATCGCTGGTGCCTCCCCACCATATCCCTGCTCCCACAACGCTATTAGTGTCGTTGACATGTGCCACAAAGCATGCTGTTGCATCAAAGGCTCATAATCTTTCATAGTAGACCAAATATCCTCTAGTGAATAAATATTATTCCTGGCCCATTGACAAGCTTGATTAGCTACCATAGTCTTCTCATCCAATCCAACATTAGCACACGTAAGTAACTTCCGTACCTGAGTAAATAGTCCGCCTCCCGCTCCTCTAATGGGTGTTAGCAACGTGCTCTGGGGGGTGGCACTGGCAGAAACAGTGGGGATAGCGGGACCAGCGGAGAGCACCGGGGATAGCGCAGCAGACGCAGGGCTCGTCACCGAGAAAGGGAGCAAGGGTGCAGTGGTAGAGGGGGAAGTTTGTCCCGCTGCAGCGGAAGCAGGTGCACCGGACAAGGGAGGGGCACTTACTTGGGGAACTGAAACCACCACTTGTGAGGCGGAATCTCCGAGCACGGGGTACAGGGGTGGTGGAGCATATGGGGGAGGGGGTCGGGTGTTCAAAATATCCTCCATCTCATCTATGTCCTCTTCCTTCACCACATAACACTTGTTATCCAATAGCCTAAGACGCCTATCTGTGCGCTCAATCCGCAGCTCGTTCTCTTTCTTAGTATGTTCCCTAGCCTTCTGCGCCATGGTCTGTGCCGATCTCTTCAGAGTCACCTTCTCCTCCCTCATCTGCCGTTCTCGTGCCTCCTTCTGCCACATCCGCAAAGAATCAAACATACTCTGACGGCTGCGCCTAGCAAACAATTTGTCTTGTAAATAATCTAATTTTTCTCCGTCTAAAGAGCCCAGTAAAGGCCACTGTAAATCCACATTATCCTTTGTATACTTATGCCACAAAGTGGAAAACAAAATGGGAGGTAAGCCATGTTTGACATACATGTCGAAACTCGGAGAGCCCTCCTTCGGAGCGGGTTGGCTCTCAGCCAATCTAACATCTGAAACCTCATCGCAACACCCGAAACACCGCAATTTACTAAAACACGGCATCTTGTCCTCCTACAATCACACAACGGCACAAAGACCCACACTCATATACTCAGTTACCGACAGGTCACACTCACAGTTTCGATAGACATATATTTATTACATAGAATCCTGCACCAAAACACGTGTTACCAAAATGGGACAAGGCCCGTCGACCAAGTCCCGGGGAACCTGGACCCTACCGCAGACCGAACAGCGCACACCCGCTGTTCCGAGACTGGGGAACCAATCCGTCACCTGGGCAGCACTACAAATCGGCACGCACCACACCACGCGGGACCCGGCACTCTCCCGCAAACCACCATCTTAGATGTTCGGGTGAGCCCAAAATCCTCACGTAGCAAGCCGCTCACCAACCTGCAGTATTATCCAGTCGGATTTTTTACAAACCAACGTTCCCCAATCTCCATCAAGTCTGTCAGAGCGCCATTGGCACTCTGAGTTCCCCGGAGCACACTAGCCCCAGGAGCACACCGGCTCCTCCAATCACCAGAGACACACCGGTCTCACGGAGCTCTCCGGCTCCTCCAATCACCAGTCGGACCACTTACCTTCTGTGCGCGGTACCGACCTCTACCGTTCTCCACTTCCGGCTGCCTGGACCAACACGGTCAGCTCCAAAGTTCCGCCTTCTGGACTCCGGCGTAGGATCATGGACCGAGACCTCCTCCGATCAGCAGGGCGGGGCAGCGCTGCGAGAACCAAGCTCGGCATCAAGTGGGTACCCGGGCCCACCGTGCCAACCAGAGGGTCTCCGGCCTTCTGCTACCCGCTTATGGGTGAGAAAGGTCCTAATCGCGGAGTCCCTGTTCGGGCGCCATCTGATAAGCGTGGCTAATTCCACCCGAGTGACTTACCTCACTCACCTATAGTTACCCAAGAATAAGTCAGCCGGACAGTGGAGAAGAATAACCAAAGCAAGTTTATTAGGCCACAAACTCCCATATGAGAGGGCCCTATATCGACCTCACCCCTAAGAGTGTGTCGAGAAGGACTGACTCACATCATCATGGTGATACATTATAATAGGAGAAGGCAGAGTAAAACACGCCCATAATGGAAAAGTACTGGTCCCACAAGAGTGTAGACAATGGCCTCATACAAGAGGCATCTGCACCTGCAATAGCAACACTTGTTATCATCTCCCAAGGACACAGAGCCAGGCCGCTACATCTCCAACACATGAGAACGGCCTGATAAGGAGTTTCGTTAGCAGGAGTTTCAGCTACAGTAAACCAAGAAATGAAAATATGCTGACATGAGGAATTATTCCTATTCCTACGGGAGGGGGAATGAGCGAGTGCAGTTTGCACGCACATAGAGAAATGATTCAAAATGGTGGCACACAAGCTAAGCTAAGAACACCCAATGATGTCACACGCATAAGTGAATAACTGAATAATGAGAACATAAATGTAAATGCGTAAACACAAGTAATTAGTTAGACACATTCCGCTAACTCATAAGCATAATGCACAAAGGGGCGGGACTTGAAATTGACGCCTATCAACAGTTGACCTTGCTATGTTTTGCGCCAGGACACTCCTTGGAGAGGCTGCACGCAATTCAAATATCCTATCATAACATTTGTGTGTGGGCAGGATGCAGCATATTCAGGTGTAAATAGGGCTGTGTCCAGCTCCTCCCTCCCATCCTGCCAGTAATGGCCCATCCAGGCGCACCTAAGCTCCCTATTGTGTGTCGCTATCTATGAGGAATACACAAAACCCAACTGTCAGCTACTCCCAGTCATGTGACCAGAGACAGGCTCCAGGCACTCAATGGCTAAGGCAGGAAAATTCCAACTTTCTAAAAGTGGCATTATCAAAATTGTAATTTACAATTCGACTTCCCCATAAATTAGGATTTTAAATTACGATTCCAAAGACAATAAACATCAACTGGTTACCTATTCCCATTTGGAAATTACACTGATAAAATGTAATAAGGTAACTCTAATGTTATCCCAAGGGAAAGGTAACCCTTGTATTAGTGAAAAACCAATTGAAGATGTTTGTGCACCCACTGCTCGGAGGGAGTACGTGAGACTGTTTCCCAGCAACGTTTGAAGGTGGGACTGGGAGGGCGTTCGAGAATGACAGAGGCGTGCCTGTTTGGGATGGTGGGGGCGTATTATTACACCCAGACTGTGACATAGTTTGTGGTCGGGTTCGGATAATCGTAGTCTATTGTAAAAACAAGTTTGCGAGGAGAGGAGGAGGCAGCAGGGCGAGGGGAGAGAGGAGGGGTCCTGCACCTGTTTCCCTTGCGGGAGCGAGCAGGAACCATCTGTTAATTACAAACAGATGGTTTTGAAAGCTCGCTCCCGCAAAGGAATCACCAAACGTGCACGCGTTGCCATTAAAAGCAATGGAACGAGTGCACGTTTTTGTGCGACTAAGCGAACCGATTACTAAAGGTCTCTCCTAAGCAGCGCATGCGTGCTGCGTAGGCGAGACCTAAACACAGGCCTAAGCTGTCTACAGAGCAGAATAAAAATCACAAATGGAGAGGGGGTCTGGGGGTAGCAGATACAAGTTTTAGTAGAATAGAGAAATATAATTAGTAAACACTGCGGAATGGAAATTACATTGTACAGGCATGTACACGTCTCTGAGAAAATATGTAGATAGAAGTTGACCCAAAAGAACAAGATAAGCAAGTGGCTAGGTAACAGAACAGTAGACGCGTAGGGCACTGCTAGGCTTCAAAGCACGAGACAGTCAAAGGCAGTGATGGCGTGAAAATGTATCAAGAGCATGTGCACTTGAATCGCATTCCATAAACATGAGATTAGATGTTTTTTGCAGAAACTACTACTTTTTGCTGAAATCATAAAAGATAATGTGCTTGAGCAAACACTTGATTTGATATGCTAATGTATGACATATTTGTGGTTTCAGAAATATATAAGAAACTGCCTCGTACAATGTACGTTTTAGCTCAGTTTTCATTTCCAAGGAGCTGACTGATATAACGGGTGTATTTTATAAACTCTATATTATACTGCCAACAGAAGTCGTGTCATCTTTTACTTTCGCCAGGCAACAAACACATGACCTCAATCACATACATATATATTGAACTCCTCACATTTGAAAAGGAAGAGGACCCCTCCCCATTCTTGTTACACATCATAGAGCTTTAGCCATCCATTTTCGTGCACAGTTTTAATGGAACATGTGTATGGCTATTAGGGATAACAGTAAGTTGTGTATGCTTGTAGTCTTTGTTTATATCAACGAAGTCTGAAGTTCTGTATTTTTACCAAAAACATTCTGCAATGAACTGTCCTCTATTTCTACAAAGCATTTCATGAAGTGCAGTTCAGAATCCTTTCAAAGCATTACATGATGAGGCAATTTATTTTTATCAAAGCATTCTGGGAAAAGCAGCTCAATATTTCCCAAAGTCTACTAGAATACAGAATTGTTGGTCTCTCAAATCATATTGTGTCAAACGTATACTAAAATGTACAGTCCTGTGTGTGTATCCTAGTATGTTCTGTAAATTGTAGGCCCATGTCTCCGAACATTTTCGTAACGCATATCCATATCATTACAGGCGCCGTCTTCCTTCCTGGCCTTTCAAGTGATATAATCAATGTAATCTCATTGACGGAGCCTTGGTGTTACTCCAGCAGCTGTATGCATGTCCACACATATAGGGTTAAATATATTACGGTAACAATATACAGTCTGGAATAAAAAAGTTCCATATATACAAAAGCCCGACTTGTAGCTACAAGTTAATGCACCTCAGCCCTTGTCCTAAGGAGCTACATGACTCTGGAAGAATACTCACTCATTCAAAACCCTTTGCAACACGCCTTTGATCTCCCAATCAGCGTAGTCATTTGTCTTACACTCACACAACAAATACCTCACACCAATATATAACACTAGACTGAGATATTTGATAGCAATTTGTAAGTTACGGGCCCAGGAACGGAAATACTTGTTGCCTATGATCTATAGTGAGATGGCAACACTACCCTAAATTCTTGCATTCTTGCACATATGCTGTTCAGTGACCCTCCTCATTGTGGTATATCCAGTCAGACAGTCACAAAAACATTATGAGAATCGCAGTGCTACATTAAAAAAAAGCAGTGCAGTATTTGCGGTCCTACAACAACCAAGCATATTGCCCCTTTACCCAAAATAAATAATTCTGGGTGTTCATGTGGTAATCTGGCATTTCTTGTGGGCAGGGTCTGAAAAAGTTCAAGGCTGTGTTTCCTAGTTACAATAAGCAAAGCCACTGGAATTATGCGATTTTGTGGCTGCTGCATTTTTTACATTGCCATGGATTTGCTGCATTTGCCACATAATCCATCGCCTGTTCCATAATTTGCAGATTTTATCAGGAGACCAGATTATGAAAACCAAAAACCGGGACATTTCACAAAAATAGAAGGACTCCAATTTTACATCAACACAGGGGGCACCGAATGACAGCGGTCATCAGCACAAAAACACATTCAACGACACACTAAGAAAATAAAGTGCAGTTTTCAAACCCCGTAGCGTACCTCTAAGTTAAATTTCTTTCTGATAAGGCATGAAGAAAGACATCCCACTTACAACTCAGTTAGGCCCATTATCATGCTCTTCAGAGTCTTGTTTAATCCCTCCACAAGACTGTTGGTTTGGGGATGATAAGGTGTGGAGAACTTATAAGTTACTCCACACTTATCATACATGTACTTCATGTGTGTGGACATGAAGTAAGTGCCCTTTGTCAGACATTACACCTTTAGAACAATCCACACAGATAAAAAATACTTATCAGGGTCCTGGCCACCAGAGGTGCAGTCACCGACCTCAGAGGAATGTCCTCTGGGTAGCGAGTGGCGTGGTCCACAAAGATCAGGATGAACGTGTTGCTGAAAGCTTTCCTGGGGTCAAAGGTTCCAACAATGTCCATGCCTACCATCACATAGGGACAGCCAATGACAGGTAATGGGGTCAGGGAAGCCTTGGGCTTTTTTCCTGACTTCCCATTGGTCTGGCAGGTGGGACAGGACCTGGGGCTGTCTTCATCCAGAGCCAATAGAACCGGGCAGCAAGCCTTGCGAAGGTCTTGTCTTGTTCCAGAAGTCCTGCAAGGGGTAAGTCATGAGTCAAACCCAGTAGGAAGGTCCTGTAATACCAGGGGACCACCCGCACATGGGCTGCCCTAGATCTAGGAACCGTAGGCTTGCTATATAGGAGGTCATTCTCCAAATAGATCAGGTGATCGTCAGAGGTGTCAACTGGTGCCTGGGCCTCAGCTTGCTTCCTCAAGTCCTCGAGAATGAGGCAGTCTTTCTGCGCTTTGCAGAATTCCTTCCTGTTTGGCCCACCCTTAACTTGCCAACCAGCAAGCTCAGGCAGGAAACCTAGGGTGGCAATGTCCTCCCTGGTTGGCTCAGGGGCTTCCTCCTCATGCATCCCATCAACCTGGACAGGGGGAACTTCAGGGGCTGGTTTCCCGAGCCCTTTGCTCCCATTCTTCTTGGCACCTGCCTAGGCCATTGTTCAAAGCTGCAAGCCCCCTTGACTCAATTCCCTGTTTGGTCACGCAGACCCCTTCAGGCAATCCCAACATTTCCAAGTGTGACCTGAGCTCTACCTCCCTCCAGATAGTGTGCACTAGGTCATTGCCTAAAAGACAATCTACAGGTATGGCAGGGCTCACAGCAACTTTTAGAGAACCCGAGACCCCCCACACCCAAAGGGAACCAGAGCCACTGGTAGATGGCTTTCACAATTGTCCGTAACTATGACTTGGTAGCACGTGTTAGGGAGGAGCTACTCTGAGGACACCGGCTGAAACTTTACAGTATTCATGCTGGCTTATGTGTCCCTCAGAGCTAGCACCCGTTGCCTGTTGATAGTAACCTACTGCCTGTACTTAGAAGTATTGGCAGGCATATGGGCTTTTGGCAACATCTCCTTATCCCAGAGGAACACTAGGGTCACCTCTGTTTCCCAAAGCTAACTGGGACTACCTCCTCCCTGAGTACTACAGTCATCCACCCAGGTGTCTGCCTTCTGGTGGAGGGATGTGCCCTCTTGGGACATTTGGTGTCACCCCATTGGAGTGGCCTTATGCGTAGCATTCATTGCATTGGGGGACACACCTGTCCCTGTCTGCTTATCAAAGAACCCCTTCCTTTTTTAGGCTCAACCTGGGACTGGTGTCTGTTGTTCCTTGGGAATATTTTGGAGGCCTTTTGAGAACTCCATACTTTAATATTTAAATTTTTCTCCCCCCCCCCCCCCCCCCTCTTTCTTCTGGTTGGACCCCTGAACACCCTTTTTGGACATTTTAGTGCTCTCCCAGAGGTCCGCCATCTCAGCAGGCTTCCTGGGGTCAGTCAGCTCACTGACTACTAGATGATGGCGCAGCTCCAGAAAACAGAATGTGCTCTCTCAAAATTACAACCCACTGTACTCTTTAACTTTGCTGCCCACACCCAACCATTCAGTGCCATGCTAGAGTAGTCCAAGAAATCCACCCAGGACTGGTTGGGAGCTTCTGGCTGTCCCTGAACTTCTGGAAGTACTTTTGAGGAGTCAGACCAAACTTATTGATCAAGATGGCTTTCATGGAGGTGTTCCTGGTTTCCACCCCCATCCTCTAAAATTAAGCAGTGTGTCCTGCCCCACTGTACGCTTGTGTTATCACAATCCCCCACCCCAGTGCTCTTCTGGGATCTTGTGAACCCTTAGGGGTACCTCATAGGCAGAAAAGCATTTGCCAATATCATCTTCCACCACATTGTAGGGCACCAGATCCCTGGATATGTGGACCTTTTTGTCTCCTTCAGAAACTGCAGGTATGCTTCCACCAATGCTGCTGGTATCGGTCTGCTTTACTTTCAGTTTCAGCACCTTAACGCTCCTTTCAGTACCGAAACACTCAAAATCTAGTTTCTTCTCCTTGGCCAGTTTCTTCTCTTCCAGCCTGACCGTGGCCATCTCCAGATTGAATATCTCTTCTCTCTTCCTTAAGCAAGCTCCTCTGGGGACAAACTGCTGGAAGATACACTGCTCCTCACTCTGGCATGGACCTACGAATCAGGGGTCAGGTCACCCCCTTCAGCAGGCTGCTGTTTCACAGGACTCTGATCCAAACCCTTTGTTTGTCTATCAATCACATAATCTCCTTCAGTTTCTGTGTCAATTGACTGGTGGACTTCCGCCCAGGCCCTCAGCAGCTTTTGCAGTCCCTCCTTCCTGGTGGTTCTCTTGGCTGGAAGTACCATCTCCTTGCAGAACTCCTTGAGCTGATCCACAGTTTAGGGGTCCACGTTGCCAGCTCATACTCCATACTTGTTGTTCTGGATTTAGGCACAGCAATCAAGGAGAACATTTTGAATAAACAAAAAGGGCAATCAGGGAGAGTTTAAACTCAAATTGACTTTGGATGATTTATGTGGGGGTGGTAGTGTACCACAAAATTGCTGTAAGGCACTGTGTTAGACCTGGTGTCTTTGGTGTACATCCCTTTAAATATTTACCCTCTGACATTCTGTTTTTGCTGGCTTTAGGAATCTGAGCACTTTACCACTGCTAACCAGTGCTAAAGTGCATATGCTCTTTATTTAAAACATGGTAACATTGGTTCATCCACAATTGGCATAGTTGATTTACTTATAAGTCCTTAGTTAAGTGCACTACCTATGCCCAGGGACTGTAAATTAAATGGTACTAGTGGGCCTGCAGCACTGATTGTGCCCCGCACTTCAGTAGCCCTTTAAACGTGTCGTAGGCCCACCATTGCAGTCTGTGTGCGCAGATTTACCCTGCCATGTCAACCTGGGAAGTTAACCATCTTGCCAGGCCAAAACCTTCTTTTTTAAGACATATAGGTCAACCCTAAGGTAGGCCCTATACCGCCCTAAGGGCAGGGTGCAGTGTATTTAAAAAGTAGGACATGCACTTTTAAGTTTTACATGTCCTGGCAGCGAAAAACAATTAATTTTTCACTACTGCAATGCCTATTTTCACAATAGGTTAAACATTGGGATTACCTTACTACATTTTATAAGTGTAATTTTCAATTGGGAAATGATAGGCATCTCAGGTTGGTGTCTGGGACTTACAATTTAAAATTACAACTTATGGTAAAGTTAGATTTTACGTTGGAAGTTTGAAAATAACACTTTTAGAAAGATAGTGATTTCTGACTTTAAACATTCTGTGCTCCTGACTGACTCTGAATACACATCTGGTGTGGGGTACATCTGTGCTTTGTGCATTCCCTCCCGACAGCCACACACAAAGGGAGCTTAGGTGTGACTGATGGGCCTTTAACATTCTTATGGGTCATTCTGGGCAGGATAGGAGGGAGGAGCTGACACAACTCAATAGGCTGTGCCTGTCCCCACACAGAGAGCTACATATCCCCCTGTAGTAAGTCTGGAGCCAGGACAGAAAGTGCGGTGACTCTGTGCACTTCAAAGGCCTCACTTTGAAGTCTCCCCCCTTTCAAAGGCACAACAAGGTATACGTATTGGATCTCAGATCCCACCACTTCAGATCACTTCTGGAACTGAGGTCATTATACCAGGAAGAAGGACTGATGTGCTGCTGGGGAGACTGCCACTTTGCTGAACAGCTTTGCTGTGTTCGCCTGCTGCCTGCCAGTGAGAAGGACTGGACCTGCATCTCTACCAGGACAAAGTATCTCCAAGGACTTGTTGGCTTGCCTCCTGTTTCTGAAGTCTCAGGGATATCAAAGACTTCTTTCTTCATCTGGCAACCAGCACCTGGACTCTGTCTGCTGTGAGTCCGGCTCTACCAAGGTGTGCCAATCTAGTCCTAGACCAATGGAAGTGAGTTTTAAGTGCTGCAACTCATAAAATCCACACATCAATGAGGTTGCGCTGATCGGAGCCAGCACATCATTTCCCTCGACACTGATGCATTGCCACTCCTGCATGTACTGCGTCACCGTATTGCCCACTGCGCAATGCATCGTCCCCTGTTTTTGACATCTCTCCGAATTTGTGCATCTCGACTCGAACACATTGCATTTCCTACATCACATCTTCCCAATGTCCATCGCATCGTGACTTGATGCATCTTCGACTTTGCAGAGTTCCCCAACATAGCATCACCTCCCTTGTTTCATGCATCGCCCTTGGTGTCAACACATTCAAGGTACTGTTCAGGGGGCCAAGGCTGGTCCCTGTATCTGACCTGCGCTCCATCGTGGTCGACCAGAACCTTTGTTTCTGCCCCGGTCAAATGTGACCGGATACCCCAGTTGCCGCTATTTATTTCTAAGCACTACAAAACTGTATATTCTTTAAAAATTCATATCTTAACTTTTACTTATTGGATTTTTGTCTAGTTTTACTTATAAAAAATATAAGCTATTTCTCTAAACTGGTGTGGAGTCTTTAAGTGGTGTTTTCACTGTTACTGTTTTAAGTGTTGCACAAACACTTTACACATTACCTCTTAAGGCAAGCCGGACTGCTCGGTGCCAAGCTACCAGAGGGTGAGCACAGGTTAATTTAAAGTGTGTTACTGACTTACCCTGACTAGGATTGTGGTTCCTGCATGGACAGGTTGTATACCTATACCAACCAGAAACCCAGTTTCTAACACACTGCTCAAACAAATCCTCACTGCTGAACACTAGTGTAAGAAATGGTGTTACTAGTTGAGGGGGGGGGGACCCTTCTCAAGCAGCAACCACAATTTTTCTCAGGGTGTAGTCTCAAGCAATCCTTACATTTACCCGTGCTCAACGCTCGGGTATCTTGACACAGAGCAGTCAGGCTTTATTCAGATGCATTGTGTGAAGTATTTGTGCAACACTTCAAATAGTAACACAGTGAAAACATACTACAAAAGGAGCCCACAGCAGAGTTTGAAAAATTGAGTAATAATGATTGACAACTGGAAGGCACTGGTATCACTTTGAATTTTAAATATCAATCAAGGGTGGACCCTGGGAGTTATCCTCCCTTTAAGGATTCTTATGCTTATACCCCACTGGTTTCTAACAGTGGTTTTACTATAGATGGCATTAACTTTACTAGTTCTAGACCCTTATGTTGTGTTCAATCTCATAGTCCTTTATTGGTTATATTTAACAATGTTACATCTCTGGACACACAGTCAATAGCCAAGATGGGCTTAACTGGCCCAACTTTAGTTGGCAGTGAACTAACACCACCCTGCATTGTATGCAATACAAGACCAGCTTTGGAGGTTATTCGACAACTACCTATTATCTACTTTGATTTTCAGGTAAAAGCCACAATGGGTCTAGCTAGCCCACCACATGTTGTCAGTTACTTAACTGTGCCTAGGGATATAAGTAATGTAACCAATAATTTGGAGGGTGTCTCTCAAACACCTGGGTAGTCACTCTGATGGCCGGCCTTGCATCATTGACATCAGTTGTCTGTTGGAATGTGACGGGCCGTGGGGCCAAAGTGATGCAACCACATTGGTGTGAATTCATTGACAACTACGATATAGGCATATTTGAAGAAACTTGGTGTACTATACCTTTATTTAAATTGGGTTTTTAACTTACCATACTCCAGCCAAGCTGAATAAGTTTGGGAGGCCCATGGGTGGGATACCAATTTGGATGAAGTCTTCCTTAAATTCCAAGATCCAGCAATTAGAAATTGATAGCCCGGATATCCTAGGCATTGAACTTAGTATGAATAGGAATTCAAGCGTGGCACTTTTTAACATCTATGCAAGAGGGGTCAAGGGTGGTCTTGACTCTGCAACTATTCAATTCCTTGAGGCCTTTCTGGATAAATACCAGTTGTGCTCCAATTTTGATTGGGATCTCAATACTACATTTGAGCCACTTGACAAAGATGATATCAAATTATGGTAGAGGAGTATTATTTTTTTGCCTCTTATTAGCACCAGTGGCATTGTGCACACGCTTGATAGGCACTGCCTTAAATGACAACAGGTTGTTGCAAATTTAACAAGGAGTGTAGGCATTCAAGGCATTTCTTGGCCAAGGCTATAAAGACAAAAAATACTGGCCAGATCTCTGCTACTAGAAAGACCTACTAACGTAGTATGGTCAAAGCTAAGAAAGAATGGGATGGGGAGATCTAGTGAATGCGCACTTATTTAAAGACCACTCACGCTTTTGGAAGTTGGTTGCCAGGGGCGAGAATACATCAAGCCTTGAGCCTCAGAACTGCGTTTCCTCTTCCGATTGGTATATCCATTTTTCAGTTTTATATCAAGATGGCATCTCTACGTATTATGAGGGAGTTTTGTTTAACAGTAGCCTTTTGACCCCACCGTTTTCCCTAGCAGATGTTATTGATTCCTTGTCCACCTTTACAATAGTGAGGGCTTCTGTCCCTAATGGTCTACCGGTAGACATTTTTTACACAATAAAGATGCCTGGGCTGAATGCATATTCATTCTTGCAAACACCATTCCTATGGGTGCTCCCACTATAAATTTGTGGCAGGGTGCCGAGGTAATACCGGTCTGAAAAAAGGATGATAAGCGCCTTACGGTCAATTATAGGCTTATAAGCTTAATTGATTGTATACAAAAAAAGTTTGGCTGCATGGTGATAGCAAAAGTTTAGCAATGGATAGCAGAGAATTATATTATAAATCCGTTACAAGCTGGGTTCTGAGCAAAAATATCTGCTATTGACCAAATCTTCCAATTTATTATAATCTATTGGAAGACTGTATTGACCGACATGGGCAACTTATGTGTTGCCTTTGCCAATCTAAAATTTGCTTTAGACTTGGTACCCCATTATAGGCTGTGGCAAGCTCTTAAGGCCATGGGCATGCCCCACAATGATTTATCTTCATTTATCCGATTACATCAATCGAGTTTTTCTTATGTGCGATAGGCAACTCATGGCCAATTGACCAATAGGTATCTGGTATTGGAAGGAGGTCGCCAAGGATGTGAATTGGCCTTCACGCTATTTTCTTTATATTCACATGGCTTAGTACACTTTCTATTTAGATTCCAGCTGATGATCCCTTTATAGCTAATGCCAATACACCTGTACTCTCTGATGATACTCTTGTGGTCTCGAAAAACCCCGAGTGGCCTGCAAAATCTCCTTAATAGTTTTGGCACTGTCTGTTTGGAGCGCATATTAGAGATCAATATAGCCAACACTAAATTTATGGTATTCACTCATCACAAAAAGTTTAAAGGGTGTCTAATATCAGGGGACAAGACATTGGAGAAGGTGGAATCCTTTGATTACTTGGGAATCAAACTCACGTCCAATATGTCATGGTGACTACACTTTAACATGGCATCCGTTAAACACAGACAGATTGTTGATTCAGTCCTCAAAGGGCATCGTACTTCTTTTACTCAGCCTATTGCACCAGCTCTTCAAGTCTACAAGGCTAAGACCCAGGAGCGCCCTATATGGCACTGATTTATGGGGTTTTACTGATATTATTGACTTGGAGAGATCTGAGAGCATATTCTTAAGATCATTAGTCTCACTTCCATCTAGTACTCTGCTATCACTGGAAATTAGCTTAAAAAAAGTAGCACTAAAGGTATCTTTACGCTCATAGCTATCTTAATAAAGAATTCGGGGTACTCTGGAGTTGGAGCATTATGCAGCTTGGATCATTATACAGCTGCCCTCGAAGATATCATTAAGGCTGATAGATTCAATAAAATTCCTTGATTGTTTTTAATCAAAAAGCTTTTCCTTTCTATGGGCTTTAATGATTTCTGATTGCATCTATCTGTAGCTCAAATTCCTTCTAGGGGAGTAATGAAGAAACACTACAGGTGATATAAAGTATCCACACTATGATGATATGCTAAGCAGAACACAACCACTTGGTTGTATACGTATGTGTTTTTTTGTCTTTTTTTTGTCTCTTTCTTCCTTCACAGGTACCAATTTGGTATTTTTTGAGGGGCTATTTAACCCCTAAATTACTAAATACTGGCCAGCCTATTTTTGCGGTCACTACTGGCCAGCCTATTTTTGCGGTCAGTTTCTGTGCGATATTAGGCATACTATATATCCACTTCAATCGTGTAGAGTGTAGTAGGGATCGTACTAAGGTCCTGATGAGAAACGCAGTGGGGACTGCGTTCGAAACATGTCGACCATGTAGGGAGTACCTCATTTATGTTTTTGTTTGTTCTTTGTCCTGACGAAAGCTCTATAGACCCGGCTGGGCCCAGAGAGCTGAAACATGTTGACGCACCCATATATACATAGGTATATGGTAATCTAGTTACTCGATTACATATATATATCGACATTTTTAATCGACAGTGTCATCCCCTTTTTCATTAAATAATTTTTGGAGATACACTGCTTTTATAATAATTCACCCTCCCTATTATTTCTGGACACTTCTACCTGGACCAGAGGTAGCCTCGGGTGAGGCAGGCATACCACACGCTTTTGACTTCCCTATGAATATGCCATGACACCTGACGGGGCGGAAAAAAGATATACCGCATCGAAAGAATCAGGCTGCCTATGAGGGTTGTCAATTTTGAACTAACGGTTCAGTAGATACTAGTGTCCATTCCCTATTTTTTGATTACCTCCGGATCTAATCAGGGGAACTGAATGGACCGAAAATCCTCTTCCCTCACTTTTGATAGAAGTAAGAATTACCCCTACTTATCTCTTCCCCCTTTTTAAGGTTTCCAGCTAGGGAACTGATTAAAGTGTATTTTTTCTACTAACCAGGAACATTTTTACTTTTTATTATCCTCACTTTCCCTATTACTCACACAAAATTCACCACACACACAGTCTTTACACACCAAAAAAGTGCTCCCACGTAGTCGTAGGTCGCAGCACGCCCCGCCCCCTAGAGGGACTGGAAGACCCCTATGATGAAGCATGACACTATGGGATTCATAGTGTGTGATTGGTATTTTAAAAACACATAGTGCTTCTCTCTAAACATTTTTAGAGAAGAGCCTGTTTTCACTTGTCACTAAAACAATTAAAAAATTAGGAAAAACTATGATACAGAAGATAGAACCCCATTGTTTATATATATTCAAAACTCCTCTGCACTATCTGTCGTTTTGATAAATGTATACTGTTATTATGTGTTTTTTTTTCCTTTTAAAGAATTGTATTTATTGCTGCATTTTTATCAACCTTATTGTACACATTTATGGCTTGTGCCAAAATAAAGTTATATTTGACTTGACTTGAAATAGAGATTTTTTTTATTAAATAAAAAATGTGCAAAATGGCAAAAATCCAATCAGTAGAACTGGAGATATTCAATTGTAAAGATTTTAGTAAGAATAGTGCCAAAAGATGTAAAGCACCAAGTGTGGATATCTGGTCATGCCGGACCAGAACAGAGTCACAAGTTCGGGCTGACCGCAATGGAGCGCTGGCCTGCGACAGGGACCCAGTTAGGCCCGCAGAACAAAGTACCCTAAATTCTGGCTGCGGAGCTTTGCGATGTTCCGTTCAGAAGATGCATTACAGAGAAAAAGCCATTCGTATGTTCCGTGATGCGGCAAGACTGCGGTGTGAGGTCCTGTTGCGTCATTGGTGAAGATCCCGTCAATTGAAGCTTGCTATCTGAAGTCGAGGTTCCGTCACACAGTGGGGGTGATGCATCGGTTCTGAGGAGCTGCGATGCGAAGTCCGGCATCGCCGTTGAGGCTGCCGGGGAGATATGAGGAACTTTACTGAGAATACATCACACAGTCCCTTTTCCAAAGGCGATGTTGGCTGCCGTGGCAATGCGGGTCTTTGCGATGGTTCCAATCCATGCAGCAGTAGAGATGTGTCAGTTCTACTCAAGGTTGCACCGCGCAGCAGAGAAGCTGCGTTGATTCTACTAGGTCCACAGAGGCTGGCAGAGCCCCTTCAGCCCACTTCCAAGGGTCTAGGACTGATGTGGCACCACTTGACAGGGTACACTTAGAGATGGCAGAGTCCAGGTGCAGGTGCAAGGTTGTTGGAAGCCTGTTATGTCCCTGAGGCTTCAGATCAGGAGGTCAGCCAACTAGCCATTGGAGTCACTCTGGGTTCAAGAGATGCAGGTCCATTCCTTCTCACCTAGTCATGGAAGCAGCAGGCAGCAGGGCAGCAGTTCCTTCAGAGCAGACATCCATCAGCAGTCATTGTAGCATCACTGCGGTCCAGAAACATACTAAAGTGGTGGTGTCTGAGGTCCAGTATTTATACCCAGTGGCGGAGACCTTCCAGAGGTTTCCCTTTGAAGTCCCCAGGTACCCTGCCTTCCCTGTCCTGGCTCCAGACTAACAACAAGTGGTATGCAGCTCTTTGTGTGAAGGAAGGATCCAGCCTATTTAGGTGCAAGCAGGGCTGTGACCAGCTGCTCCCAACCATACTGATAGTGATGGTCATCCAGGCACACCTTAACTCCCTATTTTGTGGGGCTGTCTAGGAGAAATGCGCAAAGCCCAACCGTCAGCCCAAATTCATTTTTCACTACTGTGAGGCCTACCCCTCGCATAGGTTAACATTGGGAATTCTCTCTATAATTCCTGATTAAGAAGGCGGGGTTGTGCCATGTTTTATATAATTGGAATGGTGATGATAAATCTTCTTTGCTGGTGAAGTTGAATTTATCATTACCCCTTTAAAAGCGCCACTTTTAGAAAGATGACATTTTTCTGCTTTTAGCCCTGTGTGCCTGCAGCTTGTCTCTAATTCACGTCTGTGGTGTGTGACATCTGGACTTTGTGCATTCCCTCTAGACAGCCACACACTGAGGGAGCTAAAATATGACTGGTGGGTCATCCACATCCTGATGGGTCACCATGGGCTGGAGGGGTGGGAGGAGCTGACACACCTCTGTAGGGTGTGTCCTGTCCCCACACAAAGGGCTGCATACCCCCCTGGAGTGAATCTGGAGCCAGAGCTGGGAGGGAGGACCTCTGTGCACTTTAAAGCCCCTCTTTGAAGTCACCCCCACTTCAAAGGCCCAACTGGGTATAAGTACTGAGTCTCTGACCCTACCACTTCAGTACACTACTGGACCTGTGAAGAACTCTGCCAGGAGGAAGGGCTGCTGTGCTGCTACAAGGACTGCACCTGTGCTGGACAACTACTCTGGAAGAACTGCTTTTCTGCTGTGCTGCCCTGCTTTCCTCTGCCCTGCTGAGGAAGGACTGTGCTCATTTCACTTGAACCCAGAGTGACTCCATGGGCATGCAAACGTACCCCCTGTTCTAAATCTCAGGGACATAAAAGACTTTTCATCAAGCTGCAACAGCACCTGGACTTTGCGTGCTACACAAGTCTTGCCCTGCCAAGAGGTGCTAATCCAGTCCTGAAACCTTGCAAGTGGATATAAAGTGCTGCTACATCCAGAATCCATGTACTAATGCTGCTGCGCCGATTTGAATCGTCAAATCGCCCTCGCCACATTGCGCAAGGACGGAAACCATCGTGTCACCAGCTGCATGATCCCTCTCCTCCAGTTCCCGATGCATTGCTTACATCCTGCGGTTCAATAACGATTCATTCACAATTTGCCCAGCTTGACGACGATGCATCACCTACAATCCTGTGTTTCCACAGCGACACATCGCCTTTTGCTTCTCGCATCTTAGCCCCATCACCAATACATCTAACGTACTTTTCATCAGACCAAGGATGGTCCCTGTATCCACCCGTGCTCCATCGCAGTGGGCCTGAACTTTTCGATTTGTCCTGGTCAGGCGCGACCAGATGGCCCTGGTTGGCCTTAAAGCTTTTAAACACTTTATTTCCATTTAATCTTTAAAAATTCATAAATTCGGTTATACTTATTGAATTTTTATCCTTCTTGTCTTGTTTTGTTCATAAAAATACAAGCTATTTACCTAAACTGTGGAGTCTTTTGTGGTGTTTTCACTGTGTTACAGTTAGAAGTGTTGCACAAATACTTCACATATTGTCTCTTAAGTTAAGCCTGCCTGCTCTGTGCCAAACGACCAGAGGGTGAGCACAGCTTGATTTATGGTGTGTATCTGACTTACCCTGACTAGGATTGTGGTTCCTGTTTGGACAGGGTGAATACCTATGCCAACCAGAAACCCAATTTCTAATAGCCAGCAAAAACGAGAAATTCAGATTCAAGCCCAACCACAGCACGATAAATGGCTTTCACCACAGCAACAGATGACATACACATGATCATGGACAGAGGTGACACCATGGCTCTCATCCTATTGGACCTCTCACCTCTCCTCGGTTTTCAACTCTGTCTCCCACTCCATTCTCATTTAGTGTCTACATGAAGCCAGCATCCAAGGACCAGCACTGTGCTAGATCTGATTGTTCCTGGCAAACCGCAGTCAGCCAGGCCCTCTTCTGCTTGGATGCTCTCAACCTCATCTACAGAGTGGCAAAAGGATCAGCGCTCAGTACCACCCTGTTTAACGCATACATGCCCCCTGTCACCAGCATCATCTGTACCCACGGCATCAACATCATATCCTATGCCATTCAACTATTGCTCTCCCTCTCTGACATAATACTGAACACCTGAACCAACTTTTCGCCCTGCATGACGAAAGTAGCTGAATGTATGAGAACCAACTGCCTCAAATTCAACACCAGCATGACTGAAGTTCAAATATTTGGTAGAAACACCTTGCCGTGGGACTCAACCTGGTTGCCCGTGGAACTTGGACCAACCCCCTTCACTGCTACCCATACCAAGAACCTCAGAATAGTCATGAACAGCCAACTCACCATGACCTATCAAGTGAACCCTGCCCTGCACCCTGCTTCCACACCGTCAAGATGCTAATGAAGATCGTCAAATGGCTCCCCACCAACACTCGCAGAACCATCACCCAAGCCCTCATAAACAGCAAACTAGACTATGGTAACGCTCTCTATGCCAAAATCAACACTCAACTGACCAGATGACCCGCACTATACTGAATGGTACAGCCAAGTTCACTTTCAACTTCTCACAAAACACTCACATCACCCCGCACCTCAAAGAGCTCCACTGGCTCTCCGTCCATAAAAAAAAACACTCTTCAAACTGCTCACCCACACTTTATTATGCATAACAAAACACATAAATAACATTGATATATTAACAAAGGCTCGCTCTGTGCAGTCTTGCAATGTTGAAACATCATAACATCCTTTCCTGGGGAAGCTAATGAAAGAATATTTTGTTAAATGGAAATGGTGACCAAGGCTTACAGCTCAATTTAGATGATTTTCTGAAAACAAAAGGAAACATGAACATATACAGCTTGTTCACACCAAAATAAACATGCACCCTTTTGTAGAGCGGCCTTGTACGATCTATCTAGGCTGACTAAAGCAAAACTAAATTAGCCACTATTATTTTAATAAAAAAGTAAATGTTACATGGGTGTGCCAGGGTCAGAATACAGTGGCCATCATCTTAGAATGGGAATCAAAATCATTGCAACTTGGCAGCTGTTCGTGATGCATTTGAACGTGTCGCAATGCATGCACACTTAGACATCCCACAGCCCTTTTTTACATTTTCAGTGCATAGTTTGAGTGTCACCTACCAGAGATTTATCAGTGGGAGGTTGACTCATGTTTTGGATGTAATGAGTTAGCATTGAAATAAGTTTTGTTCGTGTGAAACCAGGTTTTCAGTTGTTTCTGAACAATGATAAAACGTGGTTGCAGGTGAGCTAAACAGTAATGTTATCTATGGTTTAGATACCTTGTAGATAAAGGCTTGTTTCACATTTGCATTGAAGCAGAATTTGATCTGCTGAGTATAAATGGTTTGATTGCATGATCTGTATCTTTTCTTTGATTTCTTATGTTTTGACATTCTTGTGCACATGAGCAGTTTGTGCAAATGCAATCTCAGGAATAGTTTCCAGACACCTACACCTGCCATCATTCCCTGTCACACTCTGCAGATCCCCACCCTATATTTCACGCTGCCTTCATTTTAAGTATAACTCTTTCCTTTTAACCCAACTCACCTAAACCCTATTCATTCTCCACTCCTTATTCTCCTCACATTTACCCTTATTCTCCTCGCTGTTTCCCTTATCCACAAACTCATATTCATCCATCCTCTCTTTATTCACCCTTGACCTTATAATGTCCCATTCACAGTTCACTTCTCACTCTCCTAGTTCTCACTTCTCCTACTGTTTATTCCACTCTAACCATCCTCCTTTGAGTTTATCTTACCCTCAACGTAACACTGTCACCCTCAGGCATATTTTTTCCATTGTGTCCTTTGGACCCGACCCTTCCTCATCAATTCTCCTCTATGCATCTCCCATCTAATTTCCTTTCCTGCGTAATTAACTTCATGTTTTATTCCCCACAGCTCTCTTCCCCTAGTATTCTTTCTACCTCCTCTCTGAACCCTCCAGTTTCCATTTTATGAACCAATTATTTTCTCGCCTAATACCCCGTGATATGCACCCCACTCATCAATTCTTCTTTCACCCCCTTCTGATCCTTCGTCTTCCCTCCTAACACTCTCACCATTCCCCAACATATTCCTCCTTCTCTCTCCCACACTTCTATTAGGATCAAACCTTCTCATTCCTCTTGTGCACACCCACTCTCAGCACCCCGTCTTATTTCTGGCTGCCATTCCTTACTCTGAAAGGATAACCCTTCCCATCTGCATCCACCCTCTTACACTCTCCTATAGAGACCCTTAAATATAATTTCTCCTTCTCAGCCTAACCTTTCACCACCTCTCTTTACACCCCTCACCTAAACCAGTTCAATCTCTGCCACTCAATGATTAATTGCCACTTTGTCTCAGTCACCCTCTGTGCCTTCTTCTTTAAACTCTATAACCCACTTTATTTATCCCCAACACTCTATCTGATCTCCACCTCTACACCTCCCCTCGCACCCGTTTCTATCGTACCCTGATCTTTTCAAAACAGGGCCCTCTGTTTTCCACCACATTCCTCCCACAACCTCCAACTCTTCTGTTAAGATCACTCTTTGCCTCCTCCCCCTGCGAAGCTGGTGTTTATCAGCTGCTCTCAACAGTACCGGATATTCTAATAGAACGTTTGTGTTTATCTTTTGCTTGCATTAGTAACTACATGCTACAGTATAGGGTTTCATTAAAGAATTAAAAAAATATAGTGACCATCAGGAGGGTAAAAAGCCAAACGATATCACTTCCACCACCTTTATTGGAATTTAGAGTTGTAGAGTTACCCTATATTCCTTTTAGATTGCTTCTAATTTACACTTGACAGAAGACCCACGTCTGCTTTATTTGGGTGTCATTTGTCCTTGGAAGACGAGATGCAGTACACCAGTGAGATCAAATTAGCATTAATTGTTATTTTGTTGAAACATTTGCCCAGTATATAGATGACATTCTGTGTAGTGAATTGGTTTAATGCAAATCATACACACGTGTATCTTTGGACGTGAAATAAAGCTGTCATTGTAGCATACTCCATCCAATCATATGCTGATATTTGAATGCCATCAATTCCGAGCTCATGATGATAGAGGGATATTTCCTCATAGCTAAAGCCCTGCTTCTAACGATGATCAATTGTGTTTTTATGGACAACTGCAGTGTCTGCACCCTGGGCTTCTCTTAATATTAATGATGATACTTACAATAGCTTGCTTTTGTGTGGCTCTTGTTACTGCAATTTCTAAACTTCATAGCATTGTAAGGATGTTATAGTACTCACTATATTGACCTGGAAAGACGAAGCTCTCAGTGCAACTTTCTGGGTTCAATAATTCCAAGGTTGTACCTGATAAATCTTTGAACAAATCCGCGAAAAACTTTTGCTGGACTTTGTTGAAGGGCAGTTGATGCTACAGCACCTGTGCTGTTTGTGTATCTATGTATACATATCACACAATTGTCACTTTTTTTGCACGGCACAGTCTACATAATGGCTAATAACTAAGGGCCTAACTTAAACTTTGGAGGGTGGCCCATTTCTCCTTCAGGGAGACAGAGTAAAATACTCCGTCGCCCTGACAGAGGTGCTGCCTGACAAATTTAGAAATGGCTGCAAGCTGGCGGTCATTTCTAAAGCGTGGGCAAGAATCTCCGCCAACACAGTTCCTATCAGTGCTATTTACAGTTGGGTGCAGGGCTCCGTCAACATGAGAGAGCCCTGCACCCAACTGTTTTCTTTTTTATTTCAAAATAGAAAATCCAAAAGTGGGATTTTCTTTTTGAAAATAAAATAAAAATGCTCCCCTCACCAGGGGAGTTTTCTCCCATGGCGAGGGGCCCACTTAGTACCAGAGTTTTCCTGGCAGTGGCACACAGTGAAAACTGACCATTAATTCCGCTCATTTAAATTAGGTGGGCGGAATTAGAAGTCTGTACAACACTTATTCCGCAGGTCCGTCGGAGGGATTTATTCACACCAAAGACGGAGAAGTCTCCACCGTGATTCAACCTATGGTCCACCTGCTTTTTCATATTTCAGACAGATCCTTTCTTGGCGGTATGTATTTTCTATCGCCGTTGTGATGTAGTATACATACTGCCAAGATATAAAGCGGGACCTAAATATATTATGATGATCTAACAATTAGATATCAAGTCATTTGCAAAGAGTAGCCCTAAAGTGAATTTGTCGCATGTTGCTAAATTGGTAAATGTATTGTGACAGGTGGGATAAATACAGGTTACCTCCTGTAAATGAAACATCCGGATCCGTTGTACTTTTTTCTCACACTAAAAATAGACATAAGATGTGAATGCAGACCCAAAAACAAGTTGCTACAGTTATTGATTCTGGAAAAAAAGGCATGGGCAGCATTGCTTTTTTGGTGTTCCTTAGGGTGCAAGGGAAAACCTTCTGCTAAAGCACCAAGTTAAGCCCTAGTGCTTTTGGCTGGAAGAGGAGGTTTTTCTGAAGGCACAGTTTGCAGCTCTGGCCAGCCCTTGTTTTCAACTGCTTCATCTAAATCTGAAATAAATAACAAGCATTTACAATGCAATGGTTTCGCCTTTGGAAAAGTTAGAGCTATTGGCATTGCAAATGACAAAATTTGTATTTATGTGTTGGTTTTGAAAACAGATAAATAAATGGCATTGTCATTTACATTGCCATTAGCTTAATCTCGGCAGTCACTCCCTAGTCACTCTGCAGTCACTCCCTAGTCACTCTGCCTGCACTCCCTAGTCACTCTGCCTGCACTCCCTAGTCACTCTGCCTGCACTCCCTAGTCACTCTGCCTGCACTCCCTAGTCACTCTGCCTGCACTCCCTAGCCACTCTGCACTCCCTAGCCACTCTGCACTCCCTAGCCACTCTGCACTCCCTAGTCACTCTGCACTCCCTAGTCACTCTGCACTCCCTAGTCACTCTGCACTCCCTAGTCACTCTGCACTCCCTAGTCACTCTGCACTCCCTAGTCACTCTGCACTCCCTAGTCACTCTGCACTCCCTAGTCACTCTGCACTCCCTAGTCACTCTGCACTCCCTAGTCACTCTGCACTCCCTAGTCACTCTGCACTCCCTAGTCACTCTGCACTCCCTAGTCACTCTGCACTCCCTACTCTGCACTCCCTACTCTGCACTCCCTACTCTGCACTCCCTACTCTGCACTCCCTACTCTGCACTCCCTACTCTGCACTCCCTACTCTGCACTCCCTACTCTGCACCCACACACCCAGAGCCACACACACACACCTAGGAGAGCAATCACAGTGAGGGGGCAGGGAAGCAAGCACAGTGAGGGGGCAGGGAAGCAAGCACAGCTAGGGGGCAGGTAACACCCATCAATCCTGAAACCCAACTTCAGAACAACAGTGCAAGCCTTGGGCCTTACCTTGTTAGGTAGAGGCAATGCTCTGCTTAACAGCATCCTGAACATCACACTGGCACTCCTGAAATACATCCTACACGCTGCTGCATCAACGTCCTGAAAAGCCTGGCCACATAATCCCAATATTGAAGGTACTATGCTGGCTCCCCTGCAGGTGTCCATCAACTTCAAGACCTGCTGCTAGTTTATAAGTCCATCAGAAATTACTTCTTTGCATACCTAACTGTGAAATTAGCCATCTTAGGTGGAAAGTGTTACACCAAGTGCCATGACATCACCAGATTGGAAGAGAAGAACTAGCTATGGAGAAGACGGAGAAGGTCTTGTCCATCTACCCACCTAGAACATGAAACATTCCCATCGACAACCTGTAGTTCAGAAAAATGCAGACAAAGCTTTCAATGAACACTACACAATACAACTTACATTCTACCTGCCTCACTTTAAACACAAGTACCGCACACTACTGGATTGTAAATAAGGGTTCATGCCTACTGTTCAGCGCTCCAATGCTCCACAGCTAGTTTCTCATAAGTACTACTACATGCATACATACACGCATGATGCAATAGCAGGTCTGTAATCCGTCACGCTTGCAGAAATTGTCAACTTTTGCCACACTGAACATGGAAGACCTGTCTTTCACATGCAAAGGTGAGGCTGTTATAAATGGCCATGAATTAAACCATGCATTCGTCTATGGTAGGAAGGTGGGTATTTTTGTGTGCTGGAGGGTAGGATATGCAGATGCTGAGGGAGGCAGGCAGGATAGCATGAGAGGGTGCCAGCTACCTTGATGCAATTTACCAGGGGGGTATCAGAGTGAGATGGGGAGAGGGAAAGACCAGGAATTTAAATTAGTTTCATGAAGAATAGTGGTGATAGGAGGCAGGTATGGTTTTTATTGAGGGAAATGGGCATCAGCGTGGTGGGTGTGCCGCTGATCATCGTATCTTAACACCTTTCGAAGTACAGTGCTTTGCTTAGCCAAGCTATATTTCTACATTGCCGTCCTAAGTCATTAAACAAAATCATCATTGATTTTTCTGTCCACGTTTCCTTAAAGCATACAATTCTATATAGTTGATGTTTTCTGCAAATCCCGACAACCATATAAATATTACAAAAAGAAAGACATCCGCTTTTTTTTGTTCGCAACAATTGATATTTAAAATGTTGCCATAGCGTACCTGTATCCGGTGCAGCCATCTTTCTGCTCTCTTGAACCATGCCCTCGAGGAAGTGTAGGTCGTGTAAAGTCCCGCTTCCATGCTTGGCTCTTGAATCTAGGATTTTCTAATTTATATTTTTGAACCCGCTTGAAGGTCGTCTGCCTACGTATTAATGATTGCAAGATTCTGCCCGGTGGAACTCGTGTTTCAGACTCATCACTTGGTCTCCACTGGAGCCCTGTATACGAAAACCTATGCGTTTAGGCCTTGACTCTCCTTGAGCATCAGTGGCACATTTCTGGCACTGGCTGATCTCTGTTGCCTGTTTCTGTGATTCACAGCTCGATTTTTTTCTTTTCTCAATAAATATTTTCAGCCTTTGAATTAGCATGCGGACATATCATCTTTAACAAGAGCATTATAAAGCAGCTCACAAAGGAAACTGCAATTATACCTGGAAACTGCAGAACACAAATACCTGCAGGTGTGTTACGTAAGAGCCCCACAATGTGAGATGTGAGATGTGCTTTGTCACAAAGCCTAGGAGCCCGTGACAAACTCTCTCCGTTCATTCCTACACCTGTCTTTGTCTGCCACAACAAAGGAGAGGCCATTCAAGCACCAGCACAGTCACAAGGTGTGCTGAAGCAGGCTACGATTGGAAGACACGTGAGCACTGCAGAATCCACACCTGCAGCCCGCGCTTTGTTTCTTTATGTCGCCCAAGCTAGGCCACTCGTCACTAGAAATCAGTAATATGTTTCATGAAATGAGTGCAAGTGAGAGCGTTGTTGTCTAAATAAAGCAGGTGCCACTTGGAGTTTCGGTTGCCCTGTTGCTTGTCGCGGGTCGCCATTAAAGCAGTGAGCCTGTGGCCTGCCCACAGTGAGACCGGCGTGTCCTTGCAGTCAGCGACCTTCAGTGCTGCTGACTGTGCTGTCCGAGCAGCCGGGCGGGGAGACAATGAAAGCAGAGCTGTGAACATAAAGATGGGGTAAAGCGCCTTCTGTAGCAGCCAGTGAAGGCGCTGCCTCCTCACACACGGAGGGAGTGGGCTTAGCCTCAGCCCCCCTGGGCACAGAGGGTTCTGAGGCTATGCGAATCACCCACCAGCTGGGTGAAAGGCCATTGTCCCAGTTCACAGCTCCTCAACACATCACACATAACAATGTGACCTGAGGCCTGCCCCGGAGGAGGCGCTGCCCAGCACGGTTGGTGGAAACAGCTGACACAATGGAAATCAAGAGCACTTCCATTTCTACCCGGGGATGGCAACGGGGGGTGGGGGGGGGGCACCAATGTGGATATGAAGGGGGGGTAATGGTGGTTGCCCAGTGCGGGGCGTGGGGGAGGCTTGGAGCTCGAGTGGGAGGCGGGGGCCTCTTGGGATGCGGGACAAAAAACATTCATGGCAAAATATAAAATGAAAGATGCAGGCAAAAACGCGGGGTACCGATGCCGCTTGACCAACCTGGCAAGCATGCTCGACATGTGGTCAAGGGGTGGCCGGCTGTTTTTCACCGAGTAAACACAGCATATTTCCTTATTTCCCAACTCCATGCAGTGAAGTATTGCAGCCACTGCTCACACATGTGAGTAAGGAGAGCGGGCTGTGCAACCCTGAAGTCACCACCGCAGCCTGCTCCCCTGTGCGCTGGGAGAATGGGGGCCTGGAATCAGTGGGGGAGTCTGGGGGCGGTGCCATCAGCTCGGATTATCTGGCATTTCTCAGACCCTTTGAGGTGCCAGGGTGTGAGAAGAGGCGGCTTGCGCGTCATGCGGGGGAGGGGGCTATTAACATAAATTCCACAGCATGCCCCGCCGGAGAAAGACATGGAGGGGATTGGGGGTAATCAGATAAGACTCTTCCGGGGTCGTAAATGTTCTATAGGTTCAATTACAAACACCAATATATACAGGGATCACGCAGCCAGCTCGAATTGTCATGGGCGCCACCTGCAGTCAGTCTAACTTTTTAGACAAGAACATCAACGCCTGGCTTTTAGTGTCCTTCGCATCTGGTGTTTCAGTCGCTGCCTCGGGCCGCAATGTACCGTGGACTGAAAAACCAGTGTTTGTGACACGGTGCTTTTTCACGGAGTTACAGCTGCAACGACTGCTGTTAGAGCCACCCTACTCCCCGAGCGAAAATATACTGCTTACCAACAACTCCGCACAAACTGTCTTGCGATGTGAACTCACGGACTCCGAGGGGCTTCGGGTCCCGGCTTTGCCTTCCACGGACGAGCTGCCGCCCATGCTCTTCAGTGCGGAGTGCGGTCCTCACGTGCACCGACCCCCTCACCCGGCGCTGTTTCTCTTTGGGGGTGGGGGGGGGGTCTCATGGTTTCCTTCGCGCGAGCTTTCCAGCTTGAATGAACAAGCACCTACGGGCACACGGGGAGGGGGGGCGGGTACGGACAGCGGGAGGGGGGGGCGGGTACGGACAGCGGGAGGGGGGGAGGAACGGGCACTCACCTGGACTTCTTCCGGCGGCCGTGGTCGGCATGAAATTAGGAAAACAAACACCCCAAAAAAAAAAACGAAACTCCGCCCACCGCCCAATGACGATGCAAAAAGGGTGGAGAGAGAAAAAAATGCAGGAACGCCCACGAATCTGGTCCGGCCATGACTGACAGATCTCTGTTCCAATGGCTAGCCTCCATTTATGGAGCTAGCCAATGGAACAGAGGGCGGATTCAAGTCCCCCATACTGAAAACTAAAGATTTCTCCTGGGGCCAGAGCTCCGAGACCTAAAAAAGAGGGGCAGGACCGAGGTTTAACCTGTGTTTTCAGAAAAAAACTGAACCCAGCAAAAAGTCCAAGGACTTAATTATGGTCCCTGGTGTAAGAGACACTCTAATGGAGGGGGGGGGACAAGACACTGTCCAAGCCCTCTAAATTGTCACCACTGACTAGCAGCTCAGTCTTGCACGAGATGTAACATAACATAACATGTACTGCAGGAAATAGTAGCCCATCCATTGATGAATGGCCACCAGACATTCCTACAGTCTCAGCGCCGGCATAGGAGCCTGGTTGTTGAGCCTGATGATAAGCTGGGTCTCTTTCAGGTAATAAAGGGCCCTGCTACCAAAGAAGCTAGTGAGTTCAGATAAAGGACAGACATAGATGTTGAAGTTCATAGGTAGCAGTGAGGAGCTTCGAGGCACCGTGAACACCTCTGCCACCTTGACTGACCTAAAAGGGGGGAGCATTAGGGTCAAAAGTCAACCCCTCCAGAAATTATTGGAGTCCCTTTAGTTCTGCGACACTTATTTAAGTTATTCAGGAATTGGATCAGGGATTGTGGCATGAAAAGTAGCAGGGGGGTCTAGCAGGATCACTCCTCCAAGTTCCAGCATCAAGGATAGATCTTTTTTCACTAAGCACAATGACAAGGGCAGGGTCAGTTCCAAGGGCTGTCACTGATTTAGATGAACTGGTTTGGAATATATTTTTATAAGTCTGTGGTGAGTAACCACACAGTGTATTGTGCCCTGATTCTTGTCTATATTTCCTGCAATCTTTAGGTTTGTCTACAGATTGAACGTTTACGGAAGTCTCTTGTATTATTATTTTCAGGGCTACTTTCGACCGATTATAAAGGCGCCAGCACCAACCCAGATACTGAATATGCCCCTTGGCAACAAGCTGCCGGTGTATCCTGGCTGCGATGTTTTACTCTTCAGTACGGAATTGGGTGAAAAGGTAAAGATGCCAGTTTAACATTCGATTTCCTAGACTAGTCCAGTGTAAGTCTCCCTGCGAGGTGCATGAGAGGTCCCCAAAATCACCCTCCAGGAATTTCAGGCGAGTCTCCTTTCGCTGAAAAACAATCAGTCTGTCAGGCAACAAAGGCACACATTTTGAGGCAAGATCTATGATACAGAGAAGAGATTTACAGTCAGAAGAACATTTAAAAGTGAGGAAAGCCTTAATGAATAAAAAGAAGGCATAAGGGAATGAGGCGGAATAAGTGAGTTAGTGAAAGAAAAGGAGAATGCTACGCAGCTATATTTATTGGTGTTAGCGAGATAAGAAGACATATCAAACTGCATTTTAAGCTCTTCTTTTATCCTCCTGCGGTCAATGCAATGAGTACTATTGAGGAAGGGAAACGTCCTTTACAGCGCAGTCCTTACATCGCACTACCTTTACAACGCAGTCATTACAACGCAACATCTTTTACATCACATGCCATTACAACGCATGTCACTACAACGCATACTATTACAACGCATGTCACTACAATGCATACCATTACAACTCATACCATTACAACGCATAGTTTTTACTCCTACGCTATCCAACACTTACCCTACTGTTGCACTCACTGGAGTGGGAATGGTAAATTTTACCCCTACACTATCCAACACTTACCCTACTATTGCACTCACTGGAGTGGGAATAGTAATTTTTACCCCAACTCTATCCAACACTTACCTTATATGCAATGTAATGCTATGCGCTGTAATGGTATAATGCAATGTAATGGAATGCGTTGTAAATGTAGTTTCTAAAAATGCGTTGTGGTGGCATGCGATGTAAAATCATGCGTTGTAATGGATGTTGCGATGTAAAAACTGTGTTGTAAAGGCATGCATTGTAAATGTATGCGTTGTAATGTAATACATTCATTGAGGAATATAATACAGGCTAATTCCACTACATGAAGGTATTTCTGAAACGCTTGGATACCTCTGAAAAACCCAATCACATATTAGGAGAGCCTGGCAAATCCTTTCTTTAAGGTCGATAAATTGAGAACATTTGAATTAGGAAGTTGGCACCTCTGATAGGCTAGTGGGTTTGGGCAGAGGGAGTCATGTGTAAGGAATGCCTGGCTCTTTCGTTTATCCTTCTAACATAGTGGCCTCTATGTTAACAAAGATATTGTGAGATAAATAAATAATTATTATTTATTGAGAAATCGAGGATTGCTGTCCATTTTGACCCACCATATGAGTATGCTTTCACCTATCGGCCCAGCAGCTCTGCTCTGATCGAACGCAAAAGCTACATTTGGACTCTCCCATGCTCATTATTATTATTAAGCTTGTAGAGCGCCTGGTTACTCCAACGGAGTGTCCCCGTGCTAGGACACCGTAAAGCCACAGCAACTGGCCCGGAACACCTCCCCTCCCCCCAGCTAAGGCCCTAACATGTGAGAAGCCTACTACCAGCCACCTGGAGGGTGCTGGAAAAGCCAGGTTTTCGTTTTTCCCGAACAATGTCTCAGATGGACAAGTCCTCAAATCCACAGGTAGGTCATTCCAGGCCTTAGCCGTGAGGAAGCCAAAGGAACTGCCTCTTGCCCGTACCTTCCAAACCTTAGGCATGATCAAGTTGGCCGTGCCCAACAACCTCAGGTTTCGAGCAGGTCTGTAGGCACTGAGAAGGGGGCATAAAAATCTTGGCCCTTTCTCGTTGAGGATCCTATAGCCAAAACACAAGGCCTTAAAGGTGACTCTAGCCTGCATATGAAACCAGTGTAATTCTCTCAAGGCAGCCCCCATCATTGCAGTGAGTGATACATCCTCCGACACAGCTCTGCTCCTTAATACCTTATATTCAAGTTACACCACAGCCTCCACCTATTCCTTAATTCTGGCTTGCCCTCCACTTGATAACATGATGCTTTTGAGGTAGAATATTTTTGCCAATGTTTGTTCAATGTTTGCAGATTTTTTTGAAGGAGTCTGGTTATGCCCTAGTCTGTACTAAAGCGTTTTGGTAACTGATACCTTTTTGTTCATTCGGGGTTTGCTTCCTGAGAGAAAGAATTCAGTTGGTCTTGAGCACAAGTTAATGCGTGAGTGATTAGTGAAATAGGGCGTGTTCTGCCTAGAATTCTGGGTTTGTGTAATATAAGCAGTAGAGAACAAAAGCGCATGTCTGGGTAGGAGGAAGCAGATGACTGACATTTGACTTCTGCAGCTTATAGTTGCAGTAATGCCTGGCTGTGATAAGGAGGTTTTTCCAGGCCCTAGAGCATCCTTGGGCCTTCTGGTTATAAACACAGGGCCCGATTCACAAAGGTATTTAAGTGTAGTAAAGTTACGAGTGCGGCATCTCCGCACTGGTGGCGGGATATCTGCAAATGAACAGCATTGTGGACAGGCAGACATCAACTCCAACAATCAGCTTTGGGAATCATCATCATTTTTTAACTCTTCCCTTAATACTAGAGACTACAATAATTGAATACTGTACTCTCCTTTTTACTGCTCTTTTTCTATATAATTTTCGTATTTGATTGAACATGTTTATCAATTTCTATCAATGTTATTAAATTTTATATGTGATCATAATTATTGGTTATATTATCTTCTTTTACTTGTGTTTGTATACTGTTATACTAAGTTTTTGCCAGTTATCTACATTGTTTTTGCCTGGATACTTTATTTTGCTATCGACAGCATTGTGGAGATTCCACCCCGAGTGGGGAACACTCTACACGCATAACTTAATTACACGTAAATTCCTTTGTGAATCAGTCCTACAGTCTATTGCAGCTAGGAACTACGACTTGTGTGCCTTGTCTGTGTGTTTGCATGAGAGGTAAGTTTAGTGCTTGAGCCTTTCTTGCTATGCTCACAAGAGACATCTGACACCTCTTCTGTCAATGCAGTTTCTGAGGTACCTGGATGTTGGTTGAGTGTATCAGCGAGTGGTGCTAGGGAGGGTCTAACGCGGGGTATTAAGTAATGGCTTCTAACAGTGAATGTCTTCACAGGAGCGGGAAAGAGTTGTCCTGTGCATTTAAGTATTTGAAGGGTATTTATACTCGGTAAAAGTCAGCAGATAGCCCACTGGTTGAGATGGACACCAACTTTAGTTAGCATTTGACCTGGAACCTGCCACAAACTAGGTAGCAATTGGAGCATGCTAGTCAGGGTATCGTTCATTGCCTCCATTTAGACTCAAAAGATTCCCGGTCCAGGTCGCCTGTTTTCAAAAGACACACCGCTTCTTTGCCAGCTATTGTTCATACTCACGCGGGGTGTGTATACTGGTTCACCGCTCACTTCCTTTTCAGGTTTTGGCGGTTGTTGCAGATGACGAGTGTAGGTATATCATGGTGCTGGGCTTGTTGGGGGGGATCAGTACTTTTTATTAATGTGTATGCTCCGAATGTTGACACCTCTGATTTCTTTCCTAAAATTACTGCATGCATTGACCGTCTAGGCGCTGATAATAGAATTATGGGTGGAGACATCAATCTTACATTAGACCCCACCACCGACACTACTGGCCCAGGTCGCATTACAAAGCCACATGCTACACAGGGACTGACCAACCTATTGCAATCCGCCTTATTGGCAGATCCTTGGCATACAAAGCATCCCCGGGTTTGTAGCTATTCATTCTATACTGCTGCTCACAGCTCATGGTCCCGGATAGACCATTGGTATCTTACACCACAATTACTTTTGGAGGTACGGGCGGTTGACTATATGCCATGCACACTGTCTGACCACTCTCCCGTTCTGCTTTCGGTGGATTTCCCCATGGTTCTAGGGCAACGGCCATTATGGAGATTCCCCTCGTCGGCTCTGCGTGACTCAGTGTTTCGTAGTGAAGTGGGTGCGGCTATTTAAGAGTATTTCTCGCTAAATGAAGGAACAGTGACTTCACAATGGCTATTATGGGATGCCTTTAGGGCATTTATTCGCGGGGTCTGTATTTCCAAGTATGCTGGCGTGCTCTGATCAATACCAGGGGACCTGGAGAGAATAGAGCAGAAACTTTGAGACCTGGACAGGACTGCGCAGACTACCTTGTCTCCAGAATCACTGAACGATCATGCAACATTACTGACCGACTTCACTGGTTTAGCTACTCGTGAAGTTAAATATCTTGGTTAATATGCTAGGACCCAGGTGTATGGAGAGGGCGAGAGGGCTAGAGGCCTAGTAGGACAGTCGCCCGCATCCTCAGACCCCAATATCAATCTGCATTCATCACACACCTTGACGTTGAAACTGGGACCACGCTGACAAAGGGAACAGACATTACTACAGCTTTTCTCTCTTACTATACTCGCCTATACACGACGTGCGACCCCCCCAGTGGGACGGGCCTTGGCGGACTATCTACAGGAGATAGCCATGGTCTGGCTTGAGGCGGGACAACGCAAGTTCCTAGCTTACTGGTTAGACGAAGAGGAAATTCGTCAGGCCATAAAAGATCTAGCTAGCAGCCGGGCTCTGGGTTCCGATGGCATTCCGGTGGAGTTTTATAAGGCTTATCAACACAAACTAGCTCAGCAACTGTTAGAAGTGTACAATAAGGCCCTGCAGAGTGGATCTCTTTCTCCAACTATGTGTGAAGCCATTGTCACATTGCTGCTCAAGCCAGGCAAATCGCCACGTCAATGCTCATCTTACAGGCCACTATCATTACTCAACCAAAATTATAAAATCCTTGCCAAATTATTAGCTACCCGTCTCTCATTACTCGTCGATACCACGCTATGCCCATTTCAAGCTGGCTTCATACCTGGAAGGTCCACTGCTCTCAACTTATATGCTATTTTCTTGGTGTTGGACCAAACAGAGGCCACATGGCCTTCGGAGGTCGTTCTACTAGACGTCAAGAAGGCTTTTGATTCGCTGGAGTTGCCCTTTTTATATGCTGTGATGCAGAAATTTGGCATTCCTATTGATTTTTTAAACCTAGTCCGCCTGCTGTATTCTGGCCCAGTGGCTCGGCTAAAGCTTAATGGTGAAATATCAACCCAGTTCCCCCTGTTGCGTGGCACCAGACAGGGGTGCCCTCTCTCACCGCTATTATTTATTGTGGCCATGGACCCCCTTGAGTGCCATACACAGGAACGATATCTCGACCGTGGGCTACAGTTACACACAGGCCCCCTCGTGGCCTTGTTTTATGCAGACGATGTGATGTTATTTGTACGGCAACCAGCGGAGAACCTATCCCCCCTCTTGCGAGAGGTGTACTCGGGTTGAATTATTAATTGGGCCAAATTGGAGATTTTTACATTGACCCCAGCGACTATCCAAAAAGATTTTGAGTTCCCCTTAAGTGGTGTACTGGCTCTACCAAATACCTTGGCATTTATTTGCATTGTAGTGCCCCTGAAGTTATCCGTCTGAATTATGGTCCCACAATTGACCATCTCACTATGCAGGTTGACAGGTGGATTAAACTCCCCCATTCCATTACTGGCAGGATCGCTATATTGAAAATGGTGGTTCTACCACGATTTTTATATCTCTTCCTAAACATCCCCATCGCCTTAACCACAAAATTCTTCAACACACTCCGGTCCTCACTTATTCGTCTTGTTTGGGCGGGTAAGCAGCCACACATAAATTGGTCCACCTTAATTATGCCTTACTAACGCGGATGGCTTGGTGTCCCTGATTTTTTTATCTTTATTACCTTGTTTCTCGGCTCCAATTCACATATCGCTGGTACCATCCCAATGCCAGACTTCAATATCTTAAGCCCGACCGCCCACAAAGATATCCTAACTCACTCTCCGTTGTATTACCATAGGGCCTGTCATGCTGTCCCACTGAGATCCAGACGCTGCCCACGACATGCTAGGTGTGGACCAAATTGCAGCGATACTTACAGAAATAATTTTTATATTCGGCCATATACCTTTAACTGATAACCCGTTGCTACCTCCTACCACTGAAGCCCTTACCAAACGTACATTAGCCAAGCATGGACTCCAGAAGATTGGAGACCTGTTTAGGGACTCACTTCCGTGTACAGTACCTGAAATCTCTTCTCATAGAGAGGCCACACACATGGATACATTTCTTCTTCACAGAGTACGAGGATCCCTTATTAAGGCTATACCGATGGCATCGGTGGAGCCGGAGGATTTTCCCCCTCTCAAGCTCTTTATAACCTCAACGGACAGTACCCACTTGGTTTCACGCCTGTACCATCCATCATTATCTCTTCGCCCTGTAGCTGGGGCCAAAGCAAGAGCGGCCCGGGAGCGGGACCTAGGGACACCAATATCTGACAGTGCATGGGAATATTGTTGTGCACAAACACGATATATCTCGAATAATCATCGACACAAATTATTACATTTTAAATATCTGCACAGAGTTTATGTAACCCCGAAATTACTATCGAAGATGGCTCCTGGGGTGCCACACGCATGCGTACTGCCCAGGTGTACTGCCCTAGAGGCTGCCGTCTCACACTTAGCATAGAACTGCGTGCCTGTACAGGCATACTGGGAAGAAGTCTTCCGGCGCCCATCTTTGATGGTAGAACACACGATACAACCTACACCATTGACTACACTGTTGGGGTATGTTCAGCCACTGAAGAAGAACATCAGAAGGTTCACCGCAATCGCCTTGCTTCTTGCAAAACGACAAATCTCCCTAAATTGGGGCAGAGCTCAAACGCCAATGGTGAGAGCCTGGCTCCGTGACCTGATTCACTGTGGTGCCACGAGCGAAGTGTACTCCACATTATTACCACCCATCTCATGCCTCGCAACATTTGGCAACCACTGAAGGATTATCTACTCACATATCCCCTAGATGAAACTTGAAGAGTATGTATGAAAACTGATGTATGAAAGACCACTCTGGGAGTCTTGCTTGGGATATATATTGAGGGCTTGATCATACTTACGACTAATGTAAGGCAAACCTAGCCTCACTACAGGTTCTGCTCTCATTGATATCTTTGATGCATCATACCATGATTATAACTATTCATTTCCTTTTCTTTTTTTGGGGGGGGGATTGCTCCTTTGCTCTCAGTCGAATTGTTGGGATTTGGATGTTTTCTTCACTATCATAACTGTATATTGTTGCTCTGGAAAACTGTATATTTCTATGCACTAGTTGTGTAACTGTTCTTATAAATCTCAATAAAGAAAATTTATAAAATGATCTTGTGTCTTTAGTGGACATCTTCTTGTGGCTTGCGGTCCTGCTGTGGGGTTGTCTTTGAATCCTGGGAGGGATCTCTGGTAAATCTGAGCACATGTAGGTACATGGGACATCTAAGTTCGTTAAATTCAGAGGATAAGAACACCACTGTGGATTTCCAGGTTTTGTGAAAGCAGGGACGTCTGTGCAACAGGCTGGCCGTCATCTTTTCCATTCCTACCACTGCCCACAGCTTATGTAGCCAATCTAACCTGGTTGGCACACCTTCTCTACCCCACCTGGCTAGTAGCACTTGTTTAGCCTCCCCCAAAACCATGCGTGATAGCTCACCCTTGGCATGATTTAAGGGGACATGTTAAGGCATTCGGAAGGCCTAGTAATATATATCTTAGAAATTGTGGCAGGTCGGTGTCATATGTAGTGTTTATGTCAGTCAGTATGGCATCCCAGAAGGACTGTACCTTGGGGCATTCCCACAGCAAATGTCTTAAGGTGCCTATTTGGCCGCATTGGTCCCAGCATTGAGCATCTGCCCCTGGTTTCCATCGCGATACCCTGTCTGGGGTATAATACCAGTAATGCGCTCTTTTGAGGAACAGCTCTTTACCTGCTTTGCTACAAGAGGAGGCTCTTGCTCTGTGTACAATGTCCTGCCATTCTTGTGGGGAGAATTGCCTCATGCATTCTGTCTCCCACCTGGGCTTCGCTGGTGTCTTGTTTTGCTGTGTGGGTGTAATTAAAAAGGTAAAAATGTCTGACAATAAACGCTTGTCCGAGGTTCTGGTTATCAGCCGTTTCCTGAACTTCGTTAAAGGGCGCCCTGCGTGTATGCTAACATTTGGTTGTGTCACCCAGTGTCTTAGGGCAAGGTATTGGCAATATGTTATTTTAGGGAGACTGTATCCCGCTGACAGCTGGGGGAAGTCCATTACCCCATTCTCGTCAGTGAGTTTGAGTTTAAAGCATTTATAAAGCGCATGTTCACCTGGCGGTTTCATGGCGCTATAGTATACTGAGCCCAGGAGGGCGGGAAGATCAGGAAGGAGGGGGAGAATAAGACAGTTATCGTGGGAAGGCTTGTGAAAAAAGAAAGGTTTTTAGCGCCTTTCGGAAGTGTGAGTATTGAGAGAAAGATCTGAGGTGACCGGGGAGAGAGTTCCAAAAGGCAGGGGCAAGTGTGGAAAATTTCGGGCCCCCCACTTCTTACATCTAAAGCGGGGGACTGTCAGCAGTTGTTGGGAGGATGAGCGTAGTTCCCTGACGGGGGCGTAGGCTTTGATTTCCGAGGAGATGAAGGCAGGGGCTGCGCCGACCCGAGCCTGAAAAGTGATACAGCCCATTTTGAACAAAGCTCGCTCTCGAATAGGGAGCCAGTGCAAGGATTTGAGGAGCGGGGTGACATGGTGGGATTTGGCCAGGTTGTAGACTAGGCGGGCAGCCTGGTTTTGGACTAGCTGCAATCGCCGCATACTGTAAGCAGGCATGCCGCAGTATAGGGCGTTGCCATAATCTAGGCGAGAGATTACCATTGCCAGGACAATGAGTTTTAAGGCAGAGAAAGAGAAGAAACGGGAAACTTTACGGATAGTGCGGAGTGAGAGAAAAGAAGAGGACACCACAAAGCTGACCTGGGAGTGCAGAGTGAGTTGGTCGTTCAACTTAATCCCGAGTGTTTTCACAGAGGAGGATGGAGAAGGGGGGGGGGCCTAGAGAGGGGGGCCAGAAGAGAGAAGTCCAGGGATAAGCATGGGCGGATTTTGCGGATCCACGATTCACGAATTTGCGGATTCACGGATCGTGGATCTGCAAAATCCGCGGATTTAGCGGATCGGCGGATTTGGGGGCGTGGCTTTCATGCCAGGAGTGGATCATCGTGCCAGATTGAACCCTGCCCTTCGTATTTATTCAAGAAGACGCCACCGTTTTGTGCCATACCTCTACTCAACTGGAGTACTTTCTACTGGATGATCAGTAAGTGCTACCTCGTTGGGTAAATGTATAGTGCTTTTACTACACTACAGCTGCTTAAAGTGGCAGAGAGTTGTCTACAGCGGCCAGGTGTGTGGTACTATGCAATCGCGCCGAAGGGCGCAGGGGTCCCTTGAGTGATCTGCCCATCATAGTGGGTAAATGGCGGGAAGACGGTGCACACCGCGAGTGTGTGGGCGGGGCCAAACGGACGGCGCTTCCATGCGAGTGCACATGGCTCTTGTGTGTATACAAGGTCAGAGACTGATCAGAGCAGCAGATGTAGAGACAGAAGCCCCTGGCCACATAACAGCACGGGGATTGCGCTCGTGAAGGTCAAAGTTGCAAAGGCCTTTGTCCAGCGTCACAGCTGATTTTCGACGGTATATTTGGGAAGAAGGCACACCTGCCCAGCCTCCACAACGGTATAATTCCTTTCCTGGTCTGTAGTAATTAATTTTCGATGGCGCCGGCAAGCTGCCAGCGCCATCCTAAGATAGTTACAAAATTAGCTTCAACAGGAAGCTCTAATAGATTAAATAAAGCAGGCGCTCGATGACCTGCTTTATCTTATCTATTAGAGCTTCCTGTTGAAGCTAATTTAGTAGCTATCTTAGGATGGCGCTGGCAGCTTGCCGGCGCCATCGTAAATTAGTTACAACAGACCAGGAATGGTTGAACTTTTGCCCCCGGAATCCGCCACTCGCGGATTGCGAATTTTCGGCAAATTCGCGAGAGTTCGCGGATCGCGAATTTACTGAAAATTCGCAAAATCCGCGATCGGAGCGGATTTAGCGCTCATGCTTATCCAGGGACTGGAGCAACCACCTGTCAAAACCAGCTCAGTTTTGTCTGGGTTTAACTACAGATGGTTGTGATTCATCCAGTCCCGGATAAAGATCATAACAGACTGGAACTTCACCATAGACTCAGGGGAAGGGGACAAGGTGAAAATAAGCTGAAGGTCATCCGCATAGTTGTAGACGGAGACCTCCATTTGCTGAAGGGCAAAAATAAGAGGGGCAATGTATAGATTAAATAAAAGGGGGGAAAGGGAGGAGCCCTGGGGGACCCCGCATTGTACTTTCCGGAGGTCCGCCGAGAAGTCACCCAGGCGTACTGCCTGGGTGTGGTCCCTCAGGAAGGAGGACAGCCAGACCAAGGCCGAGCCTCCAATCCCCGCCGCTCTGACACGAGATAGTAAGATGGAATAATCAACCGTGTCAAAAGCGGCGGAGAGGTCGAGGAGGACCAGGGCCTGGGGGTGATTAGTGTCCATGCCCTCTCTGAGGTTGTCAAGGACTGATAGGACCACGGACTCCTTGGAGTGTGCGGGGCGGAAGCCAGCCTGACGGTGGGCTAACACCCCGTTCTCCTCCACAAAGGTGCTGAGCGCTCTGGTCACGTGTCGCTCTAATACCTTCCCCAGAAAGGGCAATAATGAAATGGGGCGGTAGTTGACAAGAGCGGAGGGGTCAGCGCCCGGTTTTTTGAGGATAGGGACAGTGATGGCCGATTTAAGAGTTTGAGTGACAATACCCTGGGACAGTGAACTGTTGAGAAATTTAAGAGGGGGTTGCACACAGGTCGAGTAGATGTGCCTAAGGATGTGGGCAGGGCAGGGATCTAGAGGGGAGCCTGATTTGACCATGGGAAGGAGGGAGAGAAAAGCCTCTTCTGTCAGGAGGGGGAAGGAGTCGAGGTGTGCCCCGTCTGTCGGGCACTGGGGGTCGACAAAAGAAGGGGGGGGAGGGATGTTAGCTTTGATTTTAGAGATTGTGTCCAGAAAATAGTGTTAAGGGAGTTGCATAGATCCTGGGAAGGGGAGGTTTGGAGGGTAGCTCTGTCGGAGTAGGCAAGGTCGTGAACAATGGAGAAAAGTTCTCTAGACTGATTTTCAGCGGCCAGGATTTTAGAGGAGAAGTAGGCAGTTTTTGTAACCAAAATAGATTTTTTGTATTGAGACAGGAGGATGGTATATTGAGTTTTGAGGTTGGGGCAGTAGTCTCGCCTCCAGGCCCGCTCGGCATGGCGCACGGTGAGCTTTAAGGCCTTCAGTTCCTCATTGAACCAACGGTTCGCGTCGTTCACACGTCTGGAGGACACCCGCCTAAGGGGAGCGACATAGTCGCAACCTGACAAAAGCCAGGAGTTAATAGAGTCGGCTTGTGCAGAGGATGACAGGCCGTGTAGGTCCGGGCTGGATGCAAAGAGTGTGGCGGACAGAGAAGCCACATCCACCTGGCCCCAAGAGCGCGCCCAGATGTTTTTGGGAAGAGAGGGCTTAGTGACTGGGCTGAGGTGTAGGGAAAAGGACATCAAGAAGTGATCGGACCAGGTGCAGGGGGAGATAGACAAGGAGGCTATAGGACAGTTAAGGGACCAGATCTGATCAAGGATGTGGCCCTGAATGTGAGTGGGGGAGTGAACGTGGGAGTCGAAGTTGAGGGAGCGAAGGGTATCCGAGAATTCTTTAGAGGTCGAGCATTCTGCGGGGTCAGAGGGCCAAAAGCTAAAATCACCTTATACCAAGATGGAGGAGTTGTTGACTGCTAAAGTGGCCACTAGATCTTGGAAACCGGGGAGGAAAAGTTGAGAGGGTTGGGGGGGGCGGTACATAAGCAAGCAGGTAAGTGGGACTCTAAAAGACGGTGAGCGGACAACTAAAAAATCTGATGATCCAATGGAGGAAAAGGTAAGAGGCTGAAAGGAGAATTCTCTGCGGGCAATCAGGGCGACGACGACGCCCGATTTGCCGGAGGGTCGGTCGGCGCGCAGAGCATAGTATGAGGCAGGGAGGGTAGCTAACAGAGAAAGGAGAGAGTTGTCGCAAAACCAAGTCTCTGTAAGAAATAGGAGATCTGGTTTATGCGAGTCCAATAGAACGAAAAGTTTGTGACAGTGCTTAACTGCTGACCTAGTGTTAAGATAAAAGACGGATAAGGTGGTGGGCATAGGGGGAGCAGGGGGGAGGAAGGGTGAGGACGAAAGAGAAGGGAGAGGGCACGAAGCAGTCAATCCCAGTCTGCCGATGTGCGAAATCACAAGGTCATCCAAAGGCCAAGGGCCTTGGAGGTTGTAAAGCTGCGCAGAAGAGTAGTGTACAATCTGGGCATGGTGGAGAGCCCCTAGGCCCGGCCGGCCGCGGACGGGCGCAGACGGGCTTTTCTTTGGCACGCCTTTGGCGTGCAGACGGGCGCCCGCTCCGCTCGTCCGCTGCACGTCCGGAAGATGCACATGATTTATGGATAGATAGGGCGTCGGCAGGGGGGGCGTGGCCTCTGAAAGGGGCGTGGCCTCCGGGCTCGCCGGAATGGCGGCAAAAAGTGTTTTCAATTCAGGTGCCGCGGCAGCGCTAAATCCGCTGCGCGAACTGATCAGGAGCAAAGTGGGTGAGTTTTAAAAACAAATATTCAACAAGTGACAATCAGTGTCTTGCCATGTGAGGTAACTTTGTCCATGTCGCACCGGCAGAAACCTGAACCCTGTCCCATGCAGTCATCATGGCTCTTAACACCGGGGAAATGTATACTCCCACTGGGCGGTGGCGTCTGGGTAGCCATGGGACCTTCCTTATGTGTATGCACGCTACTGCCCGATCAATGAAGCACCAGTGCTTTTCAGACATTGGGCTGTACCATTAGACCATATATCGTAATTGGGCCGCTTGATAGTAACACACTAAGTGGGGAAATCCTAGGCCCCCATCTGCTAGTTTCAGATAGGTTTGTTGGCGTGCCATACAAGTTTTTTTCCCACCCCAAATGAAATCCACTAAGAGATGCCGAAATTTGGCGAGTGCCTGGGGTGGGGTTGCAGTGGGGGAATTTCCAATACATACAGTATACAGGGCAATATAGTCATCTTGACTGCAGCTACCATACCCAGCCAAGACAGTGTGAGTGGTCTCCAACATTGGAGAGCAGAGCGAGTGTTGTTCAGTAGGGTATTATAGTTCTCGCATACCATTCGATCAAGCGTAGAGAATATTTGGGGACCCAAATTAGGGAACCCTGAGTCGGCCCACCCAAAGGGGAAGTCGCTTTTAGTCGCTCTAGATCAGCACTAGGTATGGTGAGACTTACAGCTTGTGTTTTGTGGGTGTTCATTTTAAAGCCTGAGACCCGGCCAAAGTCAGCAAATTCCTGCATAATTGAGGGTATGGAGGTATCTGGTTGACTGAGAAAGAGCACCACATCATTTGCGTAGAGGGAGATATTATGTTCCCTAACTCCCATATAGATTCCAGTAATTATGGCATGGTGTCGGATACGCTCCACAAAGGGCTCCATATACAGAGCAATTAGGAGGGGCGAGAGATGACACCCCTGTCAGGTGCCGCTCCCGATTTTAAAGGGTCGAGACCTAATCCCATTCACACTAATTCTTGCCTCAGGTGCCTTATATGTGCTATTGACCCACCGCAGGAACCGCGGCCCAAGGCCAAATCTCGCCAATACCAAGTGCAGATGGGGCCACTGGACCCAGTCGAAAGCCTTCTCTGCATCTACCGACAGGAACAAAGTTGGCTTCTGAGAACGTTGCGTCTTGTCAATGAGGTGGCATAGTCATCTGGTGCCGTCGCTACAACCTCTTTCTGGTATAAATCCTGACTGATCGGGGTCCACTAGCCTCTGCATGTGTGGTGCTAACCGAGCTGCCAGTATGCTGGTGAAAATTTTGAGAACTACATTCAGCAGCGAGATGTAGTCGTATGATGTGCATTTCTTTGGGTCCTTTCCTGGCTTTGGCAGGACCACCACTGTGGCCATGCGCTTGGAAGTGGGTATTGTTTCTTCTGTACTGAAGGAATTAAAGAGTCTCGTAAGTATCGGGATTAAGCTCGGGCCAATCTGAGGAAAACCCATCTTCCACTGGGGCCTTGCCTGACGCCAGTCCATGAATCGCCTTAAGCACCTCCTCTGGCTTGATATCTGCATCGAGCTTATCTTCGTCCGTGGTCGGGAGAGAGGCAACCTCCGCCTGAGCGACATATGCCACTGCTGCTGCCTCATCGGAGGGGTCTGCCGTGTAAAGTGCTGTGTAGAAGTTTTCAAACTCAAGAGCTAATAGGTCATCCCCCTGTACTGTGTTACTATGTGCAGTTTCTATCTCTACTATATGGCGTTGGAGTGTTTGGGAACGTATCTGGCATGCCAGCAACTTCCCAGCCTTATTCCCTCCCTCATAAAAGCATTGCATGGTTTGGAGAAGAGAGTAGTCAGCCCTATCGAGGTCCAGTGCTCTCAGCTGCTTGCGAGCATTGGCAAGCTCACAGCGCACCCAGACTGCCCCCGTAGTACGATGCACTATTTCGAACTCTTTAACCTGCCCGTCGAGTCAGTCCCTTTTTTCCCTTCTGTCCTTCTTCAGTCTGGCCGCTATCACGAGAAACTGTCCCCAGATGACCGCTTTCAATGTGTCCCACAGTAAGCGTATGTGCGTGTGACCATCATCATTGTTCTCTAGAAAGGTTGGTATGGGCTCTTGAACCTCTTTAATGTTAGCGTTGTACGTAAGCAATTTATGGTTAAGTCTCCATTTCCTGTGCGTCTGATAGTCGACTTCTAGATGCCAAGAAAGGCTAATGGGTGCGTGATCTGAAAGTGATGCCGTGCCTATAGCGGTGTCCAATATCCCTAGGGTAATTTGTGGTGTGGTGAGGAAGAAGTCCAACCAGGCATAAGACTGATGCGCTGCAGAAAAAAAGGTGTAATCACGGGCCGTAGGGTTACGCTGTCGCCAGGCATCCGTAAGTCCCGCCTCTGCCAACCAATGCTGCATGGAAGCCGACAACACTCCCAAATGAACCTTCCATTGTGTGGTTCTGTCAAGAGTGGGATTGTGTACTATGTTATGGTCCCCCTACTATGAGATTCTCACCTGAGTCTTCCAAAATCGAGCCAATTGCGTCCCTAAGAAACCCCTCTTGTCCCTGATTGGGCCCATATAGTGATTCCAATGTGGAGATGTGGCCTCCCACAACCACCCGAAGTGCCAGTACCCTTCCCGGTATTTCTGTCTGCATCCCTAATATCCTACCTGGAAAGTGTGTTGCAAATAGCACTGCTACTGCCTTCTTCCCTGGCATTGATGAGAAAAATTGGAGGTCAAACCAGCGCGACCGGAGGCACGCCCAATCTGCGCATCCCAGGTGCATTTCTTGCAGAAGGCAGATATCGGATTTAATTTCTTTGAGGTGTGACCGGAGTGCCCTTCATTTTGCTGGAGAGTTGAGGCCCGTACGTTGAGACTTACTATTAAATTATTAAGGGGCGCCATTGAGACTGTATGTGCTTCAGGTCAGGTTCCCCTCCCTCCCACCATTCCCTGGTCCCTTCCGCTTGGTGTCCTCTTGATGGTGCGTATAGCCCAGGTCTTCCCAATTTGGGTGGTTCCCAATTATTGGTCAAAATGGTGCTCCTCCCTCCCCTTGTGATGCATGGAGAGGAGTGGGCCCTTATCCCTGGTTGTGGTAGCCCATCCGTGGCAGAATGAGCCCCCCTCACCCATCTCCATCGGATTTCACATCCTTTAAGATTTGCTGGGAGGCCCTCTGTGCTATGTAACCAGAAATCCCCATTTAACATCAGACTCGCTCTACCTGTGTCCACGCAGCATTTCCAGTTAGAAGGTACCCATTTACTCTCAGATCCTGGCTTGGGAAAAATTGTGCCAAGGAGATGCCAGAGAGAAAGAAAGAGATATCTATGAAAAAGAAACATATAACGTGAGTTCAAAACAAGGACTGCCCAACCTTGGCACCAATAGCGCCTTGGCGCGTAGCACCATCTGGTATTACAGTGGGGGGAAAGCGGGCTCCGCCTGCGACGGCTATATCCAATTCTCGACCCGGGTCCACCGATAACTGGCATGCTTATGTGATCTGTTAAATGCTCCAGAAGCCTCCTCATTCTGGTGCCTGATCTCCTCCGGCCTGCAGTTGCTTAATAGGTGCCGCTCGTTCCTTCTGGCTTTCTGTTTCTGAGGGTCGTGTCTGTGAGACCTTCGCAATGTAGCGTTCTATCCTTTTCGCTTCTTGCTCCGATCCGACCTCGCTTAGTTGTTGGTCCTCTGAATCACCTGCCACAAAGTCAAATCCCAGGTCTTTCTGCACCTCTTGAAGGGACATCACTGGATGTATGTCTTTGTCCCACACAAAGAGTAGTTTGAAAAGATGTCCCCACTTGTAGAGTATTTCATGATCTCACAGGAAAGTAGTATCAGGGCGCAGGGCTATGCGGCTTTGGAATGTTAACTGGGAGAGGTCTTGGGAAATGCCCACCTGCAGGCCCTCGAATTGGATGGTCGCCTTGTCCTGGGTGGCTGCCATAATAATTTCTTTTTGGCAATAAGAATGAAGGCATGTAAGAATGGCTTGTAGTTGGTCAAGGTTCCTTGCAGGGTGGCCGGCCCTTTGTGTGCGATCCAAAACAATCTCCAGATCTTCCAACACCGGGGTGATGTATCGGAAAAACCTGGTCACACAGTCCTCCAGTTTCCCAGTATCTGCGCAAAGTGGGACCCCTTTGATACGTATATCGAGCACCGGGATCTATTTTCTAAGTCTTCGAGAAGTAGGCTTAGCTCAACATTATGATCTCGCAGGTCTATCAATTATTGTGCATGCAAATGAAGTTCTTCCTCCCTTCCATCGCCTGCCTTCTCCAGGGTATCTACACAGTCTCCCAGCTCATTAATATCCATTCTGACCTGCTTCAGAACCGTGGAGACCTCCTGGCACAGCGCCGCCATGTCGTCCCGCAGCGAGTTGAACAGTTGCTCCATGAAGCGCCACGTGATCGGATCTTCCTTTCCCTGGTCAGCGTGGCCTAGTTCCCCTTCCCGGGTCTGAGATGATGTCAACTCTACTGCTTGTTCATTTGGCCGCTCGTCCCCAGGTTTCTGCAGGAGGTCTTTCATGTTGGTCTCTTTTTTGGTACGCCATTCTGATGGCTTCGCCCAGTGTATGCTGTATAGCTCCCAGGTCACCTCCTGGCCTTAGAGTACGTTTGTTCTCAGATGCAATCTACCAGGTGGGCCCAGTGAGCCTTGTTAGATGTGATAGGGAGCCATAGAGGGGGCTCTGACCTCACAGGGCCTCCCGTTATCTCCAAGTCCCACTGGTCTCAGCTGCTTTCCACTAGCTATATGGCCCCCGGCTTCATCTGATTCCCGGTCCCACCATCTCAACCAGCCTCGCCTGCTGTTATGTTCTGCTGTGTTGCCGTTCCCCCCCTTGCACCGAGTGGGTGCTCTCGCCACCTCATCTCTGCTCTTCAGGGGATCTAAAATAGCGACCGCCGCTTCCCCGCTCAGTCAAGGCCTGACACGGCCCGTCACACCTTGCCCATCCAGCTTTTGCTCTCCCAGGTAGCCGTGGGTCTGAGGGCCCTCCTCTTAGCTCCAAGCCAACTGCCACCTAATCAGGCATGCTCCAGGGACATCACCGTCTGCCCCTCATGCTGCTAACTGCTCTGGGTCCAGGTGTCGGGCTACTAAGTTTTCCGGGCTCAGTAAGTACTATGCCACCTCACACTTCCCCCGCCCGTCCTCCCATGTGCACCTTCTGCAACCCGGGCTCTGCTGTATTTCTAGGACCTGTTGCTACACCTCCCACTGCCCCGGCCACCTTACTTGGTTATGCGAAGCCTCCAGGACTGGCCCTCTGCTCTCAGGTCCCCGGCCTCACATCACTGCTCAGGACGTATCCAGGTCACTGGCTCACTCTTCTGCTGTCTCCTCGTGGTCCACATTTGCCGCACCACTCTTCCTCTACTGCTTCAGCTGGGCTGCTGGTGATGTGGTGCCGCAGCAGCTGCCGACCAACTGCTTGAGAGCTCCCACCCCCTTTGGAACAGTAAACAGGCTCCAATGCTGTCAGCGGCCTGCCGTCCATCTAGCACCCGGTGTAGGAAAGTAGGATCTGCTTACTACAGTTACCCCCACTTTTTGCTGGTGTTTCATTGTTTTTCGACTTTAGTCTGGCTGGGGCCCTCCTATCCAGGACCCCAGTCTAGCTGCTTCCTCTCTAAAATGATTGCATGTATATTAGGTACATTCCAGTTTTATTACTAGGGTACCCTTGTGAGTCCCCAGTATATGGTACACTATGTACTAAGGGCATAGGTACCCCAGAGGCCAACCAGGGGCTGCAGCATGTATTATGCCACCCCTGGGAAGCCTTCCAAAATGACACCACAGGACTGCTACTGCAGAATGGGTAAGGTGGTGCATGCACCCCTTACTAAGATATAGGTTAGCTATATCTACCTTTACCTTTCGACTAGCAAAAGCCCAATTCTTTGAGGAGCGCATACGCTTAGCATCAAATTCTTCTAGGGAAACCTTCAAAGTGGTGCAAGAACTCCTTAAAGTTCCCGAACCGGCAGCCACACATGACATTCAGAAGTGTAAGGAGTTGGCAGACTTCTTTCATACAAAAATACAGAGGATTCTTAATTCCTTACCCCAGATTACACGACCTCAAGTAACCCAGGAAGAGTATCCCTCTACTCAGCTGAGAGAGCGATCTATCTTTCTGGACACTTTTGGCCCAGTTTCAGAGGCTGAAACATTGAAAGCTCTTGTCTCTATGAAAAGTGGCTCCCCCATGGATCCGGTCCCTATTACATTTTTAAAGCAAGTAGCAACTTCCGTTGTGGCGCCCATTACGGACTTGATGAATGCTTCTTTCTCCCAGGGCTTGGTGCCACCAAGCTGGAAAACAGCAGTGGTAAAGGCACTGTTAAAAAAGCCTAATTTGGACATGGCGGAGTTGGCAAACTATAGGCCTATATCTCTGTTGCCAGGCCTCAGCAAAATTGCTGAGAAGCTAGTAAATTACCAACTGTCAAATTTCTTAGAGTCGAATGGTCTGCTCCGAGACTCGCAGACCGGTTTTCGTCCAGGCCAGAGTACTGACACGGCCCTCCTGGCAGTCGTAGAAGAATCCAGACGCATCATGGATTCGGGAGGATCAGTGGCAGTGATCCTCCTGGACCTGAGTGCTGCGTTTGACACCGTGAATCATCAGGTGCTGATTCAGCGACTGTCAGAGGTGGGTGTGGCAGGGGCCGCCTTGAAGTGGCTTAGTTCATTTCTTGACGGTCGGTCATACCAGGTTTGGGAAGGCAGCAACCGGACTACATCTATCCCCCTCCAGTGGGGTGTGCCACAGGGCTCTTCACTGAGCCCGACATTGTTTAATGTTTATATGGCCCCCCTGGAGGATGTGGTGGCCCCCTATAACATCAAAATCATCAGCTATGCTGATGATACTCAGTTAGTGGTCGCCCTTCCTCAACTGGTTGATAACCCCGATTTGCTGCACTCATGCCTGGGGGAAATACATACCTGGATGGACGAATCAGCTCTTAAGCTGAACGGCTCTAAGACAGAGATTATGCTGTTAGGGAACAAAGCCCCCTCATTGCCATTGACATGCTGGCCGAGCTGTATGGGTGATCTCCCCATTATGAAAGAGAAGATCAAGAGCTTGGGGGTCTGGCTGGAACAAGACCTTTCCTTCAGGACCCAAGCTAAAAAAACGGCAGGAGTGTGTTTCGCCCTGCTACGAGCAGCTCGTAAAATCTTTCCGCTTCTCCCCTTTCCATCGAGGAAGCTGCTGATTCAGGGGCTTATAACATCTCGCCTTGACTATAGTAATGGTCTTTTTCTGGGTGCCCCTGAATCCACCTTTAATAAATTACAGCAGGTCCAAAACGCGGTGGCCAGACTGCTCATGGGCATTCCCAGAACTGAATCAGCTAGACCGGCCCTCAAGGCGTTGCACTGGTTACCAGTGCGTGAAAGAGTAAAATTCAAGGCACTTTGCATTGCCCACAAAATTCTTCAGGGTACAGGACCATCCATTCTAAGAAATCTAGCAGTGCCTTACAAAGCGAATAGAACGCTGAGATCCGACCAGAAACATCTCCTCCTTGTCCCCAGAGTAAAGAGATCGCGTACGGGCGGGAGAAGATTCTCGGTGAATACAGCTACGCTCTGGAACTCTTTACCTTTAAAACTTCGCGCCGAGACCGGTACTTTGCGCTTTCGCAAAGGTTTGAAAACATATCTGTTTCCTGCGTGACTTGTCCTGACTAACTGACTGTTTTAGCTGTTGTTGCTTCTGTTCAAGCGCCGGGATGCCCTAGGGTAACTGTGCGCTATATAAAATTTTAAATAATAATAATAATAATAATAATCACTGACACATATAAACCTATCAGTCACTCCTATGGCAGGCCTTATCAATCCTGAAGGCAGAGTGCTTGGCTTTGTGTGAGAGGGTGTCCATGCATGAGCTGGCCCCTCTGCAGCTTTCGGAGCATATTCTCTGAGGCTGTTCTGTGATGCAGCCAGTCCATATACTCTTAAGTGCAATATAACCTCGCGGTAAATGCTAATTTTGGAATGGCTGCATGGAAACATGCCGTGTTTGGTGTCAAACACTTGGGAATCCTGCCCCCCCCCAGCCAGTCCTGGCGTCGGAGGTAGAATTCCACCCTTCTAGAGGGCGAGACATGTACACACTGGACTAAACGGTAATAGTTTAAAAGAACCCTAGCATCACAAAATGGATGCTGCAGCCACAGACACGGGTCTGGCCTCCTGCTGCTGGATGAAACTCCGGCTGGGGAGGCCTGGACAATAGGTTTCCTGTCACAGGGAGGTGTAACCACCTCCCAGTTAGGCTTTACTGTATTGGGGCTGGGTGGGGGCACTTAGAGAGTGCTTTTCAGACAGCACTGGGGGCTCATTTGGTGTCCCTGTGCATAGCCCAGTTTAAACAGGTCGCAGGGGCTGCCAGCACGTGCTCTGGCGTGAAACTGGACAAAGGAAATGGGTGTAGCCACCCCTCTTTCCAAACCCTCCCATAGGTGGGTCCCCAGAGTATGTCCAACCCCTTTTCTTAGTATAAGTAAGAGACCCCAGGCAACAGTACTTTAAATTATACCTGGATGAAACTCTGAAGCTGAATCCTGGAACTTCGACACACTACTAATGACTAGAGGACTGAAGAATCTCCCTTGGGGTCAAGGAGTGACTCCCCTGCTCAAGCAAGCACCATCGAAGTATCTTGCCGGTCTGCATTTCCAAAGCTCCCGCCGAACTCCAAAGTATTTGTGACCCAGGACATGGACTTCCTGACTTCTCAGAGGCCGACACAAGATCCCAGCAAAGCTCAGACCGACAGCCCTCACGAGTGATGTGGGACCGGAACTCCAGGACACCATGCATATTTGCTAGTGCATCAACTTCCCAAGTTTTTCCCAAAGTTGTGCACTGGGTTACTTGTAGCCCAAGCCCCGAGCACCAACTGCACTGAAGATTGTGGGCCTACACTCCACAAGTGTTCCGTGAGTCCGCTTCTTGCATTTCAGCTTGAAGCCCCTTCGCGATCCCTGGTCCGTCAACTGGTGGGTCCCCTCGAAGGTAACTCTACTTTTCTTTAGGCTTCCCTGGTTGCTCAAGACGTGCCCTGACTCCCCACTGCGTGGTGAGTCCCTAAGACCTTGCTGGTCTGCACCGAAGCCAATCTCTGCTTTCTGCGCGGGTTGCTGTTGCCAAGGCTTGTTGGGTCCAATCTAAAAACCGACACCGTAGCACTCGACACCCTTCATGGGACAGCTCGAATCCAGAACCTGGTCATCGTCGACACCTCCTGGTCCTCGTGGCTGAAGAGTCAAGCTTCACCTTCTTCACCTGCAAGCATCCGACATCGGTGGGCATCCGCTCATCGCCTTCCTGGTCACTGGCAAGTGACCCAGACTCTGTCCCCTCTGCTTTCAGGTTCTTCTCATCTTTGATCCAGACTTGGATCACACCGGCCACTTTCCACTTGGACGTCAGCAGCACTTTGCAGCAGATCTCCATTGAAAACGACGACGAAACCCGGCACGAAAAGACACCTCTGGTGCTCCTGTGAGTGTTGACTCTAGAACCTCCTAGTTCAAAAGGGGTTTGCTCCAAGTCCTCTTCTAAGTGTCCTTAATCTTTAAAATTCCAACTGCGACTTAGAAGTTAATGATAATTTGTGGCTGTGCTTAGACACTGCACGCGTCTCCCGTGGGTCCCCTCTGTCACTACCTTGGGTAGTTCCTGGTGGCCCCCGTGGTTCTACAGGCTCTAGGCCTGGTCTCTATGTCAGTCGTGGTTATTATACCACTTTCTTAATATAAGGTTTGGTACCCCCTAGGGCTCAACGTATATTGTGCTAATTTACTATGTGCTATTAAGTTTACTGAATGTACTTTTGCCTATAGCCTCATAAAGAAGTGGGATGTGTTTAGAATAAATACATATATTTTATATATATACCTGGTGTGGTTCTCCTTTCATTTGGTCATTCACGAGATTATAGACTGGTAAAACAAGCTGCTTTACATTCCTTCAAGACTTAGCCTGAAAGCTGCTCTCCACAGCTACCACTAGGATAGCTTACTATAAAGGTTGTCTTTAACCTACCATCAATAAGGGTCGTTTGGACTGATGCAAGGTGCCCACTTGAATAGTGGACAGCATATGCCAGGCCAACTTCTCACACCCAGCACTTCTCAGGGACTACGATTGCAGTTCCTTCCTGACTCTGCTGGGCTCCAACTAAGGTACAGGGCATTTTGACCCGGTTTGGGGGTCCCGGAGTGCACAAATATATGCTTTATTGGGCCGTGGCGAGCGGTGCTCCCGGGAGTCACCACTAGACCACCGCCATCTTGGCCATGGCCCCTGTATCTTGGTTTTAGAGAGAACATTTCCATGGTATTCAACTCCAGCAACATTTTGAAGACTTTGTTTTAGTTGACTTCTCATTTCTGAACAAGAGTACAGTCATCTTTTTACTTTTTCATTGTTTAGGTTATAATTAGGGCTGGGCGTATTTTGCGAAGTTCACACTACGCGAGCTACGCGTAGCGCTACGCGAACTGCGTAGTAGCATGTTCGCTCTTTGCAAGATGCTGTTTTCAATGAATGCACAGTGCGGACAAGCATCCAGCACTGTGCAATCATTGAAAACGGCATCTTGCACAGTGCGAGCTGTAGTTTTCTGCCGCTCGAGTAGATTTTTACTCGAGCTGCAGCTTTCTCAACGCAGACTGGTAGTTTCTCATTGCGAGCGGTCGCGAGCATACGCGACCACTCACAATGAAAAACATGACCTCCCCGCGTTGAGAATCTCGCCGGGAGGTTTATTTTCCACGCTCACGATCGGCAACATCAAGTTCCTGATCCCGAGCGAGGAAAAAGTCTCGCCGGGATGTCATTTTGCTTGCTCGCAGTCGCCAACTTGACGTTGAGGACCGCGAGCAAGCACAAAATGACCGCTGCACTCCGCTACGCAAACTACGCAAGCGTAGCGTAGTGCTTTGCCCAGGCCTAGTTATAATTCAGTGTGTTGCTTTCTAGGTTCAAGGTATATTTTCATCCAATTGCATTTTATCACTGACATGAAGTTCTCATTGGTAGCGCATATCTCACTTCTGAGAATGATCATTTTCTGTGAAAATGGTACCTTGATATGCAACATCCTCACTGCCTATTCCCTTTGTCCCTGGAACACTTAGATCTTTGATTAAGGCGTGCCTTGGTTCTGCACTGACACTAATAGATCTATTCCTTCAATTGTTTTCCTTTGTAAGCATTCCTGCGCTGACGAGTGATATGGGAGAGGCACAGAGTCAATAATGCACATTTTAAATGTGGTGTAGGAATGAAGTAATACTTTTGCCTCCCACAAAGAAGGACACAAATTAATGTAGGTATTGTCCAATGAAAATTGAAATTAATGGTTCTATAAAGTCTGAGAACTCGGTGGACCACATAGGAGCTTAGGAGAAATTTACCACGCTATTCACAATCGTTGGCACCAAGCATTACATGGTACAGGGTATGACTAAAGAGAAGTTTTGAAGAATACTTTATGACAACCAGGCAGCAAACGTGATTCAGCAACACGTAATCAGTCTGAGTGGGGCTTTTGTTTTCATTTTTTTGCTCACCATACCACCCCAGTTTAGACCTGGCCATATGCAAATCAGTCTTGACCCTGTGCCTCATGCGAGAGTCCTGCCTGGATCAGAAACAAGCATCCCAGTACTGGTTTCGGGGTTTCACCTCTCATCAACCAGGATAGCTTGAATCCAGTAGCACAGTGTGCCCAGGACCCACGTCAGGGCATACGCAGTGAGAAAGCAAAAGACACACAATTAATGGACGGAATGATGAACAAATCAAAACATTCACCCCCAGTCAAGAGTTCTGGGTTGAATCCATCATTCTTTTGCTCACCATGCCACCCCAGTTTAGACCTGGCCAAATGCAAATCAGTCTTGACCCTGTGCCTCATGCGAACAGTCCAGCATACTGCCAAGCCAGGTCCTCCCTGGACCAGAAACAAGCATCCTAGGACTGGTTTCGGGGTTTCACCCCTCATCCGCCGGGATAGCTTGAATCCAGTGGCACACTGAGCCCGGGGGCCCACGTGTGGGCACACCTGGCGCACTTAGCGGGAGAAAGCAAAAGACACACAATTGACGGACGGAATGCTGAACAAATCAAAACATGCCACCCCAGTTTAGACCTGGCCATATACAAATCAGTCTTGACCCTGTGCCTCATGCGAACAGTCCTGCCTGGATCAGAAACAAGCATCCCAGTACTGGTTTCGGGGAATCACCTCTCATCAGCCAGGATACCTTGAATCCAGTAGCACAGTGTGCCCAGGACCCACGTCGGGGCATACGCAATGAGAAAGCAAAAGACACAGAATTAATGGACGGAATGATGAACAAATCAAAACATTCACCCCCAGTCAAGAGTTCTGGGTTGAATCCATCATTCTTTTGCTCACCATGCCACCCCAGTTTAGACCTGGCCAAATGCAAATCAGTCTTGACCCTGTGCCTCATGCGAACAGTCCAGCATACTGCCAAGCCAGGTCCTCCCTGGACCAGAAACAAGCATCCTAGGACTGGTTTCGGGGTTTCACCCCTCATCCGCCGGGATAGCTTGAATCCAGTGGCACACTGAGCCCGGGGGCCCACGTGTGGGCACACCTGGCGCACTTAGCGGGAGAAAGCAAAAGACACACAATTGACGGACGGAATGCTGAACAAATCAAAACATGCCACCCCAGTTTAGACCTGGCCATATACAAATCAGTCTTGACCCTGTGCCTCATGCGAACAGTCCTGCCTGGATCAGAAACAAGCATCCCAGTACTGGTTTCGGGGAATCACCTCTCATCAGCCAGGATAGCTTGAATCCAGTAGCACAGTGTGCCCAGGACCCACGTCAGGGCATACGCAGTGAGAAAGCAAAATACACACAATTAATGGACGGAATGATGAACAAATCAAAACATTCACCCCCAGTCAACAGATCTGGGTTTAATCCATCATTCCTTTGCTCACCATGCCACCCTAGTTTAGACCTGGCCAAATGCAAATCAGTCTTGACCCTGTGCCTCATGGGAACAGTCCAGCCCGACCTGCCTAGCCACACTGACTGATAACGGGTGAAACCCTGAAACTGGTCCTAGGATGCTTGTTTCCATTCCACTAAGGACCTGGCCTGGTAGTTCGGGCTGGACTGTTCCCATTGGGCGAAGGGTCAAGACTGATTTGCATATGACTCGGTTCAAACTGGAATGGCATGGTGAGCAAAAAAAGATGGATTTAGGCCCAGATCTCTGTACTGGGGTGAATGTATTGCATTGTTCTGCATTCGGTCCATCAATTGTTCTTTTTGCATTAATAACTCTTGCAGACTTTTTCCTAGACCAATGAAGGACAGGGTGACCATCAGTGGATTTCCCTGTCTGGGTTTGCCATGTGCGATAGGGTGGACCACTGAAGGGAAAAGCAAACAAAGGTCCTGACACACAGGGAGAAAACTTGCTGTGTGTCATAAACATTGTAGTTTTTTCAGATGATGCACAGAAGGCTATAGTGATGCCTGCCAAGTAGGTAGGTTCGGTGGCAGCTGGCACAGATTGGTGGTGGTGAGGCGAGGAGGCGGGGGTACATGGACGAGAGGCAAATAAAAAATAAAATTCAACGTACCTCCTCGCTGCGTCCTCCCTCACCACGTCCTCCTCGTCACATCTCTCCTCTGGCTGGAACAAGTCACAAGAAGCACCCAGACAGAGGCTCCTTTGAGCCAATCACAACACTGCATTGCAGCATTGTGACTGGTGTGAGCGCCAAACCACGGCGCTCAGATGGGGACAAGGAGCCTGGGCATGTTCTCCACTCAAGCTATTGCTGCCTGGGTGGAGAACATGCTAAGTGCGCATTAAAATGTTTGGCCAGCCCCAGAGGGCCGCCCAACCATTCATGCGCATTTTAGGGAGTGCAAGCCGCCCCTCCCCTCCCTTGCTCTGTTAGCAGAGCAGCCCTGCCCAGCCTAACAAAGCTGCCGCTCCTGCAACAGGAAAAAAGAAAATGATAATAACTCTTAGTTATAATCATTTTCTTTTTCCTTCCACTGCTGAAAAGCAGTTGGGAGACGCATCTCCGCCTTAGCGGAGAAGTCGCCACTGGGTGGGTATGTCTAATTATGGCCGTCGGCCTCTGGTGGGGTTCAGGGCAAAGCCGGAGCCTCCTTCAACCCAGCAGGCAGGCAATATGCCATTGTTTAATTGAGACTCTTAATCTCCCACAACCGCCTTGAATTGTGAATACGTAAAATGTAATACAGTTGTAAATAAGTGAAATATAATTGTGCAGCACAAGTATGTACACTAACTTGTGTCTCATCACCAACCTCTCAAAGTACTTCCGTGCTCCGAGCTAGGTTTACGATATATCACTATCAATGCTAGTGTTTTCATGCATGTTATCTTTTTATCGAGTTCTTAAAAGTTTTAATTTGCAGTGTCTCTGTTCTACGTATGTGTATGTTTATGTTTTCTGTTGATTAACACAATCCAATACATATATAATGTTTTATATTCGCTGAATAATTCCAACCTGGCAATGTATTGTGGAAAATGGATGCTTGAGTAATATTAATACTAAATGAAAAGGATGCGTGAGTGATATTAACATCTTCTTACAGTAATTGCATGTTTAAGTGAACTAGTTTTGGTTTCTGTGTGTGTTTTATACATTTAGGGCTTTTCTTTTGTCTTGCAGCTTCACACTCCAGCAACTGGTTTCAATCTTGGCGATCCCAATAATTATTTGCTAGAAACTTCCTACAATAATCTCCATGATCCCCATCTGTCTGCGTTTTACAAACGCAAAAGGATGCTTCAAAAATTGAAACGGGATGGATTTATCACGGATGATAACAAGGTAAGACATCACTTGCGACAGAGACAGAGATTTCTAATTTTAGTACTAGTGCCTACAGAAGTATCTCAGTTTCTAAATAAAGTACTGGAATGAGGTTATTAATGCGGAAGGGGTGCACCTATAACATTTAATTTCCATATCATAAGTGCATTTTTTATGTTATTTTACAATGATCCTACAGTCACCTGTCTCTGTGAACCTCCAGGACAGAGGTGACCTCACCAGCGCTAGTTTAAGGGCCTGCTCCTGTCAGAACAGGTAATCCGTGGCCCACTGTTCCTCACACCATGGTAGACAACATCGTCCTATTACTTACTTTCCTTCTGGGTCCCTGTACTTTAACCTCGGGGGTAGTACCTTTGGAGACCTCCTGTGGGGCACCTCTGATGCTCTCACCCACTGGTTCTTTTCTCGCATTTGCCAACTCACTGACAAGGATGCAATCTATATGCACAGATACCTTCATTTCGGCAATAAACCCCCTAATCTCTAAGGAAACCATTGACATAAGGCAGTCATACATCCATGTTGCCCCCCCCGTAGACATTCCTTCTCCTACGGTTCTTCCCCTGAAGATACTGTTCTGGGGAATCCAGCTGTCCACCACCCGGACCACCTGACATAGGTATCCTACCGAGCAGTGACAGGAACCCCATTCACTCTGGCACTCTGAAAGTGCTTCCTAGAGCTCTTAGGGATAATCAGCTCATCTTCTGGACCCACCTACTAACAAAGGGGCACTAGACCATGCTTTACCCTTTCTCCTGAGAGTCACCTCTTCCTAGCACTGCACTAGCCACCATGCAGAGTGCCCACTACTGAGTGCTTTCCTGTGGCATGGGGAATTTCCCTTCCTGTGATCTGACTGATGACGATTAAAGCACTAGCCCCTCTCAAATGGCGTACCCCCTAGGTTCCTACCTTCCTGGTTGTATTAAGTGAGTTGGGGCACTCTTCCCTTGTCAGAAATGTGGGGCCAAAAAGAGGTCTCTTTTTTAACTTCCTACAGGGGGCCTGACCCACCCTTCTTGCAGTCAACCTCCGGGACCCTCTTGAACATTCTGGTACTAAGCCAGGTGTCCCATGGTCCCTCACATCAGTGTGCTGGGAATCAATTAGGTGCTGGTGCAACTCTGTATAATAATGACTTAAAACGTGCTCGCGCATAATCAAATTCTACAACTCATCAATGTCAGTTAACATTCTCTCCTTCACCCTCCCTCCAATGCTTTATTAGACTCAGCAACAACTTCTCCCCAAGACTCTTGTGGCTGCTTAGGGGTGTCAGGCGATAGTTTTTGGAGTGAGACAAACCTTGCAAATGAGGATGGCCATCATGGGTTGGTTCTAAACCTGCTGTGATGCCTTCATGGTCAACAGTATGTCCCTCTCCTTGGTGGGCATATGTTTCCACAGGCTACCCCTTAAACCCCCTGAATTACTATGTGCATGTGCATGACAAACAGTGAGCCACTTGTCTATGTTATCTCCAAACACATAGCTAGGCACAGTATTACTGCCACCATCCTCCCTGAATGCTTGCCTCCTCTCAGGGCCCAGTATTGTTTCCTACTTTTCCAAGGCCAACCCTCTACCCTCGAAAATCCTCCTCTTGCATTGATGTCTTCTCAACTTTATCCTCATTCTCCCTTGAGGTGATCTGTTCTTGTTGGGCCCATTTAAAACTTTCTTTAACGGCTCCTCTCTGTCCCATTTTAAGCTTCCCCGCTTTGCACATCACCTTAATTCCCACCATAGTACCGCCAGCCAGAGCAGACAAATCCACCCGCATTTTCTGGAAGGAAAAAATCAAGAAGCCAGCATTTGGTCAAAAATGGAAAAAAACGATTTAAAAAAGCCACAAATCCTTCTTGCCCACTAGACATCAAAAACAATTTCTTACCTCTAAGTCTGGATTGGAGTTTTTTTTTATTTGTAACCATTAAAAGTGAGTGGTAACTGCTGGTTGAAGTCCTGATTTGCCGCTGAACACCAATGTCCAGAATAAGATTATTAATTTGAGAGGGGCTACCCCTAGCAAACTAATAAATCCACTGTGTTTAGGCCAAAATAAAGTTGGAAAAAATCTCTGCTCAATCAAGTACAGCTATAGCACGAGCAGCATGCAAAACCTAGAGACGTGCATGTTAAATTCATGTAGTACCAAGAAAATGAAAGTAAAGAATACTGTACAATAACATTCCAAAACCAATTTAGGAAAATAGAGAAACTTTAAATGAGCATAAAGACACCAAGAAAATTAAAACAGTATAGGGGAACTGAAGATATAACAATCTAAGGTTTGCCGTTGGCAGGGGACCCAGCCATGATTTTAGGCCCAACCTCAGTGGAGCAGAGTTTAGGGGCACCAAGGTGTGATCCATGTCAAAAGGTTTATCTTTGGGCTTAGCTTCTGAAATGGAAGCAAGATCCATGGCTGTGACCGGTGGTGGTCAATCAAAATTGGGTACATCGTTGTTGAGCTCCAGCTGAAGCAGTTGTTTTTAGTGCCACAAGCTCCTAGAAGGGAAAGTCCTGCATTTTGTAACTACAAAGGTCTCTTCATGGGACTGATAGATGTGCCACCTAGACCCAGTCCAAAATGTTACTTTTGGACTTGGTCACCTTTTTCAAAGTTAAAATGCTCCAGCAGGGCAAGCCCAGCAATTGTTGCCTGGCAGTTCTTCATAAAAATCTAATAACTTTGCCACAAACCAGTTTTTGGTGCACCAAATAGCTCCAAGTGGGACAAACATGGTTTTCGTACCACCTCGGTGCAACCATCCTGGGAAAGCCCCAGCACCTTGTACCAGTTCTCTAATGATGGTAATAGTGGCTAAGTCCAATTTATTTTCAAATTGCTGCAACAATTCTCCCGGTCAGTTCTGCAGCACCAGCTCCTTAGGGCAGGCTTCTAGGCACCGGGGCCACATTAACTTATTTTTGGCATAGGTCAGTGCCACAAGTCTTCCAGCTGCGCTGCACTATGTCAAAAGAAAAGGGGAAGAATGCACCATATCTATGAGACACCCTGCATTCCTGTCCTCTTTTACTGCGTTGGCGCACAAATGGTTGTCGAGCACCAATGCGGGCTCCCCTTATCGCAGTTGGAGGTAACACAGTGACTTGCACTGAGTTGCCACACAACATAACTACGTGGCCATGAAAAGCCACTAAGGGTGGCTTTACGTGGCCTTGTAGATATGGCTCTGCTGTGTGCACGGCTGGAGAGTCATTAATAGTGACATTCTGGCAGCACACAGGGCTTGCAAATGAGCTCCTATTTCTCTCTCCAGGCTTGTCGCCTGCATCATCCAGTCCCCCTGTGGCCACTTGGGTCTTCTTGGAGTCCGAAGGAGTTCTGTTTTTTGTGTCCCTTAAGAGTCAAATGAAGGCCAACCACTTGATCCCTGGAGAGAAGTTTCAGTTCCCGGGTGCCAGCAGGATTCAAGAGTCTTTCAATCTTTAAGTTAGTCCTCTTATTCCAGCAGGAGTCAAGACTCCTCTTTGAGCAGACCCTTTTTCATCAGATTGAGGCTTCTCAGTTTGAGGAATGTTCAGATCAGGTAGTGGTTGAGATGCCCGATATATTCAGTGCACTAGCCAGTGATTGGACAGATTCTACACCCAATCCTAACTATTTTCTCACAGTCCCCCAACTCCTTTTGCATTGTTTCCTCTTTGCCTTACTGTACAATTACCCAGGAGTCCATGTTTCAAGATGGTAGAATCCAGCTGCCATAACCTGCAACCAGCTCTTTAGCCTCTCACCTATGTAGGTGAGCTCTTACCCTATTTGACACAGTGAAAACTGGTTCTCTACCCTGGTAAGACTGGAGCCTGACTGCCTGGGAGGGTCCTTAGCAAATAACAGGTAGAGCCCTCCCTAGCATCTCCAAGTCACAAGAGGTTGTTCTAAAGCTGCTCTTGTTTTGTCAGTTATTTCTATTCACTCACAGATAGCTAATCCCTGCTGTGTGGTCAGCAGTTAACACAAATCTGCTCTTCCTAGGCGCAGAATTGGACTAGTGTCATCTGGGCTGGAGTTGTTAACTCTCCCATCCAAACATGTGTATTCCAGTACCGGGAGGTGGGAAGAGTGGGTGAATTTGTTTAAGCCAGTTACTGTTTAACGTAAGTTTTCAAAAATCTTATTTCACCATTATATTACATTTTGAAAAATGGGTAGGAAATTATATTTAGCCATTATTCTAGTATTTCCCTAAACAGCAAATGAAATAAAGATTATAATCCAATCTAGGCCTGTTCACGGAAAAGTCTAGCAATGCCTACACATTGAAATAGTATTGGGTTTTATTTCGGCGTGAGCGCACACTAACCCTAATCTGTAATGTGTCCTACTTATAAAAATTAGAACAGTGCCCTGCGGGCTTACAATACTTACTTAAAGGGTGACTCATTCATAAAAATAGGCTTTTCCCACATGACAAAGGCACTTTTCCATGCCATATGTGGTCCTCCTGGCAGACATGTATTTTTGTATTATATGTGAGTGATGTAAATTCACATCACAACCCACATATGACATTTAACTTCCATGCCATAGGTGCAGTTTTTGTGCTGTCTAGAATGATCTTACATGACAGTTAAATAGACCAATTGGGTGAAACCAGTTTTACCACTACAATTTTAGGGCCAGAGCCCGTACACTGCGGCACTGATTAGCAGTGTGACAGGGCTCAAATAGGGCCCCAGTAAAGACGAAACAGCTTGCTCCCACCTCTAAAACAATGCTGTATCCTTTTTCGCTCTGAATTAGAGACATAATTAACTACTCATCAGCCTCATGTTTTCCAAAAATTTAATCTAGAAATACTTACTTGTATACACACAAACAGGAGCTTTGGTCAGCCCTCTTCATCCACGAATCTTATCAGATGCGATTCACATATTTCTTTCACCCATTGCAGTATACATTATAGAACAAAGAGTCCACTTCATCCATAAAATGTCTTGCACTGTTGAAATTAGAGAACAAAAAACTTGTCAGGACTATTTTCTACATGTTGGGTTTTTGTGAGGTTACATACAGACCCTCAATATCACTCAAATGATATGGCTTAACCTGTCAGCTTCTTTGGCCCTTTTGGAGGACCCTAGAGAGCTCTTGATCTAACTTTAAGGCTAGACATTATAAACGAGTGTGGGGTGTTATATCATTGCTAACCATAAATTTTGTTTTAGGGATTTTAATTGCAAGATTCTTCTCTTCACAGAATAATTCATTATTAGCCAGTGCTAGGAATGCCGACTTTGTAAGCTCCTGGCAATGAATGTCAGGGGGAATGAATGAAATGGGAGGGAAGGGAAAATACAGGAGGAACAAGGCTTTAGCCATAGAAGGCTGGGAGACTCTAATTTGTTTAGTGGTAGTTGTCTCAGGAAGCTGTGGCATAGTCAATTGAATCCTAAGGATAAGAAGACAGAAAATAAGGGGATCAGGTGTATTGAAAAACTGGGGGTAATGAAAGTTTGGTAGCCATCAATGAGATCAGGACAATGTAAAACACACACATTCCAGAAAACAATCAAAGAATCACAGAAAAGAAGATATCCAAATGGCTAAAAGGCCTTGAACTCCACATGCTAGTTACATGACACAAGGTGAAGAAGGGCCAATAGTGACACAAAATGCAATAGTGTCAGCACTAAAAATGCAATGTAAAAAACAAGGAATGTTTTTCAGCTGAGACCAGAAGATGGATGAGAATAAGCATGAACAAAAAAGGAATTGAGAGAGAATGGAAGGAATTTTAGATGGAGAGTTGGTCTAGGCAGCAGTGACACTATTGATTCAAATGATGATTGTACTGAAGTTTAACTTTAAGAACAGTTTAAAGAAGAAGAGATAATGACCCAGCAGTGGGATAAGCAGCAACAGGTTTGAGTAAGATTATGGAGGTTTGAAAGTGATGCCCATAGAACTATTTTAGAGAGGAAAAATGCAAATTATTGGGCTGCATTTTGCTATCCTTCATTGCAACAGCACAATCTCACTTGATGTCATGTGGTGAAACTATGCCTTTTTAGAAGTGGTGTGGTCATATTGTTTACTTGTTGCAATTGTATGATGGAGTTGTATGTCAAATGTGGATCACACAACTTCAATATGCAACAGTATTGAATGCAAAGTTCTAACTTGTACAATATCATCAATGTAAATATACATAAGGGAGTACAGATTTAGTATTCTAACTCCACATCTGTGCACCTTGATGATAATTGGTAAGTAGATTTCCTCCAGTTGAATGGTCGAAGTTTTAGAGTTGATAATTTAGTAAAATGCTGTGCGCTGATGTAGGGGTTCTGATGAAATATTAGGCTTTCCTAATGAGGCCCTCTTCCTCGTTAAAGTTCTCACAATATGGGATGGAGTCAAAATATAGAAACCAGAAACAATGATAAGAAGCTGTTTTTTTTGCATCCTTCCCCTTTCCTGCAGGAAATACCTGATCATTCACCTGGAAGTTCAGCTTGTTTTTATTACTGTTTATTGTCTTGATACTGGACCTGAATGCTGCTCTGTATCTAGCAAACTCCCCTTTCTTTGGTTTCTTTTATGTGATGTACAGAGGTTTTATTTTAAACTGTTTTTTTAGAACAAATTAAAGGCATTATACAGATATCTTTGTCTGAGTTACACATGATTTCAGCATTGCTTCACAACCTTCAAACAATCAGGGTTACATAGGACTACAATCTCAGGTGGCATTACATTTCTATTATGGGTGCAGCTATTTGCTCGGGTCAAAACAGCGAGAAAACTACTGGTCCATATGCAGTTGTGTGTTATCCTCAGCTGCCCAGGGCTGGGGTCATCAACGTCTCACCCACCCTCCCCAACAATGATTGTCTCTCCCGCCTCAATTCCATAGTAGAGGACATACAGATCTCACCTCTATATGCAAGAGACAGAACCCCGGCACTCTAAATATTTCGTACATAATTATCAGATAAATTATTACCCCAATAAAAAACACCAAAACGTAATGAGAGAAACGTTCTGTCACAGGAATTATGCATACAAAACAGTGATTTATTTCCTCAGAAACACATATATAATAATTTTTCAAACAGTCTTGGCATTTACAAAGGATAGATTCTGTAATCTCAGTAGAAATCTTGTGTCTTGTCTTTGTAGCACGACAACAGCCACCGCGCGTTTCGTCACCACCGTGACTTCCTCAAGGCTTATGTAGTATCACCATGAGAGCCAGCAGAATTGCTCTCACTTTGACTTCAGAAATCTCGAACTATTGGTAATCCTTTGTCAAAACTAATAGTATAAGGACTATGAATTCTTATTCCTATTATCTCAGATCCTGTCTTGTTTAGTTCTGTCCTAGACACTGAAGGTTGACGTGGATATTATGCTGGGCCGTTGAGACAGCCTATCAACTTGTAATTCTTCCAGTTTGTGTTGTTATATGGATTTTGAACTCGTATCTCAAGTATATAGTGAAGATACTAATGGAAAATTCTCAAAAAACACAAGTTCAGATCTGTATTATAGTTATCCGTCCGACAAACGAAAACGGTTCAGATCTTAGGTATATCTTGATCAAACCCTGTGAAACTCGTGAAGTAGTAGTCTTGTCTTAAGATACAGTCAAGAAGTAAAAAGATTTCAGTATTTCGGGTACTGTGATAAGACCCTATGTAAACGCAAAGCGGCAAACACAGCAGTTTACCCCTATATTTGTTCCATTTTCCCCACTAATGATCCCATTTTCGTGGGCACCCTCTTCCTTTATACACCGTTTTTTCGGCAATCATGGCGTAGTCCATATCTTATGCCCAGTCGCGTACGTGCAGTGTTGTGTCCACCCCCCACTTCTGGGCGATATTTAGTTTCGCTATAATCCAGCCCATCGTGGCCCACGACTGCTCTGCATGCGAGAGGTCAGTAGCCTCCCAGATATTAAGGAGACAAAGGAGACAAAGCGTGGGATATGGTTGTATGGGGTTGCCCTGACCAGTTGTCAGGTGACGTCTTTCCAATATTGTTGTATGTGGGGGCAGTCCCAGAGAATGTGTGTAAATGTGCCAGTCTGGTTACAACGCCGGAGGCGGAGTGGATCAAGCCTCCTACGCAACCTAAATAGCAATTTGGCGTCAAAATATACCCTGTGGAGAATCTTGAGCTGGACTAGCTGTAGTCGCATTGGAATCGCCACCTCTCGTGGAGAGGCCAGTGCCTCCTTTCAGTCCTTGTCAGTCATCTCCCCTAAATCAGTCTCCCAGCTCAACCGTAGCCTTAACATTGGGCCAGTTCAGTTGTTGACTAGTTTCTTATACGTGAGGTAAATAGCCTTACGGTCCATTGGGTCCAGCAGTAGTCTGTCCTCTAGCGGGGAGGAATCCGGAAGGGGGGTATCCTTAGGGAGTGGCGAATCAATGGCACAACTAATCGGGAGATATCGAAAAGCCTCCGACGATGCTAATTGGTACTTAATTTGGAGGTCCGCAAATGCTGCCTTCTTTCCTTTCACCCACATGTCCCCCACAGTAGAAATTCCAATCATGTCCCATTTATCAAACCCCGCACAGGTACTAAGATGGCCTAAAATGTCCGGCTCCCACAATGGGGTAGCCTTCGTCAGGAGTCCCTGCCATCCCAGCCTTTGCTGGACTCCATGCCACACTTCCACCGTACGTGCCGTGGGGCGAGTCGGATAGTTTGTATACAATGCCCTATTGTAGCCCCCCTTACCCATTAGCCAATGGTCCGTGTGAAAACTAGGGTGGTCGTGTGATCCGAACACCCATCTGTTAACGGCTATCAATTGCAATGCCTGATAATAGAGACGCATGTCCGGCAACCCTATACCCCCATCGTACCATCCCATAGTGAGCTTATTTATGGCAATCCGGGGCGGTCGGTTCTCCCACAATAATTCCTGCACCGCCGCTTCAATCTCCAAAAAATAAGAGTTGGGAACTGGATTGGGAGCATTTTGTAGGGCATAGAGAAAGCGTGGCAAGGCGAGCATTTTCAATAAAGATGCACATCCCAAGAGAGTAAGGGGCGGTGCCCGTCAATGCGTGACGTCGGACCTAAACCGCTGTAGAGGCCCCAAGAGATTTAGTTCGAAAAATAGTGCAGCATCAGATGTGATAAAATGCCCAAATATCGGAAACCCTGGGTCACTACTGCAATGTCGTATCCTCAAGGACTTCCTGGAGGGTCTCCCCAGTGTGCGCACAGCTGGGATTTGGACCAGTTTATCTAGTGCCGAGTCCGCACCAAATATATGGAAAATGTGTAACTCCCGACGTAGTGAGCACGCTGGAGAGGCAAGATAAAGCAAAATATCATCTGCATAGAGCGATATGCGGATGCCTCTGACACGCGGGTCTCCCTTAATCCAAACTGCAAGTGGCTCCAGCACCATGGCAAAAAGGAGCGGGGGCAGCGGGCATTCTTGTCTTGTGCCACGACAGAGAGGAAAAGAGGCGGAGTGATGATTGTTCACCGAGACGTACGCCGCGAGTTGTGTATGTAATAGTCTGATCCACCCAATCAGTTTGGGTCCAAACCCCATGTGGGCCAGAATAGCAAACAGATACTCCCAGGCAATAGTGTCAAATGCCATTGTGGCATCAAGTGACAGTAAAATTCCTTCTTCCTCGAGGGTGTCTATTCGCCCCAGTGCACCGTGTACATGTCGCAGATTCTGTGCCGTATTCCGACCTGGCATGAATCCCGACTGATCTGGATGAATAAAATAATTTAGATAAGGGAGCAGTCGATTAGCCAACAGTTTGGCCAGAATTTTGGCTTCCACCGTAATCAAAGATATGGGCTGATACGATGTGCAATCTTCCGCCTGTTTACCGGGTTTGTGAATAATCACGAAGGTGGCCGTGCGAATATCAGCCGAGAGAAACCCAGATACATAGCTTTCATTATATAGATTAGGCAAATGGGGTGCTAACTTCATTGTTTTGAGAAGTTTGATAGGAAGCCCGTTCGGACCCATCGCTATGCCGGCTCGAACATCTTGAATTGCCTTCTGGATCTCGTTTACAGATCTGACTGCATCCAACGCCTCTCTACCCTGCGGGGGGATGCATGCTACCTCTATAGTGGCGAGGAGATCTGCTGCCATCAAGGCTTGTGTGGCTTGCGGAATTCTGTATACATTCTCAAAATGGTCCGCAAAGGTGTCAGCTATACCTTGTGGGTCAATGATTAAATCGTTGTTAGGACCCTTTACTGCTCGTACCCATCTTGCTGACTGTTCCTTGCGTTCCAGCCAAGCCAGAAGTTTACCTGTACGCTCACCCTGCTCTTAAATCATATGACGAGTGGCCAGGGAACGCATGGTGGCGTCTTCCAGAAGCAGCTGCCTATAGTCCTGTCTTTTAATGTTGAGACGGTGCTGAGTGTCAGGATCAGAGGCCTGAGATATGGTCCCCTCTAGTTGCAAAACGTCCACTTCCAGTTCGACCATCCTCCGGTTACGCTCGGTTCTGTGGCCCACCATCAGAGATAGCGCCCTTCCCTTGATCACTGTGCCGTATGCACCCCAGAGTGTCACTACCGACTTTACTGATTCCATATTTTCTTCTAAATAATAATCTGTGTCTTGTCGCAGGTTTTCTCTTATGCGTGGGACCTTTAGTGCCGATGGTTGTATCATGATTGGGCCGGGACCATCAGAACAGGGGAGTGATCCGAGATTCCTCGCACCTAGCAAGTAGAGTCAGTGAATTCTTGTATGTCTTGGGCATGAGGGAACAGATAGTCAATCCGTGATTGACTGCCATGTACATCTGATTGAAACGTGTAGTGTGTGTTATGGGGGTGTGACCATCTCCATATGTCTACTATCCCCAAAGCATTAGTAAAATCACGGAGTTGTGAGCTTTGTGTCGGGTCATGTCTGGGCGGGAACTGGTCGAGTAGGCCGTCCATCATCAAATTAAAGTCGCCTCCCATTACTAATGATCCCACAGGCAAATCCAATAATAACGCCCCCACATCCTTCAATGTTAGGCGCTGCAATCCAGGCGGGGCATATACTGAAATAACATTAATGACTCTACCCTCCCACATACCAGTACATGCTTCATATCTACCCTGTGGATCTGTCCAGGTGTTCTGTATCACATATGGGCAGCCTTTATGTAGGAGAACCCTTACCCCTCTTGACCCTGTAGTGAAGCCCAAATGTGCTACTATGCGGTACCCCTTCCTAGTGAGGGCCATGCACGAATTTCCTATCAGGTGAGTTTCTTGAAGCAGTAGTATGCCAAGCGTATGTCGATAGATATACTGTAAAACAATGCCTCTTTTAATTTTGTCCCCAACCCGTTGACGTTCCAGGTGGATAGGTTAATTCCTTGAACCGTTACCATTAGAATAGAGCAGTAGTACAATAATTACTACGGATAGTCCGTCACATCCCGCATCACAGAGGCTCCCTCCTGAGCGACCCCCAGACAGCCACTATACATTACAATGCCTTGAAACATATCTTCCATAACTTGGATTTGATGCTAAATAAGATGTACACATGCCATTTGTCATTTCTTCCTGCTACAAAACTCCAAAAACCCCAGACCACTCAACAAATTAAACCCATGCTTGGGGGGCGCTAGGTGGCGCCGGACCAAGATGGCCGCACTGTAGTGAGGCTCTCGCCTAGTCGAGCCTAACGTCCATCCTACAACCTATCCTGACCAGCACAACTGCCTTGCACGTAACGGAAGCTGATTCGCCTTGCTGAGAGGAACGCTCCGGTGTTATCGCCTCCCGGGTGGCGCTCCCGGAGCCGGTGAAAATTGCCCCGCTTCCTGCGAGCGACGCCTCGTGCTCTCCTGCTGTTCTGGCCTCCCGGGTGAGCCGTCTGGGAAAGGCCGGGGCTTGGTGGCCTAGACGGAGGCACCCCCACCTCTGAGCGGCGCGTCCGTGTGGCCTACTTCATTGTCGCACTTCTGCCCGGGACAGCTGGATTTGGAGGTGAGACCCCCCCCCTGCCTACGATGCCTGCTCGCGCTCCCCCCCAGTCCTGCTAACCTGCATTGTTGGAGCCCCCGCTCGCTGGATCCCGCCGAGCGCCGCCTGCTCTGACCTGTCACTGAACGCGCCCAGGCGAGCGCGCAAATCACTGTGACTGGGCGACCGCTGACGGGACTTGCGGCACCGCTGCTCCTGGGAGCCCTGTTGACATCGTGGGGGGGTCTGCCTACGCTGAGTCATAACGCCTGGATCCCTAGCCCAAGTGGTGTGTCTCGGAAACGGCGGATCTTCATTGCTCAGGCACACTTCCCTGTGGGGATTGGGGCCGCGTCTGACACCCCCCACTCTCCCTCCTCCTCCTCACTTCTGCCGCGTTGCGCCTCAACTCTGATCATCAGCAAAGCCGCCGTCGCGGCCATCTTGGTGAGCGGCCCGACCTACTGCTGGATGCCTGGGTGATGATTTGGGCGGCAAATACCGCGATTCGACTCCTACGCCTCTTGTGCTCACTTGTGCCTCCCCGAGTGCTGTCCCACGACGTACAGTGAGGACTTCATACCTTCTCCTGTGTACCTTGTTTATCTACTGCAGAGGCGCATCGACTTTCCTCATGCTGTGGTGCGCAGGCTCCTTCGGTTTTAGTGGGGACCACATAACGCTGAAGCGCGCCTTTACCCACGGTCAGGTCTTGGAGCTCATCCCGCCTAGCCAGTCACATACCACAGGCGGAACACCTTCAACACGCTAACGCAGGCCTTTAGCCCTGACTCTTCCTCCCCCCGCCTGCCTGGAACTTGGAAGACCGGGAGACTGACATTGCGCTCCCTAACCTTGCCGTCCAGCTCACACCAAGTCCCCTTTCGCATGTACCCTCCTGAGAATTGGCGTCCATCTCGTCTGCAGGGTCGCACACGCCGAGACGAGACATGGGCCGCAACGACGCCAGACAGTCTAAAATTCCGTTCGAATCTAAGAAAACTTCAAAATCAACGCCGGAGGGGGGTGGCAGTCCTACGGCCTCGGCCCCTCAGGAGGATGACTGGAAAACACTCTTGCTGAAACAAAGCTTGTCAACAATTGACTCCAAAATAGATACCATAAATACGCGCATGGACAGTGTTGTAGCTCGGCTGGAACAACATGACACCCGAATAAAGGAGGTTGAAGATAGGATTTCGGGTTTGGAGGATGGAGCTACCTCTTCCCATAGTCACATCACTCAAATGGACAGGCTGCTCAAAATCATAGCGGACAAGAATGAAGATTTGGAGGCGAGATCTCGCCGTAATAACGTCAGAATTTTGGGCCTTGCGGAGTCCACCAACACGGGGAAGATGGAGATATTTGTAGAAAAACTTGTTGTGGAACTGTTTGGAAAGGAACCATTTTCCCCGCACCTCATCGTTGAGAGAGCTCATGGGTCTCTGGCCGCTCCCCCTCCTCCTGGGGCCCCACCGAGGCCCGTCATAGCACGTTTCCTTAACTATAGAGACCGGGATGCGGTGTTGAGGCGTGTGAGGGAGCTGGGGAAAGTGCACTATGAAAACACAACGCTATCCTTTTTCCCCGATTTCACCCCTTCGGTCCAAGACGCCAGACGTAAATTTGCGGGGGTGAAAAAGAAACTACAAACCCAGGAGATCCCATATGCCATGCTATACCCGGCCAAACTAAAAATCTCTCATCAGGGCAAACATCACTTTTTTCAAAACCCTCAGCAGGTGGAAGACTACCTCAAGCAGTGTAGGAAAGAACAGCACAGGGAAGAATCAACCCGCCGACGCTCCAGGTCGCATTCGCCACTATCACAGCAGGACTGATCTACAACACTGTGGTATGGTCCCTTGAAGTCGAAAGGCCCCGGGTTGCTGGCTTTGTGTAATCTGATATCTGTGTATACCGGTGAGGTATTAGCTCTGTTTTAACCCTTCCTGTTCTAAATGTCTCATGAGTGCTCGTACGTCCACCTCCGTCCCGCAGAACCGACCGGGGTCACCTGGTTGCATGTGGGTGTAAGTAGGGAGGTGGTTGGCAGGTCTGGTGCCCCTGGTTCAGACCCCCAATGGGTGTACCCCTGTATTCCTCTCCACCACTGTGGACGGGAACTTCTGCAGTAATTTCTTTGGGTTTTGTTCTTGTTTTATTGTGGTTTTGGGTGGTTGGGTGGGGAACTTATGCCCGGCTAGTTGGGGTTGCCGGTGTGGGTGGGAGGGCACTCCGATTCCCTACTGTCATGATTGATGGGCTGCTAATGCGAGATCGGGGCTGGTCTGCCGGGAGGGTGCCGGGAGGGAAATGTTGTTACAGTATATTTGAATCTGCTGTGATCTGCACTGAGGTACCACTATGCTACATATATTTACACTCGGTTGAATGGGTGACTTAGCACCTTCGCAACAGGCACAGCAGTTCCGGCTAGTGTCATGGAATATTCGAGGGCTGAACAACCCGAGAAAGAAAAGGCAAATTTTAGGCTATCTGGACAGGCAAGGGGTATCTATTGCCATGCTTCAAGAAACACACTTACGAACTGATGGGACCCCTCTGTTTGCATCTAGATGGGCCTCCTGCAAAGTGTTCTCTTCTTATTCAAATTATGCTAGGGGAGTGACAATACTGGTCCGGAGAGGGGTGCGGTTTACTCCAGCTGGGACTGAAATTGACTCAGCGGGACGATACTGCATGATATGGGGGACGCTACACTCGCATACAGTCCTCTTTGCCTGCTACTATGGCCCCAATACAGATGACACGTCTGCACTCCTCACGATGTGATGTAAGATTCAAACATTAGGCATACACCACGTTATACTGGGGGGCGATTTTAACACGGCTCTGGAGCCGGGCCAGGATAGATCCCACCCCCAGGCGTTGCACTACACGCATACCAAACGTACATTATCCACGCTTGTCGAGGAGCACCATTACATAGATGCCTGGAGGCACGTACACCCCTCCCTCAAACAGGGCACCCACCACTCTGCTGTTCACTCCACGTGGGCGCGGCTTGACTACGTGTTCCTATCGGCTGGCCTACTTTCCTGGCTGATAGGCGCTCTTCACCTTGCTAGAACATTCTCAGATCACTCGCCAGTCCTCCTCACATTACGCATACCCATTGATGTTTCCGCGTACCTGAGTAGGCGCCTCAACCCCGCACACCTCACTGACTCGGCCTTCAGGGTAGAACTGGAACGAGACATACAGGACTTCTTTGAACGTAACGAGGGATCCGTGTCAACTTTCACAACGGTATGGGAGGCCTTTAAGGTCACTGTCAGAGGGTGGTGTATTTCGAAAGGTGGGAGAGTCCTCAAGTCGCTTCGCAGCGAACTGCGCAAGCTAGAAACGGAGCTCCGGGACCTCGAACAGGGCATGGTTCTAGACACGGGTGGACATACTTCCTAAGGCACTCCTCAGGGAAAAGCTGAATGAGTATGCGGAAACGGCGGAAAAGGAATGCAAGTTTCTTGGGAAACCATACACGGCGCGCCTCTATGGCGAGGGTGACAGGCCGGGTAGGGCTCTAGCCTTTGCTGTCAGGCCCCCGAAGTACCACAACTACGTTGCGACCCTACTAGATGAATGTCAGGTTCCGCAGAGAGACCTCGCGGTACAACTGCGCATCCTCACCAATCACTACTCCACACTATACAACTCCCACAGATTGACGCCCATTGACTTGCAGACATATCTTGACGACACTGCCGTAGCATGGATAGGTCCATCTCAGCAGAAATTTTTGCATCATGAAATCGAGCTAGACGAAATAAAAGACGCAATCATGGCTATGAAGTCAGGTAAATCGCCTGGATCAGATGGGCTGCCAATTGACTTTTACAAGGCATATATTCATCTCCTGGCTCCTATCCTGAAACGGGTTTACTACTCTGCCCTTGAGGAGGGAACCTTGCCGACCACTATGCGTGAAGCCCTTATAGCATCATTGCTGAAACCAGGCAAACCTCCAGAACACTGCGACTCTTATCGACCTCTGTCGTTGCTCAACACTGATGTGAAAATCCTGGCTAAAGTGCTTGCGACGCGCCTTAATTTGTTGATGGAACGTCTGGTCCTGCCGGACCAGGCTGGCTTTGTCCCAAACAGGGCAACGTCACACAACCTATGCACCCTTCAGGCTGTACTGCAGGACATTAACCCTTGATGCGAGGCGGCTGCAGTTTTCCTAGACGCAACCAAAGCGTTTGACTCGCTCGAATGGGACTATCTTCTGGCCCTTCTGGAACGGATGGGGATCCCCTTTAACTTTCTCGATTGGATCCGACTACTGTATAGCAAGCCACAAGCCTCTGTTCTGTTAAACGGCTCCCGCTCAGCCCCGTTTGGGATCCATAGAGGTACCCGGCAGGGCTGCCCGCTCTCCCCGGTTCTCTTTGCGATCGCCATTGAACCATTGGTGGCCAAACTTAGGCAACATCACAATCACTGCTCTTTAATATACCCTGAACGGCAGCTACTCATTGCGTTGTATGCTGACGACATGACCTTGTATGTAGACAAACCGCGGGAGAACCTTAACCCTCTGTTGCGCGAGATCACCAAATTTGGAGCCATATCGGGGATACAAATCAATTGGTCGAAAGCAGCTCTATTCCCCTTGACGGACAAGACCGTCTCCTTCCCCCTAGATTATCCTCTAATGTGGGAAACTGATGAAATAAAGTACCTGGGCATAATAGTGACTAGGAACCGTGAAGCTCTAATTCGAGCTAATTATGGCACGGTCCTGGACAAGCTGACTGATTCCATCACTAAGTGGATCCACCTCCCATTATCAATCGCGGGGCGTATTTCCCTGATTAAGATGGTGGTCCTCCCCAAGCTCCTGTATTTATTTACGAATATCCCATACAATCCAGGCTCCTATTTCTTCCGCGCCCTCAATTCCCAGGTATCTAGACTTATCTGGGGTGGCAAGCAGGCTAGGCTCAGTCTAATGACGCTCATGCTGCCTTACCACCAAGGGGGGTATGATGTCCCGAATTTCCAGCGTTACTATGACTGTGCCCAAGAACACTTTGTTGTGTACTGGCTGCACCCCCCTCCCTTCATGGCTCATCTGGCGGTGGAGGACGGATATATGAGACCCGCTCAACCATCAGGTTATTTATATACTCCGTCCCGTGTTTCAGACCGTGACTTTACCACGGTGGATTGTACGGTGCAAGCCTGGAATCGCATGGCTGCTCACATGGGGATCGAGTTCTTATACTCGCCACGTATGTCCCTATCGCATGATCCCAGGTTAAGCGTCCCCTGCGAGGAGATAGGCCGTAAAATGCTTGCGAAGTATGCGGCCCATACTTGGGGCGATCTATATCTCCAGGGTCAGTTTTGCACGTCGGCTCAGTTCTTTGGGGACTCCACCCCTTCAGTAATGGACACGTTCCTATATACTCGGCTGCGCCAGAACGTCAAGGCGGTCACACCCAATTTTCCTGATGAACCGGACACAGTGGCACCTCTACATGTTCTCCTCCAATCTGATTCCCCGAAACATGTAGTATCGATGCTATATAAACATGCGCAGGCGCCCCTTCCCCCCACCACTCAGAGCTCGCAGTGACTGGGACAGAGATCTAGGCACACCATTGTCGGACGAACAATGGGAAGAAAGCTGCTCACACACCAATGCGGTAACGGGAAATGCACGTCTTAGACTGGTGCATTATAAATTCTTACACCGACTCTACTACACTCCGGCCAAACTGTTCCGCTTTGGTCTCTCCGACACTGACCGGTGTTTACGGTGTAGGGGAGAGGGTGCGGATTTTTTTCACCTAGCTTGGTTGTGCCCGGCAGTAGCAGCATTCTGGGATGAGATATTTAAGGCATTGTCTATTATGATTGGGGTGGATACTGCACCCTGTCCTAGGATTGCTCTACTAGGTCAGTCGAATCCTGCGATCGTCACGCATTGGAAATTTTTTGCGCTAGGACTCCTATTGGCCAAGCGTCACGTCGCGTGTCGCTGGGGCCGAGGTCGCGCGCCCAAATTCAAGACATGGCTGTCCACGATGTCTACATGGCAGGAACATCTACACACATACGCCGACCTTCTACCACAAAAATCACGCTCTAAAGACCTATGGGGTCCCCTCACCACATACCTTCTTAACTTGCCAGACGAAGATACATCGGAGGGGAGCGACAGAGAGCTGGGCTAGGCTGGCCTGACCCCCTGGCTATGAGCCAGGTCCGTGTGCCTTATAGGCGGGAGATAGTAGACCTCACTCCACCCCCTCCCTCGCCCCCCCCCTATGCACCATCCTACTTTCAGACAACCTGAGTGATTGGCACATGGGTGGGTAGCTAGGGACACTGCGATGTTCATGACACCGAAGGAGATTGGATCACCTGCCGCATCTGCCACTGCCCCCCTTGCGAATAGTTGAACTGCTGCGTATCCCCGTCACCAGAGCATTTCAGTATCACACTTGCATGTCACCTGTAGCGCTCCGTCCAATACGTCAGGTATTGTTGTGCTCTCAGTTTGGATCATAGACCACCCCCCCTCTTCTCCCGTCCCCCGCGGGCCAGGAGTGACATGCAACACTGCACCTCAAGACACTTCTTGCAGTTTCCTTGTATGTTAGGACTCATGGGAGGAGTGGGTTTCTGTTGATTTAGTTAGTTTGTTATCGCAGATAAACGGAACCTCAAGTGGATACTGTTGTATGTACACTGCTAACCTGCTTGCTAGAAGAGATATCTGTAAACAGCTCGCATAAACTTTATATCGCGGCCGGCCCAACGGGTTGTAGGCGGCATGCTGTGTTTTAAAGGTTGAAGGATAATCAGAGGAGGGACGAGGAAAACGTGTCCATTTATTTCCCCAAACAGTATCAGAGTTAATCAAGTGAAAAATGGACACTTGTAACAAGTCCAGACCGTTGGTTGGAAAAACTATGGTACCCTCAAAAGACCCAATGTGAATAGGTATAGCGGTATATATCGTTCCTCCGCCCCTACATTGTGGTTCGTTGGCAGTTATCATTGGGTACCATAGATAGTGTGGGTGCCTGCCTCAACCAGAGGCTCCTCTGGTCTGGGTTGCAGTGGCCAGAGAAAAAATTTTTTGGGTGGAAAGAAAGATCAAAAAAATTCAAAAAAAAGACTGTTAAAAATGAGATCAGCACCTAGAGAAATTTTAATGAAATGGTGAAGATCTTATAATAAAACCAATGGGTACTTGTCCTAGATCGGATTATGTGATCCAGAAGTATTCAATTACAAGGGTGTCGACATGTTTCAGCCCCCCTTGGCTCAAAGGAGTCTACGGGGCTTTCGTCAGGACGGAAAAGGACAGACAAACATGAATGTTCTACTCACACTTATTATGTGGAGTTCAATGGAAACAGCGAGGGTCAGTGTTTAAACCGCTCGAGTTTGAAAAGCCCCCTAATGCGGAGATTGTTGCTTTCATCGGGGAGGTTCAGAGCCGCGTGTCTGCGATCCTACGCTGCTTGTGCTGACTCTGCCCCCTCTGTTTTAAAGGTTACCACTCTACCCGGCGTGAAGTATATGCATGCATTACTTTGACTGCAAATGCTGCCGGCCTGCGGTGGCAGGTTGTAGGCGAATAGCTGTGTATCCTGTGTTTGTCCTTAATAAAGGTTTGTTAAAAAAAAAAAAAAAATCAAACCCATGCTTACCCACCCCATTAAAGTCTCTCCCCCCCCTGCCTCCCTGCAGAACGGGACCAGAACCGCCCGCCACTCCCAACATGCAGAGTGCCTGTCGCCCACCCATAAACAACATTAGGAAACATGAGCTACCCTACTCCAAATCCACATATATATACATAAACATCACGCGTTACCCGACCCCCCACCCCCCGAGACAAAGCACAAACCTGTGATCCAATGCGGCACCTAATTGCTATCCAGCGGTGCCCTCGAGCAATCACAGGTGCACCCGCGGCCCCATCAGTAGAAATAGCAGCTGTAGAACGACTGAAAGTGAAAAATAGCTTGAAAGTAAAAACCGTAAGTGGCCCAGTAGGGTGCTGGACCAACACCTTAAACTGCGGCTGAATGCGTTGCATATACATCGGGTCCCCGCCCTCAGCCCAACCAGCCAAACCATTATACATTGCATCAGCACACCGGGGGAAATAACCTTGTGCAATAGCATTAATTTGCTCTAGAGGGCTTCCAGAGTCCGGTATTCATATAGCATAGTCTTACCAGACTCCAAAGTCAATGCCCCCCTGTATGCCCCTGGGAATCGGAGTCAGAGTGCGGAGGAGAACGCCTCTGCTGAAGCCAGTCCTCAGCTTCTTTAGCAGTGGAGAATCCGTTTTTCGACTTCTTTTCGACCGTGCGCCAGCCTTCCAACCAGTCTAAGGTGTCGTCCGGTCGAGTGAAAAACCCCGATTCGCCATTAGCTTCCACCCGTAGCTTGGCAGGGAACATCATTGCATATTTAACATCTTGGTCTCGGAGGGCCCGCTTCACCTCCAGGAAACTGCGGCGTTGTTTCTGCACTCTCAGAGTAAAGTCCGGAAAGAACATGATCTTGCTGTTCTCGAAGGTAAGTGGGGGGGGGGGGCGCTCTCGCAGTTTGGAGAATGACATCTGGGTCTCGGAAATTAAACACCCGGGCTAGGAGCGGCCTCGGGGGCGCAACCGGTTTTAGCTGACCCCCCTGCACAAGGTGAGCCCTTTCAATCGAGAAGCATTTGGGAAGTCCACATGGTTGTCGATGTTTAAGAACTAGTTCCTCAACAAAAAGGTCAGTGGCCTGTCCCTCTGCGCTTTCTGGCACACCCAGAATGCGGATGTTGTTACGCCACATCCTTCATTCATATCATCCAGCTGTAGAGCCATTGCCTCGAGGGAAGAACGCAACTTGGTCACCTGCCGCTTAAGAAGGGTGGTATCCGTGACAATCTCCTTGGTGGTGCTCTCTACTGTCCCCACGCGTTCCGCCATTTTCTATATGTCTTCCCGAATCAGCGTGTAGAGATGTATGGTTGGAATCTCTACCATGGATACTGTTGTCAAGTTATGTCACAGAATGTTTTCATTTAAGAATTCTTCTAGAGACAGTTACTGGAGAGCACTGGTGATGTAGGATGCTGCTCAGTGCTGGGATGCTGTATTGACAATAAACATACACAATTATTGTCCAGAAACCTGTGAAGGCTCTTCTTTTCATGGTGACGAGGACCTGCGCGAGGGACAGGTGACAGCATCTTCACCCTTTGAAAATATTATAACAAACAACGATCTCGCAACAGATCAACCCCGTCAGCCCCATGGTACTCTGAGGAACTACGCACACAAAAGCAACAGTGCAGAAACAGAGAGAGACATTGGCGGACTGACTATTCAGTCGAAGCCAAAGCTCTATACAAAGAATCAGTGGCAAAATACAAAAATCTTATTTTTCATGCCAAGCAAAAGTATTACTGTGATAAAATAGAAACAGCAAAAAACTCCAATAAATCTCTATACGAGACCACTAAATATTTAGCTGGTCTCTCCGTCGATCTTACACCTTCCCCGTCCCAAGCTCTTTGCGATGCTCTGTCCAAATTCTTCTTTAGCAAGGTTGACGATATCTATCGCGTTTTTGCTAACAACGCCACCCCTTTCCAAAAGCCTTTAATTCACCATCTGGGCCCCTTATTATCGGAGTTTAGAGCGGTCACTAGCTCACAGGTACAGAACACGGTATCCTCCATCAAATCGGGCTCGGCCCTAGACCCATGCCCCCTGAAGGTCCTGCGTCCGATCATGGAGGCAGTTCTTCCGGCCATGACTGCTATTTGTAACTCCATGTTCTGTACAGGTATTTACCCAGAGATACTAAAGAAAACTCTCATAAAACCACTCCTCAAAAAACCTACCCTTGACAAGGAAGAACTCAAAAGTTACCGCCCCATTGCCAGTCTCCCACTACTAGCGAAAATAGTAGAAAAAATCATGAACTCCCAACTATCCTCCTTTATTGAGGAAAACAATCTCTTGGATGAGACTCAGTTTGGCTTCCGCCAATTCCATGGAACTGAGACCGCCCTGGTCAAAGCGGCGGATGATATAAGATCCATCCGGGATGCGGGAGGAACAGCTATTCTGATCCTTCTGGACCTATCGGCGGCCTTCGACACGGTCGACCATGTCACCTTGGTCGACCGTGTCGAGAGCATAGGTATTCGAGGCAATGCTAAGAATCTTCTAGCCTCCTTCCTGGCGAACAGGACCCAGGCCGTCACTGTTGGACCTTTCAAATCCTCTCCGCTGTCACTGCCATGCGGAGTTCCTCAAGGCTCATCCCTAAGTCCGACACTATTCAACATTTATGTGTCGGACCTTGCCAAAGTCATCAGGGCACATGGGATGAGCCTTACTTCCTACGCAGATGACACTCAATTGGTCCTCGCCGTCAAGAATGACGGGTTTAAAATAGCCAATGATTTCAATCAGGGCATGCTGGCAATTGAGAGCTGGATGGCTCATAATTGCCTGAAGCTTAACTCCGACAAATCGGAGGTTGTAATTTTTGGCAATTTATCCCCGGAGTGGTCCCCCCTTTGGTGGCCTCCATCCATGGGCCAGCCCCCAGACCCGGTCAACAAGGTGAGGAATCTGGGAGTCGTGTTCGACAATCGTCTGAACTTTTTACCACACGCTAACCAGATTTCCTCCTCAGCCTTCTACAAACTAAGGCTTATCAAGAAAATCCTGCCTTTCCTACCCGAGAACGCGGGCAAAACATTGGTGAGCTCCCTGGTCTTGTCGACCCTAGACTATTGTAATGCTTTGTTCCTAGGTGCCCAGGAAAGAGTGCTACTGAAAATGCAGGCTATTCAGAACGCAGCCGCCAGGCTCCTAGGGCACATCCCCAAATACCAACCGGTGTCACCCACCATAAGACAGCTTCACTGGCTACCGGTGAGAACGAGGATCAAGTTTAAGTCTTTGTGTTTGGTATACAAGGCGCTTCACAATGTCGGACCCTCGTTCCTCACCCAAAACTTGTCCCCTTACTGCCCATCCAGAACACTGCGCTCATCCAGCTCATTTGAACTGACGGTCCCCCGAACCAAATCTGTCACTTGGGGTGACAGAAGATTTCTTGTAGCCGCACCAAAACTGTGGAATACATTACCACACTCAATCAAAACCAGTCCCACCCTTTGGTCCTTCCGTAAGCAACTTAAGACCTGGCTTTTTAACCAATGAACTCCCACCCCCTTGTTGGCTAAACACTGCAGCAACCTTTTAGCGCCGAGATGCCCAAGGGCCTTCGTTCGCGCTTTGTAAATGTTGTTAAAAAAAAAATAAAAAAAAAAGATTAAGGACGTTTTTATCTAAGGATTTATCCGTGAGTACAAGTTTGCCTCTACTAAGAAGGATTGTTCAACTTTTCCTGGACTATTCTAACTTTTTACAAATTCATTTTTCATAAATTTGGATATTTGGCAAGTCCGCAATTGTTTGTTTGGGCCGCGAGCGTTTCCGTATATGCCTTTCAGCTCGTGTTGTGTTTTGAAGCTGCAAGTCTTTCCGATGCGCAAGCGCTGAGAGCGAGCCACTTTGAAGCCGCAAGGATTTCCGATACGCGAGCACTGAGAGCGAGCCTGCTGAGAGCGAGCCTGATGACGCTGTGTTTCCTAGCAACACGCTGAAAGCGAGGATGACAGGGTTATCTTAACAACGTTGACGCTTTGGAGCCCCGAGTGCGTTGTCTTAGCAACGTTGGCGTTTTGGAGCCGCAAGTGTTTCTTCACTCTGAGAGCACGGAAAATGCTTTAGAGCCACAAGTGTTTTCGTACTGAAAGCATGAAACAGCGTTTCAATAACTTACAGATCTCCATTATTATCACATTAAGTGCACAACAAACAAAAAACAAATTGTGGTTTTTTTTCATGGTACATACCAGACTTGGCCATTATCTTCTGCTCCACACGATAAGAAAATAAAAGAAGGACTGCTTCCAGCAAGGCTATTTCAAATGACTAAAACAGTGGAAAGACTATCTCAAGCTATTAAAAGGGTGACCAGGATACTTCATACAACTAAAACAGCGAAGAAAATTATTTTAAACATCGAGAAAAGCATACAAAAGTTTATCCTTCTACAAGAAATATCAAGCAACAATACCATCACATTTTGTTATTTAAAATTTTTATTTTAATTTTGTATTTTAAATTTTAATTTTTTTATTTCCCTACAGGTATCATGTCCGGACAATCTATGTCTTCTCCACCACCTTTTTTATCATCTCCAGGTGAACCAATTATTCCCTGGTTACAGTGGAAAAAACTATTTGTAACATATCTTTTAGCAATTGGTGGTGATAAGTATGGGCCAGTTAGGCATCAAGCAATTATTTTACATCATTTAGGAGTTGAAGGAAGAAGAGTTTATGAAGAATTACCAGAGATTTCTTTGGGGATGTGTGATGGGCAACCCAATAACATTTATGAAATGTCTATTCAAATGTTGCAACTTCATTTCACTCCCAAAAGAAATGTTGTTCTTGAACTCCATACGTTTTTTTGCAGGAATCAGAATGATGGTAAAGATATTACTTCTTATGTCTCTATCATGAGGGGTTTAGCTATAACATGTACATTTGAACAGTTAAATGACTCATTAATAAGAGATCAGATAGTGCGTTGTACTAGTAGAAGGAAAATAAAAGAAAAATTATTAATGAAAGAGTATACATTAGATGAGACCATTCTAAAACAGCGCATGGCTTCGCCTTATCTATCCTCCCCTCCCTATTCTTCAATGCTGCTGCCACCGTCAATATATATCATAATGGTATCATCCTTATCCAATTCACCAACCACAACCTCAATCTGATCGATCATATTTTTCCTCTCATTAAGGAGAGAGTCACTCTTACAGACCCCTCCTCCCCTTCCACTCACTCTGAAATCTTCAATTCCCATCCAGCTCCCCAAGTAAGTCAGAACTCCCAGATGACCCCATCCACTACAACATTATCTCTAGACCTCAATGACAACCCACCCAACAACACATTCTATCTTACTACCACCCCCCTTTGTAACATCGCCAATTTATTCACCCTCCCTCCTCACCCTGCACTTTCTCTTCCTCCCTCCCCCTTCACCGTTACTCCCAGCACCTCCCCTCAGCATAACAGCCCCACCTATACCCCCTCAGTTTCCAACACTGACTCCGCACAAACCACTCACCCTGCTCTTCATATCTCACCCTCCCCCTCACCTCTACTCCCAGCGCCTCACGTCTGCTTAACAGCCCCACTCTCACCCCCTCGGATCTCTGCATGGACACCCCGCACTCCCTCCAAACCCCTCACCCTGCTCTCCAGATCTCACTCTCCCCCTGCTACAGTACTTACAGCTCCTCCCATGGGCCCATCAACCCCACACTTACCCCCATGGTGCCTGACACAGCTGTATCTAAAGAAACTACTTCACCGTCCCCTCCCTCTGTCCACCCATCCAATAACGAAACGATCATGCCAGACACCAGACTTGACCTGATATTGTCAGCCCTTCAACAAGTCAAATCTGACATCTGAACCCTTCACAACCTTATCTTACAACAAACCAAGTTCACTGGCACTAAACAGGAATACAGTCCACACCCCAAGATTTATAGTCACTTTCAACGTCTTCCTGCAAGCACCCAAGCTCATGGGTCTCCACGCTGGAGCACAGTCCCACACCCTAATGCCATATCCCACCCTATCAGGGGGTTAAACCTTCTATCTGACTTAGATCTAGGGGCCCTCCGCCGATCGTACGAGCTACCCTACCCTCCACATAAAGAGGGACTTCCAGTTAGCCCTCAGACTCCCGAATTCACTCTATTCCGATCAACACACACAGAACCTCCAGACTCAATTCCAGAGGCATTGTGGAAAATAACCTCACTAGAATCCCCATCACAGTTGAACCCACCACAGTAATCACCCAACCACGTCTAAGCTGCATCCTCCTAAACTGTAGGTCCGCCTCCAGACATGCAGCTGATAGAGCTGACCTCCTTATCTCGAACGAACCTGACATTATGATCCTGACAGAAACTTAGCTAAATGAAACTTCTACTCCCATCATGGACATTTTGCTACCCCCTAACTAAGACATCACCAGACTAGACAGAACCGACAGACCAGGCGGTGGGATAGCCTGCATACACCAGATCAGCCTAACAGTGACCAACTCCAATGCCCTCGCTATATCATCTTGCGAATACCTATGCTGAAACATCGCCAACAACAACAAACAAATATGCTCTCTACACACCTTCTACCATCCTCCGGGAGATAACCTCACTTTTATAGAACACTTCATGGACATTCTAGCATCAAATGATAACCAACATATTAAGCAAATTTTCTTAGGGGATTTCAACCTTTACTGGGACAACCAGAACGACCCTTGGGTAAACAGCCTCAAAGCCTTCCTCTCTGATCTCAATCTCAACCAAATATGCAACAGCCCTACACACGACAAGGGTGCAACTCTCAACCTAGTTATCTCCAAAGTGGACTCCATACAGCTCGACTTGATACTCCCTTGCGACTGGTCTGACCATCATATCATTTCTTTCCAAGTCCTGGAAACCATTAAACAACTCCCTTCACAAACCCTTAGAACTAAGATCTGGAAGAGAAACCTGAAAAACGTCGGATCTGACCTTACAGCCTTAGCTAGCTCAAACCCTCTCCGTCCCCCAGAAGAGCTGACCCATGTACAGGGGCTGACAAATCACTACTTCCATTCCATGAACAACCTTCTAGACAAAATGGCCCCATTGCAACTGAAAAGAACATCCTCAAAAGACTCAAAACCATGGTATGATGGGAGGCTAAATGATGACAGACGCTCGCTCAGAGTGAATGATGTTGGAGAGACACACCCTCAACAGACCTCTTCAAACTTCTAAGAACATCCAGAAACGCCTATTTTAGAAAGATCAGAAAATCCAAAACCGATTTCTTCAGGTCTCAACTAGACCTAGCCAAGAACCATCCTAAAAAGCTTTTCGACCTTATCAACGCCCAAACTAAAAGCCTACCTAATGTCCTCAACGCCAGCCCACCCTCTCTACCCAACTGTGATGAATTTGCTTCCTTCTTCGCCTCTAAAACAGAATCCATTACATCTGATCTACTCAAGGATCTAATATCCATCTCAGACTTGAAAAAGAGCCCATCACTGCCCCTGGCTAGTGCCCTAGCTAATGACCTCCCATTATTTAAACTAAAAAACAACGTAACTTAGTCCCACTTCGACACTTACAGCGAAGACTCAATATTAAAGACGCTAAACATGTTGAAGCTCTCCAATCACTTCTTGGACCCGCTACCGGCAAACTACCTAAAAGACTTCATTCCCCTCTTACTACCCAGCTGGACCAAGATCATTAACACATCCTTCCTTCAAGGTGCCATTGCAGACATCCTGAAAATTGGACAGGCCTCACCTATCCTAAAGAAAACCACTGCGAACTCCTCGGACCCAAATAACTATCGTCCGATATCTAACATCCCTATGTTAGCCAAACTCCTAGAAAAATGCGTTAACATATAGCTGAATAGTCACATTGATCGATTCAACTTAGCTGAATAGTCACATTGATCGATTCAACTTGTTGAACCAATTTCAATCAGGCTTCAGAGCAGGTCACAGCACCGAATCAGCCATGACACTTGTATTAAACGACGCTTTTTTAAAATCCTAGACCAAAATGAAGCCTGTCTTTTAATCCGACTCAACCTATCATCAGCCTTTGACACCGTCAAACACGACAACCTGCTGGTTCTCCTGAAACACAGAATGGGAATGTCTGGAAATGTACTTAACTGGTTCGCCTCCTTCCTCCAAAATAGATCCCAAAGATTCAAGGTCAACCAATCCCTGTCCAACCCCATGCCAGTCTCATTAGGAGTCCCACAAGGCTCCTCCATATCACCCACCTTGTTCAACCTGTTCATGGAACCTCTTACTGATCTTCTCAGCCTCACCAAGATACACTTCCACATGTATGCAGACGACACCCAAATTTACATAAAGATACACTCACTAGAGGACATCAAATCGTTCAACACCACTCTACAAAAAACCCAAACGTGGCCGAAAACCATCTGAAACTTAGCTCCCTCAAAACGGAATTCCTCTTAATCGCCCTCCGAACAAAACTCACACTATCCTGGACTGGATGAAGCACCTAACAGCTCTTAATGGACAACCGCTCATAGTCGACTCAGCGAAATCTCTAGGGGTAACGTTAGACAGTAACTTAAAGATGCAGAAACACATTAGCGCCTCAACAAAAGGAGCCAACTTCCACTCTAATACCCTGTGAAAACTGAAACCGGGGATGCCCAAGGGTAACCAGGCGCTATATAAAACTCATTAATAATAATAATAATAATAAACCCTTTCTGCCCGCACCCAATTTCAAACAAGCAGTTCAAGCCCTAGTAATTCCCCGCGTGGAATATGGAGCAGTAACACTATGCAGCCTCCCTAGGTCATCGACTGCTCTGCTAAGAGCTACGATCAACTCAGCTGCAAGACTCATCACAGGTTTTAAGAGAAACGCTCACATTTCCCCAGACCTGAGAGCACTCAACTGGCTACCGTTTGAAGCCAGAATTCACCTGAAAATCGCTTGTGTGGCACACAAGGCTCTCTACCACAACGCCCCACAATACCTAGCTCAGAAACTGGTGCTCTCTGCGGGCAGCAGAGCCTCCAGGAGTGCCAAGACTCTTCTCCTACAATATCAACGATTTGCCAAGAAAAAAACGTATAACCGGTTCTGTTCTGGTATGGCACCGAGGAGAAGGAACGCCTTACCCAGTGAAACAAGAATGAACCCTTCCACTGCCTTATTCAAAAGAGAAGTGAAAGCTATCCTCATGGCTAAATTCACTTGAACTCTATGTCTATTCATTGTAATTTTTTTATTGTGTTGTTCTTTGTATACTATATCTTGCCTTCTAATTATGACCTGTAAAGCGCTTTGAAACTCGCAAGAGTCTTGTTTGCGCTATAGAAAACCTTCAAAATAATATAAATAAATAAAATAAATTGAAATAGCAGAAGGAATGGAACATACTGTTGCGTGGCTTAAAGAAAAAAATTACTAGTAAGCAAGTAAAAGTTGAAGCTGTTTAAATAATTTTTGAAAATAAAAGTGATGTTAAATTAAATTTTAAGAAAGCACAAGTTGAGATAGGATACCAATCTAAAGACATCAAATGTTTGTGTTGTGGTTCTCCAGGGCACATTGCTTCTAGCCTTAACTGCATAGCCAGAGGCACCTTATGTAGGAGTTGTGGAAAAAGGGGTCACAAAATGCCTTGTACAAAAATATATGGGAAGAATAAAGTGCAAAAGATAGAAGAAGATATTTGTGAGTACATTAACGATATTCTTTTGGTGATTGATGGCGACCAAAAGAATATCAAATTAACTGAAGATAGTAGATTACGCATTATCAGTAATGTAAAAAAGGAAAGCACGGATAAACTAGAAAAACCACATTGCAATATTTTATTTGAAGAAAAGGAGATAAATGTGTTGGCAGATTCTGGAAGTTTATATACCATATTCTATAATAGGTCTTTTGAAAAGAATTGGTCTACCGAGAATAGTCCAATTATGCATTCTCCTGATATTCGTGCAGTAGGTTATGCTGGAAAAAGGATAGAAATTAAAGGAATGTGTTGGATGACTCTCAAATTTAAGGGTGAAGCAGTTAGGGAAAGAGTTTATAATACAGATTTTGGATCAGATCTTTTGGGATGGCGTCACCAAAAAGATTTGATTATCATTATTGATCCGAATGCTAGAGAACCTGTTATGGTGTTAGAAAGAACATCTATCCAAGATATAGGTAATTGCAATGAATTATTTGACAAGTATCCCAAAGTTTTCGACTCTAGGTTAGGATTATTAAAGGGGTTCTCACACAAAATTATTTTGAAAGAAAAGGCCAAATCAGTTGTGCACAAAATAAGAAATGTTCCTAATTTAATGTTAGAACCTTTACGTAAAGAAATTGAAAATTTATTGAAACAAGATATTATAGAGCCTATCGAAGCATCTGAATGGTTGGCTCCCATTGTGATAGCTCCGAAGGATGGTGGCAAAATTCGTGTTTGTATTGACTTGCGTGACCTTAATAAAAACATTTGGGTCGATAGGGAACCCCTTCCAAATATATCAGAGATGTTATCAACCATGGGTGAGGGATGAATTTTCAGCATACTAGACATTTCTGCGCGTATCATCAGATCAAGTTACATGAATCGTCGAAACATTTGACTTCTTTTGCTACTCCTCTTGGTGCATTTAGATACAAGAGGATACCATTTGGACTAGCTTTGGCCGTTTTTCAAAGAGCTATGAAAAGCATATTTGGAGATATGAAAAAAGTTTGGTGTTTTCAAGATGATATCTTGATTGCTGGAAAAGATGTTTCTGACCATGACAGATTGTTTGGAGAAGTGATGAGTAGATTAGAGATACAGCTTAACGATAAAAAGAGAAAAATGTCAGTTAAGAAAAGAAAAAGTATAGGATCTGAGACATGAAGTAAGTTCAGATGGCATAAGACCCAAGAAAAGTATTGTAAAAGCAGTGACAATTGCTCCTGAACCTTCAAGTAAAGATGAACTCCGAACTTTTTTAGGATTGGCAGAATATTGTGCTAAATATGTGGGGCGCTTTTCTGAAATTGTTGAACCTTTGAGGATGATCATGAAGAAAAATGTTGCATTTGAATGGAGTGATGAATGTAAAAAAGCTTTTGAATTTATAAAAAAGAATATCTCCGAAGCACCTACTTTAGGGTGTTTTGAAGTGAAGGGAAAGACATATTTATCTACTGATGCCAGTGGTATCAGCATTGGAGCAGTGTTGTCACAAGTGGTGGATGGTCAAGAACGGGTCATAGGTTTTGCTTTGAGAAGCTTACAGGGTGCTGAGAGGTCTCATTCATTCATCGAAAGAGGAGCTTTAGCTTGTTGTTGGGGATTATGGGGACTTCCCTTCAAGGTCCGTACTGACCATAAACCATTATTATTCATCTTTATTGGAAGGTAAAGTGACACCCAGAATTTTCAGGTGGTTGTTATCTGTCATGGAGTTTAATTTTGAAGTTGAGTATGTTAAAGGAGAGAAAAATGTAATTGCTGATTATTTATTAAGTATGCAGTTGAATGAGGAATCTAATGAAATTTGTAGTGATATTGTCGAAGAAGATGTCAATAGAGGATTTACAGCTCTGTCTTCAGAGGAGTGGATTAAGGCTAGGGAGTGTGACTATGTGTTACCGAGAGTAGAATCTAAAATTATTCAAGGATGGGATCTTGGTGACAATAAAGATGTAGAATTGAAGGAATCTTTCAAAGTAAGAGATGAATTTAGTGTGAACAAAGGAAAAGTTATGAGAAGGCAGATAGTATCTCCCACTGGATTAAGGAACAGAATTCTTGATATTATCCATGAGGGTCATCCTGTTCAGGGTATGTCAAAACGCAGGGTCAGAGAGTCATCTTTCTGTTAACAGTGACAAGTCTAAACTTTTGCGTCAACCTCCCTTGGAATGTACCAAATTTCCATCAAGACCATGGGAGAAATTAGCTATTGATTTTTTTGGCCCAGTCAGTAGATTAGGTACAAGAGATAGGTTTATTCTTGTATTAATGGATTATCAAACAAAATGGTTTGTGGTGGAAACTATGGGAGAAATTAATACTGCCAATGTGATAAGGTTTTTGGAAAAGATTTTTTGGGATGAAGGAATTCCTGCTTCTCTGGTATGCGACAATGGAGTACAGTTTATCTCTAAGGAGATGAAAGATTTTCTTGAGAGAATAAGTATTACACATGAGGGGGTAGCTCTTTTTCGACCCCCCGCCAATGGTTTGGTAGAAAGAATTAACCGAATCATTATGGAAAATATCCAATTATCGCTTGCCAATGGTTTGTCATGGATACATGAGTTAAGAAAAATGATGTGGACACATAGGGTTATCCCACATTCTACTACTGGGGTGGGTCCTTTTGTATCCCTTAAAGGAAGAGAGCCAGGAAAAAAAGAATGTCCTATTTGGTTGTGAAGACAAGATAAGGTTTGGATTGATTGTGATGTAGTAAAGGAAAATGTGCAAAAAGGTCAAAGGAAAATGGTGAGTAGTTACAATTTAAGGAAAGGAGTGAAACAAATATGTATTCAAAGAGGTGATTGGGTTGTTGTACGCAAAAATGTATGGGTTCGGAAAGAAGAAAGTAAATATCTAGGACCTTTTTTATGTTAAGGATGTCAAATCTAACGTTGTAATTTTGGATGATGGTTCCACTTGGAGTTTAGGCAATGTTTGCAAAGTGTGTGAACCATGATTCATATTTTCTGTGTTATCAATGTTCTTATTATATAATTCATTGTCTAGTTTATTGTTTTTCTCTTTAGGACATTTTATTTTTATTGATACTTTGTATTCTCTTTTTATTATGTAAGAGTGGAGATATGTAGAGATGTCTTGTTGGAATCTCTACCATGGATACTGTTGTCAAGTTATGTCTCAGAATGTTTTCATTTAAGAATTCTTGTAGAGACAGTTACTGGAGAGCACTGGTGATGTAGGATGCTGCTTCGGGCAGGGAGGCTGTATTGAAAATAAACATACAAAATTATTGTCCAGAAACCTGTGAAGGCTCTTCTTTTCACAGCACCACTTCTGTTGCCACTGTATTGATCCTTACTTCGAGGGAAGTCCTTATCGCCGTGATTGCCTCGAGGATATCCTTGTTCGTAGGTTCCATGGCACCACTCGGGACCGCCATCTCCCCTCGGTCCTCACTCTGTTTCTTTTGCCATGCAAATTTCTCCAGTTTGGTCTGCACTGCTGTCCGGTTGTTGCGCCCAGATGCCATGGTATATTCGTCTCGGTGGCACCACTCGATATCGGGGTGCGACCGCTACTCCTCGCCGCCTGTAGTGGAGTTGTCCACTCGGCCAGTCGGTTTTTGAGTGGGGCACCGCGTTTACAGGACACTTAGTTGGACACACTGCAAGCACCCCGCCTCGATGGAATCAACATAGACCGGGTCTGCCCTTATCGTTAACCTGAGCCAGATGAATCACCTCTCTGCCTGGCAATCAAGGTGCCTCGGTCACCATTCCTCACACTGCACCTCATATAGATTAGGCCATCAGGCAGGGAAATCGGGAATCCAGGCCACCCCGCAGGGTCACTCCTGCTCTACAACACACTTCAAGAACACAGATAATCAAGCGCAGTTTCCTTTCCAGCTGCCCGCAGGTGACTTAATCTCCTACCTTGCTGGCTTCAGTCCTTATCTATACCTTAGAGGGTCATGCCGCAAATCATCCCCCAGTCCCAAAATTCCGGCGGGAACAAGCTGCTCGGTAGTCACTCCGGGCTGGATCTGTGGTGGCTCGCCAGCCACAATATACACAAACCTCTTTTTCAGGGCCATCTACAGTCACTACAAAGCCCAAGAAAGTGCAGCAGTCTCTTAGGCAGCCTGTGGGATCCAACTGTAATCAAGTCCCAGGGCCGCAGGGCTACTCCCGATCATGTCCGCGCCCGCCCTATTAAGCCTGCACTCATTCACGCAGTGGGGTCTCCAGGATCAGCAGCTCAACCCGACCTCCCTGGGACTTTGGGGCCAAGCCTCTCCCCTCCCATCCGCTGTGCGCCAGGGGCGCAGCAATGTCAGCGGGCACTCACCGTCAACAATCTCGGCCTCCACAAAATCAGGCCGCGACCACGGTCTAGCATAGTGCACTTCCACCCCCCCGGCCTCACTTCTGCCGGCAGGGCCTCTAGTTTTGATCCGGTGCACGGAGCGCTCTCTGGAATACTTCACCGATCCGCCCCAAACTTGGCACACACCTCGCCGGTCACCGCAGCACACCACGGAATTCCTCGGGGCGAGAATCGGGCCAGCGGACTGTAAAGATGACCAGTCAAGCAGGTAAGTAGTAAAGTCTTTATTCAAGTTAAATCCTGACACCCAGGTACGTCTACTTGCAATCGCCACTCACAAGCAACTGTCAAATCATAACTGTCAACCTGCCGGTGGTCAGGTAGAACACCCTGACGTCACAATGCACCGGCAGGTAGCGTGTGCAGAGAACATAGCGGCCGTGCTCTACATTAGATCAAAGCACTGGGTTAATAAACATAACACGGACCCTAAGTTATCCGGATAGTTTGAGAGTGGCGTTCCGGAGCAGAGCTACCGAGCGGCCATTCCCATCAGCGGTTAGCCACGCCCCCCCTGTACAGAGGTTTTTGATCTGTAGTCCTCATTTGTTAAAATCCCGAAACAAATTAGTTTTTCTTTTTTTTTTCAGCATTCTAAATTTATCAGAGTATACCTAGCATTTCAGGGTGATATGCCAAAGGCTTAGAATTATTTTTTCTTATGACATGTGAGGCCTGAGGCTCCTGCAGCTGTACGGCGCTTATTGGGGGCTGTGTGCCGGTCCAAGTCCTCATATTCTAGCCTGTGTGAAGTCTCCATATTATTCTAGCTTGTGTCTAAAATGAAAAGAGACCTATAAAGGTGCCTGATTGCTCCTCTTGTAGATTATCCCTTTCTCGGGACGATAGATGGAAAGAGGAAGTCCACAAGGAGCTTTGACCAAACCCTATTACAGAGTCCATTGTCCTGTGGTCTGTGTTCTTCGGCTACAGAAAATGGGATTTAAAATCTGCTGTGTATGCTCAATCCTGAACACTCCTTCGTTTTAGCTCCTTGGAAGTATCCCTTTTTTGGTGTTTAGGGATAGAAACTGCATCACTGGAATCCTCAGGTTTTATTAAGCAGACAATAACATATCACAGTATCAACCTCTGAGACTCTATAAATGTGGCTACATGCAAAACACATTTGGTATAGCGATTTCATTGATGTTTTAGATTGCCTCAAAATGCTTGATATGAACTCAGAATAGAAGGAAATATTAGAGTATGTCCTTAAAGAGAAACCTACGGCAAAAATTATCTCTCAGGTAACATTGTTTCACCAGAAACAGATCAATACTGTATGGGAATGTCAACCCAGTTACACTAGTAGCTTTGTTTAGTTTAAATCACTTTGCCACTCTTCATTGTCATACTCACCAATCAGATCTGTGCAGATACATTCTGGGGCTTTCCATTGTTTCTCTGTCATTGTGCCATATATAAGTTTGATGTCACTTTAACATACTGTGGAATCGCAGCAAATTACTTACCTTACTCACTTTGAAGAACCTCACCTGCCACAAATCAGTCCAATGCAGTCGTATACGTCTGTTGCACAAGGCATCTAGAACATGTTGTGCTGTGCCTGAATCAGGGATTAGTTCTTCTAGATGATAGCTCTTGTTGAGATCCTGTTTGAGACTATTTTTGCCACATAAGAAAGGTGACTTATTGCTTTGATGTGGGTTGTAGTGTGATGCTCTTTTTTTTAGATTGCTGCTGTATTCACTTGGCCCACGTTCACTCATATCCTGGTATTCTTGTCCAATGTGTTCTTTGGTCACGGTACTATTATAACACTGACAGTATAGGTTCTGGCTCAGATCCAATGGTATCCTGGCCCTCGAGGTTGTGGATTTCTATTCTGGCCTTACGTTTGGATGCTTCCAAAGTCCAAGACAACACGTTACATATTACACTCCAAATATGCACACTTTCTAAAGTTTTTCATACTAATCGTAGATGTGTGATGTGGTTGTGAAAAAAACAGTGAGAACGTTTCTAAATACCCACAATCGTATGATTTTGTTGATTCTGTCAACGTGGCCTCCCTTAGAAACATTCATGTCTCCAACACCTACCGTAACATATGTTTCAAAGTCTTACATTTCATGTACGTATCCAAATGTCCATAAATACTGATTCTGTTAATCAATGTCTGCTATTTTGCCCCAGGTGCCACTTTTTGCACACCTGACTTAAACTTAGCTGTGTATAATGTGTACGGAATTGAGCTGTAAGTCACTAATATGACAAACGTTATATTGACTTTACCCCTGATGTAGTTTTGTGCATCCTATTCATACTATTACATCATCCAGGAGTTTACATATTCATACAGTTCTTTTGGTTGTTTCCAGTTTATAAAAAATATCTACTACACAATTAATTTTCTGTTTGAGTATTGATGAAAATTACAATTTGCATGAAGGGCAGTATTTAGTAATATTGCATCTTATATTGCTTAGGTTATATGTTCCTTGAAAGAGTTCAATGACTACAGGCAGTACCTGACAACAATGAAGTTAGATTTCGAAAAAAGCTACCTAAGGGAGCAGGTAAGTGTTTTAAAATGAAATACAACTCACTGCTTTAAAGTACTCTCCATCACAATGAATTAACCATCCACTTAGCTTCCTCTCCTACAACTCGTCGGCTTTAAGCTTGCCTTTGACCATGTACAGGGCTCCGCTGCCTTTTGGCTAGATATGCACTATAAAAATACCATGTAATTGGCTAGACTTGAGTTATAGAAATACCATGCACATATATGCACCCATACATACCATAAGAAATTAGGGTACTAGCTGAGGGGGGTGAAATCCTACTCAAGCAGCAACCACAATCCTTGTCAAGGTGACGTCACAAGCAAACCTCAAATTGCCCTGTGCTCAGTCCTCTGATAGCTTGTCACAGAGCAGACAGGCTTAAATTAGAGGCAATGTGTAAAGTTTTTATGCAGTAAGTCTAACAGTAATAAAGTGAAACACAACACAAGAACTGTCACACACCAATGTAGAAGAATAGAGTAAAATGTAATTTATAATTTAAGATGAAAATGACAAAAACACAATCAGTAGAACTGGAGAAATGCAATTTTGAAGATTTAAATTGCCATAGTACCAAAAAACACAAAGCGTCAACTGTGGGTATCTGGTTGTGCTAGATCGGGACAAAGTCAAAGTCTCAAGTTCAGGCATACTGCGATGGAGTGCGAGACAGCTACGGACACCCAGTTAGGCCCACTGAACAAAGTACCTTTAATCCTGGTTGCGGAACTATGTGGAGTCCTGCGACAAGGAAGCAGGTGTGGAGATGTGTCGCTTAGCAGCAATTACGGGAAGCTGCAAGGCTACGATGCAAAGTTCTGAGTCATTGTTGAGGATGAAGTTGATGAGGGGCTTGCTATGTAAAGTCTTGATCGAAGATGCCATGCGCATATGCTAGTTCCAAAGAATTTGTAGGGCTTGACATACGGAGTCCTTTGTTGTCGTCAAGGATGCCCTCGATCAGGGGCTTTTGACGCTAAGGCCTACATCAAGGATGCATAACTCAGCTGTGGTTCTGATGAGAAGTCCTATTTTTGGGATTCATTGCGCAGTGCTCCGATGCAGAATATTGTGAAGCTATGCATTGTGCTGTGTCACTTCTGCTTGGACCAACTGTCCTGGCAGAACTAGTTCAGGCCTACTTCCAAGGGTCTGGGACAGCGGAGCACCACTTGGGATGACAGGACTCACAGCTGGCAGAGACCAGGTACTGGGCTTAAGGTTGTTGGAGCTGTTCTGTCTCTGAGACCCAGATCAGGAGGCCAGTCAATTATCCCTTGGAGTCAGTATAGTGGACCGGGGTTCACGTTGCAGGTCTCTTTCAGGCAGGAAGCAGCAGGGCAGTACCGCAGGGCAGCAAAGTGGCAGTCCTTCTTTCAGCCAGGCAGTACAGCAGTCCTTCTTCTGCAACAAGGCAGCACAACAGTCCTTCTTCTGAGTCTTCCACAGGTCCAGGTGTGTACTGAAGAGTTGGGTCTGAGGGTCCAATATTTATACCTGGTGCCCACTTTGAAGTAGGAGATGTTAGGAATTACCTATCTTCCTGCCCTGGCTTCAGATTGTCTGGGGTCACAATACACTGGCGTCAAACCCCTTGAAACAGTGCTCAGGCAGAGCCTGTGTGATGTGCAAGAGCGGTAGGTGACACCTTCTCCACCTCATCAAGTCAGAGATGGCCCGTCCTGCCAAAACAAATAGCCCTTTGTTTTACTGTCTGAGAGCGATACACAAGGACCAACTGCCAGCTACACATAGTCATGTGACCCAGACACAGGCTCCAAATGGTTAGGACAAGAACATGTTAGCTTTCTAATAGTAGAAAAACACACAAATGATGGATCAAACATTCACCCCAAGTCACAGATCTGGGTGAAACTCATCATTTGTTTGGTCATCATCCACCCCAGTTTGGCCACAGCCATGTGCCAATCAGTCTTGACCCGGCTCCCCATTGGAATAGTCCAGCCCAAACTGCCTGGCCAGGTCCTTCCTGGACCGGAAAACAAGTATCCTGGGATCGGTTTTGGGGTATTACCCCTGATTTAATTTGATTTGGAAATTTGTATAGTGCACGAATGCCCAAGGACATCTGGGTGTTGTGTGGTGAGGTACTGGAAAAGAGTGAGAGTGAAAAAAACCTAGTGAAGAGCCAAGTTTTTAGTGCCTTTCTGAAAGGAAGCAATGTTGGGCTGTTTTTTATGTCACTCTGTAGTGAGTTCCACAATTTCACAGTCCTCAGAACAAAGCTTCTTCCACCCCAACAATCTTTGTTGAATCTGGGGCTTTGTATGAGTTTGCTCTGCGCTGACCTTAGATTTATGACAGGTGAGTACCAGGTAAAGTGTTGTTTCAGGTACTGAGGACGATTCCCTTACAGTGGCTTGAAAGCTAGGCATAAGGATTTAAATTCTATCCTTTTTTCCACTGGGAGCCAGTGTAGCGTTCTTAGTCCGCGGGAGATTGACTGGAATTTCGGAATGTCTGGCTGCTGCATTCTTCAGACGTTGCAGCTTTAGTAGATGCTGTTTTTGCCGGCCCATATAAGGGCATTTCCATAATCAAGTCTGGACAGGGCTAAACTATCACCAGTGTTTTCACAGGATTTGGTGGAATGAAGGACTGAACGTTTCTAATTGTCTTTAGAATAAAGAAGACAGTGGAGGAAAGCTTATTTATCTGATGTTAAAACATCAGGTTGTCGTCATAAATGGCGCCCAGATTGTTCACCTTCTTGACTTGGACCAGAGAATCACCCAGACCGCAGACCGCTGGTCTGTGTGACCAAAAGGAGGTGTCGGGGCCCAGCATTCTTTCCCCCGTTCAGCTTTAGGCAGTTCAAGCTCATGCAGTTCGAGCTCATCCACTGATTCACCTGGGACAAACAGCAGTTAAAACAGTCTGCTGTTTCCTCTATATTACTAGAGATGGACACCACTAAAGATACGTCTGCGTAGGATATCAGGGAGAAGCCAAACTGCCTCTTCATATCAGCCAAGGGGGGAACATATATATTGAATAACGTAGGGCTCAATGATGAGCCCTGAGGTAAACCATAGAGAAGCATGAAATGCTCTGATGAGGATGTTCAAAGCTGAACCTATTTGAGCCTATTGCTCAAACAGGATTTATTCAGTTTAAGGGCAGAATCCTTAACCACTGCCTCTGAAAGTCTTCTGAACAGTATACCATGATTTACGGTGTCTAAAGCTGCAGATACATCTAATAAGATCAGAGCGGCCTTGGCACCAGTGCTCAGGATTGCTCTGAGCTCTTCACCTGCCATGACTAAGGATCTGTGCTATGCCCTTTTCGGGAAACATATTTTGGGGGATCTAGCAGATCCGCTGATGATATAAAGGCTGTTAGTTGGAAGTTCAAGATTTTTTCCAGAATCTTAGCCGGGTAAGGTATCCTGGAAATTGGTCAATAGCTGCTGATATTGCCTCGATCCAGATTGGGTTTCTTTAAGAGAGGTCCCCTCTTCAGCCAGACTAGCTTGAATCCAGTGGTATAGTGAGCACGGAGCCAACGTCTGGGCATACTCTTGCCACTTAGGTTGAAACAGCAAAAAAACACACAAATGATGGGCGGTATTCAGAACAAATAAAACAGTCACCCCCAGTCACATATCTGCTTTAAATCTATCGGTTTATTGCTCACCACCCCAGTTTGGATCCAGCCATATGCAGATTAGTCTTGACCCTGCTCCCCATGATAACAGTCCAGGCCGAATTTCCTGACCACATCCTCCCTAAGTGGGAAGGGTATGCCTCTTTTATGGACTATGGAATCATAATAACTATTGAGAACTTGTTGATGCGTGTTGTGAATATCTACATATATGTGTAACAACCAATTAGCCCAGCATAAAGTATCTATATTATGAATTTCACAGCATCAAATACACGTGTCATTGACTAATGTAGAAGCATTTTCAAAGTTCTATATAGCAATGGAATGAATTAGTGAGATTACCCTCAGGACAATATGTCATTTAACGATGATGGTGGACCCGGTGCTTAATTTGAGCAGATGGTTTATGGTGCTCGGTACCAACACTTAATTGTCAGCACCGGTACTTATGATACTCTGCCACATGGCAGTGCTGTTTGTCAAATTTAGAGAGGAGTACAACAACAGCTGTTTATTAATTCAATATACCTAGGGCCACTGGAATTATGTGATTGTGTGGCCATGACGATTTTCAAACAATTGTGTATTTCCCACATAATTCATTATCTGCTTCACAATCTGTAGATTTGAACAAAAAAAACTTTTTGTAGCTCAAACGGCTCAAAATTAACTAAAACACAGCAACATGTGTTGCCGTGCAGTGGATCCCCCTTTGCAACGGTTAACTGGTATCCTTTCTGGTGCTTATTGCAATATTTGGGTATTCAGCCTGTGTTAACGAGGGCAATCTATGCCAGCACAATTTTAACAAGTGTAAAAATTAGAACATAATGATGTAATACTATGACAAAAAGTGGTGCATTATGTCACACAATTTGCCTTTTCTTGCCACATAATTTAGTCAACCATGCCGCATAATTTGACACTCCCCTCCTGCATAATTCGAGTTCTGAATATACATTAATACCTGCCTACAAAGCCATTCTTATAGTTTTGGGGGGTCTGGAATAGTCTGAATTGCCACACTTGGAGGAGTGTGATGCTTAGTAGTTGTGTTGGTACTGTCATTGGCAGCACTGGAAGGGGCAATGGGTAGTGCAAGCTGCAGTGGCCATGTGACAAGGGCCTGGCACTTGTTTTTTTTCACAAATGAAGCACTGTATCCTTATTTAAAGTGGAATAAAAAAAAATCTACAGCAGAGGTCTTCAAACGCTTTGCTCCTAGCCCCCCTAGGCAAAATGTTTTGATGCCAGGCGACTCTCCAAAAGTTTATAGTAAGATTTAAGGGAGCGAATGGAGCAATGCTGGTCGGAGGGGCTGGGGATTATGAGGTCATATTCTGGGCCACTTTTTCTTTAGCTCATAATCCACACTAAACGTGTGAAATACTAAGATATTCTCCCATGGGGACAGAGTCAAGCAAGAGGACAAAGGAAAATATGCATGAATAAGCAGATAGGCCCATTTGAATGTAGGCTAGTATAAGCAAGAATATATGAATTATGATATGATATTTAGATAGGATTTGCAGTATATATATATATATATATATATATATATATATATATATATATATATATATATATATATATATATATATATATATATATATATATATATATATATATATATATATATATATATATATATATATATATATATACTTGAGACAGGTTAGTCCCAATGTAAATGACATGTCCCTCAGACTTGCTCCCTCAGACTTGAACCTAACTACCTGGCATTTCGCAAGAAATTAAAGACACACCTATTCCCTAAATAGAGTTCCCTCTATAAGTATCTCTCCTCTCTCCCTCCCCCTCAACAGGATCACTAACCTTATAGCGCGGGGATGCCCTTGGGTCACCAGGCGCTTTAGAAATCGTTATTAAATTAAATTAAATTAAATTATGTGTAACAATAACGTACTACTGCATTTCCAAAGTACCAACATGTAAAATGTAAAATCATTTCAAATTATAAGATAACAAAATGGTTTCTAATAATTCTCATTAGTACATTTGCGAAGATCATTCTCTGAAAGTTTCAGTGAAATTGAAATTAGCATTTACGTGCAGCACCATTTCTTTCTCAGTTGGTGCACACTTTAACATAAGGAAAAATAGTATTAAGGCAACTCTAAGATTATTTCTACGTTATCTAATTTACATTTAGTTCTGTTAATTCTTCATGTATATCTCATTGATCAAGGAAGACTGGTTAATAAACTTCCACCACTCGTTAGTTATCCATTTCACATTTATATTTCACATTAAAAGAATACCATGAAATCTTAGTAAGCACAACTCTGTTATTCAAACGTGCAATTTATATCTAGTCTACTCTTTTCTGCATGCTTTTACGATGCAATAACTAAGAGGGTCATTAGGATGGCGGGCGGCCCGCCATCCTAGCAATAACGGGGGTCCCGCACTCCAAATCATGATGCGACCGCCACGGTGCTGGCCGCATCCAGCGTATTAATATTGAGGACCAGCGTATTAATATTGAGGACGTTGCTGCTGGCTGCAGCACCGCCGCGGTGATGAAAATCGCATGTTATGTATTTCCATGCACAATGTGGCAGGCAACACTCGGTGCCTGCCACCTTGTGCATGGAAATGTAGGGGGGCACCATGGGTACCCCCCAGTGCAGCGACACCCCCCCAACAAGGGGGACCCGAAACAGGCCCCCAAAACCAATCCCCGCCAGCCTTTCCATGGCGGCATCACCGCCATGGAAAGGCGCTTGGCCACACACATCCTAATATGGTGGATGGTGCCTGCTAGGCACTGCCATCATATTAGGGGCCCTGCTCTGCCCGCCAGGCAATCGGTGCGATTGCCACTGACGAAAAAGCGGTGGACGGACTTTGCAGTGAGAGAAACAAAAGTAAACACTCATCTCCCGGTTAAAGGAACAATAAGTAATTTGTTAGAAGACATAGCTTGACTTCCTACCTCTGTCTTTGAATGCACAGAAATGTGAAAAGATAAAATCAACGTTTTAAGGCATCTTTAATTGCTTACGCACCTTCTGAACGTCAGCACTGTTATTTAGGGGTTGCTGCAGCAACCCCCAAACCTACCAGTGCCTAGTATGATTACGACCTAGCTTGGTAAATGCTGCAGGAAATATCTACCAAGTGAGGTTCATACTTTCTTTGTTGTAGAAATTTCTTGAAAAACAAGTGGCAAACCTGGATGGTCCTGACGTTAAAGCTCACTGTTTGCACCTACAACGAAGTGCCAAGAAATCCTTCAGAGGTAGAAGGGGACCACGAAAACATAAGTAAGTGTGTACTTTATTTGTGTTTTAACAACTCATAGATTCATGAAGCTCCTGTTTATGTTGGAATACTTAGTTATTTTTAAGAGTGTAACATGAAATACGATAATTAGCAGACATTGGATGTTAAGGAACAGTAATGGTAAATCCCCCACTTTCCACATTATTCTAGGTTTGTAAATATAGGGAACTTAGGAATCGTTTTGCTAGCACCAGCTTTTTCTTCTCTTTTTGTCTCAGAGGTAATCAAAAAATCAAATAGATCTCTTTTTAGAACGAAGGGCTATCTTCCCTACATAGTGTATGTGGGTGTGAATGCAGAGTGATGGATGAACGCAGCAAGTGCAGGTAACTGGCCTCCAGCAACTCGTATGCACTTGTTAAGTACACACTATTTATTGTGCCGTAGAACACTTTTCAGTGCTTAATTTGTAAAATAGTAAGTGCCAGTGTCTAAAGTTTTTCTCAGAACCTGCAGCCAGTGGTAATGAATGCCACGATTGTCGAAGACAAGGCTGCGTGATTTTGATTTCTCCTCATGCCTATTTCTTCCACACCCATGGGAGGAGATGTGCCCTAAAGACCAGAGGTGCTCACTTTGGAACTGGGGAACTAGGTTTGAGTCCAGCATCAGCTCAACATCCTGTAATTCAGGTCAAAACACTTAGGGTCCGATGTAGGTAATCCCAGATTACCGGTTCTTAAATACCGAATCATACCGATTCGGTATTTAAGAACTGGCAATCGGGATGTAGGTATTTTTACCTGTTCAATTTCCGAATCGGTAAGAAACGGTAATTACCGAATCGGTATTTACCGATTCTGTAATTGCCATTGATTCCTAGGGGCTTTGAGGCCCACAGGAATCAATGTCAATTACCGAATCGGTAAATACCGATTCGGTAAAATTACCGATTTTCCAAGGGGGACAGGGTGTCACTTTGACACCCTGTTGCACCCCTGATTCTGGCTTGTGTGCAATGTGACACACATACATGCCCTCAGGGCATGTATGTGTGCCACATGGCACCGGTGTACATGCACAGATGTGAATGTACACAGAAATTCATTTTTTACCACCAAGTGTTATTTGGTGGTAAATAATGAATTCCTAAGGGCCTGTGGCACTGTTTTTAGTGCCACCTACATCTGGATTTAAAGAATCGGTAAATTTACCGATTCGGTATTTTACCAAATCGGTAAATATACCGAATCTGTAACTTTACCGATTCTGTAAAGTTAGGCCCTCTACATCTGAAACTCCAAATACCGGTCGGTAATGGCCGAAATCGTCCGTTACCGACCGGTATTTGGCGACCTACATCTGGCCGTAAATCTCCTCGTGCCTATTAAAGAATTGACCTTGTATAATGTAATCTGATGTTTATGTAAAGCACTGTAATGCCATTCGGCCAAGTTCGTGCTATATGAAAAACTCAAACAAATGTACAGCTCCTGCCCTATAGTTTCAATTTTTAAGGTTTTTTTCATTGCTGCCTTCTCGTTTTGTGCTGCTTTTTCTGTCCTTTTCTTCCCATTACTTTAGTGTTTTTCTTTCGCTTGCTCTGAGTTAAAGCCTCATGAGGAAATGTAAGTTCCTGTCCCCAAAAATGAGTGCCTGTGGGCCCCAACTGTAACCACCAGCTCAAATTATGGACTGGCACTTACTTTAGATGTGTGAATGTGAGCCACAAGGACTGACGAGAGAGAAGTACCTGAATCTATCCCTCTTTGAGTGTGAATCTTACCCTGCTTTCCGGAGGGCCATGGTTGTGCATGTTTTTCCCTGCTGCTTCAAGAGCATTGGGTAAATGAAGTTTCAAAGTATGGCACTGAGTCTGTATTTGTATGTGTGAGCAGTGTGAGACTCACTCAGCAGGCTTTCTGGACCCACTGACCAGGATATAGTAACTATGAAAGTTTGCAAGAAACAATCATCCATAATCAGAAAAGGACCCGTGTTCACCCGACCAAGAGATTAACTTGTTCCTCTACAGGTTAACCCCCGACCAAGCCATTTATCCAACTCAAAAGCTGGGTGTTCTTTGCCCAACACAAAAAACGATTATGAGAACGAATCATACATATAAATTCATGTGCACCTTGCACACGTGATGGAAACATCAATGATCAATGAGAAAACGTATAGTACAAGCACTGTAAAAGAGTGCTTAGATTGTAGAAATAGGAGAAAAATCATATACGGTGTGTCTCACATGCCTAATAATTGAAGAAGCTGTATAAGGTTTAAGCTACGTTGAAATAAAAACTCATAACATTTATTTTCTGCAATCACGCAATTAATAAGAAATTAATATATGATTGACTAAACATTGATGCATTCTTGAGCTTCTTTTATAATTGTGTGGATTTGTATTATGAACAGGACTGTGTAATGGCTTAAGAAATTATCCTGTCATGCTCTCATTCTAATGCTCCATTGACTTTGAAAAGTTGGTGCAACGCTTATGTGCAATCAATTAGAAAGTTGACATTCTCTATAAATGTTCTTTATAACAATAGTGATTTATCTTTCCTAAAATGAAAAATGAATATAAATGAATAAGTATAAGTTGCAGGTATGTAAAATGTGGTAGTAGGCCACACTTACCAATAGATGATTATGTGAAATGATTCATTACACTTGACTAATGTATCAATTAAAATACACTTGCCTAAACCCAAAAAATATATTGTCACTCTATGCCTGAAAGGGTATTTTTATATATATATATATATATATATATTTATATATTACCTACTGGCGGTCGCCAGTAGGTAGTTATAGTTAGGATCGTGTTCCATAGGAAATCCGCAACATTCTATTGGGAATAACTTTGGCGCCGAATGAGGGATCTGCCTGTAATTTTCCTTAACTTTGCCTCGCTGCGCTCCGCTCCTTCCCTGGAAGTTTCGGGGGGATCCGTCAAGCGGGGGCCGAGATAAAAGGGGGGTCCCAAAACGTGTTTTCCCCATGTTAATTTCCATAGGGCGGTTGGACTCACTTTTAGCCCGAACGGCTGAATGGATTTCCACCAAACTTGGCAAAATTGTAGGGACTGGTACCCCGATGTGCCTTTGCTATGTCTCAAGATATATGCTCCAGTGGTTTGTACGAAAATTAACTTTGAAAAAATATATATTGGGCTACATTGGGCTATATATATGTTAGAGCCCAAATGTAGCCCAATGTAGCCCAATGTAGCCCAATGTAGCCCAAAGATGGCCACCAGAGACAAAAAAAACAAATGTAGCCCAAATATCAGCCAGATGTAGCCCAACTATAGCCCAATGACAGAATGTCTCAGAGTGTTCTAAAGAACAACTAGAGCGCTAACAGTCTTACTAATGACAAAAGTATGGCACACCTGAAGTCATCTTGATTGGAATAAAGTGTTAACACTTAAAACATTTAACTTGCAAAGGAACAAAATGAGGGGGTTCATTTTGCCATAGAAAAATTAAATGTATTAAGTGTTACCACTTTATTCCAATCAAGATGTTGGGCTACATCTGGCTGATATTTGGGCTACATTTGGGCTCTTTTGTCTCTGGTGGCCATCTTGGGAGACTGCATATCAGAATTTTTTTAATGAAATATAAGAGGATTTGAGAAGTCACTCAAAATGTGCCCTAATTTTTCTTACTTCAGCACTAATCATAATTTCTATGGCAAAATGAACCCCCTCATTTTGTTCCTTTGCAAATTAAATGTTTTAAGTGTTAACACTTTATTCCAATCAAGATGACTTCAGGTGTGCCATACTTTTGTCATACGTAAGACTGTTAGCGCTCTAGTTGTTCTTTAGAACACTCTGGGACATTCTGTCATTGGGCTATAGTTGGGCTACATCTGGCTGATATTTGGGCTACTTTTGTTTTTTTTGTCTCTGGTGGCCATCTTTGGGCTACATTGGGCTACATTGGGCTACATTGGGCTACATTTGGGCTCTAACATATGTATAGGCCAATGTAGCCCAATATATATTTTTTCAAAGTTAATTTTCTCAGCAACTACTGAACAGATTTACACCATTCAAAGAAAAGCGTAATCTGCGAGCCGGGCTCTACCTTTCTACCAAATTTCTTATAAATCCATTCAGCCGTTCGAGCTGTAGCCGTGTCTAAACGTCCTATGGAAAATAACATGGGGAAACACGTTTTGGGACCCCCCTTTTATCTCAGCCCCCACTTGACGAATCCCCCCCAAACTTTCAGGGAAGGAGCGGAGCGGAGCAGGCCATCTTCTTTGAGAAATTCGCAAAGATTTGTCCACCGGCGCCAAAGTTATTCTCAATAGAATGTTGCGGATTTCCTATGGAAACTAGGTCCTAACTACTGTCATTGGGCTATAGTTGGGCTACATCTGGCTGATATTTGGGCTACATTTGGGCTCTTTTGTCTCTGGTGGCCATCTTGGGAGACTGCATATCAGAATTTTTTTAAGGAAATATAAGAGGATTTGAGAAGTCACTCAAAATGTGCCCTAATTTTTCTTTCTTCAGCACTAATCATAATTTCTATGGCAAAATGAACCCCCTCATTTTGTTCCTTTGCAAATTAAATGTTTTAAGTGTTAACACTTTATTCCAATCAAGATGACTTCAGGTGTGCCATACTTTTGTCATAAGTAAGCCTGTTAGCGCTCTAGTTGTTCTTTAGAACACTCTGGGACATTCTGTCATTGGGCTATAGTTGGGCTACATCTGGCTGATATTTGGGCTACATTTGTTTTTTTTTGTCTCTGGTGGCCATCTTTGGGCTACATTGGGCTACATTGGGCTACATTTGGGCTCTAACATATATATAGCCCAAAGTAGCCCAATATATATTTTTTCAAAGTTACTTTTCTCAGCAACTATTGAACAGATTTACACCTTTCAAAGAAAAGCGTAATCTGCGAGCCGGACTCTACCTTTCTACCAAATTTCTTATAAATCCATTCAGCCGTTCGAGCTGTAGCCGTGTCTAAACGTCCTATGGAAAATAACATGGGGAAAACACGTTTTGGGACCCCCCTTTTATCTCAGCCCCCACTTGACGAATCCCCCCCAAACTTTCAGGGAAGGAGCGGAGCGTAGCAGGCCATCTTCTTTGAGAAATTCGCAAAGATTCGTCCACCGGCATCAAAGTTATTCTCAATAGAATGTTGCGGATTTCCTATGGAAACTAGGTCCTAACTATAACTACCTGATGTCATGAGTGATGTCACTGACCATGTCATGAGTGATGTAATATGTGACGTCATCAGCAGTGCATTGCACGCGCAAGTTATAGTGAGTCCAACTAACTATAACGTGGGAATTTCAATGGTTTTATGCGAGTAAAATTTCCACCTAACTATAACTGGTGTGAAACCTATGGTTTTTTCCAGTGAATATATATATATATATATAATCTCACACCAATGTTGCCCCAAAGAAGACGCCACACTCGGAGGGGTATCCGCACAAGCACCGCAGGTAGCAGCAATCACAGCCCATCAGCACGCGCCATTAGGTGCCAAACGCGTTTCGAGCTTTAACTTCGCTCTTCATCAGTGGCAAACAAGGAGGCTCAAGGTTTTTAGTTGGGACACCATATTTATTTAAATTTCACAAGACCCGCCCATGTGGGCGTAGGCAGAGTAGCATCATGGTTAATGTAGTCCATGCTTGTTAATGCCAAAGTTCTTGTAGTCCCAATACTGACCCAAGTGGGTTCCAAAGCCCCCAAGACATAATGCATCCTAAGTAGGTAAGTATTTAAAATGTTCACATGGATGGCCGCATGGCGACGGAGACTGCGTTGTTGCCAATATTTACCGGCGGCAATGGCCCCCTTCGATCTTGGTGATGCTAGTAACATCATGCATCACAGAACCGCCGGTCCGGCAGCAGGGCATCTTCCCGGCTGGACAGGCCGCTCAATTTCTCACACCAAGGTTGCCCCAAAGAAGACGCTACACTCGGAGGGGTATCCGCACAAGCACCGCAGGTAGCAGCAATCACAGCCCATCAGCACGCGCCATTAGGTGCCAAACGGGCTTCGAGCTTTAACTTCGCTCTTCATCAGTGGCAAACAAGGAGGCTCAAGGTTTTTAGTTGGGACACCATATTTATTTAAATTTCACAAGACCCGCCCATGTGGGCGTAGGCAGCGTAGCATCATGGTTAATGTAGTCCATGCTTGTTAATGCCAAAGTTCTTGTAGTCCCAATACTGACCCAAGTGGGTTCCAAAGCCCCAAGACATAATGCATCCTAAGTAGGTAAGTATTTAAGATGTTCACATGGATGGCCGCATGGCGCCGGAGACTGCGTTGTTGCCAATATTTACCGGCGGCAATGGCCCCCTTCGATCTTGGTGATGCTAGTAACATCATGCATCACAGAACCGCCGGTCCGGCAGCAGGGCATCTTCGCGGCTGGACAGGCCGCTCAATTTCTCACACCAAGGTTGCCCCAAAGAAGACGCCACACTCGGAGGGGTATCCGCACAAGCACCGCAGGTAGCAGCAATCACAGCCCATCAGCACGCGCCATTAGGTGCCAAACGCGTTTCGAGCTTTAACTTTGCTCTTCATCAGTGGCAAACAAGGAGGCTCAAGGTTTTTATATATATATATATATTCCAACTGTTGATTTTAAAGCCTTGACTTGACTTTATTCTTTAGGTCTTGTATTTTCCTCATGATGATTAGGTGAGGAATTTCATCTTAGCACTCTCTCGTGTAACTTTCTTTCATTTTCCCATAGCTTTCTGGAGGGAACTGATACATACTGTAATAACTGTATGGATACTACAGAGTGACATGAACTTTTGTCATAGCACATGGGAAGCTTTACCAAGGAGTTTTTTTTTGTGGACTAATCTGTGTGCCCAGGACAGATAATCAATTCCCAGGAACAGTGTGGGAATGAATGTTGATGTTACCACTTTTTTATCTTGTGAGCAGATGATTACATCTCAATCATCATACGTTAGTGGTGAGACAATCGATGTCATCTCAGGACTATATTGTTGATCCTTTGTAGTTAGACGGATGTAGTGTGGTCCAGAACGGCAGTGCAGTCCATCTTAGAGTGAATTTGAGCCCATTTCAAAGGGAATCCAGACCAGGCAGTTGAGCCCAAATGCTAATACTGCTGCTGCAGTTTTGACTGTCCCTTTTGCCCATGCTGTCTTGCGGACTCATACTGGCAGGTTTGCTAGCTTTCCGGTTCTCTCCTGTCCCCATCACTTGCCAACCCCTATGCCTGCTGAGAGAACTTTGAGAACTTCCCCCTGCCCTTGCTGGTGGCAAGAACCTTGTCCTAGTGGACTTTCCTTGGACTCCTTAGCTGGACCATACGATCCAATTGCCCTGCTGAGAGTTCCCCTTAAATTGGCTTTTTGTCATTTCCTTGATATGTACTCAAGAGCGTTATATTCTTAGAGACTGTATATTGATGTGTAGTTTTATACTATTTCTGTACTCTATGCTGAGACCAATGACTGAATGTCCTGAAATGTTGTTTTAATTGCTTGATTTCCTAATACAACTCTAATTGAAACCTTAAAGGTCGGAACTCTTTACATTTACTAATGTTCTTTCTACGGAGACTGCTCATAAGGTACCTGATTTTCTATTGTATGACAGGGATAGTCATAGATTATTTACAAAACATTAGGTTCTTCTACTGCTATTCTGTATTACCACCTGATAGTGAGCAGGCTGTGTGATTTTGGCCCGACTAAACTTCTTCAGGAGGTTTGGAATACTTGTTGTCATCCTGTACCTCTACACCATGGTATTTAGGGTGGTGCATTTGAACTTGATCACTAACTTGTATGTTTTTTACCAATTCCTGGGTAGCCAACAGTTGACACCCTAGTTTCATTTACCCCTCAATGTGATGAGCAAGGTCCGTCGAAGGACCAACGAGGGCAAATTGAAAGCTTTTTAGTAGTAAGATTAAAATAATTGGACCAAGGTAAAACGCTGGATCAGAACTTGGTAGCACATTAGATCATTTTGTCTGTTGATGTGAGGGACTCTCATTAGAGATTTGTCCCATTAGGATACAAGCCCACTTATCCATGGTTCAGCCAAATGATTGATGGAGTACCAGTTCCGCACCACTGAAGGCGACTTGTAGCGGGGGAGTGAGTATTAATAGGGAAGCACTTTACATTTGGCTAGGTTGTGGTGTTTTGAAATGTTTGTGTGATTTTATGCGAAGTTCAAGTTAATGTGTGAATGTGGCACTTAATGTAAACAAGTCAGGTCAGTGGTTTTCAGGTCCATCATGGCCTAAGATCCCAGGATAGAGATATACACACCTACTTGGTGGTCTCAGTGTAGAAGACACTAAGTGTAGTTGTCTGCTGTGTTATGGTGTGTGATGTGAGACATCATTGATAAAGGATAGGGACTTGACTTTGAAAGATAGTGAGAATTGGTTGGTATAGTTGATCTCAGTGCACAGAGAAAAACTGTGTCAATCAGAGCTAGCCACCGGTGATAATTTAGAATGTAGAAGAATAATTTTAGTTACCATGAGTGAGTGATAATCAGTTTTCTTTAATGGAACAGATAGACTTAGTTTTTGAATTCACTTGCATTGTATTGTGTATTTGCTTAGAAGAATGCACAAGAAATGGTAAAGGAGGATGAACAGCTGTCAGGAGTGAGATTGATGTCACAGTTTGCCGCGCTGGGTTTGGCCGGTTGGTGTTAAGGTACGCAGGGATTGGTTGAAAATGTCATAGAGACTTGTGCTGGTAGTGGTTGTGAACAAAGGATAATGGGAGCAAAAATGATTTCTTTGTTTTTATGGAAAATCATTAATGAAATTAAAATGTTAAACTAAAATTAAATTCTTTAAATCTATACTAAGGGTAGCATAGGGAGATGTGACTATACCTGTTAGGAAGGGAGAGGAAATAGCACCTGAGGGTATACCAGGACACACTGTTATGATGAATAAGTGGTTACACACATGTATTTGGCTCACATAATGACATAAAATTACAGAAAAGGATGATGTCTTACAATCTCCATGTTATTTGACATTTAATTTGAGGATCCTTGAAATCTTAACGCTTTCAATGTGTTGGACTGCTATCTCAGCCCCCTGAGTCATTTTGTCCACCATAAGCGTGGAAGGGTATACTCAGATGTGAGTCCCTTGCTCATTGCACCATCAGGATTCAAGCAAGCCGGGCCGACGACGCCTGAAATGGCAGAAACCGGTCCCCGGAAGCTTGTTTCCTTCCCAGTATAAGAATTGGCTTGGTAGTTTGGTTTGCCCTGTTCCCATCATGCACTGGGACAGGAACAGACTAATTTGCATATAGCCAAGTTCTGAGCTGGGATGGTGCAGTGAGCTAAAAAACGGTGATGGATCAAGCCCTGATCTTTGGACTGGGTAAGAGTGGTCTGCTTAATTCAGGCACTCTGTTCATCACCACCCCCTTTTCTGAATCGTTTTTGGCCACTATAGGTGTGGCAGGGTATACTCAGACATGAGTCCCTTGCTCACTGCTCCATCAGGATTCAAGCAAGCCGGGCCGAAGAGGCTGAAATGCCAGAAACCGGTCCCCGGTAGCTTGTCTCCTTTCTGGTGAAGAATTGGCTTGGTAGTTTGGTCTGCCCTGTTCCCATGATGCACTGGGCCAGGGACAGACTAATTTGCATATAGCCAGGTTCTGAGCTGGGATGGGGCAGTGAGCTAAATAACGGTGATGGATCAAGCCCTGATCTTTGGACTGGGTAAGAGTGGTCTGCTTAATTCAGACACTCTGTTCATCACCACCCCCTTTTCTGAATCGTTTTTGGCCACTATAGGTGTGGCAGGGTATACTCAGACATGAGTCCCTTGCTCACTGCTCCATCAGGATTCAAGCAAGCCGGGCCGAAGAGGCTGAAATGCCAGAAACCGGTCCCCGGTAGCTTGTCTCCTTTCTGGTGAAGAATTGGCTTGGTAGTTTGGTCTGCCCTGTTCCCATGATGCACTGGGCCAGGGACAGACTAATTTGCATATAGCCAGGTTCTGAGCTGGGATGGGGCAGTGAGCTAAATAATGGTGATGGATCAAGCCCTGATCTTTGGACTGGGTAAGAGTGGTCTGCTTAATTCAGACACTCTGTTCATCACCACCCCCTTTTCTGAATCGTTGCTCCCCAGGGGGGCAGAAAGCCTACTAGGCACTAGGTTTTTTTGTACATAAGGGTGGGGACTACCAAGAATGGACATGCTAATGCCCCCACACCCAAAAAAGACGTTCTGCCCCCCAGAAGGTAGATCTGGGCAATAGCCTCTTATCTGCCCTCGCAGGGGCAGAAAGCCCACTAGGCACCAGAGATATGTTTATGGGCCTGCCAGTGAGAAGACCCATAGGCAAGGGTCGCACCATATTTTTAGGCACACATTTTGCCTGTTTCAGTGATATTTGCATTCTCATCTGCACCCAGGTGGGGGCAGAAAACTACTAGAAACCAGTTAGAGTTTGTGACTGTGTAAACTGGAGTTTAGCTGACAATCTGCATGTAATGAACTTTGGCTGGCATTTTGCTGGCGGTGTGTGTGGACCTGCACTTGGCTAATTGTGTAGGTGGGCTTGCACTTGGTGACAGTGTATGTAGATTAGCGCATGCCTGGTGGTGTGTGTGGAGTGGTGCTTGGCTGGCTGTGTGCATGGATGGTACTTGGCTGCAGAGCCTGACTGGCTGTATCGGACACCGGGCATTTCCCCAGTGGACCAGAGCGTGGGGGCCAGTTTTCTGGCCGTGGAGGCTGGGTTTGTTACTGGGGGCCTGTTTTGAAGGGGATTCTGGGTAGGAAAAGGTTGGGGATCCACGCAAGCCATACCTCCCTGGACTCCCCAGGGTGTCTAGTTTTCAGAAATGTGTGGGTTTGGTAGGTTTCCCCAGATGGCTGTTGAGCCCGGGGCCAAAAACCCAGGTGCCCCCCTTGCATAACCAGGTCATTTTGTGATAGGTAATTATGTCTCCACAAAATAGTTTGGGCCCTCCCCTTCCTCGGGCACTTGGCCCACCCACACAAGTGAGGTACCATTTGTATCGGGGGGTTTTGGAGAATGTGGGGTGGGTGGAAGTTTTTGGACCCACGTAGATTTCACAACTTTCCATCTCAGAAATGTGAGAAATGTATTTTTTTTACAAAGTTTGAGGTTTGCAAGGGATTCTTGGTAACAGAACCTGGCGAGAGCCACACAAGTCGTCCCCCCCCCTGTGTTCCCCTGGGTGTCTAGTTTTCAAAAATGCATAGGCTTGCTAGGTTTCCCTAGGTGCCGGCAGAGCTAGAGTTCAAAGTCCATAGCTAGGCACTATGAAAAAAAGGTCAGTTTTCACTGTAAATATGTGGTGTGTCCATGTTGTGTTTTGGCCCTTTTCCTGTCGCGGGCACTAGGCCTACCCACACAAGTGAGGTACCATTTTTATCTTAAGACTTTGGGGAATGCAGGGTGGTTGGAAATTTGTGGATCCATGCAGATTCCAGAACTTTCCATCTCAGAAATGTGAGGAACATTTGTTTTTTGTGACAAAGTTTGTGGTTTGCAAGGGATTCTGGGTAACAGAACCTGGTGAGAGCCTCACAAGTCACACCCTCCTGGATTCCCCTGTGTGTCTAAAAATGTATAGGTTTGCAAGGTTTCCCTAGGTGCCGGCAGACCTAAGGTTCAAAATTCACAGCTAGGCACTTAAAAAAAAAGGGTCAGTTTTCACTGTAACATTGTTGTGTGTCCATGTTGCATTTTGTCGCAGGTACTAGGCCAACCCACACAAGTGAGGTACCATTTTTATCGGAAGACTTTCGGGAATGCGGAGTGAGTAGAATTATGTGGATCTATGGAGATTCCAGAACTTTACATCACATAAATATGGGGAAAATGTGTTTTTGTGACAAAGTTTGAGGTTTGCACAGGATTCTGGTTAACAGAACCTGGTGAGAGCCACTCAAGACACCCATCCTGGATTCCTTTGGGTGTCTAGTTTTCAAAAATGTATGGGTTTGCTAGGGTACCCTTGGTGCCGGCTGAGCTAGGGTTCAAAATCCACAGCTTAGAACTTTGCAAAAAGAGGATCTGTTTTCACTGTAAAAATGTGGTATGTCTATGTTGCGTTTTGGGTTGTTTCCTGACGCGGGCACTTGGCCTATCCACACTAGTGAGGTACCATTTTTATCGGAGGACTTAAGGAAATGCATAATTGTAAAGCAATTGGTATTACCTATTGACTTTCTATGCATTTCTGCCTTCCAAATGTAAGACAATGTGTAAAAAAGAAGTCACTTTAAAAAATGTCCTATAATTCACTTGCTAGTATGGTTACCTACAATTTTGGAGATGTGCAAATAGCTGCTGCTTCTAAGCTCTATATTTTGTTCCCATTTTGGATATTGATAGGTGTCCTTGATACCTATTTTTCACCATTTATATTTTACCAAATGAATTGCTATTTTCCTGGTACACAGTGAAAAACCGTTGCAAGACGCAGCACAGTTATTGGCTCTGGGCTCCTCGGGTTCTTGGTGAACCTACAAGTCCTATATATCCCCACAACTAGAAGGGACCCTCAGATGTAACAATATATTGCTTTGTAAAATCTTTCATTTTACAAGACAAATCTTTGGGACAAATGGCTGTTTTTCCAACTCATTTTAAATTTTTCTAATTTTCACCTGTTAGTTTCTATAAAAAAAAACTTGAATGATCTACACAAATGATGCCTTGCCGAATTCAGAATTTTGTCTACAGCAAGGTATAGCTTTCTGGGATCCATTATTGCTTTCCCACCCATTACTACCACTAACTGGAAGGAGGTTGAAAGTGCAAAAAGTAGCAAAAATAGTCTATGTCCCAGTGAAATGCCAAAACAGAGTAAATAATTTTGGTTTTCTGACAAACGTCTGCCTGTCCCTGAAAGCTGAAGTTGGTGATTTCAGCACCACAAAACCTTTGTTGGTACCATTTGCAGGGAAAACAACAGACACTTTCTTCTTCAGCCCCTTTCCCCACATTTTTTTTAAAAATCGCTGTATTTTGGCTAATTTCTGGGTCCCCTCCAGAGGAATCCACAAACCCTGGATACCTTTCAAATCCCATGAGGTTGGAAGAAAAGATGACAAATTTGGCATGAATACCTTATGTGGACAAAAAGTTACAGAGGCCTAAGCTTTAATTAACCCAAATAGCCTAGCAGCAAGAGACTGGCTCCTAGACCTGCTCAATTTGAAGTACTCAACGTATGGGATTACAAAGCCCATCAGAAAGAAAAGGAGAAATATCAAGGAAAATTTAGACGAGCCATAACCACATATGCAGATGCTAGGTAAAATGTGCAACAGAAAGCTTGGAGAGGTGACATTACTGAGGGAACAATAATGTACCCTGTCATGACAGTAGGAGATGAGGGGGGCGTGGCTTGGATGCCGAGGAGTTAGGCAGCGTGAGCCCGGAGCTCCGCGCCCGATCCCGGCTAACATCCTGCTAAACCGCACGAATTCCGGCGGAAAACGACCGTCCTTTCAGCTGAAGGCATAGGTGGAGCGGCGGGACCCCGAGGTCACAGCTACTTGCCGCTAATCAGCGCAGAAACCCGACTCGGCGAATCCTCGAGGAACGGAACGCTTTGACCCAAGATGGCGGCCTGAGGTCCGGGCCAGAGCTACTGCAGTCCGAGGGAGATCGGCGATCCCCATTCCGAGGGCGCCGGATGAATCGGGGACGCCGCCGGAGAAGTTACTAAGCGGTCGCACCAGAGGAGATCGCACACATCATCTCCCACTGCAAACGGGGAGACAGCGGTAAGCGACTGGCGGGCTTCCCCCGCGGCAAGAACCGAAAGCTGAAGACCCCGCGAAGAGACAGGGCTGCGGAGACGGCGAGCGGGGGATCCCGTTACGCGATACCAGCTGGAGAGGGGAGGATTCCCCTTGATTGCACAGGGGAGCGGCTTATCCAGAGCATTGCATCCGGAGCGCAGCCCAGATCCGGAGCGGAGAAGGCGATCGCGTGAAACTCAGACCTAAGGAGGGCGCCATCCAGAGCGTTTCACAGCGGAGGCCTACGTAGGAAGGACGCTCTGCCTGGGCTGGGGGCTTACGGCGCTCTGAGTGAAGATTGGAGCAGGTCCTGTACTCCCGCTATACAGTGGAGGGCACGAGTGGCGGAAACTCGACCGGGGGGGGCGCAAGAAGCACGAGGCCTATGAGCAGGCCCACACATCCTGAGAGCGGACTCGAAAGCAGCTGCGGACACGTGGGGACCCACGACCTGGGGAGGGGAGCCTCATAGGGGACGGACACGAGCGCCTGGTAGTGAGAGAGCCGATTGAGACGCCAGACCCGGAGGGTTGTAAACTGACCGGCGACGAGAGCGGCCATACCCAACCCAGGGCTCCAATGCCTGCTGAGGGTACGCAGGACATCGCATTGGAATAAATAGGGGAACCCCCTTTTTCCCTGGTGGGGTGCGAGCCTTACAGCGGCTGGAGGGAGACCTGACGCGTCCTGGCTGACTGCCCAGAACGACCAGCGCTGTTGTAGCGAGAGGCCGCCCGAGCACTGGTTCCTAGGCGGGGAGGGAGCCGGCCAGACGAGGCGACACTGAGAGCTGGCTGTAACTCGCTTCCTAGAGCTGACGGAACCGCTGGTGATTACCGAAGGCGCAGCCTAGCCTTCCCCCAGACGCAAAGGGAAGTCCCTCACCCATACTCTTTGGGTTTCCGAGAAGAAGACCGCCGTCGGGCGAACAAATCGAGATGGGGAAGCCGTAGGGGAAAGGGGACGGAGCTACTAGTCCTGAAACAACGGACGGGGCGGACCAGGGCCGCACAGAACTACAGCAAATGCAGGATCGTATATTGGAGGCTATCACGGCCACGAAAGAAGCCTTACATCAAGACATTGCTCAAGTAGCAACAGGATTGGGGCTCCTGCGAGCAGACCACGATAAGTTAAAGGAAAGGGTCAAGAGCACGGAGGTCGCCCTGCAAGAGATGGTCCAGGGGCATAAATCTATGGAAGGCTGGTTGGGCGATGCCCTAGACCGAATACTAGCGCTGGAACGACGGGCGGAGGACGCTGAAAATCGCAGCAGGCGCAACAACGTCCGCTTGGTGGGCCTTCCGGAGAACAAAGAGGGGAACGACATGGTTGCGGACTGAGGTGGCGCCGGAAGGGCTCTCAACTTTCTTCACGCTGGAACGGGCGCACAGGGTCCCGAACAGGCCGCCTGCCCGGGGCCAGCCACCCCATCCTGTGGTGACCAAATTGTTGCATTATAAAGACAGAGACTGGTTGCTGCAAAGGGCCAGAGAAGTAGGCCCCTTTCAGGTGGATAATAATAATGTGACATTGTTCCCGGACTTCACGTTTGAAACACAGAAACTTCGGGCTTCCTTCTTGTCGCTCAAATGAGAGCTGCGTGCGGAGGGCATAAAGTATTCACTCCTCTTCCCGGCAAAGGTCAGAGTCGTGGTGGACGACAACACACTCTTCTTCCCCACATCGGCGGATGCCTTGGCGTGGTGGGACACTTACAAAGCTGGAACGGACTGAGCTAGAATTAGAGCTGAGGAGGAACAGCGGAGGCAACCGACCAGAAAATCCCAGCGCCTTCGGAAGCGCCGACAAAGGACTAGAAAGCCAACGGCGTCGCAAATGGAGGAGGAGAGGAAGGCAGCACTCCAAGCAGTGGTGGACTTGTCGGGAACAGTGCACAGCCAGTCATGTAAGGGTTCAGAATCTGAGGGACAGGCCACAGGCTCGGAAACGGACCTCTCAGAACTTGGTGGGGCTAGAGGGCTGGTTGTGACGCCACAAACGTCGGAGGAAATCGTAGAAGCTTGAGAGGAAGGACTCTGAACGGCTGTATTACACATTGGCCCTGGGGGGACCGTGTCCATTGCTGCAAAAGGCTATGATGCAGAAGTACGGAAACTTGTGAGTGTTTATGGGTGGATTGTGGGGCGGGGGGTGGGAATATACTAGTTACCCTCGGAGTCGGGCTGTGTCCTGCTGGCCCCTAAGGTCACCGCAGTGGAGACTGAGGAATATAGGGATAGCGATTGGGGTAGTTGACCCTTTTGGTGAAGTTTGTATGGGAGCTACTTTGGTAAAGGTGGGTCCTGTTCTAGGGGGGAGGTTGCCTAGAGTAGTTGGGGGGGCTCGAGGCGAGGGAGGTTGGGTTTGGAGAATAGTTGCTTGGGAGGGGAGGGGGGTTCAGGGGAAAGCCGCCATAAGTGCCTGGACGGCGACTGTTGATACTGTGAACGGATGTACAAGGGACAATGGCTAGCTCTGGAGCGTGGAAATGTGTGACCTGGAACGTGCGGGGCCTGCATACTATGGCAAGAAGGCACAAGATACATGCTTATCTAGTCCGTAGAGGAGTTCGAATTGCGTTCTTACAGGAGACACACTTGACAAAGCAGGAGGGCATAGCGCTGCAGAGACGGTGGCGAGGGCAACTGTTTAACACCACATACTCTGCATTTGCAAGGGGTGCACTGATAAAGGTCTGAGCGGGGGTTCCCTTCCAAGTGACTAAACAGCTGATAGACCCAGAGGGCAGATTTGTGGCCGTAGAGGGGAAACTTAGAGGCCGGGACATATCACTATGCAGCGTGTATGCGCCCAATATAGATCAGTCCGCCTTTCTGACGATGCTTTCGGGCAAGCTGGCGAGCTACTTAGCAGGTCCAATGGTCATGGGTGGGGATTTCAATTCCGTAGTAGACACCACATTAGACAGGTCACACCCGCCACTGAATGCATCACCAGTGCATAGAATAGCGATGCGCAAGCTAGAGTGGCAGGGGAGATGGGGACTGGTGGACGCTTGGAGGGAATTGCACCCTACCGTGAGGGATTACTCATTTCACTCTAGCCTACATGACCTGCACGTCCGGCTAGATGTGTTTCTTTGCTCCTCGCTCGTACTTCCTGCTGTGGCAAACGCGGAGTATTTGACCTGCACGCTGTCTGACCACAACCCCCTATTACTGTCACTAAACTGGATGACCGAGATCTCGCGAGTCCCGACCTGGCAACTATGACCAGATACCCTGGACGACTTACTGTTCAGGGAAGGATTGGGCGAGAGTCTCAATCGATATTTCGAGGAAAATAGCAGTTCCACGACCTCCAGGGCAATGGAATGGGATGCCTGCAAGGTCGTCGTCCGGGGTCATTGTATAGGGGCATACGCGGGTGTCCGCAAAACACTCTTAGACGACCTCGATAGGGCCGAGAAAGGGTTGTGGAAAGTTGAATTGGAGCGCCCTAACCACCCCGAGCTCCAAGAAGTAGTTAGAAAGGCCAAGGAGGCAGTGGCGGTAGAAATGAAACGGTTGCGAAGTTTTGATCATAAGGTATACCTGACTAGGGCGCATGCAGAGGGTGATAAGGCTATAACGATGCTTGCCTGGCTGGCTAACCCAGCTAGGCGCAGCCACCCGATTTTGGCCATTGAGGAGGACGGAGGGCACACCTGCAATACCCAAACAGAGATCTTAGACAGGTTCCGAGCGTATTACGAAAGGCTGTATGAGAGCGGGTCAGAGGGCCAAGAGTCTGAAATTGACGCCTTCTTGGAGAGACTGCAATTGCCGCGGCTAGAACAAGAACAGGCGGATGATCTGGGTAGAAACATCACACTGGGGGAAATAGGGAGTGCAGTGAAACAGATGGCTCAGAACAAAACTCCGGGATTGGATGGCTTGCCCATATAGTTTTACAGTAGATACCTGGGGCTCCTAGCTCCGCGACTACATGCGGTGTATAATGAAGCAAAATCGAGAGGGAGGCTGCCTCAGTCCATGTGTGAAGCTCTAATGATCCCGCTGCTGAAGCCGGGGAGGGAGAGTAGTAAACTCTCCTCCTGTCCTTGTTGACGACGGACTATAAAATCCTGAGCAAAATTCTGGCCAACAGGCTGTTGGGCCATATGACGGTGCTGATCCACAGGGACCAATCAGGATTCATTCCCACGCGGAACACCACCAACAATATACGCCGGCTGATACGGCTGTTGGAAGACCCGTTGTCGACAACGAGCATGCCCTTGGTGTTCTCAATTGACATCGAGAAGGCGTTTGACAGCTTGGAGTGGGGGTATCTTTACAGGGTGATGGAGCGTTTCGGCCTGGGAGATAACTATATTGGTTGGACCAAAGTGTTGTACACGGCGGCCAAGGCGCGGGTCCGGATAGGCTCCCTGATTTCGAGTCAATATCGCGTGAGCCGTGGAACTAGGCAGGGATATTCGCTGTCTCCCCTGCTGTTCGCACTGGCGATGGAGCCTTTTGGGCGGAAGCCCGGGCGGGGCGCTATTACAAGGGCTTAGTTCATAGGGGGACGCCGCAGGCTATTTCGTTGTACGCGGATGACCTTTTACTATTCTTGGAAAACGCGGACGAGGAACTGGAGGGAGCAAAACGGCTTCTCGAACTTTTTGGAGGGCTGTCGGGCTTAAAGGTTAACTGGTCCAAATCCTGCTTATTTCCGTTACGAAGGGGGGAGAAGCGACCTGCTAATCTCCAGGTACTCTAATGGGAGCCTAGTTGTTTACAATACCTGGGAGTGCATATATACCATTCGGCAGCAGATATGTTAGAGGGCAATGTGGGCCGTTGTATCAGTGCACTGAAGGGGAGCATAACCTTTTGGGCCACTCTTCCGCTCTCGGTGACAGGCCGAATCTCCTTACTGAAGATGGTAGCATTACCGCGGCTCCTCTACTACTTCCGCATGTTACCGGTGTGGACACCGGGCTCTATCTTCCGACAACTGAGATCAATGGTGATATCCTTTCTATGGGGAACAGGCAGATGCAGGATAGCGCTTGACACGTTGCTTAGACCCAAAGATGAGGGGGGCATGGCAGTACCAGATTTTGAGTATTACTACCTGGCGGCTCAGTTACAGGCCTTCACACAAGAGGTGGCGAAGGTGTATCGAGGCCCGGAACCAGAAGGAGACGGGGGCACTCCGCGACATGTGCTGTCTTATATCACCCTGCAGCAGAGGCTCTTCACCAGAGACCTTTCCATGGAGGAGCAGACGTTTCGGCTGTGTTGGAATCGGGCGCAGCGGAGAGCAGGGGTACACCGAATGTACGCACCGGAGATACCGCTGGGTATGGTGACAGCACTCCCTCACGGTGGCGACTGGTCGCGACTGCAAGGGTGTGAAGATGCGGGACTGCAGATGTTAGGGGACTAGTATGAGGACGGGGTATTTCTCCCATTCCAGACCCTGCAGGAACGCTACGATCTACCGAGAGGGGACTATCTGATGCATGCTGCTGTGACTAGGGCCATGCAGGCGCACTGGGGGGAGGGGCTGCAGGAACCCGCTACATCCATGGCCTGCCAGTATACAATGATGGCGGCCGGCACCTATGAGGCAGTGACCTGCCTTTATTCTCGAATGCTGCGAGAAACGTTGAAACCACTGACAGCACTGAAGGCCAAGTGGGAACTGGATCTCCAGATGGAGATTCCGGACACCACCTGGGCGCAACTACTACGACGAGCGAGGAAGAGCACGAGAAATGCATGATTTCAATTGATACATTTCTACGTCCTCCATAGGGCATACCTCACCCCGGGGAAGCTTGGGAAGTACTTTGGTGTGGAAAACACAGCTTGTCCCAGGTGTAATACTGCAGAGGCGGATTTGGGGCATATGCTGTGGGATTGTCCGCACCTTCAAGATTACTGGCGGGAGATTGGAGAGGCACTGAACAACGCTACGGACAGAGAGATGCACTATACTAAAGCGGTAGGGGTACTACACTGGTTTCCACACACCCCCAAGAATAAGATAACCAGTAAGTTTATAGACATGGGACTAATACTGGCCAAACGAGAAATTACTAGAAACTGGAAATCTAGAAAGGGACCCACATACCAGCGGTGGCATAGTGAATGTCTTAGATGGGCGGCGAGCGAAAGCACACTGAGGTATCAACTAGCCCGTCGCACTGCGGACGAAAGGGCGGTCGAAGGGGCGACAGCATGGGAGGCACTAGTGCAGGCGCTCTCTGATGGCACGGGGGTGGAGGAAGAGGAGTACACAGACTCAGAAACGGAGGACCCCACTGGGACACCAGGTACACACTCTTAGCGAATAGTACATTCCTCCTAGCAATGACCCAACATACACTACGTGAGTATCCAGGCGCAGGCGCAGGCATTGGGAGAAGGGGGGGGGTTGGGATATAGGGGTAGATGAGGAGTTAGGGGGAGGGGGAGGGGTGAACAAAAAATAAAAGCAGACCACAGACATATTGGCATAAAGAACACAAGGGCTCGGGAACAGTTACGGAGAGTGTACAATGGACTGACGCCGCCCGACCTTCGGGATGTGGGCTTATAGGCTGAGTAAATGAATCGTCCGAGCAAATTCTTAATACTGCAGTTGTTATTGTGAAATGCCCATAAATGTGTGATATATGCAAGATTTGGTTCTGCAATAAAAACGATGTTACAAAAAAAATGACAGCAGGAGATGAGGTTAGAGGTATACGGAAGGAGAAGAAAAAGCATTTGGAGACAAACAGGACTGATGTTATGGCTGACGGTAAGGATAGTGATGTGGATGATGACTTCTTAAGTGACTTATTGTTGAATTGTCCACCACCATATAATGAAACTCAATCTGGGGAACAGACAAATGTGAGTTCAAAGGGAATCCCTAATGCACCAACTGTACCTGCAAACTCAAATAAACCCACACTCTTTTCTCCTATAAGAGGGGAAACAGGAATAACAGCTCCTTTCAACCTGATTGCTTTAAATGTTCCAGATGCTTTGCTGTTCCCGTTACTATTGATCCTATTGTACCTCTTTTTGAAGCAAGGTTGCAATGAAATACTGCCCATACATTGATCTTTCCTACTGGAATTAACACTTCAATTGGTAATCCAGTAGATGTAACCACGGGACCAATGCTCAGACACCTATTTTTCCAACCCAGGGCAATGTCACAGGTACTACAAGTGCAAGTTCCATGTTAGAATAGATACACTTTGACACAGCTAACAGAATGATCCAGAAGTCACCCCCATTTCACATGCCCAGACCAGGTGAACCAATGTTCAAAAGTCCAAAGTGTTACAGAGGACTTACCAACTGGATTTTAGTGACTGAGATCCAGATATCTTACTAACATGAGACCGACAGGAGTGAAGCTACAGATTAAGGAAATGAAGACTTTATGCAGAAAATGGAGTGAACTAGACAAGTGGGCAGGTATATGGCCAAAGAAGAAAGAAACAAAGAGGTTTAGGATGCAGATGCCTCCAGCTGTAATCGACGGAGAAGAGGAAGCATCAATGCTTCCTATGAGGGAAGTACTTGGAAAAGGGTATATACATGTGCCTTGGACTAGGACTGATATTTTTTATTTCACAAATGAGTTTTGGAAACTGAGAGATAATCCATTAGAGTGGTACAGACACGTTGAAAGGTTTGTGAACATTTCAGATGTTTTGTGGAAGGATTTGGATACCTTATTTAACATTGTGTTTCCAGGTAATACATGGATGGAATGTAAATTGGCTATAGATTGGCCTGAGTTAGAACCACCCAGAGATCCTAAAACAGGTGCCCCATCACCAGTGGTACTCAAAAAATACAACCCAGTGATTACTTTCTTGAAAACTAAAATCTCACCTAAAGAGATTGATTGGCTAAAATATTGACAAGACAGCACAAGAACTCAAAGAAACAGTGCATGCTCATTATGAAAAATTGATACGAGCTTTTAGGCAGAGCAGTGGAATGGAAAATGAGACCGACAAAGAGATGGGACATTTTGTCTAACAGTTTGTCTATGGATTGAGACCTTAGATTTCTTCAATGATTCAGCAGTATTTGATTTGCTGGCAGACTAAGCCGATTGACGAAATTCTGCAGTACTCAAAGTATTTGTAGAGATGTGATTGAAGTCAAACATAAGAAATTGAAAGAGAAACTGATGATTGCACTAGTAAAAGCTGTGCAGAGAGGTCAGAATCAGTTGGATTTTGATAATTTGGCTCTATAGCAGGGAGGTTATAATGAAGTTCCAATGATACATCATGTGGATGAATTTCAGCAACAGAGTTTTCAGCTACAAGGTAGAGATCGCAGTGCTCCGGTGGACTCGAGAATGGGTGTTGATGCAGCATCTTTGAAGAAAAGAAATCCTTGCCATGTATGTGGCAAATTCGGGCAATGGAAGCGTGAGTGTTGGTTTAATGTGAATAATAATGGAAATCAGGTTCAGAATTGAGGGTATGCACAGTCCCAAAGAAATAAAATGGTTCAGACTCAACAGATACAGAGACAAAGAGTTCAAAATTTTAATGTACCGGAAGCTCAAGCAATACAAGTACCACAAGCCCTGATGCCGCAACCAAATGCCAAGTCCAAAGATACAATACAAACCAGTCCCACAATGTAAATACAAATCCCTATGGAAATCAAGGTGTGGCCCAACATTATCCCATGACTGAAACAGATGATTTTGATTCAGACCTATCACAATGACGGGGCCTAAAAGGGGGAGGACAGCGTGTTTGGCACAGCCTTAAAGGTAGACCAGAGTTGTCAATCTGTGGATGGTGAGGTAAATAAGAATCCTATCTCATTCCTTGCTGACACTGGTATTACCTGCTTTACTGTAACAACAGCAGAGGCCCCTAACCTACCCCTCTCGGGGAGAAATAATCCATGTTGTAGGAGTTACAAATAAACAAGTGTCCACTCCAGTTTCTGAAGCGGTGCCAGTTAAAATAGGATCCTTTGAGGATCAACTTCAATTTGTGGTGTGTGATTTGAGTCCAGTGAATTTACAAGAATGAGACTTGTTATGTAAACTATATTGTTCCATTAATTGTACCTACCCCCAAATGATCTGGAGCTCCATATAAATGATGAAGATGTTGTCTTCAAGCTTACCAGACAAAGATCCAATTTTGGAATGTACCCCCATTTGATAAAAGTTGACCTGCCCTTAGAATTGTGAGACACAGTGTTACCTGGGACTTTACAAGCAAAGACATCAGACTTATTAAATGTGTAAAACCAGTCAGTATCACTGTGAAACCCAATGCTGAATATGTCAAGTTATACATGATACTAACGTCTGACATAATGCAATACTTTTAATAATGTTACCCTCTATTAGGATCATCTACTTGTAGGAGAGTAGGATCTGTTGCTTATAGTTACCCCCACTTTTTGCTGCTGTTTCACTATTTTTGACGTAGTCTGGCTGGGATCCTGCTATCCAGGACCCCAGCCTAGCTGCTTTCTCCTCTAAATTAATTGCATGTACTTTATGTACATTCCAGATTGGATTCTGGGGTACCCTTATAAGTCCCTAGTATATGGTATACTATGTACCCAGGGCATAGGTACCCCAGAGGCCTCTCAGGGGCTGCAGCATGTATTATGCCACCCCTGGGAGACCATTCAAAATGACACCACAGGTCTGCTACAGCAGCCTGTGTAAGGTGGTGCATGCACCCCTTACTTAGATATAGGTTCACTACATCTACCTATATCACTGCACATATAAACCTATCAGTCACCCCTATGGCAGGCCTTATCCATCCTGAAGGCAGGGTGCTGGGTTTTATGTGAGAGGGTGCTCCTGCATGAGCAGAGCCTCTCTGCAGCCTTCGGAACCTATATTTAGGGGTTGTTTGTGATGCAGCCAACCATATACTCAAGTGCATTATAACCTCACGGTAAATGCTAACTTTAAAATGGCTGCATGGAAACATGACCTGCTTGGTGTTAAACACCTTGGAATCATACCTCCACACCAGTTACTGTTGTGGGAGGTATGATTCCACTCTCCTAGACGGAGAAATATGACAACACCGGTACCAGCTTTCTCGACCCTGGCATCACAAGATGGATGCTGCCAGCCACAGACAGGAGTCTGCGCCCCTGCTGCTGGACGAAGCAAGGGAAGGCTTGACAATAGGTTTCCTGTCACAGGGAGGTGTGACAGGCTTTAGTGTATTGGGGCTGGGTGGGTGCACTCTCAGAGTGCTTTCATGTCTGCACTGGGGGCACATTTGGTGTCCCTGTGCATAGTCCAGCTCAAACCGGCTGCAGGAGCCATTTGCTCCAGCTCTGGTGCAAAACCTGGACAAAGGACATGGGTGTAGCCACCTCTCTGTCCTGACCCTCCAATAGGTGGGTACCCAGAGTTTGTCCCACTCCTTCCTTGGGTATAAAGTAGGAACCCCTGACTACAGGACTTCAGATATTACCTGGACTAAATTCTGCTACAGAAACCAAGTACTTCGAGGATATGCACAATGCTGGACAACTGAAGAATCTCCCTTGGAGTAAAGGAGTTTTTCCCCTGCTGAGCAGGCACCTAAATGCCTCTGACCAGTTTGCATCTAAGAAGCTCCTGAAGGACTCTGAAGATTTCTGCAACACAGGAGGTGGGTTCCCATAGTCACTGAGGTTCATCTGCGCTCTCAGCTATTCTGAGGCCCGTATCCCTCGTGGGGACCTTGCAACCAGAACCCCTTGGCACCGTGTACCTTTTCATGCAGCATATACTTTCCAGTGACCCCAGAAGCTGTGCTTTGGGCTACTTGTAGTCCGGACCCCGAGCAGTGTTTCCACCGAAGATTTCCAGCCTATACTCCACGAGTGTTCCATGAGGTGGTATTTTGTGATTCCTCTTGAGGTCACTTCGTGATCCCTGGTCCGTCGACCTGTGGGTCCCTGTGAAGGTATACTTAACTTTCCATGGGCTTTCCTGGTTGCCCCAGATGTGCCCTGACTCTCCATAGCTTGGAGAGTCCCCAGGACCTTGCTGGTCCTCACAGAAGCATCTTTCCTCTGACTACGTGGTTTGCAGTTGCCAAGGCTTGTTGGTGTTCATTCCGGACACTGACCCCCCCAGCACTCGACATCCTTTGTGGGACAGCTCACCTCCAGACTTTGGTCATCGTTGACCTCTCCTGGTCCCCGTGACTGCAGAGTCAAGCGTCACCTCTTCTCACCTGAAACACCCAACATAGGAAGGCATTCGTCTATCGTGCCCCTGGTCACTGTCCCCTATGCTTTCAGGTTCTTCTCAGCTTTGATCCAGGCTTGGATCACACAGGACCCTTTTCATCTTCCCGGCAGTAGCACTTCTTCGCATCACGCCATTGAAATCAACAAGCGTTTCCGACACCACTTGACCACTATGCACCTGGCTTCCCTGGGATACGTAACACGGGTACCTCGGTACTCTCAAGGGTGCTGGTCTTAGAACCGTCTATGTTCCAAAGGGTTTGCTTGAAGTCCTCTCCTACGTGTCCTTAATCTTAAAACTTCCAACCGCGACTTTCCCATAGAGTTGTACGGAGCTCGTGGCTGTGTTCTCACACTGCACCGACCTCCGTGGGTCCCCTGTATCACTTCCTTGGGGTCCAAGCGATTCTACATGCTCTAGGCACTGTGTCTAGTCAAGTTGCGGTTGTTATACCACTTTCTTAGTTTATGGTTCAGTCTTCCCCTTGAGAACGCTGTGTATTGTGCTATTTACTGTCATTCTAGTTGTTTAATATTGTGTGCCTTGCCCTCTAATCTCATAAAGAGGTTAGTAGAGAGCGTTTAGTAATAAATACATATATTTGATATATTCCTTGCGTGGTTCTCCTTTCATTTGGTCATTCAGGAGGTTATAATCTGGTAAACCAAGCTGCTTTACATTCCTTCGAGACTTAGCCTGAAGGCTGCTCTCCATAGCTACCACTAAGATAGCTTGCAATAAAGGTTGTCTTTAAACCAATCATCAATAAGTGTCATTTGGACTGGTGCAAGGTGCCCACTTTAACTAATGGACAGCATCTACCAGGACAACTTTTCACACTACTGCTCTATGCATATGTTACGTAGTCAAAGTTGCTGTTGCAGCCTCAGGATATTGTCAAAGATAATATACATATTGATTAAGCAAAAACAAGTTATATAAAAAGAACTTAAACTAAGAATCAGTATTTTCCAGAGGATCTAAGTTTTTAGAAGTTGTATTAGGAACCATTCTAATTAGAGTGGCTCCAAGGGTCACAGCTATAATCGCATCGCTTCAATGCCCTCAGGGGCTTAGGGGAAGGACGGCACTCTACTGAGTTATTGCAAACAATGGTAACCTGGTATAAGCTTGGGCGCACAACTAAATATATAGGCAGAGTACTAAAGGAAAAACAACGTAACAAATGAGTGCTCCCAAGGGAGAGGGATTAGTTACCACTCTATCCCACAAAACCCAAAATTGAATTCTGGGTATATCAATAATCGCAATGAAATTCCCCCTGAACACTTCACATGATTCTATGATATGAGTACATATACATAAAGTAGTAATAAGTAGTCAAATCTGTATATCGTGGGCTTAAAGATGCACCATATCCTAAAATTGTATTCAGGAATACAATTTTAGGATATGGCGTGTCTTTGAGCCGATACACGTACTCGTGTCCACACTTAAAAACTGCGAACTCTTACCGACGATATACAGATTTTACTACTTATTTGACTGGGTCAAGTAAAGATTTATCGTATGGGACAAGCACGAACAAATTGAAATTAGGAGTGGGACTTAAGTGTGGTTACTATTTATATATTACAGATTTTCAAATTTAACGAATTAAGGTGACTTTTACATTTGGAATCATTGAAAAGATGACTTAACAATGCATAGGATGAATACTTGAAAACGGAGATTAATGTAAAAATTCAGACTCATATTTAGATTTGAGAGTTTTTTGTTTGCTCAGAAGATATAATGAGCACTCTTTGAGCCCTGGTGAAGTCATTGATGCATGTATACAGTGCAAGACGAAACACGTGTTGGCTGCAAAGAGAATTCCTTTGAAGACAATTATTAAACTCCTACTGGATAAAGAACTGGATGTCTGTGCTCTGATGTTCTACGACTGTTACTTTACGAAAGGAATTTTTATTTAAGAAAAAATATATATTGGGGGCCTGGCTAGCCGGACTGCGAGATGGCCGCCATTTGAGCGAGCTCCGTCGGCCATGGACTACAATCCTGTCAAAATCCTGCAAATTGTGGGCTCCGGGGACTGCAGTCGGCGCCTGTGATGCCCGTTCGCCTGGTGAATGTGGCGAGCGTTTCCTGGTTCCCTGGCGGTGAAGCTCGGCGACATAGCGGCCTGAGAAGACAGCACCGGAACGAAACCCCTGCTGGCGGCCGGAGCAGGGAACCCCTCTCCTCCGGGCGGCCTTAAAATAAAACCCGCGGTCGCGCAGGCCCTCCACCAGGCATCGGGTGCGACCCCGAGAACTGCCCCGCCACATCACAAGAACACCGGGACGCTGTGAAGCAATGTCCCTCAAGAGAAAGAGCGACGGGTAGACACATCACCCGTAAGCACAGGGAAAAATGCGAAAGAAGGACTTTGGCGGTCGGAGGCAACCGGAGGCGCCATCTTGATTTGCAGCGCGGACTCAGGCTGCGGGCCGGGCGAGCTGGGGACGGAGCTCTGCCTACTGCAAGACACAGCAGCCAGCCGAAGGTAGAAGGGTGGGGAGCTGGTCTGTTGGGGGAGCGACGCGACTCATACCCCCCCTCGTGTGAAGCAAACTGGGGGCGCTCCTCCCGGGTGCGCTTTCAGCATCGCGTGGTTAGGGCACCAATTCTACATTGCACCAGACAACTGCAGGAATGCCAGGGGGGCTGGCATAAGCACAGCGAGGGACGCGGTCGCGCAATATCCTAGATAGCACTCCCCCCGCGCCGACCAGCTGGGACTAGCGCCTCCATCCTTCCTGCCCGACCAGAGGAGAATACACAAGCGTCATCTCACAGCTGTACCCCTTGCAGAGGGGCTGGGTGTGGCGGTGGAGGCACGACTGCTTATTTGGGGACGAATAGCCGGCACTACTAGAGGTCCCCCTTCCCCCCTGCGTTACCAGTGGCGAGCCACATTATTACCCTTCTTCTCTGCCATTAAAGAGGCGGTAGAGAGGACACGAGACGCAGCCAACCCCTGCCGCCACCGAGGTTTAATTCTTTGAAGAGTGGCGGTGTTTCCCCGGGCCTCGTTGCTTGGGCGCTGGGGTGGGGGTGTTTGTGCTGACAGAGCTGCGGCAGCGGGCAGTTACCTGGGACTCAGATAGCGGCTTGGACTGGAGTATCTCACCCAGCGACCAACATGGGACGAAACGACGCGAGACAGGCAAAGATATCTTTTGACAACGCCCGTCCTGCGAAACCTAAGGAGCCATCGATAGCGGAGACCGGGGCTACTGGGGGCGAGGGCAATGGTGAAGATCGGGAGGAGGACCTTCGCACATTAATGTTGGATGTACGCTCAAGTCTAAGGAACATAGATGCAAAATTGGATACGTTGACCGCTCAGATGGATCAGGTCAAAACGCAAGTCTCTACACATGAGACCAGACTAGATGGCCTTGAAAATAGACACACAGAGTGCGTAGAGTTCCACCGCGACACGAAGGAGCAACTACTCCACATGGACAGGCTGCTTATGGTCATCAAGGCAAAGAATGATGATTTGGAGGCACGTTCTCGAAGGAACAACCTCCGAATTACGGGAATTCCAGAGACGACCAACATAGGGAAGATGGAGACGTATGTAACTGACCTGCTCCATGAACTATTCGACCCGAACTTGTCCCCAGTAATTGTGGTAGAGCGGGCGCATTGGACGCTGGGCTCGAAACCGCCGGTGGGTGGCACCCCGAGGCCGATTCTAGCAAAGATCCTCAACTATCAGGATAGGGACCTCATACTGAAGCTAGCGCGTGAGAAGGGCCAAATATCTCACAAGGGCAATAACATCTCCTTTTACCCGGATTTCACACCTATGGTACAAGCTGCGAGGAGGGAATTTTTGCCTGCTAAACGTTTGCTGCTACAAGCACAAATGCCATATGCGCTCCTATAACCGGCCAAGTTGAAGGTAATGCACGAGGTTCGGCACATTTCTTCACGGACGCTAAATCCGCCCTTAAGTTTGCCAAACATATATGCGGCACAAGAAAGAAAACTCCAAATGCGAGGCAGAGTCCAGAAGAAGAACAGCTAAGTGAAAATGACTGAAATAATGTTGTGCTGATACTGCATGGTGTTGGGGATGGTTCCTTGATTGGTCGGGGGGGAGGTAGATGTCCATGTATACCACAGGGAGTGTTTATAATATTTGGTGCTACTTAACTGTCTGGATTGCTTTCCTGAAGTCGGGCGGATAAAGTTGGGCAGAATGATATAGCATAATGTTAGAATACAGGGCGCCGGCTGGGGCGAACGGAGCCACACATACTTACTCCATGACCACCCTGCGCAAAGAGGGGTGTATGTCTGGGGATCCTCGCCCACCTGGGGTGTATCCCAATGTTAAGTTACACACGCGCATTGCGTGTTTGCGGGGGGATTATCACACAACCTGATTGGGGGGTTGGAGTGGGAGAGGGGTGGGGGGGTTAATTGAGGGTTTGTTATGGCATAGGTTGCTGCAAGTTGAGTTAATATTAACACTACGAAATCATGTGTCTGAATGTCCCCGAGGGGAAGTACGAGAGATGATTAAGATAATTACATGGAACATTAGAGGAGTGAATGATGGCAGAAAGGCAAGGTTGATGCATACCTATCTACTGATGCGGTACAAAAGGAGGTGGTGATGGACGGAGCATCTGAACCAATCAAACACTCACACCCAGTCAAAAGATCTGGGTTTGATCCTTTTGTACCGCTTTGGCCGCCATAAGTGTGGCAGGGTATGCTCAGACGTGAGTCCCTTGCTCACTTTGCCACTGTATTCAAGCAAGCCGGGCTTAAAAGACGGCTGTAATGCCAGAAACCGGTCCTCGGAAGCTTGTTTCCGGTCCAGGGAAGGCATGGCTTGGCAGTTCGGGCTGGACTGTTCCCATGAGGCACAGGGTCAGACTGATCTGCATATAGCCATGTCTGAACTGGGGTGGCAGAGTGGGCTAAAGAACGGTGATGGATCAAACCCAGATCTTTTGACTGGGTGTGAGTGTTTGATTGGTTCAGATGCTCCGTCCATCACCACCCCCTTTTGTACCGCTTTGGCCGCCATAAGTGTGGCAGGGTATACTCAGACGTGAGTCCCTTGCTCACTTTGCCACTGGATTCAAGCAAGCCGGGCTGAAGACGGCTGTAATGCCAGAAACCGGTCCTCGGAAGCTTGTTTCCGGTCCAGGGAAGGCATGGCTTGGCAGTTCGGGCTGGACTGTTCCCATGAGGCACAGGGTCAGACTGATTTGCATATAGCCATGTCTGAACTGGGGTGGCAGAGTGGGCTAAAGAACGGTGATGGATCAAACCCAGATCTTTTGACTGGGTGTGAGTGTTTGATTGGTTCAGATGCTCCGTCCATCACCACCCCCTTTTGTACCTATCTACTGAGGCACAAAATAGATATTTGCCTCCTACAGGAAACACATCTGAATTCTAAACCGTCCGCAAGGTTGAGGCACAGTAGATGGGGGGAGATCTACTTCGCGATATACTCCAACTACGCAAGGAGGGTTGCCATTATGATACGAAGGGGGTTGGACTGGAGGGAACTCCTAATACATGTAGACCCAGAGGGGAGGTATGTCGGAGCTCATGGACAGTTATGTGGCAGATCAGTGACATTGGTAAATGTGTATGGCCCGAATACGGACACACCAGATTTTTTCAGGGAGGTTTGGGCTCGAGTTGAGGCAATGGGTTGTTCCACGATTATTTGGGGGGGTGACTTTAATGTAGTACTGAATGAATCACTTGATCGAAAGGGGACCGCTAGACAGTTGCACCCACATGCTAGCCTCGCGCTCAGGGACATAATGCTGGAAGGGAATCTTATTGATATCTGGAGAGCGCGTAACCCAAGTTCTCGTGAGGGTACATGCATTTCCACCCAGCACGCGGCCTGGTCCAGACTGGACTTGTGGCTGACGTCCCCTGACATTGCCACTTGGGCCACGGAGGTTAGCCACCTTGCCAGGTCCTTATCGGATCACACCCCGTGCCTCCTGGAATTGACGCCCCCAAGCACAATCCAACGGGCGTTTAGTTGGCGGCTACCCCACATGCACTACTGGATGCTGCCTTTGAAGAGGAGATCAGAGCTGACATTATTGACTATTTCACCCTAAACACTGGCTCAGTGTCTACGGAGGCGGCACTATGTGAAGCATTTAAAGTTGTGATCTGCGGGCAATGTATAGCGAGCCAGGCTGGCGTGTTAAAGGCCATCAGAGGCACTCTGAGTGTACTGGAGGGGCAAATTAAAGACCTCGAACAGGACTACTGCACCACCCCTAACCCTGAGAATTCAGCCGCAATTAAAGAGAAGTTACTAGAATTCGCAGAGGAGGCACAACGAGAATTAAAATTCTTAGGAAAGCACGCAGAGGCTAGAAGGTACGAAGAAGGGGATAGGCCAAGTCGGACGCTGGCAGGACTCATTAGGAAAACTAGGACTACGGCCTGTATTCACATGATTCATACCTCTGGGGGGGATACCGTTACGGGACAAGAGGAAATACTACAGGAGTTTAAGAACTTTTACTCCAACCAATACACTTCCACACAACCTGAGGCTCTAGAACATTTAGAAGACTTCCTTGACTCCATCGCACTAGTATGGTTTATTGACACCCACCGTAAGTATATGGACGTTCCGGTCACAGTAGAGGATATCAGAAAAGTGATAAATGGCCTGACCCTGAACAAAGCCCCCGGGCCGGATGGCCTGACGACAGCCTTCTACAAAGCCTACTCTGAGGAGCTGGCGCCTAGATTGCACGCAGTATATGCCGAGTCTTTAGAGACCGGGATCCTACCTGCATCCATGCGGGAGGCCTTAATCATGACATTGCTTAAGCTGGACAAAGATGAACACTCTATCGATTCGCACAGGCCGCTGTCCTCGATAAATGTTGACATCAAAATCTATGCTAAACTCGCGGCTGAACGCTTCCAGCCTCTTCTTCCGATGGTGGCCCTCCCGGACCAATAAGGATTCATACCCGGCCATTCCACGTCCCATAACCTCAGGACACTTTTTTCGGTGCTGCACTACCTCCACCCATCAGTGCACGCTGCAGCCATATTCCTAGACGCCACAAAGGCATCCGATTCCCTTGAATGGCCCTACATGTTCCTGATAATGGTACGCATGGGCTTTAGCTTGTTATTTATTGCCCAAGTCCGAATACTCTACACGATCCCGACTGCGCGAGTGCGCGTGAACGGCATGATATTGGAACCATTTCAGGTAACTAGGGGAACGAGACAGGGCTGCCCGCTATCTCCACTGCTCTTCGCTATTGCGATGGAACCTCTTGCAGTGAGAGTACGGCAACATAACACTGCCAGGGGGATTGGGTTCAGCTCCCGCAGATTGCTAATATCTATCTATGCGGATGATGTGACCCTATGCGTATTGGACCCCTCAGCTAATCTAGATCCTTTGCTGAGGGAATTCGTAAAATTCGGCGGACTATCGGGAATATCGTTCAATTGGGCTAAATCCGTGATCGTTCCATTGACGGACGGCACCCCTGAGGTGCGGTCGGAATTTCCTTTGCGCTGGACGGCTGATGAGGTCAAGTACTTGGGGATCTGGCTGAGTCGTAATCTCCAAGACATTTGGACTTTAAATTTTGGACGAGCGGTGGATTGGCTAGAGAGTAAAGTGGCCATATGGTCTAAATTACCCCTATCTGCGGCCGGGAAGGTGGCTTTGTCTAAAATGGTAGTCTTGCCAAAATGTCTTTTTATTTTTGAACATTCCGATTCCACTGACCAAGCAATTTTTTAATTGCCTTCGATCCCAATTGATATCTCTGGTTTGGTCGGGCGGACAGGCCCGAGTTTCTTGGGCCCTGCTGACTTTGCCGCTAAGACAGGGTGGGCTGGCCGCTCCGGATATGCAGTTGTATGCTCTATGTGCACAGGCCCAATATCTGCACTTCTGGACCTATCCCACACCGTACCAACCATACGTGGCGGTCGAACAGGACTCGCTAGCACCCTTGCCCCTGGCGGTTGCACTCTTTTGGAAGAGCCCCCGACCTTCTACCGACGTACACTCCGCCAACACTCTACGATGGGCATGGTGCGAATTACAGAAACGGGCACAGCTCCCGCTTCTCTATGCACCAGCCATACCCCTAAAAAACAACCCGATGTTAGCCTGCCTAGAGAGTTGTGGAGGACAGTTGGTGTTGGGTGGCACCCAGATCAACACTTTTGCTGATCTATACCCGGATGGGCAGTTCAGGGGCCCGCAGGCGGCATTGGAGGGGACGACAATTCCATTTGGAGAGGTTTTTGCCTACCACCAGTTGAAGGCGGCATGCAGGTCCCTTTGGGAGGGATTTCCAGAGGCCCCCCCTCCCACGTTGAATGCCTTACAGAACGTGCTGTCCCGTGCCTCTCACAAGAAGCTGGTGACAAGATTATACAACGAGATGCAAGAACAAGCCCCGATTGTGAAGCCTAAGTCTATGCTACTCTGGAATGAGGAGCTCGACCCTCCGTTATCCGACGACCAATGGCTGTTTTGCTGTAAACAGTTGTTAGAGCTATCCCCGAATTATAAGCTGCGTCTTATACATTTTAAATTTCTGCATCGCTACTATCGAACCCCAATGAGCCTGTTCCGAATGCACCTGCGTGAGGACGCTGGATGCTGGAGATGCAGTAGCGAGAATGCTACCTTTCTACATATGGCCTGGAGTTGTCCACGACTGGTTAGCTACTGGCTGGAAATATTTGAGGCCGTAAACCAAATAGTCAGAAGGTCGGATGACCCTCCCCCACATTTAGGCCTGTTAGGTATGGTTATCGATACAGAGCCAAAAGATAAGAAACTGCATGCATTGTTACTGCTATATGCACAACTACAAATTGCTCTTAGATGGGGGCGAAATAAATCGCCTGTCTTCAGTGCTTGGCTGGCAGATGTGACATATGGCCATACACAGTTAGGTACATACTGGGAATTGATGCCTGCTGCATCCCGGCCCGAGACATCTGGGAGCCCTTTCTCCAATGGGCTCGAGCTAGGGCGGCATCTCCCGCTTCGGATGGAGCGGGAACTGCAATAGATGGACAGTGAGAGATGACGGACCTATGTAAAATCTGCTGGAGACCCAAAGGTGTTGTAGTGGGGAGGTGCCCCCCCCTTTCTGTTGTTCTTTCAGCTGCTCCTCCCCTCACCCCTCCCTCCCTCATTCCGGGGTTCCCCACTATTGCGCGGGTGACGATCGGAGGCATATTCATACCTTCTGCCATTGCAAGGTTCACTACTATCCGCAAGCGCACACCACGGACAGTTAGATGCGCAATATGACGTACTACTGGGTACTATTCAGAAGACATGTGCCAGTTCGATAGATGCCCTCTGGTTGGGCTGTAAGGTGATACATCTGCCTATGCTGGTTCTTAATATAGCTACCTATGCTGTTTTGGTTTGGTTTGAGTTCTCCATTGTTAGAGATGTTCTCATTTAAATGAGTCTGCAAAGCCTACATTAGACATGACCCCCATTTGCACATAGTCACTTGTCACCCTTAACTGACATATGCCATTTATTATCTGTTCTCCTGTGACATATTGAAATGTACCTGCTAGGCCTAACGATCCACAGACTGTATTTATATAATTATTTGTGACTTGAAACGCGGCCGGCCCGAAGTGGTTGTAGGCGGGATGCTGTGTTAAACTGAGTTACTCCTGAGAGCGATCACTAACTGCTAGAAACTATGAATATGGGGCTTCCGGACAGTATCTGGTTGTAGGCGATGAGCTGTGTAATCACCCTCAAATGCTAATAAAGGTTTTTGAAAACTCAAAAAATATATATATATATATATTGGGACTGCTTTGCACTTATACATTGAACTTTATGTTACAAGTATATGTACTCATATCATAGAATCATGTGAAGTACTCAGGGGGAATTTCGTTGCACTCTAGTGAGTATTTCTCCCACTCAATATCTTAGTAGATGAGTATATCACCTCAGGGGTGTCCACTGTGTTATCGTCTTGCTGTGACCCATCTATATTTACTCTTCCTGCACCATGATACAGGCCATCTCAAGCTCCTAGCACCTCAGACCAGGGGCCCAACCATGGGCGACGGCGCACGCCTCGAGCATCATCTCTAATCAGACCTCTCTTTTCAGCCCTCTCCCATATGTCAACAACCCATTTCCATGCTGCTACTGTCAAGCTCATCCCGGTCATCCACCTCAGTGCTATACATCGTCATGCCACAACAAAAGCAAGGTTGACCAACCTACTACCAACCTTGTGTATGTTGGGTCTATGGAACAGACCTGGGAGACAATACCCGCTGTGTAGGGGAGAGAATGGGCTGCTAACCCATTGATTGTGGCCACTTCAGCATTCCAGAAATCTTGTAGTTTCGGGCCGCTCCAGGTCCTATGTGCAAACCCATCTTCCAGCTTCCCCCATTTGGGACAAGCCCTAACACTACCTCCATACATATGCATCCACGATCCCAATGGAGAACTTATAGCTCTGCACCTCACGCCAGTTCTCTCAATTCTTTAGGTCCCCATATCTGGGACAAGCCCTAACACTACCTCCATATTTATACATCCACGATCCCAACTGCGGACTTATAGCTCTGCACCTCATGCTAGTTCCATCAACTCTTTAGGTCCTCTGTGTTCCAGATCCCTATACATTGCTACAAGGGGGGGTGCCCCAGGCAATTAAGTCCAAAACACTTGTAGTATAGAAAAAACCTTTATTCCAAAATGTTTTTTTCAAAGTTCAGTAGTAAGTAAATCTCAGCCAACATGCTTCATTCCCTCTAGGAGAACTTCATCAGGGCGTATAATATCATGACAATGTATCAAGAAGCTTATATGACTGTTCACAATTCTCTCCAGTTTATTGCGCAGGAAGCCAAACTTCAGATGTGGACGGCTTCTACGTTTACGGCTACGACGGTTTTCGCCGACAAGCTTGTTTATGCCTGTGTAACTCGGATGGCTTCTAGCGAAATAAACTGAAGAGAATTGTGACCAGTCATATACTCTTCTTGATACATTGTCATGATATTATAAGCCCTGATGAAGTTCTCCTAGTGGGACCGAAATGCATTGGCTGAGCTTTACTCACTAATGAACTTTGAAAAAAGCATTTTGAAAAAAAGGTTTTTTATATACTACAACAAGTAGTTTGGACTTCATTGCCTGGCGCACCCCCACATGTAGCAACTACCTCCATACATAACCTGCAGTCTATGGGGGGGGGGGGGGGGGGGAGGGAGTGTCATAAAAGTCATAGGTATGTAGTTAAATTGAACAAGTTGGAATTTGGTATTCCTGGAAATACGCTTTGGGCTCCCCATAGTTTTACTCCACTCTGTGTCCATCAACTCTCTGCACAGCGATGATTCCCATTGTTCCCAAGTCTTAGCCAATGGTTTAGCGGTCATCACAAATTGTGCTTTATAAAGCATCTTCACAAGATGGCGTGCAGCACCCAATGTCACTAACATCTGAAGGACACAGTGAGCTTCTGAATCTCATCTGCTACCAGGTCAGAATTCCTCAAACGTGTATGCCAGAGCATGATGGGTCAAAAACTGGCTGGGGGAATGCTGTATACAACTCGTCAAGTGGCATAAGCTTACCTAGTTGGAAACAATCAGGTACCGAAATGATATCGGCTGCCGTCCACTCTGACAGTTGCTGTCTTATAAATGGGGAGAGGGGATCCCAAGTGGCAGCCCTATCAGTGGCAGATCGAAGCATACAAGGAGGACATATCTGTTCGCCAGAGGGATCTCCACTAGTACTGCAGTGCCACAGGATTCCTGGTGTCGCAATAATCACTTTTGGATTGAGGAGTTTTGCCAGTAGAAGCCCCTGGTTATCAACTAACCCAATAAGGCCGAGCATTTTAAGATCCCTACCATTTAACCACTGTGCCAACCACTGGAGCTAGGCGGCCAGATAGTATAATTCAAAATCAGAAGCGCCCAAGCCACCATATTCTGGGGCTCTCCGAAGTACTGCTAGAGAAATTCTATTACGACCCCCATCACAAATTAGGGCGCAAAGTAAGGACTCCAAACATTTGAACCAAGTGTGTGGTATCATGACCAGGAGGTTCACAAATAAATATAAGAGCCTGGGTAGCATAACCATCTTGGACAAGGCTATGTGCGCCATCACTGGCAATCTGAGAGAGCACCAGAATTGTACACTAGTCTCATGTCACCTGCCCCAAATTACCTTCCCGGAGATCATCCTAAGCATGAAACACCTAGATGCCCACATATCTGAAGGATCGAGGAGACCAGATGCTGGCAGATCAGCTGGCTGTGACTTCCCTGGCATCATGTGGAAAAGACAAGTCTTAGACTTTTTTATTCAAAGGTCCACCAGTACTGAAAACTGATTTAATAATGCCAAGGCATGGGCAACCCCTAGGTGGCGCCATCCACTAAATATAATATTAGGTAACCCGCATATAAGGATATAATATGTTCTTTGCCTTTTAAGATCACTCCATGACCTGTGCCCCTCCGTTGGAAAAGCTCTACCAGGGGCTTAATGGCCAGAGCAAATAAAAGGGGGGATTGAGTGTCGCGATGTATACCATATGAAGCTGAGATAACACCACCTGTCTGAACCCTTGTTGTAGGGTAAGCATATAAAAGACACACCCATCTGATCCATATGTTCCCCAGTCCCACCGCTTCATGACGGCATATAGAAAATCAAAGGACTTCTCCAGGCCAATTGGCATTATTAAAGCATCTGGGTAAAGGCCAATATCCTGGTGATAGAGGATATGATGTAGTCGACGGAGGTTCCCAGAGGTGGGCCTATTTGGAATAAATCCATTTTCGTCTGCATGTATGAGGCCAGGCATTAACAGATGCAATCTCAAGGCTAGAATTTTACTGAGAATCTTAAAATCAACATTTAACATAGAAAGTGGTCAAAACCCAACAGGATGTGTAGCCGATTACTTTGCTTTCGGGAGAGGGACCACAAGCGCATCCCTGGATGACAAAAAACCCTAAACGCAAGATTCCGCATACCTCCAATCTAGGGGCCAGGGCAGGAGGAACATAGAATAAACCTCTGCTGGCAATCTGTAATTGCCAGGAGTTTTCCCAGCAGCCATCTCTTTAATGGCTTATCGAATTTTTTGTTTGTCACTGCTCCCTGAATTACGTCTGCAAGGCCGATCAAGAGTATGCAAAAAGCAATGGTGCCAGGAATGCCATTAAGTTCCCCGGCGGCACCACCTCTGGATGGTTGTAAAGGGCCTTGTAGCAGTTACAGAAGGTTGCATTAATGGTCCCAGGAGCGTAAAATGAAGTCCCATCCTCAGATGGAATCAGAGTTATGGTTGTACCCCTAGTCTCCAGGCGTACCAACCATGCCAAAAATCTCCCAATATGCCCCCTTCCTCATGTACTCTTGTAAGGTAGTCTCACTCATCAAGACACTGGAGGCATTCCAGTGAATTGCGTTTGGATGGAGTTCTAGGATCCTCACCCTATTACCCAGATTGTGCATGCTGCTTTTCAGAGTAGAAAGCTCTCTGTTGTGTTCCCTTCTATCCCCAACAGTCTGTTCCATATAATGACCCCTCACCACTATGTTAAAAGCATCCCATTCGATAAGTGGGTCGATAGTTGTGGTTAAATTGAAAGTATTCAGCGATGGTCGCCTGTAGAGAATCCCTATAACATGCATCCTCAAGAAAGGATGTGCTAAGGTGTCAGGTAGGAGTCACCATGGGTTCAGCAGCGGGTGATGATCTGACAGCTTTCTCCCTAAATACTCAGTAGGGTCACATGTGGATCAAGGTGGGTCGAGTAAACAAACATATGCAGATGTGTGTGCAGTGTGCAATGGTGTGAGTAGTAAAATGAATCTCTTATTTGCTCATGTTGCACCCTCCAAATATCTGTGAGAACGCAGTGTCCCATCAAGTTTCGGAAACCCTGCTATGTTTTGGAAGCTAACGCCCCATGCAAATGTGGTGTAGACCTATCCAGGTGAACATCTGCAACACAGTTAAAGTACCCCCTTAAAAGGAGATCCTCCGCTATGACAGAGGACAGGGGTACGATAGGGCTTGAAGGAAAGGGAGCTGATCCAGGTTAGGGGCATATACACTCCCTAGAGTAACCTTCCTTCCCAGCAGCCTGCCCTTTACCATCACATAGCAGCCTTCTGGATCAGTGATGCAGTGGGTGGCCTCGAAAGGGATTCCCACCTGAAATCATAGCAATGCCCCCCGGGAGTAGGATACAGTTGGCCATGCCACCTACTTTGGAGGCGAACAGCTTCTTCTGCAGTAAGATGGGTCTCCTGTAACATCACAATGTTGGCTCCCCGGTGACACAAATATCTATGAATGTTAAACCATTTGGAGGCAGACTTCATTCCTTTGCATTCCCGGACAGTACAATTATAGTGCTGTTAAGGTTTCTTGTGTTTGACATTTATATGATAACTCCTGCTTCGCCACCTCCCAGCCACCCTGTGTACATCAAAGTCAGCAATGACCCCTGGTACAATCTAAAAACTTCCCAACAACAAACACCTGCTCCCAAGGACAGTCCAGCAACGGATGGCCATCCAAACCTGTGGAAAAATAACATTATTAAAGAGATACCATCTTCCGGTTCCTAGTCGGGCAATCTTATTGGGGGCAGGCAAGGTAAAGCAGAACACCCAAGTATGCATCAGTCGATCTCTTAAAGTAGCACGAAGGAGGTGCCCACCAAGGGTCAGGGCCAACAGGCCAACCCCCACAGCACCCATCCCACACAGCCCCCTCCCCCAAGCAAGGCCCAATCGAACTCCAGAAGCATGTAATAGCTCTATATGGCAGGGTACAAACAAATATTCACATTCTCACATCAAAATCATTAATAACAAGCAAGCAGTGCATCAAATTATATCCTCTACAGACTGTGGAGTTACCACTGGGAGAACCCTGCGTCCAAGGTCCAAGCTTCCCAAGTCAGATGCCACTGAGGGATGATCCAGTGAAGTGTTTATGCCAGCCTCAGTATTTTCTGAAGATGCTATTTCAGCTACAGCTAGTAGCACAGCCTTGTGCTCGTGCTCCATGCATGAGGAGGAGGGCCTCTTCAAAGTGGACCCTCCCATGGGCTGCCGAAGTCATCTCCATGTTCTCCTCCTAGAGGCCTATTTTTCCTCCTGTCCCCCCCATGCGGTGCTCCCACTTTGTATGATTCCAGCCATGTCCACACTTCATCAGGAGCGATATAAAAGTATGTATTGCTGTCTATGATAATATGTAGTTAAGCAGGGAACATCAATGAGTACTATATGCCCTCGTCACAGAGAGCTTTCTTGGCCTCCCCAAAGGACGCCGTTGTAGCTGCACCTTGGCACTGAAGTCTGGAAACACTAGTACCTTACTATTTTTAACTGTGAACGGACCATTGGTGCGAGCTTGTTGCAAGATGATGTCTCTATCTCTATAATGGAGTAGCATTGCAAATACCGGCCTAGGAAATCTACCTGGCGCCAAGGGGTGCACTGCTACTCAGGGAGCTCTTTCTAGGGAAAAGAATTTCGCGAGATGGTCAGGCGTAATTGTTGTAATACCCAATTTTCTAGATAGGAGACCATGTCTGATCCTTCGTCCCCCTCAGGAATCCCAAACGACTCCTGCCAGCTGCATCTTCAGCTCTATGTTCTACTGTGAGTATTCTGGCAGTGAGATCTTCCACCCTGTTGTCTGCTAACTGTTGCCTGGGGATCCACCAATTTATGGTGTTCAGCTTCTAGCAGTCTCAGCCCTTGTGAAACTGCACCAATGTCTTGTTGGCGTATATGTCCCCAATAGCGACTAGGACTCCGTCTAGATGAGAGTTGACTGAGGTGTCATCTACCACTCCATCCTCTTTGGACCCGAACAGTGGGAGCATGGAGTCCCCCACCTCTGGCAATGGAGCTCTGTTTCTAGGTTTGGTTTTACCCATAGTTGCGGTTAGCATGAGCTAGGATCTCAGAGTGGACAGGAAGCAGTCAGCACCATCAACTTGGACCTGAAGCACACTCAGTGTGTAACCAACTGTCGATGGGGGGTGTCGTTCACAATATTTACTGCAGAATTTGTTTAGTCTCTTTGGGCCCCGCTACCATACACCTCCCCGGTTGCTCCATGGAGGTCACAATGCACCTCCTTCAGTCAACAGGCCCACCAGCCCACCTCCCACTTACAAAAATTGTTTTGTAGTGCACGCAGTGTTTCAAGCAAGTATTGTGCTTAATTACCTCACATTCATTCTTTATGTGGGACGGGCAGCCAACAGATACTGCGTAGCACACCTGCATAACATACGTTTTTTGTCAAACTGCAGCACAAGTACGTAGAAATTGTTCATTCAGCATCTCAGTGTGCACCGTCAACTCCTATTTTTATTCAGTACACCTCCCAAGTCAGCCTACTCCTGTTATGGCCAGCTGCTGGCTTACCAAGAGGAAAGAGGCCAGTAGTCGGTTGCAGCATCCTGAATCATCCATCTGCAAGGGTGGTCGTATCAGGGCCAGGCCTCACCATTCACCTTCTCTGCAGCCTAAACCAGAAGGCTTCAGCCACGCTCATTCTCGCAGCCAGGTCTTGCTGCTTTCAGCAATGGTCCTTCATCTGCAGAGCCTGCACTCTCCTCACTCCCCCCATCATGTGGACCACCAATCTTCCACCCTGCCTCAGCCCCACCGGGTGCAAATGACCGTGGGCTGAGACCGCATGTGAGCCGACACATTTTACAGATGCCGCGTTTCGCTAAAAGGGGCTTGCCCATCAAGACCAGTCCCCTCCCCGCTCGCTTCGTCAAGAGCAGGGTCCAAATCTCACCACCACCTCCCAAATACTACTTTTCTGAGGGTGGTGGAGTGCAGGAGCCACAGAGTATGCACAGCTTCAGCCGAACATCTAGTCTGGCCTGGGACACGACCTCTTTCTTGTCTCAGGTGGCCACAGGCAGCTCACATCCCACAGATGCACCTCTCGGACTCCTTAGGCGGCTTAACGGAGCAAGACATCAGTCTCCTGGGGGCCTGTCCTTAGCCTCTGGTCCCCTTAGCAGTCTCCCTGTCTTGGACTTGGGAACAGGGGCCTCCACCTGGCCCTATGCAGTCACAGCCAACTGCCCTGCACACCTTGTCCTCACTGCACCGGAGGCCCCTCTCTGCTATGTATTTCAAATAGGCACCACGGGGACTCCCCTCCACTCAGTCATATACATCGCGGGATGCTCTGGCACCCCAAGGGCAGTCCCAAGGCTGGCCACCAGCCCAGCTCCCCGGACAGCAAAGGATTAAAGTTGGTCTGACACAGAGCTAGGGATTCACACGTCCGCAGTCTGGCCACACCCCTGGAAGTGCGCTAACCCATACTCGGATACAGTACCTCACTAATAGCCGACTCACCAAATCTAAGCAAATAATTTTTGGGCGCAGAGAATGCCGCCCTTAGAAGGTGTACTGATATGAAGCATGCAGCCTTGTTCCCCCTTCATGGAAGTGAAACTGCAAGGGATGAGGATGAACATGATTACCTTGACATGACTGAACCGTGTACAAAGCCAAGATCCGATATACAAGATGTGCGTTAGCCTGAATTAGATCATGTGCTGTTTGTTGATGGTTTTTGTTTGCGAAATCATGAAGGAAATCTGAAAGCTGCTTATGCTGAATGTACAGTTGTGAGTGCTGTCAGAGTGTCATGGCTGCAAAGAGTGTTTACAGCGCAAGAAGTGGAGTTGGTATCCTTGAGAAGAGCTTGCTGTGTCTCAGACCAGCTAAGAGTGCTGATATTCACCAACAGTCAGTACAGATTTGGTGTTGTACATCACTTTGGGCAACTGTACCCAGCATGGGTTTATGACTTCCTCTGGTTCGGCATTATTAAATGGATGAAGTGTGAGGAGTCTCTTGCAGTACCTACAATTGCCCACCAAAATTACAGTGGGGAAATGTGTTGCTCAGAGACAGGGCACTGATTATGTAACTGTTGCCAATCGTTATGCAGATGAGATAAAAAATAGTGTGCCTTGAATACCTATACTTTTAATGGGGGTCCAAACAATGAAAGTTCAGACGTCACAAATTGCAACTTGTAATTAATTGCTGTTTGATACTTTGGGAGGAAGTTAAAGGACTACTGGGAGAAATACCAGAAGCTGAAAAGCAAGGTTGGATTAGAGCTGGTTGTACCAAAAGAGAGGATGATATGTGGATTTATACCGATGGCAGATATCCGTTATCAGATAGCTTGTTACCACCTATGGCTAGACATTACCATGGTCCTGCCCAGGTCAGGACCTGGTTTAATACAAGAGTCAGATTGGTGGCTGAGAATTTGTGTCACAATTGTTTAGTGTGTCAATGACAAAATGCAGGTAGGAAAACTCAAGTCACAATGAGTCATGTAGGGAGATAAGGAGGTCCTTATAACCGAATGCAAATAGACTTCATAGAAATGGCCATTTGCAATGGTTTGAGATATGTCCCAGTGATTGTATAATTTCAAGATGGGTGGAAGCTTACCCGTCAGGAAGAAAGAAAAGTCTTACAGTAGCCAAACTGTTGTTGAGAGAGTAGATTCTGAGGTTTGGTTTTCTGGCTTATTATGAATCAGAGTGAGGAAACTCATTTTAACAATGAGGTCCTGAAGATGTTGTGGGCAGAATTACAAGTTGAGCAGAAGTTCCATTGCATTTACTGTCTAGAAGTTTCAGGACTCATGGAACAGATAAATGGCACTTTGAAATCCTGATTGGCAAAGCTGTGCGCTTTGACATCTTTGAAGTGGCCTGATGCATTGCCTCATGTGTTGATGAGTTTGTGAAGTACTCCCGACAGGAGAACAAGATTGTCGCCTCATGAAATCATCATGGGGAGAGCTATGAGATTGCCAGCTGCGCCTGTAAATGCTCTCCTAAACATCATATGATTCTCGACTACTGCAAAGGTTTGGGTGATGTGGTACATTCTGTGTCTTACCAGGTTGGAGAGGCTATGGCTGCAACACAACAGGAGAAGTGCATGAACTCAGTACCGGTGACTGGGTTATGGTAAAGAAGCACGTGTGGAAGTCATGCTTGGAACCCCGTTGGTGAGGGCCTTACCAAGTGATCTTGGCTACCATTACTGCTGTGAAGTTTGGATTTCTCCCGAATTGGGTGCATGCCACCCATACTCGCAAAGTCCCATGTCCCTTTGGGATATAAAAGTATCTGTTCCTGATTTGCTGGTGGTTACAGTGATGCTGCAACAAATGATGGACAGAATGCTGAAAGAGATATGGGTTAAATTCGGTTCGACTGGACTGTTTCAGCTCTAGACAATACAGAACACCGCAGCCAGACTCGTCCTCGGCATCCCTTGACACAAGCACATCAGCCAACACCTACGGAACCTCCACTGGCTCCCCGACGAGAATAATCACTTTCAAGATACTCACCTATGCCTACAAATGCCACCACAACACCAGACTCCGATACCTCAACGAGAGAAGGCCCTTCCACGTACCCAAAAGAAACCTCCGATCCACCAACCTCACACTCTCCAAATCCCTGTGCATCCGCAGATCCAGAACAGGGGGAAGAGCCTTCTTCTACATTGCAGCCAAAACCTGGAACGAGCTCCCGATCAACATCAGACGCACCCCGTCCCTGAACACCTTCAGGAAGACTCTCAAGACCTGGCTTTTCGACTTAATGGACCTTCGGACCCCCACCCCCCCACCCCCATACCTTAAGACCCTCACGGGTGAGTAGTGCGCTTACAATTCCCTGATTGATTGACTGTTTCCATGAGGAGCAGGGTCAAGACTGATTCGCATATGGCTCGGTCCAATCTGGAGTGGCATGGTGAGCAAAAGAATGATGGATTAAATCCAGATCCTTGTGACCGGGGGTGAATGTTTGCATTGTTCTGCATTTTGTCCATCAATTGTTCCTTTTAATGCTCTAAGTGGGAAGGGTATGCCCAGACGTGGGTCCTTTGCTCACTGCACCATTGCTTTCAAGATAGCAAGGCTGATGAAGTGTGGTGCTCCAAAACCGGTTCCAGGATGCTTGTTTCCTGTCCAAGGAAGACCTGGCTTGGCGGTTCGAGCTAGACTGTTTCCATGAGGAGCAGGGTCAAGACTGATTTGCTTATCAAACTGGGGTGGCATGGTGAGCAAAAGAACAATGGATTAAGCTTTAGCTTTAGACTGGCAACATAAAGGGAAACTATGTATATATATGAAAAGGTCTTCTACTAATATAACTTTTGTAGGTACTAGTGAATGTGAACATACATTTAAGTTCATAAAAATTGGGGACGATATTTGAAAGGAGTGAATCCTGTGTTTCCTGGGGTCTATTATATCTGTGGAAAAAATGCTTTTTACAGGTTGCCTGGGAGATGGTATGGTACTTGTGACATCGCAGTAGTTTTTCCAAAAATGTATCACGTGGGACAAATCGAGGATGCAACCAAAGACCAGCATGGGAGACTAAATAGAGACTAAATAGAGGTGTAAGTGCAAGTGAAGTAATAGGGATATTTTTGGAGCTTTAATACCATTTGTAGGAGTAGTACGTCATTAACACAAAAGTAGAAAGCTTTCTACTGTAGTTGATAGACTAGCTACCAATACAGCTGGAGGATTCTTAGCTGTTGATACATAAATTATTAACATTCTTTCCATTGTGGTACAAAATAAGCCTGCCTTACACGTCCTACTCGTAAAATAGGGCAGAGTCTGTTGGATGTTGTATGTTCAACAATATTGCACCTTTATACCTGATATGAGTAAAGACTTAAAAGGTTACATCACAGATATTACTGATATTGACAAAGACCTGAATGGGCTAAAAGGTGATAGAGCATGGGAATCAATAGGGAAGGGATTTTCTGCAGTTAGAAAATGCTGGAAGATCTAAGAAGTGAATTAGTGGCAAAAATCTTGAGAACATTAGGGCGATTTCTTTGTGCATATTGCTTGTATTAATGACCTAAAATGTGTAGGCATACACGAGTGAGATGAGGAGTGAAAAGAACAAGAGCTGAGGTAGAACTAGAACACAGAGTCAATACTATAATGAAATAAAAGCTCTTGAAGTCTCCAGATGTAAAAGTTGAAGACAACTAAACTGAGATCTGTGACATCTAATTGATGTGATGGCTTGATTTGCCATCAAGGGGGACTGATCCAGATTCAAAGCTGGTTATTCTTTGCACAACACATAAACAGATTATGAGAAGACAATCTAACATATAAATGCATGTGCACCTTGCACACCTGACAGAAACATCAATGAGAAAATGTATTGTCCAAGCACCGTAAAGAGTACTTAGATTGTAGAAATAGAAATTAAATCGTATACTATGTGTCTCACATGCTTAACAGTTGAACTTGTATAAGGTTTAAACCATGTTGAAATAAAAATGCATACAATTTAATTTCTGAAATCACGCACTTAATAAGAAATGAATATATGATTGACTAAAGATTAATGCATTATTGAGCTTCCTTTGTAATTGTGAGGATTTTTTTGATGAATAGGACTGTGTAATGGCTTTAGAAACTATCCTGTTATGCTATCATTTTAATGCTCCATTGATTTTGAAAAGTTGGTGCAACACCTATGTGCAACCAATTGGAAGCTGAAATTCTCTATAGATGTTCCTTATAACAATAGTGATTTAGATTTCCTAAAATGAAAAATGAATATAAATGTTTAAGTTGCGTGAGTAAAGGACGAGGCAAGATGGCCGCGGACAGGTTGTGCTGAATGGTCGCACCAGACCTCTCTCCCGTCGACACTGTGATGCCGTGTTTCACATAATATGTTAACGACCCCCCGATGGCCCCTGAGTGGTGGTGGCATGCTCGGCTAACAACCTACGCCTCGGGGCACCCGGTCAGCGCTGTGCTTAAAAGAAGTTTGCTAGCGGAACTCCTGTGGCTAAAGAAAAAGCTTAATAATTTTATGAGTTTCTTCGGATCTAAGAGAGCACTCCATCAGCAGCCGCCCAAAAGCCCCCGCGCCCTGTTAAACTCGACAAGGGGGAAGAAAGGGCAAAGGACCAAGCGGATGCAGGAAAAAATGCCCCAACTGAAGAGGCGCTTTCAGGAGGGCCTGCGAAGAACCCAGGGGCAATAAGGAAAATGGTGGCCCCGCCGTTAAAGAAGAAGACGGAGCCACGGGGGCAACCCAGTACGATTACCGGTACTGACCAGAACAGCCCCGCCGACACGCGATCTAAGACGCCGGAGAAACTTGCTGACAGAAGTGAAAAAAGCAAGCTCAGGGAAACCCCCCTCAGGCAGCCTACCTTGTCGGAGGTTTTTACTGTGCGATCCGCAGGGCTGGGAGGCGGAATTCCAGGTGAGCTCGGCGAAAACAGCGGTGGAGGTCTCCGTGGTGCTCTCAGTGCTGGTGGAGACGTCCTCGAGGACGCTGCAGACGTGCTGAACGCTAGCTCTACCGTAGCTAGGCAACAGCCTAGCCAGAGCTCCGCCAGCCGCGCAAGCAGCGTTACTAAGGCCCAGGATGCTGAACGGTTTCAGCAAGAGAGTGACTTGGTCTCGGACTCACTATTGGGAGGCATGATGGTGGAACAGGCTGGAAATGTATCCAAAGGTGAGATGGAAAGCGCGGATATGATGGGTGCAATCATGTTGCTGGAAGAGGAGTTGGTCACTTCAAAAAGTCCCAAGGCCACATGGGGGAGCTCGGTTAGCCTTGCAAACAAAGAAAGGTGTACTGATGGGGGTTCTAGAGACCAGGAAACATTAAAAAAGGCGATGTGGGCTCCGTTGAAGGAGAGCACTTTTTTTCCCTAAATGAAGACTCTGATTCAGTGCAGCCGAGCAAGGAAACCTCAGAGGAAGAGGAGGACGCTGAGGAGGAGTTATTGTCAGGTTCTAGCTCTTCAGGTACCGATACAGGCAACGGCACTACCCAGAAGAAAAGACAGTCAAAACTGAGTAGACAGTTGGCTGGGTCTCCGGGGGCACGGAGAAGCGGTTACTTTGGGATTATTCAGCAACCTCCCAGACATATCAGGAAGAGGATGCGGCTGGGTCTTCAAAGCACAGTGCTTCATTCGAGATTTTGTTTAACATGTTAAAGCAAATGCAAGCTGAGGCCAGGTCAGTGAGCCGGAAAGCAAGGCAGGATTCTAAGAAAATACAATTGACATTGAGGAAGACGAATAAGCTCTATGATGAACTTGTTGGTAGAGTCACGGAGGTTGAAGAGCGAACGGGCAAGCTTGAAGATGATCTTGGTAATTGGCAGTCCTTTAAGTCGACACAGGAGAAGATTTCAGAAGACCTCCAGTGGAAAATGGAGGATTTTGAAAACCGGCAAAGACGGAACAATGTTAGACTTTTGGGTGTGGCTGAGGGGTTGGAAGGGCAGGATACCAGACGCTATGTGATTAACTTACTCAAGGGTGCGTTCCCGGAGTCCCAGTGGCAGTGGGACAGGGAGATCCAGAGGGCGCATAGGTTCCCTTTCACTCAGAGGAAGGTCCACGGCGCAGAAGGGGGAGCACAGGCGTCCTTTCCTAGAGCTATTCTAGTCTACATGGGGATTTTTTTGTTACGGCAAGAAATCATCGAAAAAGGTAGGCCTGACAGTAAGAGATCTTTTGAGGGCACCACTTTCTTTGCTAGGCCAGACTTTTGTCACGTGACGGTCAGGAGAAGGTGGAGGTTGAGGCAGATGATTTCACAATTTCAGGCTCTGGGATCAGAGGCCTATCTACTGTTCCCTGCTAAGCTGAAAGTAACCACGAAAGGGAGAGCTAGAATGTTTCTATCAGAGATTAAGGCACAGCAGTTCATGGAAGAGCTAAAAAAATAGGATGTACAAGGAAAAAATTTGAACTGCTGGAGTGGTAGCGCATTAGCAAAACCAAGAGCCATGTGGGTCTTATAGGGAACAAGGGGTTTGGAAGGTCTCTCAGGGGGGTATTAGTTGGAGGGTGATGATGGGAGAGGGGTGCGACTGACGCAACCTAAAAACGGCCACATATAGGTCATTCTTGACCTATTTGCCTGTAGTGGGGGGGGGGGGGTAGGGGTTTTAAACACGGTCAACATTTTTGGTCTTCCTGGTTTGATAACGCACATTTTCACTGGGTGTGGGGTACAGTACAGGCAGCATAGACAGCGCATAAAAAATGCAGGATGTTGTTTTCACATTTTTTCTGTTGTAGGATGGTCTATGAGTTGGGATGTATTTGACGTCTTTTAATGCCTTGTAAGATTGCTTCAATTAATGTATGCGGCCTCAATGATCCGAATAAGAGATTAAAAGTAGCAGGATTGCTGAAAGCTCTCCAATTAGACCTGGTATGTCTCCAGGAGACTCACATTCAAGCAACACAGGTATATCTTTTGGAGCAGTTGGGGTTTGCAGTATTAGCAGCCAGTAAACAAGGGACTAGGACCAGAGGGGTGGCAATCTTGGGGAGAAGTAGGGATGTAGTGGTTCGCAGGAAAAAGGAGGATCAATGGGGAAGGTGGGTCATAGTGGAAATATGTTTTAAATGGGTAAGGTTTACCTTGGTTACAATATATGGTTAGAATACATGACGACAAAGCCTGGAAAATAAAGCACAAAATAAGGACGTGTGTAATGCGCATATCAAAGGAGTGCGACACAGAGAAATAGAGAAGGAAAAAAAAGCCAGAGAGAAAAAGAGAGGGATGGTAAGAAAAAGAGACAGAAAGGGAGAAGGAAGAGAGAAAGTAAGAGAGATAGAAGGAAAAGAAGGAAGAGAGAGTGAAGAGAGGGAAGTGAGAGAGAGAGGGAGAAAGACAGAGAGAGAGAGAGAGAGAGAGAGAGAGAGAGAGAGAGAGAGAGACACTGCCGCCCTGTGCATCCATGAGAATATATTTACCTGGTGCCACCGGAGTGTGCAGCAGTGGCCGTAAAACTCTGCGCATCCCAGAGATGTCGCTGAGTCCTGAGTCATGAATGACGGAGACCACATCAGCTTCTCCGCGGGTCTCACAGATGTCGCTGAGTTCTGAGTCATGAATGGCGGAGACCACACCATCTTCTCCACGGCCCGGCAGATCTGCCACATGTCGCTGAGTCCTGAGTCATCAATGGTGGAGACCACATCAGGTTCTCTGCGGCCCGGTAGATCTCACACATGTCGCTGAGTCCTGAGTCATCAATGGCGGAGACCACATCAACTTTTGGTGCCGCTAACCCTGGGGAACTCAGGTCTGTGCCACGTGGTGGTGGGCCCTTGACGGCTACATGAGCTTTGGGTGGTACTAACTCTCTGCATCTCAAGTCTGCGCCACGTGGTGGTAGGCTCCTGATGGCCATATGAGCTTCGGGTGGCACTAACCCTGTGCATCTGAAGTCCGCGTCAAGGGGATGGTAGGCCCATGATGGCCATAGGAGATCAGGGTGTGACTAACCTTCTGCACAACTTTTCAAAGGTTGTGACCCGTGGAGCATCCGCCATCCAGTCAGCAATGGCAATAAAGGATGTGACCTTGTCGATGTATTATATTTGCGTGGTCACATGGCCTGTGACCCATGTGCCGGATGGGTGTGGTGTGTGTGCAAATCTGCCCTCAGGGAGTGACCTTGAGATGTTGAGAACTAGACCACTGACCTGCACACCAACAGCTAGTACGCCTGCGACAGGTAGCTATGTGGGGCCAACATCGGAACGTAATCGGAGTGGCGTGGCGTGGCGTGGCATGGCGTACGACGGAACAGGGCAGGGATAGCTATAATGATGCGGACTGCTTGTAGTACTGCGTCTGTGAGTCAAGCGGACGGGCCGCAGCTGTCCCTCTGTGAGCCTGGGTGAACTGTTCATAACTCACACTACATAAGTATTGAAAAATCATTTTGTGATTCAGTCCGTCAGCTGGCATCTGTCCGAGGCATTTGTGAAAACATATCGGAGTTCTTTCTGTGAGAGATACCCCTTTCACACTGCCTCTCCCCACATCAGCAGGTAACGCACCCTCTTCCCACATTACCAACATACCCTCAACAACCTTCTGTAGTGTAGTTCCTATATTCCCAATAGACTCTGCGCATTGGAATAATATATCCTATAGATGTGACGTAGGACTTATGTCTACTAGGTCTCTATCGAATATATTAGACTTAATTGTGAGTGCCAGCTAGCTCAGAGGTCACTAGAAACTTTCTCGAAATCACAAGAAGGGATTAGTTTCTGACAACCGCATAAACATAGAAAAGAGGCAGGACTTGCACAGCGTGGTGAATCCACAAGGTAATCTGAGATGATGGTCTGTGGCGAGCTACCAGGGAAGACGCTGTCTGTGCCAATCAGCGTGAGATATAAAGACTAATACATAGCTCCCTCCAGTTGGAGGAAGACTCTCCGGTGCTCTGCGTTCAAATGACAATGAAGTCTAAAGGTTCAAACAAGTTCATGAGAAAGTTCAATCCACGAAATTGAAACGGTTGCTCCAGTATTTTAATCCATACTCATTATATTCATGAGTGGTGAACAATTACTTGAAAAGCAAATTCAACGAGTATAATCCATGAAATGTATCATGCAACGTTAACACTCCCAATCCCAATGCATTTCGGGCTGCTGTATAGCCCTTCCTCAGGGGAAAGCTCTACAAACGTAAAGAAGAACAACATGCCATCACTGATAGGTTCATACATATCAATCGGTCAACAGCTAAACAATTACTGACTAAGAGCCGTGCACTAATATAAACTCATATTTCGTAATATTACCAAAACGTTACCCCATGCAAAACAGCCTAACGGTGATGTCTTAATTTCATAAAGTAAAGTAAATCTCGGACGTACCGAACTGTGTCTAAACACCATGCGTTGTAACGAGAATAAAAGACCCATTAAAATCCATGCGTGAGAAGAAGACATGTCAAACGTGAAACTGCACACAATAAAAAACGTGCCCAAACATAAAGTAAACAGAGAGCGGTGACCCGCACTTTCTGACTGAGAGGGTTATTCACATGAGTTTGGGTTCACTGTTGGTTTACTCATTAGGCACGCCAATGGGATTACAGTTTCTAACGTTGCGGGTCACCGCTCTCTGTTTACTTTATGTTTGGGCACGTTTTTTATTGTGTGCAGTTTCACGTTTGACATGTCTTCTTCTCACGCATGGATTTTAATGGGTCTTTTATTCTCGTTACAACGCATGGTGTTTAGGCACAGTTCGGTACGTCCGAGATTTACTTTACTTTATGAAATTAAGACATCACCGTTAGGCTGTTTTGCATGGGGTAACGTTTTGGTAATATTACGAAATATGAGTTTATATTAGTGCACGGCTCTTAGTCAGTAATTGTTTAGCTGTTGACCGATTGATATGTATGAACCTATCAGTGATGGCATGTTGTTCTTCTTTACGTTTGTAGAGCTTTCCCCTGAGGAAGGGCTATACAGCAGCCCGAAATGCATTGGGATTGGGAGTGTTAACGTTGCATGATACATTTCATGGATTATACTCGTTGAATTTGCTTTTCAAGTAATTGTTCACCACTCATGAATATAATGAGTACGGATTAAAATACTGGAGCAACCGTTTCAATTTCGTGGATTGAACTTTCTCATGAACTTGTTTGAACCTTTAGACTTCATTGTCATTTGAACGCAGAGCACCGGAGAGTCTTCCTCCAACTGGAGGGAGCTATGTATTAGTCTTTAAACCGCATAAACATGACAACTTTGTTTCCTCAAGATAAAACTGATCTTCAGAGTCGTGGAAACAATAGATAGATATTTTACTCAGTCATTCGTGCATGCTTCGTTTCACCAGAGGTGCAGAGAAATAGAGAGATGGACGTTTTCAATAAAAGTATTTATTGAACAGCCTTCTTTCTCATGCAGAAGAAATTAACTGCTATCATCGCGATACTGGCTGTAAAGAATAAGGCGTACAGCAAGAAGAGTATTATGAAATAATACTGTAAAGCATGGTATGGGTTCTAAGCCATAAAATACATACATAAACAAATAAAGACTAAAAAGTACTCAACTGGTGCTACTAAAATACGCCCACCCCGATGTACCTAACCTAAGTCTAGTACGAGTGAAGAAGTAAGTGTGGTGTAGCATAAGTTTAGTATTCTTTTGCCAATAATCTATCCTAGATTTCTCTTAGGGTCTAATCAGCTCCGTACCTTGGTTTAGAATGAAGGAGGTCAGTCTCAGGACTCGATTTCCTAACACCCTGCAAGAGGAGCTTGGAAACACTGGAGCTGAATTGCTCGGCAAGAGAAAAGACAGCATCTCTCTCAGTGCGTCTGCTGGAGGGTCGGCTTCCTTCGGCACTTGCTGTAGCGAGATGCGTTGGACAAGTAGATAGTCGAACTGCTCCAAACCACTGTGTGTTTGCTTGGGCAAGTGTGGGCATATTTATACCTTGAAGGTGCCGATTTTGACGTAAAGGTGGACATAATAACGTCATCAAAGAGTCTTAGTTCTTTGAAAACTCCATGAGTTCTTGGACAAATCAATATTCAAGCAAGGGGAAGTCCCTAACTGCTGAAGCCGAGTTTTCCAAGAAATCGTTGTGGATTTTCGAAACTAGTGGAAGTAGCCATGCCGTATTTGGACTGCATGAGCTATGTCTAAATATGGTTATGATTTCTATACCTATATAAGGACATGGTGATTTATACCTATATAAGGGCATGAATCGGGAAAATTACACTAGGGTCCTAAAATGCTATACAACACTTCTTGGGCCCTGAAGTGTCCCTGTGCGATTGGACAAAGAAGAATCTTAGTCATGTAAAGATTTACATATAAAAAAAATATTTAAAGAAAAGAACAACAAATAAGACTGAAGGGAGTCTGGCGCTGTAGTCGCTGCCACGAAGTTGGGGTGACTGCCATTCAGGACTCAAGACACAGTTACACATGTGGAATCGGCTTGTGTTAAAGAGGATTAGTGGGACTACGTGTCGCGGGCCTTGCATATCGAAATATGCCTCACTGATCAGAGGGAGTCTGGTGCTGTGGTCGCTGCCACGGACTTGGGGTCACTGCCATTCAGGACACAGTTACACATGTGGGATTGGCTTGTGTTGAACAGAGTTAGTGGCAACTCGTGTCGCCGGCCTTCCATATAAAAACATGCCTCACTGATCGAAGGAAGTCTGCTGCTGTGGTTGTCTCATGGAGTTGGGGTTACTGGCATTCAGGACACAGGACACAGTTCACATGTGGGATCGGCTTGTGTTGAAGATGGTTAGTGGCACCATGTGTCGCCAGTCTTCCACAGTGTAGGCCCGAGGCAGTGGTGAGCAAGGGCCTACAGCCACGTGCATACGTTGGTGGCCCTACCGGCCTGCGTAGTTCAGGTTTAGTGGCACCATGTGTCGCTGGCCTTCTATGTGCAAATATCCCTCACTGATTGAAGGGAGTCTGGTGCTATGGTTGCTGCCACAAAGTTGGGGTCGCTGCCATTCAGGACACAGTTACACATGTGGGATCGGCTTGTGTTGAACAGGGTTAGTTGGCACCACTTGTCGCTGGTCTTCCACAGTGTAGGCCGGAGGCAGCCATCAGCAAAGGCCCACAGGTACGTGACGTTGACTTGAGCTGCACAGATTGGGAGCATTTAGTCTTCTTAACCCATTATAGTCTCTTACAGAATATGCATCGCTACTAATGTTGAATTGTGAACCGTGTAGCCCCAGTGTAGGGCGGAGGCAGCAGTCAGGATGGGCGCACAGCCATGTGGCGTTGAGTTGAGCTGCACAGTTAGTGGCACCTGAGTACTCCGCTTGTGTGCACCCTGCGATAATACGTGGTCCCGGCGGGCCGCACTGGGAGCAATGTCTTTTGTCTAATGAATTCTGCCTTGATAAGGCCACGTGGTGACGACTTATGGTGCAGTGAGTTAGTAGCACCTGAAGCACACAGCGTGTGCGCACCCTGCGATGATGCGTGGTCCGGGCGGGCCCCATTGGGAGCAACTTGTCTTGTGAACTGGACTGCGTCATCTGCAATTGCCACTGCATTTGAATTGTGAGCCCTGCTGTCCGCAGTGTAGATCGAAGGCAATAGTTTGTACAGACATAAGTCTGCGGAGCTGTGCCGCTGTGTTCACAGGGGGCTTGTGTGGAGGAGGCCCAAGGTCATGGAGGCAGCCACGTGCCAGGGGGAGGCTGCTGGTCTGATAGACTTTTTGGTCTTCCCACAAGTAAACCACGCCTGGAGCCTGGCCTATTTATTCATACTCCTACGCTGGAGTGGCCTACGGTGGACCAGCCCACTCTGCTTATGCTTCCAGGGGGGGACAACACAGCTACATGACCGAGATCTTCCCCACTGCCTAAGGTAACATGGTTGCATCCACTGTCCACTACACTACAAGTATCAATAGTATATCTCCACATGGAGAGGTTTGTGCTTTGCATAGTGAGGTCTGTGCAGCACATCAGGGTTACACTTGGCATTGTGCGCTTTAATATTGATGGGTGACTTGCCTCCTTCATATATAGTTGGTTGCCACATCTCCCAACATTCAGCTATTGTGCGGCTGAGGGGGCCATGGAATTTTAGGAAGGTCCGTTATCCTGTTTTGTCCTGCCTCGTTGGTAGTAGGGAGGGGGGTCCGGGGGGAGGTTGGTGGTGGCGCTGGGTGATTTGTGGCTTGTTGGGTGTCAGAGCTGCATGATCAGTAGCTCTATGACGTGTTGGTGTTTAGATGTGGCTGTGAGTTGGGTCCAATTCACGCTGTAGATAGTCGACCTCCTTACACCAGTTAAAGGTTGCTGTTAATTTGTTACTGCTAACTCGGCTTATCGCCTGCTTTTCGGATCGCATTGCAGATTTGGCTGGTAGTGGTGTTTTTGTGTTTTTTGTGCATGGGAACGCCTACTTTGCATATCATTAACGTTAGTTGTGGCTCTCGTTTGTGGCGATTTTATTTGCGTAAGGTATCGATGGAAAAGTGGTGAGATTTGCAGTTTTCACCAGGTTGAGAATGGGATAATAATTAAAAAACACAGAAAAAAAACATAAGTTAAATGAACATTATAATTAAAAATTAGCATTTAAAAAACCTTTGAAATTCACTGAAAAAATCATAGGTTTCAGGCACGTTATAGTTAGAAATTAGCATTTGAAACACCTTTGAAATTCACTAAAAAAAACATAGGTTTCAGGCACGTTATAGTTAGAAATTGGAATTTAAAAAACCTTTGAAATTCACAGAAAAAAACATAGGTTTCAGGGACATTATAGTTAGTTGGACATTTCACTCATAGAAAACCATAGAAATTCCCCTGTTATAGTTAGTTGAGCTAACTATAACTCGCGCCCCCCCAATGCACTGCCGATGAAGTCACATATGCAATTTTCCATAGGAACCGTTCATCGTGGCTACAGTCCGAACTGCTGAAGGGAATTACACCAAATTTGGCAAAGACGTAGTCCTTGGTTCAGACTCGTGCCTTTTGCTTAAATGGTGTAAATCTGTTCAGTAGTTCCCGAGAAAATTACAATTAAAAGTACATACATATCTATGGCCTTGGTGGCTCCACGTATCCTGCGCACACTCTATGCGCACCATCCCGATCACGCGCTGAATTCTAGCTGGCTGTCAAGTGGTTGTCAACATTCGAAACGAGGAGGTGTTGGCAGCCATTTTGTGCCTCGGTAGAAGCGAGGATCTAGAAATTTGTGGAACAAGTGTTCAAAACGTATAAAGCGGGCATGTAAGAAATATGTTGACCCTCTAGACCAGCTTAGGGGGTCCCCCCAATTTTTTTTTTTAAACTGAGAAATGTGCGCTGGGTGCATGGCACCGCCGTAAAAAAAATAAAAACGAAGCGCGGGCTCCTGTGCTTATTTAAAAATTAGCTACCTGGGAGGGCCAAATCTCGGGGTCTAAAATATTATTTTTGATGGGGGTTAGTGGGGCCCTGCAGCCCGGGTACCGCCATTCCTCGGTGCTATAAAATAAATGGGTGAGGGAGCTCAAAGGTCCGTCTAAGCCTCCGTGTCTTTTTATATTTTAGGAGGGCGGCTGAGTGATCTCCATTCTGGAGCAGTCAAAAGCCTTGGAGAACACCAACCCCCAGGAGCGGGGTTGGTATTGGGGTGCCTACCCCGGGACACTGCTGTTTGCTATGGCAGGGCGGGATTCAAGGGTCCCACTCTGTCATAGCAAACTTGAGGAGATATTATCAAGTGCCATTTTGCCGCATTTTTTTTTAAAAAGCCAAAATGCGGTGAAAATGATATCGCCCTATTTACTAGGCGACCCTAAGATGCATTAACACAGCCGGTTTGCTAACGGCTCGCCTCGTATCTCCAATGAGTTGCAATGTAGCCGTTCTCAGTGGCAAGGTAGGTGTTCCTATGACAATATGACATGGAAGAGGGAGGTATGACAACAGCGTTGTATTTACAAGGCGGCCCTGGATTTGAGGACCGATAGCAAAACTCTTGGTAATTGCGGTTTATGTCGGATCCTAACATCTGTTCTGAAGTAGACTTAAGCATGTTTAATATGCAAGGTGGTTTGATATGTTAAGTCCACAGTCTTATATTAACAAGCTTTTCACTTGCAAACATGAATTATCGCTGTATTTCTCGCGATATTGGGGGCATATTTATAAGGACAGCGTTAAAATTATCATTGCTTTATCGTTATGAAAGTGCTGTTAAAGCGGCCATAGTGGGCTTAATAATAGGCTTTTGAGAATTCGTGAGAATTCCAATAGAAGCCCAGGGGGTACACCAGAACATTTTAATGCTGCCCTTGTAAATATGCCAATTACAGACTCCTAATTTTACCGTAAAAAAAAATATCACCTACTACTAATTTTTATTCTTCCTCGGAATCCCATCCATGAGCATATATTCAACGCTGGGGACTGTGGGTGGACGCCCAATGTCCCTACGGTGCCAGTCAGCACGCTGCGTCCATTGGAAGCCACCATTACTCAAAATACAAACCAAGTTTGCTATGGCAGGGCGAGAGCCTCGGCTCTTACTCTGCCATAGCAAACAGCAGTGTTGAAAAAATCTTCCGGTAAGACAACAAAGGATCTTGAAGTTCATTATCGCCGTTTTAGCTGTAGTTTGTTGCCGTTAAAGTGGCGATAATTTTAACGCCGTCCTTGTAAATATGCCCCTAGGTTTTTGGAATGTCGACAATCCTGTCTCCCATTTAAATAGGCATGAAGTATTTAGTGAAGTGCAAACTGTGAATCGTGAAGCAACAGTGTCTGATTGTGATTGATAAATAATTGCCCATTGTTGAGTACAGAGTAGACAAATTGTACATGGGGTTTTGTAATGTCAGTGGCTATTGCTCGAGCCTTCTCTTGAGGTTAATTCGAGGAGTTGTGTACTTCTTTTGCTCGTAATGAACATAGTGTTCTGTCATCTCAGTTTGCTTTCTCCTCTGTCATTTAGAGGATCCTGGGTAAATATAACAGCTTCTGTACAGCCAGTACCTTTCAACCCTACCCCCAAACTGCTTACTGCCTGTTACCGTAGTAACAGTTCATGAAACACTTAATTGAGCACACAGGCCACAAGTTCACCATACAATGTTGCTAATCCAAACAGCAAGTGTGCTGGACTTTTTAAAGTTTTCTACAGGAACCGTTAATCACAGCTACAGACTCTGGTAAAGAGCTGGTAAAGAGTTAGCCTCAGTATTATACTTCTAGTTATAAACATTTCTACTTTTTAATTTTTACATCTTCTCTAAGCATGTGATTATCACACTAAATAATAGTGAAATGTTGTCAGAAAAAGAAGACGTGTACACTCAGTTTTTCTTTAATTAACTTTTATTAAAACAAAAACAAATAAATAGAAACGTAACTTGAAAATCAGTGTTCGAGGCTCGGAGTCACGTCCACATCCTGTTATCGTAGAGAGATGACTTAATCAACGCGTGCCTGAAAATGTACTGTAAATACGGTGCTCATGTAAATTGCTGGTATAGTTTTGGGTTAAGTTCTCGCTATATAAATATGTATAAAAAAAAAATCGAGCAATAGCACACACTTATAAATTTACTATACACTTTGTTTGCAGTATGGTAATGATCCAGTTTGTATGTTCGTATTTGTAGAATGAGCGAGAGAAAGTTATATAGTCGAAGGTTTTGTTACTGGCAGAGGTAAGATGGTTGCATAGGCTATTTACAGCACAATATAATGTGGTAGGGCGCAGGAGCAGCATTTTACAAACATAATAAATACATAGACACAGATAGATAGTTGAAGTGGGTACGGACACGTGTGCTTGACTCCATTTTATTACGCTACTGTTGGTAACAAGTAGAGTAGTAATCATGATATCATACACAGATATTCTATCATAAACAGTTTATGACTTCTGCTGTACAAAGGTAGGAGCACTATATGTGAAATAATACACAGAAGATTCTATCGTAAAGGGTTCATGAGCAGTGGTGCACTAAGGTAGGGTGGGTTTGTGTGGAGCCTGCGACAATGCGTGGTTCAGGCAGACCGCACTGGTAAGAATGTCTTTTGACTACTGAATTTTGCCTTAATAAGGCCACATGGCGATTATTTATGGTGCACTGATTTAGAGGTGCGTCTGGTGCTCTGCGTGTGTGCACTCTGTGATGATGCGTGGTTCGAGCGGTCTGCACTGGAAGCATTGTCTGTTGCCTACTGCCAATCATGATTGATCGGGGGCACAGTAATTGGAGTAATGTCTTTTGTCGATTGAATTCTGCATGAATTCCATTTAAAAGTGATAGTATGCCTCATTGCTGACATAAAACTGTTCACTCGACTTTGCGATGATTTATGGTGCACTGAGTTAGTAGTATCTTTGGCGCTGAGCTTGTACGTACCCTGCGATAATGCGTGGTCCAGAGGGGCCACATTCGGACCAATGTCTTTTGTCTGTTGAATTCTGCCTGAATACGGCCACTTGGTGATGAATTATGGTGCACTGAGTTAGTAGTACCATTGGTACTGAGCGTGTATGTAACCTGCGATGATGTGTGGTCCGGGCAGGCCGCCCTGGGAGCAATGTTTTTTGCCCAGTGAATTCTGCCTTAATAAGGCCACAGGGAGATGATTTGTGGTGCAGAGAGGTAGTGGTACCTGAAGAACTCAGCGTGTGCGCACCCTGCGATGATTCGTGGTTCGCACTGGTACAATGTTTCTTGCCTACTGGAATGTGTCATGTGCAATCGCCATTCCACCTGAATCTTGAGCCCTCACAATGCCGATCGAAGGCAGTAGTCAGCACAGACATTGAGGAATGTTTTTTGTCGCATCCTTTAACAAGATCTGAGAATATAGAGTACAATTGTCTCTGCCTTAAATAAATCAAGGCTAAATTCAATGCTGTCCGTAGTGTAGATCCAAAGCTGAATTCAAGTTGTGAACCCTGCTGTCCTCACTGTTGATCGAAGGCAGTAGACAGCACAGACATCAAGAAAATATTTTTGTCATATCCTTTAACAAAATCTGAGGACATAGAGTACAATTATCTCTACCTTAAAAAAATCAAGGCTGAATTTCATGCTGTCCGTAGTAAGAATCCAAAGCTGAATTCAAGTTGTGAACCCTGCTGTCCACACTGTAGATCGAAGGCAGTAGTCGACACAAACATTGAGGAATGCTTTTTGTCACATACTTTAACAAAATCTGAGGACTGAGTACTATTGTCTCTGCCTTAAATAAATTGAGACTGAATTCAATGTTGTCTGTAGTGCTGATGCAAAACTGGTATCAAGTTGTAAACTCTACTGACCGCAGTGTAGATCAAAGGCAGTAGTCAGTACAGACATTGAGGAATGTTTTTTGTCCCATCATTTAACAAAATCCGAGGACTGAGTACAATTGTCTCTGCCTTAAATAAATAGAGGCTGAATTCAATGTTGTCTGTAGTGCTGATTCGAAACTGGTATCAAGTTGTAAACGCACTGTAGATCGAAGGCAGTAGTCAGCACAGGTATAGACGAAGAATTTTTGTCACTTATTTTAACAAAGTCTGAGGACATAGAGTACAATTGTCTCTGCCTTACATAAATCAAGGCTAAATACAATGCTGTCCGTAGTGTAGATCCAAAGCTGAATTCAAGTTGTGAACCCTGCTGTCCACAGTGTAGATCGAAGGCAGTAGTCGATACAGACTTAAGTCTGCGGTGCTGTGGCGCTGAGTTTGCAATGGGCCTGTATCGAGGAGGCACGTGGTCATGGCGGCAGCCATCTGGCAGGGTGAGGACCTTCGCTGTGGCAGAGACTTTTCTCTTTGCAGAAGTCAATCACGCCCAAGGCGTAAGCTAATTATTTATACTCTTACGCTGGAGTTGCGTACGTTGGACCAGCCCACTCCGCTTCTGCTTCAAGGGGGGGGAGACAACACAGCTACGTGACCGATATATTCCCCAGAGTCTGAGATAATATGGTTGTGTACACTGTGCAGTACACTACACGTATCAATAGTATATCTACACATGGAAACGTTTTTGGTTTGTATAGTGAGTTGTGCATAGCATATCGCCGGTAGTGTTAGCATTATGTACATTATTGTTGATGTGCGAGTTCTTTCCCTTATACATAGTTGATTGCCACATCTCTGAACATTCACCTAGTGTGCTGTTGAACGGATATATTATTTTCACAAGGTCCATTGTCCTGTTTTGCGCTGCCTTTAAGGTAGTAGAGGGGGAGGGGTCAGGAGGGGTGGTTGTAGTGGTGGTGGCGCTAGGTGTTGTGATTTTGTTTCGTGTTGGAAGTGTTAATGTTAAAATGGGACTTTTATAGCGCAACGGCTACTCCAAAGGAGTGTCCCGGCGCTTTGAGCTCCTGGCCATGGAAAAAGAGCAAGAAACAAAACAATAACAGAGAAGGGGCACCCGGAGGGGAAGAAACTATCCAGCAAACAACCAAGTTTTCAAGTCTTTCCTAAAGACAAGCAGATTAGAGGTGCTTTGCAGAGACAACGGTAGCGAGTTCCACAGCTGAGGAGCAAGGAAGCTGAAAGACCGGCCGCCTAGCCGAGCCTTTTTAATGCGTGGTACCCGAGCCAAGGCCAAGGTTTCTGACCTGAGGGATCGTGCTGGTCGATAGAAGTCCAGCCTCCTCTGAAGATACTTGGCACCAGTGCCATGTAAGGCCTTATGGGCAAGAGTCATGGTCTTAAACAGTATCCTCTTCCGCACCGGAAGCCAGTGGAGGGATACAAGAAGATTAGAGGCGCTGGTGCGACGATGAAGGCCATAGATGGCACGCGCAGCCGCGTTCTGGGTGATCTGCAGACGTTGGAGGAGATATTCAGGCAGGCCCAGATATAGAGCATTGGCATAGTCCAATCTGGACCCTATGAGGGCCTGAACAGTGATCCTCCGATGATGCTGTGAAAGAAGGGGGAAAAACTTGCGCAGCATTCTCAGGATCCCAAAACAAGTTCCCGTAAGGATGGAAATCTGGGATTTGAGCGACAGCTCATTATCAATTTTGACTCCCAGGTTCTTGGCCCACTTAGAGGACTGTGAGGGAGGGAACATGTCGGCAGGCCACCATCCTCGCCAATCTGGTTCAGAGGGGCATCCGAAGAATAGTATTTCGGACTTGTCCGAGTTGCACTTGAGACTGTTTTGAGAAAACCAGCTGAAAACAGCCCCAAGGCACTCGCGGATCCCTTCGCCATCAAACTCTTCACCCTTGCGACAGGTGAAGAGGAGCTGAGTGTCGTCAGCATAGGAGACGATCCGGGCCCCATAGGATTCCGCCAATGTCGCCAGAGGGGTCATCAAGATGTTAAAGAGAGTGGGGCTCAGGATAGAACCCTGAGGCACTCCGACTCCCAATGGCGGCATCTCGGCGGATCCGGGTGGGACCCAGACCGTCTGGCGGCGGTTGGCCAAAAAGGAAGAAAACCAGTTGAGCACCGTCCCCCCTAGCCCGATGTCATGGAGCCTAATGAGGAGATCCTCATGGGGGACGGTGTCAAACGCCGCCGACAGATCTAGCATGACTAACAACACCCTGCCTCCCATGTCCAGCACCTCTCTAATGATCTCCGAGACTTCCAAGAGCGCCGTCTCGGTGCTTAGGTTGGAGCGGAATCCCGATTGGGATTCATGAAGCAGATCATTAGACTCCAAAAAGTTGGAAAGCACGCTGTGCACGTGTTTTTCCAGGATCTTGGTCAGTGCTGGAAGGAGCGAAATTGGTCTATAGTTGGAGGGTACCTCTGGGTCAAGGTTGGGTTTCTTGATCAGAGGGATGACCATGGCTTGCTTCCAGGTCTGAGGCAGAAAGCCTTCGCTCAAAGATAGATTCAGGATGGGATTGGCTATAGGGTTTATGGCGTCTGCCACTTTTGCCAGAAATTTTGCCGGGCAAGGATCTAATGGTGAGCCCGACTTAAGGTTCCTCATCAGGGCTAAAGATGTAGCAGCCGAGAGAGGAGGAAAATCGAGCAGGGCTGGTCCCGGGGGAGACAGAGACGCTGCCTCAATCGGCATCACAGACACATCATCTGGGTCTCTCTGCGGGAAAGAGACCTGGATTTGCCTAATTTTGGTGGTAAAAAAATTGGCAATAGTGTTAGCCCAGGTCTCTGCCGGAGCACCCTGAGTAGAGATGGACCGGGGACTAGTAAATTCACGCACGATTGAGAAAATCTCCTTACAGGAGTTAGCAGCATCGTCAATCCTATTGGCAAGATACCGTTTCTTGCTCTGAAGGACAAGTCCATGGTATGACTTCATCGTTGTTTTATATCGTTGTTTGGCCTCGGGCTCATACTGGACTCTCCAGGCACGCTCAACCACTTTACATTGCCTACGGGCAAGGGCTAGTTCCTCCGTGAACCAGGGAGCAGAGACCCGCCGAGCAGCGGACCTGGGCGGCTGTAAGGGAGCGAACTCATTTAGTCTGGCAAGAAGCCAGCCTTGTAGACTCTCCAGATCTTTCTCCAGATCCCCAGTGCCGACCAGAGGGTGATCAGTCAGAGCATGAGTAAGCATATCTGAGGTCACCCGGTGAAGTGTCCTATAGCTGCTGCCCTGCTGTCTCGTGGCGCTAGCAAGGGGGGCCGCGATAGAATGTATTTCGAAGCGGGCCAGAAAGTGATCGGACCACACGATAGGCAGAAGTGTAATATTCGTGATCGGTATGGTGGAAAAAACCTGATCGAGCATGTGGCCTTTATCGTGGGTTGGACCAGAGAGATAAGGGGAAAGACCCAGGGTCGATGCGATATCCAACAGTTTGATGGCATTTTGGTCATTGTGGTCGTCCATATGGAAGTTGAAATCTCCCGCAAGTAAGCAATGCTCCGATCTCAGGACAAGGACCGACATGACCTGTTGAAGGTCATCAAAAAAGGAGCCCACATAGTGCATAATTAGTACCTCTATTACATATTTGTCTTTAGATATGGGTGCGAGTTGGATGTAATTCACACAGTACATAGTTGACGTCCTTACACTAGTTAAATGTTGATATAAATTTGTTAGTGGTAAATTGGAACTATTACCTGTTTTTTTAGGTAGCATTGTAGATTTGGTTTATTGTTGAAAGTATGGGAAGTGGTGTTTTTTTGGGGTTTTTTCTACGAGAAAGCCTAGTTTGTATATTATTAATGTTAGTTGTGGTTCTGGTTTGTAGCGATTTTCTTGGAGGATGGAATAAATTGAAGAGTGGTAATATTTGTAGTTTTTACTAAGTTGAGAACGGGATGATAAAACTATCTGCGATGATCTGATCTACTGAAGCATTCACTCTAACCCCAAGATATACTGCCGAGTCCACGTATCTTATATCTGCCTTGATAATGTTTTAGTGCAAATTATCTGGGTTTTACCCTCATTCAATAAATATCCTGACCGGCAACCATACTCTTTCGCTATTTCGGCCAGAATTGGCATAGCATGCTCGGGGTCAGGAGTTATTACCGCCAGATCATCCGCATATGCCAACAGTTTATTTTTAAAGCCATTGAGCACTACTGCTCTAATCTGCGCACAGACGAGAATCCTCCGTATCAAAGGATCGATATATAATGAAAAAAGAATCGGCAAGCAGGGGCACCCTTGACGAGTCCCCCTCTTAATTAAGATCTTATCGGAGCTTTCCCCCATTATTTGGACACGAGCAACGGGATCCTGATACATAGCCATTTGAGCTCTCATAATTTTGGGGCCAAAGGCTCTGCCTGCCAGTATACCCCATAGATATTTCCATGCCACGCGGTCAAAGGCTTTTTCCGCATCGAGGAGGATCATGGCCATCCGCCCCCCCGAGGCAGCATGGGCGTCGAACAGTGCGATAGCATGCCTAATGTGGTCAGTCGTGCCACGCCCTGGAACAAACCGATGCTGCCACGGAGAGACCAGCCCACCAATGACCCCCCCAATCTCTTAGCCCAGATCTTGGAATACAGCTTTGTGTCCGCGTTGATAAGAGATATCGGACGGTATGACCCGGGGCTCTCCTTTGGTTTCCCCTTTTTATGGAACACGATTATGCTAGTTTCTTTCCAGGAATCTGGTATTGTTCCTGAACACAATATCCTGTTAAATAGGTCCAACAATAATAGGGCAATCTCTTTTTCAATACATTTGTACACCTCTTTTACCCGCGGCTAGCTCCTGTAACGCAGCACAAATCTCACTCTTTGTCAGGTCCTTATCTAACTCTTCTCTACCTAACTCGTTCAACAAGGGGCCTATATCCCCAAACTCGCCACTAAATATCCTGGTGTCAACCTCCTCGTTATATAAGGTTTGAAAGAAATTTTTGAAAACACGTAAAATATCTTTAGGTTCAGTATAATTACTACCACCCTCCAGTCTTTTGCCAATTACATTCTTAACCTTGTCCACTTATGAAATCAATAGCGGCAGAAATCAAAAGAATTGATGTGCTGCACTTGTCCCTGATAGGCAGGGTGAATGTTTTAAAAATGACGATGTTTCCCAAGGTTCGGTACCTATTTCGTGCAATACCACTTTTTATAGACGAGGGGGTGATTAAAACTCTAGAATCAATATTCATCAGGTTTATCTGGCAGTATGGCAAAGTCAGGCGTTCAATGAAGTATATGTCACTTCCCTGGGAAAGGGGTGAGCTGGCAATGCCAAATCTTAGGTTTTATCATTGGACGTGCCCAGATGGCCATACTCTTTCAACCTGCTGCTAATATGAGCTATTATTGGGAAGCAAGGCTACGGGACTACTGTTGCCGGAAGTTGAGCGCCGGTATTATAGGAAGATGCGTTATAAGGTTCTGGAAGGGGCTTGGGAGGTCTGGAACCTGGTGCAAAAGACTCTGGCTATCCCAAAAATGAACCCCTACCTCCCTTTATGGAATTCTAGCCTTTTCCCTCAGCTTAATAATGATAGGAATTGTCGGGATTGGGAGGAGCTGGGAGTTAATATTTTAGGGGATGTTATGGAAGGGGATTCAATCTTGGGGTTCCAAGTTATTCAGCAGAAATATGGTATTCCCTCTAATCAATGGTTTAAATATGGTCAGATTTCTCAAACATTGCTGGCCATTAGACCCCGTATCTCTTTGGGACCAGGCAATACGATGATGGAATACCTATTAAAAGGGGGCAAAAGGATCAAATCGGTATATAACTGGCTGCTGATAGGCACCCAGGATGATCTGGAGAAAACTGAGACTTCCTGGGCTGCGAAATTAGGGGATCCAGACGTCGACCTTGATAAAGCCCTACTTCTAAATAAAAAAATATTTCACTCTTCTAACTTGCGGGCACAGCATTATAAAATGATCGTTTAATTTATATTACACTCCAGCAAAGTTGTTCGAGCGGGGCGTAAGGGAAGATGATAGATGCCCAAGGTGTAATGATGGTCCCGCGGATCTACTACATATGTTTTAGCATTGCGAGAAACTAAACACAATCCACGAGGAAATTATGAAATTTTGGGAGGGGCTGCTAGATGTCAAGATCAATCTATCCCCTACCCTGATGTTATTAGGCATTGATTGCAAGCTGGGGCTGGCAAAAGAAGAGGAAGCTCTGTTTTTTATCTCGGTGGCGGTGCTCCGGATTCTTATCTCTGCTGGCTGGAAGGACTCTATAGCTCCTTCCTCTCAAATGTGGCTTGCCAGACTTTTGGGAATGCATAATATAGAATCTTGTTAATACAATCATAAGGGCAAAAAAATCCGGGAAATGGTTTTGAGTATCTGGGCACCGCTAAAAAGATGGAGGGATTCCAGATTATAAAATATAAATGGTGTTGTTGCTCTAGTATTAACCTAGGAATTGGGGTGGCCTCCATATCTGCGTTCATGCTAAATGTTAATGTATAATGTATATATATATGTCCTTTCTTTTTATTCCCCTATCAAGAACCGGTTTTATGCTTTGTACCTGTTTATCACCCGATCCGGGTTCTATATCATGTTTTATCATTTTCTAATGACAATGCTTCAATGAGTAATAAATTTTATAATTTTGTACCAGGAACTCTCAATAAATTATTTTTTTTTTTTAAAAGAGAACGGGATGATAATGAAAAAAGATAGAAAAAACAGATATGCTTAATGAACATTATAATTAGGAATTATATTTAAAAAACCTTAGAAATTCACTGAAAAAACCATAGGTTTCAGGGGTTATATAACACCCCTGAAACCTATGGTTTATTCAGTGAATTTCTAAGGTTTTTTAAATGCTAATTCCTAACTATAACCTGCCTGAAACCTATAGTTTTCTAAGTAAAAGAAAATATATATATGTATTCCAATTATTGATTTCAATGCCTTAACTAGACTAATTTTTTATTCTTCTATTTTCCTTATGATGTTTGGGGGGGGGGAATTTCACCGTAGCACTCCCTTGTGTAACTTTCTTGTACTTTCACATGGTTTTCTGGAAGGAACTGATTAATATTGTAATAACTGGAGTGATACTACCGTGTGTTATAACACCCTTGAAACCTATGGTTTTTTCAGTGAATTTCTAAGGTTTTTTAAATGCTAATTCCTAATTATAACCTGCCTGAAACCTATGTTTTTTTCAGTGAAAAAAAATAATATATATATTCCAATTATTGATTTCAATGCCTTAACTAGACTAATTTTTTAGGCTTCTATTTTCCTTATGATGTTTGGGGGGAGGGGGATTTCACTTTAGCACTCCCTCGTGTAACTTTCTTGTACTTTCACATGGTTTTCTAGAAGGAACTGATTAATATTGTAATAACTGGAGTGATACTACCGTGTGTTATAACACCCCTGAAACCTATGGTTTTTTCAGTGAATTTCTAAGGTTTTTTAAATGCTAATTCCTAACTATAACCTGCCTGAAACCTATGGTTTTTTCAGTGAAAAAAAATATATATATATTCCAATTATTGATTTCAATGCTTTAACTAGACTCATTTTTTAGGCTTCTATTTTCCTTATGATGTTTGGGGGGGATTTCACCTTAGCACTCCCTTGTGTAACTTTCTTGTACTTTCACATGGTTTTCTGGAAGGAACTGATTAATATTGTAATAACTGGATTGATACTACCGTGTGACATGAACTCTTACCCAAGTACATGGGAATCATTACCAATTAATGGTTCTTTGTGGACTAACATGTGTGCCTAGGACGGACAATCGATTCTCATGAGCCGTGTAGGAAAGAATGTTGATGTTACCACTTTTGCATCTTTTGTGCCGATGATTACCTCACAATCATCGCACGTTAGCAGTGTGACAATCAATGTCAACTCAGGACTTGTGGAACTATATTGACGATTGTTTGGTGTCAGACTGAAGTAACGCGGTCCAGAATGGCAGTGCAATCCAGCCCAGAGTGCATTCTAGCATTCAAGCCCTTGTGCCTAGCTGCTAATACTGCTGCTGCAGTATTGACTGTCCGTTTTCGCCTTGCTGTCTTGCGGACTCATGCTGGCAGGTTTGCTAGCTTTCCACTTCGCTCTTGTCCCTGTCCCTTGCCAGCCCCTATGCCTACTGAGAGAGCTTTGAGAACTTCCCCCTGCCCTTGCTAATGGAAGGCACCCTCTACCTAGTGGACCTTCGAGGGACTCTTTAGCTGAACCAGAGTTTCCAATTGTCCTGCTGAGAGTTCCCCTTGAACTGGCTTTTTGTAATTTCCTTCATATGGACTTGAGAGCTTTTTATTCTTAGATGGTGTATTGATGTGTAGTTTTAGACTATTTCTGTACTTTATGCTGCGACCAATGTCTAAATTTCCTGACATATTGATTTAATTGCTTGATTTCCTAAAGCAACTCTAATTGAAATCTAAATCGTCTTCAGTCTTTTAAATTTCCTAGTGGTCTTTCTACAGAGACGGTTCCTAAGGTACCTGATTTTTTAATGTATAACATGGATAGTCATTGAAAATTCACAGAATATTAGGTTCTGCTACTTCTATTCTGCATTGTCATTGCAGTTATAGTGCTATATTCTCGAGTTAGGCCCATGTAGTGAAGCTGCTCATTTTTTACATTGTCCTCACAAATAACATCTCCGGTCGCGACCTTTGGCACACATTCCCACGCACAACAATGTTGGATTAGTTTCTCCGAAACTAAGCTTGATATTACATCTGGCTTCACACAACATTATCACAACGCACTGAACATTATGTACAAGGTCTTGTTTCTCACTACGCACAAATGTTACTACTATCTTCATCCACAGGTCGACAGGGTGATCTATATTTACATAACCACTAATCTCTGCGTACATCACAAGGCTGCTTTCTATTATAAAAGATAAGCATCCCGATAGATTAGCAGAGAAGGTACTTCTGCTGACACTGAGCGTCCTTGCATGCTGAGAAATCAACACACAGTGATCTGACATCTCGTGATGGATGTTCAGTTTTGTGAGAAAGACAGCATCCTTCAATCTGTCCCATCAGGTAATGGGGCTGGATCATCTCTTGGGGGGATTCATGGCTCTTCACCTACACACACTCTAGGTACACTTAGAGTAGGGTCCGCATAGTAGGAGTATGCCTGATTACTGCCGTGTTTTATATGCCTGTATATATACATTGTGTTAGCACCATGGTCGAACTCTACCTACTATTTATGGTTTTGGTCCTTGTAATCACGTTTATCTGCTTCTATCTCCTAATCATTGCAGCATACATATTTTATGCAAGAATAACGTTGGTTCAATAAATAATATTGAAAACGTCCCTCTTTGTATTGTATATTTTCTAAGAGCAAGTGTGCACGAGTGACTGAGTGAAAAGGTTCTGTACTGTTTCTACGATCCCTGAGGGGAAAGGGTTGTCATGTTCTGTGGTTTCCAGAAACTATTCCCTCCCTGATAGGTTAAGTGGGCTTACGGTGGCAATGTGAGCTAGCTGGTCTGTAGGCCAAATTATCCTGTGGGGGTGTCATGAATCAGTCTTGACACCAAGCCCTTGTTTATGTTGTTCGAACATGGATTAGTAGGAACTACACAACAATTGGTTTGTGTGATTTTGCCCTTAGTAAATGTCTTTAGGAGGTTTGGACTTCCAATTGTCATCCTATACCTCTACAGCATGGTATTGAGGGAGGTGTATTTAAACTTGATCACTAACTTGTAAGTTGGTTACAAATTCCTGGTCCTCTTGGGTAGCCAACAGTTAACACCGTAATTTCCCTCACCCCTCAATGGACGAGCAAGGTCCATTTGGGGGCCAAAAAGAGAAAATTTAAAGCTTTTTAGTAGTAAGAGTAAAATAATTGGACCCAGGTAAAACACTGGATCACCATAGATGAAGATATGGCACCTGAAGTTGGAAGTTAAGGCAAATGTGGGACAACCAGAACTTTTCTCCAACATTTAGCACACTTAACACACCGATTCTATGTTTGGAGCAACCTATGGTTACCTTTCTAGTTATAAATGTGAGGTTAAGTCCTGTGGTATCTACCTTTTTTGTTTCAAAACTCTGCCTGCATGTGTTTATGGATTTGCTTGATGCAGTGCTCAGTTTGTAAAATAATGAGTGCTGGGGCCCAAGGTGTCTTCCCAAAGTATGCACTTGGTGCTATTAAAAGTCAAGTTGCAGAATACTCATCAGACTGCTCAGTCTTGAATCCTACGTATGCTTCTATAATCCAATACCTGCCTCTTTTTCTCTTTTTTCAGGATCATGTCCCTCCCTGCTTTCTCACTTTGTCACGTTTAACAGCCTTTCTCTTTCTCTGTCTTTCCCTCTTTTATGTTTTTCTCTTCCTTTCTGTGGATCAAAGTCTGTTGAGAATAAATAAGTGGTGGTCCCCAAAAATAGGTGCTGGTGGGGTCCACCTGCAAATACCAGCTCAAATTAAGCACTAGCTAGACGATTCCATATGCTACAGTCAGTTTTGAGTGAATGGATATGCCTATCTGGTATATATCTGTAGGACATTAGAGAATGGACACTCACAAATGAAATTCAAAAATGTATTTTAAGGTTTTTGGAAATGCTGACCGAAGAGTTAGAGAAAGCAGCAAAAGAAAAGGAAGGCCTCGGTGGGACACAGGATGGAATAAGAACGGGTGAACATCATCGAAGGAAACTTTTGCTTCGTTCCAAAATGGAGGAGGTTAGAAATAATCATTTGAAAGTAATAAAAAGTGCCTTTGTGTTGTGCATGGCATGCAACTTTATATTGACTGTCAGCTACTTTGCATGTTTAGTAACACCTCAAATATTTACACTTTTACGAACAGTTGCTAGAAAAGTTAGCTCCGGGGAACATCCCAGTTTTTTTTTAAAAATCAAGCATATTTAATTTAAAAAATGTCTTTGAAAAGTAAGCGAAACTTACAATTTATAAATTCTTCTTTACGCTGAGATGGCGACAAATCCCATTCATAAAGTAGAAGACAATCAAGCATGCACATAGTTTGTTATGATATTTAAGATGTCTGCTAACAAACGCATTTATTTTCTTTTAAGAGTAACCTAACCAGTTTAATTTGTACAATACAAACGAAACATGATAACGAAACAATAACTTGACAACGAAAATATAAGTGCAAATATGTATTCTTTTAGTTAAAACCTTTCCCAAGTTTAAAACAGAAATGTGACATCTTCCTTTCCCAGAACATTTCGTATTTCTCTATCATTAAAACCCTTATAGCTTTAAGTGACTACTACTGAAAATAGTTTCTTATGGTTTTACCTACATTATTTCTCTTGAAACGACCCCACATCTTTTTTATTTTTTTGTAAGCACTCTAAGTAAAGATACGTTTCCTATCTTAAGGAAACGCTTAAGGCTGTTAGGTATCAAAAATATATATTTACTCATTGTATGTGGGCAGCAGGTCTATACAAGTCAGGCTATAAAGATTTTAGCAGGGCATTGGCGTAGTTAAGTACAGCCACATTCCATAGTTGTGAGAAATTGGGTTGTTGGTTGAGTGGTGTGGGAGCCCTGGTCAAGCTACAGTCACAACGCCTTGCTGGGTGAACCACAAAAAGTCAATCAATTGACCTGTGCTTACTCCTGGTGATATGGCACGAAAAAGCAGTCAGGCTTAATTTAGAAGCCATGTGTAAAGTTTTTAAGCAGCACCCAGACCAGAAACAAGGTGAAAGCACAAAACAAGACAAATACCAGATCAATTTAGATCGAGTAAATTCTAATGAATTTTTTTATACCAAAGTGATAAAAATCCAATCAGTAGAATTAGAGTTATGAATTGCTAAAGTTTTTTGTAAAAAATGAACGCCTAAAAAAGATCAAAGCACCAACAGTGGACATCTAGTTATGAGGGACCTGGTCACAGTCAAAAATATGCTGACCACGATTAAGTTTGGCTGGGATGCAAGAAGTGGATAGGGCTTGGTTGGCCCTTACCTTCAGTCTTAGAAGATATTTTGAGAAGGATGTTCTGAAACGGTAAGGTTCAGCAGGGCACGGTTGCAGGAGGTGTCCAATGAGGGCGCTCCATTGCTGGATAGCCTTGGGTCAATGCTGCGGTGAAGAGTTCTACATCCGAACTCAGTCCCTTATTTGGAAGTTAAACATTTCCATCAGGCTGGGTGCCCCTTTGGTGAAGAACCGCTGAACAGGATTTGCTGCTGCAGGGAAGAACGGAGCGGGAGAAGCAGCTAAGTAAATCTAGCCGGTGATTAATTTTGGCCGGATAGGCACCCAGGTTAGTCCTGGTCTCCTCATAGTTCTCAGAGCAGTTTTGGTCAACATTTTTTTAAGCACTCAGTTTTTTGATTTTGCTATCTGGGCACCTTTAGTACCCCAATCAAGGGTCCAGAATTGGTTGGATACCAGTTGGGGGTTCAGGGCTCACTCGGGCTGGGTCCAGGTGCATGTTCAAGATGGTGGGAGCCTTTTGTGTCCCTGTGGCTCTGAACAGGAGACAGTCAAACTAGCCGTTGGAGTCACTGGTAGTCATGGGTTCAGATGAAGATGTAGGGTTCAACAGCTGGGCTGGCATCTGAGGGTTCATGGCAGGCTCCATGCAGCAAAGCAGTCTTGCAGAGTGCACAGCAGATCACAGCAGCAGGCAGTCCTTTGAGTGCCCTTCCACAGATCCAGGAATGATCTGAAGAGTTGGTGTCTGACATCCTATTTGTATACACTGGTTCCCTCCTTCTGGAAGGTGGGAGAAGCTTCTAGACAGTGGACAGTGCATGGAATTTACTGACTTCCATGCCCTGGCTCCAAGCTGGCTGTAGTGACAATTTGAAGGCAGAGCACTCCCTATTCAGTTGCAAGTTAAGCTGTCCTCAGCATTGTCCCTCCATCCTGCGAGCTGATGGCCCAGTCAGGCACACCTACCTCCTCCAGTGTATCACTGTCTAGGATGAATTCACAAAGTCTAAATGTCATTCACACCCTTTCATGTGACTCAAGTCGGTCTGCATGCACAAAAGGGATAAGGGCAGAAAACTGCCTACGTTCTAAAAGTGGAATTTTCAAAACTATATTCAAAAACCTACCTTTACCCTTAGATAGGGCTTTTCATTACAATTCCAAAGGCACCGAACAAGGCATAACTACCTGCTCTCTACTGGAAATCACAGCTTATTAAATATAGTAAGACATCTCCAATGTTATCCATTGCACCCTGTCCAATGGGTTGCCTAAGGCCTACCGTAGGGGTGATGTATATGTGGTAAAGGGGGAGTTTAAGGCTTGGCGAGGGAGTTTTCTTGCCAAGTTGACAAGGCAGCTTAAAACTGCATTCAGGCTGCAGTGTCAGGCATGGGACAAGTTTTAGAATGCTACTTAAGTGGGTGGGGGAAGGGCACCCTGGGGCTGACAGAGTTAGCAATAGTTTTCAAATCTTTAAGTTTTAGAAACACTATGAAAACGATGTCATGCCATACATTGAAAGTTACACTATTTTACTCTTTACACTTTAATATCTGTCTTAAATGAATATATGCATTTAAATGATTTGTGACAACTTCACTTTGTGAACTCATTTATCTTTCATATGCTTTTGAGATCTTATTTTCTATCTTGTGGTCCTGTATGATGAGCTGTCCTCCCTAACATTTGCTTTGGGCTGTTAAGGTATTATTGTCTAGTGCAATAACTCGGCTAAATGAGCTATTCCATCTACCAATGTGTCAAAATTTGCTTGAGAAAGAACACGAAGAGGGGTCTGTTTGATTGGTTCAACCCAATTAATTATAAAAGTGTCTTATTCTTTGTACTATAATCTTTCACTGCTAATATTTTAATATGTTTTGTCAAATATCAACCATATTGAGAATGCTCCCACGAGCGAAACGTTACAGTTGCACATACTATATAAGCAGAATTGTCAACATGTTTTTTTAGAAATAAAATGAATGTTGTATGAAACCTTTCCTACAAATCTTAATGGACCAATTACTGCTCAGACAAACCTAGTGCGTATTCTACCTTAATATCTAGGTTTCTGTTTCTCAACTCTCTTCAGTTTTCTGATGAAAAAATGTTGCTTTTAATAGAAATCATTAAAAATGCACTACAAGCCTGTTGCTTCTAAAACCTGGTTTGGCCGTCCTTTCTGACGAAGACGAAAATGACGTCTTAATATCCTATCTCTCACATCCTATGTGGTTACTGAATTCGTATGTATTGCAGTAGACTGCTAAAAAATCAATACAGTTTAACTGCTCACTACTCTAGCATGCCATAAATCGGACAACTGTTCTAGAAAAAAAGTTATAACTTTATGATTAAGTTATGCCCACTCATGTGAATACACTATGGCTTTTGGTCAATTCATTAAAAATCGTACTACAAGCCACCACAAAGGGATAATTTAAGTATATAAAAAAAACGACCAGAAATTCCGACTACATCTTACCCATCCTTCAAGAACTCTACTGACCCTGCATCGAGGCAACAATTAAATTTCTTTTGGATGCCTTGCATACAAATAAATAAAACAATTGGTTCTGTCGGGCGATACAATTGCTGTGATAACTGTGCTCAATACAAGAGAAAAAGTGTTTCACACTTTCTTTTACACAGTAAATGAGAAAAAACAATTGCAGTTTAAGAACACACCAGGAAAACTTGTAGATTTGATTTACTCTCATATTTTTCTGAATATTAAATGAGTGTCACAAATACAAGTAAATTGCGAAAATACAAAAGTGACTATTGTGAGAAGGTGAAATGTGGTGACTGATGAAGTGAACAGTACACTATATACAAAACATATCTATGTGACATAAATTAAAAGAATTTAGAATTATTGTCCTGTCTCCTTATTTAATACATGGAATGTGAGAACCAATACTGATTGATTATTGGTCAAGAAAACTGTGTAGACATATGTGAAGGTAGAGTGTCGACGTTTCAATGCTGGACACGGTGCGGAGTGGAAAGCGTCACTGCAGGTCTTCCTCAGAACTATGAAAGCAGCGGCGGACAGCCTATGAAATTAATTATAGACAGGTTGGTAATAGGATGTGTTCTAATAATTCGCGATCATTGAAAAATTGCAGTAGCTAGGAAAGTAGCTTACCACAAAGGCAGAGACTTCAATCAATGAAATTGCGCGAAACGGCGATCTAATGAAAGATCTACTAATAAGGAAAACACGTCTTTAGTAAACATATAATTTAATAACACCAAAATGCTCAGAAATTAATATATGGTATGTGGCCTTACCAAAAGGTCAAGACGTGTTGGGGATCCAATAGTGGTCTCCAGAAGGTGAATTAATTTAGTTAGGTTCAAGTACAGTAAATTAGTTGATTTCTAAAAATACAGGGTATGTGCATCAGTATTGCATGAGTATTACATGTGAAGGCTTATGAAATCATTAAGGCTATTCTAAGTAAAGGAATAGCCTGGAAAAGCTGAAATTCTCCACCATCAAGTTGAAGTCTGAAACATAATTAAGGAGGGTATTTTGGGTCATACGATCCTATATAAAACATTATGTGACACTGTTTTAATGGGAGGGGAATGATGCATACCTTAATCGTGGGCGATGCCACAGCAACACAAGACAACCACCAGCCGGTTGGAGTCCTGTGTTACAGCCTGTCGTGTCGTTGTGGTCACAGACATACGGGAGACAGCTAAGGATCATTACTACCTTTATTATTCTATATCTGTACAGAGCTGTGCCCACGCACGTCTGCCCACGCTTGTCCTCGATCTGCAGTGTCCCTCCCACACCCTTGACCGGATGTGGTGTCCGGTTCCCCCGATGTCCTTCCAGTCCCCTGCAGGGTCCTAGTGCCCTGCCCCAGGTCACTACATCTCCCCCCTTTGTCACAAAGACGTGACGAGAAAAGTTGAAACACAGAGATGTGTAGATAGAGATAGATGCAAGTCTGCCCGGGCACAGGTCGGTGTGCCTCCCATCATTACATTTCTTCTGTTAGTCTTTTTTGTTGTCTGCATGCTCTTCTCGGGCCGGCCTCCATCTGTTGCTCTTCTGCTGGTCTCTCACCATTGTCTCTTTCTTCCTGCTCTTCTTGTTCTGCTGTTTCCCCATCTTGACCTTCCCCTTTCTTCTCTTTTAGTTCTTTGAAATGTGAGCTGTTGCGTGTTATCCTCTGACATTCTGACTCTGCTGTAATCATTGGACCCTTCACTTTTGTTACTATGAGGGGGTCTTTGGACAACATGCTGTCAGATTTCCTTTGTTGTCGCTGACACACTACCACCGTGTCTCCTTCCTTTAGGTCTGACGAGCTGGCATGTCACTTGGCGTCTGCGTATTTTTTCATCTTTTCTTTTGCAATGTTGTTGTGATCTGGCGCCATAGTCACTTTTATTTGTGGTAACCTTGTTCTACTTGTTCTTCCCAGTACTAGCTCTGCCGGGCATCTTCCTGTGGAATTGTGAGGTGTGTTTCTGTAGTCACATAATACTTTGCACAGAGCTTGGCTAAGTGAATCTGCGCTAGCTTTGCCCTCTGAACTGCCTTTTTGATGGTCTCCATGTACCTCTCCATCATTCCATTCGCTTGAGGCCACAGCGGTGTTATCTTCTGGTGATTTATCCCTAGATAGGCCATGAATCTGCGGAAGACTTCTCCTGAAAATGGAGGACCATTGTCTGTTTTTAGTGTTTCTGATAAACCCCATGCTTCAAATATGTCATCCAATATCGGTAGTGTTGCTAATTGTGAAGTCATAGTCCATTAACCTTATGCCCTGGCGTTCAATCCTGAGTGGCATTTTGGCTGACGGGCTGCCATAGATTTTTACCAGCGCCTGATGGTCAGTTATGATGGTGAATGACTTTCCGTAGATAAACATGTGGTAGTGTTCACATGCCCATACCACTGCTAGGCTCTCCTTTTCTGGTTGTGTGTATGCCTTTTCAATGTCTGTTAAGCTTTAGCTTGCATACACAACAATTTTACTTTGTGAATCTCTCCCTGGCAGGTGATGCGCTAGTATTGCTCCTAGTCCTACTGGGCTGGCATCGACAGTTAGTTCAGTGCAGAGCAGTGGGTCAAAGTAGGCCAGATGTTTCACAGTCACCACTTCTTTTCTTATTTCCTCAAATGCCTTGTTGCATTCCTGAGACTAGATGAACTCTCTCCTTGCTTGGTCAGTTCTCTTAGTGGTGTGCTCACTGTGGCGAAGTCCTATATGTCTCCGCTGCCAATGAGATTCCGAAACTCAGTTGCTTGTACCTGAACAGACCCACGTGTGTGGAGAATGTCGTGATGTATCTGGACTGGTGGTCCAGTTTTAATTGATGGTACCCCTTTCACATGTCCAAATTTGAGAACCGGCAGGCTCCAGTGAGGCAGCTGATCATGTCGTTTAGGTGTGGTCCTGGGTGACGTTCCCTTGCGATTGCAGTATTTGGGATCCTCATTTCCACACAGATGAGGATCTTTGCAGTGTTTTTCTTAGGAACTGCAACAATCGGAGACACCCAAGGCGTTGGTCCTTCCGCAGGTTCAATTATGTCTTGTGCCCGTAAGCTAGTTATTTCCTCTTCACCTTGGGGTTGTAAGTGTATTGGTACTCCTCTATGATGCTGGGCCACCGGCTTGAATGCTTCATTGATATGTAATGTTATCTGTTTTTCTTTCAGCTTGCCAAGACCTTTTAAGAACTTTCAGTATGGCTGGGTATTCTTGCAGGATGTTCTCCGTTTCCGACATGTGGTATGTCATCACTAGTAGCCCCATCACCTGAGCCGTCCCATTGCTTAGCAGGCATGGTGCATGGTGCTGGGATGTCACCTTTAAGTACATGTATTTCTTCTTGGTAGGACCTGCCTTTGTATGTTAAGGTCTCCGTAAATTTTCCCAAATTTTCTACCGGTCTATTGGAGCTCCACGTGAACACATCCACGGTCGACAGTGATAGCTGTGGCTCTCATTTTCTGGTATTCTGACTGTCAAGCACGAACTTAGCTTGGTGGTTCCCTACACCGATGTCCACAGTGGCGGTTTTCTTTATTTGTTGCTTTTCCACGAGATGCACCTGCTCTACCTCTTTAGCGCGTCGGACATTAGATATAGTCTCGTCTCCCTCACAGGTGCTGCCGTTTCTTCTGACTCGGCGGAGGAGCTGCGATTTGCCATTTCCATATGTCGTGCATACCTGTTGCTGGTCATCCGTGTCCTCATTGTTCTGCCTCTTTCACTTCTGAATTGTCTGGCCATGCACGTGCTTGACAAATGATTGTCCCTATTGCACTTCCTGCACTTCTGACCCATTGCTGGGCAGGCACAAATGTGTGGGAATTCAGTAGCATGTTTGTTTGCCCTTCTTTGGTGGGGCTGGCGCCTGGAATGCTTTCTTTTTTAAATTCCCAGTGACACGATGTGCTAGCGCCACTCTCTTCTCTTTTCCCACCTCCATCTGCTTGGCGTGCTCTGTGGCCCCTGCTTCCGTGCAAGCCATCGTCAATATCTTTTCCAGCGTTGTTGGTTCCTTCAGAATGCTTGCTTGGACTCCACCGACTGACAACCTTCGATGATGTGCAATCTTATTGCTTGCTCATTGTCAAATTTGTCACATTCGCAATATGTGACCAGTCTTCTCAGTCTTGTTGCAAAGTCATCCAGGCTCTCTTCTCCTTGCTGGCATGCAGTGTTGAATGTGTATCTCTTGGCCCTGTTTGCCTGGTTTTAAGATGGCCGCCGCTCTTGCGATAGTTTGTTTAAACTATGCGCGCTTTCCTCTTCAGTCCTCTTCATGCACTCTCCAGTGCTGCCGTTTTCATTCAGTTCGCCTCGCGGGCAGACGCTTAATTTCTCTTTGCTGCCTATAGCGTCAGCGCTCTGACCGCTGCTCCGTGGGGTGGGTGGGCTCTCGCGTCGCTGCTCCCTGGGTGTGCTTCTGGCTCCTTTTCTTCTTTTCTCCTGTCGCGCTGATTGCCGCAATCTTTTCCTGTTGGCCAGCGGATCAGGGTGGGCTCCTGGTTCCGTCGTGCTTTTTCCGGGAAAGACAGCAGTTTGATCCACTTCTGTTCTTCCGATCCCTCCTTGATTCGCTAGTTGTCGTGTCGTTGTGGTCACAGACATTTGGGAGACAGGTAAGGATCTTTAGTACCTTTATTATTCTATATCTACGTCTGCCCATGATTGCCCTCGATCTGCAGTGTCCCTCCCACACCCGTGACAGGTTTTGTGGTGTCTGGTTCCCCCGATTTCCTTCCAGTCCCCTGCAGGGTCCTAGTGCCCTGCCCCAGGTCACTAAACAGGCTATTCTCTTCGTAAATGCAGCCAAGAATTAAAGTTGAGTGCTGCGGGGTAAAGAAACCCATTAGGAGGAAGATATTGTCATTGAACAAGTTCTCTAGACTAAAGTGAGTGTCAGTCTTGATGGCGCTCACCTTCAAAATAACGTGCTACGTCTATTCTGCCTCCAAGGAATTATTCATGTGAGGCCACGGTGAAAGCAGAGGGCTTTTCACTGATGGCTGACGTCATGATCAGCTGGATTTCCAAGCATGCACGCTACGGTGCAGCAGCTTAGTAGAGCTGTAAGAAAGTGATCTTTATCAGTTGCTTTAGCCTGGCAAGGTCGTTTCATTAACAGAGCGTGATCGTTTCTAAAGCAAGTATTTCTTTTATGTATTTCAAGAAAGTCCATCAGTTCACCTGATGGTGGAAAATGTCAGCTTTTCCAATAAGGAAGGTACGTTCCATTACTAAGAATGGCCTTAATTGATTTCACAAGCCTTCGCATGTAATACTCATGCAATACTGATGCACATACCCTGTATTTTTAGAAATAAACTGATTTACTGCACTTGAACCTAACTAAATGAATTCACCTTTTGGAGACCACTAATAGACCCCCAACACGTCCTGACCTTTTGGTAAGGCCACATACCATATGTTCATTTCCGAGCATTTTGGTTTTATTAAATTATGTTTACTAAAGACGTTTTTTCCTTATTTGTAGATCTTTCATTTGATCGCTGTTTCGCGCAATTTCATTGATTGAAGTCTCTGCCTTTGTGGTAAGGTACTTTCCTAGCTACTACAATTTTTCAATGATCACAAAATATTAAAACACACCCGATTACCAACCTGTCTATAATTAATTTCATAGGCTGTCCACCGCTGCTTTCATAGTCCTGAGGAAGAATCGCAGTGACGCTTTCCACTCTGTGCCGTGTCAAGGGTCGAAACGTTGACACTCTCCCATCACATATGTCTACACAGTTTTCTTGACCAATAATCAATGAGTATTGAGTCTTGCATTACATGTATTAACCCCTTCCATGCTCATGACGAGCTCAGCTCGTCATGCAGTACACTGCTTGTGTGCTCATGACGAGCTGAGCTCTTCATGAACAATGGGAGTCCAAGATGGTCAGCACAGAGGGGGAATTGCTGTAGCACTGATGTGGTTAAATAAGGAGACAGGACAATAATTCAAAATTCTTTTAATTTATGTCACGTATGTATGTTTTGTATATAGTGTACCGCTCACAGTGTTTTTCCTGCTTTTTGCTGCCTGCCTGCTACGGACAGAATTTGACTTAACCTCCAACACCTTCCGAAACACAAGCCTCCCCATCACAGTGGACTCGCTGGTGTGAGCGTGTCTTGCAATCGGCAAGACCTGTCATCGCTCCCAGCTGGAGTCCAGGGGTCGAGGCTTAGAGGCGAGTTTCAGCGTGAAGGGCACCGACCGGGGGACTGCGAGGACCAGCATTCCACAGTCAGCCCAGCTGGTGCCTCTTCCCCCGGCGGCCACGCCCACCGCCTCCCGGCTTCATTACTTTTCGCGACACCCGCTCCGCGGGTGCCGCTCCGCGGGTGCCGCTCATAGTGTTTTTCCTGCTTTTTGCTGCCTGCCTGCTACAGACAGAATTTGACTTAACCTCCAACACCTTCCGAAACACAAGCCTCCCCATCGCAGTGGACTCGCTGGTGTGAGCGTGTCTTGCAATCGGCAAGACCTGTCATCGCTCCCAGCTGGAGTCCAGGGGTCGAGGCTTAGAGGCGAGTTTCAGCGTGAAGGGCACCGACCGGGGGACTGCGAGGACCAGCATTCCACAGTCAGCCCAGCTGGTGCCTCTTCCCCCGGCGGCCACACCCACCGCCTCCCGGCGTCATTACTTTGCGCGACACACGCTCCGCGGGTGCCGCTCACAGTGTTTTTCCTGCTTTTTGCTGCCTGCCTGCTACGGACAGAATTTGACTTAACCTCCAACACCTTCCGAAACACAAGCCTCCCCATCGCAGTGGACTCGCTGGTGTGAGCGTGTCTTGCAATCGGCAAGACCTGTCATCGCTCCCAGCTGGAGTCCAGGGGTCGAGGCTTAGAGGCGAGTTTCAGCGTGAAGGGCACCGACCGGGGGACTGCGAGGACCAGCATTCCACAGTCAGCCCAGCTGGTGCCTCTTCCCCCGGCGGCCACGCCTACCACCTACACGCATTTTACTGTCATTACCTTCTCCGCGATGCGGGACGCGCGCGGGTCGGAGCTCGGGGCGAAGACCGGGCAAAGAGCGGGCCGTTTGAGGCCGTTCGAGAACGTGAGAGTCCGGTCCGGGCCCTTGCTCTAAGTCCTGCTCATACGGACTATAACCGTATGTACCCATTTATTTTATAGTCACTAAAATTGTCTACACTTCAGCTATCCACTAAGACTCAGTGAAACACTTTCACTAAAAATGAATACGAGGGGTAGCAAATCAAAACAGGTAAAAAGAGTTGGGGTCGGCGAGCAGCTGCTAGGACCCATGGACGACTTCATTACTAAGGCAAACACCTTCATTGACCAAAGTATTAGCCTGATTGAAGGCAGAGTATCCACTGAGCTTGATATTGCAAGGCGATCATCCATGGGGTTATTGGCAGCAGCAAGAACCCCTGAGACAGAGAGTATCTTAGTGCAACCATCACAAGGTAATAACAGACTTAGCCTCCCGAACATCATAGACCTTTCAGCCTCCCAACTTTCACTATCAATTTCAAATTCCGATTTAGAAAAAAAAACTGAAATCCTACTCGATCATACCCCAGAGGAAGTAAGACAAGCAAGAGGGAGGAGGGAGGGGGCCGTTAAGAAAAGAAAGGAAGAGGAAAAGGTAGATAAAACTGTAGCCAATGATATGGCTGATTCAACTGATCCCATTGTAACCTCAAATTTGGTGGGCCCAACCCTCCAAACAGCTGATACTACTGATTATCATGTGCTGATACATCATTCTCCACACGATATACCAGATACTATTATCTCAGGTTCCCCTGCCCTTTTATTTCCCACCAAAGAATCCGACACTCTTGAGCTGGTAAATAAAATAGCCTCACTATTAAACTCTTTCTTCCTCCCCTTAGAATCTAGATTATTAAATATTGAGACCCAACTGACTAAACTTGTAAATTCTACAAAAACTAAGTCAACTCAAGAACTCCAAAAAAAGGGGACAAATAACCCGGCCGTACCAATTCCACAAAAGAAAACGACAACCCTAGCCTGTCTATCTTCTAAACAACAAATAGCAGCAAAAGCTCCCACAGTGGTGAAACCCCCCCCGAAAGTTACAACGCTCACACCTCAGACCAACATGGTCCCAAAAACACCAGTAATAAAAACTCCAGCCCCAAAAGCGCCTGCTACCAAAAAAACAAATCCTTTAGTGAATAAAGAAAGCACGAGAGGAGCACACGAGGGCAGATTTCCTGTTAACTTGCCACCTGAGGCATGCCCATACGTGGTAGTGATGACTGGTGTACCAGAAGTAACGGGGGAGACTGTAGAACCTAATTGGTCCCTCAGAAATAAAGTGCAACATTGGTTAAACACAAACCGACCCATTCCCCCCAATTGCTCAAGTAGGATATCAACGGTATGCAGGACCCCATGGGTGGGACATAGCAAGAAAGTAATACAGGGAGATTGCATTGTGATTACCTTTGAGGATCCAAGAGTAGCTGAGTACATATGCTCCTGGGAACATCACAGTGCAAGTGGTGGGATTGACACAAAGTGCCTCTCCTTTTTTTACCCCAAAAAACATCATAATAATCACTTTCGCGAATTCGACAATATCTGGCGCAAAGCAGTCCCGCAGCCCTGGGAATTTGATAACTCCAGACCAAAAATGGCCCCGCGACAAAATGATTATGATAGCCCCTGGTGGCCAGTGGACTCAAACTACCAGCATCACGAGGGCCCATGGCAGATCGCGGGACCACGGAATAGAGCTAGAGAATGGGAACAGTGGGGCGGACCTCCACAGCGATCGTATAGATCCGCCTATAGAGAAACGCCACATTGGGAAAATTGGTTGGGTATACCGACTATGAATCGGTTTAGTGGCCTAGAAATGGTCGACTGACCATCAGTTGAAACTGTAGTGTAGTTCCTATTATCCCAATAGGCTCTGCGCATTGGAATAATACCTCCAATAGTATAGACCTAGACCAGACGTTAACTAGGTCTTCTACTGTTGATATTAGACTTAAAGTTTTGGGTTTGCCAGCTAGCTCAGAGTTCACTAGAAACTTTCTCGAATAGGCAAGGAGGAGTTAAACCTCCCTGGATAGACAAGAAGGGATTTAGTTTCTGACAACCATAGAACATGACAACTTTGCTCTCCCCTAATTAAGAGTGTATCTCTAGAGTCGTGTGAAAACAAAAGACAACTTATTTTACTCAGTCAGTACGTGCATTCTTAGTTTCACCAGTTTGTAGAGAAAAGGAAGAGACGGGCGTGTTCAATAAAAGATGTTATTTATTGATCAGTCTCTTTTCTCGTACAAGAGAAATGAATCGATATTATTGCAATACTTATGGTTAAGTAAAGTGCATACAATAAAAGCAGAATTATGAAATAATACTGTAAAAGCATTGATATGGTTTCTAAGCCATATGCTATTTAAAATGGATAGAATATATACATACACATATACATTCGACTAATCGTACTCAACTGGTGCTTCTAACCACGCCTACCCCGGTGTACCTGACCTAAGCCTAATACGTGGGCTGGAGTAGAAAGTAGCAGTTTTGAGTTAAGTTTGTTTTGCCAAGTGACTGACTCAAGAATTCTCTGCAAGGGGTTATTCAGTTCTGTACCCGAGATCTAGGATGGTTGAGGGATGGTATCTCTCGTCTGTGGTCTCGATATTCCAAGCTGCCTGCAAGGGCTGCTCGGAAGCGCCGGAGCTGGATTTCTCGGCAGGAGAAAGGCAGCGTCTCGTTCTCAGCGCGTCAGGAAGGCGGGGCAGCGCCAGTGGGCTTCGCTCTCTGCTGGGCTTCGGCAAGTCTCGCTGCTCCGATCTCGTCACCACCGCGTGTGTTTGCTTAAGGCAATGTCGGTAATATTTATACCTGTAAGGTGCCGAGATTGACGTAAGGATGGACATAGATACGTCAATAAGGATGTCATACGAGCTGGTCGTTAGCACATTCTTTTACTGAAGTTCTTTGAGAAATCAAAACAATGGCCGCAGGGATTTTCCCAGGTTGTCATAGGTTTGATTTGTTTTGAGAACTCCGTATGCCTTATCAGGGGCTGGAGGAATATTGCTTGCCTAATTAGATGGCAAGCGTTATGACCTAATCAGATAACGCGCTCCTGTGCCGTGGTCTGGCTTAATCAGATAACGGTTTCTGCATCATGGGATGGCTGCTAGTTAATTTGTTAACCAGAATAGGGTCAGGAATAGGGGGATCTATACAGAACCTATAGGAATACATCACACCCACTCCACGCTAACTATGGCCATATTTACGAATCTAGGCATAGTAAAACATACTGTAGAGTATCGTGTATACCTTACCACCCCAAAATACACATAATGCATTTTGAAATTATGTAATATACGGGGAAAAAATAGTCACATGTACTATATGCACTCAAGCAGTAGAATAATGCTAAATTAATCACGCATATGTATACATTATTAGTAATTGAATATGAGAATTACACATGAAATGGCTCTTAATACAGAAGAAAGGTTCGAGACCACTTCATCACAGTTCAAAAACATTTATGAACATGCCAGCGGGCAGCTAATGTCTATGAAGTTTTTTTTTTTTTTAAATAGAAATTAGTTCTCTAAGAATAGTTCTTACTTTAAGCAGAAGATAAGTGTCCCGAAAAATTTCAAAAATTTTTTGGGGGCTGCTAAAAAAATTGCTGTCCGTGAACTGGAGGAAAAAATTGTTCTTGCTACTTTATTATTAAAGTTGAAGGCCAAATTCAAGGTGTCGGGAACGCCGTGTGCTAGCTTGCTCAAGAGTCGTTATTTCTGCTCTGGTGAGAACATCATATCATTGAGACTGCTGAAAAAGCTGTCAACAGCTTCCTGTGAGAGTTCCACTAACTCGGAATAAGATGTAACCATGCATTCATGTGCATGATTGTCTCCATTGACGTTTTGAGTAGTATTGCTGACAGAAGGTCGTACCTGATCGATGCTGCTTTCATCTTGATCTTCACTACCCCTCAATCGTAGTGGTGAAGTTTCCACGAATGCCGTCATCAGGATTGGCAGCCGTTGAGGGCAGCACAATGCATGAGCCGTTACCGGACCCAACAATGTTTCTGCATCCATTGGCGCATCCGATTGTAGCGTCAGACAGGTGTCCAACGCGCATTCTTCTCCGCACAGCATGCACCTTAATACAGGTAAAACACATCTTTGCCATATCGGCCGAAATGAAAGAAACCAAGTCATGTTCAGGTCTCTAAGCCGGGTTAGTCCCAGGATTTTTGATATCCGGTCCCGGTATCCAATGGCTCGGATTGTTTCTTCCCTTGTCGCAGGTGTTTTGTCTGTGACATGGTTTGCCATAACGAAATATAAGGACCAAGAATAGGATTCCTGCAATTAGTCCCAAAATGAGGGGAACTCCTCCAAAAATCGAATGGACGAGGTCTGGAAAAATACCCAGTATGGCTTTGAATGGTGTTAATGCCCCTGAAAACAATGTCTTAAATACATTTGAGACTCCACTGGTATCAGAAATATTTAAGATTTCATTCAGGATTTCTGCGAAATGTATGGGGGAATTAGTTGATAACAATGAGTGAATCTCTGCAGTCGTCCTTGCGACTAGGAGATCATACGTTTCTTTTGATGACGTGAGCCTGGTCGGCGTCTGAAGAAGCACTGTTTTCATTCTGCTTAAAGTATCAATTCGAATAGAAGTAATTTTCAAGTTAGGCCATGTCCTTGCCTCCCTGTCTGGAAAGGAGCTGGGGAACAATAAGCGTCCACAGCACATGACCTTCGCAGTCGTACTTATGAGATAAGGAACCCCGGGCAGTAGACTACAACATCTGCGATCCACAATTAGGATGTAACTCCCGTTATAGAGTCTTTTAAAGAATGGTTCTATCTGTGATGCAGGTGTGCCTAGCTGGTGACATGAAAGGTTATTTGAGTTCCCTTCACAGGCTCCATGCAAACTAATTCCATTACACAGAAGTGTACCGCTTAGTGACATTGCACAATTATTGCCACTAAGGAACACTTTCTGTCCTTTATTACTGACACATGCATGTGAATAGGGCAAGTTCCATGTTGACTTAATGTACCCTTTTCCCAATTTTTCGTACATGCCAGCCTGTATATATTTTTGGCAGTATTGAAACCTGAAAGTAGATATCGGAATATTAATTATCCCATGTATTATCCATTCAATGACAGGTCGTTCTGACATTGTCAATGGTAATCTCTCGAGTTTCTCAATGCTCAGGATTGTATAATCAGCACCCTTTTGTGCCATACTGATTTGTTTATCAGTAAGGTTAAAGATATTGAATAGTGACGTTGTGTTGATTAAACGCCAAGGCACATAGCCTGAACGCAGATTTTGTAACGTCCATCCAAGCTGTATAATAGAACGCAATTGCGACTGACCGTGTTGTAACAACAGTAAGTCTTGCGATATTATGTCGATTGCTGAAGACACAATGCTGTCCAATGAAAAAAATTCTGGAGGACAGAGTCATTAACCCATTGTCCACTACAGAAAGCGATTTTTCCAAATTAATACGGTCAATTTCCCGTATACTTTCTGCTGTCTCAATTTGAGTTATCTTCCAGGCCTCGTTGTAAGCTGCATACATAGAGGCTGCTATGAAGCGTTTTTGACGCTGTTTGCGCGGTCCCATAATGAAATCACGCAAGTCAGCACCATCAGTAAGTAAAGTTAGGTGTTGCTTAATTTCTGTCAGTGTGGAAGTTTGTAGCCATTGAAGGCAGAGTTTGCCCACACTGTAGGTGGTGATTATACCTGGGTGTTGTCTTTGGGAATATCTAGGGTCTGGCCTGGTCAATGTGAACCCCTGTGTTTTGTTCAGGAATCTGTCTTGACAGTTATTAGTATCTGTGGGCCAGATTAACCATTGTTTCCAATCAGGATTTGTTCTGTTTTGGTTTAATACATAGTTTACGTCTATCTCTTCATCTGCAGAGCTATTGCTATTCATTGTTGGTTGTGGAATAGACGGTTTATTTACGTCTTTGATTTTGGCTAATCCAAGACAGGTAGTTTGTTGAATAGTGTCATTCAAGAATATAATTTGTTCTGGGATCATGCAGGCTCGAAACAATGATTTTACACCCTGAACTTGCCATTCTCTTGTACCCCAAACACTTTTCACTATCCACATTTTTGTCCCAATAATCAAAACCAAATGTATTCATTTGTTCAAAAAATGAGTCCGAATATATCAATTTTGTGTTTGTAAGCATGGTTTTTGTTCCTGTCTTATTTGACAATTTAAAATAAAATGTTTCAGCTTTACTTGTATTGAACCCTGAAAAATATGAATATTTGTCATAAAAGGTTCTTGAGCTTCCTTTTGGAGGGGTTGCACAATGTTCCCATTGATTATAATTTAAAACATTTCTAGGTTGTGCAGATTTATGTAGAAAATGGTTACCATAGTGGTTGTAGCAGTACATATTATCATAATTAGACGAACCCTGCAAATAATCATGTTTGGTAAATTTAGCAGACATCACTAGGTCAGACATCATGTCATTAATACTTTCAAAGTCCCAATCATCAGCAAATGAGTTTGGTTTTACAAAGTCACTCAACGAGATCTTGATTTGGTGTGGATATTTGAGGATTTCAACCGGACCATAAATTTCATAGTCAGTATTGTCCCATGCTACCCCACCCGGTATAGGATTGGCTGTGAAGTTGACTGAAGAAAGTTCTCTTTTCTCGACGTGTGAAGACGTGTGTGGCTTGAGGATCAAGTTGATTTTCTGGCTTGCTGTGTCCATTTTTGCATATTTTCCCTCAATGAAGCGTCCCAAGCATAGTACCATGATGAGCCAAAGTATGAGGATAAATACACCAAAGGACACCCAAAATTCAATCCATGGAGAAATCAGATAGGTTTCTTTCAGTTGTTTCAAAAGTTCCTTAGCTTTGTCTTTAAGGGTTTTTGTTGATGGCTGTGTCTTTGATTCACTGAGGTCTTCAGAGGAATCATTGAAGTTTATGAAGTAGCCAGATGCTGTTCTATCAATTGTTCCAATTGCTTCAGGATTACTGTTTCTTGCATATTCATTTGTTACTTCATTGTAGGTTGGTGTGTCACTACTAAACGTTTTTATTTGGGTTTTCAGAGGTGTGAGTTCCATTGCATTGTTGCATAGTCCTTGTTGTTGTTCTGTAGGCGTTTCGAATGTGATTAGCCTTTTAGTTAGCACCTCTGTACTTGTAGCAAACCTCGGTGTTCTACTACTTATCGGGAGTCCACTTGGCCTACTGTTTGTTATCGGCCACATGATTGTGGTTTTACCAGGTCGATGGATACAACTCGGTTCTCCTTTTTACCAGCAAGCGGCGGTAGTACAACTGATCTTGTCCCGTTGATGGACAAGACAGGAACTGCTTTTCTGTAAGAAGGCCCAAATTCCTTCTTTACCGCGATCTTTTCTCTGACTAGATCCCCGATTTTTGGAATCCAGACAGGTCTTGCTGGGACAGGCGGTGTTTCTTCAGTGGTTGTTGGCTGTTGTTTCAACTTTATGTTGCTCAGGTCTTTTCTTGTTTCGTTTAAGTCCTGCAAAATAGCCAAACGATCTTTGATATCAAAGCTTTTTTCTTTCACCACTGAAGTCTGACTGTCAAGATCTAAGACTAACATCCTAGTCCCAAACAATAATTCGTACGGACTGAATCCCTTCAGAGAATTTCTTGGCAGGTTGTTTAGACTACGTTGGACACTTATTAGATGTTTGACCCACCCAGCTCCCGAACCTAATACCTTTGCTGTTATAGATCGCTTTATGTCACGTTTTTTCTTTCAACAATTCCGTTTCCCTCGGGATGAAATGGACGAGAATACCGCAATGCAATGCCCATGCTGGTCATGGCCTCTTTATAAGCTCTAGAGCTAAAAGCAGGACCCTGGTCAGAATGCAGCATGCCAATTCCGTATGTGCCGATAAAGACTCGCAAATCTTTTATAACAGTTCTGGCGTCAGCCGATCGCTGGGGCCACATCCATATGAATCTCGTGCATGAATCCACTGCGACCAAGATATATTAATAGTTACCATCCCTTTGTAAGGGACCACAGTGGTCCAGGTAAACACAGGCTAATGGTTTATCCGAGATTAGAAGGGGCGTCTGTGCTGGTCGTCTCACTGTTGATACTTTCATTTTTTGACATATTTTACATTCTAGAACATAGTTCCTGGTTTGTCTTCTCATTTGTGGCCACCAGTATCTCTGTTTTAATAACGATACTGTGGCTGAGACGCCAGCATGTACAGAAGCAAGCCCTTCGTGTGCCGCTATGATGAGTCCTAACCTATGTTCCATGTTTGGAATTACTCTATCCCCCACTCCAGGGATTCGAGCAAATGGAACATTATTCACATCAGTTATGTATGAGTACTTTACTGGAAAGCCTTTCGGGAGTGTTTCTATCGCATCTTTTACTGTAGCGCTGACAGCTTGTAATATATCGCTGTCTATTTTTGTTTTTGACCGGGTGATGGCAGCTACGGAAGCCGTTTGCACAGCTGCCTTTGCGGCCTCATCAGCCAATGAATTCCCTGCAACGTGAACGCCATCACGTTGATGACTCAGTGTATGTATCACGTGAGTCTTTGGTAGTTCCTTTTGTAAAAGAACTACTTGTTCCCAAAGCATTTTATGCTTGATTGTGCCTCCTTTTGCATCCTTAAAACCATTCTGAAGCCAGATCTGTAAGTATTCATTGTAAGACTGAACGCAATAATACGAATCACACACTATGAGTGTGGGGAATTCCCGATCGGTATTTTCAAGCGCCATCTTGAATGCCAGTAGTTCTGCTCGCTGAGCTGTACAATCTCCTAGAGATTGTGTTTTAGTGACCGCTGGTTTGAATTTCCCATCGTGCCAGCGACCTTTTACAATCGCACACGAAGCACTGTAAGCTTGTTTACCCCCTACTGCGGGTTGTGCTGATCCGTCTGTATATATTATACAGCCGTAATGTTCTAGAGGCAGAATTTCGGTCGGCGGCGGACATTCGAATTCATATTGGAGAAACTCTTGTGTTTTTAAGTTAGGATCAAATTCGTATACAACGTCTGTTGCAGCAAGAGAATTAGCCCATTGTATCCATCTCGGATGGAGCGCTTTAGCATTCGGTATGCTTGCTTTTGTTACAGCCTCTAGGGCTGGTATCGGTGTAACGATTATTATTCGTTTACCTTGTGACAGGGCTCGTTCTTTTGCTATAGCTGTCTGTGTTGCAGTAAGAATTTTTTCCGTTGGGCTAAATTTCATTTCAGCTTTAGTGTACAAGTGTGATTTGAATGCAATTGGTACCTTTTCTCCCTCGTTAGAGGTCAGGTAAGTGAATCCGCATCTTCCTGGGATGACTCGAATCACAAGGTTGCGTGTGTTATCACGTGTTTCTAATTTTGTTTTAAGTTACATATCTGTTTGTAAGGATCTCAGAATTTCTGTGTGTATTTGAGTCCAATTGTTTTTTTTTAAATCTGGTTTTATTAGATCATAAAGGGGTTTGACCCTTTCTGCGTAATTTGCAATGTATGTTCTTCCGAAATTTAGGAAGCCTAGAATTGACTGTAGGTTTTTTAGTGTTCTAGGTGCTTGGAGTAAAGCACATTTCTCTAGGAAATTGTCAGCCAGGCTTTTGCCTTCACTTGATAATTCATATCCTAAGAACAGGACTGTTAGATGGGCAATTCTAGATTTTTTAAAGTTGAATTTGTAACCCTCTGCTGCGAACCCAAGTATTATGGTGTTCACTCTCTTCAAGTGAGTATCCAAGTCATCATCTGTTAGGTATATGTCATCGACATAAGATAATGCTTCGTCATCATATGTTTGTAGTAACTCTGTTACTCTCGCTGAGAATAATCCTGGGCTGTTCTTGTACCCCTGGGGTAACCGACAGAATTCTTTTTGAGCGCCATTTATTGAGAACGCTGACAAGTATCTGCTCTCGGGTGCTATATTTTGACAAAAGAATCCATTAGAGATGTCTAATGTTGTTTTATATTTTTTGCGCACTATGTTATTCATTAGTGCAGCACTATGCGAGTTTTGCACTGCAAAAGTTTTGCAACATGAGTTAAGGTGTCTGTAATCCAAAACTAGACGATATGAATTGTCTGGTTTGGAGACAGGAAACAAAGGGTTGTTCATTTGTGAGGTGCAAGTTTCAATCACCCCCTGGTATTCTAGTTGATCTAGAATTTCTTTTACCTGTTTTTTAGCTTCTTGCTTAATCGGATACTGCCTTTGTGCAGTAGGTTGTGATTTTAACTGGATTTTGTGTGGAGGAGATTCCTCATCCCATCCCACATGATTTTTATATAAAGCAGGAGCTTGAGCTACTGCCCACTTTCTTGCAAGTGTATATTTTTTATGAATTGGAATATGATTTGAGAAGGCAGGCATAATTATTTCTTCGCCATGTGGGCACTCCCTGACAAACTCTGGTGGCCAATCTTTTTCAGCTAGAAGGATGTCATAGCCCTTGGAGAGATTATCCCAAAAAAGGCCCCTTATTTTTCTAGTCTTATCCCCTTCTATACGTAAAGTTATTTCATATATTTTGTGAGGTTTGCTAACTCTGGTGTCTGCAGTTTCCACTTGAATGTATTCATTCGTGTCCACTGTCTCCAGATGATTCATAAGGACTTTGCGTGCTATGCTCACTTCTCCTGCGCTGTCTAGCATTGTCTGAGCCCACTCTCCGTTTTTCAGCTGTGTCCTCAGTATTCTCGGCATTGTTGAATACTTTAATACTGGCTACCTTCTTCTTTGGAAACTGTAATTTTTTATTTTGATGAGCAGGTTCCTTGTCTTTGGACTTGACGTGCCCTTCCCTGGGTTCCGATCGTCCTCTTCTTTCCGATTTCTGCGAGGAAGTCTGAAAAGATTGAAGGGACGTGTATCAAAATCTTGATATCTATCAGGTTTCTTTATGTTATCCCTATTTCTAAGGTTGTATCTTTTCACAGAGGGCTCCCTTTGGGGAGACTTAGGTCCTTGGTCCGGAGATCTTTCTCTCCGCCGAGGAGACCTTCCTCTGGACTGGAATCTTTTTTCTTTTGGATTGGATTGTTTGTTTCCATCCCAGTTCTTCTTTTGACTGTTTAGATTATTTTTAATAAATACTTTTTCAGGACTTTCAATTAGTTGGGGCTTCACTGGTATTCCACCCAAACTATCTCTACCTAGTTCTTCATAGGATTTTTCTATAATTCTGGCAATTTCAGCTGGTTGGTCTGCTATATCTGTCTCTTTTAACCTCTGGCGGATCGCCACATTCGCTGCTTCTCCTTTTATGTTGGCTAGTAATATTGCCGAGACCTGCTTGAAGTCTTTTAGTAATTTCATACCGAGAGTTAAAGCGGGTTCTGGACCGTATTCTTCTTGAATTTGTTTTAGCACATCTGGTATTACTGACATGGATGGAACTCCATGTTTTTTTGTGTAAATGGAAGCAAAGACTGTACCCCAAGTGTCACAGTCCTCCACGTGTGGTGCGATTCCCATTGGAAGACAGATAGTCAGAATCCTGTGTTTTTCTACCGGGGTGGTATCTGGGAATACCGCCTCTATTTGGGTGATTTTTTGTGCTAACCAGAATGGTATTTGTTCCCGTTTAGCTGGTACTTTACCTAGGCAGGACTGTATGTTCTGTGGTGTAATTTTATTTGTGTTCCCCTGATGAGGGGTCAGCTGTGGAATTTTAATTACTGGTTGGACAGTTGAAGTCCGCATTACATATTGGACTAATTGTCTATATATTTTAATTAATTGTTTTAGTTGTACTAAAAGATCTGCTGCAGACATTCTTTCGATGTCTGGATGTGGTGTGTATCCGGCTAGGACCGGCCACGTTGCTCCTGGTCTACCTAGTGGACCGAGCCTGGTGATGTGATTATTATGTTTTAGGGCGCCATTAAACAAGAGCAGGTGCTCTTGCAATTTGAGTGGTACTTCCACTTCCTCGAAAGGAATGTACTCATCAGGAGGTTCCTCTGCTTTGTAATAGTGGAAGACCTTTGTTACAGCATTAGCTGCTGGAAAGTTTATCCATGAATAGAATACCTCTGTCTGCCGATATTCGTGTGCCTCAATTACGAATATGACTGTACCACCTCTTGGTGTCAGTCCATTTTCTATAAGTTTTAAAGTTACAGATTTCCTTTTGTTGACCGGGATGAGTATCATATCCGGGTCTGCTTCATGCATAGTATTATCAGCTTCTATTAGTTCAGCTGCTAATCTAACTCTCTCTCTTTCATCATCACTTTCTGACATTTTACTGTCAGGAAGGTTATTCTGTTTGTTTGCAGATCAGGTTCCTTATGGAAACAAAGATTAGATGCACAATATTTTGGAACAGTGTATCCTTCAACGTTGATTGAACCAAGAACCATACATAGGAGTTCCCTCCTGCGAGGTTTGGCGGATTTTACCTCTCACCCACTCCAGACGTCTTTGGAGTATTATGGGGAAAAAGGGTCTGAGTGAAAGAGCACGACTGAGTTACTCTAAAGTCTTGCGTTAGTTTTATCGCCTTTCCAAACGTTGGGCGCCATGTAGTGTAGTTCCTATTATCCCAATAGGCTCTGCGCATTGGAATAATACCTCCAATAGTATAGACCTAGACCAGATGTTAACTAGGTCTTCTACTGTCGATATTAGACTTAAAGTTTTGGGTTTGCCAGCTAGCTCAGAGTTCACTAGATACTTTCTCGAATAGGCAAGGAGGAGTTAAACCTCCCTGGATAGACAAGAAGGGATTTAGTTTCTGACAACCATAGAACATGACAACTTTGCTCTCCCCTAATTAAGAGTGTATCTCTAGAGTCGTGTGAAAACAAAAGACAACGTATTTTACTCAGTCAGTACGTGCATTCTTAGTTTTACCAGTTTGTAGAGAAAAGGAAGAGACGGGCGTGTTCAATAAAAGATGTTATTTATTGATCAGTCTCTTTTCTCGTACAAGAGAAATGAATCGATATTATTGCAATACTTATGGGTAAGTAAAGTGCATACAATAAAAGCAGAATTATGAAATAATACTGTAAAAGCATTGATATGGTTTCTAAGCCATATGCTATTTAAAATGGATAGAATATATACATACACATATACATTCGACTAATCGTACTCAACTGGTGCTTCTAACCACGCCTACCCCGGTGTACCTGACCTAAGCCTAATACGTGGGCTGGAGTAGAAAGTAGCAGTTTTGAGTTAAGTTTGTTTTGCCAAGTGACTGACTCAAGAATTCTCTGCAAGGGGTTATTCAGTTCTGTACCCGAGATCTAGGATGGTTGAGGGATGGTATCTCTCGTCTGTGGTCTCGATATTCCAAGCTGCCTGCAAGGGCTGCTCGGAAGCGCCGGAGCTGGATTTCTCGGCAGGAGAAAGGCAGCGTCTCGTTCTCAGCGCGTCAGGAAGGCGGGGCAGCGCCAGTGGGCTTCGCTCTCTGCTGGGCTTCGGCAAGTCTCGCTGCTCCGATCTCGTCACCACCGCGTGTGTTTGCTTAAGGCAATGTCGGTAATATTTATACCTGTAAGGTGCCGAGATTGACGTAAGGATGGACATAGATACGTCAATAAGGATGTCATACAAGCTGGTCGTTAGCACATTCTTTTACTGAAGTTCTTTGAGAAATCAAAACAATGGCCGCAGGGATTTTCCCAGGTTGTCATAGGTTTGATTTGTTTTGAGAACTCCGTATGCCTTATCAGGGGCTGGAGGAATATTGCTTGCCTAATTAGATGGCAAGCGTTATGACCTAATCAGATAACGCGCTCCTGTGCCGTGGTCTGGCTTAATCAGATAACGGTTTCTGCATCATGGGATGGCTGCTAGTTAATTTATTAACCAGAATAGGGTCAGGAATAGGGGGATCTATACAGAACCTATAGGAATACATCACAAAACTCCAACTCTCGAACAAAATATACCAGTTCTAGATCACTTAGGGATGACGACCGCATGGTCAGAAAATGAAATACAATCTTTCATTGTTATTTTTTGGAATATTGCAGGCCTCCGCCCAAAAATAGAGGATGGCTCCGCCGCTTACTTCCTTGAGGAAGGCAAGATAATATGTCTACAAGAGACATGGGCGATGAAGGAGCTACACCTTGTGGGCTACAAAACGCACTTTTCTCCAGCCCTTCCAAGTAATGCAGGTAGGCCTAAGGGGGGCTTGGTTACTTACATAGCCAATACAATAATTAACTTGAAGATACTAAAAACAGAATATGCCCCAAATTTCCAACTGCTTTGTCTCTCGCTAGGGAAAAAAGCTACCATTATCCTAATAAATTTCTATAACAACTTAGAAGACGACCATTTTATTAACACCCTCCTAATAATCCAGGAAAAAATCGTCCACTATAAACAACTGTATGAAAGGGGATTTTAATTTACACCCTTGCCTATGCTCGGGCAGTGAGAGTTGCGGGATAGTGGATGAGCACGATAATCCTCTCATGCATTTTCCTCATGTAAGAACGGGAGCAGTCATGAATAACCTGCTCACAGATCTCGAACTGTCAATAGTAAATAAAAAAGACCCTATTAAGAACTTACCAGAACCTACATACCTAGGGAGGGGGCATGAGACCACCGTCGATTACATTCTCTCGACGGATGGATTGAGACACCTGATTAGGGATTCCACACTCATGATAAATACCCTAAGCGATCACTCTGCACTTAGGTTGGACCTCGACCTGAACAATCTAGTAACTCATATAACAATAATTGCAACCACCCTATCCCAAAATAGGCTTGAATTGGGCAAAATAAATGGGTTTACTTTAAAATGGGAAAAGATCGATCCCATTCAATTAACCAATAAATTAATAAAGATAACATACCCCAACATAATAAAATGTTTAGATCTTTCAACAGACGATGGGACGGTCCTTGAAAATTTTAAGATTATATTAGAGAAAATAAAGGTATTGTTGACTAGAAATTTAAAGCAAACTAAGTCATCTTCAACAGGATGGTTTAACCATGATTGTACTATGGCGCAAAGTCAGCTAAAAAAGGCCCTTAGACAACCAAACAGAGATCAGAAACAGATACAGCATCTCAGACTTCAGTATAATAAGGTTAGGAAGCTGAGAAAACAAGAACTGAAACAGGCTCTATGGGACGATCTCCATAAAAGTGCATCCACGAGAAATAGTGAGTCCTTTTGGCGGATAGTTAAGTCCCCTTTCTTATCCGATTCTAACAGACCTCAGATCGATGTTGCCATAGAAGAGGAAACCTGGGTAAATCACTTTTCAAAATTTTTTAAATTATCATCCCCAACAGAAGAATTATACCACTCTCTTCCCCCAGTTGAATTCCCAATTTCTCTACAATTTGACATACTCGATGTAGTACAGGCACTAAAACTAAGTAAAGGTGGCAAAGCACCTGGACCCGATGGGGTGCCCGTAGATCTGTTTAAACATCTTCCGGATCTCTGGGCCCCCATACTCACAAGAATATGTACCGCAGCAGCGAAACGGGGATTGATGGAGTCTTGGTCCAACTCCATCATGGTGCCAATCTTTAAAAAGGGGGACCGCCAGGACGTTAAATGTTATCGTCCCATTTCATTGTTAGATTCTCTGGGCAAAGTAGTGGGAAGAGTAGTCTTAGAACAACTTCAGCAATGGGCAGACGATAGGAAGATTCTATCGGACCTACAATTCGGTTTCAGGGAAGGTTTTGGAACTGTAGAACAGGCCCTCAATTTGAGCATGATTGTGTCTAAGTATATACATGCAAAGCGGGGGACAATCTACATGGTATACGTGGACTTGTCCTCCGCGTTTGACTGCGTATCTCATGCGAAGTTATGGACCCTTCTGAGAACCATGGGGGTGGATTCCCCCCTCCTGGATTTCCTAAGAGAGCTATATGCTGAAGCTGCCGCAAGAGTGCGCTATGGGACAAAAGGGGACCTCACCTCGTCTTTTAGAGTAGAGCGAGGAGTCAGGCAGGGGTGCGTCCTGGCCCCCTTCCTCTTCTCATTGTATACCAACGGACTGGAGGAGAAGATGTTGATGGGGGGGCAGGACCTCCCCAGACTAAAGCAACGCCTGATCCCCGCACTGCTCTACGCGGATGACGCGGTCATTCTGGCCCGCACACCAATTGAACTCCAGAAATCCTTGACCAAATACGCTGATTTTATGAGCGCTATAGATTTACATATAAATGTGAAAAAAACATTCGTCATGGTGGCTGGTGGAGGGCGTAAACGCACAAAGAACATCTATTTAAACGAACAAAAACTTGCGAGGACGCCCCAGTACCCCTACTTGGGCATAATGATAGATGAAAGATTAAATTGGAGGGCAGCCATAGAGTCTAGGAGGCATCTATTCAAGAGAGCAATCGTAGCATTGATGAACTTCTCACGACGACTTGGAAGGAGACCACCAGTAGAACTATTAAAAATCTATGCAGCAAAATGTCAAGCTATTGCTCTATATGGGGCCGGGGTATGGGGGCATGCCGATGTTGGCTCTCTCCAAATAGCAGAGAACTCCTTTATGAGATTCCTCCTTTCTGCTCCAAAGTGCTCTTCCATCTACGCCTGTCATGCGGAATTGGGAATCCCATATATAGAAGATCTGATAAAGGTTCAGCCACTGCCACTCTGGAGACGTATCTGGCTATCGGACAAGAACATGCTGACCAAACACATCCTAGAGGATTCCATGGCACTGGATCGCGCGCACAAAATAACTTGGCTTACTTACGTTAGGCATTTCTTCTCAGATCTGGGATTAGAAAAGTATTATACTACACCAGTGACCCTAACTGAAACAACAAAGAAAGAGCTGAAGCAAATAGCTATGAACCATCTAGAGACTCTTAGAATTACTCTGATATCAACTAAACAATCTGTATTGCATGCAAACATGGTACAGCTTACCCCGCAGATTCAACCCTATCTTACATTAGAAATTAGTACATATGACAAGATGCTCCTGACAAGGTTTAGACTCAATCTCTTTCATAGGCTAGTGGCCTTCCCAAAAAAAAATACTTGGGACTTAAATCTGGTTCATTGCCCATGTGACGATATGTCTCCACAGTCATGTATGCATACGATACTGTTTTGCAAATATTTTCATTCTCATAGAAAGATCTGGCTATTCCCATTGTTGAAATGCTGGGGTTTCAGACAGTGTCGTCCCGCCATGCTACATCTACAGATGTTAGATTCTGAACGTACCTGTTACCATGTACTTAACTTTTTAAAATGTATCATTAGGCATAGGAACAACCTCTAAAAAAAATTATATGTATGAACCCGTTCTTTTTAAATCCTGGAATTTGGTTAAATTACATGTTTGACATATCTGACAATTTTTAATGTAACTGTAAGAATTTTGCTACTGCTTTTATGGTTTTGCAATGTCAAAAACCGAATAAAGAAATGTATTATTATAGTGTACTGTTCACTTCACCAGTCACCACATGCCCCCTTCCCACAATAGTCACTTTTGTATTTTCGCAATTTACAGCCATTTAATATTCAATACTTCTTGAAAAATATGAGTAAATCAACTCTACCAGTTTTCTTGGTGTGTTCTTAAACTGCAATTGGTTTTTTTTTCATTTACAGTGTAAAAGAAAGTGTGAAACACTTTTTCTCTTGTATTGAATACAGTTATCACAGCAATTGTATCGCCCAACAGAACCAATTGTTTTCTTTATTGCCAATACCCAGGTTCTGAGGGACACCGGGTCGCCCCATTATCCATAATGTAATGCCTTGCATACAAAGCCATCAACCTGCACTGCGTCGCATCACACCAGTTTTCTTATCATATTTGGAGGTCAAAAAGTCCTGAGAGGTCAAATCATGCCGTGCCTCGAATTGAGATCCGAACTACACCAACTGTACTGACATTCATGAAACGATGTAAAAGAAATCTTTTCTGTGTGCACCTGAGTTCTTTTTACATGGATATGAACTGGCCTGAGAACACTCTACATCCAAACTTCTTAATTGCTTCTAACCTGTCATATGATTTGGGCTCTTGTTAGATCTACACTCTTGTCTAATGCTATTGTATCTTTTGGTTACTTGTAAAGCACCTTCACACTTCTGAATTACTGTATAGCACTTAAAATTAAATAAAATGTACACGCATTAGGAGGATAAGCAACGTGTTAAACTGTGAACTTTTTCATTCCTCTTATTTCCAGTAGAACAATTTCCCATTCATGACACATTTTGATAGGCACATCTTTTCTGTTCTGAAATGATTAGTGTAATTCACCTCACTTTTCCCTCCAATGGTCATGTGTGTTTGAGTTTCATGTTCCTAAATGCATCTTTATTTAGAGGTGCATACCAAGTAACTCCAACCCCTTGTTCCATACTCACATTCCAGTCATCAATAAGGTAGACATAAGTAACATAGGGCTAGATTCTAAAATACCGAATTTTACCGATTCTGTATTTTAGAATCGGTAAATTAGATGTAGGTAATAATTCGGCATTTTTTACCGAATCGGTAAGATTCGGTAATTACTGAATCGGTAATTACCGATTCGGTAATTGCCATTCATTCCTATGGGCCTCCAGGCCCATAGGAATGAATGGCAATTACCGAATCGGTAAATACCGATTCGGTAAAATTGTGAAATGGTCAAGGGTGGCAGGGTGTCACTTTGACACCCTGTTGCACCCCTGATTGGTGCTTGTGTGTCATGTGGCACACATACATGCCCTATGGCACAGGTGTTCATGCACAGATTTGCATATACACAGGTATTCGTTATTTACCACCAACTAATAGTTGGTGGTAAATAACGAATGCTTAAAGCCCTGTGGCACTGTTTACAGTGCCACCTACATCTCAAAATACAGATTCGATAATTTTACAGATTCGGTAAAATTACCGAATCTGTATTTTGAGATGCCCTACATCTCAGTATCCAAATACCGGTCGGTAACGGCCGAAAATCGGTATTTTCGGCCGTTACCGACCGGTATTTGGATACCTACATCTAGCCCCTAGATTTTTTTGCCTTTATCCATGGATACATTAGAAGCTAATAACTTTGAGAATCATTTCTAAGTTACACGTGCATAAATAACAGGAGTCTGTTAGTTTTGCTCGTAGAATGTTGTTGTTTTTTTGTTTGAATCTGGCTCTTGTCAATTTACCTTTGATAGAAAAATTAGCTAAATCAGTTGCATGTTATTAAATGGCACATAATACATTTGATGGCTACTGTAAACATAACATTGTAAATCATGTAACATTTAGGACTGGAAGCTCCAAGAAATGTTGCTTTTAATGAGAATTGGACAAGATGTCCGACGAGAGGCTAAATTAGAAGCACAACAAAAGAAATGCAAAGATGAAAGAGCTAAGAAGGTAAGTGAAACAGCAGTTGATATCACATCATAACACAATAATGTTAGCGCTTATATATACATTTTAATGTAATACGGATGTCATGCTCCTTTATTAGTAGCACAATAGCCATATGAATATGCATAGGGAACGAAGAGGTAAATCCAGCAGGTCTGTTAGTTGCAAAGAAATGTTTATATTTGAAGTATCTGTGCCATGTTGGCAGAACATTTTCAAAACAACAGCTTAGTCACTGACATTGAGTGGCAGACAGTAGAGGATTTCTAGAACCTTGCTCTCACATTTTTAATACTATTTGAGCAAGAGTTATGGTGTGCAGGGGAAGTGGTGCAGTTTGCTGTTTTTTTATTGTTATGGATTATTATTAATGTTAGTATAATTAGGATTATATTAGTAACAGAGTTCGAAAGAGTAAAGGCTGCTCTGAGATGTATTTCCTGAGACTTGACACATGGAATGAGCTCTTTCTATTTGGTTGTTGGATGCACAGGCAGTTCAAGTGCAATCCCACTTATTACAAACTACAGTCTAAGGAATTCTTCAACTTCATATCCACATTTTTTAGAAGATTTTAATGCTGGTGTGGTGCAGAGAAGATGGAGATGTGATAATAGCTTCAGAGGGTGGACAGATAGACATGAATCAATTGTTTGCTTTTTTGTTTCAGTCAATCAGTACATTGTTTATTCAGAGAATCATTCATGAAAAACAGGCATGCACACACACAGACACACACTCACAAACGTACATATATTACATAAGTAAATCATCCTAGTAAATGTTTACCAATAATTTCGGAACTAATATTTCACAATATTTCACAAAAAGAGGTCTAACTGTGAATTGTTTCCCATAATTCACAGTACTTAATTTATTTGCAGGATATTTAGCTTCACTTATATTTTTTTTTTAAACATATTTTATTGAATTTTTCATACATAGAAAACAAATGTACTTCTTCGATTATGAGTGCATCGTTAGGGTTCTCAGACTACATGTCAAAGATTTCTTGTAACAGTTACAGTCATGTGTATTATTGCTGACATTCTGAGTCATGCAGCGATATTCATAGTTGAACCACTTAACAATGATACAACGGTGCTCGAGGGCCCACGAAGGCGAAGGTGATATATGAGCTCTTTAACTTCCCCCTCCCCACCATATCTCCCATCCCTTTAACTCAGCTGGCTCTCCCCCTGTGCCGGGGCAGCACCCCTATTATCAAAATAACCCTCTCTCAGGTAAAGCATGTACATACACTCTATCTTTGTGTTAGGGCTCGATATTCTACATGCGTGCCTATATTAGATTCTCTGAGTGGTCATAGGAGAGGAAGCGGAGGGACGGGTGTGTGAGTTGACCAACGGGGGTTGGGGGGACCCCTCTATTGGTCCTGGGCTACAGGGACTGGCACCAGCGTTAGTGTCTTGAAGGCTTTCCATGGAAATTACTTTTTTACGCAGCCGACGTGCCTCCTCCCGCCTGATTATCGCACTTTCTGTGCTACCCCATCATACCACCTCCCCGTGCCAACCACATAGTGGTGGAGGCTTAGCTCATTTCCACAGCATAGTGATGGCACATTTAGACATGAGCAGAGCCAGGTCTATGAAGCGTAGTTGCACTTTCAGTGTTTTAGTGTGTCTGGTGACACCCAACAGGCAATTCCCGGCTGTTCTCGGCATGGGGATACCCGCTGCCGATACAAAAATGGCCACCACCTCTGTCCAATACCCAGCAAGTACCGGGCATGTCCACAGCACGTGGATCAGGTCCGCTGCTTCTGTCTTGCATCTAGGGCAACAGTGTTGCATACTTGGGAACATAGACTGCAGCCTGTGCCGGAGTAAGGTATGCCCTCTGTATGACCATATATTGGATACATTTGAATTTGGCATTTCGTGGAATTTTCCTGGGATATTCTGGGATCAAGCCCCACTCTTTATCAGTCAATTCTTTGTCTAAGTCCCTAGTCCATTTAGTGCGCAGCTCTGTCAAGGTGGTGCCGGTATGCGTTCTAATACTTTTATATAACCATTTGGTGAGATGCCGGCCATTGCCCATGAGATGTATCATATAAACCAGTTTGTGTTGAGCAGGTGCTTTACTGTGTGAGCCCAGTGTTTCTTCATGTAGTGAAGAACCACAGCGCTTGTGAGGTATAGTTTGTCTGTGACCCCATTATGTGTAGTGAAATTACCATGATCCATGAGGGTGCCTTCATCGAACATTGCACCCACTGTGGTTAGCCCGCCCTCAATCCAGGTCAGTATTTGCCGTTTAGTAAGTATGCCGGTAGGGGAAAGTATCCCCAGAAACGGCATGTTGTCAGAGTGGGGGCGGAGGCAGCTGCGTGTGTAACGTATAGATTGTTTCCAGTATGTGAATGCAGTGCGTAGAAGTGACGGGCGGTGGAGGGTATGGTGACCCGAGGCAACAAGAGTGTGTGTAGTGCACCTCGCTCTAGTTCCCGGGTTGGATAGCCAATTTTGTGCAGATTCCACCTTGCCAGCCAGAATGACAGCCATTGCAATTGGCTTGCATAGCAATAAGGGCGGAAATCCAGGACGTCCAGCCCCCCCTTATCTGTATCCAGCTGTAGTTTAGTCAGTCCCACTCTACGACGGCCGCTGCCCCATATCAAATCCTTCAATATCTTGTTCAGGGAGGGAAATCTGTCTGTCGGGAACACTACTGGCAAATTTTCAAAGGCGGGGCAGGACTACCATTTTGTGATCGCCCCTCTACCCATGACTGATAGCGGCAGGGACGTCCAGAATGTGACCTATGCTCTGAGCTCCCTGACAGTTTTGTTCAGGTGCCCTTCTATGAGGTCTGGCTCTATAGATTTGGAGAACCTGGTATTTAAAATTATGTGGGTCTACCGCTAGAGATATTGCCGAAACTGTATCTCAGTCGGGCTCCCTTCCGGGTGGAAGAAAAAGGCCTGTGATTTAGTCTCATTAATAGTGAGTCCTGAAATTAGTGCAAAGTGTGTAAAGATATCTGGTATTGATGCAAGATCAGACGTTAAATTGTCTATATATATTAATAAGTCATCTGCATAGGCAGATATCATATGTGTGGTATTGCCCAGTCGGATTCCCTTCTGTTCCGCCTGTAGCCGTAACCTAAGTGCTAGGGGCTCCAAGGCTACTACAAACAGAAGAGGGGACAAGGGCCGCCGATATTTAGCTTCACTAAGCAAATATAAAAGTTAAACACCATATTTCGTCTGAAACCTTTCATAATGACAGTGTTGCTCTTAGACCATTAATCAGTACACCTGCCAAGCTCACCCTTGTAGACCCCTCTTTGATGCAAGCTCTACAAAGGAATCCTCCCAAGTGTGTAATAATAACCATTGTAAAAGCAAAACCATATCAGCAAAAAGTTACTCTCTTCCACATTGCACTTTATATCCCTTATGTTGCTATTTGCTCCATAAAGTGCATTTTAAATATTAGCTCATTATCACAAACAAAAACTCACATTTCTCAAAACATTGACAGATATATCTCCAGTCTCAGGCAATGAATGCTAAAGGTATAATGCTCAAATACTCTAAATCAGAGTACTAAAATCAATTATTCTTGAAATATAAAAAATATGTGGCATGAAGATGTGCTTTTATGGTCCCCATTGGCCAAAAAAAGAATTCTTGACTTGACATAACAAGTAGTTTGGTTTGTAAATGTCACCAGAACCCTTCAATGCAAATATAGTTCCAGATTACACTGTTACGAATCATGTATGTATAACCATTGATCATTGGTGCCAAGATATGCTCTGATTGCCCATTCAGAGTGGAAGGGTGGATCTTGATTGCCTGTCTACAACATGGAGAATATGTTGTGGCAGCCACTGCAGGACTCAGGGACTCGGTCAGCAAAATAAATTAAAGGCCACATGTGGGTACACCCTGACCCCCAGTGCCATACCCCCAAGAAGTCAATTAAGAAATATATATTTTGTGTCATGGGTACCCCCTGTGGTACCTCAGTTCCAGTAATGTGTTGACATGGTACAAACAAAAAGTGCAAAAAAACAGAAGGGATGACCAGACCCTGTGGCTAACCGTCATTGTGCTGGCCATAGGCCATGTGCAGTGAGTATGGGCTAACTGTAGGTTGGGCACAGAGCCAACCGACTACAGTGCATGGCAAAAGCTGTGCAGCCAACCACCCCCCAAATGGTCTAAATTAGGTTGGATGTATGCTCAACTTTTAATAAGATGGAAGAAAACACAGAATGTCACCCCAAAAAAACAAAGGTTCAATTCATTTTATAGTTAAGTATGGTAATAAGGTTTTAGCTTATGTTAAAAATAACTGAAATTGGTTGAATAAAATAAGAGTTAAACAGGTGCTATAGGTTGGTGTTGCATGCGATAAGAACAAACGTTCTACAACCTTTACACCGCGGTAAAAACACCGCGGTGCCATTACCACGCGTCTTTTACAACGCAAGTCGTTACCACGACTTGCGCTGGAGGGCGCTCTAGACTAAGGAATAGTAGATTTACTATTCCAACACCTTCCCTACTGTATGTAGGCTGGAGTTGGAATAGTAAATCTTACTATTCCTAAGTCCAGCACCCTACAGCGCAAGTCGTGGTAACGACTTGCGTTGTAAAAGATGCGTTGTGATATACCGCGATCATTTTGATCGCGTTGTAACATCGTACATCCGAACAAACATTTAAAAATTGAAAAACCACAGAAATTTGCCAGTTAAACTTTAGTGAACTATTTACAATTTGCACCGCCATCATGTGCTGCTTATGACCTCACATATTGCATCACACATGGTATGCTAAATGACATAGTTGACGACACCACTGATGAAATGTGAAATGACATAATTGATGACATCACTAATGACATTTCTAATGACATCATCCTTATATACATTATTCAGTAAACCCTTGCATACTTTTAGAAAAGAAAGTTGTTAGCAAAGGGCCTAGAGTTACTGTGTGGAAATGTGGGAGTGCATAGAATTGAAATTGCCCTGAAGGCAAGTGTGGTAGTGTGTATTGAAACTTATATGGTGCACCGTTCACAAATCAGTAAAATTTGTGGTGTGAGTTGTACTCTTTGTTAAAAAAAGGTATAGGCTGAGTGCACATGATGTGGGTTGAAGAATATTGTTTCCAAGTTTCCAAGTAGGTTGTGGTTTAAAGACAAATCCTGTTTCAATAAATCTGTAAGAAAAGCCAAAGCTTCTGTTGACAATAGCTTTTCCACCAATATATTTCCCGGCATGTGCCCATGTTAAATAGTTGTAATACAATCCTATAGACTCATTTTATTTAAGAAAACACTTTTATAAGATGTGAATGTTTATTTTCAGAACTTTCTGAAGAATTTGAAGCAATGCAGATTGTTGTAAAATATGGGGGGTGGGACTTAGAAATGGTATAATTAACTGAGGTTGTAACCATGTCTCTAAGGTTGTATGTCATTGTGCTCCTTGCAGGAATGTATGTAGTGTATTTTTCCAAACTATGGAATGTTGTCCATAAAGTCTGGCAGATGGTGTTATATTAGTAGCAAATGCATACCCCTCAATCTCTTAACTTAAAATTGTGGTTTATGTGAAGTATTTAAGAGGGTGATCCTGTTAGGGTGAATTGAATTTGAACTCCTAGAAGGGTGTTCAAGGTTTAAAAATGGGGTGACCCCATCAAACTGTATGGAAGCATTTTGCTTGTTAGGTGTGTGAATACCAGTAAACATGGATAACATCCTCCAAATGTGGGTGATTTGACAGATGTGCTATGTATCTAGCATGTGGTCAAAGGTTAGGCTCATAATCACTTGATTGATGATCGAAAATCGGGCATGGGTGTAGGTTGGTGTAGGTTATTGTAGGTTATTGTAGGTTATTGAATTACTTACCCCATAGGACGCCATAACAATCTTTACATAATGTCATCAGTGATGTTGTTTGAGACTTTGTGAGTGTCAACAATGATTCCATTTAATATGTCATGAGGTCATAAAGAGTGTATGATGAGGGCTCAAGTTATAGTTAATTCATTAAACTATAACAGGTGAATTACTGTCTTTTTTTCTTTTTAGACATTTGTTCTCATTTCAACACCCAATTATAACGTCACTTCAACCCTTGTATTTTTGAGTGAATTTCTGTGTTTTTTAATGTAAGCCGAGTTCTTATTACCAAACCTAACTATCATCATATTAGCCTTTTTTTCAGTAAATGTAGATACTTATATTTAATAAAATGTAGATAAAAAAACAATTACATATAGAAGACCATTAAATACACAAACACACTAAAGAAGCTACATGAAAAAGTATGTGCAAAAACTGTTTCCCAGAGTTATATACCACAAAAAATCTCATAAACCTATTTATTTATGCAAATATTTCAAAACTGGTTTGGATGAGATTAAATGCTTTTTGACATAATTCATTATCAAATCAAATCACTACACAGCATTGTGATCCAAATCAGATTATCACCAGGTACTGGCTCTCTTTAGTCATATATTTTCTGCTTTTCTAGGCCTTTTGGTTCTATGGACATAAAGGGTTTGTTGTTTGCGGTATGAAGACTCCCAGAAATATGTTATATATCAAGTTAGTCTTGTTTAGCAGATTGCTTGCATCTCACACAGTAACTTCCTAAGAGGTTGAGCAAGTTAAATTGCCTCAGATTGAGAACAATGTGGTTGAATTTTGTTTGTTGGGTGAAAATGCAGACAACAGCCTGTCCTACGACTTTGAAAGGAAATAGGAATATGGGAGATCAGATTATTGACCCTACTGACATGGGACAAAAGCCTGGGCTGTAAAGTTATAATTACGGGGAAAAAGAATGGCTTAAATCTGTGTAAGAGTCTTCATTAATGTGTGTGTGTGTAGGGGTGGGTGGTCGTCAGTAGGTAGTTATAATTTGGACTTATTTTCCATAAGAATTTTTTGTTTTGTTTTGCTGATGACTTTGGTGCCGTTTGACCACTATTCACATACGTTTCAAAACTAGTTTGCCACTCAATTCAGCTACTGTCTGGAAAGTGTTGGGATGCTTTGCCAAGCATGGACCGAGAAAAATGGGAAGTTCCCAAAATGTGTTTCCCCCATGCAATATCCCATATGGATTTTAGACACGCCCACAGCCCGAACTGCTTAGCAGAATTACACCATATTTGGTAGAAAGCTAGATTGTGGTCCAGAAAGATCTCTTGGTGTAATTTCATGTAAATATGTTCAATAGTTTTTCAGTAATTAAAAAAAAGATGTATGCGTATGTAAAGACGTGAAGGGTTTGCATATCCAACAGATCTCATGCTGAGATCTGATTGCCTGCCATTTCTTCAACAAGGGAGTGGTGTCAACCATCTTGAGACTCAGGACTCAGCCCGAATTGTAAGATTTTTTTTTTTTTTAAAAAGGGGCAGGGTAAGATTACCCTGACCTCCTAGGCCTGGTGGTGGAGTTTTGTTTTTTAAATTTCGTTGTGAATTTGCGGATCCTTTGCTTGTTTTTTTAAGCCCCCCAGGTAGGCCAGGTCCCAAGGCATAATTGTTTAGATTATTATGGGGTACGGGGACAAACAAGGCGCCCCTCTCCAGGCTGATTTTGGTCCTGTGGCCCTCATCCCCCAGGGCCTGGACAAGGTTAAAAAGGGGGAGGGGCAAACAGCCCCCCTTCCCTGGCTGATTTTTCCTTCAGGGACTCAATCCCCGGGGTCCGGCCTCAATACCAGAGGGGAGGAGGGCTGCATGGCATCCCTCCCATAGCCATTAATGTTACTTGGGACTCCATCCCCCAGGGCCAGCTCTTGCTATGTCCCGGTGTGCCACCCCTGGGACATAACGGTTTCCCTGCCCACACTGACACAGGCAAGGCAACCTGTGTTTGCTCATGCTTGGGGGCAAAATTTCAAGGCTCCCCCAAGCAAGAACAAATATAAGGTATGCTACCAGCTGGCAGGAGGATTAACAACGCTCCCGCCAGCTGGGCGTTGACTTCAGATGTGTTTTCCTGTCTGCAGTGATGCGGGCAAAAAAACAGATCTGAATATTGCTCCCATCCTAGGGAGCAGCATTGTTAGTTGCTCCCTGTGGGCGAGACCAATGCTAGCTCCCGCTGGATGTGGGGAGCCGGCTGAGGCTGCAGAAGCTTTGTGGCTGCCCTTGCAGCTCCCAACCAGGATATGGTGGGTGTCCTGGGTGGGCACCCGGCCATCCGTCCTTTGCTGGGTGGGTCCCTGGGGATGGGGTGTATCTGGGGAGGGGGCTGCATGGCCCCCTCCCCCTTTAGTAATTGGCTGGGCCCCATGGAATGGGTCTCCAGGGACGATATCAGCCCAGGAAGGGGGGCTACATGCCTCCCTCCCCATTTAAAACGTGCAGGTCCCTGGAGGATGTGGTGCTCGGGCCAAAATCAGCCCAGGGAGGGGGAATGCACGTCCCGCCGGGAGATGGGGTCACCATTGCCAAATTCGGTCCATGGAGGGGAGAGGGCCCCACCCACATAAATATAGTGGTGGGCCTCTGGGGACAGAATCTCCAGGGTTAAAAATGCCATGGGTGTGGCAGCCATGTACCCCCACCCTAAACAAATGAACCAGGCATGGGCTTCCAGGGCCAAAATCAGCTAAGCCCTGAGAGGGGGACAGGTGTCCCTCACCTTGCCCCACAAAATATATGGTCTGCCCCAGGGGTTGGGGTCCCCGGGGCCAAACACTTCCTGGGGAGGAGGTCTGCAAGCCCCCCCAATATATATATAATGCCAGGCACCTGGAGATGGGGTCACCAGGGCCAAAATCGGCCTAGAGGTGGGAGCCTTGTGCCTCCCCTTCCCCCAAAATATGTTGCCAGAACCCAGGCAAAGGGGTCCCCAGGGCAAATAGCAGTCCAAGAAAGGGGCCCGGGGTTGGCTGCCTTTGTAGGATGGACCACAGCAGCTGCTGTTGGATTCGAATATGTTAATTATATATTACTTTTTTTTCAAAGTTTTATATAGCGCAAACTTGACCCGAAGGTATCAGAGTGCTTTACATGAGCACACGTTGCGTTACATTTGTTTTGTAGGCACGGGGAGGTTAAGTGATTTGCCCAGAATCACAGGATGTTGAGTGTTGTTGCCGAGACTCAAACCCAGTTCCCCAGGTTTGAGTTCAACCACCTTAGCTGTTAGGCTACATCCTCTCCCAGGATTTTTGTGTTAAAAAACCCTAGAAATTCATTGAAAAAACTAAAGGTTACAGGGACGTTATAGTTAGGAAATAGCATTAAAAAGCCATTGAAATTCAGGGGGGAAACTAAAGGTTACCGGGACGTTATAGTTAGGACATAGCATTAAAACTCCTTAGAAATTCCCAAAAAAAATAATCAAAGTTTACTGGCCCATTATAGTTATGTTCAGATTTTACACACACAAAACCATAGATTTTCAGCAGTTATAGTTATCTTATGTAACTATAAGTTGTGCCCTAAGGTAACTATAACTTGCACCCCTGCCATTCACAGTTTTCTCATTAATAATTTTATAGCAAATGTTGCAGTGGTATTATCAATTATACCATAAAAGAGGTCATGATTTATGTAATATATGGGGTGTTAGACCTGTCATCCTTAGGGTGGTCTTCCCCCAACTCTTTGCCTGCTTCTTTCCACTTTTTGTGGTATCTTGTTGTTGGCTGTAGGACTCTGAGCACTTTATTATTGCTTACCAGTGCTAAAGCGCATGTGCTTCTCCCCTAAAACATGGTGACATTGGTATATTCCTGATTGGCATATTCAGTTTACCTTTAAGTCCCTTTAAAGTGGTGTACCAAATGCCTAGGGTCTGTAATCTAAATGCTAATAGTAATTTCAGATGTCATCAGTGATGTCACTGGCCAGGTCATGAGTGATGTCATATATGAGGTCATAAGCAGTGCATTATGGGGGTGTAAGTTGTAGTTAGCTCAGGTAAATATAACTTCTGAATTCCAATGGTTTTGTACAAGTGAAATTTGAGCCTAACTACAACCTTTTTCTGTGAATATATATGTATTACACATAGATATATAAATCTACATACATATATGCACAAGAAAGGTTGCCCTCAGAGGAAGGTGCACTCTCAAACAGATTCGACATATTTATTCTGGACTGCAGCAAAGCCAGCAACATACAGAGAATTCTTATTTTCAGAGGCCTAATGCGTTTAGGACTTCCCCAATCCTTGCTGCCAGGTCAAATGCATGACAGTTTAGCAGACTGATTGCAGGCACCTGTTCACTAAGTTCTACCCTGAAGTGAGGCCTCTTAAAGTAAGTATAACAACAAGTGAATGTTGGTGTAAGAAGTCCTGCACATTTCATTTTATCCCAAGTGGGTTTGCTAAACCCCTACAAGAAATGAAAACACAATTCATCACCCTCAAGTGGGCAAATCCAAAGTAACATTACCAGGTTTGCTGGAAATCTCTTTAACCTGTTGTTCCGAATGTGACAAAACGTAAAGTCACACAGACCTGCTCCTTAATGCAGTGGTGCTGCCTTCACGGCTGGACCGCAGTTTAAATACACAAGAAATGTTGCCCTCAGACACAGGTGCTCTCCCAAACAGATTCTAATTATTTATTCTGGAATGCAGCAAAGCCAGCAACATAAAGAGAATTCTTATTTTCAGAGGCCTAGCGCTTTTCCTCAGTCCTTGCTCACAGTATTCACAGAGATATTAGCATTTGAAAAAAGCATTGGTGGACTTCGAAGGGCTAAAATCTCTTGAGAGCTGAAGGAGTGTTGACAGTTTCAATACATTTGTAAAACATTTGGCAGACTCTTAGCATGTTTAGATTACTCTTCGTGTTTTTAGATGTGTGCCAGTCCATAAAGGAGAGACGAGACAGTTAAAAGGGGGTCAACAAATAAGTAATTTGTTTATAGTTGTGACATCCAATGACAACTTCATATAAAATATGGCAAACATTTAGAATGTTTTAGTCTGAGAGTATGGTAAGTTCCATGCAGATCCATTGGTGGAGCGGTTTAATGGGGGCAAAATGTTTTTCATGTACCAATAAAGTTTCTGCTATTTAATGAATCTGCAAGAAATTTGACGTAATTATAGTAAATTAAGCCCAATGCAGGACTCTCAAATTTCATTCAGATCCACTAAGTGTGTGGAGGGGTTTGGTGGGGGATTAAAGGCTGGGACAACAATCATTATTTGTTAACATCTTTGGAAGTTTTGTATTTCTGAATGATATTTGACAGACACTTAGAATGTTTACCTTACTCCTGATAATTAGTTTCATGCCGCTTATCAAGCAGGTGCACACTTGGGTGCACCATTAAAGGAATGAGAGTTGAAAAAGGTATTTATTTATTTAATCCTAAATGTTACAGGCTGTTAGCAATTTAGGCCCAGGGCAGGGATATCTGGTTTCAATAGAATCTGATAAAATGAGTTGGGCAAGGTAAAAGTAGGGTCAAAATATATTTGATTTGATAATGACTTTAGTGCCATTTTCAAGCTTTATGTGAAAGTTGACGTTTAACTTCTGATTTGCTGTATTTCATGTAGGTCCATCAAGGGTAGGAATACTTAAAAGAGGGGCAGGAATGTAAATTTGATAATATATTTTGTATAATTAGGGTGACAAATCTGCTAATTTATGAGCAATTTACATGTTTGGTTGTCTGTTCGTATATAAAGTTAAGCCCTATACCCGTTTTCATGTAGATCTCACATGGGGGTAGTAAAGTTCAAAGAGGTTAAGTTTAAAGAACTTTGATGTGGTCCAAACTTTGATATAATTCAACAGATTTGCACAGTAGTTGAAATTCTAGAGTTTGGTTGTACCTTCACACTACAGTTGCCCATGACCGAAGGCTATCTGCAGCAATGATTAGCTGCAGGGTGGGTCTCTGACCAGGTCCTGCAGTCAACTCGTGGTGCATTCAGCTGAAGGCCTTGCAGAATGTGTGTGGCATGGTAAGTTTCTATAGGATACAGAGGCATTATGATTCACCACCACATCCACCAACCACCCACCACATAGATCCACACATCCACCAGTAAATCATGTATGCTTTCCAGCTAAAAAAAACACAATATGTAGTTGTGATTAGCTGGGGCATGACTTCTTAATGTAACTTCTTTGAAATCCACTTCAAAAAACACAGTTTAAGATCAGTTATGGTTTTGCAAACATGCATAATGTTAATAATCACTACTGATATCATTCGTAAAGGCACTTGTTTCATTAAGGATAAGGGCATGCGCATTGCATCTGATCTGTGAGTTATGATTTACACAGCTGGCATGCGAGCTAGGATTTACAGACCTAAACATAACTGGGGGATTTCAGGGAGTTTTCCATTTTATTCCTAAAATATAACTGCATTTACTCTGTGGTTGAATATTATCAGTGAATTTATCACAGGAGGGTGAGAGCAGAAACACCAAATTTCTTCTTGGAGGACCACGGCCAGATCTTCAGCTGCTATAGAAAACTATCAACTCAGTCAGTCAGTCATAATACTTTTATTTGATTTCATTAAAAATCATAAAAGTGTATACAAGCCACCATAATACATTGTAAATTGAATTTAAGGAATTTTTGACAATACTAGAAGTACATGCATAATGCAATCAGGTGCTTGAGCAGTCAACGAGTGATAGTTTTAAAAGTATCTCATTGTGAAATAAAATATTGTTCTAAAAATTTACAAACAGTAAAATGCAAGATTGCGGTGCTATTTGAAAATTGAGCGGGCCGTTCTGTTCTGGACTGCTCCAGTTATTTAATTTGCTTTTTGTTTTTTATCCAGTTCCTTTGCCACCATTTGCCAGAAGGTTATGGCTCTGCAAGATAGTTGAATTGACGAGCCTCCGAGACATTGTATGACTGCCCCTCTACATGTCCTTAATTGTGCCTTCCTCAGTAACTCACGGAGCAATGTTTTTCTGATTTCTAGTAATGAGGGGCAAATACATAGAAGGTGTAGCAGTGACTCTTCTCCTTGTCCGCAGAGGTGGCATTCTTTGGTCGGCCAGCTGCATATCCATTTCAGATTTGTCTTTTTCGTAGGAAAAGAGCTCAACTCAGTTTGAGTTTCAAGCAGGGGATGGGCGTACAGCTCAAGGTAGTGTCTACTTGCTTGGCAAAGTACAAGTGCTGGAGAAAATGAAGATGTTGCTTTGATTCCAGTATTTCTGTAATCTGGGTCCATCCAGCCACAATAGTAAATGCAGAGCATATGGAAAAGGGTTGAAGGCTAAATAATGAAATGCTGGGGCTTCTTTTTCCCAAGTAATAGATTTTAAATTAAACCTCCCGATGTCAAAGTGGGATGCGGACAGTTTTATATTGGCAAGCTTCTGTTGAGTGCTGCCTTTAATTATTCACCATTTCCTTCAATGTATAGAAACAACGCTTGCTGCAAAAGAGAGTGTCTTACCACTTTGATAGGATGCAGAAACTCCGCAGGAGAGGGACGTGTGAGAAGCCCGAAGTATCGCCTCCCAAAATCCCAAAACGGAGTAAGTACTGGATCCATGTGTAGAGCCTGGAGGAGTTTTTCATAGACATTTACTTCATCCCAGCCAGCGTTGAAGATAAGTGGGAGGCTCTTGATCAAAATTAGGAATTAATTATAAACCACAAAAGGGGGGTTTGCAAAAGGATAGCTGGCAGATAACCCGCTAACATTTAAATCCCCAAGCAGCAGCATGTTTCCCTGCATTACAAACTGACTGTTCTTCCTATTTCTAGATTGCGTTTCTCAAAACTAAGGAACCAATTATGTTTGATTTAGTTAAAATTTCAGTTGCTGCACAATGTGGATAAAAATAGCTTAGTGGTACTCAAATCTATGCTCTCCTAATGCTCTTGAAAACGAATGCACAAAACGTTTTTTTCTAATCAGAGTGCAATATTTTGTTCAGTTCTGGGATTTCCATTGATCTGTTATGTATGGATGTTCGATGGGGTTTGGTTGTGTATAGTTACAAAAGATTTGTTGTTAGTAGTTTGGTAATGGTTAGGATTGTCATTGTGAAAACTAAATGAGTTAGATCCTGCTAAATATTTGACAGGGTGTTTATCCGTACAAATGTCTTGTGATGACTTTTCCTTGAAGATTAGCCTTCACATAAACTGTGCCTCAGATTTCACAAAACATCACAAGATGTTAGAGAATTCTGTGAGAATGTTAATTTTCCTGGAAAGACGAAATTGACTTTAGCCTTTTTTTAAAAGAAAACATTTACAAAAATTCTAGTTTTCTAATAGTCATGTTTATATTATGTTTCAATTGCTTATAGGCCTTCCCAGGTATCTTAGAATCGGTATTAACTACGACTTTGATATAGTTAGTGCAAACTTAGGTTAGTTCAACCTTAGCATACCACTTTTGAGCATTTCGGTTTGCATGTCAGATCGATCTATACTCGTGTGGAAGTCTGTCAAAATAGTTGTTGCTGTGGACTTGATTTTTCAAACAATATGGTTGGGGATCGAAATTTTTCCATTCTCCTCTACGGTCTTTAGTGGTTTCAGGATCTGCCCAGGAAATCTGTGAAAAAACAGAGATGAAACGGTGTTCGAATTTTGAATGATGCCAACATAAACAAAAAAAAGTAAACTGCACAAAATTAAACATTTTCTTATTCTTTGACATCCACGTTCAGGGGCTTGGCAGGTTGCACTTCTTAAAAAAAGTCTTTAATTTTGGCCACCTTTTTAGAAAAATATTTCTTTTTTAACTAAATGTCTGTATTTTTTTAGCAGATAATAGAGGATCATTTATAGTTAAAATCTATTTTATAGTATTTCAGTATTTCAATGCGACATAAGACAAAAGCCATATGCAGTAAAGTCCATATTTGCAGCGCTGCGCGGCCTACAATCACAAAAATAACCAAACCATTCCCCTACCAATCCCCCATCACCAACACCTTTGTGCTCACTCCGATATACTGTGCCTAAGCTTTAAGTGGGTCCCCTCTGTCCACACCCTGCATGTCTGCCCTATCAGCTCGTGCCCTGTCATCGAGTGCCATTAAGCGCAGCAGACGTAGGTAAGAGGGCCATTTACACACGTAGTACCTGCCCTCCAATCCACAGGGGCACGAAAAGCACCAACTCCTCCAGCTCAGTGCCAACCAGCCCGAAATATTTGAAGTATGACTTTTTGGGGGAAAGTTCTTCTGCTGACCCAAATCTCCATAATGCTGGTTTGTGCTTCAAAAGCATCAAAGCAATGTCCCGGATCAGTCAGGAGTTTTCTCCTGGGGCGTAGGGGGCATTGATGTTTTTTTTACAGCCTAAGACTGCCATACTCCAGGTTCTCCCACAAAGGTAAACAAAGCTGCCTTGAAAGCCCCGAACAACATAGAGCAGGCCTTTTGTCTTCAGACTCATACCCCCACATCCATCAAGCATTTTTGTATTCGCAAACGGTGCGATTCCTTAAAATCGGCCGTTTGCGAATGCAAAAGTGCTTTTTGGGATGCATGAAGCAATTTTAGAATTCGTAACATGTGTGCGAATTCTAAAATTGCGGGTGCTTTTAAGAAGTCGCAGATGTGCGATTTCTTAAAAGCAATGCATCATTTTTTTTAAAAGTGAAAATTCGCAAATAGGGTGCCAAATTTACCGAGTGGTTGAACCACTCGGTAAATTTGGAAAAAGTGTGTAAAATGTGTAAAATGTTTTTTTTTCAACATTCATGTTACGGACACCCATGTCCTTAGGACATGTGTGTGTGCAACATGATGCGAAAAATACATTTCAGGGGTGCATGGGGGGGTCCTTTGGACCACCCCCTGCACCCATGAAATTTTCTAAGTGCCACTCGCAATTTCCATTGACTCCTTTTTGGCCCATAGGAATCAATGGAAATTGCGAAAATTAAGTTAAGAAATCGGTATTTCTTTGGGATTCGGTAAAAATTGCGATTTTTACCGAATCCCAAAAGAATACCGAAAATATTGATGCATATCATTTTGCATTTCTTAATTTGCGATTCCTTATTTTTCGCAAATTAAGAAATGCAAAAAGACACAATGATGCATGTGGGAGATAGTGCCTCTGCAGCAGCTGACCCGACGGGAAGATTTTTTGCAAAGGCAGAGCCTGATGAGGCTCCATTATAGGCAACTAAGCAGTTTCCCCACCTCTCTATGATATAAGGAAACTGACAGTGGATTGGGCATCTTGATGTCCTGAATGCCCTTTTACCGCCCCATCTAAATGGCCCTTATACCGTTTTGGTCAAAAGCTTAAAAATGTATCAAGGAAAAAATGACACATCATAACAACATCTTAATAGTATCGCTCTAAAGTAGACAATATTCTGGAATCTAAAAGTGGCTACCATAATAGTTTGTTTCTGTTTGTCTCCACCGTTAGCCTTTAAGAAAAGGTGCTCCAGGTTGATGTTCAAAAACTATTAAGTATATTGATTGTTTGCAGGTAATAGTGATGTTATTGTTTTTTTGTTAATGTAATGCTCTCTTCTCAAATCTCTCCACAGTTTCTCCTATGACGCACATCAAGACAGCTGCCACAATAAAGGCCCCTTCTCCCAAGCCAGCACAAAAGATTCAAAGGGTAGCCCAGAGACCAAGACCACCCGTTATTCCAATAAAGAAAGACTCCCCAGTCCAAGGTAAGTTCCATTCTGTCTTTCCCGACTTGTAGTCTTTCCTGTACATTTGGCAACTTTAGGCAAAAGATCAGTGCGATTTCCAGATCTGACATTAGCTTAATACGTGATAAAGGACTGTTAAGCACTTTGAAGTCACTAGGAAAATGTGTCAATCAGGGTGAATAATGATCATGAATTCATATGTTTACAAAATCACCGCAAGCTACCCCTGAATCATTGCTCTAAAAGTGTAGTACATACATTTTCTCTAATGACATGCTTTTACAATGCCAATTTGTTGGGGCTTCTTGTATCTGAATGAGAGACCTTGAAAGCATATATATTACAAAAGGTAAGTGCAAAGACTACACCATTAACATCCTTTCTGCGTGGCTCTTATGGGTTGATGTTGAATTCCATGGTAAAAGAAAATCCTCCAATTTCTAGAGGAAGAGCTTAATTTGAAGTGAATCCACCTATGGAACTACATCAACCACAGGGATAGTTTGGTGAAGGAAATTCCACCAAAATTGTCGCCTGGAAAAACCCTTTCACTAGAAATTCCATAAATCATTTCCCCTAATTTTCCAATTCTAAATCTGGTCCCTAATCTTTTAAATTAGTATTAGGTATAAGTTAAATATTTGCCTCTGTCACGTTTTTCCACTAACTGGAGACATTTAGAACCTTCGGTGTGTTTCATTTTTTGATATATATTGTCTTTGCATTGATTGAATTACATCACTTAGTTTATCTTCCTATTAAATGCTTCAACTTGTAGACTCTTCTTATACAGGCACTTGTAGTATCCACTTATCCTACCATTCCCTAGCAATTTGTTCGCCCATGTAAGATGATTTGCTCAACCTACTGGTTCTCATATTTCTACTCCAGTGCTTCACAGCTTCATGTTGTAGTGAGCATTCCATTGTAAATGGTTTAAGCTTAGAACAATTTAAACCTGGAAGTTTTAACCATTTACCTCTGGTACATACACTGCCATTGACTTTGAGTGCTTGGCCTTAGGTAAATCTTTTTTTAGTTTTCCTTATTCACATACTTCGGACATCACTGTAGACTACAGCCATGGCATTGACAAATAATACGGCATATTGTTTGGTTTAATTCACCTTAGAGATATGCATGCCATGTAGGTCTCATATTTATTAGCAATGTGCTCTGCACACAGAACCATCATCACCTTATTCATAGAGATCTTCTACAGAACCACCATCAAATAAATGACTAATTAAAGCTAAGTATTTTCTGATAATATCAACAAATTCTGATCTTGCAAATAAAACACAAAATCAACATCTATACTAAGCTACATATGCCCCTAAGTGCATAGCCTTTAAACTCCACTCCATATTGGATAGCCTTCAATCCCATCTTACCCACTGAACCTACCAACATCATGCACTCAGTCAAAGGTTTCCCATATGAAGACAACATCCTGCTATTATCTATTGTTAAATCTCTTTGAAGAAATGCCCTTACGTCCCTCCTCAAAATCGTCATTTCCTCCTTCAGCCTGGGAACCTTCCTGGAGGACCTCAAGGCAGGTCAGATCCTCCGCCTGCTGGAGCACCTAACCCACTCCCTCACCAACTTCCACCCCATCATCCACCTACTCAACTACAGATCACACACAAATATTTTCTACAGGCCTACAAATTTGTCTTCAAACCATGTTGCTGCACAAAGACATTCACTCTTCAAGGAATTCACAACTCCTTACTAATCAATGACAGTTGATATTAATGAGGAAGGAGTTTTTGATGTTTCCTGGAAATGGGCATTTTAGAGCGGTGATTGGTTCATCACTCGCAGTGCAAACTGAAGATGCAGCCACAAGCTAATCGGCCCAATGAGTTGTTTGTGAACTCACTTTAGCCCTAAGATCCATAAATACACTAAAGATCCTCAACTCTTATAAACTTCACAACCAATGACATTCAGCTGTTCAAAATGTGCCCTTATCTAATTTAGAACTGGATGCCAAGCACTAACTGAAGTTCAAACCAACAAAGTCAGAGTTCCTCCTATTCATCAATAGCTAGAAAGAATGACAGATACAGGCTTGACTACTGACACTAACGTAGATGTGTTTCACGCTTCCGCTGACAATGGAAAACCACTTGGATTCTCCCTCAACACAGACCTTACCTTTAAAGATTACACTACTAAATTCAAGAGACCACTGTACCAGGAGGAATCATGAAGGAAGCAGGATGCCATGTTCATGCTGACCACATCCAATGAGCTGAGTGGAACTGATCGAAACCACCCTAGAAAAAGTTGCAACGAAGCTAGATCCTGAACGAACAGCAATGGGTGACGAGGAAACAATTTAAACCGTACACAATGAACAATAACACCGAATAGCTCAAGACATCTTGGTGAACCAAAATAGGAACCGGGGCATGCAGGCTCTTCTACCACCAAAATAGTTGGCACACGAGAAACCTGCATGAGATGCATAAAGATGAACAATTTGCCATATATCTACAAGAGAATTGGAAACGGGAGGAACCCAGTTTGATGAATGACAATGCCCTTGTTTCTTTGTATCATCTCGCTAGGAGTGGAATGAAAAACCGAGTCAGTCTGCTCTTCAACAGCTAGCAGTGATTTTAGTGATGAAGAGACAATAAAGAGGAAAACATATTCCTCATTTCACATGGTAGCAACCTGAAAAACAATCAAAATACCTCAACTAGGGTGCAGATACAGCACGCTTTGACTCAGACACATCAGTCAGTCATTGTAATGGACAGTCAACATTTCAGGTTGGCCAGGCCCTTACTGAAGCTGTTCTCCACAAAGCGAATAATTTACACAACTGGTGGGCACAAACTCATCCCTTCAGCCGGAACATTTCCAACACAGATACAAAAAAGGATCGAGAAGCCATAGATTTTTAAGTATTTGCATCACAGTGCCAGAAGTTTTCTACCATACAAACCTAGCTTCAGATGGTATTGATTTTAATTGTCATGCAAAGGTAGTTACTTTGGTTCCCATTCCTGTACAGCATTTCTCAGTTTGCAGTATGCTATATGTGCAGCTGCTTATGGTATTAGATGTAATGTTCATTTGTTTGCAAAAACCTAACGAGCATTTGCAATGTCTATCAATCTTGCTTACCTTTGCATAGAAGCGAGACTGATTGTCATTGTCAATGCTTGTATGTAATAATCTGTCAAGAGCTCTGTCACATTTTCTGCAGTTTTGTGGTAGCCTTGAAAGCCTGCAAACTGGTGTTGTTAAACAACCTTCACACTCTTTCTGTTCCCCCTTGGGGAGCAGATGAGGTTGATTAACATCAATCTACCCCCTGGCTAATATAGTCTTTATGCTCCTCTTAGGCGGCAGATGGGGGTTTGTCTTCAATTTGCATCTGGGGACAGAGATACATTATTGCCCCTTTTGGGGTGTTGACATGGCCCAATACCTGGGTAAGATGCCCCCACCTTTTTGGTTTGCCTAAATGTAAATTCCCTAGTGGCTAGTGGGCTTTCTATCACCCCAGTACAGATTAGGGGCAACCTCACAAACCTCCTGTCTGCCCCCAAGAAGACCAAAAGAATCTATTGCTAATTTGGGGTGTGGGTATGACCTGATGCCAGGGTGCCCCCCATCATTCTGTTTGTTTTAGCTCCATTTAAACTTCATGGTGTCTAGTGGGTTTTCTGCCCCCATGTGGGCCTTCTCCATAGGGGAGGGGGCAGCAGGAAAGTTGTATTGCCTCTTTCAAGATGGCAATATGGTCCAATATAAGGGTAGAAAGCCCTTTAATTTTACCCCAGTATTACATCCCAGGTGTCTAGTTCCAACATGTGAATATAAAAGAGAGAGACCCCACTACACAAAGGGACAGGGTTCCAAATATGATTCAATTATCAAAAGTAAATTCTCTTGGATAATGCCATGCATTCATATATTCTTATCCAACAACTCCTTAAAGATCATACATTCCTCTATACCAGTCTTTAAAGGGACCAACACGACAATTAGTAATTGTCACATTTATCAACATTTGATATTAGTCATATCAAAAAGGGACTGAAGCCTAGTGAAATGAAACAATCCACCTTAAATATCAGAAATCTTTACCTGTCTTATTTATTTTCTAGTAGATTGATTAATTCTTTTAAATTGCCATGGCAGCCATCTTAGTATGTTATCAGTAATGGCTGCTGTAACAGCAAGATTGCTTCCCAAAACAGGGGTTTGAATCACACTAACAAAAAAGCATGCGGGAAGCCACAAGACAGTCATCCCACAAGTCCCTGTATACCACTCTACTATCTTTTGTCTAGTGCAGTTTCTATTTGAAATACAAAGGACTGATCTCTAAGTCAAGTAAATCTATAAATACCAACTGGCAATCAGAACAGCAGCTAGCAAACTGGCAGTAAATACTCTGAACTGATGTCCACTAAAATATTACTAGTAAACCTGCACCAATTATTATTAAAAGGCAGATTCCTTGAATCCCATTTAGTGTTACTTGTTCTCAAATCTCCATCTTTAATTTTGTCAAAATGGATGTTAAACTGTAAATGCGGAAAGTCTGTCTGTATTTAGAAAGAATAATACATGCAAATGAAATGTAGACAATTAGTATTAGAAGGTACTTTATTATAAGCCTGTTCTAATATGCCCATTAATTTTCTTGACACTAGTTGGTAGTAATGAGATTTGTCTGTGTCAACTAATGTTTCAGCACAGTGTACTTTTATTTGTAGTTTGTACCTGCTGCTTGTTTTGTCCACGCTACAAAGGTTAATGTCTTCCATTTTCTTCCAGCTGTGTGCTACTACATGTTTATGGGCTTTGCTAAAGTGTTGGCTTGTTTAGGAGGCTGGCAGTGGAGGGGGGTGGGATTCAATGGTGGGTAAGAGCAGAGTTTTAGGGACCTTTCTGGATAAAATGAAGGCTTCTTAGTTGGAAGGGTGGTCCCTTGCCTAATGTATTCATAGCAGTGGTGGTGTGGTAAAAGAAGGAGTTTAGTGGAACTGAACTGAGGGTGGGGGCTTTAGGTTTCAGAGGTAGAACAGTGCAATGCCAGTGAAGCTGAGGATCTTGAATGTAATCTTAGCTGTGATGGAAGCCACTGTGGTTAATGCAATGCTGGCTAATTGATAGTCAAGAACATCTCTGTTTATGACCTCATGTTGCTCACTGTTTGTTCACCTATCATGGCTGGTAGAAGATCATAGAGCAATGTAAACAACCCTGTTTTGGAGGTCAGTAGGATGTACCCAACATTACCTTTGGAGAAGACACTTATATTTCACATATAAGGTGAAAGGGCACCAAGAAAGAACATGTACCAGGGAGTGTAACATGTTACTAAGGCCTTAAGAGAGGAACTCCCATTTTTGTGCAAGTTTCATTCTGCTTTTTACTGTCCATTCCTAGAGGCTGGCACACAAGACCACTTAAACATCATCACATGTGATGGAAAGTAAAGGACTCTGGATCATTCCCCAAGAAGCTAGATCAAATCTTTTTGGCATCTATTCCTTGCTATACTTCATTCCACTGAAGCACATACACACATTTGCATTGACATGTTTGCAGTGAACCAATAAGAGCAGTGTCCTCCAACCACACATATAAAACTGCAACACTTGTTAACGGCAGCCTGGGTCAGAATTTTGTCTGGCATTGCAAAAAGAATGGTTTCTTTGCGTTTCTGCAGGAGAAGTCTGCAACAGATAGTTCCCTTGCATGGTCAGTATTAAGGACTTTATTATGATCAAATAATCAACCCTTTGCCTTCATGTGTATAGTATATGTATATATAAAAAGGTTTTTAAGGATTTAATGATACACCAGTACAATAAAATCATCACTGCCACCACTGTCACTGCTAGTCACGAGAGACTTGCTCCTCTTATTCCAGTATTACTTTGTAAGAAAAGGATAATATATAACAACATAAAAAGCTAAAACAGTTGAGTGCTTTTCTTTCAGACATGTATTGACATTTGTTTTAACATTTATACGTCTACCTTGTTCTTTTGACGCTCATGGCAATCCTTAAATTACTCTAATAAATCACCATTCAATGACTACAGCGAAGAGGGAAAAATCTCCATTGATTCCAGTTTTACCGAAACCCTCGCTTATACGACCTCCCAAGCCCAGCCAACAGAAGGTAAGAAAGTGATTTGCTCTATAACCTTATATCCCCAGTCATCTTCAGTGTAGTGACCTTACATTGAACATAGTTTAGAAAGTTTACAATAAAATACCATGTGGAAACAGTAGAATCTCGTTCAACAAGCAGAAGATGAGTCTGTTCTTTTGGATGTACTGATGCTATCTCCAGACAGAGAACATTTATTATGTGATTGATAGGATATGAGTGTTGAATAACGTACATTGATTTTTTTTCCTAAGTCATTATGATAGATTCTTCAAAGTAATTTTTAAAAGTATGCAATCACCCTCCTGTTTTGTGCTGGTGTTTGGACACATGTGTGCTGCATGTAAATTGCCATCTAAATAAAGATCCCTACCATCACCCTACCTTACTTGAAGTCATGGCCACATCAAGAATTTACCTTTCAATCAACTGTCTCTCCACGATCACATTATATTTTCCCATTTCCTGGGGCATCTTCGACCCTCATATTTTGACTTCTCCATGATCACGCACCATCCCACCCCTCCTCCACATCTGGTGTGACGTTGCTACTCTTCTTAATTGAACTCAGAATCAGAACCAGATGCTAGCTACATGGTTTGAGCAACATGGTACATGAGCATGAAGAGGATTCTATCCATCTCAAACCTTAAGAACTATAGTGCATTCTTGGTTTATCATTCTACATAGGGCAGGCTTGCTTGCTGTAATTATCCACTTTTACAGTGAGGGTAGTAGTATAACTGCTACATTGTATGTCAAAATATCTTTGACACAAATTTTTTCTAGCATCAATTATTCTTTACAAATATTCATATAGTTTTATGGCCAGGTTCCTTTAATCTGGCCTCATGGATTAATTTTCTTTTACAGTTCTAGGCTGGTAATTCATTAATTAATCTGAAGACAGGCTATTCTGAGCCCTGCCCTGCACGCAGAAAATGACATAACTTTAATTGAATTACCTCAATGTAATTCCTGCCCATAAATCCACCAGATCAGTCACAGAAATGAGTTCCAACACACACCTGGTACACAGCTGGAGACTCTGCACTAGCCAGATGTTTAAGAGGAACAGATATCACGCATCTTGCAGATTGGAACATTGTGCTAACATGCCCTGATCTAAGAAATTGTTCCATAGCTGTCATTGAATTTGTTCCTAAAGGAAGCTTAATGTGGGGACATCTATGTTAGGAACTGTACTGGGTTAGTGTAGACTGAAAATTTCCAAAAGCACCGCCTATGAATAATGCGTGACAGAGGATAATTCTCACGAGTTGCTGTCAAGGTTTTATTGCAGTTCATACCATGAACTTAGCCCTGTACTTAAAATGATTTGGCAACTGCACAATACAGTTCAAGAAATTTGAGCTTGTAAATGGCATAGATCCTTTCTGATACAGTGATCATGCAGCAAACATATGCCTCTGTTTTGGCCCGTTTGCCCTCTCTGGCACACTGTGGGGCATATTCTCAAGAACGTGTGATAATTACCGCAAAATTAGCTTAACGCAACTCTTCACATCGCAGTCTATCGCAGGAAAATAACACTGTGTTAATGTTGTATTCACAACACGGTGGCACCATGCAATAGTCTCATGATAATGCTTCAAATGACCGCGTTAAAATGAACGCAACGCCGAAAAAACGTGAAACACGAATGCGAAAATAGTAGCAATGAGGCCAATCGCGATACAAAAATCAGCGATAACCAGCGACAGGCCTGCAATTCCCATGCGTCATGCGTGAAAATGCACCATAACAGCAGAGTAAAAAAACAGTGAAATGACAATGTACGAGCACAACTTCACATCAGTGACGTAGAACAAATGAACATTGTCCCACATTAAATAGGCATCAACTCACAAACAGCCACAATGTACATTGCCATGGAGTCTGCATGTAAACTGCGCCAATGCGGAAACATACATGGAACACACTGTGAAACCGCATCTCCCCTTCACATTGCAGAGGGACAATCAACCCCTCCTGCACACAGACATATCATGTCCATGATCAATCAATTATTAAAGCATGGACGAATGTAGGGGCAGTGACTCCCACTCACGTACATGTGATGTTACCCATGTTGTGGGACTTGAGTCACAGGGTGCATCCCTGCATCATGATGGTACATTTCTGACCCCAAAAGGAGCCCTGTTGTCACTTGTAGGTCACATATGACAGCCAAAGTGGAATGATTTGGGACACATGTGAAACCCCGAAGAGTGGGATTCCGTACTAACTGTGACACACAGAACTGGCAGTTCGAATACGTGACACCCTAAACAGCCTCTCTGCACAGAGGTGACACATCCACCATCCATTTACAAATTACAAAATTGTTAGCACTACATGTCACACTCACACCTGTCTGAGTAATGTGCTTGTACAGATGAGTGACATGCACTCAGGGAATGTGTCTTGGAATGCATTTATTTGCACATGCTGTGCCTGTGGTCATTTTGTACTGTCCCATGATTGCTAAGGACTGTCACAATGTGACGTGCTCTTGAGAAGAAATTGTCAATGATGGTGTTCCTACGGGCTATTCCTGCTGCGGCTGCAGTGGGGTGTGGTCCAACTGCCTCATCTTCCTCATCCTCGTCCGGCGCATCTGGCATCCATCGGGCATTGCTGCATGCACATATGTTGTGCAACTCACAACATGCAACGATCCTCTTGCTCACAATGTCTGGGCTGTACAGGAGCCTTCTACCTGTGATGTCCAGGCACCTGAAACGTGACTTCAACACGCCAAATGTGCGTTCCAAGATGCTCCTGGTGTGTTTGTGGGCCAAATTGTACTGCCTCTGGGCCTGTGTGTTTGGGGCTCGGAGGGGTGTCATCATCCAAGTGCAGAGTGCATATCCTTGATTACCTGTGACAGTGCAGAGAGACATGAGTCAATACTTCGTTCTGCATGATGTGTTGGCAGGCTGACTGGTTCATTGGTGTCTGATATGTGTCACTTAGTGATTCGTGTATGAGATGTAGTGCTTGTTGCAAATGAGCGGCATAAATGTGTATTCCGTAGCCTCTGCTGCTCCCCCCTCCTCTCGAACCTATTCACTAGTGTGCGCAGCGCGGTTGCATCATTACGCCTATGGCACACCATTGTCATGCCTGTCTGCGCATGTCCACAAGCCTGACAACAACACTGTGATGTTGTGCGCTGAAGGTGGACGGCCAAGTGTGTGTAGGCCCATGGTAAGGACAGGGCGGACCCAGATGTAGAGTACATGCCTGGCTGAACTCGCCATGTGGTTAAGTGAGGGTAGACCTTTGACTTATGCTGCGGTGTCAGCGCCACACACAACAGTTGGCATGTCTGATCCCTGACCCCGAGCGGGCTTGCACTCCCTCGTTTACCCCTCGGCCGAGTCTGCACTCCGGGGGCATGCTACATAGCAACATTGTCCATAGCGGTATGGGTGGCACAGACACTACAACAAAGACACACGCATCAGTTACTTCCTTGGCAAGGCCTAAACTGAACCACACCCAGAGCCCCGTGTTGAACAACCACATCCCTACACTGTACTGCCATACGCAAGCCCACTCCGCTTACGCTCACAGGGGGGTACGACACAGCTACATGGCCCAGGTCTTCCACACTGCCTGAGGTGGCATGGTTGCACCCGCTGTACACAGCACAATGTAATGTTTTATGGCCTGGGGCCCTCATGCATACATAATGACCACACAGACACACTGAGATAGTTTGTGGAACTGGCTATGGGTACTCGCGCCTGGCACCTTTTATTGCCAGGGTCACATGTCCAGTGACGCCTGTGCTGGATAGGTGTTGGTTAGTGTAAGCCACCCCTCAGGGTTTGGTTGGTGCTGTCAACAACTACAACAGTGATCAAACAATCAGAAGTTCAAAGTTCAAACAGCGAGGGTACATGACGTGAGCTGCACAGTTAGTGGCCCCGGATGCACTGCAGCCGGCACAGGCACACCGCCAAGGGACGGTGACTTGCGATGCACTGAGGTAGGGCCACAAGAGCTAAGTGGGTCCTCGTTGATGTCCAAGGAGAATGTGGTGGAGTGTTATGGGGACAAAGGACGGTGTCCTTCCAGGGCATGATGCAGAGGGCAGAAGCAAGCAGAAACAGGCAATATGGAGGAGTTAAACGCTACAGACTCCTTTTTACCACCAAGTCAGTATCAGCTACATGATGATGAAGACAACACCCAGGCCATAGACTCAGCCGCCACCAAAGTACAACCGGAGAGTGTCAGTGGCACCAGAGCTGGAAAGTGGTTGGAGTCTGCGATGAGGCCTGAACAATGATATGAACTCTGCCATGAAGAGATCAGTTCCAAATGTGTAACCTTCTTGACCGCTGTGTAGGCCGGAGACAGAGGTCAGCATGGGTCAACTGCTGTGCAGCCAGCTCCTCCTGGATCTCTAACACACAACCTTGAAATGGCATGTGTAGATGATTTGTGGTTGACGGAGGTAGAGGCACCAGAGTAGAGGGGGTTTGCAGCCTGCGACGATGCCGTGTCCTGCCTGGTCCGGATTTTATTGGATTGGTGTTAGGCCTACTGGACCGCAGTGTAGGCCGAAGGCAGAAGTCAGCAAGGGACCACAGACCCGTGTGGTTGGAATGCTATGCACAGAGTTAGCGGCACCACATGGAAGGGAGTATAGTGACGTAAACTCAGTCATAAAATATATACTCTGCCATTTTGTAATCAAGACTCAGTTCCAAATGTTTAACCTACTTGTCTGCTGTGTATGCCAGGGGAGTAAGTCAACGAGAAAGGAGTACTGTGCAGGCCTGTGTTGTGGAGGCCGTAATGGTCTGAGGAGGCTACCAAGGTCGCGGGCCTCGGGCTTGGAGCTTGCACTGGCACGTGGTGAGCCATCCGTGTCACACGCCAGTGTCGGCAGGTGAGCAGTGAGGCCTGGATGCGCAGGGCAGACAAGACTGGTTGGGGACCAGCGGCCTGGGTTGCGGCAGGTGCACAGGATCGCAGGCACCGACGCTCACGGCGTGGGCCTCGTGGCGGGGTTAGAGGCGCCTCCCTGGCAGACACGTTGGCATTACGGAAGAAAACCACGCCCAGGGCTACGAGCTTTTTAGTCAAACCCCTCTGCTAGCCTGGTGTACGCCAGGCCAGCCCACTCCGCACATGCTTACAGGGGCGACTAACAAGCTACATTTCCGCAATCTTCACCACCAGCAGTATATGTCGATATGGACATGTCTGTGGTCTGAATACTGCAGTCTGTCCAGCACATCCACACCACTCTTGGCGTTGTGTACATTCTCAATCATGGGTCACTTGCCTCATCCACATATGCCTGGTTCCCACCTCTCCCCACATACTGCTATTTTGTGGCTGAGGTGCCATGCCATTGATGGCTCATGTACATGGCTAGCCCAGGTTACTGTGTTAAAATGTAAAATCTGATTCTCTCGTTTTTTGATTAAGCTATGCCTCATTCATTTTTCCCCCCTGCCCTTCTTCCAGCCTGGCTCTATCCTTGACACCGCATCTGTATAAACATAAGTAGAGGATCTAGATTGGGGCGTTGTAGGCTGTGTATACATGCAGAGTCAGCGCAAAAGAACAGCTGGCGACTGCTCATGGTTTTTCAGACAATGGTAAAGCCTTAAGTAAAGTTTACTCAGATAGCATATCTTGTTGTGCAGCCTTAGGACGCGACAATTGCACAAGACACCAAGGCTGTCAACTCTTGCTGTTACCTCATTTGTGTGTTATTCCCAAAGCTCTAATTACCTCTGGGTGTCCCTTGTTTGTGATCTTTTGCTATAAAAACCCATTTAACCATTGTACGGGGTGCTTCCTCCTAGAGTATCTCTATGGTGCTTTTCGGATGAGCCCCCATTGATGGATGCTAAAAAATTACCCTTGGTTTGTACTTCACTCCAGTGTCAATTCCTCCTTACTTGATAAAAACCCATGGACTAAGGGTGACCCTGCACCAGTTGGTTTTCAATAATCCGCTTCCACAAATTGGCGCCCAAACGTGGAGCCTCATCAAAGGCTTGCAGTCGGACCGGGGAAGGAGATTGTGTCGGTAAGACGAACTTCACTGAGGAGTGCAACACCTGAAGAGACTAGTTCTCGCGTCCAAGGTGATTTTTTAGCTTTCCGACTCTGATCTTCCTGGCGGCTGCTAACCTTGACTGGGGCCCTCCGATGGTCATTTGATTTTTGGATCACGGAGGATCGACAGGTGGAAGTTGAAGACTATGAATAAGGTAGATCTGTATTGAACCGGTTCTTTTTATCACTTGGAATTTGTTTGGAATTTGTCTGGGATTTTGTTTGGAATTTGTTTGGAATTTGTTTTGAACCATCTTTGAAACTTGCTATTTGATATTGATTAAAAAAATTCTTACAGGCAATGTGAGAATATTTTTTCATTTCTCTCTGTTTATAAGTTTTTATATCTTATATAACATGCCTGTATTTAGCACACTTTGGAGGTTTTGTTGTTGCTGCTGCGAAAAGCAGAGCATTTTGCAAGCAAGTCAGCCGGCGCCACCCGAATTTTGAGATGTACATTAAATGTGATATTGGTCCCATCATGTATAATACATTGTGGAACAAATATACAAAAGGGGATCCCCAGTTGCAATGACCATTAGAGGGGACAATGGACCCTCACAAACTTGAGTATTTAGAGAAACAATTGTTTTTAAAGAAATTTAGGCCAGCTATGTTTGACAGTTTGCGTATGTGAAGGAAAGAAGTAAAGGAGCGGCGGCTCAAGCTGGAGAAAGTACAAAGGAAACAAGAAAGGAAGACAGAGTATCAGAAGTATAAGGAATTGAAGGATAAGGAAGTTCAAGAGTAAAAGGAATGTTTAGATTGAGAGCATAGATTGCTAATATCTAAGAAATATATAGTCAGACCGACAGTAACAGCACAAATCCACCAAGAAGATGTGGATTCAGATATTAATGGTTTGTTGATTGAATGACCCCCACCCCCATATGTACCTTTAATACCTCTTCCCCCTGGACCACCAAATGTCGTCCCCCCTGTGCCTCTGGTTCCAACTGTGTTGCCCGTGGTTGTCCAGCTCCCTATTTTCCATTCAGTACCGGTACATCCCTTACCCCCTCCATCCCAGGCCACTGCCCCCCATCCCAGGCCACTGCACCTGAAATGACTGATGATCCTGTACTTTCTGTATCTGTCTCGTCCCCCGAATTCTTCATTCTACTGTACCTCAGTTGCGTCAGGACGCAATAAGGTTGATAGTACTAAAATGGTTAAGTAATTTAGAAATGGAGGTAGGAGAAATGATAGATCAGATACAGGATTTTTCAAAGGCGAGCTTCTTTGTCTAGTAAAGCTTTTTTATCAACATATAGTTCAATGGGAGATGACTACAGGACAGAATGGTCCCAAGGAAGTTAGAGCTATTCATCGACAGTGTCAGATAGGAGCCTTCCCTGTAAGTAGAGTTAACACTGCCATAGCAGCAATAATTGGAATGAACTCTCTTCCTCTCCTTGAATAAGACCCATGAGAGAAGCCGCGCCCCAGTTCATTCCTGGAAGAGGGAATACAGATAATGGTGTGGCTGCGAATTTATTTGTAGATCGATTTGTATCTGTTCGCTTAAAAAATTCTGAGAGTACCTGGGCTTCGGTAACCTCGAAAGCTATTTTAGATATGGCTCAGTATTATCAGAATCAGGTGACCACTGAGCAAGAACATAAAGAAGAAAAACTAAAAGAATTAAAAAATAACGTAATGATGGTCCAGGCCAATGGACCACAAGGTCGAGGTCGTGGTTAAACCTATGGTCAGAATTTCCAGTAGGGCCACCGCGTAAACAAACTCCACTCGCTAGGGCCAGATCAATGTGCTTATTGTAAGGAAAGAGGACATTGGCGTTCCAAATGTCCTGTTTTAGCTGCTGGTGGGAGAGGAAGGGGACAAGTGAATGGTAGCCGGGGGACTCCAGTTCCATGACAGCAGCTTCAACAAGTTCAAGCTCCAGAGAAATATTGGTCAGAAAATTATTTTGATCAATTAAATAATCAATATTCTATGGAGGACTGGACATCAGAAGAACATGTGGAAACGCATTTTGCCTCGCACAGCGTAGGACATGAAAGACCAGTTGAGATACCTGTAGACTAGTCAGGACCCTATATAACAGCCACCATACTTGGGCAGGATCAGAAATTTTTAGTGGATACAGGGGCGAAACGCAGTGCGATATCTCAAAAACTGGTCCCTGGGATACCCTTGTCTGCCCAAGTAATTACATCTTTAGGGTTTGATGGAACACCAACTCCTAGCCCTGTGTCCCAAAAATTGCCTTTGCAGGTTGAGAATTGTATTGCTTCAGCCTCCTTTTTACTTCCCCCACACGCTCCTGATAATTTGATGGGACTTGATCTGTTGAAATATTTCCATGTTACTATACATTGTTCCCCGTCTGGAGTACGTGTCATTTTTGGGAAAAAGACATTGCCTAAACAACATAATTTCTTTTTAAGTTCGGATCTTGATTCTGTTCCGCCATGTGTTTGGGCTACTGCTGACACAGATGTGGGAAGAATGGACATTTCCCCAGTATACATACAGGTTTGGGAGGGTGCTTCCTTACCAAGGGTCCTGCAATATAAAATATCAAAAGAAGGTGAGGTTGCGCTAATATCTATCATTGACAACATGTTACATACAGGAGTTGTTGAGGAAATTTCCTCTAATGTATGCAATAGCCCCATTCTCCCCATTATAAAACGGGGCACTGAAACAGGGGACAAGATTTACTGATTTGTGATCGATTTAAGAGAAGTAAACAAAATAGTGATCCCTCAATATCCTGTTGTCTCTGATATTATGACCTTGTTGATGTTAATCCCACCTACAGCCACTGTATTTTCTGTTTTCGACCTCAAGAATGCTTTTTGTCTCTATTCCTATACATGAGGATAGTAGATATTTGTTTGGATTCTCATTAAGGGGCCGCTCATTTAGATTTTGTAGAGCCCCACAAGGTTATACAGAAAGTCCTAGCACTTACAGTCAGGCACTTAAACGACAGTAGGATGAACTTCTTTTGCCACCAGGAGTTACACTTGTGCAATATGTCGATGACATTTTGCTGGCAGCAGGCACAGTTAATAATAATAATAATTCTGAGCTCATAACGCGCCTGGTTACACTAACCAGTGTGTCCCCGCGCTATTTCAGTGGCCTCAGCAAACCCCCCCATACAGCTCTCAACCTATTACAACTAACACCTTGGGAACAAGTATGTTTTAAGTTCCCTGCGAAAGATAGCCTCCGTAGGCTCCGAACGGAGTCTAAGAGGGAGAGTGTTCCAACTGCGGGCCACCAAAAGGCGGAACGATTTGCCACCCATCCTGGCCCTACTGGTCTTCGGGATGCACATTAGGCCAGCACCCTGTGACCGCAGGAGCCGAAAGGGCTTGTACGGAGTGAGCAGGTTCCGCAGGAAGCTTGGACCATTCCCATGAGCGATCCGATGACTGATACAGAGGGTTTTGAACTGGATGCGCTCCCTGATCGGCAACCAGTGCAGCGTCTCCAAGGCCTTTTTGGAGGGAGATCTTCTAGGAGCATTTAAGCAATTAAGCTTTGTAAAGAGGCCACTCTTTCCCTATTGCATCATCTTGCTGTTAAGGGACATAAAGTCTCTAAGAATAAGTTGCAATATTGTCATTCTGAGGTCACTTATTTGGGTCACCTCTTGTCTAAGGAAGGCCTCACTCTGACTAAAGACAGGATTCAAACCATCCTAAAAATTCCCATTCCAAGTACCCAAAAGGAAGTCAGGGCACTTATTGGAATTACTTCCTCTTGCAGACAGTGGATCCCCAACTTTTACTTATCATCAAACCTTTTTTGTCCCTTGTTACTAAAGACACTCCCTTTCCTCTACCATGGACTTCTGAATGTCAACAAGCACATCAGCAGCTTCGTGCATCCCTTTCTTCTGCTCCAGTGCTAGGCACTCCAGACTATGCTAAGCCTTTCATATTATATGTACATGAGAGAAAAGGATGTGCATTGTCAGTTTTGACACACCCGTATGGTAGTAAGCATCATTCATGTGCTTATTTTTTGGCTGTATTAGACCCAGTGGCCACTGGACTTCCAGACTGTCTTAGAACAGTTGCTGCCACAGCCATCTCTATACGACAATCTGAGGGGATCGTGTTGAGTAACAAGCTTATGGTTATGGTACCACATTCTGTAGATGCACTCCTTAATCAGACCAAGACACAATACCTGACTAGCGCTAGACTCACAGGATACGAACTTACGCTCTTGGCACCTCATATCTCACTCAAGAAATGTTTGACAATAAACCCAGCTACATTGTTACCTTTGCCAGCTGAACAAACTCATTATTTGCACGACTGTATTTTTCTGACAGAAGAACAAACTAAAGGATGAATAGATCTTAAATATACACCTTTATTAGATCCTGAGGGGGAATAATGGGTGGATGGTTCCTGCTTGAAATTACCTGACGGCAACACCTCTGCATTCTATGCCATAACCACATTACAAACCGTGGTAGAAACAGCCCGTATTCTGCAGAAATCTGCCCAAGCAGCTGAACTCATTGCGCTTTTAAGGGCCTGTTGAGGATTATCAGTGAACACATACACAGACAGTCAGTATGCATTTGGTTTGGCACACAATTTTGCCACCCTTTGGAAGGAAAGGGGATTCCTAACCTCCCATTGTTAAAAAATACAGCACAGTGAATTGGTAGATAGTCTTCTTACTGCCTTGACAGTGCCAAAGTTAGTAGCCATGATTAAATGTAGTGCCCACAAGAGAAATACAGACAAAGTGTGACAAGGAAATGCCTTTGCAGAAGAAGTCGCAAAAAATACTGCAAGTATACACATGAGTAGGATGTATGTATTATGATCCCAAGTTGAAAGATGGGAAAATATGTATACGGACATCAAATAAATTCAGCAGTTAGCTGCTGAATAAGAAAAGGCAGAATGGAAAAAGGAAGGAGAATTGGATGATGAGGGATGTTGGAGGTCCAAAGGTATGCTGAAATGGAAGTTGACTTATGCTTATTTACTGCCCTTTGTAACCATGCCTCATGGACCTGCTTACGTTAGTGCCAAAAACACCATCTCCCAACTAGAACAGGTTTGGGATAATCAGCACATTCGGAAAACAGCTGAGCATTTGGTTAAACATTGCATGATGTGTCTACAGCACAATCCCGGGAAGGGAGTATCAAGCCTTACCGGTGGATTTTCTCCACCCCAGGCTCCCTTCAAAGCACTTCAAATGGTTATATTCAGTTAGAGCACTGTAATAATTTGAAGTATATATTAGTAGTGGTTTGTTCCTTTAGTAAGTGGGTAGAAGCTTATCCAACCAAAGACAACACAGCCTTGACAACTGAAAAAATTCTGTTAAAGGAGTTCTTTCCCCTTTTGGGGTTTTTAGAGTCCTATGGAGTGACAATGGCCCCCACTTTACTTGCCAGATAATAGAGTACATAATAAAGGGTTTAGGGGTAAAACAAAAGTTTCAGTCTGCTAATTACCTCCAGGCAGCAAGTCTAGAGAGGTACAATGCCACATTGAAGTTGAAAGTAGCAAAGATACAGGCAACAACGGGCCTTAATTGGCCAGATGCTTTTCCCCTAATGTTGTTATCTGTTCGATCCATCCCACATAGTAAGATTGGACTTTCTCCCTACGAAATAGTTTTTGGCAGGCCTATGAATGTATGGGGACCCCCAAGGCCAAATGTGATGAAGAAAATACGGTACCCTATTTTGAGTGATTACCTGGAAAATTTGACTGAAAGGTTGTCTCTGATTTACCAGCAGGTGCATGAAGCTATACTAGACAAATCAGAGGGTTCGGCTCATGGTCTGGAACCTCGTTGGAAGAACTCCGAACAAGTCTTGCTGGCAACTCGAACTGTTGTCCGTGTCACCAACAGACGTAATTGGATCAACGCTTCACACTGTAAACGAATCCCAGCAATTGTTCTCCACCCGGAAGGCAGAAACGATCTGAAAGACATCTTGCAAACTCAAAAAAGTGTTCCTCCTCTGAATGAAGATACTTTGTTTCCTGATCAAACTGTGCCTTCCGCAACAAGGTACGCTCTAAGACCAAGGAAGGGAAGGAGCATAAAGAGATACCGGAGGACCAGTTGCAGTTAGTGGAACGGTTAGGTTGTGACACGGTAGGATCACAGAATTGGCTGAACTAGGTTCAGAGTGAGTTGTCATACGTGTTCAGTGGTGCCAATATTGGCAGCAGATTTTTGGACAATGGAGAAAGTGATTCTCGCTTAAAACTCATTGCCGACTACTACTCCTGTATCCATGGAACATTATTACTTCACCCTTTATTTATTTTTTGTCAAATCTGTTTATTGGCATTTATATTTTATAGGCATTACAATACTTGCGGAGTTCCATACATTACATCGCTGTGAGTATGACAAGCGTTCATACATACATAACATATTAAGTCCCCTAAGCGTTGCAGTTAGACACATGGATATAACCGGGTTTAGTACATGTACCAGGATATGTCTACAGCCAAGTGGGCCTGCGCGGCCCAGCCCTGTACACAGAAATGATTTTCTGAGAAGAACAGTAAAATTTCTTTTCGAATCAGAACAAACAAACTGCGGCATGGTCACAGATGTACAGTATGTGCTGTCCCCCTTCCTATCTCCGCCCCCGACAGTCCCCCCCCTGCTCCCCGGTCCACATGAACCTCCTACCTCCACTGTTCCCCTGCGCTGCAGCACAGTGCATTGCACCAGTCTAGATGTCAGGTGCACTGTACACAGTGTGCCACCCCAGCGCCCAATGTGCTCGGCTAATCCCCTGTCACTCCCCCGCTCACGGTACTGTCTGCTGATTGTAGGGCATTAATCCTACATTCCCAGTGCTCTGCAATAGGTTCCCTGCGCAGCCCCACTGTTTCCTCCCGCCGTATAGCGGTCCATTCTGCCCGGGCCCATGCTTGGAGGGACAGGGTCCAGGCCCGCACTCTAGGAGGATCTCGCACCTTCCACCTCTTGGTGAGGAGGCGCGTTGCCACTACCATTCCCAGGTCCAGGAAACGGGACGATACCTTATCTTTGGGAGGCCTCTTAAAATGATGTAAGAGGAATTCAGGCCAGTTACAGGAGATGGTGCGTCCAGTACATTGCTTAAGCAGCCCGCTAATGTCCCCCTAGTAATTGCCCAGCCCTGGACAATTCCACAGAAGATGGAGAAGATCGGCACTCACCTCACCGCACCTTGGACAGAATGCATCAGTTCTATGGAAGTATTTGTTAACTAAGGCTGGAGTAAGGTAGGCCCTGTGAACAATATATACCTGGATTTGGCGGAAGCGCATATTTCTGGGGATGCGCACTGGACTTTTAAGGATCTTCTCCCACTCTTTATCAGCGAGTGCTCGCCCCAGATCTCGCTCCCATTTGCCCTGCAGTGGGTCCAAATTTAGTTCCGTATGCGCTCTTAAGGATGCAGTGAACCATCTGACTAGGTGTCTACCCCTACCCATGACGTGAAGGTATTGTATAGTTAGATGCTGCTTAGGCTTTGTTGTCACATCCCCCCACCTAGTCGTCATGTGTGCCAGAAGGGAGCGGTGTAGCAGGAACCCCCCCGGAGGAAGCCCATCATCAGCGACCAGTGTCTCGTATTGGTATCAGTGTCTGTACAGTTCACCTAGCGTCTGAACATCAGCTTCATGCCATCTTCCTAACATGTGGCGCGTAAGGACCCCCTTGCCTCCTGGCGAACCTTCCAGAGGCACCGCTGGTGCGTAGGGGAGCACTGTCCGCGTGAGCTGCAGCGCCCTACGGAAACATTTGTACGCCACCGCCAACAGCAGCGGAGCAGGATGCGCCGGAGCCACTAACGGGTGGAATAGCGCAAGTACTCGCTCTAGTGTGTATGGTGGATCGTCCGTAGCCGTGTCCTCTCTCCCCCTGTCCGCTAGCCAGCGGGCGATCCATTGGAGTTGCGCAGCCATGTAGTAATGCTCGAAACAGGGAGCAGCTAATCCGCCTCTGTCAGTGGGGAGGAACAGTTTCCCGCGCGCCAGCCAGTGTCGGGACGTGCCCCAAATGAAGTCGCGCAGGACCTTGTTGAGCATGGAGAAAAAGGAAGCGGGTATAAATAAAGGCAGGTTGGTGAAGTGGTATAGAAGGCGAGGGAGCATGACCATTTTGGCAAGGGCCACTCTGCCCGTGGGCGTCAGCCGGAGCGTGGACCAGAAACCAATCTGAGATCTGAGCGCTGTCACCGCCCGTCCCAAGTTCCCATCAAAGAGGTCAAACGGCTGGCGATAAATTGATTTTATTTGATTCGTAATAAATTGTATTTTAAACACAATACACACGTTTTTTAGGATTCTTGATTTGTTCATTATATGTCTTAAATTGTATAATATTGCACATCTTTGGATTTAGTTGGCATTGTGAGTTATGAGGGAAATACACTAAAGGGCCTCTTAACAGGTGCGTGTTTTTGGGACTTTTTTCACCCAGGGTCTGTCTCATGGCCGCAGCCAGGGGTTCCATGGCCAGTGCGAAGAGTAATGGGGACCGAGGGCACCCCTGTCGGGTACCTCTGCCTACCGTCACTGCCTCCGAGACATAGGGTCCTAGCCTCACACGAACCACTGGATTTCGGTATAAGAGGTCCACCATCTGTAGGAAGTCTACATCTAGCTCGTATCTCTCTAACACTGCCTTCAGATAGCCCCACTCCAGGCAGTCGAAGGCCTTTTCCAGATCTAACACCAGGCACCCCGCTCTAGGCCAGTCTCTCGTTGCTTACGCCGCTACCCTGAAATATCTCCTGAGGTTCAGAGAGGTGGACCGCGTCGGCGCAAAGCCATTTTGATCCCAATGAACTAAGTGAGGGACCACCGGCTCCAAGCGGTCTGCAATGAGTTTGGCAAAGACTTTGTAGTCTACATTAAGCATCGCCAGTGTGTGATATGAGCCCAATGCTGTAGGGTCTCTGTCAGGTTTAGGCAGCGAAACCAGAAATGCCTCCCGCAAGAATGGTGGGAACAAACCTGCGTCTATGGCTGCATTATACAGTTGGAGGAGCTGGGGCGCTAGGATCTCCCTGTTCGCTTTGTAGTATTCGGCTGGCAGGCCGTCGGGCCCCGGGGACTTCCCAGTCGCCAAAGCCTGAATCTCGTCTCCCGCCTCCTCTAGAGTGAGAGGGGCACTGAGCGTGTCCTTCTGGTCATCAGTGGCAATAGGCAGGGCAATGGAGTCCAGAAACTCGACCAGTATATGTCTAGGGCCAGTACCGCGGGCCATATATAATTGTCTGTAGTGGTCAGTCAGCGCCTGGTGGATTTCACGCTGCGTGTAGACCATCTCCCCTCCCCCTGTGTGGATGGCACCCACCGGGGCACCACGACCCGCCTTTTGTACCAGCCAGGCCAGTAAGCGGCCATCTCTATCCGCCTTGGCGTGAGTCCTGGCCGTGTGCGCCGCATAATTGTGGCACCTCAGCCTTTCCATGAGGACCGCGTGCTCCCCTTAGGTCACTGTGCTTGGCTGAGTGTCTACCAGTCCCCTCATCCTCCCTCTCATACCGCAAAAGCTCGGATTCTATTCGAGTCAGGGAGTCAGACACTGTTTTACGGATGTTCCATGTGGCACCCATGCAGTGCCCGCGTATGGTCGCTTTATGTGCATCCCATTCCACCATGGGGTCGCTTGCCATCTCCGCGTTCTCCTCGAAATAAGCTAGGATGGCTGTGCCCAGTGAAGAGCGAAACTCAGCGTCTTCGAGTGCGGCCGGCTGGAGCCGCCACGTAGGCACAGGGGGTCGGTCTGCCCCCCAACTAAGTTGGAACAGAAGGGGATTATCATCTGAATATGTTCTACCCAGATACTCTGACCTAGTCAGGAGCGGGAGTAGTGACTGGGAGCCTATTATGCGGTCCAAGCGGACATGTAGGTCATGGACTGGTGTATAGTATGAGTACACTTTGTCCGCAGGGTGTTGTGCGTGCCACAGGTCGTGCATTCCCCAGTGTGTAAGCCAGTCCTGTAGTGCCTGTGCATTCGATGTTACTGCTGCAGCACGGAGGGGGGGAAGGACCGGTCCAGATGTGTGTCGAGAACCATGTTAAAGTCCCCGCCCAGTAACCATGGGAGGCCTTGTATGGGTGAAGGGTTTGGTTTAGGCTTGCCAGGAATAAGGGTTGACCTATGTTGGGGGCATATAAGGACCCCAGTAGGACCTCCTGCCCGTTTAGCCTTCCCTTTGCTAGAGAGTACCTCCCCTCCGGGTCTACCTGAGCATCCTCGCAGATAAACGGGATGCAGCCCTTACCCAAATCAGCGTGCCGCGTGCGTGTGCTGAGAATGTTGTGCCATATATCTGCCCTCTCCAGTGTCTACGGAGTCTATCGAGTTCTGTCTGGGACATATGTGTCTCCTGAAGGAGTGCAATCCCCACCCTGTGCCGTTGGAGATAAGAGAAGACAGAGTAGCGGCGCGCCGGGGTGTGCATGCCACGTATGTTCCAAGTCACGATGTTAGTGCATGCCATGTGTGTGGTCATAGTACAGCCCTGCAGGAGCCCAAGGGGGGTGCCCCAAACGGGACCAATGGGCAGCTGCTCGGGGCGAGTGATCAGTGTGCCGCATCTGAACCATAAGAACAATAACCAATAATGCAACAGAGTGGGCGTGTTTCCAACGGGGCATACGTCCAAACCAACAAGTGGGTCTACCACTTAGCGATGTGCAGTCTCAACGCAATGTGTATGCAATGGAGCGTGTAGCAAACAGTCAAGTTAAGGCGCTCCCTTGTCTAGGGCCTGTGGGTGTCTGAGAGGTGCTTGAGGATGTCTAAGACGTGTAGCACGCAGAGCCTGCGCGTGCCTCCTGTACGGGCCTTTGTGCACACCCAGGATTCAGTGTTGCCTAATCGCAGATTACTTCACCCTTTATTGTTATGTTATGTTATGTTATGTTAACCGATACTTCTATAGCGCGGCAGCTACTCCGAAAGGAGTGTCCCGGCGCTTTGGCGAAGAGGTCCTTCGAGGAAGGCAACATAACTGAGAGACCTTAAGGAGAGGCAGGGGCCTAACTAGTAAAGAGACAAGTTTTTAAGGCTTTTCTGAAGGACATAAGGTTGGAAATCTGTCTCAGAGAAAGGGGGAGCTCATTCCAAACACGGGGAGCCAAGTGATGGAAGGAACGGCCACCCTGTCTGGCGCGTTTAACGGTCGGGACTACCATTTTGAACAAAGAGGCGGACCGTAAGATTCGGTTAGGTTTGTAAAAGACAAGACGTTTCCTAATATAGGAAGGGCCTGTATCATGGAGCGCCTTGTAAGTCAACGTCAGACTTTTGAAAAGGACTCTCTTGGCTATAGGGAGCCAGTGCAGTTCTTTTAACAAATTGGAGGCACTAGCCCGTCTAGGAAGCCCATAGATAGCCCGAGCAGCTGAATTTTGGACTACCTGAAGTCTCCTTTCCAGATATTTAGGGAGGCCCAAGTAGAGACCATTTGCATAATCCAATCTGGACCCTACAAGTGCTTGGACAATGATCCTACGATGAGTGATTGAAATCAAGGGAAGAAATTTTCTGAGCATCCGGAGGATGCCGAAACATTTCCCCGAAAGGCAAGATATTTGAGGCCCAAAAGTTAAGTCATTGTCTACAATGATTCCAAGATTTTTGGCTTTGACACTTGCATTTGCAGGCGGAAACAAGTCCGGCGGCTACCATGAAAAGAACACTGAATGGCATACCTCAATAACACTTTCATACAAATGTTACATCATACTCATAATGCTACAAATACAACTAACTGCTGGGTATGTGGAATGTTGCCAGCCCATCAGAAGAAGGGAGGAACACCTCTCATTCCCCTGCCATTTTCACATAAGGGCACTGGTTCGCCCTTTTGTGGGCCTCTGAAATTAGTAATATTACTCTAGTTGATGTAGGAAGACTCAATGCCCAGCTAAATAAGGTTTGTTACCCCGATGATGAAGGTCTCCCGCAGGCCATAGAAAATGTATGGGCAATGGAGGAGTATCGCAGAGGAGATTCCTCCACAAGATACGTTTTTCCTAACTCTCGAACAGCCAAAGGTAATGGACCTCCTGTTATAGCTGTAACCAGGGCCCGATCTTTGTGTGAGCAGTATTGGTAGCATTCCTGTGGGAAAAAAATGACTGTACTACAGTATTGAATATCACTGGAACAAACAATAGTAGTTTTCTATCTTCCCATAACACTTACTTAATTTGTGGAAACAAAGGTTATTATCATCTACCAGTCGGATGGTCCTTAATATGTTATGTGTCCTTTTTGCTTCCTCCTGTGTTCTTATCACCTGCATCTTATCACAGAGACCAAAAACTATTTAATGACATTTCCTTGAATAGATTTTAAAGAACTATAACTAATGATGAAGTAGATGAAACTGATACTGCATTAAAGCAATATGTAGAGTTTAATGTGGGACTCTTCTTCTTCGTTGGTGCAGCCCTAAATAGTAGGAAAATCCGACGCCTAACTTGAGCAGTAGAAGCAGTAACTAATCAAACAGCGATGGCTCTGGGAAATATTGCAGAAGAGCTCCAAATTACGAGAATTGTAACTTTACAAAACAGAATGGTGTTAGATGCACTCTTAGCCGATCGTGGTGGAGCATGTCGCATTATCGGGAGTAGCTGCAGTGTGTTTATCCCTGACCATGCCCCATCTGTTTATGACGCCATTTCCAGGTTGCATAAAAAAAACTGCGGCAATACACCAAGACCAAGGAACATGGACTTGGTCTGAGTGGCTATGGGGAATCATTTCTACTTGGGGCTGGAAATTGTTAATGGGAATAGCAACCATAGGAATCATCTTTCTCACCTGCTGTTGCTGCATTCAATGTGGCCCTACAATATGTACAGCTTGTATAGCCACTTGTAATAATATTAAACCTCCCCCGATTAATGTTGACTAATCGAATTGAGAAAGGATGATGCAAACTGAAATTTACAAACTTATAAACATCGATATACAAGAGTAATATATGTACTTTTAAAATGGATTCAGCAAAGGCTAAAAAGGAAGGACTGTTAAAATGTAAAATCTGATTCTCTCGTTTTTTGGTTAAGCTATGCCTCATCCAATTTCACTCCTGCCCTACTTCCAGCCCGTCTCTATCCCACCGCATCTGTATAAACATGAGTAAAGAATCTAGATTGGGGCATTGTAGGCTGTGTATACATGCAGAGTCAGCGCAAAAGAACAGCTGGCGTCTGCTCTTGATTTTCAGACAATGGTAAAGCCTCAAGTAAAGTTTACTCAGATAGCATATCTTGTTGCGCAGCCTTAGGACGCGACAATTGCACAAGACACCAAGGCTGTCAATTCTTGCTGTTACCCCATTTGTGTGTTAGTCCCAAAGCTCTATTTACCTCTGGGCTTCCCTTGTTTGTGATCTTTTGCTATAAAAACCCATGTAACCATCATCCGGGGTGCTTCCTCCTAGAGTATCTCTATGGTGCTTGTCGGATGAGCCCCCATTCATGAATGCTAATAAATGACCCTTGGTTTGTACTTCACTCCAGTGTCGATTCTTCCTTACTTGATAAGAACCCGTGGACTAAGGGTGACCCTGTACCAGTGGGTTTTAAATATTCAGTTTCCACAACCGCAGTACATAGTGCTGTCATGTATGTGGGTGGGCATGTGGTTTGGCATGTTATATGTGAGTTTGTAAGGTGTGCATTCCCAGAGTTGTGAGTTGCATGATTATGGAGTTGAGGTCTGTGGTGTGTTCATTTGACACTTACCAATAAGCAGGTGCCATCCTGGAAGTGCTGGTTGATGATGGACTGGCGGAAGATGTATGAATAATGCACACTGCCTGGGTAGTTGGCGACGACATTGGTGAAGAGTCCCGGGTGGGCCAATATTACCTGCACATTGATTGAATGCGTGTGCTTTCTGTTGCGGTAATTGTGTGCAGTGTCTGCAGGGGGCACAAGTAGGACATGTGTGCAGTCAATTGCCCCCAATACATGCGGGAAGCCAGCTATGGCGTAGAAGCCTTGCTTGGTCTCCAGCTGTTCCTGCGCAGTGTGAGGGGAAGTATAAGTACGGAGTACCAAGCTGATGATGGCATCCAGGACAGGTGTGAGGAACTTGGATAGGGCTGGCTGTGAGACTCCTCCGACTCTGGCCGTTGTTGGTTGGAAGGTACCAGGGGCCAATAGGTGCAGCACAGCCAGCAGCTTTGTCTGAGGTGGGATGTTGGTTGTCCACTATGTTAGTACCTTCACCCTGTGGGCAATGATGGTCAGGATGCGGAGGATGGTTGTCCTTTTGAGCCTGTAGTGGGCAATGACATTTTCTGGTGTTAGGTCTGTGAGGCTGGTGCATTTCCTGAAGGTCCGCTGTCTTTGTCTGCGCTACCTCTGTGGTGGTCCGAGGGTGGGGGGTCTGGGTGGGGTGGCAGCTGTTGGTGTAGTGGCCCTGTTGGGGCTCTGAGGTGCATGATCAGTAGCTCCATGTCATCTGTTGGTCTTCAGGTGTGGCTCTGGGCTGGGTTCCCATTTCTGGTGCAGGTTGTCGTCCGACTTTACACCAGGTCATAGCAGGTGTTAATTTCCTGCTGCTAACTTGCTTTATTGCCTGTTTTGTGGTCTTATCGCCGATGTAGCTGGTCGTTGAGAATGTTGCGGAGTTGTGTTGTTGCAGCTTTTTGCATGGGAACGCCTACTCTGCATATCATTAGTGTTAGTTGCCGGGGTCATCAGTGGCAATGTTTTTGCACCTGCTATCGCAGGTAAACTGGTGATATGGGCTGTTAGCACCAGCTTGTGAATGGGGCGATATATTTATCGTGACTTTGGCTGCTATAAAGTGCTGATAACTCAGCGATAGATCCTTGAGAATAAGCCCCTGAGGTTTTTAACCATATGTATGTCTCCCACAATCTTACCATGAGATTTTGAAACTTTGTCAGTGATCCTCAGAGAAATTGCATAATCCGTTTTACCTTGGTTGGTTTGGAGGGATCGGTCATAACTTGGCGTGTCTCTACAGCTTGCTGCTAGACTACCAGAAGCAGCAGTATATTAGATCCTCAATGGTACCATAAGAACTTGCTAGTTCTAGCACCCGCGGTGCCCTTGAGAGTCATCCATGGGAGTCTCCCACTATGATGCACTATTTGGGTTTGCTTCAATTTGTAGTGATTCACGCAGCAAAGTATTTGCAATCCCTTCCCCTGGAGTGGGGAACCAGACAGGGATGTCCACTGTCGCCCCTCATATGACATTGGAACCAATGGCGGCGGCACTCAGGGATCGGGTGAGAGATTGGGGCAACACTAACCCTGTGGTTTCCCTCTACGCTGATGATATGCTGGTATATAGCTGGTATATATCCGGCAACCAGCTCAGTCTATACCTGTCCTCTTAGAGGTACTGAGAGACTTTAGTGCTGTGTCCGGTCTGCGAACAAACCATGAGAAGTCTAAACTACTCCCACTCGGGACCCAACCAAGTGCCCTTCTTCCTGGGATGGGGCTTCCCTGGACGTCCTTGGTTCCCAGATACTTAGGGGTTACACTGGCACATATGCCCGAAAAGTTGCTGGAACTTAACATAGGGAGGGTCGTGGAGGGGCTTCAGGGCTCCATACATTTTTGGAGAGAATTACCCTCATACCTAATGGGCAGGGTTGCTATCACTAAGATGATCATTCTGCCAAGGTGCCTTTATGCGTTACAGCATTCATTATACAAAATCGCAGCTAGTTATTTTAAAACACTTAATAGCCTACTGATGGACCTGCTATGGGGCCCTAAATGTAAACGTATCTGTCTATCAACATGACAAAAACGGGTGGGGTAGAAGTCCTATGTATGGAATTTTATTAAATGGCTGCTCAGTTACAACATGCAATTCACTGGTTGGATGGTCAGAATAACTGGAAAAAAAGACTGTTGGCAGGGACACATAGGGGAAAATCTTTGCCAAACTACTGATGCTTGGCAGAGGGGTCCCTAGAGAATGAATGCCCTTACATAATCCATCATGTAGCCGAGGTATGGGAGTACACAATACAAAAAGTGGTGAAACATGCACCATACGCCACGCACATGTCTTTATGGGTGCTACCACAGTTTACTAAGATCGCTGAGTTAATGTCAGTATGAAAATGGAAGGATGGGGGTTGCTTGACGATGGGGGATCGATACAATAATGGACAGTTTGTGACTAGGGAGAGCGCGAGGCCACTTGGATTTGGGCAGAGGACAATTTTTGCAATATGTAAAGATATCTGAGGTGGCTGGAGAGCTCTGGCCGTTCTTCCCTGAGAAGCCTCTCTTAACAAAAACATTGCAAGTAATGCTGTATATGGTCCAAGATCGAGGTCTGATTACGCACCTATACTGTGCAATACACGATGACTTGCTGAGGAAAGTACTCCCCACACAAGTGAGATGGGATGAGGTGGTGGGGGCCCCCATGATGGCATAGGGATGGGGCAGGATTCATGAAGGGGTCAAATTGGTGCGCTCTAATGCTCGATTCAGACTGATCCAATATCATTTTGTACATCAGGCTTACCTCACCCTCAAAGTGCTGGGCAAAATATACCCGGATCGGTTCGGCAAATGTCCCCGATGTAGGGAACCAGAGGCTGACTTCCTGCATGTGGTGTGGACATGCCCATCTCTATCCTCATTCTGGTCAGGAATTGTACAGAAACTATGGGAGGCCACGGGATGGGAGGTCCCCAGTGAGGCACGTATAGTACTATTAGGGCTACTGGCCACCCACAAGAATAGGAAACTTAGCAGGAAATTTGTACTCCTGGGATTCATTTTGGCCAACCGACGAATTGCTATCGCTTGGATGAGTCAGATACCCCTTAAATGCGAAATGTGGTTGGAGGACATGTGCGAATGGACAACAGCGGAGAAAGTTAGGATGAAACAGGTCCGAAGAGATGATAAATTAGAAGATGACAGCAGGGCTTGGACAGGAATGATCACTGATTTAAGAATCACCCCAGTCAGTAAATTGTGATGGATACATGCATAGACATGACATAACACAAGACCTATGATAACTCCCAGATGGATGAGACCAGAAACAACCTAGACACAAAGACGCAGAGCAGACATTCATTGGGGGGAGGGGGGAGTTACGTTACAATGTTGGCATGTCTAAATACACAAAAAATAGGTGAAACATTAAAAATGGTCCTAAAAATATGTAATTATGTTTGAGTAACAGTTCGAAATTGATTCTTTATTGAAATGACACAGGTTGTTAAAGTATCGTCTGTTGTAAAGAAACTGAATGTAACATCCAACGTATTGACAAAAAATGCCAATAAAGTTGTTTAAATAAGTGTTTGCAATCCCATTTGCCTCCCCTTATGAGCCTGATACTTGGGCAGTGCCTCCATCAGGCAGCAAATCAGAAAAGAATATATCATGCACTACATGCATGGTGGGAAGCTGCCCTGTTACCAAGGAGATCCTGCTCACCATCCTCACAGCTGGCAAAGGGTCTAGTGGTAGATAGCATACCTGAGTTTCAGGACTCACTATCCGTAAGTAAGGCAAACTGCTTTAACCAGTGCCCACTAAACATATGTCCGGGTGTATCCTTTCCTTGTTTGAAATTTGTGTAATGTAGTCCACTAATGATGTCAGGATGGTCATCACTTTTGTAAGTCCTCCATGAATTCCTTACTCATGGGCTAAGTATAAATGGATCACTGTGAGGGTCATTTAGGGTTTGGCCATATGAGAAACCCCACCACACATGCAGTTTCCTGCCCCATTTAGAGGTGGGTAAATGATTGACAGCCTATGGAGAAACCCCAATTTCAGTAGCAATCAGTCAAAGGTGGCAGTCTGCCTACAACAAGGCTGCCACCTTTTCATGTGTTTGGATGTTCACTCTGTTTATGTCAGTTATCCCAATGCATATTTTACCTGATGTTATGCATAACGGACTCAGCAAGTAAAAAAAGAACATCAGCCCATATGTGCAGAGAAAAATCTCCCTGCACATCAGGGCCAATATGTTTTTCTTTTTCCAAGCTTTGGGGGCTTGATTCTCAATAAAAAAAAGTGCTAAGCATGCCAGAAATCATGATGGTGAGCTTGGCAATAAGTGCATCAGTCGCTTCGGTGATGCACATCTGACAAACAAATCCCTGCCAGGCATGTGGAGTTATTTTATTATGACAAGTGGTTCTCTGCCATGGTGTTGGGCAGAGGTGAAGGCCTCTGCTGATCCAGCTGGATGGGGGCTGCCTATCAGTGTCTAAATCATCCCATATGTTTCTTTGGGACTAGTAGAATTATATTTTCCTTACTTGTCTCTGAAACTGTTTCAGAACTTCCCTCGCCTCTACCAACAGGCAAGTGCTATATATTCCTTCTTTCTTGTCTTCTAGGACTCAATGTATTTCAGCGGCGGCACCTCCTCTAAGGCAGGGGAGCGTGGCCCCACTGCTCTGTGACCAGTTTAAAAGGAAAATGAAAATGATAATTATTACCGTTATTATCATTTTCATTTTCCTTCCTGCTTGGGTGAGGGGCGGGTGGGTGGGGCTGGGCTTGCCAGTGCAGTGGGCAGGGGAAGGAGTGTTAAGCACACTTCCTAAGTGTGCATGACTACTTGGCCATCCCTCTTGGGCAGGCCAAACAATTCTGCACACTTTGCATCTTCAAATAAACAAAGGAAATCCAACATCAAGATGGGGGAAAAAGGAGAGTGATCAATGGATATTGCACTTGTTTTTAATAGTACCAGCCAGAGTTCAGAATAAAACTTTTTTTCACTCTAGCGCCAGGTACTTTTTAATTTCCTTCACCACATTCCCTACTCACCTTAAACACATACCCCACACACTGTACACCACACATAGCCAACTTGAAAGTGCTCCCGCGTATCCGTAGGTCGCAGCACGCCGCATCCCGATAGAGGGGTGCGAAGACCCCAATGATGAAGCATGACACCAAGGGGCCTTTTGGTGTGTGAGGGGTATTTTATCAAACACTGAGTGCTTCAATATCCATTGATCACTCTCCTTTTTCCCCCATCTTGATGTTGGATTTCCTTTGTTTATTTAAATATCATAGTGGAGCACAAATCCAACGAACAGCTCTACCTCCCTTCTTGGTTTAAGTTACACTTTGCATCTTCCCCACGAGGCTGCATTAAAACGCCTGGTGGGGAACATGCCCAGCCCCCAAGCCCCTCTTTGAGGGCTGAACCACTGTGCTCAGACTAATCACAACACTACTGTAAGGCAGCGTTGTGATTTGACAGGGGATTCTGGGAAGCTGTATGCTTTCTGTTGCTGCCAGAATACAACAGAGGAGAGGCGGCGGCAACCAGGTAAGTTAAGAAAATATATATATATCCCCCTACCTCATAACGACACCCACCCTCAGTTGCAGCCACTACTGATGTATTCTTCTTTTCGAGTAGATCGTTTTCGTGCTTATTTATTTCATCAAAGTCGGCATCAAGGGGCTGTTTTTTTTAGCCCCTCTACTCTTTACATCCTTTGTTTGTGGACACCTTATCTGAGAAGAGATATAGGATGTTTTCTGAGTGCACCCAGGTTGGAATTTCCTACATTTTAACTTTTGACACTTCTGTCATCTGGGTTTTCAATTTCTAATTTCTTTATAGATGTGATGTCTTCTTCATTTAGGGCTTTATGGTTTTTATGGACTTAGAAATGTTGCCGCTTTAATGATTTTATGTAATCTATCAGATCTGTGTTAAAATGTTCAGTTTTTTCCTCCTTAGTTGCTTAATGGATTTCTCCACTGTTTATTCCAATTGCCTATTTTTTCCCTCTTTCCTTAGTATTCATTATTTGCCCTCAGGTTTGTAGAATGGGAGCTTGGGGGAGAGGAAGGACTGTTTCCTTGCAGCAGCTTAATTGTTAGGAACATTCATCTTAAATCTCCTGCTCTGTCCACTGATGTGCCCAGTATCACCTCAACCCTGCTCTTGCTGGTTCACCTAGTGTTTCTTATTGGGCTCTCTATGGCAACCTGTATTTTTCTCCTTTGCCTAACTGAGTGGGTCCTTGGCCGATACCAATCTTGTGGTCTTTCGCTCTGTGTTAAGTTGGCTCTGGTGGGGAGGATGGGACTCCTGGATAGTTTCTGGATGCTGAGCATTGCTCAGAATGATGTAACATCACCAAGGGATATTGTGGTACAGTTGACTGCTAAACCTACATATTTTAAAGTACAGGGTGGATTTTACATTGGGCTTGTCCTTTCTGAGCACAGGTTTAGGACTGCCTTTCCTTAGAAAATATGGAGGAGGTTTTCTTCCTGCCTTAGCTGTTCCTCTTCAAGATCATATCCTCAATCCGCACTATATAAGGAGGGAGGCTGAGATTTCTGGTACATCGTCTCAATGTTTGCCCAAACTAGTTGCTTGTTCCGAGATTGCTCCTGTTTAAAGTCATTCAATCCTGTTTGGACATTTTTGCTACTGTTCTCCTGCCCACATTATTCTAATTTGTGTTGGCCTTTTTGATTTTTCTTAACTGTTTTTTCTGATTCTAGTTTTTTCTCCTCTATGAAAACGAAACTGTTTTTCACCAGCTTGCATAATTCTGCATCAGTCACTCCAGTTTCTGTTTTGGAGTGCAGGTTTACAGAGGGAAGTGGAACGTCCTAACTTCATTGCAAGAAGATTCAAGTTACATCCTTCCATTGGCTTGCATTTGACACAGGACACTAAGACAGGGGCTTTTTCTCGTCCTCACTGGGAGTGGGATTATTTAATGAGTTTCTGTTTGTTGTAATGGGGTCTTTAGTTGATAGTGGTTTGCACCCTGTCCAAGTAGGGACCCTCACTCTAGTCAGGGTAATTAATTATACCCTCAGAATAACACGTGCTCACCACTTTTGGTAGCTTGGCAAGAGCAGTCAGCCTTATCTCCAGAGGAAATGTGTAAACTTTTTGTACACACACACACAGTAACACAGTGAAAACAATACAAAAGGACCCCACACCAGTTTAGAAAAATAGCCAATATTTATCTGAATAAAGCAAGACGAAAACGACAAACATCCAACATGCACAAGTCAAGATATACATTTTCAAAGATTAAATAAAGTTGTAGTTCTTAAAAATCAATGGATGCGCTTGATAAGGGCAAAGTACCTTACATGCGACAAAAATCAAAGACGATGCGAGGTGCAGGGGAGGGGAGGCGTTGAAAAAACGAACTATGCGTTGGTTCCTTACTACTAGGCAGGGCAGGTGATGTGTAATTTGCGGGCATGATAACTCAGGTCCTTACTGCGGCGTCAATTAAGAAATCGATGCCCAGGGATGATTCTTCAAAAGTCAAGTTGCGCTGCGCTGATTCCACAGCATTGAAGCATTTGCGGAGTCGGGCGATGCGTCACAGACTTTGGTGATGCGGTGCTCGAGATTCACGCAGCAGCAGTTGTTTGGAGGCACTACAACAAAAAGCTGGGGCCTGTGCTGTAAGCGTCAATGTTGCGTCAAGCAGGGACCACGCAGAAAGATGCAGGCAGAGCTGATGCATTGAGTTTTGGCGGAGCTGCACCGGTTCCGAATGACGCTTGGAGTCGGTGCATGGATTTTCTTCTTTGTATCACCAGAACTCACTTACAAGAGCCCAGGAACTGGATTTGGCACCAATTGGTAGAGTCTAGGTGATTACAGGTAAAGTCTTTGATGGCCCGGAGACTTCTTAACAGGAGGCAACCTCAACTCAAGCCCTTGCAGAACATTGGAACCTGGATGTAGAAAGCAAAGGCCAGTTCTTTCGCTTCAAGGATAGAAGCAGCAAGCAGCAGGCCAGCACAGCAAAGCAAACAGCAAAGTGGCAGTCTCTCCTGACAGCAATCCATCTCTTCTTCCTGGCAGAATGTCCGCAACCCAGAAGTGTTATGAGTATATGTTGTCACAGGTCCAGTACCCATCTCAGCCTTTGAAGTAGGTCTTTGTAGTGCACAAGACCCTGCCTTTCCCTGCCTCAGCTCCAGACACACTACAAGGGGTGAAGACTTCTTTGCGTGAGGACAAGCACAGCACAATACAGGTTTCAGTGTTAACTCCTCCCATTATTCTAGCTCAGGGAGGCCCATCGGCCTGGTGATGGGCCATCAGGATATGCAGGGCACACACCTCAGTCCCTTTGTGTGACTGTCTAGAGTGAATGCACAAACAGCCCAACTGACATCCTGACCCATATGTGTATTCAGAGAAAGGCAGAAGCACAGAATGGTACTTGCATTGCACTTTCTAAAAGTGGCATTTTCAGACCTGCAATTTAAAACCCAACTTCTGGGACATGTAAAACACAACAGCACATGCCCTACTTTTTAAATATGCTGCACTCTGCCCATGGAGCTACCTTGGGCTTACCTTAGGGGTGACTTATATGTAATAAAAGAGAAGGTTTGGGTCTGTCAAGTGGGTGCCCAGTTCGGGCTGGACTGTTCCCATGAGGCACAGGGTCAAAACTGATTTGCATATAGCTGTGTCTGAACTGGGGTAGCGAAGTGAGCTAAAGAACGATGATGGATTCAACCCAGATCTGTGACTGGGGGTGAGTGTCTGAAAAGTTTCAGCTCGCTGTCCATCATCTCCTTGTGTTTGCTTTGTTTGCCCTAAGTTGGCAGGGTATGCCCAGATGTGGGTCCCTTGCTCACGTTGCCGCTGGATTCAAGCTAGCCTGGCAGATGAGGGCTGTTAGCCCAAAACCGGTCCCAGGATGCTTGTTTCCGGTTCAGGGAACAAATGGCTTGGCAGTTCGGGCTGGACTGTACCCATGAGGCACAGGGTCAAGACTGATTTGCATATAGCTGTGTCTGAACTGGGGTGGCGAAGTGAGCTAAAGAACGATGATGGATTCAACCCAGATCTGTGACTGGGGTGAGTGTCTAAAAAGTTTCAGTGCTCCATCCATCATATCCTTGTGTTTGCTTTGTTTGGCCTAAGTGGGTTCTCTTGCCAGGTCGAAAGAGCAGTTTCAAACTGCACACACAGACACTGCAGTGGCAGGCCTGAGACATGATTGTAGGACTACTCATGTGGGGTGCTCAATCCGTACTGCTGGCCCACTAGGGGCATTTGATTTACAGGCCCTGGGCACCCCTGATGAACTGTACTAGGGACCTACTAGTCAATCAAATAGGCCAATCGTGGCGAAACCAAATATCATTACGTTTTAGACAGGGAGCACTTGCACTTTACCCCTGGTAAGCAGTGGTAAAGTACCCAGAGTTCTGACACCTGCAAAAAGTGAAATGCAGCACACAGTTAAAAACAGGAGGCCAGAGGCAAAAAGACAGGGGCAACTACACCAAAAGATGCAGGATCTAGCACTGTTGTATTTTCTTAATGATCTCTGAAGAACCTCACAGTTTCTTCTTCCTTCCTTTTGCTAGACCTTCAGGAATGCTGGTCGTCACATGGCATGCTTTACAATTGTCCACCATAATTGGAATGACATTTCATATTTCACTTTTTTTAATGTATTTTTGTTTCATTTCTGGACCAAATGGCAGAAACATGCACCAGCTGCAGCATTTTGGAGAGATATTTGAATTAACATTTCCATGGAGAGTGCATTGAACACAATATACATGTGACTCACATCAGTTGCTCGACAGCATTGCAAAACATTAATATCAGCAATCCCATATTCCCCCCGAGTCCCTGATTCCCCTGCACTGGTGGTGCCCATCAGTTGCTAGGTACCAATCAAAGATAATTTAAATGTTTCATTAACTCTATTCAGCCTTATATATGATTCATTTGGTTAGTCGTGGCATTGTCTGCACATACTCAAAGGACATTTCATAGACTGCTGTTTAACCATCAGTCACTTAGAAGCTGCATTTTCCTGGTGTCTTAAGGTATTTTTAATTCAACCTCTTGGGTCTTCTGTTCTTGCTGGATCAAGATTTTGTCACAGAAGCCTGATGTTACTGGCACTTTTTTTGCTAAAATAAACCCCTGCTCATTGGATTTCCTCTGTTGGCTGGATATGTTACTCCTTTATGGTTAAATATTTGTTGGATGGGGGAGGAGCCACGCGAGTGACCAAGAAGGCCGCATGAAAGCTCGGCTCCGAGGACCTCGTTCCTCCTCCGGATAGATCCTAAAATAAATTCTGAGATCTGAGCCCACCACCCGACGGCGGAACTGCAGCGAAGCTCCCCGCGGCATTTCTGGGCCGAAACTGACATCAGGGCCCTGAGATACGCCGCTTGCTAACTCGCGGCCCACTCGCCTCCCAAGCCGGGGGCTTGAGTTAGATGCCGAGCCCAGCCGCGAATTGAACAACATTGGGGCCGGAAACCGGATGTCAGCGGTCCGGCCCCGTAACTACTACCTGCGTTACCGGCGTTTGGAGAGGCGGCCCGGACACATGGGGATGCCAAATTGTAAGGCAAACCTGCCCTGCTGGAACTCATTACAGTGCTTGCGGGCGAAGCGTTGACCTGAGCACAGTACGGGACGGGCGCCCGCTCCAGGGGAATAATTGGGCAGAGGAGACCTGGAGTGAAAAGCTGTGTCCTCCGGAAGGGACGAACAGCTGTGGTGGCTCCTGAGAGCTGTGAGACGGAGGTGAAGAGCCTCGGGCCGGGGAATTTAAATATGATCTGCCCGCCTGGGCGCGATGCCCTAAGGTGAATCAGCGGAGCACCAACGGGGGACCGCCCCGGGTTTCGAAATGGGTGGAAGACTTGGACTGGTGCATGTTCAGGGAAAAGTCGGTCTACGTGGCCAGGGGATGTCCTGAGAAATGGGGTAAGGTCTGGGGGGGCCTAGAATAGATACCGTGGAGAAATCTGTATGCCCCCGGCGCGACCGGTAGTGGTGGAGGCGCATGAATCCCTGTGACCCATTATTTTTATATTGTGTTTATTATTCTGTACATATGGGAAAGTAACAATGATCAGTGAGGGAACTGTTAAAGTCACCTGATGTTTTATTAGTTATTTTGTTAAATAAAAAGAATTAAAAAAATAAAAAATATATATATTTGTTGGATTCCACCGAGTTTTTGTTGGTCATGTCCACTCAGATGTATTCCATTTACAGTTAAAGGTTCCCTTTCTGGCCTTGCTACCAAATGTACTTGTACCTTCAAATACTCAGTTAATCTCTGTTGGGGCTATTTGGTATTACTAATCACTACTCTTTCCATCTCTCAAGTGTTCTGTGGGCTTGACCAGAATCGAAATTATTAATTTGGGTGAGAAAGCAAGTGGCACATGAGTATGGTGGGAACAAATCATCACAGAAAGTACCTTGTACCCTTCCCTCTTTTTCTTTTACTCCTGCTGTGTAGTCTTTGCAAGTGGATCAAATCTGGGGCAACTCTTTTAAATCCATAGAGGATGAGACCCCCACATGAGAGATACTTGAATACTGAAGCGCCATGAGCCCTTGCTCTTCCATAGCAGTACCCAGCATCCTGCCTCTCCCATTGATGTAGACAGAAGAGACAGACCTTCTGCTTGGTTGTATGCCAGAATACGGATAACAAAAAATTTGTGGCATAAATATTGTTATAAAATCATCGCTCCGTCTGATGTAGATTTTCTATTATTTACTCCGGTGGGATAAAATTTTTGTATACAATACTTTTGTCACATGATACTTAGGCCACGATATTCTGGTACTGTACCCTCAGCGAGGTTGTCAGCTGGTTTGACCCATTGGCTATACCAGACCTTCCAGGCTTGCTTCTGCATGGTGGAGGTGTGCCGGTCACTGGTCACCACCATGAAAGGGAACTGAACTGTGGGTGGCCGCAGAGGAGTTGTATTGAAGGACAAAGCCCATACCTCTACACCTGCTTCACTAAGTGCCTGTGGGTCATAGCTCAATATGTATTGACAGTTGCATGTTACTGCCTCTGACAATCCAAGTTGTAATCTCATCTCTCCTGTCCGGTTTGTTTCCAGGACAGTAACACAAGCCCCACCTCCCTGAGGCATAGCCGAAATACCTCACCCTATCACTTAACTGAAACAAGCAAATTATTCAAGTTGCTCCCCTTTATACAAATATTCTATGACACAGCAATAGTTCCACTCATTAATATATCCCTGTCTGATCTACTCATTAATATGCCCCTGTGATGTACTGTAGAAGGAAATGACTTGGAAAGTTTGTAATGGGTCCAGAATCACAAATGATGATAGTTTCTTATTGAGGCACAGAGAACCGTCACTCACAGAGCAGCTTGAAATCACTCCTTCCTGGTACCCTTCTTTATCTCTATCCCTCCCGTCCAGTGACAAATATAAGCCTTACACACACTGTGACGGTTGAAAAGATGCATTATTCTCTATAAACAAATGCTAATGTTTTATCTTTTTTCAGCTCAGAAAAAGGTTTTTACTTATCAAATAATTATAGGAAACTACTACCAAATATTACAAAACCAAACTACCACAAAAGCTAATGTTACCTGATTTACTAGTGATACGCAACTACTCTCAAGTAGGTGACACACTACACAAGATCAAACATGTTACATTTGAAAAAAGTTTGTGTGATGCTGTAAATAAGTCGGGCATTTCTGTAGTACGTGATTAGCCCTCACAATCTGAGGATAGGATCCGTGTTTTTATAATATATATAGCACAACCTGCTGCCGATGGCTATACTTGTTGTGTAAGGCCCTGGTCTAAACCCGAATTCATGGCCCAGCAGAGCAAGAGGCAGAAGTATATACTTCCATTAGAACATACCACCAACTGGAGGTAAAATGCTCTAAATGAATATGGGAGAAAAAGAAAGGCCATTATTTTAAGCTTGGTGCATAAGGCCTGTACGAGCCATTATTGGATATGATTGTCCTCAATGGAACTCTCAATATTCCAATATTCTAGTGTCGTAAAAAATATGCATAGATCAGTAGCAACACGTTTGGTTTTGATTCAGTCAATAATATAGAATTGATGATAGTATGTTGTTTATCTTATTTAAATATCACCTTGCAAGAGATATGAAGCATTTGGTCTCTTAATTAATTACATGCATACATGGTGATTATTTGATATATATATTTTTGATGATGAATTTAGTGGTGTGTTTGAAACATTGATGGAGCATGGTATGTGCTGGGAGAGGTACAGAATATGTGGGCTGACGAACAAGTGGTGCATCAACACAGGGCTTTTAGTGAGATGAGAAAAACAGGGGAGTCTCTCAAAGGGGCGTGGTCGATGTAAATAGAGCGTTGCTTAAAACACGTAAGGTAAAAAATGTGTGCTTAGCAGAGTGTGCTCCCCGACTGGTAATTTGCTGCCTCTGTCATTGCATCCATATATAAAATACAGCAAGTAACATTACAACTACAACAAGCCAGTACTATTGGCTTTGCCAATGGTTGTTAGATACATAACGTAATGAAGCAACAACTGTGGCATTGTTGTATAGAATATTGGAAATGCTTCAGTCTGAAATGATGAGACTTTGAAATAACCATAACGAGTCTCTTTGAAGTTACATCAAAGGCAGTATAGGGTGGTACTGCTGCAGAGGTAAGATTTTTGTTTTCATCCTGTGGGTGAGGTCAAAAATACAGAGCCCGATAGAGACCTGCATTAGCACTTGCTTTTAAGAACTGCCGATGCTGAGCACAGGCAGGACCCGGCCCACTTAAAGCCCTGTATCAATATGTTTACAGATAATGGAGGGTGTCCAGCTTCAAATGCATATTGTGCCACAGCCAGGGCATTCCAGAATGGTGCAACTTTCTGTAATGATCGAATAAACATAAATGGCTAGAGGTCATGCAATAAGCGAATCATGAGTTTGGCTTGAGACTTCCTCATCGAACAGATTGAAGCATACACGATAGCTGGACCTCGTCATCATCTGTGTTTGAGCAGCTGCCAACACACTCTAGTTAAAGCGGGGAGATCGATCTCAAAGCAAGGGTAGAAATTCATAGGTGTCCTCTGTTTGTTGATTATGGTCTGTAAATGTAAATGTAATGTAAATGTACATGTATTTATATAGCGCAAATCACCGACACGGTATCTAAGCGCTTGCTTAGGGAACCCGTCCTGGTATTCCCCTGTGAGATACCCCGGCAGGGTATCCACAAGGTGAAAGCCAGGCGAGGGGCCGTAGTGGAGATTAAGCAAGCTATTGCCCAGAGTCGCAGAGTGTGACCCCGTGAGTCGAGTAGGCACCGGGGCGAGAATTATCGAGTCCGTGGAATTTTTTAGAGCCCGAGCCCCGCCGAGGCGGGGAATGCACAGCTGTCACCAGACAATTATGTATCACCAGGCGTTGGCTCCACCCTCATATTTTGCACCCAGGAGCACATGTTTTGATTGAGCAGAAGTTGTGTGCTTCTACAAAAAAGTGCTTGCCCTACAATCAGCGGTAGTCATTTTCTTTATTTATCCACCTGCCTCAGCTTTCAGGGGCACACACATGACATTACGGTGCAATTAAAGTGTCTTAGATAATTAGATCATTTATGACATTTTTCTCTGGTGGCAGCACAGATGGGAGGCGGGCTGTCATTAATGTACCTGGATTTTTAGGTCTTGCTTGACAGTACGTTCATAAGCTAGACCTATTAGCATTGCCAATGTTTGTTAAACTGATTGCTTGCTTGATGAAACATGAGTGTTTGAGCTGTATTCTTTGCTAGACAAGAGGCAATGCAAGTCTACACGGTTAAGTCTATTTACCTACAGCAAATATTGCCTCTGCCTCCTGCAGCTTATGGGAAGTATTGATTGTTGGGTAAGTTGTGTGTATATACTGTGATTGATTAAATACATGCGTTATTTTGAGAGAGGATTTTTCAGTGTGAAAAACCTGGACCATTCTGAAAAGCAAATAATGATATTATTTTTCGTCAAATCTGTAAAACCCCTTTAAATATTCCAATACAAATTTAAAAAAAAGAGTACTATTAGCTTCTTGCCTATTGAATTTGTTAGACCGGAGAGCTCATGGGTGTACTTCAAACGTTTGTGAGTTCAGGAGCAATATTTATTCAGGTTTTGGAAAGCTATTATGAGTGATAACATGATGCAATCTCCCTAAGTAGGTTATGTCTGTATTAAGACGTTTTTTTTGCGCTAGCTACTCTTTTCTTTATATCGTACAGGAAGAACAAAAAGCTGAAGAAATACCGAAGCCTGATTTGAGCTTGCAAACCCAAGGAGGTAAGCTCTAGCTGGGAGGAGTAACAGTATTCAAATGATTTTCTTTTGGTTTCTCTACAGAAGATTTTGGTGATTTGGAGACCTCATATTATCAATGCTTTAATCAGTGTATGCATATAAGTAGTAGTGGGTCAGCCCCCCTTTAACCGCAGGCCATCTAGTCTTCAAGGTTTGCCTTTGGTTGACCTGGCTGTCTTTCAAGCCCATGGTTATATGGTCCATTGTCTGAGGATGTTCTACCATAGTTTGCCCTTCGTTTAGTGTTTATTTGTATCATATGTCCTTTCATACTCTGCATGGTACACCCTAGTGAACAGTACTGCTGTCTACACGCCTCCAGACTGGACGATGATGATGCAGATGGTGTTATGTATTTCCCCACTTTTTTCTCCTGTGTCCAAATACAATTTTTCTCCATGATGTACATGCTTTGCATTTGTTCTATACCAATATATGTATTTGGCTTGTTATCGAATATCTCACTAAAATGAAGGTTATATTGACCCATAACTATTCCCTTTAGGTTTTTGGTGAAGAGCCTCAAATCTAGCCCTACAACCCTTTGCTACTCAAGCTTTCACTTTCCCCGTCATCTCAACTCTCTCATCTGTCCCTTCTGTGCTTTTATATGTGCTTTTGTTTGTGCTTTCTCTTGTCCCTCATTTCTGCCTACCTCAGTCCTTTACCCTTGCTGCACTTCCTCCCTCGCTTTTGTGCTCTTGCTCCCACTCACCTCTCTCAGGCATTGGTGTCTTCTCTTTGATTGTTCCCCATGCCTTCTCATGAACAGTTCAATCACCTTAGAACGCCCCACATGCTTGTTTACTGGCCCTCTAAACCATTCCCATCAGGGGAGTGAGGTCTCTCTTCATTGAGTTCTTTGAATCCACAGCTAAATACCTCTAATAATTGCAGAACACTTCTAGGTTCTACATACAAGTGCCTTCTTTTAGACCATGCAGGAGTTGTAATAAAAGTCTTGATAATGACTATCATCGTTATAACCAGCATTGGTATATTTATTTAGGAAACATGAAACAAGCAAACATCATTAGATTTACGAAAGTGAATATGCAGATGTAGGTTAAAGCATCCTCTTTCTGTGATCCAGCCTTCTGGCTCTCTTTTCATCTCAGTGCTAATAGCTTTCGTTTTCTCGTTCACCTCCATTAGTCGTCACCTCTCCTATTCCATGCTATTGCTGTCCTCCCACCTTGCTGCATGCTAGTGCCTCACCTTCTTTACTGCATGGTCTCTTTCCCCTTTATTTGTTCTCACTCTTTTGCCCTCATTTCTTCTGCTGCATTGCTCTTCTCACTGAGGCTGGTCTACTCCTGAGCACTGTGTACAAGTAATACTGTTCTACACACTTCTGTTGGGTGTTGTGTATAACTAAAAGAACAAAATAGCTGTTTCTGGAGGCGTGGCCAGCAGGCTAAGATGGTGGACATGTTCTTTTAAATCTCTGCATCCCTGGCCCTAAATCCAACATAAATGCTAGCCCAAAGTGAAATCAGGGCACCATCTTACCGGCTGAGCAGCACTTCGACCCCCCAGAGATCCCTACTGACAATCTGTAGTGAGGAGCAGCGTGTTGATCCCCCCGATTGGACCATATAACATTGGACCTGACCCGCGCTGAGCAGAGGGTCATAGTGCGGCAGATCGATGGTGAGGTGTGCCTTTTCCAATACAGTGGTGGCAGAGATGGTCTATAGCCGGTATATGCAGCGGCTCTGACAGGGTACATAGAGCTGCTACAGACCTGGGAACCAGAATGCTGCCCAGAAAGAATATATGCTCCGTTCCTAGGTCCGGTATGAGGCCCCAGAACATGGTCTTGGGCGTGGGACCACACACCAATCAGAGGCACTAATAAATAAACTCTGACCTGGTGGTGCTGCATAGGAGTGATCAGCTGTCTACGCAAACTGGTGATTTGGCTGGGGCGGGGTCGGGGCCTGTTGAGCGAGCGAGCCGCCTGGTCGATTGCCGGTAGCTGTCCCAGCATGTACTGTGCAGTACTGGCATCATGTTGGATGATGGTACAGTGAGGTCTCCGGGATTCCGCAGTCTGAAGAGAGGAAACTGCGCTGGTGTGATCGTGTGATCGGTAAAAACGATGTGGTATTTCTATACAAGTCTCCCCCTCAAACTATCCCCCCTCCCCCGAGTGACTGCTGCCGAGTGGACCTGGGGGTCGGATCGGGCCTAGGCCACAAAGCATGGGGGTGGGGTATGGGACTAGTCAACTGCCGTCCTGAGGCAGTGGGTAACGCGGAAGGCTCAGGACTCCAGCGGGCCCAGATTCGGATGTGGGGCCTAAGCAAGTTGAATGAAGCCCTTTTTTTGCCACCTAATAACCCATTGGAGAGGCACAAAGGGACTTGGCCTAGCTCCATTGGTCGAGGCCTACCCACTTGAACACTGGAAACTTGTCCCTACTTTGTGGGCAAACTTTTGAGTCCTGGGTGCTCCACAGCCCAGTACAGGGTGGGAGCGGAAGTGGCCCTGGCTCTACTGTGCTCCATTGTAACAGAAAGAGACATGCTGCACTGGTGCGTGTGAGCTGAACCGACCCCACCAGAGGTCTAGTAAGGCCTTCCCTGGTGACCACCTGGCCACGGAAGGACAAAGCCAGCAGGGATGTGACACCTTTTCACCTTCCCGTCATAGCAAAACCTAACGCTGACCCGGGGGCTGGACCTGCCTAGGCAGCATTGGGGGAAGTAGTGGTTTGCCTTGAATACATACTCGTGGAACCTGGGGAGTGTACATTACCAATTTAGGAAAAGCCAGGGGACAAGGCAGGAAAAGACACGCAAAAACAACAGCAGGAGGGCAGATGATGATGAGTGGTGGAGGAGGGTGAGGGGGGAAACAAAAAGGTGACCATCTTGAATTATTGCAACCGAAGCCACCAGTTTCGACTGTGCTCACAATACACAGCCTCCTCGAACTCCAGTGTATTATAGATCTGACATCCCTACAAAAGGGAGGCACAGACTATCAGAGTTTAAGTGGACAGGTCAGGATCAGTGTATATGGAGGGGAGGAGTGGGTAATTAAAAACTACCCGGGGTGTGACAAACAGGCATTATTTATGTGAATTTGTGAATTGACTTATTTGTCTCCCATCGGCGCTCCTGACCAACACTGTCGTCCCGCCCACGCTTCATTGCCAGACACGGACACAGGGGAGACACTGAGGGTTAATTTCCCCCGGTACACGCTGGAAACGTAGTGGGGTTAGGGTTGGGAGACGGCATGAAAGGTACCTACTGCCCGAAATACTATTACATAAACCAACACTGGCATCAAACCAGACAGAGGGCACACCCTGACACATCGGACCCACTGGTGCCAGGACCCTGGGCTTAGTCACCCCATATTATGTCATGGACACGACCACTAAGGGGTACTTGGAGCTCAACAGATGCCCACAGCACAACTAATATTTATGGGTCGCCTTCGCTCCAATCCCCCACCCCCTTGACAAAGCCAGCCCTAACAATGGAGGAGCATCCAGAGGGAGGCTCACAGACAAAGACAACACCCGCTGACATGGCCCTAGATGAGAAGCTAGACAATGTGCTATCTGCAGTGGAGAAAATTGGGGAAGCCCTTGAAAGCACAAGGACATTGCTAAAAAAGCAAAATTGAAAAAATAACCATAGAATTCAATCAACTTCATGCCATCTAGCGAAAACTCGTGGATAAAGAGCGCACCACTGAATTACAACTAGAGGAACTGCAGCCGGTCACTCAAGAAAATACGACTACGCTGCAAATGCTCCTGGGTCGCGTGTCTGCTTTAGAAAATAGAACGAAGGATACCGAAGGAAGATCGGGACGCAACAACATATGTATGATTGGACTGCCAGAGGGAGTGGACGGACATGATGCTGTTACATATGCAGAGAACTGGCTGCGGGAGGGGATGCCTCTAACAGAGCTGTCTCCCCAATTTGTAGTTGAGCGGGCTCATCGTGTGGCATCACGGAGACCGCAACTGGGAGCCAATCCTAGGCCATTCCTATACCAACAACTAAATTATAGGGCCCGCGACAGTGTTCTCCAAGAAGTGCGCGTACGGCAGGAGATCAAAGTAAACAAAGCAGTATAAATGCTATTTCCAGACTACACGATGATGGTTCAGAAGCATCAACACTCTTTTGTGGCTGTTAAATGGCACCTAAGTGAGCTGAACATGTGAAACTCACTGCTTTTCCCTGCACCCTTTACAGTGGTGGACAATATCAGCAGAGGTGCCTCCTCCACCAGGGCGGAGGAGCATCGCCCCACTGTTTTCTCGCAGTGCGAGAAAGCCAAAACATAAAATGGTAATAACTAAAAGTTATTACCATTTTATATTTCATTTGCGCATAGCGGATGTGCAGGTGGGTGGGGCTGCTCTGCTCTTTGAGCAGGGCAGGGGAGGAGTAGTTTGCCCACTCCTGAGTGAGCAAAGACTGTTTGGTCAGACCTCTCGGGCTGCTCAAACCAGTCCTGCCAACTCAACCCCAGAACATGACCACCCCATTAGCCCCTGGCTGGGCGGCGTCCTGACCAATCATAATGCTGCTTGCAGCGTTGTGATTGGCTTAGGGGAGGGAGCCTGGCTGCCTGCTTCCTGTTCCTGTCGGAGGCAGGAGAGCAGGAGCAGATGCTAAGAAGACACAGGACCAGGAGGAAAGGTACGTTTAATTTTTAAATTTTTTTTTTTACATTTCTCCGTTATCCCCCCCGTGACACCCCCAGCAAATCCCCTCCTGCGACCCCTCGCACCGGCCCCCGCACCCGCGAGCAATGCCTACCCCTACTGAATAGCAATACTTGTCTCTTTGATAACCCAGAGAATGCATGGGATTGGAAGGAATCAGCAGGTCATGCGACAGCGACTACGAGCGAGGCTCACCACAACGAGAAAGCTTCCCGAATTATGAGAAGACGCAAACGCAGAAGACAGGGGCAAGCTGGTTGACCTGGACCACAAGTAACAGTGCCTAACCTAGAGCAAATGATATCAGAGGGGAGGATCGCCTTACAGACGGTGGCGGCGCTGCACACTGGGGCCTGCACCTTAGATCCAGATAATGATTCAGCAAAATCTACTAGTGAAGACAACTCTATGATTGGACGCATATCCAAATCTGAGACACTGACGCAACCACAGGTGACACCACAAACCGCAGACCTCATCATATGACCTCGCAAGAAACCTTAGGTCATAGATAACTCAGACGCCCTGCAGCATAGGGACCATCTGTAACATATCCAGGGAGCCCCCCCAAGGACAAAATGAACCATATGATAAACGCTAGATAGGATTGAGGTGGAAACATACATTGGCATTGAATTACTGTCTGGAAGAATATGCATTATAGCCATAAAGCAACCTGTGCAGCAATATGTGCATGGGGAAACTGGAGACCTAGCCCCTCACCCATTAGGTTATATATGCCAGGCCCACCACGTACGAGGGCATGCACCTGTTGCCAATGTTTGCATAATAGTTTGGGCGGATCCCTGTTGCTTATCTGTTCTGTCATTGTTAGGCAAGTTATGTTTAAATAGTTGTTTGGTATAACCACTTTGTAACTGAGCAACGCTTTCCTACACTGTGCGATCACCCCCTTGCACACAATACATGTAGTGGTACAAATCGTCATCTCACAGCAAGACAGGGTAGAGTGAGCCACAAACCACTGCCCCGACAATGGCCCACACAAACATAATAGCGTGGAATGTGAGGGGTATGCACATGCCGGCCCGCTGCTATTCCATCTACTCCTACCTAAAGCGTAGATCTACCCACATAGCCCTTCTACAGAAGACACACTTGACTACCCCGGAAGCCAACCATCTGCGCTGCCACGGCCAAGTCTTTGCCACTGGTTACTCATCCTATATGAGGGAGGGTGCTGATTTGGGTGCAGGCGGGGACCCACCTCATGAAGGAAGAAGTAAACACCGACCCCAATGGGAGATATGTGTTAATAAAACCCCCGACCTAATGGCCTCCAATTGGTGCTGGGAGCATTATATGCACCCAATGCGGAGCAGGCTCCATTCCTCCAGTCCCTCTCTACTATTTTAGCAGGATGGAGCGGACTCCCATGGTTGATAGGTGGAGACTATAACGCTGTCATTGACACTACACTAGACCACTCCTTCCCTCCATTGTCCAGCACACACTTCCTGACTAATGCCCAAACATTGAGGGACTGGCTGAGCCACTTGTAGCTGGTAGACCTATGGTGTGCACGGAACCTTAGCACAAGAATAAACTCCTACTACTCAGCACCACATGGACTCCATGTAAGCATTGACTAAATAACACCAAATGGTCGACCATATAGAATACCTCTGTTGCACAGGCTCCAACCACAACCCACTGCTCCTACAACTGAATTGGGGACAGCTCAGCCAGTAATACCCACATCGCGTCTCCACCCATCATCTCTAGAAGACACATTATTTTGCGAAGCAGTGGGATGTGCCACAGCTGAGTACTTTGAACTTAACAAGGTGTTTAAAGTGACCATGAGGGGTACATGTTTGGGTATTAACTGGACTATCCGCAAACATAATGATGAGGCAGTGGAGAGTGTAGAGAGGGAGCTCATGCAATTGGAAGCAAATTGGGCGACACAACTGGACAGTGTGGTACACCTAGAGGTGAAACGAGGTGAGCTGGCAGACTATTGGAATGCCTCAGATGCGTAAACTACGCAGTGCACTCTGCCCAAGTGCATGCAAACTTGAATTGTGCGGGACGCCTCCTGGCATGGCTGATATGCCAAGAGCAGGTGTTGCACCCAATACACACCCTTAGAAATGAGACTGGTCGTCCGATATATGTGCAAGCTGAAATGCATGCGGAATTGACCCTTTACTACAGGGCCCTGTTACACATCAAAAAACACCTACCAACCCATCACCCCAGTTGACATTGGGGCGGCAATACGGGCCTTAGACACAGGCAAAACTCTGGGTACCAACGGCCTTCCCTCTCACTATTATAAAACATACACACATACAGTAACGCCGCACCTACAGCTGTTATATATTGCAGCACTTAACATTGGATCCCTTCCTGCCTCAATGCAGGAGGCATTGCTTGTCTACCCATCTAAGCCTGACAAGGACCCAACTGAGCCTGGATCATACCGCCGCTGGCTCTACTAAACACAGACTTCAAAATCCTAGCCAAGGTTTTAGCTGATTGACTGGCCCCGCTGGTGCCTGCGCTGGTGAGCCCAGATCAGAATGGCTTTCTCCCATCCCACAAAAAGTCATGAATCTCAGAGGCTTCTTCAGGGTATCCATTTACTCTCTCCAACAATGGCCACACTCTGTGTTTCTGGTCATAGACCTGGAGAAAGCTTTTGGTTTCTTAGAATGGGACTACCTTTTTAGGGTTCTTACCAAATATGGATTTGAAGGCTGATTTTTCCAGCTGGTCCGACTATTATACACACAGCCAACAGCGAGGATGAAGACAGGCTGTTATATCTCTGCACCCATACCATACTAAATGATTTGCTGACTGGCTGTGCCTCCACACAGCAGTGTCACCGGTATCCCTTAGACAGCGATGGGAGGACGACAGGGGGCGCCGCTTCCAGGATAGAGAGTGGATAGAGGTACTGAATAGCCCCATATATGTCTAGTGTAATGCACACTTTAGGCTCATCCAACACTACATAATCCAGAGGGCTTATCTCACTCCAGTGAAAATTAACAAGTTCTATAATAGGACAGACGTGACGCGTCCCACATGTCAGCAACTAGATGCTGACTTGCTACACATGTTGTGGGCCTGCCCATCATTGTTTACCTACTGGCGCCAAGTTAGTGCCTTCCTGGCAGCATGCACGGGCTGCCATCTGAAGTGTACGTGGGACGAATTTATAATGCACCTTTACCTTAGAAGTAAGAAGCTAAAAGTCACTTCCTGCTTAGGCATGCTGACAGCTAAATGCCTGATCACAAAAAGACGGAAAAAACCTGATCCCCGTGCGCTGATTTCTTGGAGACAATGTTACATTCCGGACTGAAGATACCCGGGGTATCCGCCGCAAGCCTATCGCAATCAACAGGGAGGCCATAATACATGATTTTCAGTTAGCACAATCCGGCAGCAAACGGGCCCCCTCGTCTGGTGAACCTAATTGCTGAGGCAATGGGGGTGATTTGGGGTGTTGTGGCACTGGGGGTGGACCGGAGAGGGGGTCTCTTCCCCCCTCTCTTCTTTGAAATTGGGAGTCACGGACAACCAAACAGAATTATGGGGATCTCCCAGTCCCTAACCACAGATTCTACACTTAAAATCCTCTTGGGGCAGTGTGGCGGTTCAGAAGGAGGGACTCGGACAACAGAGGTCGGTAAATGAGGTTTTATTTTAATGAAAGTCTTTTTCTTCCTCTGTGAGTGTCTTTCGCGAGCTAAGGTTGCAGGGTCCAAGGTGTCTGCGAGTGCACGGAATCTTCTGGGGCTGGTTCGCCTTCTCTCCTCCTCTGGCGATGGCCGTTCTCTCTCTCTGGCCGGATCCCAGCGCCACATGCGGGAGAAGAAAGAGAGGGCTTTAGAGCACTGAACTAAGCCCTTTATGGTTCCCCTAGGGATCCCAGGGTAGTGCGGACACCGGTGCGTGGTGCTATATATACAGTGGCTAGTGCAGGACAGGTGACGGAAAGCGTGGTGAGGATAGAGGGGAGGGGGTGTTCAAGGAGAGAAGGGGCCGGAAGGTATATACGATTTATACACTATTTACACGGCGTTGCCACGCCGCCCCACCCACCCCGATACCCGGTCACGCACCTGAGTGAGCCACACTCCTCCGTGGGTGTGGCTGGGCGGTGCTTGGGAACATTGGCCTCTAGCCACTGCTACTCCTGCTCTCCGTTCCTCCGCAAGGTCTTCACTCGGTCTTTCTCCGTCCTCCACAGTCTCCCGTCGCTCTCCTCTCCTTTCCCGGGTGTCGAGACACACGGACCTCTCCACTTCCTGCTTTTTGTCCACTCCTCCGGCCGACTCGTCATTCGGGGGGCGTATGTGGTTCCTCCAGTAGGCTCGCTCGGCAAAGCAGCGCATCATAGGAGGGAGTGTCTTCTCCTGAATCCACGGCGCTCTTAAAGGTACAGTTCTCCTTGTTGGATGGGAGTTGACTCCACCACACTTCGGACTCCGTGTCCCAGGGGTCCTGAAGCGGCGAAAGAGAGGGGGTATCAGGATTGTCAGCTGACCACCAGTCCTTTGCAGTATCGGTCCCCGCCACCCCGTTACAGGCAGTTCCCATGGTTCATCCCTCCCTGCCCCCCTCCCCCTGCATGGCCACGTCCCACATTATCCTGCACCTAAGGGGGCCCTGAACTCGCTGGTGAACTGTGGAAGAAACCCATAGCATACCACAACTGGTGTACATACACGAAGTATAGATGCCGAATCAGCTGACCGTCACCAATCAAACATAGCCATTGTGCATCCCGCACCCTAAGTCACAGACTTGTTGGAAGAGGCCAACTAACGGATAAACATGTGTATCATGCAACTCCTACTTGCCTTGCACAACACTTAGAAACACGGGCGGAAGCGCACAATATAGATATTAAATGTGGGGCAGATTTACAAGCCCCTTGCGCCGCTTTTACGCCTCCGTTGTGTCACTTTTGTGACGCAGCGGCGGTGCAAAAGATGCACCATGGTGCGGGGTATTTACAACGTCACGCATCTCCCAGATGCGTCACGTTGTAAAGCCCTGCGCCAGAAGAGGCGTACCATCGCAGGGGGAGGCGTTCCTGCGCAGGAACGCCTCCCAAAAGTGGCTGAGTGAAATCAACAAGATTTCACTCAGTCACTTTTGGGCTCATGCTGCGTCAAAACCCTGCGCCTGTTTGAAGCAGGCGTAAGGATTGATGCAGCATTGTACACATAGGCCCCCCTGATCATTGCTGGAGCTGCGTCGCACTTGCGACCCAACTCCAGCATTGCGCCGCTTTTACGGCACAGATGCGTGACGCATCTGTGCCGTTTTTGCCCCATGGTGCGCCACATTGTAAATGCGGCGCATCATGGGTGGCGGAGCTGCGGCGCACAATTACTGGCGCATCCTTGCCGATATGCAGGGATGTGCCAGTAATTGTAAATCTGCCCCTAAATGTGTAAGGAAACGCATAAGCAGAGAGAGATAGATGTCTGAAAGGTTGCCATTACCAAATGCTGAGAAGTTACTTTTGTTTATATTAAAACTTGTTGTAAAAGACATCTGTTTATTGGCTTAAATATGTGCAAATAGCCTATTAGACTTAAATATCTGCAATGTATACTTGCTGGAACACGAAAATATCAAAAATAATGAAGCAGACGAAATGTATGCATACAACAAATCAATCATAATAAGTAATAATGTTAGCTTTCTATAACTCTGTTGGAGAATGCACACATTATCCCTTCTAACCGTAACAAAAAAACAACAAATCAATAAACAGATGTTGAAAAAAATGAAGGCAATTTCTGAATGCAAGTTACTGATAATTCATATCATAGATGTATTGCACTTAGAGGCTAAATAATGAGTATCACCATCCTAATCTAGCATTGGCATATGTGTTTAGGACACTGAATAAAGCAAAAATCATTAGATTTTGGAAGTGAATATTCACGCTTATGTGTTAAACCCACACACTTTCTGTGATATGGTGTGTTCCTTTTTGCTTTTGATGAACATAGACAATAAGAAACAGGCATCTTCCCTGTCAGTCAGTGTGACTTCCAGTAACAATTTATGGTACTGTGTCCTCCTAATCCGAGTATTTGTGTCTGACTTAAAGGACCTAAATAGTGGCTTAAAGTACTACAGTCTACTGTAGTGAAGACTTTTGTCTGACTAAAGACACTTCTAGGAATGATTTAAGATATTGCAGCCTGCTACAGCAGATACTTGTGTCTGGCTTAAAGTACCTCTACTAATGGCTGAAGGCACTGTAGTTTGCTGCAGAAAGGAATTGTGTCTGAGTCGAAGGACCTCTAGTAATAGGCCAAGTAACTGAAACCTGCTAAAGAAAGGAATTTTGTGTGACTCAGGGGACTTCTTGTAGTGGTCCATGGTACTGCACCCCGCATCAGGAAAGTGCCAATTGCAGTGCTTCGAAATTCAGAGGGCATGTAATGGCACATTATGCTGAGGGTCTTTTGGTGTGTTTTCTTTTTATTTACATCTAGTGGCTTTGGCAGGAAGTGAGTGTAAAAACAATAAATAGCAGGACTGAGCATGCATTATGAAGAAGTATTACGACGATAACTTGCATTTAATGCTTGTTATAGATTGGAAAGACAATCCAATGCATTCATTAAAACTGTATTTTTCTATTATATAGTTCAGACTTCTGATTCTTTACTGGGTCAAGCAAAAGTTGAACTCCCAAGCCCAGTCGTGAAAGAGCCGTAAGTAATATTGTCTGACTTAAAATATAGTTTATTATCATGCTTTGTATGTTGGGATGTGAATTGCCACACCTTGATTTTCTACTGTTGTACTAGGAACTGTATGAAAATGCATTCTTATGTTCCATCACTGAAGGTACGATGTTCGTCTATTGCTCACAAATAGTATTACTATACCTTGTGAAATTTTGACAGCTTTGAAGCTAAGAATATAGAGGCCGGTTAACAGAACTAATCTGAGATAAAATCTTAAACTTACTACTTTTGGTATTCACAGAAGGTATTTAGTGGTAGTAAAGTTAGGACTCCTAACTTTACTACTACTAAACTGAGAAAAAATCCTGACTTTACAACTTTCGGTATTCACAAAAGGCATTTAGTAGTAGTAACGTTAGAAGTCCTCACTTTACTATACTACTAAATGCCTTTTGTGAATACCAAAAGTAGTAAGTTTAGGATTTTATCTCAGATTAGTTCTGTGAATCGGCCCCATAATTAATTCCCGTCATAAGGTGCTGCTGCTAAGGCATTGCACAGTGTTTGTTTCTTCTACCGGTAGTGACAATACTAGGGGAATGTATGGTGTTGCATTGTCCGGCCTTCAGTTACTTTTCCACACAATGACCATTGAGCATTGACCATTGTATGGACATACGTCTTTCTGGGTACATCATGGCGGGAACGACCGTTCAATTAACACATTTCAAGTTCCAATAGTAGTTTACTTATTATTTTTCCTGTCTAATATGACTTCTCCTGTGCAAACTGCACTGGGACACACTATATATCTTCCTGGGTTACATATAGACTGCAGGTTTGAACCACTGTTTAAAACTGTGAAGGTCCCACAATAGATTTGGCCACTCCATGGCTGCATTCTCTGGTAAGGAATAGTCCACAAATTCTCAGGGGATAGATTTGTGGAAACTGCAGTAAGGCCACATAAGATGCAAATTTTTATGGCGAGAACCCAGACTATGGTGCTTTCGCTTTGGCTAGTGGTCTCTCTAGTCGATATCACCTCGTGTTAGGGATGACCTACTGTAAGATTTATGAAAGTTTCTATATGAGGAATGTTAGTACAATGATTCTGTATTTTACTATATTTGACCAGCATGACAAGCTAAAATAATTTAAATAATTTAAATAATTTAATGACAAGGTAAAATCAAACCAGGTTAACCACTAAGCAGCGTCTGTTAGACCTGACACCATTGGCGTGAGTCTTTTGCTGTCGCCTCTTGTTAGAATCGGGTAGCATGGTGCAGAGCGGGTGGGCCAAACTCCAGAGGAAATGTGTAAAGCATCCGCACAGCACACACTGGCGACACACAAGGCACACTACAAAAAGAGACTCCACACAAGGTTGCATGAAAAATAACTTGTGTATTTATTAAACACATTAGAAGGCAGACACAGGTGCATAATTTCCGTGCCTGCCGGCACCGGGCAACCATTCACTGGGCTATTTACAAGGCAGGGCCAATCGGGCCACTGCCAGAACCATCACAAGGTATAGTAAGTAAATGTAAAGTCCATCAATAACTATGGTATGATGTTAGGCAAGAAAACACATTCAATGGAAATCTTGTGCATAAATCACAATAGATTAGGGATAAGCCCATTATTCAGAACACCAACAACGTAACCCTGAGGGAAAACGTTAGGCATCACATTAGCAGAAGGCACATTGGGCATAATATCATAAAGCAACTCAGTAGGCCTTGACTTATGCATGTGGCATCAGTAGGCATGAAAATATTAGCCTGGGTGCACTTTACACAAACCCCACTTAGGCCCAGGATCAGCAGCGCCAACGTTTGGGAAAAAGATATAAGGCAGGATCACAGCACCTCCTAGGGCGCTAAAACACAACGTGCTGACCTTTCAGCCTCTTATTGGCATCAACCTCATTGGCAGTGGGCAAATAATGAAAACATCATAATATGACATTAGGCCTGAAAACATTAGGCATGAAAACCTTGTTAGGCATAAAAGCATTAGGCATGAATTACATTTGTAGGAGGCATCATCAGTAGCATAGAGGCCACAGTAGGCCTGCCAATTATACTCTGCACCAATCCTAGGGTATAAACATATTATCATGTGGCACCTCTTTGGCAGGAACACAATAGGCCTAAAATCAGCACTGCAAACCGGAGGGAAAAGCATTAGGTATCATCCTAGGTACCAATGCATTATGCAACAATATTATGCAATAAATCATATGGGGCAATAGGCCTCGCCAGCATAAACACAATAGCGCAGGCCTAGCCTCTGCACATCATAACCTGACGTTAGGCATGAAAACACATTTGACAGAAATCATGCTCACAAATCACCACTGGCGTAGTTGGGTGCCCCGATAGGCCCCTTCCTGCTGGCAGGCGATGGAGGCAGCCAGAATGAAGCATGCACTGCTCCCGCTTCTTCGGTGGCTGCAGGGCTCTCTCTGGCAACACTGTGGGGAGTCCCACAGGCCTTTTCCTTGGGGGGAGGGCGGATTGAAATACAGCACACAGGAAAGTAGCGCCAATGCTCCTCACCTCCTTCTGGGGCACAGCTATAGCGCTCATGAGGCGCTAGAGTCCTTCCAAGTCCAGGGTCCCCAGAATAAAGTAGCGCTCTGGCAGCACAGCACTGCAGGCGTCAGCTCCTCACTTCCTTGAAGTACAGGCCACCAAAGATAGCTCTTTAGCAGCACAGCGCAGCAGGCGTCACTCCTCCTCTGGCAACCAAGAAAATAGCGCCTTCAAGGTGCTAGGGAGCTGGTGAGGATCCCGAGTCCCACACAAGACAGTAGTGCCCACGAGGTGCTAGGTCGCAGGAATGCCGTCAGGATCCCACAGATTCAAGCTGCAGCAAAAATGCGGGGAATTGAATATATAGTGCTTTAGCAGCACAGTTCTGTATTGACAATAACCAGCTCTCCCTGGCAGCACAGGCAGCAGGTCCCACGCTCCTTCTTCTTCTGGGCAGGTGCTGGAAGCAACGCTCACCAGGCGCTAGAGAGGCCCAACAGCTCCACGGACAACAGGCAGTGCTCCACTTCTCTGGCAATGTAGACAATAGTGCCTACGAGGCGCTAAGAAGCAGGAAAGTCCTTCGGGGCTGGGATAGCGCTGCAGCCCTCACAATGCGCTAGACAGCAGGAGGAGCCCAGTCACTTGAAATGTAGCGCTCACGAGGCGCTAGCGGCCAGGAGACAGCTAATGCAGGGCAAGATTAGCAAGCAGCAGGGCAGCTCACACAAAAATAAAGCAGCAGTTCCTGGGAACAGTCATCCTCCATTACGATGGCAATCCTCCTAGCACAGCAGTCTCCACTCCAGCAGAGTCTCTCAGTGGTTCTGTGGACAGCAGAGGGGTACAGATGGGCACAGGGGCCAGCACACAGGCCCTTGCGGCGGTACTTCCTGGCAGAGTGTCCCCTCTCAGTCATGTCCACCCTCAGTCTGAGCACATGGCATCTCTACTGCTCTAATATACACCCCTCCTCCCACCTACCAGAAAGGGCTGGAAGCTTCTAGAAGGTTCCTGGCAGTTCCAGCCTCAACTGTCACTGTGGGGGAAGTGTAGAGCACCTTGTCACTTCAAACACTATACCGCCAACCCACCTCAGGCAGGCGGCACAAGCAGACAGAAATGGTGTCCATTTTAAAAGTGACATTTTACAAAGGTGCAAATAAAGGTGCGTACACCATTGTACAACATTTATTATTTTCAGTTCAGACACACCATGTCAGTAAAAAGGCTAGGGGGAAAAGCGAAAAATTGTAGGACAATAAGGGCCAAGTTCAACACCTCTTAGGTTTTTGCTGGTTTTAGATGCTTTGGACACTGTGCTAGTGCTATTCAGTGCCACGGTGCAAGTGCTCCCTATATTAAATTGATGTATGGATTAGTGTCTCCTTGATTGGCTTGTGCGGTTTACTTATCAGACCCTTGTGCAGTGCACTGCGTGTGCCCAGGGCTTGTAAATCACATGCTGCTGGTGGGCTTGTAGCACTGATTGTGCCACCCACTGGAGCAGCTTCTTCAGTGTGTCTCAGGCCTGCCATTGGAGAGCCTGTGTGCAGTCTGGTACTGCCCTGTTGACTTGGCAAGTGCACCCACTTGCTAGGGCCCGACCCTTCCCTTTTCTACATGTTAGCCACCCCAAAGGTAGGCCCAATGGCAGGGTGCATTGTAGGTAAAAGGTAGGACATGTCCTGATGGGTGTGGCATGTCCTAATAGTGAATTACAGCCATTTTTGTTTTTCACTTTTGCAAGGCTACCTGCTCCCATTGGCCAGAATGAGCAGTTTGATTATAACAACTTATAATCCTAACTGACCCAGGGAACATGGTAGAAAAATGAAATTAGTATGCTTGAACTAAGAATGATAAAATACATCTTTTAGTGACGTTGGTTTTAACATTCTGTGTTTGAAAATACCACTTTTAGAAAGTAGGTATTTTCTTGCCTAACTATCCAAGCATGCCTCTGCTAGGTTGTGTATTCCATGTCTGGTTTTTGAGTGACACGGGCTGGGGGGCTCCAGGAGACAGGGTGAGTCAGCACAAGGCTGAATAGACCTATCTGCATGAGAGGGAGGAGTAGCACCTGGGCTTGAATAGGGTGTGCCTGCCTTCCACAATGCTGTTTCCATCTCCTGTGGTGTGTCTGAGGACCCTGGCCAACACTGACAAAGGAAGAAGATGTACACTGGCAGAATGCACCCAGAACTGGTTTGGACTAGGTACAGACACTCTCTGCCTTCAGAGACAAAGGACTTTGGTGTATAAAAAGGGGAACCCAGACCCCAGAACTTTACATCACTTCTGGGAATGAAGACAAACCTTTGCTGAGGAGAAGAACCAGGAAGCTGAAGAAGGAGACTACCCCTGTGTGGTGTGTTAGGGGGTAGGCCTGCAGTGGTTGCTTCATTGCCAAAGAAAGGAGAAATAGACTGAGTGTGCTTTTCCTTAACTTGAAGAAGAATCTCCAAGGGCTTGAACTTGAGCTTGCCTCCTGCCTGAAGTCTCAGGGATACAAGACTTCACCAACCAGCTCCCCCTGAATTCCCTTGCTGGGAATTGAAGCGCCAGCTGTTGTGATGGGCTTCTGAGAGACTGCATGTCGCTGGGAGCTGGAGGCGCGACTCAACGACGTGAAGCTTGTCGCCGCCGCAGCAGTAGCCGTTGCATCGCCAAGGAAGCGTTCCACCGCTGTCGCCATCGCCTCACCGAAGCCGTTGCACCACCGGAGAAGCATGCTGCCGACATAGAGGTAGCCATCACATCACCGGAGAAGTGTGTCGCAGTGCCTGTCGCGGCTCAGGAGATCATCGAGTCGCTGCATGGCCATCGGGCGGGCATACATTGCATCAACGTTGTCGCATCGTAACCAAGTTGCCATTTTCTCGCATCGCACCGGAGAGCAGTAGGAAACCGATGCATCACCTCCCCACACAGTAAGAAAGCGAGCATCAACTCCCCTGCGCAGCAGTAGGGAATCAACGCATCCACTCCCCTAAGTGTAAGGAACCGACGCATCACCTTCCTTGTGACCCTTTTGTTTGCTTTGCTTTACGCATCCAAGGTACTTTAAGTGTAAAGTGTCGCATTTACAATCTAAAGTGAACTGAGATATTTGCTACCATTTTCAAGTCTATTTTTGAGTACAGTATTGTGGATTTTTGCATTTGGTTTTTATAATACAACCTGTGTGGTGTCCCTCTGTAGTGTTGTCACTGTATTACTGTATGTGCTTACAAATGCTTTACACACTGCCTCTGAGATAAGCCTGCCTGCTCGTGCCAAGCTACCAAGGGGATGAGCAGGGGTTAATTGAGGAGTGTGGCCCCTTACTAGAAGCAAGGGTTCCTATTTGGTCAAAGGTACCTAGCTCTGCCAACTAGAGACCCCCAAATCTGACAGCGTCTGACTATGAACTTTATTAAGACTTACTGCTTACAAAAAAGGGTTTTCTGAGCCTTTATTTTTTCAGGTATCAGTCATCACATTTTATCAGCCTAACAGGTTGAATCTCAAATGACTCAGTCAAAAGCTTCATGGGTCAGTGCCTATTTCAGGTGCCTTTCTATGCACATTTTTCGCCTGAGTTTTAGCACCCATTAAAACCTGGAATCAGGTGGAGTGGTATATCTCACAAAAATATCTCTCAACGAAGTTGGAACCACGGCCTATTATTGTAGATATCAATATTAGCATGACATTTATTAGAAAAAAAGTAAGTCCAGTCAAAAGAAATCTCACTGAGCATCTGTCACCACCTACTTTAACGCTTGACTCTGTGATGCAATCAGCTTTACTGATGGGACTTTGTAGTAAGTGAGTCAGGGTAGACTAGTAGTATAGTTGTAGAAGTGTTTATTTGGCTTAGAGGAAGCACAGCGACAGGGAGTAGTGACAGAAGACCAACTGTCAAAACACCACGTTCTGAAACAAAGCCTGGAACCATGAGGCCAACAAGGTTCCAACTACAGGTGCCTAAAGGGCACAACACAGAGAATACTACATTATCCTCTTTTCTATGAAATGAGAAACGAATAGAAAAAGATAGTTGGAAAAAAGAAGAAAAGAAACAAAAGCAAGAAGGAAGGAAAGAAATGACAGATGGAGAATAAAGTGAAATGGCACATCTGAGAGCAGAGAAAGGACAATAAAGTTACATAGCAATAATCTGGTACGACAAGGTCAAAATGCAGTTATCGCTAATCTGGTACAACAAGGTTAAAATGCAATTATCTGAACCTGGCAGGAATCCTACAAGTTCTGAGACTCCTGCGAGGCTCTGACCCAAAAGCTGCATCAACAATACCATTTCCTCTCTCATCAACGGAACTAGATGACACATCGCTACTATTAATCTTTACAACTTTACAAATGTTCCACCAATCCTTGTTGTTCACACGCACAGCATTCCCACAGACCCTGTCGACCACTAATGGTTCAGAGAACTTGCTCCTTCCTTTGGTGACATGAACAGAATCCTTTATGCGAATGACATCCCCAACAGAAATATTATGAGGCACAGATTTTTTCCTCTCATCAAAATAAGTCTTCTGTTTCCTCTGGGCTGCCAAAACATTTTCTCTCACCACACCATCAATGCCATCCATCACATTCATCTTCACCCACTTGGACATCCAACCTGGACAAATTTTCGTAGAAGGTTTCCTTCCCCTTAAAAGTTCGAAAGGAGAAACTCCAGTAGAAGAATGCGCAGTGGTGCGGTAAAACCATAGCATAGAACGTACAGCATTCTCAACAACACACTTGCTGGCGATGGCCCACTGTACACAATTATTGAGCACACGATTCATCCTTTCCACAAGGCCATTGGCCTGAGGATGATACAAAGAACTTTTCTTGTGACCAACACCACCCTGTTTCAGGAAACATTCAAATTCAGAACTAACAAACTGCACCCCATTGTCCGTCATGACCACAGAAGGAAAACCCTCCCTTAAGAAAATATCCTTTTTTTTTTTTTTTAGACAATTCTATACTCTTGGCCACACGGATAGTTTCTTCAAGAGTTGGATTGCCCAATGTTAGTAGTTTCTGTTGAATTGACTTGTCTACACATTTGCACACATATTGATCTCTAATCAGTTGTTCTCTGAAGCCTTCAAATTCGCATTCTGCGCTCAGAAGTCTTAAACTAGAGATATAAGTCTCAACATCTTCTCCAGGTAGCTGGTCTCTTTTGAAGAATTTGTGTCTAATTACTACTAGGCTGGGTTTAACATCAAATCTCAGTTCTAGTTTCATCCTTGTCTCAGTATATTCGTCTATATCCTCTTCTGCGTTATTTCTAATTAAAGGGGGCAAATGTTTGTAGATTTCTCTCCCCTCAAAACCCAAAGAATGTAGCAAAAGACACTTCTTCCTTTCTGCGCGATATCTTGACGCGCCTATCGCACCCAAATAGGTCTCGAAGGCATCGAACCATTTTCTCCAACTAATGGGTGGATTTCCCGGTGTCTCCAGGAATGGTGGTGGAGGAGACACAGACTGCATCTCTATTTGAAATGTGAAATCTCTTTAGAATTCCACTGAAGTACTTATTTGTTTGTTTATTCTTTTTGCTTTTATTTTGAATTCCACTAAAGTACTTATTTGTTTGTTTATTCTTTTTGCTTTTATTTTATTAATGTGCCCTGTCGCTGTGAATAAATTTGTCCATATAGTATTCAGGAGTTAAATTGAGCTGAACTGGACTCATTATGTGTATTTAATTACATTAGAAAACGCTGTTTAGCGCATTCAGCGCATCCGCCTTATCTGTAAACAAGGCTGCTTATACTGTTCAGCGCGTGTAGCGCATCCGCTTTATCTTTAAACAAGACCGCTTTATAAACGCACCCTTAGTTAGCTTTGAAGCTTTGAAGATTTGACAGACTTTTACACTTCTCCAGGGCATTTTCTTTTGCCAAACCCTTCATGACAGTTCTAGGATGTTGGGCCTGACATCCTTGGCATGGTTTTCCTTCCACCTTTTTGTCTTCAATCCTCCTGTTTTTCAGACATTTTTTTGTTGTCTTTAGGACTCTGCACACTTTACCGCTGCTAACCAGTGCTAAAGTGCTTGTGCTCTCTCCCTAAAACATGGTAACAATGGCTTCCACCCAACTGGAACCTTTATTTTACTTGCAAGTACCTAGTAAAGTGGTACTACATATACCCAGGGACTTTAAATTAAGTGTCACTGATGGGCCTCCAGCACTTCTTGGTCCACCCACTTACACAGCCATTTTGAATATGTCTTAGGCCTGCCATTGCAGCATGGGTGTGCAGTTTAAACTGCCATTTCGACCTTGCTAAATAAACCTTTTGCCAGGCCTAAACCTTACTTTTTAATACACATGTCACCCCCTAGGGTAGCCCCTCAACAGCCCATAGGGCAGGGTGCAGTGTATTTACAAGTTGGGCATGTACTTTTTAACGTTTACATGTCCTGGTAGTGAAAGGATCTTAAATTCATTTATCACTACTGCAAGACCTACCTCTCCATCGGATAGTGCTGGTTACTTAATTACATTTAATAATTAATAATATTTAATTGGGAGCAAATAGTATTGTCAAGTTTGGTGTCTAAAGGATTGTGTTTGCAAAGACTTTTTTTTTGATAAACAAGTTTTTATTGAGTTTTAGACCAGTAGTACTGGTGAAACAATAGAGCAAGGCACACAAAATACGACATCGCAAAAGATAAGTAGTCCATACAGGGCAAGACATCCAGCAATTATAAGACAGATCATATCAGTATAGGCCACCAGCATTAAAATACAACCAATTAAGTGAGCTGTCCAAGCCATTTTCCCCATACACCTGCATCTTTCTGAGGGTAGCCATGTGCTTCAAAGACCACCCATTCTTGCTGCGCACACCAATCAACACCCCTTCTACACTTTGACAGAGGGGGTGGTCTAGAGGCCATCCATTGCGAGGCGATATCACGCTTTGCCACCAGGAGGGCCATACCTAAGAAAGACCTCTCAACTCTTGTATCCCCCGGAACCCTTGAACACCCTGAGAAGGACAAGTAGGGGAAACCTCTCATCCCAGAACCTCTGGCAACTCCCGGGTCACCCTTGTCCAGTACTAGAGCACGGCATCGCAGGCCCACACCATGTGATAGAAATCTGCTTGGTCAGTTCTGCATCGATGACTTGTGGATGTGTGTCGCAGGCCTTTTCGGTGCAAACGGAGTGGAGAAAGATATACAGAGTATTTATTTTAAAAGTTTTGTATAGCAGGAACATGACCCAAGAGGGTATCAGAGCACTTTACAGAGAGATGCGACACCTATAAGAGGAGGCAATCGTGGCAGAACATAGTAATAGACAAAAATAACAATAGTTACTTACCAATAATAGTGGGCAAAAGAATTAGGCAGTAAAATAGGGCTAGTTATCGTGACAGTAGATGAGGAGTAGCCGATCAATGGGCTAGGAAGCACCCATCCGTATCCAGTTGAAGTGACTCAGGACCCCGACCAAGGACTTAGGACAGGCAAGTGTTCATCAGTAGCACTTTCATCTCCTTTTTGAAGGACACTGTTGACGGAATCAGTCTCATTTCCGTAGGCAGGGAGTTCCAAATTCTTGGAGCGATCCCCGAGAAGGAACGGTTGTAAATTTTCCTTTTTTTAAAAATTTTTGGGTTTAAGTAACAGGGTGCTGGAGCTCCTGGGGGTACGGGCATCACCCGACAACTCAAGTTTTTTTGCGAGGTAGAGAGGTGTGTTTAAGTCAAGGGCTTTGTGGGTCATGCAGGCAAGTTTTATGTGTATCCTAGCTTCAAAAGGTAACTAATTAAGAGATTTCAAGTCCGGGGATATGTGATTGCTCTTCTTGGAACCTGTGATGAACGTGGTGGCCGCATTCAAAGAGGCTCTGAGGGGGGCCAGTCTGTAACTCGGAAGACCGCAGAGTGTTGCACTGCCATATTCCTGCGGTGAGATGACTAATGCTTGTTCTGCAGACTTGATGTCATCAGGGAGAAGGAAAGGTTTTAGTTTCTTTAGAATGCGCAGTTTGAAGTTCACTCCTTGGTAGATGCACTGATGCGATCCTGTGTGTTCCTACCAACACTATTCTCAGGGATTTCATAGAGTCTCTGATATGTGGTGTGCAGTTGAGAGCGGAAAGATTTTTCATATATTCCTCAATGACGGGGGCTCACTTGGGTGGGGAAATAAGGAGGAATTCCGTTTTGAGGGCGTTCAGTTTGAGATGGTTGAAGGTTAGCCAGTTAAGGGTTTTGTGTAAGGTTCCGATGAATGTCTTGATATCATCAGGCAAGGAGATTTTCATGTACAACTGGGTGTCATCTGCATACATGTGGTATTGAATGTTATACGCTTGGTGATTTCAGTGAGGGGTTCAATAAATAGATTAAAAAGTGTGGTTGGGAGTGAGGAGCCTTGGGGCATCCCCAGGGTGCAAAGACTGGGATCGGAGAGGGATTGATTAGATTTAATTCTCTGTGTTCTGTTATGGCGAAAGGAGGCAAACCATATTAGTACTGAGCCAGAGCGCCCCATACTATGTTCTAGAAGGCTCAGGAGATTGTCATGTTTGACCGTGTCAAAGGCTGATGTGAGGTCGCGTAGGATTAATAGGCAGGATTTGTTCCGGTCGAGCAGTGTAAGAGCGTCATCAACTATAGGAGTGATGGCTGTTTCGGTGCTGTGGCCTTGATGGAAGCTCAATTGGAATTGATCTAGTAACTTGAATTCCTCAATGTGGTTACATAGTTGTACCTCTACACATTTCTCAATGAGCTTTGCCAGAGTAGGTGTATTTGTGATTGGTCAGAAGTTATTCAGATCCTCAGGGTCAGCCATAGGTTTTTTGAGAATGGGAAGAACTAGCCCGGACTTTAGGCAGTCAGGGATCTCACCTTGAAGTAGGGAGGCATTAACAATTTTGGTCGAGAGTGGAACTAGAGGCCCTATCATTTCTTTAAAGGAATATGAGGTAAGGGATTGTTGATGTGATTTGAGGGTTTCAGGGTAGAGAATGTTGAGAATGGATGGGTCATTGAAGATTGAGAATTGATTCCAATGAACATTGTTTTTAGGGGTGTAGTAGGTAGGAAGAAGGGACTGGGTAGTTAGGTGGGAGTCTAGTAAGGATGATAACTCGAGCAGGGCAGATCTTAGATCAGACTCAATGTTGTTGGATTTTCCAAGCAAGAAGGCGGCACAGTCCTCACAGTTAGGTTGGGGACTGACGGTGATTGGCGATTGAGATCAGCTCAAACAGTATTTTGGGGCGATTTCAGGCTTTGTCCAGTTGACTTCTGAAGAAGCTCTCTTTTGCAGTTCTGATGTATTTGTTGTACAGGCTCCTTCTTAATCTCAAAAGTTTAAGGAGTTCAGTAGATTGAGAGGATCTCCATGCTCATTCTGCTAGTCTCAAGTTGTGCCTGTCTGAGTATAGGCAGTCATTGAACCAAGGTTTGGAGTCTTTGTTGGATTTTCTTTTTAGTCGAAGGGGGGCAATTGCATCCAGAGCTTTTAGCATGGAGTTGTTGTAATGCTCCGTGAGTTCTGGACGTCTGCCATGAACGCGGGCGGAGGCAGGGACAGATTGCTGCGTGATATGAGGTCATTCATGTTTGCATTTTGCAGCAATCTTTTCCAATGTTGCAGTTTCTTGGGTTGAAGTCTTTGGGTGTTCCTTCGTTCTAGGATGAGGAAGGTGATAAAGTGGTTATCTGACCAGTGACAGGGGGCAATCGATTCAATCTGAATGGTGTTGAGGTTGGAAAGGATTAGATCAAGGGTTGAGCCCAAGTTGTGTGTTGGTCTGTCGCAGAATTGAGTCAGGTTGAGATCAAGTGGGAATTTTTTAAGACTGTTCACGGCCAGGTCATTCGGGTCATTCCAATGTAGATTGAAGTCTCCCAGAAAGATCCGGGGGCAATGGAGACCTAGATTGAATAAAATGGTTTCCATGGTTTATTCGATCAGAAGGAGGTTTTCTCCTGGTGGATAGTAGAAGATGTGTAGGTTGCATAGGGATCTTTTTTTGCTGATGATGTTGATGCTCAGGTATTCACAAGATGAGAGCGATGCGGAGGGAGACTGCTTCGCTGAGAGACTGTTATGGTAAATGCAGGCGACACCTCCACCTGTACTCTTAGCTCTGTCAAGTCTGATAATGTTGTGACTAGAAGGTACTAGGATGTCCAGGACAGGACCAGAGGAGACATTAAGCCACGTTTCGGTGAGAATCAGGAGGTCGGGTCCCTGATCAAGGATGAGGTCAGCGATGTCCGCTGCATGTTTCACAGTGCATCGGCAGTTGAGAAGCATGCATTTCAGGTGAGTTTTGGAGTCAGTGGGAGTAGACTGTGCGATATGAACTTGCACGAGGTTAGTGGTATTTAATGCATTACAGTTATGTGTGGGAGTTCTTTGTGGGTTTAGTGTAATTGTTTGAATGGGCTCCAGAATGACTCTTTTATGTCTAGGATCTCTAAAAGGGTATAGCGGCATAGTTTGAATGGGTCTAGATGTGACTGGGATGTCATGTTGAGTGGAGTTGTAAGTTAGGAGAAGGTAGAGAATGTCCGGGTCAGATCAGAAGTTCTTAAATCTAATGGGTCTGGACGGGGCGTTAGGGTAGGGAGTAGTATTCCAAGACCGACGGGGGATGTCTGCTTAGGGTCCCTCCTCTTCTCAGAGGGAGGAGTGGGTGTCTTAGGGTAATGGTTGGGCATTTGCAGGCTTGACTGCGGAGCCATGTTGGACGATAAGTCCGAGGCCAGCTCTGAGGTGATGATTATGAGGTTTTGTATGTCAGTTTTGAGTTTCTGGAGCTCCCAGTTGATTTCCTTTAATCTAGAGGCCGCATAGGGCTGTGTATCAGTGATCATGGAGGGGGAGGGAGAGGGGCCAGCAGGGTGTGGTAGTAGTTGAGGAAAACGTGAGAGGACGGTAAGGAGAAGGAATGATCCTGCAGAATAAAGGTAGTTGATTTGAACGAGATGCAGCTTAACGGAGGTGATGAGCTCGCGTGGGGTCATCAGTGCATCTCATCAGTCCTCGTCTTCCACGGAGCCTATCCAACCCTCCCACTGGGTCCTACGGTGGTACCGCGATCAGGAGGAATTAATCATGAATATGAGGTAAATCTGAGAAATCCCGCCTCGGCTCATGTGCCCCATTAATAGCTTGACTTCCAAGGGGTGATACTCTGGAAGAGTATCCGTTGGGAGGAAGTGGGTTTGAAGGGCATTTCTGAGTTGAAGGTATTTATGGAACTAAGCATGTGTACAGTTATAAGCCTGTTGAAGATCGTGAAAGGACCGCATATGTTTCCCCGACCATACACCCCCCAGTCTAGTGATGCCAATGAGGTCCCAGGTGTGGAAGCCACTAACAGACGCTAGGTCCTTTAATCAGGTGCCATGCCAAAGCGGTGTCTGTTGCATAAGTTTGGTCTCCCAGTGTACAGTTTGCAGGGAACACCCCCAGGTCACCAGGAACAATGAGAGAGAAATTGGCGCCCTGTAGTGCATGGCTTGAAGACGGGAGAAGTGCAAAAGGGAGACTTCCACCCGGAAGGCGGGGTCCGACCACCCCCCATTGAACCAGTCATGGATGACAAGCAGATGAGAGGATAGATAGTAGAGATATGATTCGTGACAGAGTAACCCTGTACGACAAACTTGTAATCAGGCCCTAAGTCTTTTGAAGATGATCCGTTTGTTCTTAGTTGGCCAGTACAGAGGCAAAAGATGGTGCGAGACGCAGACTTTTCAGAGTAGTCCCATGTGTAATTGGGCAGCTGCAGCATCCTCAAAGAGTTGTAATTGATGAAGCCAGTGTTTAGGAAGACCAGGGTAAAGTGTGTTGCCATAGTCAAGGCGAGAGTCGACTATGGCTTGAATGACTAGAAAATGAAATTTAGCCTGAATGAAAGGGGACATTCTCTCTCACAGCTTGAGATGTCAAAAGTAAGTATAGGTGACTTTGGAGATTCCATGGTAAGGTCTTGGTCAACAAACCTCAGGTTACGCACAAAAGCTACCAGAGAAGGCTAGTCACCCAGACTTTTGGGCAACTGGGTTGGAAACCAGAGAGGGGTGGTTGGCTATACCTATGATTAGAACTGCGTTTAAAAAAATGCAATTTAATACTGATTTTGTTCATCTTAAAAGCTAGTTCAGTGAGACAGTTATTGAAATTAATTGTGAAAGTATCTTGATCTCTACCCACCTCTACAATAAAATGTGAGTCATGTGTAGCACATAAAGGTGGATCTATAATGTTGATCAGTCTGGCTAAAGAAGCAATGTAAAGGTTAAAAAGGCGGGAGGGGCTGAATGAGGATCATTGTGCCAAACCACAGGAACGCATTTTAAGGGCTGGGTGTTGTGGGCCCATAACGACTGATTGGGATCTTCCTGTAAGAAACAAGGAGAATGAGTGAGTGTTATCGCCTGCTACCTTCCTGAAGGCCACCCCTGCCATACAGAACAAGCAATGGCAAAATTAATAGGTCTTGACAATGTACGAACTATTGACTTTGTCAATGTGAATTTCTCTTAGCCGTGTTCTCGAGCAGCACATCTGCTGTACAGCATGTCTGAAAGTTACTGAAAGTCCATTATCTCAGGATGTTGAGCGAATGCTGAGTCTCTTCGGCCCCCAGCCCCCAATGTTGAGTTTATTGTCCTGCCCCTATTAACACAAACAAGCATTGGCATAGCCAATAGGTATCGCCTTTGGGACCTTCTAAGTATTTAATTATGCAGCACAATATCCTTGGTGCAACATCAACTGTTGAAAGTGAAACACTTATAAGGTCCCAAAGGCGAGACTGTTTGGCTATGCCTATGGCTATGTCCTTCTGTTCATTTGTCAGCATAAATAAGTATGGGGCTGGTTTCCCTACATGGGGGGTACCAAAAGACCAAGAGTGACCGTGAATACAATAGTCAGCCTCAAATCCTGTGTAAAGGAAATATTCAAGATACTTTGTGCTTAAGAAGACCGTACGAGTAAGGTATGGGATGTCGAATAGTCTTCACTGAACACTTGAAACAATCATAAATGAAGATAGCAATATGTTGGACAATTCTAAGGAGAAACAAAGTATACATGACGCAGAAAGAGACCCTGCAAGTGTACACTTAACCAGTGCACAGTGCGATTCCAATAATACCATATATAGATTTTTAGTGCACTTGTTCTTACACTAACCATCACCATTGTAGAAGGTGATAACACATGCTTTCAAAAAGTACTGTATAACAAGGCTTCTTTAAACTAAATTTGAAATGTAACATAACTGTTTGTAAGTGTAGTAAGGTTATGGGCAGCAATAACGTGGAAGGGAACTTGTATCTCACTTGAACGATAGCTGGCGGTGTGCTTGACCACCTTGACAATACAGTAAACATTCGCCTAATATAAATGGGTCTTCTGTTGGATCAAGGGTGGCTTCTGTATTATTTGGCCTCATAAGGTCTGTCTAAACAACAACATACTGCTTAAGGTCCCCCACCCCCATTCCGGGAAGACGCAAAGAAATGCAATCACCACTCGAAAGGTTTCTCCCAACAGGGTGACATAAGAGAGTGGAAAGATGAGAAGACCCAGAAATATGTTTCAAATACTATTCCGACCTCCCTCTCCCCCAAAAGACATCTACTACGCACTTTACTGTACAAAACCTGGACAGCACTTTACATATATATTTCAGAATTACATTGCCCCTACCTACTTTTCATTTAGAATGTATTGGAAACATCATCAAAATGTGTCCACATTGTTTGGCTTGGAGTGGAACACTTGCCACACCCTTTGGCTATTTGCCCATATTAAAATTCACAGCGGGGGGCGTGGCTACGCAAGCGGCGATGGCGGTTGTAGCCTGCTAGAGCTCCCGCCGGCCCGCCATTGATCCGACGACTTATTCTGGTCCCCGAGCCACTGACCCGCAACCAAAACGGGGCTGAGGTTACCGGAGGCGCCAGTGACCATCCGGTGTGTTCGGTGGCGATCCCGCGCTCCCGAGCGGAGCTGGGCAGCGGGGTGCGAGGTGCGGCCTAGTGGACTGCGGAGCAGCCGGGGCCTCGATTTTGGAGCAGCCGAGCAGTGGGTTGCGGCCAGGGGACGGCTGCGGCGCCCCGCTGGCCCTGAGGCCGAGAGACTGCTGGCACCCATCCTCCCAGGGCCAGGCTGAGCCCTGGGGCAGTGTAGACGTGACAGGCGGACCGGAGCGGCAGAGGTGGCCTGGTGGCCCGGGCACAGCCGGGACCTCGATTTTCGCGGCCCGGTGTCAGGGGCCGGCAGCGTGGAGGAGGGACGGACGCCCTGGAGAGCCCGATCGGCGGTGAATGTGCCGAGGCAACTATTCGGCCTACCGACGGCAACAGTGAGTAGTGGGCCCCCCCCCCCCGGGCCCACAGACCAGAAGGGACGTTGACGCTGTGGCGCATGACGCAGTGGGTCCACGCACCGACGGCAACAGTGAGTAGTGGCCCCCCCCCCCCCAGGCCCACAGACCAGAAGGGACATCAACGCTGTGGCGCAAGACGCAGTGGGTCCACGCACCGACTGGAGGAGCGTTACCGGTCACTGAGATCCACAATCATCGGCGGCTGGGGGGGACAGCATAAGTGGGGGCAGTGACTAAGGTCCACCCGGTGCTATACCCAACACTAAGCCGACCCGAAGTGACTTGTCTGAGACTCCCCCCCCTCCCAGGGGCCAGCAGCAGTCCAGTGGCCCTGATAACTCTGCGATCATGACCAGGGGGGGTAGCAGCACCCCTAAGCAAGTAACCATCGATAAATTCACCGGGCCTGGTGGGGGCCATGGGCCATCAGGGGGCGGCTCGCCTGGAGGGGCGCCGGACAACGCGGCCCTTATGGCGGCCATAACCCAGTCACGGGACATGCTGGATGCCAAGATAGGGGCTGTTGGCGCAGATGTGACCCTATTGCGCCAGGACCTGAGGAACGCCGTGGCGCGGATCACGGAAGCAGAATCCAGAGTGTCAGTGGTGGAGGACGACGTGAGTAACCTTAAAAAGAGGATGGCGGCGATGGAAACTGCGCAGCGGATTACGGCGCTCCGGGTGGAGGATGCAGAAGGGCGCGCGCGCCGAAACAACCTCCGCTTCCTTGGATTTCCAGAGAGCTGTGGGAAGGGTGGCATGGAACAGTTCCTTACACAGTGGCTAGAATCATGGATGCCCCCGGGGACGCTGTCTGCATGCTTCGTTATTGAAAGGGCGCACCGCGCCCTGACGCAGAAACCACCTGAGGGCGAGCGGCCTAGGGCGGTAATCGCACGGCTGTTGAACTACCACGACAGGGACGCCATACTGAGGGAAGCTAGAAATAAAGAAACCCTCTTATGTGAAAATCAAAAGATCTTGATCTTCCCTGACTACACCAAACTCGTCCAACAGCAACGCCACTCTTTCATGGCAGCCAAGGCAAAGTTGAGAGGCCTTAAGCTACAATATTCCCTGCTGTACCCGGCGCGCCTGAGAGTGATCTTCCAGTCACGGACACTGTTCTTTGATACGCCGGAGGACCTTTTCAGATGGACCGATGAAACGGTGCAGGTCAGACCACATTCTCAACCAGGGCTCAATCCAGGCTCCCCTGAGGGCGCGCCTCGGCCACAGCGAGATCAGACGTCTAGACACGGACGAACCAAACGCTCCAAATCACGCAAGCGCGCAGCCTCGGCCGATGGCGCACGAAACACTGTTAGAACCGAGGACTCCGAACAATCTAGCACGGATCACTGAAGTCTCCGGGGCCTCGGCTCCCTCTTCTGCTATTACTGCTGCCAATCCTAGATGGACGCACCTGGTCGCCTGAGACACACCGTATCTTCAGCCGTATCGCGGCCTTGTGACAGTACATCTAGGGCCAGATGTAGGTAGGGTTTTACCGGTCGGTAACGGCCGAATTCGGCCGTTACCGACCGGTATTTGGCATTTGATATGTAGGGGCAGGTAAACAGGGAAAATCGGTAATTTTACCGATTCGGTAAATATACCGGTCGGTAAATTTACCGACCGGTATATTTACAGAATCGGTAAAATTGATATGTAGGTGGGACTCTTCTGAGTCCCACAAGGCCTACAAAATCGGTATTTTACCATCAAATTGCATTTGATGTTAAAATACCGATTCAGGTGTGCATGCACATGTGTGCATGCACACCTGTGCCATATGACAGGCAGACCTGCCCTTAGGGCAGGTATGCCTGCCATATGGCCCCTGAACCTTTTGTGGGGGTGCTAGAGGGTGTCAAAGTGACACCCCCTGCACCCTTGTCAAAATCGGTATTTACCGAATCGGTAAATACCGACCGGTAATGCCCCATTCATTCCTATGGGCTTCATAGCCCATAGGAATGAATGGAGCATTACCGGTCGGTATTTACCGAATCGGTAAATACCGATTCTTAACGATTCGGTAAATGGAACATCTGGATGTTCCTACATACCCCCACTTCTTATTTACCGATTCTTAATTACCGAATCGGTAAAATTTGGTAATTAAGAATCGGTAAATAAGTTTTACCTACATCTGGCCCCTAATGTCTACTGAGCGTGGACGAGGTTGTGGGGTGGGGTTCGGGGACTCCATGATAGTGGCTGCCACTCTCCCGTTTGTGAGACGGACACTGGGGGGAGGGGGTGAGTTCACTGTTCCTCTTTGGGATGTTGGGATCCATTGGTATGGATGGGCCTGAGCCCTCTGTTTTGGTCTCGGGACTACCCATGCCGCGACAGGTACCTCATAGTTCATTGGGGTATAGGGTGGGGGGAGGCAGGGGACGGGCGGTCAGGGTTGTGGCTGCTGAGTTGGGGTTGGGGAATGTTGGGGATTGTGGGGCTAGGGGGTTGGAGCTGTTCTCTGGGGTGGATGGTGCACTGCATGTGTGTGTCGTTATAATGATTCGTGTGACGTGGGGTGGGTGGCGCTGGAGTGGGGGGCTCGTGTGGTGGACTCCAAAGGACTATGGCTGACTCGACTCGGCGGCTTCCGGAAGACTCTATGCGGGTGATTACGTGGAATGTCAGGGGATTACTGGACAAAATCAAGCGTGGGGCAGTGTTGCGATGGGGTAAGAGTGCAGCGGCAGATGTGTTATTGCTCCAAGAAACTCATATGATGGGCACAAAGGCGCTGGGCCTGCAGAGGTTTGGGTATCAGCAGGTTTTCCATGCCGGGTTCTCGAGGGGATCCAGGGGAGTAGCCATATTGATACACCGTAGAATACCATACGTCCATGAGAAACAATGGGTGGATCCCCAGGGTCGCTACCTGTTTGTGAAAGGCATGGTGGGCACGGAACCTATAGTGTTTGGGAGTGTGTACGCCCCCCCCCCCTACAGTGGGCCCTGGCTGAGAGACTGTTTTCTGTATGGGAAGATATATCCGGGTCAGTGGCAGTAATTGGGGGAGATTGGAATGACGTAATGGATGTGTGTGTGGATCGCCGGAGGCGCCAAGAGACGACTGCAACTCCTCCCCTTTCCCTTCCACCCACCAGACTGCATGCCATGAGTGAGGGGCTGGGATGGGTGGATGCTTGGCGACATATGCACCCAGCGACCCGTGAATATACCTATGTCTCGGCGGTGCATGGGTCATTCTCGCGCTTAGATTATGTGTTTTTACCTCGTGAATGCCTGAGTAGGGTGAAGAGCGCAGACATCTTGCCGAGAGGATTATCCAACCACTCCCCAGTTTCAGTTAGCGTGGACCTCCTGCGAAAACGGCAGCCGTTCAGGTGGCGGATGTCCTCGTGGCATCTGCTACAGCCAGCTTATACTAAACCCTTGCGGGAAACCATAGATCACTACTGGCGGGAAAACCTGATAGAGGGGGCTGACGTAGAAGTGGTGTGGGAAGCAATGAAGCCTACCGTACGTGGGGTGGATATCGCATGGTGCTCGGAGGCCCGTAGGCGGCGCCGGGAACAGACTGCAGTGGCGGCTGAGCGAGTGGAGACCCTTGAACGGGAACGCCGCGAGGGTGGCGATGAGGTCGGACTGAGGCTGCTTCTACAAGCACAGCAATCGTACGCGTCCCTCTTGATGGATGAAGCCAGGCAGGCGTGGCTGGCCACAAGAAGTAGGGTGTATCAATGGGGGGACAAGTCGTGCTCCATGCTCCATAGATTATGCCAACACAACTTTCAACCCCTCGTGCTGCCGGGCATCACAGACGACAATGGGGAGGTACTGACTGACCCTAACGAGTTGGCAGCGAGCTTCGCCACGTACTTCGAAGCCCAATACGCCTCATGTGACCAATTGCCTGAGGGCGATTTAGCCCAGTTTTTCGCGGACCTCGCGCCCACCCAGGTGTCAGACGAGGCCAGGAAGGCCTTGGACGCACCCCTCACAGCGGAGGAGCTGGGAGACGCTCTGGGGCAACTCAATGCGGGCAAGGCTCCTGGCCCTAATGGCTACCCGTGTGAATTTTTTAAGAAGTTCCACGTACAGCTGGGGCCCCACTATCGCAGAGTTCTTGAGGCGGCGAGAGCGCGGGGCGCGTTGCCCCCAGATTGGCGCCATGCCGAAATAGTGGTATTTCAGAAGCCTGGTAGACCCCCGGGTAGCCATGACTCATATAGACCTATTTCCCTCATCAATATCGAGGCAAAAATATTGGCCAAGGCCCTAGCAAACCGTCTGGCTCCGTATATTACGGATCTGGTCCACTCGGATCAGGCAGGATTCATGCCCCACAGGGCGACGCGACATAATATCCGACGGGCACAGGCGGCGATAGACGCTGTTGGAGCCTTTGGGGACCGGGCGGCGTTGCTATTGGCCGATATCAACAAGGCTTTCGACTCGGTCAGCTGGTCGTACATATTTGCATTGCTATCGTGGCTCAACCTAGGCCCAATTTTCCGGTCCTATGTCAAACTACTTTATACGGACATCACGGCCTCGGTGCGAGTCGCTGGGGCGGTGTCGGAGACGTTCCACATTGGCCGGGGGACTAGGCAGGGGTGCCCTCTTTCCCCCTATCTGTTTGCCTTAGCCATGGAACCCCTAGCTGCCAGAGTCCGTAGTGATGCGCTGATTCGGGGCTTCGAATGGAATGCCACCCTATCGGATAGAATTGCATTGTACGCGGACGATGTCCTCTTCTTCCTCACCGATCTACAACGCTCCGGCCCACGTGTCCTGGAGGTCATGCAACTGTTTGGGGAAGTTTCAAGTTTATACCTGAACTTACGTAAATCCACCTTATGGGTACTACATGGGGACACGGTGACGGAGCCCTGGGCTTCGGAACTGCAAGTGGCCACAGTTGGTATGAAATACCTCGGGGTGTTTCTATCAAACTCGGCGGATACGGCCTGGGAACGTAACCTACTGCCCGTCTGGGAGCGGGTCCAGACGGATGTCAAGACTTGGTCCCGGATGCCCCTATCGATCTTTGGCCGGTCAGCTATCTTTAAGATGGTTGCACTACCGCGCCTACTCTACCAACTACAGAACCATCCGTATCCTATCCCACCCCAATGGTTTCGGCAGGTGAACTCGGTGCTGGGCCGCTTCCTCTGGGCTGGCGGTGCTGCCAGGGTAGCGCTGCGCACTTGTTTTCTGTCCACATATTGTGGGGGCCTAGCCGCCTCGGATATACAGTCGTACTACCAAGCCGCTCATCTCCTTGTTTTAAATGAATGGTGGTATGGTGACGGTGGAGATCCGGCCTATGCCCTGGAACGTGCGCTGATGGGTGATCACTCGCTCCACACCATTCTATACTCATCCCGGCTACGTCGGCCACTGCCGAGAGTCACTAAACTTGTATTTGCGATATGGCGACAGGCACTGCGTCGCGTGGGCTGGTGGGGTCGACTGACCGCGGAAACGCCGTTATGGCGCAACGGGTTACTACCGGAACTGTCTAAGCTGTCAGGCTTTGATGGCTGGGACTCTATAGGCATTTCGCAGCTCGGCCATGTGATGTCCGGGACGACTCTTAAGTCCTTTCAGGCCCTTCGTACCGAATTTGATATGCACCAATCTCAATTCTTTCGTTATTTACAATTCCGACATGCGCTGACGCCCAGTATAGCCAATCTTGACTCGCTCACCGGAATTCAGCCCGATCGAAGCGAAGGTCTTCATGGGCGATCTTGAGGACAAAAAAGTATCACGCATCTACCAGACCATGGTCACGCATTGCTCATCCACTCTTCTTCCGCTGAAGGCGCACTGGGAGGCTGATGTAGGACCATTAGATGAGGATGATTGGCGGGAGGCATTAGAATCCCCGAGGGGGGCGGCTATAGCGATACGGTTTCGCCTCATACAGTTCAAGGTTCTACACAGGGCCTACTATACCCGAGAGCGTCTGTGGAGGGCGGGCCTGATTGGGTCCCCGGAATGTCTGAGATGTGGGGCGGAGGTGGGTACGTTGCTCCACACAGTGTGGTCGTGCTCCAAACTAGTTGGCTTCTGGAGGGGTGTTTGGGGCTGTCTGTCGGAGGTGCTGGGCTGGACCCTCCCCCGTACCCACCGCCTGGGTCTATTACACATCCTGGAAGGGGTTGGTGGTAATATCTATAAGCGGCATCTGCTCCTACTGGGGCTGGTGGTAGCTAAAAGAGACATGGCCCGAGCATGGAAGGACGTGAGGCCCCCCCCCCTGAATGCATGGAAGGCAGGATTAGACTTTTGTATGGGCCTGGAGAGGCCAATCTTTGAGGCACGAGGATGCCCTCGTAAACATTTCAAAATATGGAAGAGGTGGGCGGACTACAGAGGGTTGACACTGGACCCCCCGGCGGAACCGGTGGAGGACCTATAGCCCTATATGCTCCTGCGAAACCCGTTCCCGCACACACACTTGACACGTCAAAAGCTTCCGTCATCATGGTTCACACACACATGCATGGGGTTAGGGAGGGTTGAGGGAGGGCTCAGGGAGTTGGGTGGGTAGATTATTGAAAAGATGAAGGTGGGGTTAATCTTTTCGTGTATCCTTGATTCCATTGATTCATTGTTTCAACGCTCAGATTTATATTGTGATTGTAATTACAATGCCTGGTGGTATCGTCCTGAATGTGGGATGCCACCTTAATTCATATGCTCATCTTTATCAATAAACCGGTTGTGAAAAAAAAAAAAAATTCACAGCGCAAAATAAATAATTTTAATGACACTAAAGTGATAACTATTCAGGGAGTGAGTGATCTACGCATGGATGTGTCGATCAGCACACTTGTAAACGTGTTCTTTGCCTATATTAACCAGCAGAACCCACCTTCTATAGGCAGTTAAACCTGCAGCTTGGACCACACTGGGATTGCTTCTATAGGCGCTGCATCCTATGGGCGAACATATATTTCTTTTATTATCTGTATATCGGTAGGTTATTCTCAGCACTGTTTTATGATGCAGCATTGTGAACTGTTTTAAATAACTGAATAAATCCTTTACCGATTGGAGAAAAGAACTGAACTGGTGGCTTCCCACTGACACACGAGTGTGCAGGCAGTGCAAATCACTAGTATTTTACAGATTTTCTAGGAGACATTTCAGCTCACAAAATAATCCTCAGGGCCTATGTTTTGAGAGCACCCCCTTCCCCACCGTCCCGCTGCAGCACACTAGCTGAATTGAAACACATGAGAGGGTGTCCGTTTTGTCAGTAAATTGAGATACCTCTATGAAACAAACAACTGAGGTGAAGAGGTAAGAAGAGGGCATGAAACAGACGCATCAGTGGCTGCTATGTTATTCTAAGTATTATATTATCACCGCTCAGGGGAGCAAGTCTCTTCCTCACCAGAGAGAGGCCAACGTCTGGGATGCTGGTAATGTAAATAAAGACTGCTCCGTAAGGGGTGGGGCAGTGTAAGGATTACTAATTCAACGACTCATTGCCTCTCGCAACAACTCACCATCTTCTGCAGTCACACTTTACGTTTTGGTACCTCTATGTCAAACACATAACTCTTTGATTGGATAATTAAGCGACGCCGATCACAAATTGCGTTACGTTTTTTTTTTCATAGATTAACTGGTCGGTGTTTGTAACTAACACACGCACGCACGCACACACATCTGGTCGTTGTGCATGAAAGCGCTCTCCAGGCATTTTATGTGTTTTACAGAAAATGAACACCCCTGAAAGTGCACATACAAGCATCGACAGTGTAATAAAGGTGAGCGATAAACCGTAAGTCAGGGAGATCAAAAGGCTCTGATTGAATACTGCAAGACCTATCAATTTGTCTCATGTGAACTCATCAAGGAGGAAGGAATATGCATGAAGCAGAATCCATTTCTAAATGTCAGGAGGCGTGAAGTTGGGTCTACATTCGTCCCTTCCGTTGCCTTTGACTTTTTTGGGGTGCAAGGAAGGAGCCGTGAGACTTGGACAGGATCTTGTGGGGTTCAATTTGATCCTAATGCACAACAAAGCAAACGACTAATCGAACGTGGAATACTTCATTTACCAACTTCGCCGGACTTCTTTTGTGGAATAGAACTGACCACCTAAAAAGCACCTTAACTTCCCTGTGCAGTCCTAGTTTTAGCGAAACGTTTTCTTCAGTGATTTTTCTAAAACTTGCAAACGTCCTGACAGACACAAATGTTGCAAAGCAAAACCAAGTGGAGGGCGTACAGCCGAGAGCAGGGACGTTTGGCGTTTCCCTTGCGGGAGCGAGATAATTGCTACCATATGGAGCCGCTCGCTCCCGCAAGGGAATCGCCAAACGTGCACACGTTGCTATGAAAAGGAAGCAACGCGTGCACGTTTTTAGGGCAAAAAAGATATCGATTACATGAGGTCCCGTCCTAAGCAGCGCATGTGCGCTGCGTAGGCGAGACCTAAAAAGCGCTTTGGAGTGATCTGTGCTAGCCGCATCATCGCGCTTTTTTCAGTGACTTTCAGCCATGCTGAATATCAGATGGGCTGCTAGACATGATGGCTAAGTGATGTTTGTGTTTTAACTACTTTTTAAGAAACCCATTAGTTTATGTACACATTGATGCATTTTAGTGGTATGTGTGTATGTGTACGAGGGAGACAGACTGAGAGCACAAGTACTCCTATGGAGTGCTTGACAACAGAGACAAAATAGCTCAGCAAACCGGGAGCGGTGTGAAGAGACATGTACTTGATCCATCCACTATAGAAAGCCCACATGCCATGACTATTGGCATCAAATCAAATGAGAGCGACAGTGAAGTTTACCAATGGTAGGAGATGGGCGGCCTGTAAGCCCACAGATAGAACACAACACCTCTCTGCGAGCCAGTGCATGCGCTGTCAAGAAACCTAAAAACAAGAGGAGGCCTCAGCACTTGGTTACCAATTCTTTAGAACTGCAACTGTTGCATTTTCGGTAATTTTTTCATTTTGATTTAGTTGTAAACATGTATTTGCTGGGCGTAAGGACAGAAATTGTTTTCAGAATTTGCAGTTAAAAAGCACAGAGTGCATGGGAAAATAATCAAGAGGGCATGAGTGACATATCAATGAAAATTATAGCACCTCGATCACATAGACCATAATATGTTAAAACACAGCAGCACTCTCCCAAGGTTGGAAGGGATAGGGACATTTTCAGCAGGCCCCCTCCTGGAAGAGGCACCGTGGTGCACTATGGGTGTGACTTTCGACACCTTCAGCATGTTCCACAGTGTGGGTCGCTGTAATCATTGGCCATGCTATGATGCACTGGCTCCCGTTGAAGAAACGTCTGTCCATTAAAGCTACAGGGTTTTTAGTGAGACAGGTGCCTGCTATCTGCACCCTCTCATCAAGCCATTCTCACCCTCAAGGTGCCTTAGGTCCTCAGGGGCTCTGCTAGCTCAAGTTCCCACTGTGAAGAAAGTTCGCATTGGGGGCAATTCTTTTAGCTTTTTAGCACCCAAGCTATGGATCTACTTTCCGCTTCAACTGAGGCAAAATAAGACAGAACTGATCTTCCATAAAAATGTAAAAAACTGGCTATCCAGATATGTTGAGCCTCCTTCCTCTAGGCTTTCAGTGACAGTCTGTCCTTTTACCAGCGCTGGGAAACATCAGTCTCAGTAGCTATGCGCAATACAAGCATTATTATTACTATGCAGGCGTGCCCACACTGACAAGCCTCCGTCACAGCTGACTTAATGTCGATGGCGCGCACGCCTACACTTTGAGACAGGCAGTGATAGTAAAGCATAGACAGCCAGATACCATAGTTCTTCACTGCCACACCTGTGTTGCATCTTAACGAGCAACAACATTGAGTCTGAGAAAAACAGCTCTTAGCTCAGCAAGAACCCTTTTACAAGTGCTGCTGCCTGCTGCTTTATTTGTAGCTGGGGTAAAAAAAATCTTTGAATTAAAAAGGTTTATTTTGGATTGGTTCACCTTAGCACATTAAATTACATTAATGCCCTTAGTGGGCTTCATTAGAATTAGTTACCACACCCCTTCTGCCCTGGAAATTTTCTCAATGCCTCAAGAGGCAAGTTAGTTGTCGTGTGCCTCTTATATAAGCCTTTATTGTTATGGACTCAGCAACATTGTGGCCCATTACGGCATGCACAAGACAGATTTTTTTTTACCGTGCGTAACATGAACTGCATGATTTCAAGATGTTCTCAAATGTGATTATCACAAAAAAGGAGGCACAGTGAATGACATATCCACAGTTTGGTCGAACTGGGCTGCTGATATTGAAACCAAGTTCTGTGGACCAGGGTGCCCAAATTAGTTTCTACTCTGTCCCTACAAAATATTCTGATCTGTTTCACAGTAGTGATCATGAGAGGCCCTGTGCGTCAGGCATCTTTGGGCAGTTAGATGAGACAATGAGGCTTTTTGAGTTAGATGATGCTTAGTGGCTGTTTTGAAAGAGTTCTGGTGGTGTGGAGGCTCTTCCGGTATAGGGATGCAAGGAGGGAACATTACTGGAATATTGAGACAACCAATGACTATGGTAGCAACTATGTACATTGGACCAATATTAGATTTGTAACCTAGGGTGAATGAAGGGTTCTGTAGAAACGGATGTATAGCTAATGATGCCAAGCCATGGATGGATTAGAATACAAGACAGAGGAGCATGTATAATGAATTGTGGTAAGAGCATGCAGCAGGATCCAGTCTGTTTTATGCCATTAGGGGTGCTTGAGGTGCATTTGGGAAGTATAATGGGGATCTATGTTGCACAGCTAAGTGCTTTTTGCTCAGGTATTTGGAATCCTTGTACAGAGATTAATGGTGGTAGGTAAGGCTCTTGAGTTACTCATAAAAATAAGCCATTGTAGAGTTTTACAGAAGAAAAGGAAGATTGACCAGGGGCGGTTGTTGAAGGTTTTAACCAATGAACAAGTGACATAATGAACCAGGATTTGTCTCTGTCAAACTTGGAGAACTGTGATGGTTCCAGTTATTATTAAATTGAGGTCTTATCCTTGTCGTAGAACCACACAGGATGTCGTCTGTTTTAGTGCTACCCTCCCAGCAACATATTCTGCTGCAGCTTGCACATTACCAGGCAATGAAGAATCCCTGAGCACAACTGTGCACACTTTGGGCCTGTTTGGAACTTCTTTGGAGCAACGATGAAGATTCCAGGATTCATCATATCAATTTGTTCCCCTAAAACATCTTTCCTTTAAAACAAATTAACTCCTCTAGTTTGGCACACTAATAGGCCTAAATCATACAACTAAATGTGAGAGTGTTGACCCTCTATGAGTACACTTAAAATCTAGAAAAACCTAGTTACCCTCTACCTTAAAATGGCTATAAAATAGAGTTCTGACAGTAATAATATGAGAACACACAATAGGTTCTAGTTCTTTTTTTAACTCTGTGCATGAGTGTGACACCACCACTTATGTCCAAAGAGCACAAAGATGCTTCCAAGATCCGTCCGATAGAGACCAAAATCTAGCACATCTAATGCGAATAACAAATTACAGCTCTGATAGCACCACAGTTGGAAAGGACAAAGCCATGGCTATGGGAGTAATTTGTGATAATAAGAAGCTGCCTTCTTTACGCTCTTTGCCAGCTGCTAGCTGGTTACGTGATCTCTTTACTGGGATGAAAATGAGTGAGCTGTTTTATATATATAGTCAGAAAATAGTGACCTTCATTCTCTTGCTGATTGCGGGATAGTGCAAAATGGGATTTCTTTGTAACATCTCGGTGGCCGGATTAGCAGGTCGCCAGATGCTATAGTGATGCTAGTATTTTTTGTATATAGGACTTGTTTCAACCCGCCTCTTTTTCCTATATTACCTCAATTCTTTTTGCTTGCAGTATGACATGCTATTTTTTCATTCAAACAACAACAGCAATAGTATGTATCACAAGTTGTGCTCTGAAACAAAACAAGCCTTCTCAATCACTACTTAGAAATGCAAGAGCATAAAATGCCCAAACGGGGGGATGCTGTTTATGGTGCCTCCTTTGCCTTGCTGTCTGTGCCAAAGGACACTTAGCAGTTCATAGAAAGCACTACTGAAGCAGTGAATATGCAGTAATAATAGAAAACGTTTGGTGCTTTACAAACTCCTGTAGATGATCACTTATGCAGTATTCAAGAGTTGAGTAATGACTGTAATTGTACTTCCATGTATATTGCACTTACTACTACAGAGAGGCATTGAAGCACTAGAGGTTAATTTAGATGGTCATAATTGCTGTCATGAAAATATTGCATGCAATTATTCCAGTTAATTAGGGATAGATTATATTAATGCCAATTAGTTGTGATCATTAGTGGGGGCTATGTGGTTTCAGGTGAATGGTTGATGAGATAGATAGGCTGGCGGAGATTATGTAATGTTGGGATACATGGGTAGGGTTTTAAAGAGGGGAGGTTGTGATCTGTTAAATGAGGTATCTGGCAATTGCAGAATTACAATAAGAAGGATTAAGGCAGACAGGCATGAAACTGAGATGAGGCTATACTCAGAAATAGAATACTTGCAGATGATGGAAGGTAGGAAGAGAGCCTTTCTGGAGAAAGAAAGCAGAAGAATCAAGTGGAAGTAAGTTAAGGAAAATGTTTCATGCAAAGTTTTAGGAGTATATTGTTAGAAGGCTTTCTGAGATAGCAAGCAAATGGAGGATGTAAGCTGTAGAAAGAAACAGTCTCATACATAGTGCTCCCCATCCGGGGCAGACAAATTGAACATACAATCATTTACACATCATTTAAGCATTAAGAGATTGAACCTGTGTTCCAAGATGAGGGTAATGCTTTTAAACATAGTCTGGATTATCCGAACCTTGGAACAGGGTCTGTATTCTGAACAAGGCGAGTTGGCACTGAAAAAATAGGTTTGATTTAATGATCTACCCTCACTATTCTGAATTTAAAGGTGTTTTCACTCACTCACAAACGATTAGTTATTTGACACTGGATGAGAGTGTATCACCAGTTAGCAGACAGATTTATACCCCATCACCTAATTCCATCAGATGTTATGTATGTTGTGCATGTTTGTGTAATTGGACATTGTAGTATATGTATTGTACGTATAAGTGAAGCAGAGTTATGGAGGCCTGAGGTTTCAATTTGAAAACCCCCTGGCATGTTCCGGTGCTTAAGTTAGGGGTGATGTTGTTTTCCCAGACAGTGGAATAGCATCTCCCTTTCTGAAGATGAAGAGGAAACAAAACCTTCTAGGTTGCAAGCATCCATGAGCCAGATGTTGGCTACCATGCAGCATAAGATGCAGGATACAAATATTTACATGTCCAAGTTTTGATAGTAGGAAATAGGATTGTTTTGATGAGAGCCATACTAAGCATCGAAAAGGAATTATAGAAACGGAAGATCAGATGGCTGCACTGGAACATTACTTCTAAAAAAAATGGAGGATTTTTAAAACTAATTGCACTTGGCAAAGTTGAAATTAGTACGAAAAGCGGAAGATGCAGACACACCCTTGTTGTGTTTGTTACCATCTAGTATACCAAACCTTTAAAAACAAAAAATGTGAAGAAAGTTGATTCCTGAACTGAAACAAAATGGAACATGGGCGCAGATTATAAATTAGTAAGCGGTGTACAGGGAGGTTGCACATTTTATAAAATGTATAGGAAAAAGCCTATTTTTGCATGATTACCCCATGTTTGGGACTGAGGCTGCTGGCTCTTTTGAGTCACACAGGAACTGCTGCATAAGTGGGTAGGATTACTCCAGTGGACCTTTTCCCCTGTTGGGTATTGCAGGCTGGGAGTCACCCTCACCCACAAGCTAGTGTCAGGCATAATAGTGGCACCCCTGAGCACCCTCTGCAGAACACTACTAGACATGAGGAAGACAAAAGGACTGCACCTGCTATTGAGATCTGTGAGGAGACCTGAAAGGCTTGACCTGCACCTGCTTGTACAGGGCGAAGAATTGGGTTTCAAGGGTCAGTTGACTGACTACCTCTTTTTTTTATGAACAATTTATTGATTTTTAAACAAGAGAAAGTAAAAGACCAGCAGTACGATGCAGTACAGTGATAATCAAGTCCCACAGTTGATTAGGTGATAAACCAAAATACATCAGGACCCCCACGGGTCTCAAGTGAAACATAGAGTCAAACAGGTAAGACAGTTTCAAGTTATGTGACCCAACCATTTGCCCAAGACCTTGTGGTATTTCTTCGGACAACCACGTGCTACATACAGGGCCTTCTCTTGCGTGCTGCCCCAATCAACCCCTTTACACTACTTCCTAATGCAAGCCGGGGTGGGACATTTCCAACTGGCGGCAATGTCACGCTTAGCCGCAATCATTGTTGTGTTAAAGAACAGCTTCTCATTCCGGGACCCGTCCAACCCATCTTTGATCCCCAGGAGCGTGTGTAATGGGTCGTGCGGGACCTCCCAACCCAAGACCTCGGCAAAATTCCTCCTCTATACTCCCCCAGTACTGTGCCAGGAGGGAACATGCCCAGACCATGTGGAAGAAATCAGCCTGGTCCTGGCTGCAGTGTGTGCAAGGCAGTCCGGTAAAGGCTGGCTCTGTGGAGGTGAGCGGGGGTTAGGTAGGCTACGTGCAAGTAGGTCAGTTGGATCAGGCAGAGCCTGGCTGATGCAGTAACTGTCTTGGGCGCCATCAGAGTATCCCTCCAATCTTCCTCCTCTAAGGGGCACACCCAGCCCTCCCACTGGTTTCTAAGCTGCTCCGGCGTTGTCGGGGTGTTGTTGGTTAGTGAACGATAAATGCGGGAGATACACGACTGACCTCCTCTTAAGCTAAAATGACAAGCTGTAAGGAACCCTTTCCCTGAAGAGCCCAACTGACATTTCCAACTGAACCTTCCTAGACTATGCCACTGGCTTCTGATAGAGTGGGTTTTAACCCCAAGTACTGTTCCCATTATCAAAGTGTACTCCTCCTAACAGCCAGAAAAACTTGGGACTTGGAAACGTTTTGGCTCAAAGATCTCCAGAAAACCTGGAAAAACCTGCCAAGTCAATCTGACAAAGCTGTGTTGTAGCTAGGCCAAAGATTCAGGTTGTTCCCATGTGGTGCTTTTCTGCAGCAACAAATTTGTTTCAGCTGGACCTCACAAAGAGGGTATATGGCCTTGTGGGGCTCTGTTTGGCTACAGCTTGCAGCCTTCCCCACTAGTGGAATCCAAAGTTCCAAAAAGTGACTAAGGGCCTGATTTAATATTTGGTAGATGGAGTAACCCCTGTTGGCCTCAAATTTAGAAATGACCTCAAAGCCGATGGTAATTTCTGAAGCATTGGCAGGAACCACCATCAATGCTTTTTAAAACGTTTGGTGCATGGCTCCGTCAACATGAGCCATTAATCAAACTTTTTTTTATTGTTAAAAAAAATCACAAAGTGGAGTTTTCTTTTTGAAAGCTAAAATTTAAATGCCCTCCTTACATTGGAAGCTATTTGCAGTGGCAAGAGGACCATTAGACAGTTTTCACTGCCCCTTACCTTCAGGGTTTTCCTTGCGGTGACGGGCAGTGAATATTGTCCTCTGTCTGCCTTAGGTTGGCGGACATAGGGGTTAGGCTCTGACAGCCCTTAATCTGTCAGGCTGTCGTAGGAGTATTACTATGGCGGGGACAGAGTAGTCTCCGTCTTGGTTACACCTATGATCTGCCGCATCTAAATTCGATGAGCAGACAATCATCTTGGTGGTAACAATACTCTATTGCTGTTGAGAAAGAGTATGCTTGCTGCCAAGATTTAGATCAGCCTGAAGGTGGCAAAATTATCTGGCCGGCGAGGGACCCTCCTTCGGAACAAATTTAGATATTCCCATTAAAAGTCAATGGTTTACTGGGACCTCTTCTGATGGCTATCTGGCAATGTGACACCTTTCTCTACCACAGCCTCCTGCCTTGCCCCACTGAGGATTTTCTACTCAAATTTCAGAGACTAATTCAGAAGGTAAAATCTCAGACTTCAACAAAACTGGTTTCTGCTGCCCACCCACGTTGCATCAGATTTGGCCTAAATCATGCCTACTTACCAATCAATGGCAACCAGATGATCGCTTAACTCTTTTGGTGCTATTTTTATTTAAAATGTTAAAAATTCTTTTCTCCGGTCCCTGTTATTGGATTCCTGTAGTTTTGGTGTCATTTTGTTCACTAAATTATTCTCCCTGTTTATAAATTGGAGAGGGATTTTTGTTTTGTTGTGTTTTTGACTTTTTATCAGTTTTGGTACTTTTTAATGCTTTTATGCAGTTTCTTAGATTAAGTCTTTCTGCTTTGGCATGGTGAGTAAAAAAAAGATGGGTGGGGATACTTCTCAGAACGATTGCTAGTGGTTAAACTTACTGGACGCATTCCTAACATCACCTTTTGTGTTTAATTTAAAACTGCTGCCTTAATTTAACTGCTTCTTCTGGTGCTGTTTAGATTTCAATCCCTTCGCTTCAAAACAGGGCATAGCTAGATCTTTTGACACCAGTGGCTGTTGGGGTGTTTGCCGACCCACAACGGCCGCAGGTGAGAGCGGGAGGGGGACGATCTGTGCATTTGCCATCCGCAAAAGCTGAAGGTAAGAGTGGGGGGGTCCGCCACCCCAAACTCATGCTGCCCGGGGCAGTTGGCCCCCCGACCAGCCCACCCCTTGCTACGTCAATGCTTCACAAGGCGAGGTAACACTAGAAGGCCCAACAGCAGTGGCCGGTGTAGGTACGCGAGGTGGGGATTGGGGCGAGAGAGGGGGAAGTCAGATGATGATGGAATAGGGAAAATGAAATACATAAATAAATCCTATTCCGTCATCTGTCAACATCCCCCTGCCCCCCTGCCTCACCGCGCTTACCTTTACTGGCTGCTGCTGGGAGCCAAACATATTTTCAGTAGTAGTTAACCATACTTGGGATCAAAAAACACGAATCAATTAACTTCTACAGATGTTTTAAACTTTAGCCACAGATTTAGTGATGTTTTGCGACAGAATAATTCAAATCATTAAAACTCGATTTCACAAAAACAAACTTTCTGCTATCTATTGTTTCATTATCATTAAGGTCATAAATTGAGTTAGTCTAAGAAAATGCATTCCATGTTTATATATTAATTCTTGCAGCTAATTTCAATGGAGGCTGCAGCCCCTTTAGCCTGCCCCTCCCACGGAGCAGAATGTTTCAATGGCCATTCTCAGAAACAAAACAATAGATTGGATTTAGGCTGTGACATTGACACAGTATTCCCATTTCGATATACAAGTCAACATAAATGTAATAGTGTCATTGTACTAGGACCTACCTTCTAATTTTTCAAAGTTATAACAGGGTCCCAGCCTATGTGACCAGTAGCCATATATGATGAGCATGATACATTTTATAGTCATGCTGCCTTATCTTTGCATTGTATCTCTATAACTTCCAATACCACTTTACTTGAGAAGATGACACCCAAACATTGGTAATTTCGGACTAACAATATTTTTTTCCTCAATGAACCATGCACGATCGCTCTTTTTCTTTCCAAAATATGATGTATTTTCTGGACATCAATTACCAAGTTATTTTTTATTTGAACGAATGTGGTTTGATTGCTCTTGTGATAGCAATGAATGGCTAAATACATAAGGTATCGTTGTACGCTGCTTTTCTCTACGCATCAAACGATAAATTTCTGTTATTTTCTTGTCTTTAGAGAAAAGGAAAAAAGCCCGCAGAAAACCGTACGTATACTAAAATTTCCTGATACAATTTTCGCAGTTGAAAACAGAAATTAAAGGAAAAAAGCGTTTGTGTAACTTTAAATATCGATTAGTCATTAACTACCTGCACATAAAAGAAGTTGTTTTGTGTCCAATATGTGCAGTGGCATAGCAAAGGTGTCCTGGGCCTGCGTTCATGCATGGGAAATGAAATATGCCCCTTGACTACTGCATTTCGTGATGCTAGCCATAAAACATTGAAGGAAAGCAAGTTTTGTTATTTTGTGTTTTAAGATATTGATCACACGTTATGTGAAATACATTATACATTGTACTATAGGTCTGTGTGTGTTTGCATAACAATACTAGTAATCGAATTTCAATGGCAGACAATACAAACTGATTTCACTGTTGTTCTTAATAATAGATTTTATTTAGCATGCCATTTAAATGTCAATACATTACAATACAAAACACCATCCAATTCGATGGTGCTTGTTTTATGAACAACAGAAAAACAAACAATTGTGTTAAAACCTGCAAGGTTTTCAACTTACACTTTGCAGGTTACGTGCAAATACTTTAGAGTGGGACAGTGGGTACATAACCCACTGACCTATTTTGCCAGGATGTAACTTACCTGTATGCTTCACATACTTCCCTGCTCTGCAGCATGGGTTAACCCTCTAATCATCTAAACCATTTAATAATGAGGCAAATTTGTGTCCATATCAGATTACTCTAAAATCTTTGCAGTACATGCTGCAATTGCGATGTTATCTTAACATAGAATCTGTTTGTGGTAATTTTACATGTAGTAGACTATATACTGACTGTCACTGACTCCGCTCCTCATTACTTCAAACTTTTTAATGCCAGTTTGTTCACAAGCTCCTACCCCTAATTTGTGGGTTATTGTAAATATTTTCAGCTTCACACCCAAAGATGTAAGCTTGCATATATCTATGCTCAGACGTACCGAGCAGTTTTTACACCCAAATCTTACCTCTGGCATAAGTTTCCAAATGGGTGAGAAAAATCCTAATATGTAAATACTTTTTTTTTTAAAGTGCAGGGAAAGAGATCTTTCAACCAGGAAAAATGTTGAGGGTTGCAGGGGTTTCCAGGGTTTTGTTGTTTCTCCATCTCTTTTTAAGTTGTCTGCAGGTGCTTTGGGGCTTGTGGAGGGCAGCTAGCTTTCTTGGAGTGTTGCTTGCCTGGTGCCTTCTTGAGGGGTGCCAGAGTGTCGACGCAGTTGGAGATCCATCGGTGAAGGTTGCGTGCTGAGGTGTTGGTAACTGTTGATGTCGGCGCTGTGGTAGTGCTGAAGGAGGTGATGAGATGTTCTTTAGTGGCCTTCAGTTCCAGGTATAATGGGGGCGGTGAGGCCAGAGGTGAACGGTGGGAGGGAGGAAGGCGGAGGGCACGCAGTGGTTGTCGGTCCAGGGGAGTTTGGTGGTGTGGCTGTAGGTGATGTTCCCATGGGTCAATCTGTGTGGGTCAGAGCGGTGACTAGCTGCTTGAGTCGGATGTTGGCAAGGTACTCCAGAAGGGATGGGGTGCTATGATCACTGGGGATGTCTAGGTGGAAGTTGAGGTTGCCGAGAAGGATGTCATCAGTGGCTGCAAGAGCTGGGCGTATGATGAGGTCTGCAATGGCATTGGTGAAGGGTGGATGGGGGCTGGGAGGCCTGTTGAAGAGGGTGCTGTGAAGGGTGGTGTTGGCCTGGATCTGGAAATGGAGGGTCTCCATGGTTGTCATTGGGTTGTTCGAGTGAGTGGTCAGACAGAGTGTGTTCTTGTGGGTGATACCTCCTCCTGGTCGGTCGGCGCAGTCCTTGCGGGTGATTTTGTAGCCATTGGGAAGGGCGACTGGGACATCTAGACCAGAGCAGAGATTGGTTCAGGTTTCCGTGAAGAAGGCGTTTCATAAATTCACATGCTTGAATAATTCCCTGTTGTCAGACTGGGAACCCCCAGTATTTTTCAACAGCAGTACCATCTTAATATATATCATTCCATCATTAACTAACAGGCGTTTTTTAAACCCATCCTCATCTTTATATGATTTAAACTTAAATTAAATTAAATCCAGTATTTGTAAAGCGCACAATTACCTGAGGGTGTCAAGGCGCTGGGGGCCTTCCGGAAGATTAAGCAAGCTATTGCTCAGAGTCACATGGTGCTGGGCTAACCTGCCGCCAGCATCTGGGATTGAACCGTGAACCCCATGGTCCGAAGTCCGGAGTCAGGCACTCTGGCCGCTGCGCCACACTCCATCAAATCAAAAGGCTTCCCCTGATGCTTCCAACTGTCAGCTTTTCTACAGCATGTTCAGAGTGCAAGAGCCCTATCTGACAGCTCTTCAGAGAGAAAGGATGTTTTTATGTATGGCAGAGGCAGTGTTGAAAACGTCTTTGTTTAAAACATGTTTGTCATATGGAGAAAAAAAAAATTTATGTAGAGGACCCACATGAAAAGTGTCTCTATTGTTTACATCCAGAGCACATGCTAGCTGACTGCGGGATATGTCAGATTTACACAGTCAAGACGTTGAAGGACAGAGAAAGGAGACTGACTTTGACACTTTTAGAAAAATAGAGAGAAATCAGCAGAAAAACAAGATTAATTACCCTCAGTCTCTGCCATTAAGAGTCAGACATCAGGTCCAAAACACTCAGGTCACAAGGTAAACATTGCAATGTCCGAGGTGAGGAGAATGTTGCTGAAATGCCTAAAACGAAGTCCAAACATGATCCTAAAGTATCAATATAAAGAAATGAGGCTGATAAGCATTACATTGCATAAGACATTTGGTGAGATTCAGGGCGAGATGGTGGAACAAAAAATGGAAACAAGATTACTACTAGAAGTGTATTAAGCTCCCATTCAGGTGCTAATCTCTGTTCTGGTGGGAATTCTCTAAACAAACCTCACATATATTTTTTTAATATTCTTTGAGAATAGAATTAAATTGTACATGGCTTCCTAAGAAATCGTGAAATTGCTACCAGATGAACCTTCAGACTTAGCTAAATGTAATAAGTAAGGCAAGAATTTATGTGTGTTGAATCTAACTCCTTCTCACGTGCCCAAAGCACAAATCATCTCCATTTCATATCGTAGGTTCTGACTGTTGAAAGAGCCATTGCCTTATTCCAGTCGATAACTTTATTTCGGTCACAGCGGACCATAAAAGCACATTACTGAATACATACATACAACAACATTAGAATTAATAAATAGCATAGAGCAATACAAAAGCAATCATATATTTGACATTAGTAGCAAATTAAAACTATACATTTAGCCATTCCATAGTAAAAACAGACTCAAAGTTCAATAGAGTTATCGGAATAATCACTAATTTGATGGGGAGATTGCAGCTACCCAGATATATCAGTACCTGAATACTTTTCTTTTAGCCGGAAAAAAATAAAATACATTTCAGCACCGACAGTGATTATTTGAAAAAGCTCCTACGCTTGTGCCACATCCCGTTCAAAAAACGCGGGACAGCAAAAACAATAGGGGGATGGGTATCGTACTTTAAAACTCTAAAAGCTTGCGAGCAGTGTCTAAAACCTAGGTTTCTACAGGTCGGAATCACCCAACGTTTACGTGATGCATAATATGCAGGGCAGATAAAAAATACATGAATTTCTGTTTCTAGCTTATATTTACATGCTGGACACTCGGTGTTCTTTTGACTATCCCATTTGCTAGTAAACGGCACATGAGGGATAGTCCCCAATCTGAATTGCATATATAATCTCCTAGCCGAAGATGGATGAATCAGGTCTAGAAACTCTTCTTTTTTGTATTCCTCTTTTACTCTAAGAAACTCTATTGTCAAACGATCGACTGTAGAACTTGCGTGAAGAGATAGCAGATTATGGTGCCTATAATGTCGAACCAGATCTGCCCTAGTTATTGATGGGCACGCTGTATCTGGAGCTTCCCAAAGCTTGGGCCTTCCTATCCTACTGCTAATTGCCTTAATGCAAGTGAGCCACGGTATTTTCTTGCTGCTCACACTTCGCCAAACCTCCCTAAATTCATCTCTATAGGAAACTAATTCAGGAACTGCCCATAGCCTTCTCCAATACATGAGTGGCCTTAGTGCTACTTCCTCCTCAATGGGAAGTAACCCTAAATCCATACGGAGGGGTACTAGCGGAGTGCTAGATGGAAGTCCCACCAAATTCCTCATGAATGCATGCTCTACCTTCATGAGTTTGGCGGGCCTACAGTGCCCCCATAGTTCAGCCCCATATAGGGTGGCCGCTCTAGCCTGTAATTTATAGATTTCGATAACAGGAGCAGCCGGCATGTACTCAGACAATCTGTGCAGTTTCAGTACCCCCCACCCCCGCCATTTGGGTTACTTTAGAGATGCCTTTGCTAATTGGGTGTCCCATTCCAACTGTTCCGATAAGGTAATGCCCAGATACTCAAAAGTCTTCACTCTCTCAAGGGGAGTGCCGTCCAGTAGTGGATTCGGGCGAGTAGACCTAGGAGGGTTGAGGATCATAAATTTAGTTTTAGTTAGATTGATCTCCAGACCTCTCATTATGCAGGAATCGGCAAAGCCATCCAGGGTACGTTGAATACCCATTGATGTCTTGGACAACAGCAAAGTGTCGTTCGCAAACATCAGCGCGGCACCCTCCCCGAGACTAGCCTTGGGGCATCACTATCCTTAACTCCAAGTAGGTGGTCTATAAGCCCATTAATATATAGACAGAATAGAGTGGGGGCCAGGGCACACCCCTGGCGCACCCCCTGTTTCACCGGGAAGTGTGCTGACAATTCTCCGTGCTTCCCGCACCTAACTTGTGCGTAGGTCTCCTTATGCAGCCTCACCAGCACGTCCAAAAGATATGGTGGGATACCAAGGTCATACAGTACCCTCCACAGCTTTTCTCTAGGGACCAGATCAAATGCGGACTTCAGGTCAACGAAGATGAGGTAGAGGCTGCCACCCTCTACACTCACCGTCTTCCAATATAAGACCTGAAGTCTGAATATCTGGTCGATAGTCAAAATGCCTGTCCTGAAACCTGCCTGGAATGGACTCAAGATCTCTTTCTCCTCAATCCAGCCCTGGACTCTGTCTAGAATAACCTGTCCCATCAATTTTTGAGTGGTGTCTATTAGGCTAATAGGCCTGTAATTGGACGGTAAAAGAGGGCAACTTTTTTATGAATAGGAACTATCTCTGCGCCACGCCAAGTATCCGACGGGTCCATACCCTGTAGAATAGCATTGAACAGAGCGCACAAATATGGTGCCCACATTTTTGGTTCTGTCCGGAATAGATCTCCAGGAAGCTTGACTAAGCCTGGCGCCTTATTTGGTTGTAATTTGTCAATAGCGGATTCTACCTCTCATAGAGTAATCTCCCAAACCCCCTCCAATCGATGCTCATGGAGCAGGTTCGTTAGCGAAGCAGAAATACCGCCATTGCCCAAATTTGCATACAATGCTCCAAAGTGAGCTTCCCAGACTGCTGGGGCTATGTCGGGTTCTACCGCATGTCTGCCTTATTCAGTATTTCTCTTCAATCTTCTGGCAATCTCAAATGTCCAAAGTCTAAGTCTTGATGAGCCATATCTTCAAGTGTAATGGATTGGGATGAAACACCTGACCCTTGTCCTTAGAAAGCAGGTTTGCATTTACTCTGAATTTTGTACCGGACCGTTGACACACATCTCCAACAGGTTTGCATACCAATGTTGCCATGGCCATGCTGGCGCTGCAAGAATTGCCTTGCATATCTCTTGCTTTATTTTGCACAATACTTTCGCTACTAATGGTATTGGTGGAAATGCATAACTGAATTTCCCTTTCCAATCAAGTGCATTGCCTTGAGTCCCTGCTCAATAGCATCTGCTCTCAAATTTCTCACACCTGCTGCTCAGATCTGTGGCAAACATATCTTAATCGCGTTTTCCCCATCTCAGAAATATTTTGCTCAGTTGTTGCGAGTTTATCTTCCACTCATGAGTATCGAAATGCCGTCTGCCCAAACGACCTGCCTGTTCGTTGTCCATCCCAGGAACATGCTATGCCATCAACGACACCTTGTTGCCAATGGGCCATTTCCAAAGCTCCTGTGCCTCTTTCAACAGGATCAACGATCTTGTTCCTCCTTGTTTCTGTATGTAATTTATTATTGTCGTATTGTCTGTTCTCACCATTACATGACAATTCCTTACTAACCAATGAAAGGCTATTAATGCCAGTCTCACAGCCCTCAGCTCCAACACGTTTATGTGTAATCTTTTTTCTTCCTTTGAACAAACACCATGAACTACTCTGTTCACTACATGTGCTCCCCAACCTGGCATTCAAGCATTAGTAGTCAGGTATCTTTGTGGTCTTTTCATTTGCAAACTTTGACCATTGAATACACCGTTGCTTCTCATTCACAGTTGAAATGCCTCTTTCATACTCTATGTTATATTGACTAATTTGTCCCAATCTCCATTCTTCTGTTGGGCTAACTCTCCTTGGAGCACCCTCATTCGTAGTCTGCATTGGGGTATCAACGGAATACATGAAGACATTATCCCCAACACTGACTTCATTCATTTCACTGTCACCCTTACTCTTTTCACCAGGATCTTCGCTTGAATAATCAGCTTGCTTCCTCTTTCCTGAGACAGGAATACCAGCCCCTTTACTGTCTTTAATCTTGCTTCTAAAAGCACCAAATCCTGACTTGGTTCCATTCATGATCTTACGCCTTTGCCTTCATACCAGGAAGGCTGATTTCTCCATCTTGCTCTACTTTGGTATTGCCTATAGCCTTGCCCTATCTGCCTCTTCCATCTATTTGTTGTCCATATGAACTGTTCCGTCCGTATTGTTCTTCGGTTGCATTCTGCCTGTAGGGACATAAAAAGGTTCACTGCTGTCCTTGTCAAAAGATCTACCTCTTATAACCTCTATGTGGTTGTCTTCCTTGCAAATTACCACACACACTCTCTATGTCTTCTTTTATTGCTCGATTTACTTCATCCACCTTACTGCCAAATACATTTTTACCATCAAGTGGATCATCCATCACCCGCACCTGAACTTCTGGTCTGAAAGTCGCACTTTTCAACCAGCCATAACTTTGCATAACTGTAGCATTTCCTACTTGACTAAATGCACATGTTGATGCATCGATGGCTGCATCTATTAATGATGCCAACACTAGCTCTCCACCCTACAATTTTGCCTTTGCTTTTTCCTTATCTTCCTCATGCAAGTTCTCTAGGAGTGGAGCTATGTTACTTGATAACTGCCTGTCATAGCAAGGTTATCAACTCATATCATAGAAGCAAACTTATGAAGAGGCTTCTTGGATTTCTAAAATGAGGGTTGTTGATCATCAATTTAGTTGCATTGCTCTCAGAACCATTAAGGATCTTTCCGCACAGTTTGGACAGTATATTGTCCATGCCAATGATGTGTATTCATGGTTTCGGCAGACCATTTAACTTAAAGGGTGTGTCCTTGATCTTAATACAGTAGCATTACCTTTACGTCCTCTATTCCTCTGAGTGTGGGTACTTCTGTTTAGGAGACCCCAACCTCCATAACATCAGCTGTGAGGACGTGGGTGCCCTTGCAGGTAAGATAATACATTCTGCATGACCACACAGCTTATTCTGAGAGACAATACAGTGTTACAGGAAAGACATTAGAACTAGAGGTACTAGATATACAGGTGGATTCCTTATGTTGTTAAAAGTGAAAATTCCAGAAAATATAGAAAGTAAACTGTATGACCCATATACCTGCTCTTCAGCTTTTCTTTCTCGGGATATTAGTTGCAGAAGTCATTCCTATGGAGTGCTTCTGACCAGACACTAGTTTTCTGGAGTATTCTGAATTGTTTATGTTATAGCTAGAACCTTTTCTCTAAAGATTAACAAGTCATCTGTGCCTAATTTATAATATAGAAGGAAGCAATGAAGGCTTTGAAACTGTAAGGCAATGTATGGGCAAAGTGAGACAGTAACATATATTTTCTGGGATTCGTATAGTGCACAACTGGCAGTAATGTGACATCATAGTACTCACACTCCTGGAACATTTACCAGTGAACCTGTCTATTTGGCTAGAGAGGTTAGTGGTGGTAGGATGACCTATGTGGGCAGAGATGGGTGATGTGGGAAAGTTAATGCTACCTGATATATGGTTGGGATACAGCAAAATTGCTGCTACTGGTATGCATGCTTATGTTTAAAGAGTGTCACAAAGGTGATAGGTCACACTTCATGCAGCTTTTCTAGACCTAAAATTCATGAGTTCTGTCCTGAAGTGTGTTTTCCTTTTTTGTGTTATGATTCACTAGTTTCATAGTTGATGGGTATTTCACATGATTAGCTTCAAGATATCTTAAATACCTGAAAAGTTAAATATTCATATTTTTGCCACCTTCTGGAGAGCAAGCTGGATTTTCCTGAAAAATAGCACTTTGAGTTTTTGACCAGGGTCTTCATCTAAGGAGGTAGATCTGAATTGTTTATAAAGAATGTTGGTCCCATTCCATGCAGCACTCGGTGTGTCTTACAAAATGCTCTAGAAACCAGTCCAGCTAAATAATGAGATGCTGTTCAGGGTTGCAAAGGCCGGGTTGATGTGTTCCCAGTTTTCAAGTGTAGAAATAGCTTCATTATGGAATTTGAAATGTGTTGTTTTTTGTTAAGGAGAGAGTCCTGGGCTCCTAAATTTAGATAATTTTCATAGTCTAGGTGGAAGGTTTCATAGTCTAGGTGAAAGAGTACAGACTGCGTGTGGCCTGAACTCTATCAGGAAAGCCTAATTTGGGGTTCCAGATCTGCATCCAGGCCAATTCCTAGGCTTTTTGTTGTGCTTGTTTAAGGTATTTGTTTCTCCTCGGTCTACAGGCCTGCCTGCAACCACGTGTATTGGTTGACAATTTCCAGAAATAATTTTTTACAGGTTGAGCTTAAGAGGTTTGACAGACATCCTGTTCTCCAGCATGATGAAGAAAAATGTTGATGTCATGGTGTTATTGAGGTTGTTGAACTTGAGGATGAATTTGTGAAAAGAAGGGAATATTTGAACCATGGGGAATGCTAGTATGTAAGTAGTAAAGTACCAAGGTGAATTTTGGTAGGAAGATGTTGTCATTCTGATAGGATAAGGAGAAGGAAATACAATCCAAGGCTTTTCCTTGAATGCCTGTCGTCTGAGGTTTGATCACTAGTTTTTGTTGGTGTCAATGTTGAATACAGCAGTGGTACAGTAGGATAAAGGTGGCTGCCTGTCTTGCTTTACATTCCCAAATAAAACAAATTCAGAACTCCCAAGATGAAGTAAAGCAGGGAAGAACCCCTGTAAAGGAGATTCAGCACTCACAAAATGAGGCACACCAAAAGACAGTTTCAAAATAAAGCATGGGGTTTTTATTAATGAAACACTCTCTAACAGAAAGACTTACCCAAATGTCAAATGAGTCAGGTAAAACAACATTCAAATATATATATATATATATACACACACAGTTTTCCTATGTTCCGGAACTGTCAAGTAGGAAACGGACTCCAGTGTCTCGGTGCAAAATGCTGGTTTATTTACGTGCAAATGTCGCCATGACGCGTTTTGGGCTTTGCAGCCCTTGATCAATGGGAGCAAAACATAAGCTGAAAATAATCGACGTCCAATGCAAGTAACAAGCACTGTCAAATGAAAGAATCAATTAGAGCAATGAAACGTATAGCTCATATATCACCATTTGAGTTAAACACAACATTCTGGTCCGCTTGACTGAGAAGCCCTTTCAGTCATCCAGAAGTCTTAATGGGACAGCAAACATTTCCTTGTGATGGGGCATCCACCGCACGAGTGAACTTCTGTATGAGTACCAAAACTTCCTGGGCCTCTTTTATGAGGTTTTGCCATAGGGCAGCACTGCAGGCCTTCCTACTCTGCTGTCCTATGGCAAAAGAAAAGGGCAGGAATGCTCCATATCTATCAGATACTGTGCATTCCTGTCCTTTTCCCTGCGCCTGTGCTCAATGGGCTGCTGTGCGCCAACGCAGACACCTTTGCACCATGGTGCAAGGGTGTCTTGTAAAAGGAATGATTATTTTGTGCAGGAAGGGAAATCTTCCTGCACAAAAACAATCCCAAGAGGCTTTTTCCTCTTTCTATTAGTGCTGCAGAGACATAAAAAAAGGAAAAACTAAGAGATATAAAGAAATTTCTCCTCGTTGTGCCTCCCTTACGCCTCCCCTGAGGAGGCGTAAGTTTTTGGCGCAGTCTCAGATTTACGATTTCTCGTAAATCTGAGGCAGTGTCGAAAAGCCATGGATGTTGCAGGGAACACCCCCAGCCACAGCCATTGCACACCTCTTTAAGCCGAAAAATGGCGTCAAAGGGAGCGATATTTATGAGGCAGCATTAAGTTAAAAAATAGTGGCTTAGTGCTGCCTCGTAAATATGGAGCAGGCACAAAAAGTGACATTCCAATGGCGCAAAGGGCCTCATAAATGAGGCCCTCTGTCTTGAATACCTTTTTACTAACAGGAGAGAGAGTTTTTATAAACTCCCCCTCCTTTCATCTATTGCAAAACCAAGGCTGACCGTACCGGTCTGTTTCAAAGTCAAGACGGAAGCCAGCCGAACGTCTGTGTTTTGACTCTGAAAGAAGTTGATTCCTCGCTCCCGCTTTCAAACGCGCATCCCACACGTTCTTTTCCAGCAAGCTCTGTGCTGAGAAGAAAAAAAATCCCACTCTGAAGCTGCAAGAATGCACAAAATGAAGTCATTCAAGAGCACAAAAATGATGTTATATATTCAATAAAAACACTCAGTCAGTTAAAACACATAGTCAAAGGTCACCACAATCTTACAATGTAAAAAATATATATAGCATTACGCTGCCCCATTGGTTTCAGCCTGTGTTCTTTAGTTCATCCACCAGTTTGTCCCTCTGGAAAGAGGCAAGAAAGTCTGAGCATCTTAGAGGATGTTGTGTTTTTATAGTAAATTCCCACATTTGACCGTATGCTTCCTTCTCTCCAATCTATTAGCCAAGAAGCCTTAATTTGCTGTTCACCTGTTATTAGCAGGATTGTTTGCATACAAGCTGGTTTTGTTTAAAAGCAAATTGTTAAATGAGTGTCTGAGCCCATTAGACATGGTCTTCGCGGTAACCAATGTTATGATTATTGTTTTTACAGCCTCTGTGATTGGTTTGATGGCTAGGTTTTGTTTAACTGGAAATTGACATCCTTTCTCTCTATGTCAGAACTTAAAATGTTTGCCATTCCTGCAACATGCATCACTGCAAAACCCTAAAGCCAAATCTTCCCTTAAGATGTTCTGTACAGAATGAGTCTGCAGCCCCTCTCCACTGGAAGGGAAGCTCTGAAATCTGAAACAAAAGAAAAAGAAAGAACTAACGTTCTAGCTTTCAGCATCATCTATTGTTTAATTAGAACTTTCCCTGCCTGGAGCTGTTTGTCCTTTTTTACCTTCTTTCAGCTGGATAACCGAATAGACTATCTCATCTTGTGGAGACCAGCCCATAAGAAGCCTTAAAACTTTAGTCTGAATTCCTTTGTCCGTGTTCCATAAAATTGACGAACCAGCCAGCCCTTCAAGTCATTGCCAATCACATTCTCTCAGAGGTCAGAGTAACTTTGATCCAGGTGCTTTGGCAGTACCTATTTATTTCCTTTTTAATCAATCTTAGTAAGATAATATTGGTGTGCTCAGAATGTTAACATTGATACCATGGAATTAACTGAAATGAAATAGTCTATTTTTCTCCAGTTTCCCTTTATTCCTTTGTTTACATTTCTATGTGTTAGACCTGGCTCCCTTGGTGTGATTTCCCTTAACCTTTGGCCTACAGACCTCTTGTTTTTGCTGACTTCTTTTTTGCTGGCCTTATTACTGTGCACTTTACCACTGCTAACTAGTGCTAAAGTGCTTGTGCTCTTACACTAAAACATGGTAACAGTGGCTTATACCCAATTGGCATATTTATTTACTAGTATGTCCCAAGTAAAGTGGCACTATATGTGCCAAGGGCCTGTAAATTAAATGCTACTAGTGAGGCGGAAGCACAGTTTGTGCAACCCACTTAAGTGGCCCTTTAAACATATCTCAGGCCTGCTAAAGCAGAGTATGAGTTTGCCGTTTTAAAGTGCCATTTAGAACTGGAAATGTTAACCTTTTGCTAGGCCCAAACCTTCCTGTTTAATACATATACGTAAACCTTAGGGTAGGCCTTGAACAGCACTGAGGGCAGGATGCAATGTATTTAAAAAGTAGAACAGGTATTTTTAAGTTTACATATCCTGGTAGTGAAAAACTCTTACATTTGTTTTTTGCTACTGCAAGGCCTATCTCTCCCATAGGAAAACATTGGAGTTGCCTTATTACATTTTATAAGTGTATCTTCCAAATGGGAAGAGATAGCCAGTTAATGTTTTTTTGGAATCCTACTTTAAAATCCTAATTTATGGTTAAGTTAGTTAGTTTAAATTACAATTCTGAAAATGACACTTCGAATTTGGCATTTTCTTGCCTTAGTCGTTTGGTGCCTCCAGCCTGTCTCTGGGTCACATGACTGGGTGTGGGTGACAGCCACACACAATTGGAGCTTAGGTGTTACTGGGTGGGCACTGGCAGATGGGAGGGAGGAGCTGAGCCCTGCCCCACATACACTTCACTAGGCTGTGTCCTGTCTCCACACAACAGGCTGTATACCCACTATGGTTAGTCTGGAGCCAGGGCCAGGAAGGCTGGGCATTTGTGCACTTCAACGGCATGTGTCTAGAAGCGTCTCCCTACTTTGAAGGCTTAACTGTGTATAAAGGAAGGACCTCAGGCACCAACTCTTCAGTACTCTTCTGGACCTGTGGATACTCTGCCAGGAAGAAGGATTGCTGTGTTGCTACAAGGATTGCCATTCTGCTGGACTGCTGCTCTAAAGTAACTGTTGTCCTGCTGTGCTAACCTGCTGCTCTGACTTGCTGCTCTCTTTCCTGGGGAAGAAGAACTGGACCTGCAACTTCATCTTGAACCCAGGACCTCAGAGTGGGTGAAAGGGCTAGTCTACTGACATCCTGATCTGAGCCTCAGGGACATAAAAGGCTTCCCAACCAGCTCCTGAACCCAGCTGCAGTGAGTTCCCGCCACCAGCCGGTCTCTTCGCACAGCAGCAGTGATTGCCCACAGGAGACTGCAATTGGAATGCCCCATCATGCCTTCCATGACACCCAACCTGCTCTTTGCACCACGCCGACTTCCACGCGCAACGTTCACCTTGCTTCTTGCGACTCTCTCTAAAGTGAACAGGACTCTTGGCACAAATCTTGTGAAGGTAGAACTTTAGTGGGACTAATCTGGGACTGTATCCAACCCACTCTCCATTGTCTAAACTTTGACTTTGACTCGGTCCAGAGCGACCAGATATCCCCGGTTGGCACTTTCTGCATTTAGGCACTATTTTACACTTTATTCTTTCAAAATTCATAACTTCGGTTCTACTGATTGGACTTTTGTTGCTTTGGTTTTGTCTTATTTATTAGAATGTGCTCTTTGTTTTCTAATTTGGTGTGACATCTTTTTGTGCTGTGTTTTCTCTGTTAATCTGTTTGAAATTTTGCACAAATACTTTCCACATTGCCTCTAAGTTAAGCCTGACTGCTCTGTGTCAAGCTACCAGCAGGTTAAGCACATGTTAAGTTGGGGTTCGCTTGTGCCTTAGCCTAACTAGGAAGGTGGTTGCTGCTTGAACAGGGCTCACACCCCAGTCATCCAGTAATCGAATTTCAAACACTATGTCATTAAGCTAATAAGATTTTAAAGATAATTTCTAGTGTGGCAGACTCAGGATGTCTATCACATTGCTGTTTGCTTCCCAGTCTGAGCAGGCACTTCACTAAGAGTCTTTCATTGGTTCTCAGAAAAAGCTCTATGTTTATAGGATTTAACTCTGAGTGGTGAAGCTTGCAGCTCACTTGAAATCCTCACTTGTAGTTTTGCGAACTTTAATTCATACATTTCAGGATTGAACCATGACACTTAGTTCTCTCTCAGTGCACCTTTAAATAATGAGTCACATGGTATGCCCAAGCCCTTACATGAACGGAGTGTCCACTACCGGTCTCTGGATTCTTTGTTCTCAGTGGACGCCACGGTGCCTGAGGATTTAGGCTTTTTGGAAGTTTGGCTTCAACAGCAGCAATCCATGGCACAAGCAGCTGGCATAATATTCTAATGTACCTGAGGGTATGTTAGGGAATTGATTTCACCTATTTGTGTAAGTAGATCAATCCACGTACAGGAAGAAATGCTCTTTCACCTTCAGTATCCAGGAGTTCGAGAATACTGTCTTGAGTCATAAGAATTTAGAGTCCAGTATGACATATCTATGATAATAGAGTTGATGTAAATTCATCCTTTTGAGTAAAAATCTTAAGCTTTCGTTACCACTTGCACTAATTAGCTAGTAAGGCTAATTAGCAAGTTGATGCGCCCAACCAAGTGTGACACCTCTGGCAAATCTTCCAGAGCAAGCACATTTACATTTTGATATCACAGTTCAAGTGAGTTTCAGGCAAGGATTCAGCGTTGGCCAAATTAAAGTCATATAGTTATATGTTTTGGTGAAAATGTAATTTCAAAGCAGGATTTCACGAAATCTGGACATTAGATCTGTATAAAGGACGAAACACGGGTTTGCTGTTGTGCAGTATCATAACAATAGGCTGTTGTTGTACCAAAGGAAGAAATCTTAAATTAACAATTCAAAAAAGCCTACTTTGGCATTTTTAATATTATCTTACATAACCTGAACATTTAAAATATTTCTGATTGAGAGGTGCTACAAATCGGTGTATAATTGCTCTTTATGGGCTTTACAGCTTTCACCCTAGGTACAGTGATGCATTTTCTTTTAGCAATATCTTCAGTTTGATCTTCCGACCACTACCATTGTAATAGTTACACTGCCTATTTGCATGGGCAATGCATTTACTGACATCATATCAGTGAAAATTTGAGGTTGAGTGTTTTCCACTTCCAACAACAGGACATGTTTTTATAAACTTTGATCTCTTGATATATCTTTTACTTCTTACAAATCCAAAGAAAGGTAACTGGTGTCTATCACGTTATGAAACTATACTTTAGCGGTCCTTGTAGGCAGGCCTTTAAGTGGGACGAAAAAACTTGGGGGTCTCTCGAAGAGGCATGGCCAATGTAATTAAGGGCGTGGCTTAAAAACACGTAAGCTAAAAATCTGTGCTTAGCACAGTGTGCCGCCCAACTTGTATTTTGCTGTTTCTGTCATTGCATGCAGATATATGAAACAAGTAACATCACCTACAACAAGTCAGGACTTTTGGCTTTGTCAATGGTTGTTAGTTGCATAAGATAAATAAGCAGCAACTATGACATGAATATAATCAGGACTTTTGGCTTTGTCAATGGTTGTTAGTTGCATGAAGTAAATAAGCAGCAACTATGGCATGAATATAATATTGAAAAAGCTTCCACTTAAAGCTCTGGTGACAGTACAGCAATGTTGCTGCTCCTGAGTTTCAAAAAGAGAAGGGAAATCCAGAGAGAAAATGACTATCTTTTTTTTGTGTTCAAATCTTTTTTATTAAGCAATAACAAAATTGAGGGCAACAATAAAACATCGTTATTCATACAAACATGTTGGAGTGGTGCCGAAATCAGTCATGGGTCAAAACATATAAAATGATAAATGAATAAAGAATAAAGAATAAAGAATAAAGTATAAAATCGTACCAAATAAGACAATAATCACTATATCGTTCCAATAAAGAAGAAGTGATAACAATTTAGAAAACAATAACAATCAGCATCGCATTATTACTATTGCATACAATTCCGTAGAAGCCTTCCATCTATAGCTAGGCATGAAATGTCATGCAGTACCTCGTCATCCTTGCACATTACGTCTCTGGTTATTATGCTCATTCTGTGCAGAAGTTACCCCATGGAATAACTAAGTATTAAGTTTGTCGGACAGTACCTTATGGTGGGTCGAAGGTGAAGGAGGAGGAAGCCTTGTCTAAGGAGGACCACAACTTGTTGTTGCTGACCTGCCATGGTGATGTGTGTAGAGCAGGGTTGTCAGTGCCCCTGATGCAGGACAGCCATTCCCTCCAGGCATTGAAAGAGACCTCTGTCGCTGCTTTCCAGTTGCATAGGATCACCTTGCAGGCCAATGTTAGTAAGAGGTCTAGAAGCTGGCGGTCATGGTCTCCCTTTAATGTCGGGTCTATGGCTCCCAGGATGATATAAGTGAATTCCCTTGTAGGATGTATGTCAAATATGTGTCCAATATAATCAAATATCTTGGTCCAATACGTGTGAAGTAAGGGGCAATTAAATAACATGTGTGGGAGATCACCAACATCCGAAGAGCAGTTCCAGCATGTCGGTGTATCTCGTAGGCCAGCCTTATGTAGTCTCTGTGGGGTCCAGAATGTCCTGTTGAGTATCATGTACTTAGTCTGCGACAGTATCGGTGAAACATTGTATGTGAGTGCCGATGCATGTATCCTGGTCCAGTCTATGTCTATACCAGTGTTGTTTGTTTCTGCCTCCCATTTGAACTCATTACGCCTCATTGATTTGTTAGGTGATGGTGCAAGTAGTTTATATATTTTTGAGACGAAATGTCCGGAGGATTGGAAGTGCGGAAGCATAGACGTTAGCCACGGTGTCGCGGGCTTGAAAGTTCGTATGGACATAGCCGATTTTATCTTCAGGAAAGCGTAGAAGTCAATCGGTAATAGGGAGTGCTTAGCTTGTAGAGTCGAGAAGGGCAATGGCATATTATTCTCATAGAGATCTGAGATCACGTTAATACCGTTATCAGACCAGTGGTCCCATATGGGGGCCGCGCCATTAATCTTAATCAATGGGTTGCGCCATAAGGATGCAGAGGTTGATTTGTGGAATTGCAGACCAGTCTTGTGGATCTGATCTAATCGCAAAAGTGCTCTCTTGGTATTGCGCAGGATGTATTTAGAGTGCGTAAGGTGTGAGAGGTCCATTGTAAGTACTGCAGAAAGCGGGCCTTGCCTATAATGGATTTCTCAATATCAATCCATAGAGGCGTATATTTAGGGTCTTCAGCAAACCAGGAAGCGCCCTGCTTGCAGAGAAAGGCGGCTTGGTAATTTCTGAAGTTGGGTAAACCTATACCGCCTTTTAGTTTTGGAAGTTGTAATTTTTTTATGGCAATTCTCGGTTTCTTCCCTTTCCACAGGAAGTCCGTGAATGTCTTCTCTATTTTATGCAGGAAATCCTCTGTGAAGGTGAAAATGACTATCTTTAAAGGATTTCCCTTCCCCTACATCGCTCACCTGGCATGACATCTTGCCGTAACTTCTCCTCTAGTGAGAAGGGAGCAGTATGAGCACGCGCACATCGATGTGCCTGCTATCACTGCAGTTCGGATATAGAGACCCGTTTCGAGGCCCCTTTAAACAAGCATTTACAATGCAACGGTTTCGCCTTAGGAAAAGTTTGAGCTATTGGCATTGTGAATGACAAACTTTTTATTTATGTGTTGGTTTTGAAAACAGATAAATAAATGGCATTGTCATTTACAATGGCAATAGCTTAATCTCTCGCAAATGCGATTTGTATTGCAACTATTTCAGTTAGCATTTTGCACTACGATGAAAACTGGCTAGAGATAGATACAAAAAACAAGTCTTAGCTAGGAGGTAATACTCACCAGACAGAGACACCCGGCAAAAATGACTTCACTTAAAATGACTTCACTTAAACTATTATATGTACAGCACTAAACATTGCACATCCTTCGTTGAATAATTGTTTGTTTACTGCACTAAAGATTGAAGATTACTCTAGTGTTATTTCTATAGTGCTCACGTGCTTCAGAGCAAAGAGGACTTTAGGAAAAACAGTTGTAAACAAATAATCATCGTGGGGGAATTATACTCAGGCATTGTAGAATTACAGTTCGTTTTGGAGCATGTAAATGCTATAGACGGGAAATGGTTAAAGGTGCTGGTTCAGAATTTGTAGCTGTGGTTCTGTGCATTTGCAACGGGTGCATTTAGTCGCAAAGTTTCAAACTAGAAGACATGGAATTCATTCCTAGTCTAATAAACTGATCAAATTGTGTGATCCTGTGTAAATCATGTTTTGCCACTATGCCCTATTTCACTTTCGAGTTTGTGTTGGGCAGGAAAATACATTATTTTTTAGAGGGGCCGGGCAAAGCTCCCACTCAGCCTGACCCAGGGTGCATGTCTCTTTCACAATAACTCCTCACTGCTCCAATATCTACAATCTCAGCCTTTCACCGAAAGTGCAGCAGACTCGGTGAAATGTCGGTCCGATGACAGCTAGACGCGCCCCCGCGTATTCTTCCTGTGGCCCAGTCCGCTGGCACACACTCTTATTATATAGCTCCTCCCTAACTCTGTTGTGGGAATTAACAGGTGGGAGTGTAAGGAAGCAGCTGTCGTTCCGGTTAGTGCATGAGCCTGTATGAAAGAACAAAGCCGCAAAACATATCCAAGGGTCATTAACGGCCCTGTGAGAGGTAGAGAGGCTGGAGAGAGGGGGAAATGGAACATATGGAGAGATAAAGGAAGGGTGAGAGGGTGGAGAAAAACAGGAACTACAAGAAGAGAACAGGAGTGAGGAAAATCCAAGAGAAAGAAGAAAAAACAAGTGAAAAACGGCGCGATAGACTATGGAAGAGACAGGGTGAAAAAGAGAGGGAGTGAGAACGACGTCATATAAAGGGGAGAAGGGCAGGAGAGGGAGTCGGGAGAGCGTGAGAAGGATGGTGTTAAAGAAAGGAGGCAGGAGGAAGAAAAATGAAGGAATCACTTATAAACATAAGCCTAGCAGGTAAAGGAAGAGAAGAGAGAGAAAAACCAGAGGCCCGTACAGCCGCCGGAGGAGCTGCATGACCCCCTTCTCCTCCGGCGGACACCAGCCCAAATACGGCCGTGGGGTGCCGGTAGGAGAGGGGGGGGGTGCAGACTTACCGCGATAGCAGCTCCGGCCAGCAATGTCCCGACGGCCGATTTTGATGCTGTGGAGAAGACTCTGGTGTTCCGCGGCTGGCTGTGTGGTTTGTGCCTCTCAGCAGGAAGAAGGGAGCGTAAGGATGCCGCCGAAGACAGTTTCTTGGGGAGATAGGAACATCTCGAGCATCCGCTCAGCCCCAGCTCCATGAAAAAATGGCGGCCGCAAACATGAGGCAAAAAAAAAAAAAGTAAACACCCATAGTGGCCACGTCTTCATGACGTTGCGGAGAGGGAAAGAATCTACGGAACGCCCACCAATCGCCTCAGTGAATGACGGACAGATCTCTGTTCCAATGGCTAGCCTCCATTTATGGAGCTATCCAATGGAACAGAGAGGCGGTGACCAAGCCACATACTTTTCTCATTAGAGTTCGCCTGCGCCGAAAAGCTGCGTGGTGCGCAGCTTTCGACAGGCGAAACCTAAAAACTGCCAGTGCTCAGCACCGGTGAGACCCGGCCCACTTAAAGCCCTGCTTGTAGGTATGAGAGCACCGAGTTCTGGAAATAGAAAATACACATATCTCATTGATCTCAAACTTAACACACAATTTCTGAGCCTTTACTCGTGGGATTGAGCTGCACAATTAAATCATAAAGAGAAGCAGAGTACAAAGATTCATAGAGGAAGTAGCGTCCCAAGAAGAGAGGATGTTGTCACTCTCTTTCTACACAGGGTCTTTGGGAGGTAGATGGGGGCCTGCTGAGCTAGTCACCGGTGACGTGCCTGCGTCATGGCTGGTATTCATGCCAGATACATCACTTCCCCTCACCTAAAAGGGATTTCCCTGTATCATGAAGGCTAATTGAAATAGCTTTGAGAGAGGGCACGTGAACAGGGGGCTAAGCCAGAAAATTCTTGTGAAGATCAGGAATGGCCTGGTGATCTGCCGGATATTCGTGGAGGGATATTATGACACAAAGTATGACTACCCTGCAGAGCTATGCCACAGCGAGGGGGAAATATTTTGGACAGTAATAAACCTGGCCTCTTTTTTGGGAAGGTGATAGGGTGGAAGAATGGCTCAGGACATGGAGATAAAAGGAGCATAGCATTTCCTTCCTTAAATTCGTCTTGGTAGTTTTAGTAGTGTACCTGTGGAGCAATGAACTGGCCACTAACAGGGGGATGCTTTTCATCAAAAGTCATGCAATGGTGGGTGTTGTGAACAGAATACCCACTAGCTACTAACAGTGCTGAGAATGTTGATGCTGAATAAACTGCCTCAAATGAAATATAACATTGAGCTAAATGGATTGCTGGCTAGCTAACTGCCTAGCCGATTCATTATGACATTCAGTGGTCCAGATTTTAAGTGTAGGCTGCCACGGCAGAGAGATTAGCCACCACAATACCGATAGATCTTTAGGGCATCGCAGAGGGAAGGTGCTACACCTAAATAAGGGCCCCAATGAGCTGGCGCTGTTTTGCCTACACATTCATGCGTGGAGAGAGTGGGCATAGGGGCATAGAGAGACACAGTACTGAGAAAATTAACAGAGCAGATAAAGGAGGATACAGTGACATTCGTCCTAGACATTAATGCTAAAAATTGGTCCCTTCCAGCCTAGCAATAAAGGTGATTTTGATTCCATTTGTGGGGCATATGTTGAGGAATATGAGCTATCAATGCGACCGGGCCAGTTTCGTTACAGAATACCAGATGAGTTGGCTAGAAAGAGTTGAAAGAGGAAGAATACCTGAATAGTAACATTTTTCCAGTGTTGAAGGACGTCAAGTCCTTTAATCCTAATAGAATTTGGTTTAGTTATCTTGGTTATTTTTATTTTTTATTTTTATAATACTTTTTATTAAACACATTGAATCGGCAAATCAGCTTGTAGCAGCGGCATTGATAATCACAAGTGTTACAGATATAAAATGACCACACATCAGGAAATACATCATTTATAGTGTTGGCGGATTGTCAAAGAGGGGGCACTTGGGGGGTTGCAGATATTACTTCGGTAATCGTTCCAGTTGTTGCAAATCGAGGACCATTTTTTGGGCATCCCCATGCCACGTATACCGTTTTTTCCCGGAACATGCACCAGTCCATGTCCGTCTTCTAGGCTTCTGCTTTGGGTGGATGTGCGGCCCCCACAATTGTGAAATGTTTCTCTTCGCTATCATTAGACCTAAGGTGACCCAGAGCTTACTTTTACTATTCAGGTCTGTCGGTTCCCATACATTTAGGAGGCATCTTTTCGCTTCGGGGCGAATAGTGAGTGCAAGTACTTCACTCAGGATATCGGGTAATTTGCGCCAGTACCGCTGAATGTGGTCACATTCCCACAGTATGTGCATAAAAGTTCCCTCCCGCCTGCACCACCTTCTACAATCCCCTGCTTCTGTTTTCCTGAGGCGGACTAAACTAGGCCCGGTGATGTAAATTCTATGTAGTATTTTGAGTTGGACAAGCCTCAGCCTGGCAGAAATAGCTACTTCCGTGGGGAGGCGACTTCCTAATTTTAGGCCATCTCCTTCCCACTTGCCTCTTAATTGCTGGAGGGGGTCTATAGTATTGTTAAGCTATTTCTTATGTCAGTGATATGGCTTTTGTTGGTACGTAGCCGTCGACCAGCCAGTCTTTAAGGGGGGAGGACTCTGGAGGGGAGGATCCTTTTGGTAGGTGTGTCTGTAGATCGTGGCGTACTTGCAGATATCTAAAGTCTTCTGAGTTGGCTAGGTCGTGTTTTTGTTGTAGGGAGGCGAACGTTATCATGTCGCCTTTTGACAATAAGTCCCCTATTCTTGAGATCCCAATTAGATCCCATTTGTTGAACCCTTTCGATGTCCACAAATTACCTAGTGTCTCGGTATCCCATAGGGGAGTCACCAGCATACGTTTCTGTCAGGGGGGGCCGCTGGGTTTTCGAGTACGGTGCCCTGTTGTAGTTCCCTCCCGACAGCAGCCATCTATCCATGGCAAATCCCGGGTCATCAGGGCAACAATAGGTGCCATGGTTGATGGCAGCAAGGTGGGCAGCCCAATAGTATTTTTTTAGGTCTGGAAGACCGATCCCTCCATCATATCAACTCAGGGGGAGTTTATTGAATGCTGTACGGGGTTGCCCATTCCACAGTACGTCCCTCTCGAGGCTCTCTATCTCTCTGAAATATTGTGCGGGAACCACTTCAGTGTAGTTTTGTAGTGCCTAGAGGAAGCTCGGCAGCTACATCATTTTAAAGAGTGTCGCTCTTCCCAGCAGTGACTGTAGGAGCGCCTTCCAGCTAAGTATGTCACGCGTCAACCTTTGTAAGGGTGGGAGCAAGTTACTATGGAATTGGAGGTTATGATCTGGGGTGACAAGTATACCCAAATATTGAAAGCCTACTGTTGTGATTTGTATTGGGCAGCCTTTGGGTGGGGGAGGAAGGGCCCCGCTGAGGACAAATAGAAGAGGCTTACTCCAGTTGATTGAGTACCCAGAGTATCTGCCAAAAGTTTGCAAAAATATCTAGCATACAGTTGAGTGACATTCTGGGGGAGGCTAAAAACAGTAGAATGTCGCCTGCATACAGGAAGATACGGTCTTCCCATGTAGATGACCATCTCAATCCACGTATCACTGGATCCCTATGAATCCAAGCCGCTAGAAGCTCCAAGGCAAGGGCGAAGAGGAGGGGGGAGAGCAGACAACCCTGGCAGGCCCCGCAGCCCACGGCACACTCTTCAGACTTTTTGTTATTGACCACCACTTGGGCCAGAGGTTCTGAGTAAAGGAGTCTGACCCATTGAGTAAAGCTGGAACCAAACCCCATCTTTGTTAGGTCTGCAAAAAGGTACGGCCCTTCGATGGTGTCAAATGCCATGGTGGCATCAAGTGAAACTATTATTGCCACCTCCTGGATTGTGGCTAGTCTCCTCATCACGCCATGCACTGTGCATAGGTTCAAGGCCATGTTGCGGTGGGGCATATAGCCTGACTGGTCCAGAAGCATCAGTCCACTTATGTCTTTAAGTAGGCGATTCGCAAGAAGCTTAGCTAGTATTTTGGGCTCCGCATTGAGCAGGGAGATAGGAGGCACAATCATTGTTAGGGTTTGCCTTCTTTATGGATGGTGACCAGTGTGGCTATTTTCTGGTCCAGTGGGAGCATCCCCATCCTCCTGCTCTCCTCAAACATAGCACGCAGGTACAGGGCTAGTTTGCCGGATCGTAATTTGTAGAGCTCAATAGGCAGACCATTAGGACCTAGGGTCCTTCCTGAGTGGAGACTCCTGATAGCTTGTGCTATCTCATCGTTAGTGAAGTCACACTCTAATAGGTTCTGGTCCTCTGCCTGCAGGGTGGGAAGTGCTATGTCTTGGAGTAGTAATTGGGATTCTTGACAGGAGAGACTTGTGTGCCCCCGAATGAAAAGTGTGCTGGACATAATCTGTGTGGTGGGTTCTCCACGTATCTGCTAGCCCTAAGGCCTCCAGAAAGTCAGGCAGTCATCGAATCGAAGGCCCGAGTTGTCGGGGTGGGTTTTAGTCTAGGGTGCCAGAAACTACAGAATTAAAGTCCTCTCCCACTACTAGAAGCCCTAACGGGAACGAGAGTAGTATTGAGCCCAAATCCTTAAAGGTGCTCCTCTGCAAGCCAGGCGGGACATAGACTGACATGAGTGTGAGTGGGTTGCCCTCCCATTGTCCCATGATCACTATGTATCAACCCCAGTCATCCGACTGAGCAGAATGTACAGAGAAGGGGAAGGAGTTCCTCAGCATTATGCCTACACCCCTGAAGCCTGTGGTGAAACCTGAATGGGCCACTAGCGTATAGCCCCACCTGTTTAACGCCTGACAGGAGTTACCCACCAAGTGTGTCTCTTGGAGCAGGATAACATCTGGGGCCTGCCGTCTGATGTATTGTAGCATCACACAGCATTTAACCTTGTCCCCAAGACCGTTGACGTTCCAACTCAATATCTTTATACTCTTTTCCCAGTGCATACCCATTAGAACCTGTATAATTCATGTAGTCCTCTCGAGGGGTGTATATCATACCTGTCGATTGAACAAAAACATGAACAAACTTAAATCCCCCAACCCAACTACCCCCTCCCTCCTCCCCTGCACTCTGGGCTTGAAACTGCCCATGAAATTAAAAATGCAGAGTGCCTGTTGCCCAACTGGTGAACTAAAAGCAGAAAAGTGGGGTATGCGGTGCTCTGTTTCACTGACCCCCCCATCACATCCAATGCTATGTTACACACCGAGAGGGGCCAAGTCACAGGACCTTGCTCCTAAGGAATGTGAGGTGACCCATCAGCTAGCGTCTGCCATAGGTTTAAATACCTGTTCCTGTCGGTAATGCAGAGAAAGTTCGGCTGAGTGAATGCTGAGTGGCTCCATCAAGTGGTATTGTGTGTCATGCTAGAAATCGATGTGGCCAGCGCCTCGGCCAGAATTATGTTCTTTAGCCCCCCTCCGTCCCTCCAACCCTCCAACCACTCAGAAGCAGCCTCTGGAAAGTCAAAGAACCAGGCTTTTCCATCAGCTTCCACCTGGAGCCGGGCCGGGAATAGCATTGCATATTTCACACCTTTGTCTCGAAGTTGCTTTTTGATGGCAAGAAAAGATTGTCGCTGTTTCTGCACTGCTTGCGTAAAGTCAGAGAAGAAGGCAATTTTAGCATTCTCATAATGAAGCGGGGGGCCACCCTGGCGTTCTGCAGTATGACGTCTCTGTCACGAAAGTTGAGTAACCTGGCCAGTATTGGACGAGGGGGTGCTCCAGGTTTCGCTGCCCACCGGGAATTCTGTGTGCCCTCTCAATGACAAAGAATTCTGACAGACCTTTAGGTTGCAGGTGGTTAAGAATAAGGTCTTTGACAAAAAGAGCCGTAGCTTGCCCTTCCGCCTTCTCCAGGACTCCAAGAATGCGAATGTTGTTGCGCCTGGTGCGTCCCTCAGAGTCGTTCAACTTGCTTTCGGTGAATTTTCGAAAGGTTTGCAAGTCTCGAATATCATTTTCTAGGTGTGAGGTATCATCAGCTAGACTTGTTGTAGTAGTCTCTGCTTGTTTGACTTTTCCCCTGAGTTTTGTGAGGTCTGCCCTGATGAGTGTTACTTCCGAAGAGATTGAGTCCATTTTCTGCCCCAGTGACGCTCTAATTCCGGTGATCACCTCCATGACATCTTTAAGAATGAGTTCAGGGGTATCTCCCTCCGTCCCCCCCACTGGTTTGTCTTTAAGCTGCTGGTTCTGAGGTGTCGCCTTAGGGAGTGTATAGGGGTCTAGCATGTTTTGCTGGGTTACTTCGGGACCCCTCGTCCCTGACATCCTGGCTCTCTCCGACTTGGTCACCAGATCGGTCTTGGCTGGTGAGGTGAGGGTTGCTGTTCACTACACTTCACCGTCAGACTGGCAAGGGAGTGTGTTGCCTTAGAACTCCAAGCCCCTTGGGTCCCACCGGACTGTGTTGTGGGGAAGACGCAAATAGGGACCCCGCTCTGGGTCACCGCCAATGGATACTGGAAGGCAGTAGTGGAATGTTCAACGCCTTAGTAAGGCCGAAGTAAGCGTCTCTCAAGGGGCCTGCAGTTTGTGTACCTCTCGATGGCATCTACAGGGCCCCTCTCCAGCACCGCCAAAGCTGAGGAGTAGGCCGCCGCCCAAGCTCAATGGTTGCGATTGGGATATTACTCCGGCCGGTAGGTCTAGCAGTGACCGGCCCAAGCAAGTTGCGGGGAATGCCCCGGGACTTGACGTGGACGGATTGGGGCCACACCAGTGCCTCCCTTGGTAAGTATTTTGGCCTCGGTTGTATCCGGAGATCGCCTCCGGGGCCAGAGCCAGCGTCCCAGGTCTCCTTCTTTTCCTCAGATCTCTACCTTCTCAGCAGTGTGTCCCCTCCAAAGTTGTGAGACCCTAAAGTGGGGCCCCAGTGTCGCAGCACGGGTGCACCACCACCAGGCCGGTCTCACTCCATGGTTGATCCACTGTAGGTCCTGAGCCCTATCTGCCTCTTATCGTGTCCTGAGGGTTGCTGTGTTGACGGTTGTTGCTCCGGACTCAGTTTGATGTGACCCGTGCCATCACAGGCCCGAGCACCGGGGTCATGCCAGGCACAAGCCGCTGTGCGTCGCGACTCCCCCTGCCTCAGTGTTTACTTGGCGGCCCGGCCTCAGCTCCAGAGAAGGCCCTGACCGATGGCGGCTGTAACTTTGGCAGCGAAAGTCTCACAGCCTCGGGACTTGGCTTGCTAGGGTCTGTACACCTTCCGACGATGAAATCCCATCTCAGGGATCGGATCTGTGTGGCAGATAAACGGGAGGGAGCCAGTTTACAATGAGCGACATTACCTTTCGGCCATCGCGCTATGCTTCGTAGCCATGCCCCCCGTTTTTTTTTTTTTTAAATAAATCAGAAGTGGTAAGGACCTGTGGCATACCAAACTTTCACTGGGGTGCTGTGTTAATAAACAGGAGACTCCAGATAAAATTGATAAAAGCAAGAAAGACGAGAAACACGATGAGTGGCTTGAAGAGATTGGATAATATTGTCATCAGTTCAGCAAGACTGACCAATGCAAATACACCATTGAAGCTTTATCATTACGAAACAAAGAAGGGTTTGGAAGGGTAGAAGGTATGGGAGGCAAGGAGGTACCGGGACTGGTGAGAAAATACCTTGATGTTTGAACTTAACTTTTTATAAAAATGTTATGCTTTTATTATGCATAGCTCCTTGCTGCTCCTGAGCAGGGCTCGCACTTTTAGAAATAATTCTCTCAATTGTGCGGGAAACCATTCTTAGATATATTATACTTTCATATAGTTTAAAAATATTGAAAATAGCAACCATCACATGTTTCCTGGCACAATAGTCACTTCTTGACTGCTGTTAAGAACTAAAATAGATGGAATATTGTAGTACAAAACAAAGTATTACAACATCAACATTTTCTTATCAAAATTATTCATATCAAATATTACCACTAATCCAACCACATAAGATTTAACACATACACGGTATATAGCTGATCCCAGTAGTTCTTATGAACACACAATTACCCATGGGTGATAAATGATTATGTACCACTAAATAACCATGCGATGATGATTAAACAATCATCTATGTGCAACATATTAAACAGGGCAATGTTACATGAACAAGAATATATTTTTATACATAAATAAAAATGAATAAATCATCATAGAAGTCATACATTGTCATTATCAAGTAAGTGGAAGTAACCAATATTATTCAATAAATCAATAATGTAAAAGTTGTCAATGTTTTGAATCATACCTTAATTGGATTCGTCCTCATCCATTCATAATATGTATCTAACATATCTTATTCATTATTCCATGATCTCAACAGCGATGCATATTCCCATCAAGTTCATAACTCATTAAAAGAGACACTGAAATATATGCAAACAAAGTGCAATTAGTACAGAATAACTATTTAAATTTGGTCATACAAGTTAGATATGTTATGGGCAAACAGTAGGTAACTTTTTCTTTCTATTATGCTATGTTCTAATTATCCTCCGATGTTTAACTATAGCCATTCGGTCTTGGAAAACCTTTCAGTTTGCAACATTCAAGAATATTATTCATCTGTGTTCCCTCTTCTTTCTTTAACAGTAGTGTAGAACAAGAAATATATTCAGATTTTATATTTACTTTCACAGTATCTAGCAAACGGAAAACAACCTTCTCTACTCTATGGCTCCTGTCTTTCCTGAAGTGAAAAGTGTTATCAGCAGTCACCATTTTTTCTAACTTGCTAACCTCTGACCCTGCTCGCAGGCAGGTCGCTCCCCACGATGCTGCATTGCTTCCATTGCCAGTCTTTGCTTCGCTTGCCTAATCCTGTTGCCAGAATTCACTTGCTTACCTAATTTTGCTTCCTTCGCCCCATTTTTTTCCCGCCTCACCTGTTTCTTCCACCGCTGCGTCCCTGCGGCCTCCCCCCTTCTATCACATTCGCCACCCCGCTCCCACCTCCCAGTTGCTCCCCCCTTCCCCCTCCCCTCATATGGAGACTGCGCAGCGGACGTGCGCAGCGAGCGCACAGCAGGTGCGCCGCTGGCGTGCCTAAGGCAAGCCCGTCTGCGCCCATCCGCGCAGACGTCTGCGTGGGAGCCAGTCTGACCCCCTGGCTCCCAGAACGCCACAACGCCAGCCCCCGCTACGATGCCAGCACCCTCCGCCCACTCAACGCCGGACGATCACACACCTGCTTCCGGCTACCCCGAGGCGCACCCGAGGACCCTTCTCCTACCGGAACTGCAGCTTCACCAGCAACCGGCCCGCCCACCCACCGAGCAGGAAAGAACCCAACTACCTCAGATGCATTCTTCTCAACACCTGCTACGCCTGCAAACACTCCATTGAACACTGGGACCTACTCAATTCAACCACCCCAGACGTCACCTTCCTGACGGAGACCTGGCTGAACCCCTCCTTGGCACCCGACATCGCCATAGCCATCCCAGAAGGCTACAAGATCACCCACAGAGACCGCACCAACGGAGTAGGAGGAGGAATTGCCATCGTCCACAGGAACACCCTCAGAGTCTCGACAAACACCGATGACACCCTTAGCACCGCCGAACACCTGCACTTCCAGATCCACACAGACCCCAACACCACCCTCAGAGGAACCCTCATCTACAGACCCCCCGGACCCCAACCACAGTTCAGCGACTCCATCGCCGACTTCGTCAGAACACACGCCCTCGCCTCCACAGACTACATCCTACTCGGGGACCTGAGCCTCCACTTCGAGAACAACAACGACACCAACTCCACCATCCTGATCGACAATCTAGCCATCCTCGGACTCAGACAACTCGTCACTACACCCACCCACTCCACCGGCCACACGCTCGGCCCTATCTTCAATGCAAGTCCCCACGTCTTCTTCTACCACACCACCGAACTCCACTGGACTGACCATCACTGCATCCACTTCACCTTCTGGAACCCCACCACGCACCACCTCACCCCACAGATGCCTTGCCTTTGCTGGAGCAAAGTCACCAAAGAACAGCTAACCACCATTCTCGCCCAGAACCCACACCCCGACCCCACTGACCCCGACACCGCAGCCTGCAACCTCAGACAGTGGATCGATGACTGCGCCAACACCCTCGCCTCACAGTCAAGAAACCCTCCAACAGCCACACCAGCAAGAAAGCCAGCTGGTTCACTGAAGTCCTTCAGGGCTCTAAGCAAACCTGCCGGAAGCTAGAGAAGAACTGGTTCCGAGAATGAACACCGCACAGCTACACAGCCCACAAGAACGCCACCCGCAGAAACAATCACCTCATCAGAGCCGCCAAAAGAGCCTCCTTCAAAGACCGCCTAGACAACAAAGCACACAACAGCAAAGAGCTCTTCAAATATTGTAAAGGAACTCTCCAACCCCAGCTCCAAGACCAACAACATCCCACCTTCACAGGACCTGTGCGACTCACTGGCCACCTTCTTCCATCGCAAGATAGCAGACATCCACGACAGCTCCAACGCCACGACCGTCCCGACAACCACTGAGACCTCCGCCCCCATGACCACCATACGCACCAACCACTTGCTCTCCTGGACCAACACTAACGACGATGACACCATCAAGATCATGAACACCATCCACTCCTGATCCCCGTCAGACCCATGCCCTCACAACGTCTTCAACAAAGCCAGCACCACCATCGTACCCCACCTCAGGAAAGCCATCAACATTTCCTTCGAGTCAGCTACCTTCCCGGAGAGCTGGAAGCACGCTGAGATCAACGCCTTACTCAGGAAACCCAAGGCGGACCCCAAGGACCAAAAGAACTTCTGGCCCATCTCCCTGCTCCCGTTACCGGCAAAGGTCATCGAGAAGACCGTCAACAAACAACTGACTCGCTACCTCAAGGAGAATAGCATCCTGGACCCGTCCCAGTCTGGGTTCCGCAGCAAACACAGCACCGAAACTGCCCTCATCGCCGCCACCGATGACATCAGGGCCCTGCTAGACAATGGAGAAACCGTTGCCCTCATCCTCCTGGACCTATCAGTTGCCTTGTACATGGTCTGCCTCCACACACTATGCACACACCTCCACGACGCTGGTATTCAAGAGAAGGCCCTGGACTGGACCACCTCCTTCCTCTCCGGCAGAACACAGAGCGTCCTCCTACCCCCCTTCCACTCCGAAGCCACTGAGATCATCTGCGGCGTACCCCAGGGCTCATCCCTCAGCCCAACGCTGTTTAACATCTACATGGCACCGCTGGCCCACTTCGCCTGACTGCACGACCTCAACATCATCTGGTACGCTGATGACACCCAACTGATCCTCTCTCTCACCAAGGACCCCCTCACCGCCAAAACCAACCTCCACCAAGGAATGAAGGCTGTCGCCGAATGGATGAGGAACAGCCGACTGAAACTGAACTTGGACAAGATGGAGGTCCTCATCCTCGGACCCACCCCATCGGCCTGGGACGACTCCTGGTGGCCGACCGCACCAGGAACAGCTCCAACACCCACTGACCACCCACGCAACCTAGGGATCATCCTTGACTCCACTCTCTCCATGACTAAGCAGATCAACGCCATCTCTTCCTCCTGCTTCAACACCCTCCGCATGCTCCGCAAGATCTACAAGTGGATTCCCACCGAAACAAGAACGGTCACCCAGGCCCTCGTCAGCAGCAGGTTGGACTACGGAAACACCCTCTTTGCAGGAGCCTCGGCCAAACTCCTGAAACGGCTTCAATGCATCCAGAATGCTTCTGCGCGCCTGATCCTCGACATCCCTCACCGCAGCCACATCACACCCCACCTGAGAGACCTGCACTGGCTCCCCGTCAACAAGAGGATCACCTTCAAGCTCCTCACCCATGCACACAAGGCACACCACAACACCGGACCAGTGTACCTCAACAGATGACTCAGCTTCTACACCCCCACCCGCCAGCTCCGCTCCGCCGACCTCACTCTCGCCACAGTCCTCCACATCCGAAAAGCGACCTCCGGTGGCAGATCATTCTCTCACCTCGCCGCCAAGACCTGGAACACCCTCCCCATCCACCTACGGCAGACCCAAGACCTGCTGTCTTTCAGAAGACTCCTCAAGACCTGGCTTTTCGAGAAGTAGCAACACCCCCTACCCCCAGCGCCTTGAGACCCTCACGGGTAAGTAGTTCGCTTTACAAATACCTGATTGATTGATATGGTTCCGATCTTTGCAGAAATTGACAAAATGACTAGAAAATGATTGTCTCTCATTGAAAGATATGGACGCCATCATAATGTGTTGCGCCTGATCAATGTATTATGATCCACCCCTAATACTGTGTCCATCAAATGATGGAATGTTGCAACACTGTGGCTTACATTATCTTGCCTCAGCAATATCACATTATGTATTTGGTAAACTTGTATATAATCAGTGGAAAACTCTTTATTCTATATGCTTCCAAAGCCAGAGAATATGACCAGAAAGCGAGTATTTCCCCTTGAAAACTAAGAACAACACCTAGGTATTGTGCGTCTGTATGTGGTCTGTATGCGTAACAAATAAAATGTATGTCGTAACTATATGTTATGAGGTATTGTAATAGCCCATAACAATTACAGTATCAATAGCAAATTCTAAAAAGATGTACACTTTCTCTCCAGTGCTTAACATATGCCTGACTGATGTTAAGCTATCCAAAATGCTTCTTTTTTTAGTTAACAACTTTCCCTTTTTATTTTCTCCTTAACGGGGAGATATGTCACCTATTTTAATTATGTACAGCCCTGAGAAAGTGAATTTGAGTCGTGTAACATGCGTCGTCTCTTATTTTAACTATTTAGGGTTTGAATACTGTTATTGTATTTAAGAATGGAGCATTCGAACAGTTAATAGAAATTGACAAATTCTAGCACTTTACTGCAAAATGTGTGTTTGTTGTAGAGCACCCAACAATAGCTCCGGCACATGATCCTGCCTTCAATATTGCTCTGAACTTTAGAAATATGTTGAGGATACTTATAAGATATAATTGCTACCCTAAAAACCTGTTCTATTACTCGGAGAGTCCGCAACCACCACAAAGTTATCAACACTGATCTTGAAAATAGCCATGTCCTGTTTCACAAAAAAAAGCATGACTGCTCTGTGCCTGAAGAGAGACATAGAGACAGTTCTAATACTTTCCCATGAGGAGGGATCTGAATTAGAGGCACAGCGTCTGAGTTCCAAAGTTATACAAAACGGTGCACTGTCAAGAATTGCATCCCAAATTACATAACATATATTTTTAGGTATCCCTAGATAAGGCGAGATTCCATAGCCTTGGCCTGAGTACGTTTTATTATTGGCAACCAGCCTTTGCAACGACTGTAGCAAAATAGAGCTACTTTTCCTGACAACTTTTGAGTAGGAAAAAGCAGTACGGGAAAAGAGGTGGCGCAGTGGCCAGAGATGCCAACTCTGGCGCTGGGGAGCCATGTTCGAGTCTCGGCATAGGCGCAACATCCTGTGATTCTGGCCAAATCACTTAATCGTGCCCATGGACAGCGCCTGGATACCCTCATGGGTGATAAACTGCGTTGTATAAATCTACTAAACTGCTACCATGTTGACTTGGGAGATGAGAGAAAGGCCAACATTAAATGTAATCTCCAGGTCATAAACTGAAGTCAAATGTGCAGGATGGAAGCCATTGCCACAGCCCGCCATTTTGAAGACTGGATGAATATAGCACTTTACTCCGCGATGCATTATATTGCGTGCTATTACAACGCGGTCATTACAACAACAGCGCTGTTAGTACGCGATGCATTTACATCGCAAGTCCTTACAACGACTTCCGCTTGGGGGCGCGCTGGATTTAGGAATAGTATTATTTACTATTCCTACTCCAGTTTGGACTAGCTACCATTTGCAATGCCATGCAATGCCATGTTCTCAACAGGCATATACCCTGCAGTTTGGAAAGAAGCCATAATTAAGCCACTACTGAAAAAACCTACTCTGGACCCTCTCCTCCCTGCAAGCTACAGACCCATCGCCTGCCTTCCATTCCCAGCTAAGATTTTCGAGAAGTCCATGAATATCCAACTCTCGAAATTCATTAACGACAACAACTTGCTGGATGACACCCAGTTTGGGTTTAGACAAGGACACGGGACGGAAACAGCTCTTCTGAAAGCTGCGGACGAAATCAGAACAACCATGGATACAGGAGGGGCAGCTGTTCTGATACTCCTAGATCTCTCTGCAGCATTTGACACGGTCGACCATGTCACACTGATCGACCGTGTCTCGGCGCTGGGCATAGGAGGCACAGCTAAAGATCTAATTGCCTCTTTCCGTCCGCATACTGTCAGGGTAGGGAATTTCACTTCTCAGACCTTCTCTCTCCCCTGTGGTGTTCCTCAAGGCTCCTCGCTAAGTCCGACGCTCTTTAATATCTACGTATCGGACTTAGCGAGAGTAATAAAAACTTACGGAATAGCCCTTACCACGTACGCCGATGACACGCAACTAGTGCTATCGGTGCACAACAATGGAGCCAGTGTCGCATCCAACTTTCAGGAAGGTATGAAGGCAATAAGCTCCTGGATGTCATCAAACTGCCTCAAACTTAACTCCGATAAAACGGAGGTGATGACATTCGGGAGCTTGCAGCCAGCATGGTCCCCACAGTGGTGGCCACCTGAGTTGGGCTCCCCCCCCCAACCAGTGGTAAAAGTCCGGAACCTAGGAGTCATCTTTGACAATAAGCTGACTTTTCACCATCATGCTAACGCTGTCGTATCTTCCGCCTTTTTTACCCTCAAAAAAATCAAAAAGCTTCTGCCATACCTACCTCAATCAGCCGGCAAAACCCTCATCAGCTCTCTAGTCTTTTCAAGAACAGACTACTGCAACTCACTCCTTCTGAATGCGCAGGAAGGGGTTCTCAACAAGTTGCAGACCGTGCAAAACGCGGCGGCTAGAACCTTACTTTCCATTCCTAAATTCACTCCCACTTCCCACCACATCAAAAGGCTCCACTGGCTTCCAATCAGGAGCAGAATCAAATTTAAAGCCCTATGTATAGCCTATAAAACCCTAAACCATCCAGGGCCCCAGTATCTAAAAGAAGCTCTTCATCCAGTGGAACAACGCAGGACGTTACGATCTTCCACAGCCCTCTTGCTGAATGTACCTCGTACAAGAAAGGCCACCTGGGGAGATAGATGTTTCACCACTGCTACAGCTAAGCTATGGAACACTCTCCCACTCCATATCAAATCTGCACCTACGCTTCTTAAATTTCGAAAAAGCCTTAAAACATGGCTTTTCTCTACCTCCTAACCCTTCGTCTTCAGTAGTGAGCTCAAAGTTCTGTAGCGCCGAGACACCCGTTTGGGTAATTGTTTGCGCTTTAAAAATCGCAAAATAAATAAATAAAATAAGTTTGCGCAACAGTAGGGAAGGTGTTGGAATTCATTTCCAATACCTCAGCACCCCCTAGTGGAATTCGTTTTAAAGACTTGCGCTGTAAAAATCATTGCATACTAACCAGTGGTCATTGTAACGACCGCATTGTACAGGTATCGCGGTGTAATTTCCATTTAGCCAGATAATAACTTAAGTGTAATCAGCATATGCGAAAATAAATATCAATAACATATTCATAGTGAATTTCATCCATTTCTCAAGTGTAGGCTCATACCGCATTTGAGCCGCTCCACCGCAGAGGTCAGAAGCGGTATCCATTTTACCAGCTTTAATTGCTACTTAATTACTGTTTACAATATTTACTTACTCCCATAAAGTAGTTAGCGTCAACACTAATGTAAAATAGGTAATTAAGTGATTAAGCGCTTGCCTAAAAAGTCAGGATGGCTTGGAATTAAAATATGTAACATTTCTGTTTCTTTGCTGTTAGGAGGATGTAAAGCCTGAAGAGGTTGTAGCTATGCCAAGCTGTCACAAGCCAGAGGGTAACTACTGATTAGTATATGTCACAGTCAGAATACAAAAATTGTGTCATTTCATAATTGTGTAACGTTACAGACATATATCGACTATAACAGTATATATTTTAATCAAACAGCTCCAGATGTTGAAGAGGGATACGATCGTGCGGCCACACTTCCTTGTGACACAATTTGTGATGAGTAAGTACTTACAAAAAATGGTCTCAAATTTAAAGTTGTTGTAGGTATGTCGTGTAATCTATATGGGGGTTGTATAAGTAGGCTGGTATTCATCTCGCCAATTCTCGTGCCACGGGCACCAGTAATCCTGGAGTGATTCCCTGAAATCAGAAAATTGGAAATAAAAATGCAGGAATCTTTGTTTCGTTCACAGTTCCTGTATGCTTTGCTTTCCCCTATTTCCTTGCAAAACTATACCCTGTAATCGCCTCTTTTGAGCAGGTAAAATAGCTGAAAATTCAGAATGAGCATTATCACCGTATTTCTTGTAATCCAGTCGGAGCCGGGAATAGGGATTTCAAGTAATATGGGACGCTAGGTATAGGTTTTTATGTGAACACTGCACAGCCATGATCGTGGAAGCGGTACTGTGTTACATATGATAGAAATGCAGCTAAGTCTGTGCCCACATTGAAGTCAGATGAAATAGGTCAGTTACTTCTCACCTGCCAATGACTGGAGGGTTCCTCAATGACAATACCTGCACCCCTCACTCCACTAGCTGTGAATCATCAAGCCACCGACCGATGACACACAGGTCCACCACAAGACTGCAAGCCACAGGTACAATCATGTTTCCCCGGTAACAGTGTGAGTGTTTGTTGCAGTGCCTCCTTTTCCAAGGAGCAACTACTTTAGAGGCATAGAGCTGATATGTAGGCAGAGGCAGGCCCTTAGCCAGAAGTATGGACTTTGGGGGGCTTGGGCCCACATAATGACCAGCAGTGGACTGGGTGGGAATTAATCGTTTTTATCTTTAGAATCGGTTTGAAAAAAGTCTTTAATTTTGATGATATTTGAAAAAAGGCAGTTTATTTGCTTATTGTTTATGTGTATTTTGTATATTTGCCTACAGTATGATCCCTGGGGTGTTTAGAGGAAATGGGTGACACACTGTAAATTTTAAAACATGCTAATCAAAACAGAAGATAATGTAAAGAGACTTTAACAGTGAGCTGTGGGTATTCCGAAAGAATACCAAAATCATTTGTGCCCAGTCTTGCAAATGTAAACACTTTTAGCTAACAACCTAACACAAACCGGAAGAAGACTTAAAGCCAATTTTACAGGAGAATTGAGGGCCCCTCCCAAGGGATCATTGTGATAGTCAGTCTGCATATCGCCTACAACATATTGGAGCAATCGCATGAATCAAAATAGAATATGATTCAAATATGGTTTCACAGTACATTTGGGGTCATTGCCATTACTCTTTTAGCAAAATGACGGGAAATGGCACATTGTTCAATAATAAACAATGCAAGCATTTTATTAAAGATAACTTTGTAGGCAGGGTTGCTGTTGGTTCACTAAGCAATGTAATTGGCAGGAGTTATGCCAGTTAACCTCTCTGGAGAGTAGGAGTAGTACATTAAAAGCTTGTCTGGCCAAAGGTATGAGTACACTATAACTGGATTTTAATATTAACACAATAAAACAATTGAACTTAAACATAAATGGTTTCAACTGATACATATAGGTGTCATCACTGTAGAGCCTAGTAGATATGCTTTTGCTCAATTTGTGTGCACCAATAATCCTCCAAAAATCCAACCATGACCAATTATAGAGGAGCATTGCCTTTAATATGTCAGAGCTTGAGGCGACCTTTGACCCTGTGCTCAGGCAGGTCGCCCCCCCCCCCAGCCGCCACACCGTCCTCCTGTGTCGCCGCTTGTACTGCCGCCTTGCTCCCCCCGCTGATTGCTGCTTCGTGAGTCCCCCTGCCCCTGCTCTCGTCCCTCGTTCTCTTCCTGCCTTATTGCACTTTGTCTGCCATTTTCTTGTCCCCCCCTTGCCTTCTGTACCCCCTTGTCGCCTTGCTGCATTGTGTTTTTTGGCGTATTTTGTACTCCTTTCGTGCATTCTGTGCCCCTTTCCCCTGTATTTTCTCCATGCCCTTTCCCCCGTTTCCTTCTGTTCCTCCTCTCCCACCTCTGCGTCCCTGCGGACCCGCCCCCCGCTGCTCCCATTCGCTGCCCCGCTCCCGCCTCCCAGCTGCTCCTCCCTCCCACAGCCCTTCATATGGAGGACGTGCAGCAGTGAAGGGAGCGACCTTTGACCCTGTTCTCAGGCAGGTCGCCCCACAACCGCCACACGGTCCTCCTGTGTCGCCGCCTGTACTGCCGCCTTGCTCCCGCCGTTGATTGCTGCTTCGTGAGTCCCCTTGCCCCTGCTCTCATCCCTCGTTCTCTTGCTGCCTTATTGCACTTTGTCTGTGGTTTTCTTGTACCCCGCTTGCCTTCTGTGCCCCCTTGTTGCATTGCTGCATTGTGTTTTTTGGTGTATTTTGTACTCCCTTTGTGCATTCTGTGCCCCCCTCCCCCCGTATTTCCTCCGTGCCCTTTCCCCCGTGTCCCTCTGTTCCTCCTCTCCCACCGCTGAGTCCCTGCGGCCCGCCCCCGCTGCTCCCATTCGCCGCCCCTCTCCCGCCTCCCAGCTGCTCCTCCCTCCCACAACCCTTCATATGGAGACCGCGCAGCGGACGCGCGCAGCAGGTGCGCCGCTGGCGCACCGAAGGCGTGCCAAAGGCAAGCCCGTCTGCGCCCGTCCGCGCCTGGACCGCGCCCAGCACCAGGACCCCTGGACCCCGCACCTCCCGCAATGCCAGACTGCATTACGACTCCAGCACCCTCCACGCACTCAACACCGGACGAGACCACTCCTGCTACCGGGCCACCCCAAAGCACACCCAAGGGCCCTTCGCCTGCTGGAACTGCAACTTCACCAGCATCCGACCCGCCAAACCATCAACCAGAGAACCCAACCACCTCGGCTGCATCCTCCTCAACATCCGCTCCGCTCGCAAGCACGCCATTAAACTCTGAGATCTCCTAGACTCCACCGCTCCCGACGTCGCCTTCCTGACAGAGACCTGGCTGAACGCCACCTCAGCACCAGACATCGCCATAGCCATCCCACAGGGCTACAAGATCTCCCGCAGAGACCGCACCAATGGACAACACACACCCACGCCGCTGGACACACGCTGGACCCCATCTTCTCCACAAGCCCCCACGTTTCCTTCAACCACACCACCGAACCCCACTGGACCGACCACAGATGCGTCCACTTCACCTTCAGGAAACCCACCACACACCACCGCACCCAACAGCTACCACGCCGCTGCTGGGGCAAGATCACCAAGGACCAATCAATCAATCAATCATCAGAATTTGTATAGCGCCTACTCACCCGCAAGGGTCTCAAGGCGCGGAGGGGGGGGGGAGTCGCTACTGCTCGAACAGCCAGATCTTGAGTTGTTTCCTGAAGGTGAGATGGTCCAGGGTCAGCCGTAGGTGGGTGGGGAGGGAGTTCCATGTCTTGGCCGCCAGGTAGGAGAAGGATCTTCCTCCGATGGTGGATTTGCGAATTCGTGGGACGGAGGCGAGGGCGAGGCTCGCGGATCGGAGCTGGCGGGTGGGTGTGTAGATGTGAGGCGGTTGTTGAGGTACTTCGGGCCCGTGTCATGGAGAGCCTTGTGTGCGTGGGTGAGGAGTCTGAACGTGATCCTCTTTCTGACGGGGAGCCAGTGCAAGTCTTTCAGGTGTGCAGAGATGTGGCTGTGGAGAGGGATGTTCAGGATGAGTCGTGCAGAGGTGTTCTGTATGCGCTGGAGTCTTTTCTGGATATTGGCTGTGGTGCCAGCGTAGAGGGTAGTCCAGACGGCTGATGACGAGGGCCTGGGTGACCGTCTTCCTGGTTTCAGTGGGGATCCATCGGAAGATCTTTCGGAGCATGCGCAGGGTGCTGAAGCAGGAGGACGAGACGGCGTTGACTTGCTTGGTCATCGTGAGGGAGGAGTCCAGGATGAAGCCCAGGTTCCGTGCATGGTCCGTTGGCTCGGGTGCGGTGCCCAGGGCAGGGGGCCACCAGGAGTCGTCCCAGGCAGAGGGGGATGGTCCGAGGATGAGGACTTCCGTTTTGTCTGAGTTCAGTTTCAGGCGGCTGATCTTCATCCATTCTGCGACGTCTTTCATTCCTTCCTGGAGGCTGGCTTTTGCGGTGGCGGGGTCGTTGGTGAGGGAGAAGATCAACTGGGTGTCGTCGGCATAGGAGATGATGTCGAGGCTGTGTTGGCGAGCGATGGCTGCGAGAGGGCTCATGTAGATGTTGAAGAGGGTGTGGCTGAGTGAGGATCCTTGTAGAACGCTGCAGATGACTTTGGTGGCCACGGATGTTCTCAGCACGCATCCTCGCCCTGAGACCACCCGCAGACCCCTCCGACCCAGACACCGCCGCGACCAACCTCAGACAATGGATCAACGACTGCGCCAACACCCTCGCCCCTCTCAAGACCTCCACAACCAACCACACCAACAAGAAAGCCGCCTGGTTCCCCAAAGACCTCCGGATCTCCAAGCGCACCTGTCGGAAGCTGGAGAAGAAATGGCTCCACGACCGAACACCAGACAGCCACACAGCCCACAAAAGCGCCACCCCGCAGACACCACCAACTCATCAGGACCGCCAAGAGGACCACCTTCAAGGACCGCCTAGACAATAACGCCCACAACACCAAAGAGCTCTTCAGCATCGTGAATGAACTCTCCAACCACAGCTCCAACACCAACAACATCTCACCATCGCAAGACTTGTGCCACTCCCTGGCCACCTTCTTTCACCGCAAGATCGCCGACATCCACTACAGCTTCAACTCCGACACCCCCGCACCTACCACCGAGACCACCACCCCTGCGATCACCACCCGCACCAACCCCCTGACCACCTGGTCCCACGTCAGCGACGAAGACACCATCAAAACCATGAACTCCATCCACTCCGGATCCCCATCCGATCCCTGCCCTCACCACATCTGCAACAAGCACAACCATCGCACCCCACCTCCGGAAAACAATCAACAGCTCCTTCGAGACAGCAACCTTCCCGGAAAGCTGAAAGCACACCGAGATCAACGCCCTTCTGAAGAAGCCCAAGGCGGACCCCAAAGACCTCAAGAACTTACAGCCCATCTCCCTGCTCCCGTTCCCGGCAAAAGTGACAGAGAAGATTGTCAACAAACAGCTGACCCGCTACCTCGGAGACAACAACATCCTGGACCCTTCCCAATCCGGTTTTCGCAGCAACCACAGCACCGAGACCGCCCTCATCGCCACCACTGATGACATCAGGATCCTGATGGACAAAGGAGAAACAGCCGCCCGCATCCTCCTGGACCTATCAGCAGCCTTTGACATGGTCTGCCACCGAACCCTATCAGCACGCCTCCACGACGCCGGAATTCGTGAGAAGGCCCTGGCCTGGACCACATCCTTTCTCTCCGGCAGAACCCAGAGCATCCGCCTCCCACCCTTCTGCTCAAAAACAACCGAGATCATCTGCGGCTTCCCACAGGAATCCTCCCTCAGCCCGACGCTGTTCAATATCTACATGGCACCGCTCGCCCACGTCGCACGTCAACATAACCTCAACATCATCTCCTACGCCGACGACACCCAGCTGATCATATCCCTCACCAAAGACCCCCACACCGCCAAAGCCAACCTCCACAGAGGAATGAAGGCCGTAGCCGACTGGATGAAGGACAGCAGACTGAAGCTGAACTCAGACAAGACGGAGGTCCTCATTCTCGGACCTACCCCATCAGCCTGGGACGACTCTTGGTGGCCCACATCGCTAGGCGCAGCCCCGGGAACCCACAGACCACGCACGCAACCTGGGGGTCATCCTCGACTCCAACCTTTCCATGACCAGGCAAGTCAACGCCGTCTCCGCGTCCTGCTTCAACACCCTCCAAATGCTCCGCAGGATCTTCAAATGGATCCCCCCTGACACGGGAAAACCGTCACCCACGCCCTCGTCACCAGCAGACTCGACTATGGGAACGCCCTCTACTCAGGAACAACAACCAAGCTCCTGAGACGACTACAACAAATCCAGAATGCCTCGGCAAGCCTGATCCTCGACGTTCCCCGATGCAGCCACATCACACCCCACCTCAGAGGCCTGCACTGGCTCCCCGTCAACAAGAGGATCACCTTCAAGCTCCTCATCCATGCACACAAGGCACTACAGAACACCGGACCTACATACCTCAACAACCGACTCAGCTTCCACACCCCCACCCGAAGCCTCCGCTCAGCCAACCTCGCCCTCGCCACAGTTCCTCGCATCTGGAAAGCCACCGCCGGCGGCAGATCCTTCTCCTTCCTCGCCGCCAAGACCTGGAACACTCTCCCCACCAGCCTACGACAGACCCAGGACCTGCTGGCCTTCAGAAGACTCCTCAAGACCTGGCTCTTCGATCAGTAGCAGCCCACCCACCCCCAGCGCCTTGAGACCCTCACGGGTATGTAGGGCGCTTTAGAAATGCAGTGATCGATTGATTGATTGAGGTAGGGGGAGGATTACTCTTACCTCCATAAGTGATCTTGATTGGAGCTGCAGTATGGGACCAGGAGTTCACTACACCAACAGTGTGCTCCCATGCCACCACTGCTCATGTCAAGGTGCTGAGTGCACTACACATCCTGGCCACTGGATACTTCCAGAGGGTCAACGGGGCCATGGCTGGCATCTTTTATTCAAGCCAATCCATGTGCTCTTGGGTATTACTGGCACACATCAGCAGGTGAGTGCAGAAGTGCATCACCATGCTCTTTATGGTTTGTTTTAACATAACAGACAAATTTGAGTGGCATGTATTGTCTTGCATATCAAATACATTACAATTAAACAGCATAATTAGAAACAGTTGCTGTACCACTTACAAAGTTCGAAATAATTGAAAAATTACAACAAGCATAAATAATTGAAAAATTACAACAAACATATCAACTGTGAGCCATGCCATGAACACATGGAGTAGTAAATACAAAGAGAGTGGGACAGGATTAGCTACAATCGGAAGGGAAGTGAGTGCAGGAGGGATGGCGAGGTTAGAGATGTGAAGTCAGATAGAGAGTGTATGTTTGTCTGAGAGTGAGAAAACAAAATCAGAGAAGAAGAGAATCAGCAGGAATTGGAAAAGAAATGCGAGGAATGCTTGTCTGTGTGCATTCTTGAATATATAAGGATTGTGCCGAATGCAAGCAAGAAGATTAGAATTATGATATTAAGAAGCTGCAAATATTACAAAACAAGCAAGCATGAACATTTGCCGTTTGGCCATCTTTTTGTGTAATAAGGAAACACATTTTGTTTATATTGATACATTTCTCACATGTATAGGAGAAGCGTGGCTCAGTGGTTAGAGGCGGCAGACCCGGAAGCTGAGATCGACCGTGGACCAGGGTTCGATGGCGGGTCTCGGGCTCAAAAATTCCACGGACTCGACAATTCTCGCTCCGGTGCCTACTCGAATCACGGGGTCACACTCTGCAACTCTGGGCAATAGCTTGCTTAATCTCCACTACGGCCCCTCGCGGCGGGATGCCTGGCTTTCACCTTGTGGACACCCTGCTGGGGTTTCTCACAGGGGAATACCAGGACGGGTTCCCTAAGCAAGCGCCAGGATGCCCTTTGGGTGACAGGTTTGCGCTATATAAGTACACCTACATTTACATTTACATTTACATTATTGTTCTGTCCTGCAACCGATGTAAGTGCCAGAGTCTCTCCCGTCGTAGACAATTATTCTTAGCCTAAAAGTGCTAAAAGTACTGTTGATGGCTTGGCTCATTCAGAGTTTTAGCTGTTAATCTGCACATATGGATAGTTTGAGAACACTGTCCAGGGCATTGCAAGGGCAAAATGAATATTCGATAGAAGTGTCTTGATTCATCATGTCTCACTCCGCCTCTAATCCCGCCTACTAGCCACGCCCCAGCTCAATTTATGGAGTACCTGCACTTATTTTTTCCCATTTAAAGCACTGCCACACCAGTGAGACAATGGGACACTATTGCCATTGTAGCAGGAAATGCTGGCCCTCTATTAAGTGCTTGCACTGACTGTCATTGACCAGGCACATTTAATGCTCCTTTTAATAGGTATTAATCTCATTATTTTCTTGGTGCGCGCTTCAACGAATGTCCCTTTGCCACTTTAGGAAGCTTCTCTGTTTGATGTTATTCCTGCCTTAATTCCTAAATTCTTGAATCATTTTCCCAGATACCGTAAGAAGTCCACGTGGTCAACGATACGCTTTGCTTGAGATTTCCATCGCACCATCCTTGCACGGTGAACTCTGCAGTACAACTTTCAGAGTAGATCAAAACGTTTAATTAGCTGCTAGTAACACCTGCTCTTTACAGTGCTGGAGAATAGCGAAACTGTGCTGCCATTCACTATCTGAAATAAACGATCATTGGCCGAGCCAAAGAATGCAGTCGTGGTGTGCTAATGCGTGCATGCTGCAGCTGTGCATTTCTGTGCTTGCATTCGTCAGCACATTTAAGCAAGAACTATTGCCTTTACCAGCTCTTACCTTCTCCTAACGCCTACCTTCTCCTCCAGGTTCGTATTTCCTCGTCTCTGCTTCCTTCTACATCCATATCCACTTTTTTGCACCCGGCGTTCTCTGTTCTTCATCTCCAACCTAATGCACCTCTGAAGCCTTGTATTACCCCCGAGCTTTCCACCACGCTGTAAACCATCATGTTACTGCCTCTAGCTTTCCCATTCTCAGACCAACAGCGTCACCTTCTTTCTCCTGCCTATACCGTTACGTTATTCTGCAGTAGCCCCGCCCTTCCCCAGGGCTAACCTTCTCATTTGAATAACAAAATATGTACAAACAATACCCTACAGAATCACAGTCATGCCATAAAAGTTGCTAACACTTAATTACATGCTATTTCCATATCAGTGGAACGCACCCGTCCCTTGCCTCTAAAGTGTCACCCAGCTAGAATGTCTAAGGATCCTTTGCTTTTAGCATCCTTTCCCTCCTCTGCCCGACCTTCTTCCTCTCCTTGGACTCTATTTTGCCTTCTGAGGCACTTACTGCTATTAGTTTTAAGGTGCCGAGGCAGGCAACCACGGGCACGCATCCGTGTGTCTGTGTGTATTAGCATTACTAAGTTAGACCTATTGGCTGTGGATTTACTGGCACCTCACCTCCACCAGGTGTATGGGGAGGCCTGGGATCGGGGTAAGCTACCGAAGTCGGCACGAGAGGCGATTGTCGTCCCGCTGTTGAAAAAGGGCGGTGTCCCTACGGCTCGAACGGCGTATCGGCCGTTGTCGATGCTCACAGTAGACTATAAGGTGTTGAGCAGGATATTGGCGACGAGGCTCTCAACTCATATGTGCTCATTGGTCCATCCAGACCAGTCGGGATTTATCCCCACTAGGAACACCTCGACGTGCATACGGCGTCTGATACGAATTATGGATGTCGAGGGGGAGGGCCCTGCGGGGGCGGCGGCGCTGTCGGTGGACATTGAAAAGGCCTTCGACAGCGTGGAATGGCCTTATTTGTACCGCGTGCTCCTTCGGTTCGGGCTGGGTGAGGGCTTTGTCCGCTGGACGAGGCTGCTATATGAGTCGGCCACTGCTAGGGTCCGGACGGGCCGCTCCATATCGGCGGCGTGCGTGGTCGGGCGGGGCACTAGACAGGGTTGCTCCTTGTCCCCGCTCCTTTTCGCTTTGGCGATCGAGCCGCTGGCGGCTCGGGCCCGACAGGGTCGGTCCTTTGCTGGAGTACTATCCCGAGGCGACATGCATTATATCTCCCTGTATGCGGACGACCTTTTGTTGTTCCTGGCAGATGTAGATTCGTCCGTGACGGGAGCACGTGCCTTGCTTCGTGAATTCGGGGACCTATCGGGCCTTCGGGTTAATTGGTCCAAGACCTGCCTCTTCCCCTTAGCCGTTCGCTGTGTTCAACCGGCGGTGCTGGACGGTCTGCGCTGGGAACCGGATTGCCTGCAGTATCTCGGAGTTCATATATATCACACCCATTCGCTACTGTACGAGGGGAATGTGGGAAGGGCCGTGAGGGGCATTAGAGGTAGTATGAGGTTTTGGCAGGTCCTCCCATTATCTGTCGCGGGGCGGATAGCCTTGTTAAAAATGGTGGTCCTACCGAGACTCCTTTATTTCTTCCGGACGTTGCCAGTGTGGATCCCATCTTCTTTCTTCCGCACTCTGAGGACCCTGGTGATCGGCTTTATTTGGGGCACTGGCAGGCGACGGGTGGCCCTGAATACTTTACTCAGGTCCCGGGATGAGGGTGGTATGGCCGTACCAGATTTCGAATGGTATTACTTGGCTGCTCAACTTCAATGGCTCACGCAGGCGGTGGCGCGAGAATTCAGAGGACCGGACGGCCCACAGGGTCGGCTTGTGCAGCGCCATGTTCTGTCCTTTATTGTGCTCCAACAGGAATTACGGCTGGAGCAGCTGACCCTCGAGGAGCGTACTCTTCGCAAGTGCTGGTTGCGCTGCCACAGACGGGGGGGGTGCCGAACGCCCTATGCCCCGGAGATACCACTTGGGATGTTTACTGCCATCCCGCACGGCGGTGATTGGTCGGCGCTAGCAGGCTGGGAGGACCTTGGGGTCCACATGCTGGGTGATTTGTATCGGGACGGTGCCTTGCTGCCGTTCGGTGCACTACAGGAGACATTCGGACTCCCGCGGGGTGACTTCCTGTTGCACGCGGCTCTGGTTGCTGGGATTCAGAGGCGTTGGAAGATGGGGCTGGTGGAGCCGCCCACGTCATTGGGCTGCCAGTACGTAGTGATGGCGGCTGGCACACATAAGGCCATCACTTGCTTATATAGGAGACTGGCGCTGGCTGAACCCCCTCCCCTTGATGGGCTGCGGGAGCGCTGGGAGGCTGACCTTGGACGGCAGATTCCGGAGACGACTTGGCCCCAACTAGTGCGTAGGGCCTGGAAGGGCACCAGAAATGTCCGGTTCCAGCTGGTTCAATATTATACACTCCATAGGGCGTATTGGACGCCTGCCAGGATTCACCGAATCTTTGGGGGTGCGCAGTCGACCTGTCCACGTTGCGCTGTGGAGGACGCTGATTTTGCACATATGTTCTGGTCATGCCCGGGGCTCGGCTCGTACTGGATGGATGTTTTCGCTTGCCTGAACGCGATCACGGGTCGGCAGGTTGATGCAGACGCGGGTGCATGCCTGCTACTTTGGTTTCCCCATACTCCTGCCACTAAGATCACTAGTAAATTTTATGATTTGGGGTTCATAATGGCCAAAAGGGAACTTACCCTACACTGGAAATCTAGAGGGGGACCCAACTTCCTGAGGTGGCGGAGGTGTTTCCTGCAATGGGCCTCATCTGAGAGCACTCTCCGATTGCAATTGGCTAGGCGCGCAGCTAATGATAAAGCGATGGAGACAGCCAGGGCGTGGAGCGCACTAGTGATTGAGTTGCAGTCGCTAATGGAGGCTGATGATGGTGGAGAGACAGGCGAGCCGGCGAATAGGGCAGGGGATGTGGGACAGGGCGGGGTGGAAGCCGCAGGGTTGGAGGGAAGGAGTTAAACTGAGAGCCGGAGGCAAGGAGGGGGCGGATTGAGGGGGTTACCGGGTCCCGGGGTTGTGATGCTGGTCTTTGACAATGTTGGATTATACCGGGAGCTTTACGTGAGCGGTGAATAAAGGGGAGTGCCGCCCGCTGTGGCAATGTTTGACCAATCGGGCCGTACTAGGGGATGTGGGGCACACTGACAAGGGGGGGGTGGGGGTAGAGAGGGAGGTGGGATGTCATGTTTAGGAGTTGTTGAGCGGGTATGTGTGTGCAAGGCGGGGAAAATTGGTATTTGAGTGGGATGCTCTGAGAATTTAATTTGTCTGTTCTGTGTACAAAATTAATAAAAACAGTTTAAAAAAAAAAAAAAAAGTTAGACCTATTGGCTTTGTCAAAGCTTTTTGCTATCTTGTCTCCCCTTCAGTGGGTTAGGATCCTGTATCTTTACGCTACATTTTTTGAACAGCCAGTAAAGTCGAGTTGCAGAATATAGTTTGTGTATTTTTTACATTCTTTTGTACTCTACGAATGTGACGAGAATGAAACAGAAACATACAGGCCTTATTTACAAAAGTAAACTTACACTTTTTGTGTAAATTTACTATTTTTTGCTATCCACAAATTAGAAGCGTAGTGTTTCCTGTAGTATTTTTATGATTGCAGAGACCGTCCTATCCTCTACTGTGCAGAGAGCTACACTAACGTAAAGATACTACACATATTACACTCGTAGTTTATAAATAGAAACAAAATTGTAAACGTACTCCAAAAGCGTAGGTTTACTTTTGTGTGTAAGACCCTCTGTGTATTTCTATCACAACTGTTTGCCCAAGCCGTTTGTTGAAAAACTTGCGTGGCTTTCTCTAACAATCTGCGACAAATGTAATACTGTTCATGGTACATTATCGCATTGTGATGGTTTCGTTTTGAGAGCTGATGTAGACTTTTCCTTTCTTTACTTTAAGCATTCATGCATCCATGCATTCATTGGTATGTTCTCTAGCTATTTGTTCGCTTCTTAATATGTTCATTCATCATCTTTTAATTTATGAAGTCCATAGTTTTATAGAGGGGAGCGCATATGCATTTGGGTCACTTCAGAGTAGTGCAGTTATGCCACAATTTCTGCACTTTGTCCCTCTTTCCGAATGTGTAGGAATGAATGTGCGATTGAATGCAGGGTTTTTGTAAAGCGCGATTAATCAACCGTTACTGTATCAAGGCGCAGGGGGAGGAGGGTCCTGCAGTTCAGTCAAATAGCTAGGTCTTGAGGTCCTTCCTGAATTGAGGCAGTGACGGGTATTGCCTGAGATGCAGAGGCAGGGATTTCCAGGTCTTCGCAGCAAGGTATGAGAAGGATCTTCTTCTAGCAGAGGTCTTGCTGATCTGTTGGATAGTGGCCAGTGCCAGTTGGGTGGAGTGGAGATGTCTGGTGGGTGTGTAGAAGGATAGGCGGTGGTTGAGGTATGTAGGTCCGATGTTGTGGATGGCTTTGTAGGCCTTTATGAGGAGCTTGAATGTGATTCTTTTGTTGATCAGGAGCCATTGAAGGTCTCTCAGGGGACTAGAGATGGGGCTGCGGTGGGGTATGTCCAGGAAACGTCTGGCAGAGGTGTTGTGGATTCACTGCAGTTTCTATCGGAGGTTTTGGGTGTCACTGGCATAGAGTGTGCTGCCGTAGTCAAGCTTGCTGCTGACAAGCGCTTGGGTGACTGTTGTCCTGGATTCGGTGGAGAACCACTTGAAGATCTTTCAAAGCATGCAGAGCGTATAGAAGCAGGAGGATGAGACAGCATTGATTTGGTGGTTCATTGCGAGTGGGGAGTCAAGGATTATGCAGAGGTTACATTTGGGGTCAGTAGGTGTGGGGGAGTTCTGAGCACTGCGGGCCACCAGGAGTAGTCCCAGGCAGAGGGGGAGGTGCCCAGGATTAGGGCTTTAGTTTTGTCAGAGTGAGTTTGAGGCAGCCATCCTTCCTCTAGGCGGCAAGTGCCTTCATCCCATTGTGAAAGTTGCTTTTAGCGGCTGTAGTTTTGTCGGCAAGGGAGAGAATCAGCTAGGTGTTGTTGACGTAGGAGATGATGTTGAGTCTGTGGTTTCTGACAATGGCTGCAAGCAGTGCCATGTAGATATTGAAGAGGGTGAGGCTCAGTGAGGAGCCCCGCAGCCGACCTCTATGGGTTCCGAAGAGTGCGGTGGGAGCTTGACTCTCTGGGTCCGGCCGGAAAGGGAGGAGCGGTCCATGCTAAAGTTTTGCCATGGATGCCGGTGTTGTGAAGTCTATGCAAAGGGTGTGGTGGGAGACGGTGTCAAAGGCAGCAGAGGGGTCCAGGATGATGAGTGCTGCGGTTTCTCCTCGGTCGAGGAGAGTGCAAATGTCGTCCGCTGCAGTGAGAAATGCAGTCTCAGTGCTGTGGTTACTTCTGAAGCCTGATTGGGAGGGGTCCATGGTGTGGGTTGTTTCTATAAATTCGGTGAGTTGATCGTTGATGGGATTACTATCAAACTCACTGCATATCCGACGATGTAGCAATATATTCACTGGACGCATTGAAAGGTATGGTACACTTCTTGCATAAGGTGGCCCGGGATGTCGCCTTTTAAACTTAATGTGTACAAAACTCACATCACCCCTTTCTATGCATTAGTAAACAAATTTGGTATGCCACTGAAAATTCACTGTACTTTGGTATTAAATTTACAAGCCAGGTTAATAATATTGCACATCATAAATATGAAGAACTACTGAGCCAATGGCACTGACTTTCCCTTCATTTCAAAGCACCCTATGAAATTTAGGCAAGATGAACATTTTCGCTATTTTGCATCACCATGCAACATAGTGAAACTGTTCATCTTGCCTAAATTTGTGTATTCATTTACGCCTATCAGCCAGTACCGAACACCTTTTCCAAATGGTTGTATTCTGTAATCAGCAGCTGTATATGGGATACCAACGGGCACATTAATGTCTTAGCAATACCAAGGTCCCCATAAAAAGGGTAACACATATTATTGGGCAGCGAATACACTCCCTTTTAATTGACAACCTTGATACAAAAAACAACATATTAATCAGATCACTTTTGGGATCAACGTGAATAATTTTTTTGTGGTCAGACAGATTCTAATTACTACAAACATGTACTTTTTAAAGCTACTGTCGATATTAATAACATTTGGGATAAATGGTGTAAAACATATTAGATTCTCTTAATCCATTCATATACCCCTTTGAGGAAGAATCCCTCCTTACCTACTATATTTCAGGATGATATAATCAATTTTTGGCATGATGAGAGGTTAAAATGTTATGAGCAACTGAATAATGGAGGGAATACTCGAATTTTCTCAGATATTCATTTGGAATGTAATTTTTTCAGTGGCGGCTGGTGACATGCATAAGTGGTGTGACAAGCAAATCAATCATTTTAAACCCCTGACAGGCACTGTGAGACATTGAGAATGCCTTTAGGGTGAACTCCAAAGCTCTCAATCCTGGCTCGTTATAAACAGTGTTTATGAAGGACCACAACTGAGAGCTCTGGCATGGAGACTGAAGGCAGTGAGAGTTTCTCACAGTGCCTGTCAGTGGGTCCTAAAATTTTAAATAAAAAATGTATTTGCCTACAGGCTTGCCTCCTCCAGTCCTCTTCAGTGCTCTTCAGTCCATCAGGAACACATGGTTTCAGAGCCAACTTCTCTAACCACTCCCGATGCTGCTGTCATGCTGCTGATAATGTTACAGAAAAGGGGGTGGTGATGAACAGAGTGCCTGAATTAAGCAGACCACTCTTACCCAGTCCAAAGATCAGGGCTTGATCCATCACCGTTTTTTAGCTCACTGCACCATCCCAGCTCAGAACTTGACTATATGCAAATTAGTCTGTTCCTGTCCCAGTGCATGATGGGAACAGGGCAAACCAAACTACCAAGCCAATTCTTATACTGGGAAGGAAACAAGCTTCCGGGGACCGGTTTCTGCCATTTCAGGCGTCGTCGGCCCGGCTTGCTTGAATCCTGATGGTGCAATGAGCAAGGGACTCACATCTGAGTATACCCTTCCACGCTTATGGTGGACAAAATGATTCAGAAAAGGGGGTGGTGATGAACAGAGTGCCTGAATTAAGCAGACCACTCTTACCCAGTCCAAAGATCAGGGCTTGATCCATCACCGTTTTTTAGCTCACTGCACCATCCCAGCTCAGAACTTGACTATATGCAAATTAGTCTGTTCCTGTCCCAGTGCATGATGGGAACAGGGCAAACCAAACTACCAAGCCAATTCTTATACTGGGAAGGAAACAAGCTTCCGGGGACCGGTTTCTGCCATTTCAGGCGTCGTCGGCCCGGCTTGCTTGAATCCTGATGGTGCAATGAGCAAGGGACTCACATCTGAGTATACCCTTCCACGCTTATGGTGGACAAAATGATTCAGAAAAGGGGGTGGTGATGAACAGAGTGCCTGAATTAAGCAGACCACTCTTACCCAGTCCAAAGATCAGGGCTTGATCCATCACCGCTGATAATGTTAAGCTGAATGAGAGAAGCTCCAGGATTGGTTGGAATGGGATGGATTGACCCTACATCATGCACTGGAGGCCTGTGCCTGCTGTCCACCCAGCTGTCTAAGACAGCTTACTTAGGAGAGGTTTAAAGTGCGAATGTCAGACTGGCTGTCGCCAGACAGATGTCCAAAGGGACATGCGCACATTAAACTTGAAGGAGCACTGTTCCTCCCCTGCTGCCAATCAGCAGCAGTGACCCTGCTCCGCCCTAACGCTCAGCTCGGGCTGGGAGCGGTGGAAAAAATTGGTAATAAATGAATTTTATTACCATTTTATTTTTCAACTTTGCAGCAATTTAAGCAGTGGGGAGATGCTCCTCCGCCTTAATAGAATAAGCTGCAACTGCTTTTATGACAAAAAATCTTAAAATATCTGCAAATGCGCAACTGTGCAAGCCACTTTTTAACTCATAACATTAATTTTGAGGTGTCAATAACATTAGTAGTTTTATATTATGATCAAGAATTGATATTGATCAGAGAACTGAATAGCTATGTGAAAGATGAACTGACAACCGTAGATGATACATGAACAAGATAGGAATGGCAATATGACCAGAGGATATTGAAGGAGATTTTACTGGAATCAATACCTTAGTTAAATCTGTCAACTCAAAACTCCAACAATTTATCACGGTATATCAAAATGGAAAACCTTAAATAATTATATTAACAAAAAGTGTGCAAGATGTGGACTACAGCAGCTGATATACATATTTGTGTAAACTGCCTCTTTTGGGGCACTATTCACAGAACTCACTTAAGACAAAATCCTAAATGTATTACCATTTTGGTATTGACAGAAGGCACTTACTAATTTCGGTATTCACAGAAGTTAGGAGTCCTAACTTTAGGACTCCTAAATGCCTTCTGTGAATACCGAAAGTCTTAAAGTTAGGATTTTTCTCAGATTAGGAGTAGTAAAATTAGGACAACTATTGTTGTTTTTGTACAGCTACATGAAAGTGTGGGTAGGTAAGTGAGTGAAAGGATGGATGGATGAGTGAAATGGTTGATGGGTGGGTGAGTGAAGAGGTGGAAGGATACATGCATGGATGAATGAGTGAAATGTTGGATGAATGGATGAAAGGCTGGATGGATTGGCTGGTTTAATGAGTGGATGAGTGATGGATGTAAGGGTGAGTGAAAGGATGGATGTAAGGGTGGATGAGTGAATGAATGAATGAGTGAAAGGGAGGACAGATGGAGGAATGGATGAAAGGGAGGATGGATGGGTGAGGGAGCGTGAATGAAAGGAAGGATGAGAGTAAAAGGGTGGATGGATGAGTGAAAGGATAAATAGATGGATGGATGTGTGAGTGAAATGGTGGATTGCAGGTGAGTGAAAGGAATAATGGATGTTTGCATGCATGGATGAATGAGTAAAAGGATTGATTCAAGGTTGTATGAATGAAAGATGAAGGATGAATGAGTGAAAGGATGGATGGGTGCAGGATGGATTGATGAGTGAGTGAAATAATAGATCGATGAGTGAAAGGGTGAATGGATGGATCAATGAGCGGATAGATGGGTGACTGAGTGGAAGGTGAATGTATGACTAAATGGATGGATGAGGGAAAGAATGGCTGTAAGGATGGATGAGTGAAAGAGAGTAAATGGATGGCTGGATGAAAGGGTGGATGGATGGATACGTGGAAGGGTGAATGGATGGATGAATAAGTGAAAGGGTAGATGGATGAGTTAGTGAAAGGGTAGATGAATGAGTTAGGGAAAGGATGTATGAATAAAAATGTGGATGATGAATGTGTCGAAGGGTGATGACTGAGTGAAAAGATGCATGGCTGAGTGAAAGGATGGATGAAGTGGATGGGTGGAAAGTGAAATGGTGGATGGATAAGTGAAAGGATGGGTTAATGAAAGGATGAAAAGTGGATGCATAAGTGAAAGAATGGATGACAGTGGAAGGAAGGGTTGGTGTTATGGGTAGGTTTAAAGATAGATGAAGAGGTTTGGGTATGAATGGGCAGAAGGTGACAGACTGAATGTTGGATGAAAGACTGAATGAATGGCAATGTAAGGGTGAAATGGTGGATATCAGCAGGTGGATAGAATGATGAAAAGATGAATGGATAGATGCTTGGGTGGAATAGACAAGCAAGCTCTTCTGGGGAGGGTTACAATGACTTACTTTACCTGCTTGGTGCCATAAGACCTTTGTTTGAAAGTGAGAGATATTTGAATTTTCTGCCTACTCCCTTGATCTGAGGAACACTGGCTTACATTGCCTGTTAAAAGTATGCAAGATCGAATAGCTGTCTTCAGAGTCTCTGGTCAATCTAAGTACTTCAATGAAATCTGGTGTTTGGTTTTGAATTGCTATAGTTTGGAAACATGTGACTGCAGGAACTATAGACTTTCTTTCTCCTTTGATAGCTTTCTGATCTCAATTGGATTTTTGGGGATTTTTTTTAAAGTTTCCTTTGAAAAGTCATGCTAGTCAGAGTCAACTGTAGATGTATTTATGTAGCATTTACGACAAATGTCCTTTGTTTAAACTTGACAATACTGTGGAGTGAGGCAACGAGGTCTTTCATTGGTCAGGAAAAAATACGATTACAACTGGTACTATAGGAAGCATGCAAGCAGACCATGGTACTCACCACTGGCAAACTCACAGAAAACCAAAAGTTGCTGGCAGGCATCTTTAGTAGCACTGACTGTTTATGATAGGTTTGCTGAGAGAATACATACTTTTTGTAGTTAATGTTTCATATTTATACTATAATTTTCTTAACCAAAATGTTAAGGGTCTTCAAATGGGACCCCTATGAACTAGCAGTGGTATATTTAAACTTAACGAAATACAACACAGAAATGACATTTCACATATAGGAAGTCGTGTTCGGCCTTGGACTGATGCAGTAAAAACGCCACATATTTCCAATTACCACAGCGCACCAGTTCACGTAATTTTTTTTAAAATCTAAACTGCAATGCAATACCCTCAAGAAACTATTTGAACTTGCTTATGTTATTAGAAAAGCAATTGACTTGAGGACACTAGTCTGTATTTCAGTCGGCAGGGGTCGCTGTTTTTAATTGGACCCTGCACATACATAACATATCCCTGTACCCCACGCCTCACATGCGTGCCTCTGTGCACACAGTAATACGTACAGAGACACCTTCAATTTTAAATGTTTTTTGAACGTTTGTTTATAATGGCATTTCTGGCCCGCACGCGATGGGGCCCCACAAAAAAGCACAAGCAGACAGACCTCTCTTCGAGTTAATGAGATTAAATTAATGACTCCAAAATAAACTGCCAAACAGGAAATCAAATACTTAACAAGGAGCCATTACAAAGCAAGATGAGTAGAGAACAATTAAATGCACAGTGTAAACGCTTTACAAAATACAGCTTCTGGCGGAAGGACCAAGACAATTTGCATTTCCACACACTGAAGAGGACTCCTGCTGCGAGGAAGAGGGCCTGGTGTTGACGGAGGGAGCAGTCAAGGGGGATCCACAATGCACCAATCAGTCCAGAGCTGGTGGCCCCCTTTGCCTGAGCCCTGGGAACAGAAGAGTACCTGGGTGGGTGGGGAAGGTGGTCTCTTCCTGAGGCCAGCCACTCGCTTCAATATTTTTAAGGGGGCTACAGGCTTCAGACTGCCTAGTTCTATCTCTAAACGGTGTCAAACACATTAGTGACATCATCCTGCGCTGTCAGCGAGAGCGGGACAAACTCTGAAATAACTGAAGCTAGTTACCAGGCAAATGTAAAAATATTGCAGATATTTCCTTTGCCTCTGAGAATATATGGGTATTTTGTTCAATGTGCGAGCTGGATAAGAAGAAAGGCTCTGAAAAAAATGGAGTCAGGCACAAGTCTTGCAGCTTTCAAATCTGAAGGTGACATACTCAGCCCAGGTTTATTTTGAATGTAACAATAAAGCATATTTTTCATTACCAGCCACTCTAAATTACTTTTATCTTATACGTGAGAAAACGCGACATGTGAAGGTTTCCATCTTCTCTGAGAAATAATATAAGAAAAGAAACAGAGAAAACAACATCAGTATTATCTAACATGCACATCTTAACACAAGCCCAGACAGGAAACAATTAAAGAAAGTTAAAACAAGTTTGTGCTTCTGAAGAAGCGCATGCAACACTGTGTGACCTTTTCTAGAAGAACAGAACCAAATACACGTGCAGGAAGCAGAACTGCCTCTGTAAGCTGCACAAGACAAAAACAAACGTGCTCCCATATGAAAAAGCATTGCTGAGCATCCACAGGAGAAAATAAACTGCCCCATCATCTCAACAGTTAATAGCTAACTGTAGACAAGCCAGCCTGGGAGCTGCCTTTGGAGAGAAAACAAAAGAATGTCAGCCACATGGCAGGAACTGGGATGGACCAATGCTGCAATAAAATGTAAGCAGCTACGGGTCTGAGCAGCCACAGTGTAACATAAGGTTGAAAACATAATAAAATAGTCCCCCCACGAGCAGATAAACAGAACAAAGCGTAATTATATTGTACTAAGTCCCTGCTACTTGGAGGAAAAAGGAGGGACAACGAGGCCGGACTGGCCACTAGCAAGCAAGGATTTTTTAAAGGACATTGAAACAAAAAAATGAGAAGCAAGGAATGGCATTTAGCCAACAGAGATATATGTATACTAAAGTATACAAGAGGTCGTATACTTACGCTCGACCTAAAAACAAAAGGGAGGGGGGGTGGATTAAGCAGCTGAATGAAATTTGGTCACCACTATTTTAAAATGATAATGGATATACTACAGTTGAAAGATGCACAAAGATATATAATATTATTGACATAATCTGTTGCTATCTCTGATACTTAGTTAATGTATCAAATCATAAATTTTAAATACTCAAATCTTCAAAAGGAATGAAAGTTCCATTTATCACACATTGGGGTACTATATTTATTAGATGTGCTTAATAATACCTATTTCGAGTTTCGGGGAAATAACATGCAGATTTTGGTGCAATGTATAGTAACTACTGAACACTTTTCCCCGTTAAATTCTGCAGGTGTGGCAGGCACAGGTAAGAGCGGTGGAGCAGTGGGGTGGGGCGGGCGGCCGTGGGGAAGTCGACAGATGACAGGATAGGTAAAGTTAAATAAAAAAATAACTAAATAAACAGCTTGTGGTCACCGCATTGCCGACTCAGCGATGCGGCAAGTGCAAGGTAAGTGGTTTTATTCATTTTTTAATTTAATTTTACCTATCCCATGGTCTGTTGACTTCCCCACCACCACCACCACCACCCCTCTTACCAATATAAGCTATGCCTAAAATTCTGGCTCGTTTGACCTGCTAAAATTTACCAAAGAGTGAGTCATTTAAACGCAAATGGTAATTTCCAGTTGCCGATAATACCACCCGGTTCAGAATTATGATCCCTGCTCAAACAGCGGTTTATGTAAGGGGTCCGAAAATTCTGATGAACTCTTGCAAAGAGGGCTTTTGAGATTGTGGAAACCAGAGTCCGATCATAAATGAATGACGCCTATTTGCAAGTTCTGTTATACTCATTCATTCATGCTTTTCTTTAATGTACCACTGATTTATAACATCAAGGAAGACTTCAGTACTGATTGCAAAAAACTGGCACTGATTTCTACTTGTACACCTGGCCACTACTGTTGGAATTTGAAAACTGCTAGTTAAAAATGTAAATGTTGTCAAGATTTTCAAGTGATTGCGGCTGGCCAGGTGAAATTCCAAGAAATGTCAGATCTTTTTTTAACTGATTTTGCTACTACTGTCAGTATATGTTGCCGTGCTCTGATGCAAAGTGTGACAACCAGTAGAGCTTCAAGTCACTGTAAACAGGAAGAGATGGCAGAACATTTTACAAACAATTTAAACATTTCTCTCTAATTTGTAGATACGAGAGCAGCTTCATCGGTAAACTGCAAGAAATGCAGGGAGAGGTATGTAGTGTAACGTTTTGTTAGCAACATGTTAAGTGAAAGGTTTATAATTTAATTTTAAAAAGCAAAGTGAAAGCTATGTTAGCCAAAAATGCAGTACAAAAAATGCAGATCAAACACCATGCATGTTTTGTTTTAAGACATGATACCTTTTGTAGGCTTGCTTATAATTTAGGGGCCACATCATGATGAGCTTTTGAGCCGAGGGCCCGTTTTATGTGTGTCGTATACTTGTAAAGCGCACAGCTGCCCCAGCAAAGGGGCGTCCCGGCGCTGTATACCGCTGGGGAACCCATCCTGGCTTTCCCTGTGAGATGGTCCCTCCTGGGCATCTCCAAGGTGAAGACAAGCATCCCCAGCGCTGATGGGGCCGTTAGTGGAGATTAAGCAAGCTATTGCCCAGAGTTGCTGAGTGGGACCCCTGGTTAAAGTAGGCACCGAGGCGAGAATTATCGAGTCCGCTGACCTTGGCCCAAGACCCTGCCGCGTCGGGAATCGAACCCTGGTCCCGGGCCGACCTCTGCTTCCGGGTCTGCCACCTCTAACCAGTGAGCCACACCACGCCACTTATATGCTGCAGTGAATTCTGCAGTGAATTCTTTTAACCCAATATTTCTCTGAGTAGTGCTTTATGTTCAGACAGCACAGCTCACAAACAGTAAACGGTAATCCTCGCTCACTGTTTCCGAGCTGTACTATCCGAAAATAAAGCACACATTTTGGGGGCGTTACCTAACAAGATGGCCGAGTAGACTTCTACTGGTACTGCCGTCGACTCCAGTAATCCTGCACCATCCTCTAACGCCTGGATAGTAATTTAACATAAAAAGTCCGGGGAGATAGCGGTCTCACCTTGGCACTGAACAGGCCAAGCACACTGCCGATTGTATGACTTATCAGCGTGAGGTGTGTGGCAGACCAAGTGCCCACCGGCAGGCATCTTACCTGATTTTGGCCCGACTGGGGAGCAGCTTCACTGACTTTGCAGCCGGACGGCTGGGGCTGGAGCGGAGCAAGGAGGACGCCCCCCTCCCCCCCGTGGAAGAAGGTGAGCCGGGGCAGGCTACAACTGGGCCCCCCGCTGTGGAGGACTCAGTCCTCTTGGGAACCAGGGGAGGAGGGGGAGGAACTGGGAGCCCCGTCCTAGAGTCTATAGGTGGCTCATACAGAGGCTGCGACTGCGCTGCACAGTCCAAGTTCTGTGGCAGGCACCAATGGGCATGGAAAGCCAGCCGACGTCCTCCTTGATCAGTGGTAAACTGTGGTGCAGCTTCGCTACCAGTGGTGCTGAGCGGAGGGTGCCAGATCACAGTGAGTGGAAGTACGCAGCCCATCCACTAAAGAAGGCGTTCCTGGGTGGGTTGTGTCTGGGTGCCCCGCCGCAGAGGACATATGCCCTGTCATGCCCTGGATGGTGGTCACTAGAACCATGACAGCATGAGTGTGGGAGGGGGCCGACACCGGACACCAGTTCCAGTCAAGGGAAAGGAAGTAAGGGGCAGACGATGATGACCAGGGATAGAGCAGGACGCATTACACATGACGCTGTGAGATAATATCAAGAATAAAGGTTATCTTGAATGATTGGCGGTTTCCTGTCGTGATTGATGCAAGAAGACACGACATCTGGCGACGAAGAGTGGAACAAATCCACACGTGTCCGCCACCCGACAGAGAAGAAAAGCGATACCAGGAGCCACGGCGCGAGAGCCCACCACGGCCGTGACAACAGCGCCGAATAAGATCCGGTCTGCCTGGCAGGAGCAGCGCCGGTAAGAGACCCGATCTGCAAAGCGCACGTTAGAAAGTGAAATAACACGCAAACTCTCGCGACAGTGGCCATTTGAAGGTCAGGCGCAGCAGCCAATCAGCCATCTTAAAGTCAGGCAGTACCGGGATTGGCTCCAAAATCGCGCGAGATTTCGGCGGCCATCTTGGAAGAAGGCAAACGAACTAATAGAAGAGCACAAAGAAGCGGCGGCCATCTTAAGAACAGGCAAAACTAAGAAAAAACAAAAGAAAGTGCAGAGAAGAGCACTAGGTACAAGAAGAAAAGAAAAAACAAGCACATGACAATACAAAACAAAAACAGGAGGAAACAAAAGTGCACAGAACAAGCAAATAAAGAAACAGACATAAAAAAAAGAAAATAAAAGAAAGAAAGACAGCAGAAAAGGAAAAGTGCCGATAAGAGCACAAGATACAGAAAAAGAAGCACAAGACAGTGCAAATAAATGCAGGAGAAAACAAAAGTGGAAAAGAACGAACAAATAAAGAAACAAGTATCAGAATAAAAGAAAATAAAAGAAGGAAAGACAGTAGAGAAGGAAAGTGCCAATAAGAGCACAAGACACAGAAAGCAAGCACAAGACACTGCAAACAAAAGCAGGAAGTAGGAAAAAGTGTGGAAGGGCTGCCAGGAAAAGATGACTGAAGAAAGGAGAGAAAATCAAAGCGCCCAGTACCGCAGACCTCTCCCATTCACTCTATCAGAACCGCAAGGAGGGATCAGATGGGAGCGGTGGATTAAAAAGTTTGAGCGGTACATGCGAGCCACGGATGTAACAGAGGCCAAACAACTGGATCTGTTCCTAAATCTGGTCGGTGATGAAGTGGATGACCTGCTAGTCAAACTACCAGAAGATGAGATGTTGACATACAAAGGGCTAATAAAATGCCTCTCAAGCAAATTTGATCCCCAGAGAAATGTTGATTTTGAGCGATATACGTTCACAATAGCATTTCAACACACGGATGAATCGCTGGATGATTTCGCGACGCGACTGCGCAAGCTAGTGACACACTGCGAATTCGACAAGTACGACAACGAACAAGCAATTTGCCTGCGCATCATTGAAGGATGTCGTGACATGGACTTCCGTGCAAGAATACTTAAGGAACCAACCTCACTGGAGAAGATACTGTCATTGGCAAGAGCAGAGGCAAGAGCAACGGTGCAACCAAAGCAAATGGAGCGGGGAAAGGAACGGCGAATAGAACAGGCACACCGCATGGCAGAGAACAACCACACAAACCGTTGGAAAAAAGGGCACACTGAACAGGCGTCAAAGAAGCAACCTGACTCTACCTGCTACAGATGCAGACTGGAATTCCCACATAAAGGTGCGTGCCCGACGATGGGCCAAACATGCAGGAAATGCAATAGGAGCAATCATTTTGCAAGCGCATGCCTAGGACTGCAGTTCAGAAGCGAAAGAGGAAGACCGGGAAGACCAAGGATGACGACGAGCAGACATGTCAGACATGTAGAAACAACAAACAGAAGCTCATCATTAGAGTCAGGAGAAGAAGAGGAAGGAGAAGAAAAGGTAGAACGACTGTACCTCATGTCCGACACTGCTGTCATGCCCGCCGATGAGGGCATAATAGAGAAAGCATCCACCTGGTGAACAAAGATAACATCAAAAAGACAGAGACCGTGACCATAGAGGTGGGAGCACACAAAACACGCTTCGTGCCAGACAGCGGAGCAACATGTAATATCATGTGTGTTTCGGAATATGAGAAGATGGAAGTAAAACCAGTGTTGATGCCATCAAAAGTTGAGGTATTCACGTGGGGGTCAAGAAAACCAGTGATGAACATGGGAAAATTCACAGAAAATCTGAGATACAAAGGCCAAATGCTGAAAGAAGAAATACATGTGTTGAAAGGTGACATTCCAGCACCGTGCCTATTGAGCAATGTCACAGCGCAGGTAATGGGCCTCCTCGAAATTACATACAACATGTCAGAGATGAAAAGCATCCTGCAGGAATATCCCAAACTCCTCCAAGGACTAGGGAAGCTAAAGAGACGACAAATAACACTGCACATCAACGAAGCAGTTAAACCAGTAGCCCAATATCACCGGCGAGTACCAATACACATACAACCGCAGGTAGAGGAAGAGATTGAAGCGCTGCTAAGGCAGGACATCATAGAGCCAGCCAAGGGACCGACACCATGGGTGTCACCAATAGTGGCAGTGCCAAAGAAGAACACGTCCAAGATTCGCATCTGCGTCTACATGAGGATACCGAACACAGCAATTGAACGCGAAAGACACCCTGGACCTCACCTCGATGATAAGATCAGTTGCCTAACCGGCACCAGACGTTTCTCCAAACTAGAACTGTGCAAGGGATATCATCAGCTGGAACTCGACCCTCAGTCCAGATATATCACAACATTTTCCACGCATTTATGTCTATTCGATACACACGTCTGAGTTTTGGAATATCATCAGCTGCTGAAATATTCCAAGAGACAATCCGGCAAATAATAAGGCCAGTAAAAATCAGTCTGAACTACAGTGACGACATTCTGGTGTTCGGCAAGTCAGATGATGAACATGACGAAGCACTGTGAGATGTATGCTCCCAGCTGGAGCAGGCAGGGCTGATGCTAAATGAGGACAAGTGCAAACTGGGGCGAGATCAACTGGTATTCTTTGGACACATTTTCTCTAATAAAGGAATGTGACCAGATCGCAGCAAAGTGGACACACTAGAAAAAGCAAAACATCCATGTGACATTGCAGAAGTAAGGTCATTCCTCGACCTTGCTAGCTACTGCGCAAGATACATAAAGGACTTTGCCACGGTGAGCACGCCACTGAGAGAACTAACTAAGCAAGGCCAGACCTTCGTATGGACAGAAGAATGTGGAAAAGCATTTGAAGCGATCAGGCACGCAGTGACAGCAGTAGATCACCTTGCATACTTTGATCCGTTGCTGTGCACCGAATTGACGGTGGACGCCAGCCCAGTGGGGTTGGGTGCAGTACTAGAACAACACAGACCAGGCAAGGAGTCACCAAGGTGTGTAGTAGCCTACGGAAGCAAGAGCCTGTCTGACATCGAAAAGGCATACTGTCAGCCGGAGTAAGAGAGTCTGGCAGTAGTATGGGCATGCAAGCACTATCGCATGTTCATAAATGGGAAACCCTTCACGATAATAACAGATCACCAGGCACTGATAACGATCTATGGTAATCCCAACGAAAAGATACCGCCCCGAATACAGAGGTGGGGAATACGACTATTGGATTACAACTTCAAGATCATGCACAAACCAGGAAAGGAACACAACCCGGCGGACTACATGTCAAGACATCCTCTACCACACGCACTCGAGACAACATCCATGGCGGAAGAATACCTTAACTTTATACTGAAACACAACACTCCGGCATCGATAAGGATGGAGGACTTGGAGCAAGAAACGAAACAGGATCCCACAATGCAAGCGATCAAGAAGGTGACAAGACAACAGAGGTGGAGGCATGTCAACAACAACAGCATCATGGAAGAAGGAGTAATAAAAGAGGAAATGTTGGCATTCAAAAAGATCCATGAAAAGCCCTCAGAGACCAAAAATGGCATAATGATGAGAGGAACAATAATAGTAATGCCCAGAGCACTGCGGAGACAGACGGTAGACCTGGCACATGAATCACACAGAGGTGTATTAGCAACAAAGAAAATGCTATGGGAAAAAGTGTGGTTCCCGGGACTAGACAACATGGTTGAGGCCGCAGTCACGCACTGCCATGTCTGCCAAGTGACAGGGTAGCCGTCTAAGCCGGAACCGCTGCAAATGTCAAAACTACCGAAGGCGGTGTGGACCGAATTGGCAGCCGACTTCTATGGCCCCCTGGAGACAGGAAACTACCTGTTAGTGATAATAGACAAATTCTCCAGATTTCCCTACGTACGGCAAGTGGCGTCAACGTCAGCAAACGCGCCGCTGCCAGTCATGAATGAGGTTTTTGCAGCATGGGGATCTCCACAAACTCTAAAGACTGACAATGGCCCGCCCTTCTCAGGAGAGGAGTTCAGAAAATTAATGGACTACCTAGGGATCCGCCACCGGAAAAAAACGCCTCTGTGGCCACAGGCGAACAGGATGGCAGAAAGATTCATGGGAACGATCAAGAAGGCTGTACAACGAGCTAAGATAACTCATATATCGATTGGGCAGGCCCTGTGCCAGATACTACGGGACTACAGAAACACTCCTCACAGCTCCACAGGGCGGTGCCCTGCTGAGCTCATGCTAGGCCGCCTGAGCAGGACGAGGATACCGCAGATGGAAGAGACATCAGGAAAGGAGCGAAGCAACATAGCTGCCAAAGACAAAGAAGCAAAGGTGAAAATTAAAGCATACGCTGATGCAAGGAGGCATGCCACTCCGGCACAACTAAAAGAAGGAGACACGCTAGTAGTGCGGCAAAGACAGCTGAGGAAGTCAGACAGCCCGCTCTCAAAGGATCTGCTGACGGTGACTGAAGTGAAAGGGCCCATGATAACAGCATCAGCAGGGCGTTACCACATCACATGAAACACCTCGCATTTCAAGGAAGTGAAGATCAAAGAAGAAGATGAGCCGACATCAGTGCAAGAGGAAACCAGGCAAGACAAAGATGCACGAACGGACGAAAGAGAGACACAGCAGAGAAGGGAATGCAAGAGGCCAAAGAGACTGATTGAAGAGATGTAATGGGAAAGTTCACCTAGAGAATCTCTCTCTCACTCACTCTCACATGTTCTCTATCAGTGAAAAGAGGTAATGTCAGTAAATGTTTGTTTTGCAACAAGGGCGGAGATGTCGTGCCCTGGATGGTGGTCACTAGGACCCTGCAGCCCGAGTGTGGGAGGGGGCCGACACAGGACACCAGTTCCGGTCAAGGGAAAGGAAGTAAGGGGCAGACGACGATGACCCGGGATAGAGCAGGACGCATTACACATGACGCTGTGAGATAATATCAAGAATAAAGGTTACCTTGAATGATTGGCGGTTTCCTGTCATGATTGATGCAAGAAGACACGACATGCCCCATGGAAGGAAGGCGTCAAGGAAAGGTGCACCGTGACTTGGCCTAAAGACTAAATGGCAGCTTGTGCAAAGCAAGCTCGGAAGAGGATTCCACTGGAAGCAGGAGGTGGGCTCGAGTGTGACCCACCGGTCCTCAGCCAGAAGGAGGGTGCTTGATTCCTGGATGGGCGGAGCACTGAAATCCTGACAGCATAGCCTAAGAACATTTGGCCTGAAAGTATGCTGTGAAATTGAAGCAGATGCTGTAGTGAGTGGCAGCTCTGAGCTAGATATCTGGTGGCAGCTTGATGAGGCAGACAGCGGAGTTAATGAGCGGTGGATCCAGTTGAGGAGATCTAGGGCTGACCGGTACACTATTGCGGCACCAGAGCTCGGGGAACCGCAGCCTGTACTCGAACAGCAGGCGACAGCAGCTAAAAAGGGCAGCTCAAAGGCCTGCGTAGCTGGCAGCATAAAACAGGGACTAGTGTTTTACCGCTACACCTGACCACCTACACCGGTGAGATTACCCTACTGAACACTAATGAAGGCCACAAGAACAATTTGCAGATTGTGTGGTCTATGAACTTTAGGTTACATTCTGGTGCCGTGTACGCGGAGGAATGACCAGAGTTAGCACCTCTCGCATGTAAGTATTGACATTGCCTGGGGCTGAGGAAGGGAACTGCGCCAAAACCGAAGGGATCCACTTCCTATTTACTCTATCAGGTGACTAACATGTCTTAGGTTATCATGTGTTTGGCCTCCATTAATACATCCTGACAGGTTGGAGTGAATCAGTTCAGGAATTAACTCCTCCATTCTAGTGGCTAGTAGCTTGATGTTTAATTTAGCATCACAATTAAGCAAGGCTATTGGATTATAGGAAGCACATAGCTGCAGGTCTTTCCCCGGGTTAGAGATGACCGTTATCAGCGCTTCGCTCATCGATGGAGTCACCTCCTAAGAGACAACTATATGATGGAAAAGGTCAGTCAAAAAAGGAGAGAGGTCTGAACCGAAGGTTTTAAAAAAGAGGGCGATGAGTCCTTCAGGAACAGGAGCTTTATGAAGTCTATGGCAGCCAGCACTTCTTCCCTTGTGATAGGACTATTTAGATTTTCATTGATTTCTGGTGAAACCCGTGGTAATGTACCTGCATACAGGGCCGGACTGGGAACTGAAAGCATCCCTGGCAAATTTCCCCAGACCAGCCCCGGTCCGGCATGTCGCGAGCGCAGCAAGCGGCCCGACCACTACTAAAGGGTATGAGGGGGGGGTTTAACCCCCCAAGGAAATTTTGGAAAAAGACAGACCAAAATGGTGCATTTTAAAGCAAATGTTTCATTACATATTTAATTATATCAACTTTCAAAGCACAGTAAATAGTAGATGATGACTTTAAGGAGCACCAGGTTACCCACCCAGTCATATGTGTACCCACAGACATTCTTACAGAGACCACCAAAAATAGACTGAAACATACAAACCTCTATTATTAAAGGGTGCAGTCCTTTTTGATCTGTTTTAATTGTTATTGAACATTGCAAAAAATTGAGGTTGTTGGTCGACTGTGGGTATGACAGGGGCGGCTTCTCCATTTGAGTGGAGAAGCGTCACCCCACAAAGAAGTGCCCCAGTCCAGAGCTGAAAAATAACAAGCATTTGCAATGCAATAGGTCTTGCAATTTTTGAAAATTAGAGCTCTTGGTGTTAGAAATGACAATGGTTTTTAATTTTGTTTTCTATATATAGTGGAGTGATGATATTTGCATAGTGCTATTTCTATTCATATGACCTTGCGGCGCTGGAGAACCAGAAGTGGGAATTAGGTTATAAGGGGGACGGGGGAGACAACAGTAATATGCTGGCTGTGGAAAAAAAAATAACTATGGAATTATATGCTCTTGAAGCCTCAAGATTTTAAACTGGACTATGTATTTCACAAACATGACACATAATCCACAACCTTCTGCACAATCTTATATTACAACACATCGTAGCTCATAAAAAAAAAAGCATGACATGTGGTGATGGGCACTGGCATGTTCTCTCCAAAGTTTAATTTGGCACCGTAGAGTTACTGATTGTTGAATTTAATTGCTAAACTGGTACTAATGTGGTTAATCTTTTCCTATCCAGTAGTTATTGTTACAGATATTGTTTTTAGTAAAGTCTTTTATGTGCAATAAAAAAAACACACAAACGGGCAAGCACAGATAGAAAGAAACACGTATACACAAACACAGGCATAGAAATGCACACATTTGGAAATAGCCAGCTGCAGCAACATACACAGACAGATACAGCCACACAAGCATACACACACACTTACGCACAAACACAAACATACAGGCACAAGCACATAGAAGCACAGACACATGCTCACATAGACAATCACATAAGCAAGCATGCACATACATATACATCATTAACAAGAGGAGATACATTTACAAACTCACACATGCATGCATATATATACAAGCACACATACACAGGCACTCATATATACCTATACATATGTGCACTCAGATACACATGCATGCAAGCATGCACGCACTCTTGTGTTTCTTGTCTCACCCCTGTGAGGTGTCTTGAATGAAATATTTATTTAGATTTTTTTTGCAAATGTAAGCATTTGAAGTGCTTTGACGGGGGCAGCTGATAGATGGAGATAACAATAGAGAGAGATGTTAAGGACAGAGAGCGAGATGGGGCAACATGGGTACATAGATAGCAAGAGAGAAAGGGGAGACATATGAAGACAGGTGAGAGAAAAGGTAGAGGTGAATGTGTAAGGTGAGAGAGAAAGGTGGAGGGAGAGAGAGATGGGTCGACGTGTAAAGAAGTAAAACGGGGCAAGAGAGAGGGTGGCATGAAAAGACAAGAGGATGTGTAAGGTGAGAAAGACAAAGAGATGAGAGAGATGAAGAGACAAGGGATAGGGACATGTGAGATAGAAAGAGAGAGGGAGGAGAGAGCGAGGGAAAGATTGGGAGATGTGTGGGTTGGCAAATTGGGAAAAAGGGAGGATGGCCGAGCGAGATTTGGAGAGAGAGAGAGAGAGAGAGAGAAACACTTAGAAAGAGAGCACGAGAAAGTGAATGAGAGATAGGGAAACAGGGTGTATGATGGAGACCCAGATCAGCCAGAACAAAATGTTTGCACAGAGCATGGAAGGTAGAGTGAAAAGCTGGGACGGGGTGTAACAAGTGAGAATTAAACGCGCAGAGCCACTCCACTTACTCTCCCAAATACTGCACCGAGGCAGGATCTGAATCTACGGTTGAGTTTTTATTTCTCTTTGAGTTTTTTAGCAGGCACGTACAGCCATCAAGGAAAAATCTTTGCAGAGACTGTTAGAATGTGTAAAAATGACAAAATAATAAAAGTATCAGAAAATTTACAGCACCACTAATACCAGTGTAGGGTGGAGCATTTTACATCACACATATTACACAGAGAAAATCAATCATACTTGTGTAAATCACTGTTTAGGAAATGTTACATAAGACAAAGGGCTACAAGGTGTAGGAGTCACATGACAACCGTAATAGTAGACAGCATAGTTTAATAGTGATTGGTCTGGAGAAACACAAACTCTGAATTTAAAACGTAATACCATGGCTGGGGGTACTCTTTAATAATCAGAATTGACTTCTACCCAAATGAACTATTTTTCTGCAAAATTAGGATAATCAAAGACTGGGGAAAAAACCATAACGCTCTAATTTATACTTTGCAGTTTGCATGCAGCTCTTACATGACAGTTAAGAGCTCACTGTTCTATGTTAGAATTTTAATTTATTAAATGCAAGTAACAATAGGGTCTCTCTGACAAAAGCAGTAACCCACTGAACTATTTACATTATGCGCACTTTGTGATCTGCATGGTACATGTTCTTAGCAGCAGGCACATTAACCCTCTGTCTGCGCTTTCTCTCCATGAGTCAAAACGCCCAAGATTAAGCACCATCTGTCCACTAGGAACATTAACTCCTTGGATGCTCATGACGAGCTGAGCTCAACTGCACTGCTGGCAGTGGCCCCACTACCCCGTCTTTGTCCCCCTCTTCCCTCTCTTTCTGTCTCGCTCCTCCTCATGTAGTAAAAACCGAGATTTCAAGAAACAGGCGTTACATTTTCTTTCCATCTTTCGTTTATTTTCTCCCATGTGAAATGGATCCAGAAAAATAAAAACACTTGCTGGAAACGTCGTCTTTTTCTGAGATTTTTCAATTTCTAAGTGCAGTCTCAGGGTGGAGAGAAATAAACCATTCAAAATATGAAAAATAACTAACTAACTAAAGCGAGACAGATTGCCAGATTGATTTATTCATGTTAGGAATCAGTCCTCAGTCCTCTTTCTGTGACCATGTATCACCATCACATGACTTGCCTGTTTGAATAAAAGTTAGTCCTGCCTTAGTGTTAGTGCTTGTTATTGCCTAACCTGTGGGTTCCTGTATCCTGGTTCCAGTGTTTTTGATTCGGATTGAGCTGTTCTCACGGGCTCGTGAGACCCTTTTGTGTGAACCCCTCTTGTCCTTAAGCCTTTTGTTTGATCTCTTGTTCTTCCCTTCCAATTTTGTCCCGTTTATCTCCTGTGTTAGCTAGTTAGTTACTTTTGCCGTTTTTTCCTTCCCGAGTCCCCGTCCCCTTTGTTTATTTCCTCACCTTTTGCCCTGTTTATTTTATGGCACGAGAGATTCAGGGGCTCCTGTTTCTTCCCGACCGACAGGCGAGGGTTCTAGTTTGGCTTTCGTTTCTTTTCCCCATTTTGTTTGAATAGCGCGGTTGCTGACATCGCGCTTGTCACTTGTACACCGTTTTCTCCTCCTTGTGTACACGGAAGTGACGCTTGGGGTCATTCCGCGAGTAAATCTCGCTGCTGAATGAAGGGGATTTGTTTGGCTCTGTAATCTGGAGTCTCATTCCTTTTTTTTGAGTCCTTGGTTTTACGATAGTAGAACCTATGTTGGGGTTTTTTGTTCATGTTACTCAATATACATGTTTTTCCCCTAAAAAATTATCGAGTAGAGCACAGTACATTCCCTGATATTTCAGTCTTACCATTTCTTCCCGGAGAATTGATCTTGGGGTTATTTTCTTCTTTTGACTGAAGACTCCTCGATGCGAAGCCTGCACTTATCACTGGTAAGCCCATGTGTTGGTCTATGTGGGATATGGTCATTGATGTGTAGTACTGGGGACTGACTGGAGTCTGTAAAGTGTTGTTTTTCCCTGTTTATGCAGGTGCGGAAGCGAGGATAAGGGAGCAGTTTCTTCTTCGCTCTACAGGGGTGGAAGACTTGGTGTCTCTACATATTCCACTCCCTTTTCTGGGTCACCAGCTTACTCACTATTATATTGTGTGGGTGGCCGGTGAGTCGGGGAAGTGGATTGGAACATACCTCGTTCCTGCAGTGTGTGGGCAGAGCGGGAGCCCAACAGAATAACAAGCCCACGAATAAATACACTGCCTGGATGTGGATACAGGACATATGGCGGGGGGGCGCTGATGTCCCTACTATGCAGGACGTAATGGGTGCCCTGGCAGCCTTGCAGGCCCAGGTTCATGATTTGCGTCAGGAGAATGTGGGATTGAGGCAGGAACTCGTGGCTGTGAGGGCCAGAGAGCAGACACAGACAAGGGGAGAGGGTCCTGTCCTGCAGCCTGCTACATTTCAGTATGGTGGGGCAGGACAGAGTACGAGTGGGAGTGGGGTTCCTATAGCTGTCACAGTAACATCCCCTGTTCCTGTTCCTTTGGCTCCTCCCGAGAGGTTTTCTGGGGACAGTGAGAAGTTTGGGATGTTCATGAACCAGTGCCAATTACATTTCATGTGCAAGCCTGGTGCCTTTCCCGATGATTCTGCTAAAGTTGCATTTACGATCTCATATTTGGCTGGTTCGGCTGCTCAGTGGGCTATCCCTTTGGTGGAAAGCGGGGATCGGGTGCTGCGTGATTATGAGGCCTTCAAGGAGCTGATGCGGGGGTTGTTTGCCAAGCACGCGTTTATGCAAGCAAGTGATTCTGAACTGTTGAAGCTACGGCTGGGCAGGCAGGACCTCCTAACATATATCGCTACTTTTAACCGGTTGGTATCTGAGACCCATTGGCCGGCGGAAAAGCGGACCTCTTTGTTCTACCAGGGTCTTTGTGAGGAACTTAAGGACGTGGTGTCACAAGTGGTGGATCCACCAGAAGATTGTGCCGCGTTCATAGATCTGGTTGTAAAATTGAACCATAGACTATCAGAACGACGTGGTGATCGTGCGCGTTTTCAGGTTTCCCGGGGTAGCTATTCGAAATCAGACGCTAAGCCCGTTGGGGAGCAGAAGACAGTGCCGGAACCAATGGAGTTAGGTGGAGTGAGAGGGCCTTTGACTCCTGAGGAAAAGAAAAGGAGAAGAGAGATGAATCTATGTCTCTATTGTGGACAGGGAGGACATTTTGCCAGAGAATGCCCAGTTAAACCATCTGGGGTTGGCTTCGGTAAGAAGGTAGCTTATGTTCAGGTAGGGTGCCCCCATCCGCCAGACCTATTGAGGGGTCAGTATGAAGTGTTGGGGGCTGTTGATCTGGCGCCGAGACACTTCATTGTTTCAGCTCATCTTTTGTTATCAGGGCACCGACAAGTACCGGTGTCGGTGCTATTGGATTCCGGTGCCACTGGGAATTTTATAGATATATCTCTGGCGGAAAAGTTGGGCGTCCCCTGTCAATATAAAAAACAACCAGAGCCAGTAAGAGCTATAGATGGGACGGAATTATCATCTGGAAGTATCACACGACAAACCACTCCTTTACGGTTGTTGTGTGAGAACGGTCACTCGGAGCAGGTGGTGTTTGATTTGATTGATGCGCCTTCTTTTGGTCTAGTGTTGGGGGTTCCTTGGCTCCAGTAACACAATCCCAGGATCGACTGGGTGCAGCGGTTGGTGACATTGGATTCCGTTTATTGTTTGGGACATTGTACCAGTGAGGCCAGTGATGGGGTCCCTTCTTTGTCTTGTGCAGCTATGGGGGTAGGTGATATTCCTCTGCAGTATTCTGCCTATAAAGACGTTTTTGATAAGGGATGTGCTCAGAGCCTTCCACCGCACCGTTCGTTTGATTGTAAAATTGATCTGGTGTCGGGTGTTCCTTTACCATGCAGTCGCATTTATGCGTTATCCCAACCCGAGGAACGGCATCTCAAGGAATATCTGGACGAGATGCTGAACTTGGGTTTCATCCGGCCCTCTTCTTCGCCTGTGTCATCGGCGATCTTCTTCATTCCGAAGAAGGAGGGGACGTTGAGGGCTTGCGTGGACTATAGGACCTTAAACAAAGCCACTGTAAAAAACAGGTACCCTCTTCCACTCATCCCTGTGTTATACCATCTGATCCGTGTTCGGCCCGGGGATGAGTGGAAGACGGCTTTTAAGACCAAACATGGCTTATTTGAATACTGTGTGATGCCGTTCGGCTTATGTAATGCGCCGGCGGCGTTCCAGTATTTTATAAATGAGGTTCTTGGTGAGTACCTGGATAGGACGGTCATTGTTTACTTGGATGACATCCTCATATATTCTGAAACCGGGGCTGACCATCATGGGCATGTGACACAAGTGTTGCAGAAATTGCGGGACCATCAACTGTATGCAAAGTTGGAGAAGTGTCAATTTGACGTTGAAGAAGTAGAGTTTTTGGGTTTCTTGATTTCAGCAGAAGGGATCCGAATGGACCCAAAAAAGATACAGGCAATTGTGACCTGGCCTGTACCTTCCACCGTGAAACACATACAGGTGCTTTTGGGGTTCGCCAATTTGTATCGGCGTTTTATTGCTAATTTTTCTGACATTGTAGCACCTATGACCCGCTTGTTGAGGAAGGGGGTTCCTTTTGTGTGGTCTCTTGAGGCTCAGAATGCTTTCCGGTTGTTACTTAAGACCTTTACTTCTGCACCGGTGCTGACGCATCCTGATCCTGCCCTGCCGTTCTTTGTTGAGACAGACGCGTCATCTTGTGCGGTAGGTGGGGTGTTGTCCCAGCGAGAGGAGGGTACGGGTTACATGCATCCCATCGCATATTTCTCTAAGACGTTATTGCCAGCTGAACGCAATTATACGGTGGCAGAACGAGAATTGTTGGCTGTGAAACTGTCCTTTCAGGAATGGCGTCATTATCTGTGGGGCGCTAGGCACACTATTACGATCTACACTGACCATAAGAACCTGGAGTATTTCCGGTCTGCACGGGCACTGACTCCTCGTCAGATGCTATGGGTATTGTTTTTTAACGAATATGACTTTGTCACAACCTACAGACCCGCAGCCCAACAGATTAAATCCGACGCTCTTTCACGAATCCATGTGGACCCAGAGGAGGTGAGGCCAGCAAAGGAGGATAGACCGATGATTGACAGTGAGAGGATTGTTGGAGTAGTAACGATTGAGGACTTTCCCTCTATGGTAAAGGATAGTTTACATCAGATGGATTTGGCTCCTTGGTTGGCATTACCCCAGGTGGTATCCCAGGATGGGTTATTGTATCATGAAAACAGGTTGGTCATTCCACCTGATTTGAGAAAGAAGGTATTGGAGTGGTGTCACTCCTCTGCCTTGGTGGCACATCCTGGGATGGGTAAGACAAAGGAGTTATGCCAGAGATGGTTTTGGTGGGAAACATTGGCACAGGACATCCAGAGGTATGTGACCGCTTGTCCGATTTGTGCCACCAACAAGCCCTCACATAGTAAGCCTTCTGGTCTTTTGCAGCCATTAGAGGTGCCTCCTTCTCCTTGGCATACTGTTAGTATGGATTTTGTCACTTATCTTCCAGCGGTATCCGGTTACACCGCCATATTTGTGGTAGTGGATCAGTTTACGAAGATGGCGCACTTTATTCCGCTTGTTAAGATTCCCACAGCTAAGGAGATGGCGTTGGAATTCATGACCTCGGTTGTGCGGATTCATGGCTTACCATCTGTAGTCATCTCTGATAGGGGAGCGCAATTTGTGTCCCATTTCTGGACGGAACTTTGTTTGGTACTTAAAATGGATATACGATTGTCATCTGCGTATCAGCCACAGTCTGACGGTCAAACCGAGCCGACTAACCAGACCATGGAACAGTACTTGAGGTGTTTGATTACGTCCCTGTCATGTGATTGGGTGACGGCTTTGCCCATAGCAGAATTCGCCTATAATAACAGTGTGCATGCTGCCCTGGGCATGACACCGTTTTATTGTTCTTCGGGTTACCATCCTAGAGCACTAGCCATACAACCCACTGGGCACGTGCCAGCCATCGATGACGTGTGTAGGCGACTAAATGACATCTGGGATATGGCAAGGATTCGGTTGCGAGAGGCCAAGGCTGCTATGAAATTGCAGGCCGACCGTCATAGGGCGCCTGCCCCAGGTTATCAGGTGGGCGATCGGGTGTGGTTAGCTTCACGTAATTTGAGGTTGACGGGGTCCCGTAAACTACAACCACGGTTTGTTGGCCCATTTCCGGTGTCCCAGGTGATTAATCCGGTAGCTATGAAGCTCTTGTTACCACAGGAGTATAAAATCCATCCTGTGTTTCACACCTCCTTGTTGAAACCATATGTACCTTCTGATCAGATGTTGCCTCCGCCTGCACCTGTGGTGGTAAACGGTCAGGAAGAATTTGAGGTGCAGGCTATTCTTGATTCCAGACGTCAGAGAGGACGATTATATTATCTGGTTGACTGGAAAGGGTATGCCCCGGAGGATAGGAAATGGGAACCTGCAGGGGGTGTGCACGCGTCTCGTTTAGTCAGATTGTTCCACAGACAGCATCCTCAGAAACCCCGGCCGGTGGGGAGGATCATTGGGGGGGGTACTGTTAGGAATCAGTCCTCAGTCCTCTTTCTGTGACCATGTATCACCATCACATGACTTGCCTGTTTGAATAAAAGTTAGTCCTGCCTTAGTGTTAGTGCTTGTTATTGCCTAACCTGTGGGTTCCTGTATCCTGGTTCCAGTGTTTTTGATTCGGATTGAGCTGTTCTCACAGGCTCGTGAGACCCTTTTGTGTGAACCCCTCTTGTCCTTAAGCCTTTTGTTTGATCTCTTGTCCTTCCCTTCCAATTTTGTCCCGTTTATCTCCTGTGTTAGCTAGTTAGTTACTTTTGCCGTTTTTTTCCTTCCCGAGTCCCCGTCCCCTTTGTTTATTTCCTCACCTTTTGCCCTGTTTATTTTATGGCACGAGAGATTCAGGGGCTCCTGTTTCTTCCCGACCGACAGGCGAGGGTTCTAGTTTGGCTTTCGTTTCTTTTCCCCATTTTGTTTGAATAGCGCGGTTTCTGACATCGCGCTTGTCACTTGTACACCGTTTTCTCCTCCTTGTGTACACGGAAGTGACGTTTGCGGTCATTCCGCGAGTAAATCTCGCTGCTGAACGAAGGGGATTTGTTTGGCTCTGTAATCTGGAGTCTCATTCCTTTTTTTTGAGTCCTTGGTTTTACGATAGTAGAACCTATGTTGGGGTTTTTTGTTCATGTTACTCAATATACATGTTTTTCCCCTAAAAAATTATCGAGTAGAGCACAGTACATTCCCTGATATTTCAGTCTTACCATTTCTTCCCGGAGAATTGATCTTGGGGTTATTTTCTTCTTTTGACTGAAGACTCCTCGATGAGAAGCCTGCACTTATCACTGGTAAGCCCATGTGTTGGTCTATGTGGGATATGGTCATTGATGTGTAGTACTGGGGACTGACTGGAGTCTGTAAAGTGTTGTTTTTCCCTGTTTATGCAGGTGCGGAAGCGAGGATAAGGGAGCAGTTTCTTCTTCGCTCTACAGGGGTGGAAGACTTGGTGTCTCTACATATTCCACCCCCTTTTCTGGGTCACCAGCTTACTCACTATTATATTGTGTGGGTGGCCGGTGAGTCGGGGAAGTGGATTGGAACATACCTCGTTCTTGCAGTGTGTGGGCAGAGCGGGAGCCCAACAATTCACACCTAACCACATTAGCGCCACTTTACAGTGTTTGCCAGTAAATGCACTACTTCTGATGTTTCCTCGCTCTTTGAACAACAATGTTTTCCCTGGGTGGGAAAGTGTAATATTCCTGGAGGTACTGAAATACCGGCTTGTTGGATGAATTGTCATTTCTAACACCAAGAGCTCTAATTTTCAAAAATTGCAAGACCCATTGCATTGCAAATTCTTGTTATTTTTCAGCTCTGGACTGGGGCTCTTCTTTGCGGGACGACGCTCCTCCACTCAAATGGAGAAGGCGCCCCTGTCATACCCACAGTCGACCAACAACCCCAATTTTTTGCAATGTTCAAATCAATTAAAACAGATCAAAATACTAATAGAGGTTTGTATGTTTCAGTCTATTTTTGGTGGTCCCTGTAAGAATGTCTATGGGTACACATATGACTGGGTGGGTAACCTGGTGCTCTTTAAGGTCATCATCTACTATTTACTGTGCTTTGAAAGTTGATATAATTAAATATGTAATGAAAAATTTGCTTTAAAACGCACCATTTTGGTCTGTCTTTTTCCAAAATTTTCTTGGGGGGTGAGTTCCCCCAAGCCCTCCTAGTAGAGGTCGGGCTCGCTCGCTGTGCTCGCTTGCAACATGCCCACACGAGGTCTGGTCTGGGGAAATTTGCCAGGGCTGCTTTCAGTTCCCAGTCCGGCCCTGATCTGCACTATACAGCTGTTTATAGAAGTCTTGAAATGCCTGGGCTTTCCCTTCCTCAGCCATTTGGATTGTTCCCTTCTCATCCTTAATTTATCTGATATATTCTTTTTCCTGTTTAATTCTCAGATGTCTCGCTAGTATGGGGCCTAACTAATTGCTACGCTCATAAGCTATTGTTTTTAAGTATAAGAGTATAGACTCAGCACTATTAGTATAGATTGCCTAAAGTTTTTCTTTCAATGCTACTACCCTCCTCTGTAAGCCAAGAGAAGGGTTGATTTTATGGGCAGTCTCTGCCCAAAGAAGTTCTCTTTCCAGTGTTTGCTATCTGTGGCTTTTTGTTGACGGAGACTGGAAAGCAACGAGACGCATTTGCCTCATATGACTGCCTTTATTGTATCGCATGTATTAGAGTATGAGGTATCTCTGGGATCATTTATCTAGAAAAACTCCCTTATTGTTTTCCGTATTTTTTCACGAAAGAGCCTGTCATGTGTAAGTGCATTTAGGAAGTATCATCTACGAATTTTGGAGGTCAGTACCGGCCAATTACAGACAACCTCCAGTGCAGCATGATCCGAAATGACTATAGAGTGAATCACCGCCTCTGTAAAGTGTGGAGTAACTGTTGACCCAGACACATATGACCTATCCCGGAATAGGAGCTATAGGAGTGTGAAAAGAAAGTATAGTCTCGTTTAGTAGTGTTGAGCGTTCTCCATATATCTTGTAACACCAATTGGTGAAGAGCGGATTTTACCGCTTTAGTACAAAATACCAGTTTCTGATCTTTGGGAGTGGGTAGTGTCTAAGTTGGTGCCCCTGATCTTATTAAAATCCCCCATTAATAATATGTCTCCCTCCGCAAAGCCACCCAATAAAGAGAGGAAGGATAGTAGAAATTCCGACCGGCCAATGTTAGGGGCATAAATCGTAGCTATAGTACAGGTATGGCCATGGAGGAGAACTTTGACTATCAAAAATCTCACTTCATTATCTTTTTTGCTATCCTGCAACTGAAAATGAACAGAAGAATAAAGCTTCAAAGCCACTCCATTGTGCTTGGTGGCAGCTGAGGATCTATAAATGAGGGTATAAAGGTTATGTTGCAAGCTTTTGTCATCGCCCCTTTTGAAGTGCGTTTCTTGGATGGCCAGTACATCAATGTGATGATCCCTCAAATACCTCCAAAGTTGATACCTCTTATTAGCGGAATTTAAACCTTTAATATTCCAGGACCAATATGAAAGTGTCATAGATCAATAATGAAGACCTTTCCAAACCTCCCCCTTCCACGAACACTCCACAGAAATCTGGAAGAAGCCCCCATTGCCTAACCTCCCCACACCCCTCCTCCAAACCTACACCCTCCCCATGCCCATTATCACTTGTTTCCCATGCAAAGACTGTTTAAAGTAAGAAGAAGAAAAACAAAATCAAAACAATGAAAAAACACCAACTAGAGATTCTGGTTTCCTCTAGATTTTTTGACTCACCTGTTCTGAGTACGACAGGCAGTGGACAAACATCCACTTTCCCACCTCGCTTAGCATGAGTAAATGGATCATGCAAAATATAAAAAATATTATCCAAAAAGAGGGAAATACATTTACAGTGAGTGAGACCCACAAGGTTAGGCAGACCAATAAACTAGTATCCACAAATGGATTCATCACTAGTATCCGCATAGGGATTAATCACTTTACACAAGTCTGAAGGATCTGCCTAACTGTGATCGTGGAAGATAAATGGTGTCACTCGTAATAGTCACCAAGTACAGGACGCCCTGTAAAAGTTCTTGATCAAGATAAAGAAGAATATGCTCCCCTTACTTCTTATCCTGCCTGTCCCCTTTCTTCGGAGTTTGCCAGGTCCTCATGGGTTGCAGGTCACTATTTCCCGCTTTTGAAGTTTCTAAATTCCTGATGGACCCTGGCGATTTCCCCGGTCAATTGCCAGCAAGCTCGCTGCTTCTGCAAAGTCCATAAAATGATGATGTTTATTATTGTATTCAAAGGTGATGCCAAAGGATATGTCCATCTATATTTAATATGTTTTGATTTCAGCACTTCAGTAACTGGGCGAAATTCCAGTCTGCAAGATAACATAGCTGGGGCGATATCTTGAAATAGGGAGCAGGTAGCTCTCTGAAAATTCAACCACATCAAGTTTCCTGACTTGTTGAAGAACCATCTTGTTAATTGTGAAATAACTAAATTTGACAAGGATGTCCCGGGGTCACTTTCCCTCTCCATGGATTCGAGGACCCACTCTAGGGATGTGTTCCAGCTGTACCTCCTGGTGATCATATCCCAGAACATTTGAAAGAGGCCAATTATAAAGGCTTCCAAATCTGGACCCTCGATTCCCTCCTCTAGGCCCTTCACTCTGATGTTATCCTGTCGGGTGCTATTTTCCAAGTCCTCACATTTAAGAAGGGCAGACAGCTACTGAGTCCAGAGGAGCATTGTGCCCTTCTCCATTGGAGCCATTCTTTGTTCCATATCTTGAAGTTTTGTTTCACGATCTACAGCACGGGAACCCACAGAGTCTACATCAGATTGGAGGAAAAACCAACCTGGAGTTGATTTCTGCTTTAAAGGAGTCAAAGGAGAAAGCAATATCTGCTTTAAGCTCTTCTCTCAGCACTTTGTGAAAGTCTCAAAGGGATAAGAGAAGGTTTTCTTTCATAAAGGCAATAGTATCTACCAAAGGGGGTGTAGCACTCACCACTCTCGCCACCACCGGACCAAAATAGCCAGAAGCTCTATTGGGCTGCACCATCCTTCATGCCATAGGAGCAGACGGGAGTCCCAGAGCTAGAACATGCCAAGTACATCACGATTTCGGTCGATGGAGTAGTCGTAGGTAGCAATTTGTTTTCTAATGATGGTGTGTGAATCAAAACATGTCAGTTTCACTGGGAAGAATCCCAAGGAAAAACCTCAATGTGCTTCATGAATGAAGTAATAGGGGTCCTCAGCTCAACTTCAGTACACTGAAAGGGTCCAGTTGATAAATGAAGGAGCCTCTCATGCAGTGGTCCCAGGCCCTTCTAATATATTCTATGTCTTACTTGCTATAAAGTTCTCAAGTACGTAGTCAGAAGCCCGGCAAGCTTGCATGTTACTAGCTGCATCGCAAGTAATCACAAAGATGAGAAAGGAAGGGTCAGATTTCAAGGGTTTTGAAGCCCTCTCTGCAAATCGACGTCAGCAGGACCTCCAATTGAACTTGTTAACAGGGACCCTGGGCCGCCATCTTGAAGTCAGGCATCCAATGTTAATAATCACATGCTCCACCTGATACCTGCTCTACTTCTTGAAATACTTGAGAGCATTCATAACACAGGCGGAACATAAAGGGGGTAACCATAACACAAGCTTCATATGGTAAGGGATTCTCGAGTCTCCATAAAAAGCCTGTTTGCTTCCTAACGCTACTGCACTGCGGTGAGCTGGAGAGTAATCTCGTTGAGAGGTCACGGTGAGAGCAGGCCTGAAATCAGGGCCACAAAGGCCATTGGCACCTCTTCTCTGTTTCAACACAAAGAGGTATCTAGGAGTCTAAAAAGTGAGATCAGATCACACACAGCTGTTGACGTGACAACTAAAAAGAAGGGTGGTAGCTATGTTAACTAATGACACCACGTGATGAAAGAACACCTCATTCACGTGAAGTACCCACTCAGGGTGAGAATTTTCCCATCAGTTGTCTAACTGTACCGCCCTATTTACATCATTTGGGTTCTCCTTACCCAGGAGTCAGTGCATTCACAGTCATGTGGGATAAAAAAGGTGACTGTGAGAGTAAGAAGACCCACCGTTTTAATCTAGTGAGCGGAAGCAGTATAACAAGACAACGGAAAGAAGCAGTGCAAGGAAGTGTTTGAGTGAGAATATAAAATTAAGTGAGACTGAGTAGAAGAAAACTTATTTTAATATTTTCTCTCAGCTCCCTAAGTCTAAAAGAATGTGAATGACAGATTTAACAAAATATCTGCTCAGCGAGTGGTCAACATGTTTCTGCATATACGGAATTACCTATGCATTCGTCAGGACCTAGTTCGTGCTACTGCTGGGAATTCTTGTGAGGAGCACCGCTCTGTTTAGAAAAAACATATATATACATAAGCTCTCTCTGTTACTCCCTTAGGGTACCTAAAATGACACTATAACTGGCAATATGAAATAAAAAATTATATTTGTATAGCGCCGAAACTACCCGGAGGCCTCGCAGCGCTTACATTGATTGTAATACTGAGCTGGCCGCGGGGTTACCGAGTTTTGGTGTACAGATGTGTCTTCAGCGCTTTCCTAAAAGCCATCCTGTTGGGGATCCCTCTAAGGGCAAGAGGGAGGGAATTCCAGAGCCTGGCGGCCGTGTGGGAAAAGGAGCGGCCGCCCCACCTAGCTTTGTTAATCTTTGTTGTAGTTGCTAGATGCAATGATCCGGAGCGAAGGGCTCTGGGGGGGACATAAGGCAGTACTAAAGGAAACAAGATGGCCGGGCCCGTTCGATGAAAAGATTTGTGGACAATGCACATGGCCTTGAACTGAGCTCTGGCGGCGACTGGAAGCCAGTGAAGATCGTTCAAGGCGTGCTTAGCAGACTGCCAGCGAGGGATGTTGTACAGTAGGCGGGCGGCACAATTTTGGGTGACCTGGAGCCTGTGGGTCACAGCTACCGGTGCTCCCAGATATAGCGCGTTTCCATAGTCCAGGCGAGAAAGGATCAGGGCCTGGACCAAGATTCTCCTCGCCTGGAAAGGGAGCAACGGGAGCACTTTACGAAGCATCTTCATGAGCCCCGCACATGTGGCCGCTGTTTTAATGGCTTGAGCCGAGAAGTCAAGCGACTTGTCCAGCCAGACGCCCAGGCTCTTTATCTGGGGTTTGGGGGGGGGGGAAGGGCGCCAAGGCAGGAAGGCCAAATAGAGGCCAAGACAGGTTGGAGGAGGGTTGCCCAGGAGCATGACCTCCGTTTTCTCCCCATTGAGTTTGAGGCAGGACAGTTGCATCCACCTAGCTACAGCCTCTAGACAGGGACCTAAGGTGTTGGACGACCCATCCGTGTGGTCTAGAGAGACCACCAGTTGGGTATCGTCTGCGTAGGTGACAATACGCACGCCGAAGGGTTGGACTATCCCTGCTAGAGGTTGCATGTAAACGTTAAAAAGCGTGGGGCTCAGGGAAGAGCCCTGAGGCACCCCGCAGCTAAGTGGATGTTTGATGGAAACAGCCTCACCCTCAAACACCTGGAAGAAACGCTCTTCCAGGAAGGAGGACAGCCACTCCAGTGCCGCGCCCGACACTCCCAAACTCATCAGACGATGTAATAAGATGGTGTGGTTGACTGTGTCGAACGCGGCACTGAGATCGAGCAAAATATTGGCTGCCTTTCCTCCCCGGTCCAGCACGGCTCGGGTTTCCTCCGTCACTGCAATGAGAGCAGTTTCAGTCCCATGCTGGGGACGGAGCCCTGTCTGAGAGACGCAAAGCAGATCCGCTGATTCCAAGTGGTCTACTAGGATGGTGTTGATGTGTCTCTCGAGCAGTTTACTCATCCAGGGGAGTAGGGAGATTGGGCGGAAGTTAGACAGGTTGTTCTGGTCCAGGGAGGGCTTCTTTAATAAAGCCTTGACCATCGCACACTTCCAAGAGGTAGGGACAGAGTTGGTGGTGATAGAGGCATTGAGAGCATTCAAAATGGCCGGGCGGATGGCATCCCAGACCTTTGTAAGAATCCTCGGGGGGCGCTGGATCATTAGGGGATCCCGAGGTGACTTTAGGGATGATTTTATCAATAGTGGCGGAGTCTAACAGGGAAAATTTGTCCAGTATGCAGGGGGCAGTAGAAGCACTCTCCAGAGAGATGGTGGATTCCTCAGCATCATTACCTCCAGAAAATAAAGAGTAGATGGTTTGAATCTTCTGAAAGAAGTAAGAGGCTAGATCGTCGCATCGGGATTGGGCGCCCGTTGGGGACAGCTGCTCGGGTGCGGGAGAGTTTAGGGATTTAGCAATTTTAAAAATTTCTTTGGGAGAATTGGCGGCTGAGTTGATTTTTGAGTCGTAAAAAAAGAGCCTGTGCAGTTTTCATTTCAAGTTTGTAGAGCTTTATAGCGGCTCTGTAATCTGCTCTCTTTGAGGGTGAGCGGTCACTTCTCCATGCTCTCTCTAATTTACGGCAAGACTGCTTCCTGAGCCTGAGAGCAGGGGAGTACCAGGGGGCAACTTTAGGTCTTTTTATCAAGTCGATGGGTTTCTTAGGGAGGACTTGATCCAGGGTGCAGGTTATCCAGTTGTCAAAATTGGCGGTAGCCATGGCGGGATTGGTCGCCATCGCAGGAGGATGTTTATTGAGGGCAAGAATCCACTCAGAGGACGAGAGCGATGCCCACTTCCTCCCCCATCATTTGTTATTATTCAGTAGAACAGGACAGATGTTTGGGGACCACAAAAAGGGTATTAAAAAATGGTCGGTCCAGGGTAGAGGAATAGGTACCTCGACCGTCAGGTTGTCTAAATTGCTGAAAATGTGATCAAGAAGATGTCCCTTGATGTGCGTTGGGTGGAACCCCTTCTGCCGCAGATCAATAGCCAAACAGTTCAAGCGAAGACTGTTGGCTGCTGAGTCAGAAGGGTCGTCTAGATGTAAATTCAGATCACCCAGCACAGTAAAATTGGCCGAAGTAATCATTGAATTGGCGGCAATATCTGTGAGGTCAGAGACAAAATTCCCGAGGGTCCCAGGTGGGCGGTAGACTAGAGCTCCCGTGAAGGTGGTGGTAGGGGAGAATTCCAGAGTAAAATGTAGACTCTCACATCCTGATGTCGTAAAAGGGGAGATCCGACACCCGTAATTATCTCTGTAGATGATAGCCAACCCTCCACCCCTTCCGGTCAGACGATCCAGTCGTTTGATGGTATAACCTGGGGGTGAGGCCCAAACTGAGGCGGGGTCGAGCTCCAGCTGTAACCATGTCTCCGTTAAGAAGAGGGCATCGGGTTCGTACTCCTCTATGAGCAGAGCCAACTCAGTATGATGCTTCGGCAAGGACTGACAGTTAAGAAGGTACATCCTCCATTTAGGCGCGGGTAGGGATTTCCCGAGCACCGGAGGGAGCATGCCCCAGTTGCATGAATTGCACCGAGCACCTTTGTTTGTAGGTGCCATTGAGTGTGAACACCGCAGGTTGGGAGTGGGGCGCAAAGCGTGCAAGAGAGCGGTACTATAAGTCAGGCGATCACCTGCCATAGTGTCGGCGCAGTCTGCGAGCTGGGAGCGTCTGGATGCGGACTGGCGCAGACTGGCTTCTCTTAGGCGCTCCGCTGCGCGGAATGGCAGAACTATAGATATATTGGGAGGGGGTGGGAGACTAGACCGACACCCTGACAAGATGGCCGCCCGTCGTGGGACGACCAGGAAGTACCAACGCTATTTCCTCCCTCCACAACAAACAGCAATGAGGGCTGCGGTGGACCGGGGAGTCAGCGCTCTAAATGGTAAAGTGCAAATGCAAACAGTTTTAAAATCACAGGTTTGAAAAATGAAGGTTTAAAAATCCCCCATAAGAAATGCACACAACACGCTCACACCACAATATTTCCAATCAATATGGGGGGCGCGTGGAAGAGAGGCTCTTTAGTAGTCAGGGAGGGGTGGGAGACTAGACCGACACCCTGACAAGATGGCCGCCCGTCGTGGGACGACCAGGAAGTACCAGCGCTATTTCCTCCCTCCACAACAAACAGCAATGAGGGCTGCGGTGGACCGGGGAGTCAGCGCTCTAAATGGTAAAGTGCAAATGCAAACAGTTTTAAAATCACAGGTTTGAAAAATGAAGGTTTAAAAATCCCCCATAAGAAATGCACACAACACGCTCCCACCACAATATTTCCAATCAATATGGGGGGCGCGTGGAAGAGAGGCTCTTTAGTAGTCAGGGAGGGGTGGGAGACTAGACCGACACCCTGACAAGATGGCCGCCCGTCGTGGGACGACCAGGAAGTACCAGCGCTATTTCCTCCCTCCACAACAAACAGCAATGAGGGCTGCGGTGGACCGGGGAGTCAGCGCTCTAAATGGTAAAGTGCAAATGCAAACAGTTTTAAAATCACAGGTTTGAAAAATGAAGGTTTAAAATCCCCCATAAGAAATGCACACAACACGCTCACACCACAATATTTCCAATCAATATGGGGGGCGCGTGGAAGAGAGGCTCTTTAGTAGTCAGGGAGGGGTGGGAGACTAGACCGACACCCTGACAAGATGGCCGCCCGTCGTGGGACGACCAATATCTAGAGATGCACATTGCATTAATGCAGCGTACATCGGCGCAGAAGCAGGGAACGCCTAAAAGTTGGGCATAGAAGCCCTTTGCACTTCTAAATTACTTAATGCAGCGTACATCGGCGCACAAGCAGGGAACGCCTAAAAGTCCAAACAATCGGGCATAGAAGCCCCTTGTCCTCCTGAATTACTTGATACAGCGGAGTAACGTACATTGCCTTCCGCTTTAGTGACAGCATATAAGTGCACTTTTCCGTTATAACAACGAAGTGTAGCGGAGTTATGTACATCGTTTTCTTCCATGCCAGCGATCTCCTAAAGGGGTGGATTTGCCATTTAATAACTTTGCAATGTGCATCTCTAGATATTATGAAACAAAAAGTGTGGTGCTAGATATTGCCAGTTATAGTGTGGCGATTTAATTATCAGGGGCAACATTAAGCTAGACATTTGTAATGGTGTCACAAATTTGATATAAGCATGCAGTATAACCATCAACTAATATACGCATGAAATATTATCTTCACTGACAATTTGAAACAAGGGCCAGCAGAACAGTTCTCTTGCAGCTATCATGCAGCGCTATAGGATGTTCTGTGATAGTATTGACAACTATGGCCTTCAGCGTCATTTTAGGTACCCTAAGGGAGTAACAGAGAGAGCTTATGTATATATATGTTTTTTCTAAACAGAGCGGTGCTCCTCATTTACCTGAGCTGCAGCCAGGTGAGGTGAGGCGCGATCCCCACATTAATTGGGTGAGTGCGAATATGTCATGTAAATGTGTCTTGACAAGTCGCTGCAATAACACTATTCACTCGTGTATTACTTGTCATTATATTTGTGTGTATCTGTTCATCTTTGTCTGTTGATGTGTTTTATTTAATTCTTCTATAGATTGTGGTGGAGCATCAGTACCTGACAATCAGGTGATATGTTTCTTTTTTATTTCTTCACAAGAATTCCCAGCAGTAGCACGAACTAGGTCCTGACGAATGCATAGGCAATTCCGTATATGCAGAAACATGTTGACCACTCGCTGAGCAGATATTTTGTTAAATCTGTCATTCACATTCTTTTAGACTTAGGGAGCTGAGAGAAAATATTAAAATAAGTTTTCTTCTACTCAGTCTCACTTAATTTTATATTCTCACTCAAACACTTCCTTGCACTGCTTCTTTCCGTTGTCTTGTTATACTGCTTCCGCTCACTAGATTAAAACGGTGGGTCTTCTTACTCTCACAGTCACCTTTTTTATCCCACATGACTGTAAATGCACTGACTCCTGGGTAAGGAGAACCCAAATGATGTAAATAGGGCGGTACAGTTAGACAACTGATGGGAAAATTCTCACCCTGAGTGGGTACTTCACGTGAATGAGGTGTTCTTTCATCACGTGGTGTCATTAGTTAACATAGCTACCACCCTTCTTTTTAGTTGTCACGTCAACAGCTGTGTGTGATCTGATCTCACTTTTTAGACTCCTAGATACCTCTTTGTGTTGAATCAGTTAGGTGGGGGCATGTGTCTAGTATGAGTCGGTAAACAAGCCCTGAGACCCCCTTATATGTAGTTTGTGTAACCTCTTCTCTGTTGCCACAGATGGAGGGTTGCTTCTGTGATCGAAGCTTAGCTTGTGTTGCCGGGCACAGTTGCCATTTTCCACCAGGCCATCCCACTTGTTCCACTGCTCCTCGAAGTTCAGCACTTCCTCCAATCTCTAACACTGCATTAAAGCCATCTATGAGGTTCACTTACATTGCACTCACCCTGGTGATAGTTGTACACGGTGGACCAAGGCTAATAAGAGGTGATCTGAAGGGTGATACTCAGAGCCTCTGTGGATCACGTCCACATGTCCATGGTGGCTGGCCAAGCCCCCTCCCACAATTGCCTCTTAATATTTTTGAGTTCTGCTTCCAGCCACACATTGCCTAACTCAGAAAGTTTTCGAGCTAATGATAATCATTTTGGGTGGTCTTCATTAATTAGTTCTATTTGAGAATGTTCGCATTTTGTTAAGTAATTTTCCTTTTTGAACTGTTACATCTTATATGATGGCATTGCCCATAAGGTCAGTTTTCTTTTAAGCTCCTAGGGTGATAACTAAACAAAATCTAATAATGCATTTTGGTCAGATAGTTTAGTGTAGATACAAGTACAGTTTCTTATTCTCATGTTTTACCTTTAGTTCCAAGGAGCTCAGTTGAGTCTTTTCTTCATACATTGTGAATTTCAGGTCTAACAGCTGGTTATGTTAGTCAGCCATTCTTTGAATGATTTAAGCTATCCCAGAAGGCCTCCCCATGTTAAGAAAATATCATTAATGAAACATACTGTGAGAAATTGGGTTGTTGGTTGAGTGGGGTGTTTACAGCCACACTCCTCGTCATGGTAACTCAGTAAAGTCACTAAACTAAACTGTGCTTAACCCTCCGTAGCTTGGCATAACTTAGAGGCAAAGTATTCATGCAGCACATAAACTGTTCCAAAATGAAAATGCAGCACAAGAAAAATCTCACCCAAATGTAGAAAAATTTAGTAAATGTCATTAATTATTTGACAATCATCCACAACTAGGAGCCAAGGGGGTGAAAGAGAACAGGTCGCTCCCTGCCCACTCACAAACTTCACCACAACAAAGACCTGTTCTGTCAAATTGTATGGACTACTATTGACATCCACCATATATTTTACTGTCACACAATTTTATGTGCCGGGGCAGTGAATCAATATCTCCCATCTGCCATGAAGTGACCTCAATCACTTAGTTTAAAACCTGGTATGTGTTGCTGTATCTGCTAATGAGACCCTCCCGCAGGTGTGAAGAGGACCTACAGGTAAAAAACAAAAGTGAGGGAAAGTTGGCAGAGCCTCACGGGAGTAACACCATGGGAGTTTACAGACTGGTACTCGCCTGTATCCTCAGGTTCTCATCATTAGCAACTGCCAACTTGAAAAACAAATAGGTAGTGAGGAAAAAGAAGAAACCAAAATTGTGTTCTATGTGATATTTGTGACCCTATAAGGAGTACTAGGGTCTAGCATTGGAAACCCGGTGCACCTTAGTCTAAAAATGAGCTAGACCCACTGGCTGTGCTATTTTATTCATTACTGTGTGTCTGCTCAATTAAAACCCACATGTTTCATTGGCTCCCAAAATTTGCGGCAATTTCCTCAGGGTTAGGGTCAGTGTCCTCACTGCACCACTTTTCTCCGTTTATTGTACCGGGTAGTTGCCCTTCATCGGCATACCTGCAACCCCGTAAGAGAAACTACTTTCATCACTATGCACGTGTACAGGTCCCGTCTCAGTCGCTGCAATAAGTCAGTCGTCACAACGCGGGTGTCTGGCCACTGCTCAGTTGTGTCTTTTCTTGATACATTGTGAATTTCAGGTCTAACAGCTGGTTATGTTATTCAGCCGTTCTTTGAATGCTTTAAGCACTCTCAGAAGGCCTCTCCATGTTAAGAAAATATCATTAATGAAACATACTGTGAGAAATTGGGTTGTTGGTTGAGTGGGGTGTTTACAGCCACACAACTCGTCAGGGTAACTCACTAAAGTCACTAAACTAAACTGTGCTTAACCCTCTGTAGCTTTGCACTTAGAGGCAAAATGTGAAGTATTCATGCAGCACACAAACTGTTCCAAAGTGAAAATACAGCACAAGAAAAATCTCACCCAAATGTAGAAAATTGTAGTAAAATTTAATTAATTATTTGACACCAAAATGACAAAAATCCAAATGGCAGAACCGGTAAGTATAATTTTCTATTCCAACACCAGTCCCCGTGGACACTAGGGAAGGTGTTGGATAGAAAATTAAACTTATTCCCTATCCTAGAGCGCCCCCCAGCGCAATGCGTTGTAATGGTATGCGGAGTAAAAGTCGCGTTGTAATGGTATCGCGTTGTAATAAATGCGTTGAAACAGGTGTATACCTTCTGGGTTCAGCCGTAGAACAGGGCTCAAGCAGCAGAGCAGGCTCTGAGGCTTCAGGCAGCAGAGCAGTCCATCTAGATACAATAGAGCAGTCTTCTGACGTACTAACCAGGAGACCACAGCAGCAGGCAGTTCTCTGCGCTTCCTTCTGTAAGTCCAGAAAGTGAACTGAAGAGTCGGTCTAAGTGCCCTATTTATTTACCTGGTGCCTTCTTTGAAGCAGGGGAAGTTTCTAGACAATTCTTTTTGAGGTGCTTGGCGTTTCCTGCTTCCCCTGCCCTGGCTCCAAGCTGGGTGCTTGAAAAATGCAGGAGTGACAAGTCCTTTGTGTCAAGGAAGAGCATACCTTATTAGTTGCAAGTGGGGCTGTGCCAAGCTCTGTCCCATCATGCCAATAGATGGCTCATCCAGGCGCACCTGATCCCTCTAATGTGTGGCCGTCTGGGAGGAATAAACAAAGTCCATCTACCAGCTACACCCAGAGTGTGACCCGGGAACAGGCTGCAGGCACCAAATAGTTAAGGCAGGAAAACGCCAAATTTCAAAAACCGGCATCTTCAAAATTATATCTTAAAATCCGACTTTACCATTAAAGAGGATTTTCATTAGTTTCTCAGACACCAAACATACAATGTATACCTGTTCCCATCAAAGATTAGCACTGATTAAGTGTAATAATCAACCCAATGTTATCCTATGGAAGATGTAGGCCTCACAATAGTGAAAAACCAATTTAGGAATTTTTCAATACCAGGACACGTAAAACTTAAAAGTACATGTACAACCTTTTAACTTCACAGCATCCTGCCCTTGGGCTACAAGGGCATACCTTAGGGATGACTTATATGTAATAAAAAGGAGTTAAGGCTCAGCAAGGGGTTGTAAATGCTAAGTCCACATGACAGTTTAAAACTGCATTCAGGGACATGTTTTAAAGTGCTTTTTAAGAGTGCGGTATAATAGGTGCTGCAGGCCCACTGATAGCATTTAATTTACAGTCCCTGGGTGTATGGTACACCACTCTACAAGGGACTTTTAAGTAAATTAAATATGCCTATTAGGTGCATGCCATAAAACCATTGTTTGGGGAGTGAGCACAAGCACTTTAGCACTGGTAAGCTGTGGTAAAGTGCACAGAGTCCTAAGGCAAACAAAAACATATTTCAGCAGAAATTAGAGGTAAGAATGTTTGGGGGAATTCCACTCTAACAGCCCCCAACAAAAAATCATGCTGTGTTGCCCCAGGTCGGACCAGGACACCCACATAAAAAATAATATAAAGAAAAGTAGGGAAAGAAAATACATGTGTGGCTCGAGCTGGGAAGGCACACCTGATAATGCGAGTTGTGGGCTAATGTGCTAATTTGCTTATGCTCTGTGGTACCCTTATCTGGGCAGGGGCACCACCAACATGTTTTAGTGCTGTTGGGGTGGCAGGTAGTGCAACAGTCTCATAGAAATACAAAAATTAACCCAGTGATTCCTGGTGTCCATAGAACACCACAGGTTAAAGTTTATGATGATTTTAAGCATTCCCAGAGCTGAAGCTTCTGCTCTTCAGCTCAAGAATGTAGAACCTCTTGTGGATGGCCTTATGGATGCATTATATGGACTAAGATGTGTAAAAGAAAGACTCTGACATATGTTTAATGTTTTGACTACAAATACTTTGTTTAAGTGTGTATCAACAGTCAATGTTGTTTCAGTAAGGTGTTGGCCTTTGATAAAGCCATAAGCTTTCTTTTATATACTGATATCCTGACTCCTTCACAAATCCAATAGGCTGGCCTTTATATATTGATTTGGTGATCCCTTGAGAAAACCAGTATGCTTGTTTTGTATATTGATGTAGTAATCCCTTGACAAAGCCAATAGGCCTGTCTTTTATATAACGAGACAACTTTAAGTTAAAAAAAACTACTTCTTCACTGAAACAAACAAAGGTTAAAATTACATTATAGTTAGGTATTGTAAAAAACACCTTAGTAATTCACTGTAGTTAGGAAAAAATGTTGGTTAAAATGTAACATGTTAAATTAAAAAACACTGAAATTCATCAGTTATAGTTAACTGAGCTAACTATAACTTGCACCTCCACCATGCACTGCTTTGAACCTCAAATATTATATCACTGATGACATATTCAGTGACATCAACGATGACATCTTAAATGACATAATTGATGACATCACTGATGACCTCACTTATGACAATTTCTAAGAACAGTGGTCCTTGACAGGATTTTAGTTGAAACGGAAGTAATAAATATAGACTAGAATCAGTGCTATATTGGGTCTGTCCAGCCGGACAATACGATTTAATACATTTGCAGTGAGGAATTTTACGAAAGCAAATACAGTGGGGCACATTCCTACATCCTACACATAACAGTGAACATCAGAAACAGAGTAACAAAACATTCAGGCAAGGTGAGGAGGCTTGTACATAGTGTGAGTAGTGAAACAAGCACCAAATGAGAGACAAACTTTACACTTAGGTATCAAATTAAGTTGTGTATACGATGTAAAGCAAGTCGACGGCGTTTCGATCCCTTTCTAAAAATAATGGGATCATCATCAGGACAAGTGGGAGAGGAGTGATGCAATCGCAGGCGATGACTGGGTGGGAGTGTTGGCCCAAGGAGCCAGGTAACTATTGGACAGAATTAATGAGCTGGCAGGCGCAAAGCAGATGACAAGAAATGAAAGCGGGCTGAAGGGTGCGGTCCCACCAGCAAGGTGGGTTTTAAAAAAAAACATTGGGTTGAGGTGGCTGACGCAATGCAGGAACCGGATGGCGACTGACTGTGTTACGAGGGGTACCTGTAAGAAGTAGCGGTCCAGCGATGGGGTGGGCGTCCGTGTGAAGGAACGGAGGCACAGTGGGGCCTAGGAAGTGGCAGATTCGTGATCAGTGGATGTTGTCGGGAGAGGGGAGACTAGAGGTTAAGTGGGGAATATCAGGAGACTAGGGCAAGGACTAAGTGAGGCGGTGAGCCTGACCTGCTAGATAGGTGAAGAATTGGAGGTCCACGGAGCAGGGGATAAGATTTGGGGTGCCGCGGTGGTGTGACTGAGATATCTCAGAAATGATGGCAGGATGGCCAGGAGACAGGGTAACCTGCGAAGAACCGAGAGTTGGGTTAAGCCATGATCACAGATGGGGCAAGAAGGAGCAAGGACGCGGTGTGGAGAACGAGCCCTTAACTGCAAGGCAGTGGGGAACTTCGTCCGTTAGGTGTGAAGGATAAGACCAACAAAAATGCAGTGGTTTGTCTGAGCAGAGGCTGCGGTGCCTCGGACAAGGTGGTGACCGGCGTGTGGTCTGGGAGGCTGGTCGAACCTGCGGGGGACCAAGGAGGGAAAATTAGGTGATCACGAACAAGGAGTAGGGGGGTGGGGCGGACCCTTACCTGCAATATGACTGAATTTGGGTCCGTGTTAATAGGAGGTTTTTACAGGGGTCCGCTTAGCGTGACTTGATAGGAGGAATTGTCTAAAATTGGAAAAGGTGAAAATGTCGGTAAATGGCGGGGGGGGGCTTGTCGGGTTGAGCACAGGGGCTGGTTCGGACGGAGGGCTTACCTACGGTGTAGTGCCACTGTGAATGGCACTGTGGCTGATAATCCTCAATGCTGAGGGGCTGTAAGTGAACTCAAATAGCCCAGAGCATCAACAGGTGACCACGGCGTCTGGGTGGCGGCCATGTTGGGTGAGGGATTTGCAAGCACGAAGTGAGGAATAGAGCTGAGTGGGGAGATTGTGTGAAAATCAACATTAGCTTGTGTAGTGCAAACAACACGAGGGCCTCAGTCGGGTGTAGATTTAAAACAATAGTGAAGCGGCCATGTTGAGACGGTGAGAGAATATAGCAGAAAAAGCATGGAGGAGGAAAAACGGATGATGATTTGACTTGAATTATGGAAAACCATTTGATACACCGGGCGAGCAAAAACAGTGTATACATAAAATCAGAAGGCAGGCAATCTGACAATCAATCTAAGAGACAAATATATTAAAAAACGGTGTACTATGGAAACAGGTGAAAAAACCAATTGAAGGGTTTATAGTAGAGTGATCCAGTCTTCATTCCTGTTCAGTCCATTCTTGAAGCTTCCGGTACTAAGAATCCACTTAAGTTCCTCCTTATTGAGAAGTTGTCCAATGTCAGCTCCTCTTGGTTTTACCACACTGATAACTGTCCATCTTATGTCATCCTCGCTGTGGCCAACAGTGGTGAAGTGTTCCACGAGAGGAACATTTGGGGTTTTGCAGCAGACCCAGCTCCGGTGTTGACTGATCCGGATTCTCACTTTTTTTTTTGTTTAAATCATTTTTATTAAAGTTTTGTGCATCAAACAAATGGCATATCAGCAAATAGATAGTGCAATGTACATCCGAGACGCCCGCCCGATATCCCTCCCTCAGCCCCAGAAGGCGAGCCTCGCGTTGGCGTGCGGGAATGTGTCCATGAGGGTTGGTGAAGGCCAGGCCCCCAGTAGCAATATAGGCAAAGAACCCCTTCAAGTACAAGTGCCCTCCCCCCTTCAAACTCTCCCCCCCCTAGTCCCTCCCCCCGGTGTGGTCGAAAAGCATTCATACAACCATAGGAAAAGTATAGACAATGTGTGGCTTAGATCAATGTCGTCCGGTCGTGCCTGAAGTCGTCTGCCAGGCGTAGAACCCTGAGGTATTTGGGGCACGTGAGCTCATTGAAATTATCGGACAGGAGGGAGACCATGGGCTGCCACGTGTCTAGGAAGGAATCCAATGTTTGAGCGAGGGAAGCTTGTATTGTGATGTATTCCTATAGGTTCTGAATCAATCCCCCTATTCCTGACCCTATTCTAGTTAAACAAACCAACAAGTTAACTAGCAGTCAGCCCATGAGGCAGAAAATCTCCATGATGCAGATACCGTTATCTGACGCAGTCACACTACGGCACAGGAACGTGTTATCTGATTAGGTCATAACGCTTGCGATCTAATTAGACAAGCGATATTCCTCCAGCCCCTGATAAGGCATACGGAGTTCTCATAACAAATCAAACCTATGACAACCTGGGCAAAACCCTGCGGCCATTGTTTTGATTTCACCGAGAACTTCAGTTAAAGAATGTGCTAACGAGCAAGTCGTATGACATCCTTATTGACGTATCTATGTCCATCCTTACGTCAATCTCGGCACCTTAAAGGTATAAATATTACCGATCTTGCCCTATGCAAACACACGCGTGGTGACGAGACGGAGCAGCCATACTTGCCGAAGCCAAGAGCAGAGCAGACCCCGCTGGCAGCAGCCCCGCCTTCCTGACGCGCTGAGAGACGCGCTGCTTTCTCCTGCCGAGAAATCCAGCCCCGGCGTTTCTGGGTAGCCCTCGCAGGCAGCCTGGAATATCGAGACCAGAGAGAGAGATACCATCCCTCATTCATCCTAAACTTCCAGGTACAGAACTGAATAACCCCTCACAGAGAATTCTTTAGTTATTCACTTGGCAAAAACAAACTTAACTTAAACTGTAACTTTCTATTCCCGCCCACGTATTAGACTTAGGTCAGGTACACGGGGTAGGCGTATTTAGAAACACCAGTTGAGTACGTTTAGTCAAATGTATATGTGTATGTAATATATTTTATTCATTTTAAAACATCTTATGGCTTAGAAACCATATCAATGTTTTTACAGTATTATTTTATACTATTGCTTTTAATGTATGCACTTTACTTAACTATAAGTATTGCAATAATATCGATCCATTTCTCTTGTATGAGAAAAGAGACTGATCAATAAATAACACCTTTTTATTGAACACGCCCGTCTCTTCCTTTTCTCTACAATCTGATGAGACTAAGAATGCACGTACTGACTGAGTAAAATAATTTGCCTTTTGTTCACACGACTCTCGAGATTTACTCTTGATTAGGGGAGAGCAAAGTTGTCATGTTCTATGGTTGTCAGAAACTAAATCCCTTCTTGTCTAATCAGGGAAGTTAAGTCCTTCCTGAACATTCGAGAAAGTTTCTAGTGAACTCTGAGCTAAGCTGGCAAACCCAAAACTTTAAGTCTAGTATCGACAGTAGTAGACCTAGTTAACGTCTGGTCTAGGCCTTTACTGCTGTAGGTATTATTCCAATGCGCAGAGCCTATTGGGATGATAGGAACTACACTACATGGCGCCCAACGCGTTTGGAAAGGGCGATAAAACTAACGTAAGACATTTAGAGTAACTCAGTCGTGCTTTCTCACTCAGACCCCTTTTCCCACAATACTCCAAAGACGTCTGGAGTGGGTGAAAGGTTATATCTGCCAGACCTCGCAGGAGGGAACTCCTATGTATGGTTCTTGGTATAGTCAACGTTGAAGGATAAACAGTTCCAAAATATTGTGCATCTAACCTTTGTTTCCATAAGAAACCTGATCTGCAAACAAAAGAAATAACCATCCTGTCAGTAAAATGTCAGACAATGAGGATGAAAGAGAGGCAGTTAGATTAGCAACTGAACTCGCAGCAGCTGATGCTACCATGCAGGCAGCAGACCAGGATATAATACTCATCCCGGTCATCAAAAGGAGATCTATAACTCTAAAACTTATAGAAAATGGACTGACACCTAGAGGTGGCACAGTCATATTCGTAATTGAGGCACACGAATATCGGCAGACAGAGGTATACTATTCATGGATACATTTTCCAGCAGCAAATGCTGTAACAAAGTACTTCCACTATTACAAAATAGAGGAACCTCCTGAAACGTACACTCCTTTCGAGGAGGTGGAAGTACCACTCAAATTTCAAGAGCATTTGCTCTTATTTGATGGCGCCCTAAAACATAATAATCACATCACCAGGCTCGGTCCTTTAGGTAGACCAGGAGCAACGTGGCCGGTCCTAGCCGGATACACACCACATCCAGACATCAATGAGATGCCAGCAGCAGAGCTGTTAACACAGCTAAAACAATTAATAAAAATACATAGACAATTAGTCCAGTATGTGATGCGGACTTCAACAATTCAGCCAGCGATTAAACTCCCACAGCTGACCCCTCACCAGGGGAACACAAATAAAATTACACCACAGAACATCCAGTCCTGCCTAGGTAAAGTACCGACTAAACGGGAACAAATACCATTCTGGCTAGCGCAAAAAATCACCCAAATAGAGGCGGTGTTTCCTGACACCACCCCGCTAGAAAAACACAGGATTCTGACTATCTGTCTTCCAATGGGAATCGCACCACACATTGAGGACTGTGACACTTGGGGTACAGTCTTTGCTTCCATCTACACAAAAACGCACGGTGTTCCATCCATTTCGGTAATACCAGATGTGCTAAAACAAATTCAAGATGAATATGGTCCTGAACCCGCTTTAACTCTTGGTATGAAATTACTAAAAGACTTCAAGCAGGTCTCGGCTATATTATTAGCCAACATAAAAGGTGAAGCAGCAAACGTGGCGATCCGCCAGAGGTTAAAAGAGACAGATATAGCAGACCAACCAGCTGAAATTGCCAGAATCATAGAAAAATCCTATGAGGAACTAGGTAGAGATAGTTTAGGTGGAATACCAGTAAAACCGCAACTGATTGAAAGTCCAGAAAAAATATTTTTTAATAATAAATCTACATCACCAAAAAAGAACTGGGATGGAAACAAACAATCCAATCCTAAAGAAAAGAAATTCCAGTCCAGAGGAAGGTCTCCTAGGCGAAGAGAAAAATCTCTGAACCAGAGACACAGGTCACCACAAAGTGACCCCTCTGGGAATAGATATAACCTTAGAAATAGGGATAATATAAAAAAGCCTGATAGATATCAAGACATTGATACACGTCCCTCTCAATCTTTTCAGACTTCCTCGCAGAAATCGGAAAGAAGAGGACGATCAGAACAAAGAGAAGAGCACACCAAGTCCAAAGACAAGGAACCTGCTCAACTAAAAAAGAAATTACAATTTCCAAAAAAGAAGGTAGCCAGTATCAAGGTAGTTAACAATGCCGAGAATACTGAGGACACAACTGAAAAACGGAGAGTGGGCTCAGACAATGCTAGACAGTGCAGCAGAAGTGAGCATAGCTCGCAAAGTCCTTATGAATCATCTGGAGACAGTGGACACGAATGAATATCTTCAAGTGGAAACTGCGGACACCAGAGTTAGCAAACCTCACAAAATATACGAAATAACATTGCGTATAGAGGGGGATAAGACTAGAAAAATAAGGGGACTATTTTGGGATAATCTCTCCAAGGGCTATGACATCCTTCTAGCTGAAAAAGACTGGCCACCAGAGTTTGTCAGGGAGTGCCCTCATGGCGAAGAAATAATTATGCCTGCCTTCTCAAATCGAATTCCAATTCATAAAAAATACACACTTGCTAGAAAGTGGGCAGTGGCTCTAGCTCCTGCTTTATATAAAAATCACGTGGGATGGGATGAGGACTCTCCTCCTCACAAAATCCAGTTAAAATCACAACCTACTGCACAAAGGCAGTACCCAATTAAGCAAGAAGCTAAAAAACAGGTAAATGAAATACTAGATCAGCTAGAATACCAGGGGGTGATTGAAACTTGCACCTCACAAATGAACAACCCTTTGTTTCCGGTCTCCAAACCAGACAATTCATATCGTCTAGTTTTGGATTACCGACACCTTAACACATGTTGCAAAACTTTTGCAGTGCAAAACTCACATAGTGCTGCACTAATGAATAACATAGTGCGCAAAAAATACAAAACAACATTAGACATCTCTAATGGATTCTTTTGTCAAAACATAGCACCAGAGAGCAGATATTTAACTGCGTTCTCAATAAATGGCACTCAAAAACAATTCTGTCGGTTAGCCCAGGGGTACAAGAACAGCCCGGGAGTATTCTCAGCGAGAGTAACAGAATTACTACAACTATATGATGATGAAGCGTTATCTTATGTCGATGACATTTACTTAACAGATGATGACTTGGAGACTCACTTGAAAAGAGTGAACACCATAATACTTGGGTTCGCTGCAGAGGGTTACAAATTCAACTTTAAAAAATCCAGAATTGCCCATCTGACAGTCCTATTCTTAGGATACGAGTTATCAAGTGAAGGCAAAAGCCTGGCAGACAATTTCCTAGAGAAATGTGCCGTACTCCAAGCACCTAGAACACTAAAAAACTTACAGTCGATTCTAGGCTTCCTAAACTTCGGAAGAACATACATTGCAAATTACGCAGAAAGGGTCAAACCCCTTTATGATCTGATAAAACCAGATTTTAAAAGATCCAATTGGACTCAAATACACACAGAAATTTTGATATCCCTACAAACAGACATGTTAATTAAAACAAAATTAGAAACACGTGATAACACACGCAATCTTGTGATTCGAGTCATCCCAGGGAGATGCGGATTCACATACCTGACCTCAAATGAGGGAGAAAAGGTACCAATTGCATTCAAATCACACTTGTACACAGAAGCTGAACAGAAATTCAGCAACAAAGAAAAAATTGTTCATGCAGTTCAAACCGCAATAGCTACAGAAAAAGATCAAGCTGACGGAAGACATATCACAGTCAGAACAGCAGAATCAGCCTTTGAGGCACTAACAACACCATGTAATTTACCAACAACAACATTGAATCCGGAATGGATACAATGGGTGAATTCAATCACAACGGAAAAAGTGTACTACTACTTTGATCCAGAACTAGAAGAATTAAAAAATCTAGAATATGAAAAAACATATCTTCTGCCAATCGATATTCTGCCTTTACGACATTACGCCTGTGTAATCTATACAGACGGACATGCTCAACCCTCCGTTTGGGTAGAACAAGCATACAACCCCACATGTGAGATTACAAAAGAAGTGTGGCGCGGAGGTAAACTAAAACCTCTATTAACAAAGACACACTCAGTAGAAAGTAATTCAGAACAACAAACTGAAATATTAGCTTTGAAAATGGCGCTAGATAATGCGGATCGCGAATTCCCGACACTTATAGTGTCAGATTCATATTACTGCGTCAAATCATATAACAAGGATTTGCAGACATGGATTCAAAACGGTTACAAAGATAACACAGATGCACCAATAAAGCAGAAACTGCTCTGGGAACAAATAGCTCTTTTACAAAAAGAACTACCAAAGACTCACGTGACTCACTCACTGAGTCATCAGCGTGATGGCGTTCACGTTGCAGGGAATTCATTGGCTGAAACAGCCGCAGCGGCAGCCACTAAATCGGCTCCCGTAGTTCGAAAAAAGCGTACATTAAAACACATTGACGGTGAAACAGTGCTGGCGGTGAAAACGTCATCAAAAGGCGACTGCTCAGCGTTACCGACCAACTATCCACTCAATTATACATACATAATCGATGCAAACTCCGTCCCTTTTGCTCGAATCCCTGGAGTGGGGGATAGAGTGATTCCAAACATGGACAGGAGAAACTTGTTAATCGCAGACGCACATATGGGCGAGGGTCTCAGACACCTCAAACTAAAAGATTCTCTGGAAGAATTACAATCAAGGTACTGGTGGCCAGGCATGAGCCTGCGTCACACCATGTTTGTAAAAAACTGCCCAAACTGCAACAGAGATCGCAGTGGGGAGAGAAACAGTTTAATACCTCGTCGGTTTACTCCAGGAAAAATCAGGAGTAAAAAGGAAGGGTTGCGATTAACATATACAGGCTAGTTCCACTTATAATGTAGATCACCAGCACTCGGCTGACGTCCGGACTGTTATACAAAGATTTGCGAGTCTAAATGGCATATACGCTAAGAGCATGCTACGTTTGACCATTGTCTCCACTCTAGCCCTCAAGCGTGAGGGGAAACATGACCAAATGAGCATAGCCCAGCGGGAATCTTCTCACTTCCTTCCTGAGGGTACGGGATGGTGTAAAGAAAAAACCAAGGCATAAAGCAATCTATAGCGGAAAGGATATTAGGTTCGGGAGCTGGGTGGGTCAAACATCTAATAAGTGTCCAACGTAGTCTCAATAACTTGCCAAGAAATTCTCTGAAGGGATTCAGTGCGTACGAATTATTATTTGGAACTAGGATGATGATCTCTGACATTGATAGTCAGACTTCAGTGGTGAAAGAAAAAAGCTTTGATATCAAAGACCGTTTGGCTATTTTGCAGGACTTAAACAAAAAAAGAAAAGACCTGAGCAACATAAAGTTGAAACAACAGCCAACAACCACTGAAGAACCACCACCTGTCCCAGCAAGACCTGTCTGGATTCCAAAAGTCGGGGATCTAGTCAGGGAGAAGATCGCGGTAAAAAAGGAATTTGGGCCTTCTTACAGAAAAGCAGTTCCTGTCTTGTCTGTCAACGGGACAAGATCAGTTGTACTACCGCCACTTGCTGGTAAAAAGGAGAACCGAGTTGTATCCATCGACCTGGTAAAACCACAACATGTGGCCGATAACAAACAGTAGGCCAAGTGGACTCCCAATAAGTAGCAGAACACCAAGGTTTGCTACCAGTACAGAGGTCCTAACGAAGAGGCTCATCACATTCGAAACGCCTACAAAAGAACAACAAGGAATATGCAACAATGCAATAGAACTCAGACCTCTGAAAACCCAAATAAAAACATTTAGCAGAGACACACCAATCTACAATGAAGTACCAAGTGAAAATGCAAGAAACAGAAATCCTGAACCAATTGGAACAATTGACAGAACTGCATCCGGCTACTTCATAAACTTCGATGATTCCTCTGAAGGCTTAAGTGAATCAAAAACACAGCCATCATCAAAAACCTTTAAAGATAAAGCTAAAGAACTTTTGAAACAACTGAAAGAAACATATCTGATTTCTCCATGGATTGAATTCTGGGTGGGTTTTGGTGCATTTATCCTCATACTTTGGCTCATCATGGTACCAACTTTGGGACGCTTCATTGAGGGAAAATATGCTAAAATGGACACAGCAAGTCAGAAAATCAACTTGATCCTCAAACCACACACATCTTCACACGTCGAGAAAAGAGAACTTTCTTCAGCCAACTTCACAGCCAATCCGATACCTGGTGGGGTAGCTTGGGACAACACTGACTATGAAATTTATGGTCCGGTCGTGATCCTAAAATATCCACACCAAATTAAGATCTCCTTGAGTGACTTTGTAAAACCAAACTCATTTGCTGATGATTGGGACTTTGAAAGCATTAATAATATGATGTCTGACTTAGTAATGTCTGCTAAATTTACTAAACATGATTATTTGCAGGGTTCTACAAATTATGATAGTATGTACTGTTATAACCACTATGGTAACCATTTTTTACATAGATCTGCACAACCTAGAAATGTTTTAAATTATAATCAATGGGAACATTGTGCAACCCCTCCAAAAGGAAGCTCAAGGACCTTCTATGACAAATATTCATACTTTTCAGGTTTTAACACAAGTAATGCTGAAGCATTCTATTTTAAATTGTCAAACAAGACAGGAACTAAAACCATGATAACCAACACAAAATTGATATATTCAGACTCATTTTTTGAAAAAATGAATACCTTTGGTTTTGATTATTGGGACAAAAATGTTGAATTGAAAAGTGTTTGGGGTACAAAAGAATGGCAAGTGCAGGGTATAGAATCTATGTTTAGAGCCTGCATGATCCCAGAACAAATGATATTTTTAAATGACACTGTTCAACAAACCACCTGTCTTGGCTTAGCCAAAATCAAAGATTTAATTAAACCGTCTATTCCGAAACCAACAATGTTTAGCAACACTTCTACAGATGAAGAGATAGACGTAAACCATATATTAAACCAAAACAGAACACATCCTGATTGGAAACAATGGTTGATCTGGCCCACAGATACTAATAACTGTCAAGACAGATTCCTGAACAAAACACAGGGGTTCAAAATGACCAGGCCAGACCCTAGATATCCCCAAAGACATCACCCAGGGATAATAACAACCTACAGTGTGGGCAAATTATGCCTTCAATGGCTACAAACTTCCACACTGGCAGAAATTAAGCAACACCTAACTTTACTTACTGATGGTGCTGACTTGCGTGATTTCATAATGGGACCACGCAAACAGCGTCAAAAACGTTTCATAGCAGCCTCTGTATATGCAGCATACAATGAGGCCTGGAAGGTTACTCAAATTGAAACAGCAGAGAGAATACGGGAAATTGACCGTATTAATTTGGAAAAATCACTTTCTGTAGTGGACAATGGGTTAATGACTCTGTCCTCCAGAATTTTTTCTTTGGACAGCATTGTGTCTTCAGCAATCGACATATTATCGCAAGACTTACTGTTATTACAACACGGTCAGTCACAATTGCGCTCTATTGTACAGCTTGGCTGGACGTTACAAAATCTGCGTTCAGGCTATGTGCCTTGGCGTTTAATCAACACAACGTCACTATTCCAAATCTTTAACCTTACTGATAGACAAATCAGTATGGCACAAAAGGGTGCTGATTATACAATCCTGAGCATTGAGAAACTTGAGAGATTACCAGTGACAATGTCAGAACGACCTGTCAGTGAATGGATAATACATGGGATAATAAATATTCCAATCTCAACCTTCAGGTTTCAATACTGCCAAAAATATATACAGGCTGGCATGTACGAGAAATTGGGAAAGGGGTACCTTAAAACAACATGGAACCTGCCCTATTCACATGCATGTGTCAGTAATAAAGGACAGAAAGTGTTTCTTAGTGGCAACAATTGTGCGATGTCACTAAGTGGCACACTTCTGTGTAACGGAATTAGTTTGCATGGAGCCTGTGAAGGGAATTCATACAACCTTTCATGTCACCAGCAAGGCGCACCTGCAACAGAAATAGAACCATTCTTTCAAAGACTCTATAATGGGAGTTACATTCTAATTGTAGACCGCAGATGTTGTAGTCTTATGCCCGGGACTCCTTATCTAGTAACTACGACTGCGAAGGTCAAGTGCTGTGGACGCTCGTTGTTCCCCAGCTCCTTTCCAGACAGGGAGGCAAGGGCATGGCCCAATTTGAAAATTACTTCTATTCGAATAGATACTTTAAGCAGAATGAAAACAGTGCTTCTTCAGACGCCTGCAAGGCTCACGTCATCAAAAGAAACGTATGATCTACAAGTCGCAAGGACGACTGCAGAGATACATACATTATTATCAACTAATTCCCCCGTACATTTCGCGGAAATCCTGAATGAAATCTTAAATATTTCTGATACCAATGGGGTCTCAAAGGTATTTAAGACAGTATTTTCGATGGCATTAACACCATTCAAAGCCATACTGGGTATTTTTCCAGATTTCGTCCATTCGATTTTTGGCGGACTTCCCCTGATCCTGGGACTAATTGCAGGAATCCTATTCTTAGTCCTTATTTTTCGTTATGGCAACCCATGTCACAGACAAAACTTTTGCGACAAGGGAAGAAACAATCCTAGCCATTGGATACCGGGACCGGATATCAAAAATTCTGGGACTCTCCCGGCTTAGAGACCTGAACATGACTTGGTTTCTATCATTTCGACCAATGTGGCAAAGATGTGTTTTACCTGTATTGAGGTGTCTGCTATGCGGAGAAGAATGCGTGTTAGACACCTGTCTGACGCTACAATCGGATGCGCCAATGGATGCAGAAACATTGTTGAGCCCGATCAAGGTTCATGCTTTGTGCTGCCCTCAAAGGCTACCAATCCTGATGACGGCATTCGTGGAAGCTTCACCACTACGATTGATGGGTAGTGAAGTTCAAGATGAAAGCAGCATCGAACAGGTACGACCTTCTGTCAGTAATGCAAATCAGAATGTCAATGGAGACAATCATGCGCAAGAATGCATGATTACACCTATTTCCGAGTTAGTGGAACTTTCCCGGGAAGCTGTTGACAGTTTTTTCGAAAGCCTGAATGATATGATGTTCTCTCCAGAACAGAAATAGAGACTTTTGAGCAAACTCGCACACGGCGTTCCCTGAATTCGGCCTTCAACTTTAAAAATAAAGTCACATGAACAGATTTTCCCTCCAGTTCACGGACAGCAATTTTTCAGCAGACCCAAATATTTTTGCATATTTTTCGGGACACTATCTTCTGCTTAAAGTAAGAACTATTCTTAGAGAACTAAGGTTTCTAAATTTTAGATAGCTTATAGACATTAGCTGCCCGCTGATACGTTCATAAATATTTTATTCTGTGATGGTATGGTTTCGAACCTTTTTTCTGTATTAAGAAGCCATTTCATGTGTAATTCTCATATACCAAATAAGCAATAATGTATACAAATGCGATTACTTTGGCATTATTCTACAGCTTGTGTGCATACAATACATATGTCTGCAATTTTTTCCGTATATTTGAAAAATTTCAAAATGCATTTATGTATTTTGGGGTGGTAAGGTATACACTATACTCTATAGTATGTTGTACTATGTTATACTATGCATAGATTAGTAAATATGTACATAGTTAGCGTGGAGTGGGTGTGATGTATTCCTATAGGTTCTGAATCAATCCCCCTATTCCTGACCCTATTCTAGTTAAACAAACCAACAAGTTAACTAGCAGTCAGCCCATGAGGCAGAAAATCCCCATGATGCAGATACCGTTATCTGACGCAGTCACACTACGGCACAGGAACGTGTTATCTGATTAGGTCATAACGCTTGCGATCTAATTAGACAAGCGATATTCCTCCAGCCCCTGATAAGGCATACGGAGTTCTCATAACAAATCAAACCTATGACAACCTGGGCAAAACCCTGCGGCCATTGTTTTGATTTCACCGAGAACTTCAGTTAAAGAATGTGCTAACGAGCAAGTCGTATGACATCCTTATTGACGTATCTATGTCCATCCTTACGTCAATCTCGGCACCTTAAAGGTATAAATATTACCGATCTTGCCCTATGCAAACACACGCGTGGTGACGAGACGGAGCAGCCATACTTGCCGAAGCCAAGAGCAGAGCAGACCCCGCTGGCAGCAGCCCCGCCTTCCTGACGCGCTGAGAGACGCGCTGCTTTCTCCTGCCGAGAAATCCAGCCCCGGCGTTTCTGGGTAGCCCTCGCAGGCAGCCTGGAATATCGAGACCAGAGAGAGAGATACCATCCCTCATTCATCCTAAACTTCCAGGTACAGAACTGAATAACCCCTCACAGAGAATTCTTTAGTTATTCACTTGGCAAAAACAAACTTAACTTAAACTGTAACTTTCTATTCCCGCCCACGTATTAGACTTAGGTCAGGTACACGGGGTAGGCGTATTTAGAAACACCAGTTGAGTACGTTTAGTCAAATGTATATGTGTATGTAATATATTTTATTCATTTTAAAACATCTTATGGCTTAGAAACCATATCAATGTTTTTACAGTATTATTTTATACTATTGCTTTTAATGTATGCACTTTACTTAACTATAAGTATTGCAATAATATCGATCCATTTCTCTTGTATGAGAAAAGAGACTGATCAATAAATAACACCTTTTTATTGAACACGCCCGTCTCTTCCTTTTCTCTACAATCTGATGAGACTAAGAATGCACGTACTGACTGAGTAAAATAATTTGCCTTTTGTTCACACGACTCTCGAGATTTACTCTTGATTAGGGGAGAGCAAAGTTGTCATGTTCTATGGTTGTCAGAAACTAAATCCCTTCTTGTCTAATCAGGGAAGTTAAGTCCTTCCTGAACATTCGAGAAAGTTTCTAGTGAACTCTGAGCTAAGCTGGCAAACCCAAAACTTTAAGTCTAGTATCGACAGTAGTAGACCTAGTTAACGTCTGGTCTAGGCCTTTACTGCTGTAGGTATTATTCCAATGCGCAGAGCCTATTGGGATGATAGGAACTACACTACAGTATCCGTTCCATGCCCACTGTGAACCACAGCCTGTGGAGCCACCCTGTGTGTGTCGGCTTCCTTGTAGTGCCCCGCAGTGATAGTATATGTTGTGTCGCGGCTCCCATAGCCAACCCCATCTGCTTCCCTCTGAGTGATTTAAGGGGGAATGTGAGTGCGTTAGGAAGACCAAGAATTGCGTAAGCTGAGAATCTGGGCATCTCCGTCTCAAAGTGTTTATCAATATCACGCAGCACCTGTGTCCAGTACTCCTTGACGTCCGTGCACTCCCACAGTATGTGAGTTAGCATCCCCACTTGGCCACAGCCTCTCCAGCACAACGGGTCCCGACGCGGGTTGCTTTTATGGAGGCGCGCGGGGGTCAGATGCCAATAATAGGCAATCTTCACCGCTGATTCTTTACTCGCTACGTTGCGAGCGGTGTGATGTGCCCTGAAATAGATGTCTCGCCATTCTTTGTCCGTGAAGGAGCGACCCAATACCCGCTCCCACCGCTTCTGGCCCGCTGATCGCGCAGTGGAGGGTGGTGAGCTAAGCAATTTGTAGAGGCCGGTTAGCGCCTGTTTATCCGTCTCTTTTGTGTGAAGACATTTTTCATAAGCCGTTAGGAACCTGCCTACTAGGGGTTGCACCTCCCTCACGGTAAACCAATGCCGAAGTTGGAAGTACTGGAAACGCTGGATCAATGGGAGTGTGTATAAATCTTGGAGGGCGCGCATTTGCATGAGGCCAGCAGGATCGAAGAGATGTCCAGCCGATCTACACTCCAACGATCTCCATTGCGCGAATGACCCGGGGACCGTTCCCGGTTCAAAGGCGGGGTTGTCAAACAGAGGAGTCATCGGGGATGGGAAAGTGGTGAGGCCGCATGGGACCGCCACCTTGTCCCACACTTGCATGACCGTACGGGTGATAGGTGATCTCTGAAGGTACTTGGGTCGGTCAGTACGCTTCAGGAAAGGTACTTTCCACAGGGACATCCGTGCCATCGCCCGGTCCTGGAATAGCCATCTTTTTCCCGATTCGGATCGGTTACATTCCAAGAAATACCTGAGCTGCGTGGCTTGAAAGTTCCGAAGTAAATTGGGAACTCCGAGGCTGCCCTCGGCGGTGGCACGCATGGTCAAATCCCTACGAAGACGTGGCCTCCTCCCAGCCCAGACAAAATGCCGGATGCTATCCTGCAATTGCTTAAGGAGGCCCACAGGTAGGGTCACCGGGATAGTTTGAAATAAATATAAGACCTTCGGCAGTAGCGACATTTTGATGGCTGACACTCGTCCCAGCCACGACAACGGCTGCCGTCGCCACCGTGTCAAGTCACCTTGCAGTTGACGAAGCAGAGACGTATAATTGTGGTCAACCGTTTGAGCCGTGCTTGGTGTCAAGGTGCTGCCCAGGTACTGCACGGACATGTGGACCGAGAGGCCACCGTGGCAGCACGGACGGGGCTGCTCCGTGCGGGCGTTGTGCCTGAGCAGCAAAATCACCGACTTCTCAATATTCATTTTAAAACCTGAAACCTTGCCGAACGCCTCCATCTCCGTCCGGAATGCTGGGACTGACCTCGAGGGATCCTCCAGCGCCGCAAGGATATCGTCCGTATATAGACTTATGGTCTGCGGTTCCCCGCCAAATGGGATGCCAACAATGGCTGAGTTGTCCCTGACCCGTTGCGCAAAGGGTTCGACATATAGCGCGAACAGCAGGGGTGAGAGCGGGCACCCCTGCCGAGTGCCCCGTTGGATAGCAAATGTCCGGGAACGCACCCCATTGACCCTGATCACCGCCTGCGGGTCTGCGTAGCAACCGGCGACCCACACGCGGAAACGATCCCCCACCCCAAATCGTGATAGAACCGCGTCTAGGCATCCCTAGTCCACCCTATCAAACGCTTTTTCGGCGTCGACCGATAGGCGGACCGCATCTGAGTCGTGAAAATGGGCCTTGTCAATGACGTGGAGTAGGCGTTTGGTGTTATCTGCGCATTGCCTGTTCGGGATGAAACCCGCTTGGTCAGGCTCAATGATACCTGGCAAACAGGGACCCAGACGCGCTGCTAAGATCCCCGTGAAGAGCTTGAGATCTAGATTAAGTAGCGAAATGGGTCGGTATGCCGCGCAGTGGGAGGGGTCTTTGCCCGGCTTGGGAAGGACCGCGATGTTCGCCTCCAACATGTCTCGGAGGATAGAGCCCCCTCCCTGAAAGGAGTTAAAACGCCGAGCCAACAGCGGTGCGAGCAAGGGGCAGAAGGCTTTGTAAAAGCCCACGGAGAAGCCGTCGGGACCCGGGGCTTTAAGTGGTTTGAGGCGCGCGATCGCTGAGATCACTTCGTCCGTCCTAATAGGCGCATCCAGCGCGCTGCGATTAGCCTCATTTAGTGGTGTAATCGCCGCTTATTCCAAATAGGCCTGTAAAGTCCCTTGATCAGTCGGGGGTCCCGCCGCATACAGGGAGGCATAAACCTTCCGGAATGCTTCAGCAATCTGGTCATCCCCGTGGGCCGTGAGGCCATCATGGCCTTGAATGGAAGAGACTTTGGAGCGTACGGTTTTTGCCTTGAGGCGGCTCGCCAGCACGCGTCCTGTTCTATCACCCCCAACGTAGTACGTGTGGCGTAAGCGTAGCGCCGCGTATTCAGCCCTGTCCAAGTCGAGACTCGCCAGCTGGGCCCGCGCCGCCCTGAGCTGACGCCAAATCCTAGGGACCCAGGTCCTGCTGTGCGCATCTGTGCCGAGAGGGACTGTCTCTTATCTCTATGTTCCCTAGCGTCAGCTACGGCCACTGCAATTAAATCCCCCCGCACCACCGCCTTAAGTGCCCCACACACCGCCGTCAAAGGGACCCCCGGAGTATCGTTTGTGCGCAGGAATTCCTCTATGCGGTCGTGAAGCTGTTGCGTGACCCCCTTGTAGTGTTTCCTTGAGGGGCCACCTGCCGTTGTGCACCGCAATCGGCGGGACCCGCATGTGCGTCATGAGAGCGCCATGGTCAGAGAGTGCTGCTGGCAGAATTTCAATGTCTTTGATGAGAGAGGCAAGCTCCGATGTCCCCAAGAAATGGTAAATTCGGGCATATGTGTGGTGTACGTGGGAGTAGAATGTGTATCCTGGAGTCAGAGGATGGTGTCCCCTCCACACATCCACGAACCCCCTGTCATCTAACCACTTCCCCCCCTCAGTAGAAATCGCTCCAGTAAAACCAAAGCGCTGGCCTGACCTGTCCCTAGTGGAATCCATCACCAAATTAGTGTCTCCTCCTACCAGGATGGACTTGTCGCCGGTTGCTAGTGCTTCGGCGAGAGCCCCTTTGAGGAATGGTTCCTGTTTGGAGTTGGGAGCGTAAAGCGATCCCACGAACATCATCAGTCCACCCACCGTAGAGTGTATGCAAGAAAGCGCCCCTTTATGTTGGTCACCTTGTCTCCTATCTGCCCCCGAAAGTGTTGTGCCACCAAAAGAGCCACCCCAGCCTTTTTCTCTGGTGTGGAAGCATAAAATTGGAATGGAAGGGCTCTAGCGCGCATCCTGTGCCAATCCTTGGTAAGCAAGTGGGTCTCCTGGAGGAGGCACACTTCCGCCCCTGAGTTCTCTAAATAGGACAGCACAGCCCTGCGTTTTATGGGGTTGTTAAATGTAAATGTAAATGTAGTATACTTGTAAAGCGCACAGCTGCTCCAGCAACGGGGCGTCCCGGCGCTGTATAACTCTGGGGAACCCGTCCTGGCTTTCCCTGTGGGATGGTCCCTTGCTGGGAGTCCCCAAGGTGGAGCCAGGCATCCCCGGAATTGGTGGGGCCGTTGTGGAGATTAGGCAAGCTAATGCCCAGAGTTGCCGAGTGGAACCCCTGATTATAGTAAGCACCGAAGCGAGAATTATCAAGTCCGCTGACCAAGGTCCACGACCCTGCCGCGTCGGGAATTGAACCCTGGTCCCGGGCTGACTTCTGCTCTCAGGCCTGCCGCCTCTAACCAGTGAGCCACACTACTCCACTAAGCCCCTTGACATTCAAAGTAAGGACCTTTAACGTGGATTCCGCCATAACGGCACAAGGGAAAAGCTGCACTGAAAAACGGGAGTCCCCGTGGGCTCACACACACTGTCGCACCCATTCGAATTTACCACACCGGGAGATCCCCCCCAAAACTGCCCTTTCCCAAACCTCTCCCTCCCCCTTCCCTGTACCAGTCCCCAACGTTCCCCCGCTCTAGCCCCAACGGACCCCCCCCTCTTCCCCCCTAACCCCAACTTGAATCCCAACCAAATCATAGTCCTAGGCCTATCCATTTACAGTTCAGGCCTCTGGAGTCCTTATGTTTTGGAGTATGTGGCAGTGGCAACCTTCGTGTCCACCCCCGTCCCCTCCCATACCCGTGGACCTTGAAGCAAAGGATAAGAAACCCCCGTACTGACTTGCAGAGAGGTAAGCATCCAAGGCACATCGTGTGTCCTGTGTTCTCAGTCGGACGGCGCCGTGTCCCTAGAGACCTCCTCAATGGCCTCCGCCTGCGCTTGTGCCACTGTTGTTGGATCCGGCTTGAGGGACAGCTTCGGCGAGCGACGACGGCCCACCCGCTGCCATCTGCTGTTGGAGGACCTCGGCGAGTCCCTGTTCGAGGGGCGGTCTGGGGGATCTCCCAAACTCTTATCATGTTTTTTGTCTATGCCCAGCAAGGCGCACGTGTCGCTGAAGGAGCGAAGTTGCTGGAGAACACCGTTCCACCTAAAAATTTATCGGAATGGGTGGCCCCAGGAGTAGGGGATTCCCTTCTCTCGCAGCAGGGCGGTGGCTGGCCTGAAGGTCCTGCGCTTCTGCAGGGTAATCGCCGAGAGATCTTGATAGAGGGCGAATTGGTGACCTTGGTAGCGAAGGGGTTGTTTCTTGCGGGCCGCCTGGAGGATGCGTTCCTTTAGGGGAAAGTCTATAAGAAACGCTAGAATGTCCAGCGGGGGGGCGGGTGCTCGGCGTGCCAGGCCCACCCTGTGCGCCCTGTCAATGCGTACTTCAAAATCCTCCCCCTCAGCCAGGACATCGCGGAAAAGGCCTTGCAAGAAGAGGGAGATATCGTTCCCTTCTGCCTGAAGTGGTACGCCCCGGACCCGTATGTTATTTCGCAGGAGCGGTTCTCCAGGTCTTCTGCGTGCGCTTGTAAATCTACTTGTTGTTCTCGGAGACTCACCACCTCCTGCTGTAGCTGCTCTATCTCTTCACTCCTAGTGTGGTCAGCCTCCTCGACGGCGGCCACTCGTTCACCCAGGCCGTCCACCTCCTTCCGAAATTCGCTCGCCATGTCCTGTTTTAGGGTGTGGAAGTCGTCTCTCAGTGTATTAAAGAGAGATTCTAAAAACGACATAGTGATAGGGGCTTCATCCTCCTCATGCCCGCGGCGCCTTTCACCGGTGCCATGGTCCCTGGGTTCATTTCACCTTTTTGGGCGCCTTTTGTTAGCAGGTCTGTAATTTATTATTATTTTTTTTTTAAATATATTTTTATTATTTTAACACAAGAGAAATAATACACACATCGGGCGCCACCAATCGAAACACATCGCAGCTGTGGATGTGCGAACGAAGTAATGAAACACCATACAGTCATGAGTAGGAGAAAAATCAGTACCAGCAAAGGCTGGAGCAAGCAGTTAAACGTCAATGACCGCAGGCATCCCCCCACATCATCCACCCACCAAAATACAGGATATACGATAGAAACACGTGACACCCAGATATGCAAGGAAAGAACAGGAGAATAAGCCACAGCCCTTGCGGAGAGGGAAAAGGGAAATAGAAAGGTCATAGAAAATAACAAAGGAAAAATAAACCCCCCCCCCCACAACCCACCACCCTACACCCCTGCTTATGGCTACGACCCAACCCCACTAGTAGTGTGCCTGTCGCCCCCTAAACTACACCCCAAGGAAGGGGAAAAGATGGAGGAGGAGAATGGTACAATACGATACGAGCTCCCAGACTCCCATCCCCCCGCCAAAAGCAGACACCCCCTACCGGCAGAATAGCAATTCGCTGCAGATCAAGAGATAGTCCATAGGGGAGCCGCAAACAAAGAAGAAGAGAACATCCCGTCCGACCCCGGCTCAACAGTAATAGCAAACCCCGTCTAGACACATCAGAAAAACAGTAACCAGGCCAATCTAATGTACAGCCGGTCCCGCTCCCACAAATACAACCCAGCAAAAACAAAAGGAAACATTGCATTGAAGCGTAATCAAGTTCAGCCCAAACCCTCACGATCCATCACGAAAAGCCCCTCCAACACACATAGATCGCCATTATTCTTCACGTTGAGGATAGCCATTCGAGCCGCCATCACAACAGGAATACCAAAAAACTGTAGAGTGTCAAAGTTAATGCAAGGAGAGGATAAACAGGATAAACGTAGGCAAAGTTCAAAAGTCAGAGCCAGTCCACTATCCAACGGTGAGAAAGCAGCAATGCGGTGATGATCAATCACAGGAAGAGGCGAAGGTCGAAGTTGGCAGTCGTAGTAGAAGGCACAGTGTTCCACAATGGCAGTCACATCCAACTCGGGCGGCTTCAATGTAGGGCTTAACTCACATCCAGTCCTCTCGGCCTCGATAGCTGCCATCTTAGGGTTGCTGGGAGGGTCCAAATCCATATTCTGCACGGGGACCTCGGTGCCAATAATGACGGTATCCTTGGGTGGAGTATCTCGGCTGTCCAACGACAAGGGGTCAGAATCCGGTCTCGAGCTAATACGGTCTGCAGTTATGACCATCCCTCGGATGTTGGTGGTGAACCGTTCGTGAAGCTGCAAAATGGCGGCCATTACAGTGCGTAGCGACGGTGTAGTTGCAGTCTGCTCCATCGCCCCTCAATAAGCGACCGGGCGGGTATCCGAACACCAGAGGTCGACTTCTCCGGGGCACAGGGCAGAATCGTTGTAGAAACCACTATAAAGCACGTCCACAGCACAGTAGATGCACCGTCGCCGCCAACGAGGAACCGAGCCCAGAGAACCACCGGGAGCTCAACGGGGTCTCCGGGAAACGGATCCCCGAACAAGTAGACGATATTAACAGGCCACTGTAGTCGCAGGATAAAGCCGCCACCGGAGCACCATCCAAGAAGGGAGAAACCAAAAAGCCGCTCCGGGAGACCGGATCCACCCACTTCTCACAGCCGATGTTGTTCGACTCCAACCCGGCCAAGTTGAAACTCAAGGCCCCGGCGGCAGATCGGAAGCAGGCCAAGAATGGCGCACGACATAACTTCGCCGTCCGGGCCGCCAGAGGTTTCGGGATTGCACCTTTCGAGTCAGGCACTATTCATCAGCACGGGGGTCCGGCGGGAGTTCAGGATAAAGTTCAGGATTTATGAGCTTCTGGCGGAGGTCGACGGAGCCGGGAGCTTATGCGGCCATCTTGGTCACGAGCGTAGCTCCTCCTCAGCAGGTCTGTAATTGTCCGGCCCCCTCTTTGTGGCCCTGAAGACATGTTGATTGGGTCCGCCGGCCCCAAGGGCGGCAGGCACTGTCCACCACCAAGGGGTAATCCGTGCAGACGCAGCCACCTAGCCGTGCGTGGGAGCCAAAGAAGCTGCGCGCCTCCCGTCAGGCAAGAGAGGGACAAAAGTGTAGTCTCCTGATGCTTTTAGGGACCGGGCCCCGTTGCTGGCCTGCGCCGCAAAGCCTGTGATGACCAGAGAGTGGTGGGACAGGCGTGCGGCCAGAGAAACAGTCCCTGGCAGGGTGGTCCCCGTGCGTTAGACCCGTGGCCCTGCGCCCATTCCAGTGCTGCCGCGCCAGAAGCCACTGACCTGCGACCAACTGACTGTTGGCACCTCTAGCCTCTGCACTATGCGCTACTCACTTCCTGCAGGTCATGCGGCCCGATGCTTCTCCAGCCCCCTTGCGAAGGGTTGTCCTGTAGATGTGGCTCAGCTCTGTCACAGCGAGGTGCTCCCCCAGCAGGCCGGGAAGCCTGGGGCTAGATTTCGGGACTCCAGTCGGGTGCCACGTGGTCCTCAAGGTATCACCCCACTGCCGGGCACTAGTGCGTCATGCCACCACCCCCAGACGGGGCCCGCAGTGCTGAGCCGCTGCCCTGGGGCGTTGGCGGAAGCCGGTCCGCTTGTGGTCGCAGCCCGTGTCTCTCTGGGCTGGAGACGGAGCTCAGCAGGTAGGCCCACGAGCCTGGGGCTCGATTTTTGCTTCTCGGCTGCTCTGCCTGTCGCCTTCGCCGCCGCGGCTTACGGGCCTCCGCGCCCGCCCCCCTCGCCACACAGAGCTCTCCCCCTCCCCCCCATGCAGCCGCAGGTCGTCGAGCAGCGGGGATCTGCTTATGGAGCAACGACTCACTGCGGGTCCGGGCGCTGGGGTCTCCGCCTTGCTTCCTCCGTGTGGGCGCTTCCACCTGGGTGCCGCGGGGACCCTCTGGCGATCGGCCGCTCCTCAGACACAGCCGCCGCCATTGTGTCTTGTGGCGGAGCTCCCGTCCAGGCCGCCAGGCGTTCTACAGTCCCCGTACCTCCGGAAGGGATCAACGACCGATATTCAGTGACCGCGGACGCCATTTTCAAAGGGCAGTCCGCAGGAAGATCAAATGGCGTTCCGCGGCCATAGGCAAGCCGTCACTCGCCTCTCCCGCCGGACCAGGTCAGGTAGTCCTGTTTCCACAGGGCCCCGCTGGTTCTGTTTGGGGGTTTTAAGTGCTCATAAAGGGCCCGGGAGAGGAAACGGGACGGGAGCTTCACTAACACATGTCCATCCCGGTCGCCATCTTAGCCACGCCCCCCCGGATTCTCACTTTTTGAGTAGTTTGTCCAATGCAAAGTTTTTGGCAAGGGCATATAATCACATAAATCACGTTACTGGTATTGTAATTGGAAAAAAGTTGTGACTTTACTTTAACTTCATTGACAGTGAATTCTTTACCTTCAATAGTGAAATCACATACACTACAGTTACCACATTTTGCTTGCCCTGTAAGGGTGTCTAAGCCCCCGTGTTCATTAGTGTAGCAGCTGATCAGGGGTTGGGAAGAGCTACTCTGACTATGGGATTCTTTATGTTTCGGCTTTTGCGGAAAGCGAAGAGAGGTTGTTCAATTTTCAGGTTTCCTGCATTAAGGATAGTCCAGTGATTGAGAATGCATTTCCGGATGGTATGCGATACAGGCGAACAGGTGGTGACGCATACCATGCAGTTTTGGTTAGTCTTAGTTTTAGGGGATAAAAGAATCTCCCTGGGGCAGTAACACTCTCTCTTGCATGCAGTACGTACAAGTCTTTTGGGATAACCACGAGTAAGAAGTTTGGTAGAAAGGAAAGAGGCTTCTCGGAAATATCCTTTTTTTGGGGAACAGTTGTGGTAAATCCTGAGAAATTGTGAGTAGGGTAGAGAGTCGCGGAGTGCTCGTGGGTGAATTGCTCTCATACTTCAGAAGGGTGTGGCGCTCAGTAGGCTTTCTGTATAAACTTGTGATTAATTCACCGTTAGAATGGAGAATGCTGAGATCCAGGAAGGGAATGGAGAACCTGTCACTTGCTAGGGTAAAATTAAGTCCTTGGCAATTATTGTTCAGCCAGTGCAAGAATTGTTTGAGAATGTTTTCACTCTCATGCCAGATCAAGAAGATGTCGTCAATGTATCGTCTCCACAAGGTGATTCCGGAGCGGAACGGATTACTTGAGGTGAGGATTTTAGTCATTTCCAGGTGGTCCATGTAAAGTATTGCCAGATTGGGGCCGTAATCAGCCTCCATTGATGTCCCTTTGGCCTGCTGGTAATACTGGTCATTGAAGGCAAAAAAGTATCTTGTCAGACATAGTTTAAGGAGTTGCAGAATGAAAATGGTTGGAACAGCATGCAGGTGTAGCCTTGAGTTGAGTGTTTGTTCAGTGACTAGTAGTGCATTATCTTTGGGGATATTAGGATATAAGTAGGCTTTCCTGTTTTCAGTTTCTATTTTTGGTAAATTCTGGTGGGGTTTTTTCAGTGTTTTCAATATCTTAAAAAACAGTTGTTATCAGTGGTTACACATTTTAGCGCCACTAAAAGCAACAGAAAAAGTGTTTTTCTGGTGTTTATGGAACGATTTGCTTTTATTATTGCTTGCTTATTGCACTGAAAGAACATGGTATATAGACAGTGTACTTGTAGTGTATATGAGGTCCAAATAGATTTTTGCAAATTAATCTTATTGTAGTACACCATACAATACTTCTTCAGTGAGTCTTTGGGTCATGTGCGCACGCCCTTTCCTTCCTATGTAAACTTCTGTGAAAAGGCCCTCTCAGCCATGATTGCGCCTTGGGCTGAGAACCATCAGCTAAGGGACACAGTTGGAATGACTCTTTCTTTGATGCCACATAAAGCATAAAATGATAAATATTTGTGTTTTAGTTCCTGTGCATAAGAAAAAAGTGCACCAGAACAGACTAAAAAGTCAATAGCATCCCTCATTAACTCTGAAGATTGTAAAGATGCTTTCAGCATACCATCTAACAAGTGGCAAGGATCTCCTACAGGGAATTACTTCAGCTCGGGTATCAATTTTAACAGGTCATCACACAACTTTTTTATATACGTAGCCGAATCACTGCAAATACAAACAATATCACTCCAATCTTTGTTGAACTTGGAAAGAACCTTTTTTGCAGAGCATTACAAGTGACAATGCGTTCCATGTTTTTCAAAAGTCTGGTGTCATGTTTTCACCACTATCCCAAATGCTTGGTGATATATATGCTTGTCACTATACCTTGCATTGAATGTTTAAAGCCTGAGGTGTCGGCAATCCACCTACTGTCAATACTGACCCACTAGAAACCATAGTCTGATGTGTTAAGGGCTTTTACCCATTCTCTGTGGGTAAATGTGATGACACATATTAGGAAAGATTTTTATGAAACCAGCCATTTTACCGATCAGTGCAAGAATCAAATGCAGCCAAAATATCAAACATGAGTTTGATATTTCCTGATTCTCTATAGTTTATAAAATGATTAAACTAGACCTAAAACATGAAACTAAACTCTGCATCTTTAGACCAAAGGCCACAAAACCGAAAAAAGTAGAAGGAAGAAGAAACAATATTTTAGTGGCATCCCTAAAGAACAAAACTCAAGCAGAACAATGTTAGCCAGTCTTTCTTACTGCTAGCTTGTATAACAAAGTTACATTGTATTGACCCCTTCAGGAAGATAAAAATTACACTTTCACTCTCTTTTTCCTTTCTTTGAATGGCATTTAGTTTGTGGTTGTCCAGGTGTTTTTTCAGTGTTTATATGTTTTCACCGGTGAGGACTATTTTTCTTTCAGTGGGGTTGTATCAGTTATTATAGGTTTAAACCAAAAACCCCACAGCCTATATATAAGGATTCAGCGTCAATTGTGTGAAGGATGTCTGAATTAGTGTTAAAGGGGTGGTGCTCAACTAAGTTGATCATAGCCATGCTGTCTCTTACATAGTATTCTGTTTTGGGGACAAAGTCCTTTATAAAGTAATGCAAATATTGACCGAGTGACTCTAATATAGAACCACAATCACTCCTCTCACCACAATAAACTTAAATAGCTAACTCTCCAAGCACCGTCTGTGCTGCATGCACAATGCTGTTAAGGAATGTTTTACACTACTCCTATTCTCAAATTATTTTTTCTTTTGTTTTTCTCCCAACTCTTAATTGATTTGTCCATTTCTGTAATGTTTCAAAGGCCACATGGCTCTCAGGCTTGCATTTAATGTGTCCTGTTGATGATCCCATTATTTTTAGAAAGGGATCGAAACGTCGTCGACTTGCTTTACATTGTATACACAACTTAATTTGATACCTAAGTGTAACGTTTGTCTCTCATTTGGTGCTTGTTTCACTGCTCACACTATGTTCAAGCCTCCTCACCTTGCCTGAATGTTTTGTTCCTTTGTTTTTGATGTTTACTGTTGTGAGTAGAACGCAGGACTGTGTCCCACTGTATTTGTTTTTGTAAAATTCCTCACTGCAAATGTATTAAATCGTACTGTGCGGGCGGACAGAAGCAATATAGCACTGATTCTAGTCTATATTTTATTTATTACTTCCGTTTCAACTATAATCCTGTCAAGGACCACTGTTCTTAGAAATTGTCGATACCCATGGTCCTTGCATACCTCACTTATGACATCATTCACAGTAGTGCTGTTGAATTTATTCTGCAAATGGGTACAGTATTTGAGACATGCAAATATGTTCTAAATTGCCCAGAATCATGTAAATCAAAATTTACATCAACATTTGTGTTTACATAAAATTATTATACTACAGCCCCCTCCCTCTAGAAATAGCCCCATTAGATAGCCAAACCACTTGTATGCTCATCCTTCTCTATGCGCACTTTTCACGTACATTGCATTACCTCTGGAAGCCCAAGCCTCATTAGCTAACAAAACTCCTCCAACACATAGCTTTCACCTTGTGCAAAACTCCTCATGAAGCGCCCACCCTTTTAGGATACCCAAGCCCCATTAGGTAGATAGACTCCTACTATTTACAGCATTCAAACCTGTACACATCTTTTTATGAAGAGCCCACTCCCTCCACACACCCAATCCCAATTAGGTGGGTAAGCCCCTACTGTGTACATACAGCCTTTGTCCTGTGCACAACTCTTCACCGGGAGCTCACTCCCTCCAGACATCCAAGCCCCATTAGGAGCTAGCCTTTACTACAGACCACCTTTACCATGTGCACAACTCTTCATGAAGAACGTACTCCCTCAAGACACCCAGCCCCATTACGTTGCTCAGACCCTACTATGCACAGCGCTGATGCCCTGTGTCAACTTATAAGGGAGAGTCTACTACATACAGACATACATACATACTCTTGAACTAAGTTATATGGTGAAACCTCTACTTTGCACCACCGCTATCCTCCGGACAAGTCTTCATGGACAACACACACTCTCCGAACATGCAAATCCCATCAGGAGGCCAACCATGTTGCAAATGCTTACACTCAGTAGCAATTCAGAAGCTATAGATAATTTGCATCAGCTGTGTCTCAGTAAATACCTTTCACTGTCACAAGAGCATAGAAAACCGTCACACTCACTGGATGATGTCATCAGTGATCTTATAAATTATCTTTTTAGATATCATCAGTGATGCCATCAATGATGTCATTGAACATGTCATGAGTTATGTTATGTAAGGCCATGAGCAGAGCATGGTGGTGGAGCAAATTATAGTTAGCTCAGTTAACTATAACTGGTGAATATTGGTGTTTTTTGGGTTTAATACTATATTCTTTAACTGCCATTTTCACTATATCGCTAATCTTGTTCTCCCAGTGACTGAATGGATATATATATATATATATATATATATATATATATATATATATATATATATATATATATATATATATATATATATATATATATATATAATTCACTGAAAAAACTAAGGTTACAGGGACAATATAGTTAAATTTATTGAAAAACTAAGGTTGCAGGAACGTTACAGTTGGGAATAAAAAAAATTAAAAATTTAAAAATTCACTAACAAAAACAAAGGTTAAAGGGACAATATAGCTTCTTAGACATACAGCAATTATAGTTACCTGAGCTAACTATAACTTACACCCCTGTAATGCAATGCTTACGACCTCACATATTACATCACTCATTAATAGGGGTGGGCAGAAGTCGCATAAGGGACTTACGCGGAGAGGCACGGAGTATGAAACAATCTCCGTGCCTCTCCGCATATTTCCGTTACGCGACACCCGCCCACCGCACGCCTCCCACACGCCTCCCGCCCGCAATATTAAATGTGATTAAAAATCCTTAAGATAAGATATAAAATAAAACGTACCTTATCGCGGGGTCATCCTGGGCCTTCTAGCCTTATTCTTGGAACTGCGCATGGGCGGGAGCCTGCGCCTGTGCATTCCTCGCCAGGAATGCGCATGCACAGGCTCTCGCGCATGCGGGCGGCCACTTCCATTACACCCCCGAGTGTGCGGAGATTTGCCCCGTTTCTCCACTTTCATTGCGAAAGGTGGAAGGGGCAAATCTCCTCACATTCCATGGGCGGAATAGAGATGTCTGCACACCCCTACTCATGACATGGTCAGTGACATTGCTGATGACATCTCAAATGACATCACTGATTACATCAATGATTACATCATCTAGTGATTGTGAGTGTTTTCTAAATGTTTCTGACTGTTAAACATATCTGCTAAGGTATCACAAAAGTTAAATTAGTTTACTTTGTGTACTACTAATCAGAGATTCTATTCTAAAAAATACATTATGTGAGTATTTGTGTAACTGTGTATCTATATTTGTGAGTGGGTGTGTGTGTGAACCTGTATCAGTGAGTAAGTAAGAATGAGAGAGGCTCTATGGGAGACTATGTGGTTGTCTCAGTGACTGTTTAGGTGACTGAATACATGTGTTAGTATCTGCATGAGTAGGTGAGTAGGTATGTGAGTATCTGTTTGGAAGAGTGACTGGTTGTAAGTGCCTGTACAAGTGAATAGGTGGGTGTGTGAGTGGCTCTATGCATGAATTAGTGGGTTCATGAGTATTTGTATGGGTTTATAAATGGGTATGTGAGTGATTGAGTGGGTGTGTGAGTGGGTGTATAAAATGTTGCATAGGGGTGTGAGTGGGTGTGTGAGTAGTTCTTTGGATGATGTCATTAGTGATGTTATCAGTGGTATAATTTGAGATGTCATCAGTGATGTCACTGGCCATGTCATGAGTGATGTAATATGTGAGGTCATAAGCAGTGCATTGCGGGCATAAGTTTTAGTTAGCACAGGTAACTAGCGAAATCTGGGCCTAACTATAATGTCCCTGTAATGGCTTTTTTCAGAGAATTAAAAAATTAAATTAAAATTTTATTTCGTAACTATAATATCCCTGTAACCTTTTTCTTAAATGAATTTATATGGTTATTTAATGTTATTTACTAACTGTAACCTGTAACCTTTGAGAGTAAGAGTGAGTACATGAGTGGGTTTGTGAGTGCGTGAGTGTTTCACTGGTCGTGTGCGTGAGTGCATGAGTGCATGAGTGCCTGAGTGGGTGCGTGAGTCTGAGTGGGTCTGTGAGTGGGTTTTCTGAGTCTCAGAGTCGGTCTGTGTGTCTGTGCGTGTCTTTGAGTAGGTCTGTGAGTCGGTGAGGAGGAGTGATTCTGTAATTGGTTCCATGAGTTTCTGAATGGGTCAGTGAGTGGCTGTGAGAGTGTCTGGGTTGTTCTGTGAATGGGCTTATGAGTACCTGAGCGTGTTCTGCTCATTTTCCACGTTTTTTCTGCTCACTTATGAGCTTTATTTTGCATCTTTCTCCTGGTTGCTGACCTTTATTTTTCCTCTTTCTGCTCATTTCTGACTCCTATTTTGCCTTTTTCTGTTTGTTTCTGACCTTTATTTTGCCTCTTTCGGCTCGCTCCTAACCTTTATCTTGCCTCTTTTTGCTAGTTTCTGACATCTGTTTTGCCTCTTTCAGCTTGTTTATGACTTCTATTTTGACTCTTTCTGAACGTTTCTGATCACTATTTTGCCTCTTTCTGCTTGTTTCTGATCTTTGTCTTTCCTCTTTCTGCTAATTTTTGATCTCTATTTTGGCTCTTTCTTCTCATTTCTGGCCTTTATTTTGCCTCTTTCTGCTCGCTTAAAAACTCTAATTTGCTGCTTTCTGCTAATTTCGGACCTTTCTTTTGTTTCTTTCTGCTTGTTTCCTGTCTATATTTTGCCTCTTTATGCTCATTGCTGGTCTTTAATTTGCCTTCTTATGCTCCTCTCTGACCTTTATTTACCCTGTCTCTGCTCATTTCTGACCTCTATTCCGACTATTGCTGTTTGTTTCTTACCTAAATCTTGCCACTTACTGCTAATTTCTGACCTCTATTTTGCCTCTTTCTGCTCCTTTCTCACCTCTATTGTGCCTCTTTCTGCTTGTTGCCGACCTTTATTGTCCCTTTTTCTACTTGTTTCTGACCTTTACTCTTCCTCTCTCTGCACTTTTCCAGCATTTATTTTGCCTCTTTCTGCTCATTGCTGACCTTTATTTTGCTTCTTTCTGCTAGTTTCTGACCTTTATTCTGCTTCTTTCTGCTAATTTCCAACCTTAATTTTGCCTCTTTCTTCTCTTTGCTGACCTTTATTTTGCCTCTTTCTGATCATTGCTGACCTTTATTTTGTCTCTTTCTGCTCATGTCTGACCTTGATTCTGCCTCTTTCTTACCTTTACTTTGCCTCTTCATCCTCTCTCTGGGACAACCGCCAAAATTCAATAGGTGAGGGGGACAGTGTGCCCCCCTCCCCAAGCCGGTTGGGGGCCAGGCAATGTCTCCCTGGGTGCCCTGGAGTCCAATCTGGATTCCCACTGTGTATGTTAGGGACCATGAGAGGATCTTCAAAGCCTCTGTGGACCCAGCCGGCTCCCTGCTTCCTGGGGTAGCCGGAATTGCTCGTTTGCAAAGGGAGCTACTGGAAATGAAGCTAACCGTGTGCAAGAGCAATCTGTTTAATCTCTTTCCCTGCTATCCTGGCTGGCCCCGGGGAGGTGGTTATCCACAGGGCCATATGGGACCCAGGAGGGTGCTGTATGGTTTGCAGATCATGCTTTTAGTTTATTTGTGTCAATCCATTCATACGTTTTCGAGAAATTAAAAAGAAATCAAAATTTGCATATTTAGGGTCGTGAAGCCTTCACGAATACTGATGAGCTCGTGTTGAGATCTGCAGAGCTCTGATTTGCTGCCAATACCTCAATCATGAATTGTTGGCAGCCATTTTGGGACTTGATTTCAGCCGAGGCCCCAACAAAATGCAAAAAAAGAAAAGGGGACACCGTACGAATACCCCAAGCCCCTAGCCTTGGTCTTGGGGTTCCACAGAGACCCATGAAGTGCAAAAAAGCATTTTTTTTTTAAATTCACAGTGAAATTCGCAAATATTGCCGTGAATAATAAAAACAAAAAAACAAGCGCAATGTCATGCGCTTATTCTTAATGTTGTCTCTGTATGGGCCAAGTCCCTAGGGCATGAAGATATTTATAAAATAATGTGGGCGGGTGCCCGGGACCCACTCCAATGGCTTATTTATTTCCCAGGGACCACCACCTCCCTGAGGCTCACGTTCGCAATAAGTGGGGGGCCTCATGGATTCCCTCGGGGGCGACCACCTCCCCGGGACTACAAATAAAAAAGAAATGGGGAATGCGTACCCCTTGACCCTGGGGACCCCCACCTCTCTGAGACTACAATAAACATTAAAGAGGGGGTCCAAGCAGAACCCCGGTCTTGGGGACCACCACCTCCCTGAAGAAGTTACTTTTTTTCTAAAAGAGGGATAGGGGTTGCGTGGAAGCCCTGAACCCAGGTACCACCACCTCCCCGGGGATAGTGTTAAAAATTAACGGGGGCCACGTGGAGCCTGGGGGCCACCCCTCCCTGGGCCAATTCCTTTTTAAAAAAGAGGGAGTAGGGGCTATATATGACCCCTGGGACAACCACCTACCCAGAGCTGGCCCATGCAGATCAAAGTAGTGGGGCCGAGTGGCTCCCCTACGTGAGTCGTATATGGACCTGAAGATCAACACCCCCCTGGGTCTGCTCCTAGCCCAATCTGTTTGCTTTTGCTTGGCAGAAGATGACAGCTCCCACCAAGCAAAAGCAAACCACTCTGCTACCAGCAAGTAGGAGCTGTCAAAGTGCTCCTGCATGGTTTTCATCTCTTTCTCTGCCTGCAGATATGCGGGCAGGGAAAGCGATGAAAGTATTGCTCTTGCACGCAGGGAGCTGCATTTCTAGCAGGAGGTGGGGAGCCAGCTGGGACAGCAGAGGCCTTGAGGCTCACCCTATGGTCCTCAAAAGGCATACTGGGGTCCTGAGTGGGCTCCAAGGCACCCAGGGAGACATGGTCTGGCCCCCCCAGTTCTTTCAAGGGCGGTGCATGGCCTCCAGGCCTGGAGTTGCTGTGTTTAAATGCCTGTTTTCTAAATAAAGGGTTGTAACCAACCTGTGACGGAGTGTGGCCTCATATCGGGGGAAAACATGGGAAGGCATTCAAACATGGCTTCCAGGCTGTTGAGGCCACGCACCGCCCTTGAATGAACTGGGTCTGCGCGGGGGGAAATTGGTTCCCTTTGTGATCGGCGGAGCAGGTATTTTTATCAGACAGGCAGAGTCCCATTCGGGGGCTCAATGGAGGGCTGTAAGAATTGGTCCCTATAAGGAAAGCATGAGCACCTAACCCACTGGAGGGCGTACATGGTGCACGGATTGGACTGCAGGTCCCAGCATGCATTGTCAATGTGAATTATTTGATTGGCACACCGGAAGCTAATAACAATTAAATAGAGTGCAGGTGACAGTGCAGTCGCACCAATTTCAAAATTGCTCATGTTGGCCTCCGAAGAAAGGGAAATGATTCCCTGAAACTCGTCAGGCCGGGTGCACCAGGACGGAATGAGAAGCTGCCTGTTTTCTAACTAAAGGGATGTTATCTGCTTGTGACAGAGTGCAGCCTCATATCTGGGGAAGGCATATGTGTGTGTATATATATATATATATATATGTGTGTGTGTGTATATATATATATATATATATATATTCATTGAAAAAACCATAGGTTATAGACCATATATAGTTAGGAATTAGCATTTAAAAAACCTTATTTTACTCACACAAAACCAATGAAATTCCATATATAGTTAGTTGTACTAACTATATATCGCGCACCCGCAATCCACTGCTGATCATGTCACATATTACATCATTCATGACATGGTCAGTGACATCACTGATGACATCACTGATGACATCTCAAATGACATCACTGATGACATCACTGATGACATCTCAAATGACATCACTGATGACATCACTGATGACAACATCCAGTGACTGTATTTTTCTGTAAAGTTAAAATATGTTTTACATATTGAAGAATGAGTGGATGTATAAGTGTCTGGATGAAGGATTTAGTAGGTGCATGACTGACTGACTGTATGAGTGAGTGGTTAAATGTGTCTCATTGAGTGCATGGGTTAGTGACTAAACTGTCTTAATTTGTGCATCATTATGTCTGTTGTTCTGTAAACTGCTGCATGTGTTGATCAGTAGCTATATGAGTAACTATATGGGTTATTGATTGGTTGCCCAAGCATTTGTATGGGAAACTGGGAGTGTGTGTGGGTGGCTGGGAAGGTGTATGACTCTGTGCATAATGTATGGGTTCAAAAGTGCATGTGGAAACAGCTGTATGGGTGGTTGACTGTGTGCATGACTGTATTGGTGAGTGAATGGATATCTCAGTGCTACATGTCAAAGTAAGTACATATGTAAAACACAGTACATGTGAGAGTTGACATATATAAATAACTGTGCATAAGAGCCAGTGAATGTGTGAGTGGCTGTATGGATCATTGTGCTCTTGTATCCAGGATTGTATAAGTGAGTAAATATGTTTAGTATATGTTTGAATAAGTAAGGTGTGTTTAACTGTATAGTTAAGGAAATGGAGGTGTGATTGATTGTTTGCATGACTGACTAGGTGTGTGTGTAACTTCATGGATGAGTGACAATCTGCGAGTCTGTGTTTACACTGAGTGTATCTAAGGTTATATTAGAGTCTGAAGAGGTTCATCGTATTATCACATGAATGATGTCATCAGTGATGTGATCAGTAATGTCAAATGAGATGTCATCAGTGATGTCATCAGTGATGTCATTTGAGATGTCATCAGTAATGTCATCAGTGATGTCATTTGAGATGTCATCAGTGATGTCATCAGTGATGTCATTTGAGATGTCATCAGTGATGTCATCAGTGATGTCACTGACCATGTCATGAATGATGTAATATGTGACATGATCAGCAGTGGATTGCGGGTGCGCGATATATAGTTAGTACAACTAACTATATATGGAATTTCATTGGTTTTGTGTGAGTAAAATAAGGTTTTTTAAATGCTAATTCCTAACTATATATGGTCTATAACCTATGGTTTTTTCAATGAATTTCATTGGTTTTTTAAAAGCTAATATCTATAGCTGTAAAATTTATTCTTCTTTAAATCCAAAAATATATTTTATATGTTTATTAATAATTTTTTTTAAATATTTTTTTTGTTTCGCTCCCGGTCCGCGAACCGGGAAGCTTCCCGTTAGCTCAATTTGATTCCGCGATCCGGTCCGCGAACCGGTAAGAAATCAACATAGTGACGGTATCGCGTTGCCGCGTAATGCGTCTTATGACGTACTGCGTTAGCGCACCCGGAAGTGCCCCGGGGCGCGGACCGAGGCGCGAAACGCAGCTCCCCGGAAGCGATCCGCGGCGCGAAAGCACGACGTATCGCGTTGCCGCGAAATGCGTCTTGTGACGTATCGCGTTAGCGCACCCGGAAGTGTCCCGGGGCGCGGACCGGGGCGCGAAGCTTAGCGACCCGGAAGCTAACCGGGGCGCGTTCCGCAGCGCGTAACATGTGACTTGTTAATAAAACTTTTCATTGGTTCATTTCACTTTTAGTTTCATAATTATGGAAGGCTAGGTCAGGTGACCTAAAAATAACACTTTTCATTGGTTGAGAAGTATTGTTTTTTCCAAATGATGAAAACCCCTCCTTCTTTCCTCACTCTGACTTTCATCATTGTGAGAGGAAGACCTACTTTGCTTGTTGGAAGACCTATTTTGCTTGTGTGAAAATGGCTTCATTGGTTGCTTCAGCTGGTGCACCCCCACCACCACCACCACCTCCTCATGGGAAGAGAGGACCACCTCCCCAGGTGATTACCAACACTGAGGAGGAAGATGAAGAAATGGATGAGGAGGGAGAAGAACCACAATTCCTGGAAGAGTTGCCCCGGGTTTCCAGAAAGAAAGCCAGTTTCATCTGGCAGTTTTTTTCGATGCCTCGTGGACAAAAAAAAGTCAACGCGAGGTATGTCACCTGCCTCATATGCAAGGAACAATTGTCCAGAGGGACGGACAAAAAATACAGTTATGGTAATCACACCATGCATAGGCACATGACGAGGAAACATCCCCTAAATTACAGCCGGGCGGAATTAAGGGATATGCTGGACAATCCTAGACCAACTCCTGTGGCCAGACCAACAATACCGGTTTCTTTAACACCAGAGGAGGCACGGGAAACTGTGCCAAATATCCAAGAAAATTTTGGGCATATGATACATTTATGTATGCACTGTCGTGCATTATTAGCTTGTGGCAACATGAGCATCAATGCACTCAACCTTTCATATGAACACCATGATTGCCCTAACCGCCCCCGGTAATTTTTTTTTGCTCCTGTTGAGCCCTTTTCAACGCCTGTTTTTTGTTGTTTCCTCCCCCCCCCAAAAAAACCAAAAAAAATATAAAATCGTTCAAAAAATACAAAAAAAACAAAAAATGTTCAAAAAATAAAAAAAAAATATAAAACAACAAAAATATTTAAAAAAAAAGTTCTTTTCAGAACTACCTTCCCTTTCAAAAAAAATTGCTACAATGTTTAGCACTCTGACAAGCTCTATTTCTTTTGGTTCGCTCCCGGGTTAGCTTCCCGGTACGCGGACCGGGAGCTAACCAAAAAATTTTTTTATTTTTTAAAAAGTGTAAGTATAAGGAAAGTAAACAGAGAGTGATGTTAAAAGAAAGACAGCTATAGGGAGTAAAGAAGAGATACTGTTTAATAGATCTATTTACCGAAGAAAAGACAGAAGAGGGTATAATTGTGAAAAACAAAATAGATAACGAAGTGAAAGAAAAAAAAAGAGAGTATAACATTAACAAAGAAGAGTTTCTTGGAGAATGTGAGTGAATGTTCAAAATAAGATTAAAATATGGGGAATAACAGAGAGAAAAAATAGAAAACAGAAAACAAAAAATAACAGAAAAAGATTAATTGAAACAGCAAAGAAATGTAAGTAACATAGAGCCATATCATCAACATAGGCAATAAAAGTTTTGCAGCTTTTATTGGCAGAAATGTGTCGCTAAAGCCGCTTTTGCGGCAGAAAACTGCCGCTAAAACCACTTTTTAACCAGTTTTCTGCCAATAAAAAGAGCAATAATTTTATTGGCTGTGTTCATAATATTCCCCTTAGTGTGCTTCAACTACACAGAGAAAGCATTATGAACAAGTAGTGATAGAGTGATCAGTCAAAGACACTAAGAGTAATAGAGACGGAGTGAGTGAACAAGAGTGAGGAACTATGAGAAGAGAGGGACTGAGAAAAAGAGTGGAAAGAGTTGAGTAAGTAGATAATAGAGAAAGGAATGAGGGAAGTAGCAAAGGCAGGAAACTGAGGGTTAAAGAAATGAAGCAGTGGAACTAATAGAAGTTCAATGTGATAGAAATGTAACGAAAAGAGTACAAAATATTTACCTTATAATTGTCGTTAAATTACTCACTTTTTGTTTTTATACTTTCAATCTGTGAAAGAGAGAACACACATTTGAAAAATATTAAAACATGTATTTAAAAATTACAAAAGACAAGGGCAAAGATTGAAGGACAAACAGTTTTTCAACAACTTTGACACTTACAGAAGCTTCTGCTTCTCCAGGCCCCCTACACAGTCCTAAAGATATACATTTTAAACTAACAGTATCTTGATGCAGATGAAGTGAGGCCTATCTTAAAACATGGTGCATATTTTGCATTGCTGTTGTTTCAGAAAAGTGTCGCAAGACACTAAAATTTTAAATAATTGCTTCAGGATGCCAATAAGATGTCTACTATCCAGAGTTTTGTTTCAGGTGAGGCCTACTCAGGGTTGCAGATGAAATTTCGAGTTGTTGAAGAGAATAGAGGACATAATACATGTGAAGGTCTACCAATGAAGTGAGTCATGTCCACTGTACTCTTCAACAAAGTCCAAACCTCCTATGTTTCCCTGGACAGACCTAAACTTGATCTGCACAATGTGATTCGTAATGATAGGAAACACAGGTGATCTAATTGAAATACATGCAATTTATTTTGCTCATTTCTCAATCACCTCACTTGCGTTTCCTTTGCTTAGGTATCTCATTGTGCAGATGTAGTCTAGCATATGAAAGAATACGCAGAAGTGCAGCACTGCATGCAACAACTTTGACACTTACAGAAGCCTCACCTTCTCCATGCCTCCTACACAGTTCTACATATACATCATAAATGCAAACAGTACAGAATTAATTATACATGTTAAATGGTTTATTTTTGCTGTTCTCAGAATGTATCAAAATTCACTAAAAACAGTGACTTGAAGGTATTCATCATGTAACAGCGGGGAAAAAAAAACACAATCAAAATGATTGTGTTTAAAAAACCCATACAACATCAGAAATCAAAATTCAGAACTCCTTAAAGTTAACTTACTTTCCATGACGTCCAAGGATGTCCTATGAACAGCTTACACTCTTTTGTGCTGTTATTACTTTCAGCCCGCCACTTTCTGAAAGAAAATCTCCATCGTTTTTAAAAACACGTTACATGCAATAAATGACTTCTTGCTCTCTACCACAATTTTCCACAAGGCCAAATCTTGTCAGAGCCATTTATAACTCTTGGATTTCTTGTAAGCCAATCCCGTCATTTGGCATTTCCGCAACTTTCAGAATTAAAATGTTGAAGATCATTTTCACAATCCTGGAATAGTAATATCTTCCCCTTCTTGCTCAGTCATGTTCTACTTTTCCTATGACACTGATACAAGCAGACTTACACTACCTCTATGACTACTACAATTATTTAATTCTCTACATCACTTTTAATCACAAAGCAATGTAAAACAGTAGACAGCATTGCAGACTTACATTCCCTCTACTCCATGTTTTGATTGGCTGCTTCAATTAGTTTATAAAAAGATACAGTTTTTCTGAACTCATTCAAAGTGCACGTATTTCTCCATAATGTCCAGTCCTATGGTTAGAAGTTATGTCTCTGAACTACACTTATCCTCAAGGCCAAATTGTGTAGGAGCCATTAGAACTTCTTGAAATTCCACAGAGCACATCCCGAGATTCTTTCCCTAAAATTTTGGTTTTAAAAACACCAGGTAAGAGTTTTTAAGGTCATACGGCAATTTTTTTTTGAAAATTAAAACAGAATCATTGCAGAATGACCAGCCATTTCTAGACTTTAAATAAGCTGTGTAATGTCCTGATGTTATTGAAGGGCCGTCATGATATATAATTGCTGCAGTTACAAAAGTCCTTCCTGATATTGACAACTGCGAAGCTACAAATTTTTTAATTAAAGTTGTCAATTTTGTTCCATCAGGCCTACATCGTTGGAACATTAAAATGACATACTGGCCATATGTTCGTATAAATAATGTGGACATCATTTCAGATTTACATTGGCTACACTCCATGTTGTGATCAGCTGCTTTTACTAGCTTATTAAAGGAGACTGATTTACTGTCTGGCAAAGTTAAATATATAAATCTTTCTGAGTCTACACTAGTAGTACTTGATACCATACAGTTCTCGCAGTCATGCTGCCATTGATAAGAAAGCCCAAACAGCTGATCTACATCTACACCTTCAGCATGTAATACATCAAGCATATACATTAAAAACTCCTGACAATCTTGCTGAATATTTTGAGAGAATTGTGTTTGGCCTGAACATCTGTCTAACAGATTTCGAATTTCAGACACACTTTCTATGTTTCTTCTATCAGTGGTACATTTCTCTAACACAGAATTTAACAAACTGCCAAATCTTTGATCAGAATTGACCACAATCTCTTCTTTTACATTTTTTAGAGAAAATAAAACATTAACTACTACATTAGCATAGCAGTTGACACCAGAACTGTTTTCAAACTGAAAACCAACAACATCTTCAACAGAATCCTTTTTGTTTCTGCTTGTAATTTTAGGTTCATTGACTTTTTGTCTTTTTGCTACAACCTCCCCAGTATTGTTCTCATTTCTTCGTTTCCGGCCTACCACACGTTTCTCAAACAAAGGATACTGAGGCAAATGTGGCGCATACTCTCTTCTTAACCTATTGTATTCCTTAACACAATCTAGATCTGCACAAATGTTTCTGACATCACACTCAATCAAGTACAATCCCGATAAAGTTCTAACTCGTGACAATGCCACATATGCCATACCCTCCTTGAACACAGAACTGCCAATATTCACCAATGCACTGTCTACGCTTAAACCTTGCGATTTATGAATTGTCACCGCATATGCCTAGCAAACAGGAAACTGCTTACGGCGAACATATAAGTCTTTTACAAGCAAAAATCTAGCAGAACAACGACCAATTAGCTGTACTTCCTCAATGCCATCAAATTTAATTTTTAAAAATTCAATTCCATCTCTATTTCTGTATTTCACAAAATCAACAACATTACCCATTGATCCATTTACCAGACCTCTTTCAACATGTAAATTCCTTCTTAAAATTATACGGCAGTTCAAGCACACATTCAGAGTCTTTTCAAAACCTGCAGTTTTAGATATACTCTTCTCTAATGAATCCAATTTTGTTTTCAGATTCTCAGACAAAATAATTGTTGATCCCATATGCTCTACTCTATCAATAACTTCCAGTTTCACAATCTCTTGCTTTTCTAAATGCAACATTTTGTTGTTAAATTTGGCACATTCTGCAAGAGTTGGCATCAAACATATTCCAGATTTCTTCTCAGTAATTTTCTGAAAAATATTCTCAGGCACAACATCTTGTTCTGGATATAAATTTGACAGTAATCGTGCATGTAAAGCTTCTTTCCCATGCTCGGTCACTTTTCCAATTCTAACATCTTGTAGAATAGTCTTGTAAACTTCATCCTTCGCCTGACGCATATTTTCATGCAGTTCAGCATAATTGAAGTTTAACCATATATTGACGTTGCCAATGCTGCCTAGGCACTTCCTGGTATCTTCATGCGTGAGCATTTTGAACACAGGTTGCCCTTTCACTGGTGTCAGCTGCAAAAGATCTCCGAAAACAATGATGTGTTTGCCACCAAATAACACATCATACTCTGTTTTGAGAACTTCTTGCATCCTCAAATGCACAAAGGCAAGCATGACATTGGAAACCATGCTTACTTCGTCAATGATAAGAAGTTTCATTTTCCTCAAGATTCTTGAAACTTCAAAACAAGCATCTCCAGATAGCTTGTGATATTGTAATTTGTTGTCATGCTCCACTGGCAGCATCAGTAAACGATGTAAAGTAATCCCTTTAATATTATGTGCTGCCAGTCCAGTTGGAGCAGTGACAACACAAGACAGCGATGACTCTGTCCTTTCCTGCAAATAGCATGAAATTGCTTTAATGAGGAAACTTTTTCCAGTTCCCGCTTCTCCACTCACGTACAGTCGGACAGGCTTCAACGACGTACATGAGCACTCTTTCTTGTCATGACTTAATCCATGATCAATTTGCATGGTAACTTCGTCATATATTTTCCTCTGCTCAACGTTGAGTTGTCTTTCCAACTCTTCTAAGTTAACCGCATCCTCCTGAGCATGTGCCATGGCTCTTTCCACTTCATTCATGGCAGTGGCAGCTTCATTTTCGATAACAGGTCCTCCTAGTGGATCCTGACTCAATGAAGCAGAACTCTGACTGTCCTGAGAACTGTCTCTGGCAATCTCGGCTGCAATCGTTGCTTCCTGCTCAATTTCCGCATTCAACATTTCTACATATTTGGGAAAAGCAGGACATTCTATGGTCTCCTTGGCGGCATTGAAAGAGTCTTCGTAACAGAGGAAATCTCCAAGCAGTTCCTCTTCTGCACGCCAAGGCTTGAAAAGTTGCAAAAGTGCTAAATAGAAAAACTCCTTTTTTTCAGGAGATTCGCCACTCAATTTTCGATGGTTTACCAAGTGGCATTTTCTTTGCTTGACCAGACATCCCTCACTTCCTATTACAGCATACACTCCTTTCTCAGTATCTTCTTTGATGTTCCTCTTGAATATGTAATTTTGCAGAACCTCATACAGACAAACATTCTCGAGGTGACTGCTTCGATTTGGATAATATGTATCCAACATGTTGGTCTTCAAAATGTCGGTACTGTTTGGCTCCTTTTCCGCCAAATACTCAATTTCCCGCACAGGTTTGAGAACTCGATTACGCGTTGCAGCAAGACCAAGACTCGCCCAAACGATACTCCTGGACTTGGCATAGAGACTTGCTGAAGACAACCGGTCAGAACATTCGTACGCTCCGATTTCTCGATGCGACAACATCTTCAGACTGAAACTGTACAACTTCTTGCTGAGGCTCTTTTCATGGGAAATGTCCTCCCACATATCCTTCAATTCTGTCTTCTTTTTTTTGGTGATGTAAGACGTCACATACCGAGCCACAGCCATACAGTTATCAGCCACAAACTGTATATCCATGTTAGCATTCCACATGGACAAAATCACCGGGTTGTAGTCGTTGATGTACTTGGACTCTTCGTTCCTCTTCAAATTGTAAGTGTTTTTAGGTGATTTCTTCATGACATTGTGTCGCAGCGAAGACATCAAACTGTTTAGTCTTCCTTTATAAATCACCGGTCGTGGAAAGCCGAAACGACATTTAGTGTAGAACTTGTCCTTGTTTCGGAATTTACGACGGCAGTACTTTCCACATCGATGGCTTTGGAAACGCAGAACTTTTTCTCTTAGGCTTTTCTTCTCCTTTGCGTTTGGAACAGCACACGTAGAATACTGTTGGATGAAACTCATCACTGAGTCTTCTGGATCCGTTCCAAATTTAGGTGCATCCTTGATCCACAGCAACATATGTATATGAGGAGCACCTCTTGCTTGGTACTCTTTTCTCCAGAAGAAATCCAACACCTCTCCAAGAGGTGGATTCTTCTTATTCATGATGAAAGACATCATAGCTTCAAATCTATGATTGAAGTACCTACATACATTGACTGGATCCAAAGAGCACAGTTCTCCGGGTGTCTTGAATTCGATGTTATCTACGTTAGCATTTGCCTCTCGTAGAAATTCAAGTAAGTCTTCCCAGCCATACTCGGCACAGCTCAGAGTGAGGAACCATGTGGGAGTACCTAAGTTCCTCAGCATACATTTTAAATCACCATGACGACGGTACCAGTACTCATTAGTACCACGCTGACACGCCATGAGATTAATCAGGTGAGAATCCAAAATACTATCTTGGACATTGACTTTATCCATAAAGTCACTTGCCGAGATGTTTTGCATGTGTATACCACTTTTCAAGATGTGGTTCACTGCATATGACAGTCCAGACAGATCGCTTTCAAACAGGAGATGAAACAAATAAGGAATGCATTGTCGAAACCTAGCATCTCCTGCATACAATCGCAAAGTCCGGTATTCAGAAGCAGGAATTTGATGAGGTCGCTCATCATATCTTCCTCCCTGACCTGTTGGAAAAAGCTGTGGGAAACACCGAGCTTCCAAACTTTCCTCCCAAACACTAATGGGACTCCCTTTGGCTTGTTTCATTTGAAACAACTCAATAGCATTCCCCATGACTTCCTTGGAATGCAAAGGATGAACACTATAATGTTCATATATTTCTTCACTAGTAGAGGGTTCTACTTTCTCAATTTGACCAGCACACAAATCGCTATCCTCTTCCTCACTTACTTCCTCTTCTGCAACATATACATTCTTATAGTATTTATTATTTTTTTTCAAATACAATGTTGCCTTTTTAACTTTCCTAACATCTACTAAATCTTGCCATATTTTCTTATTCTTTGTCGGAACCCCATTAACTAAGATAACCAGAGGTTCCTCTTCCACTTTTTCTACTCCAATTGTGTTAATGTTTTTCTTCAAATCTAGAGGCAAATAAACAACTCTTCCCTTTAATCCTCTCTGTAAATCTGATGGAGGCAATTTCCCTGTCTTTGGCTCCATTCTTACAATAGCCTGAAAGGGATGGATACTTTGAATCAAAATAGATTCATAAGTATTTAAATCCTTCAATTCAGAAGGAATCTCAACCAATTCCAGATTATTATGAACTGCTCTAGCAGGCATCTGGTTTTGATTTAATTTGCAAGAACAATAAGTACACACACGTTGATCCAATCCCAAATCAAAACAATTTTCTACCATCAAGTATGTTGCAAAATCCTTCCATTCACTATTATTTTCCCTTTCACTTTTTGCATATAAATCCACTAACTTAGTCTGATTCTTATAATAAGTGCGTCGACAACACACACAAGTGAAATTAGGCCTCTCACTTGATTTCACCTCAAACGTCGCAATTTCCCTCTGGAAATTATCTGTACTGGAAACCTGTACACTATCTTCCACATGACCCTCTTCTTCTTGCTCAATTTCAACATTCTCCTCTTTACTTCCAAAGTAACAAAACTCAATTTCTTCACATATATTCTTCACATCTATTTCAGAACCATGCAAAAGAGCAGCGCATAATTGTTTAAGCATAATTGCTGGACTCTTAGCATAATACAACATTCTAACTAATTTCCTCACTTTATTATGATGCACTGCTAGCATCCTGAAATGATGAAAAACACTCTGGCATACTCTCCTGGAAAGACAAGCCAGTGAATGACCATGCAAACCTGTCACTTCTCTCACTCTGCAAGGATCTAATTCTTGCAACAACTTCATTTTCTGCTTCAAACTTTTCTTATTAAATGACCGTACAAAATCACAAAGCAAATTGATGGAATCCTGTCGCACACTGCAAATACTACTACACTTCCAGGTGTACACAGGACCCTTAGCACGTCTTCCTAAAACCTCATTACCTAACACCTCTTCTGCCTCTGTTGTCACAAGTTTTTCTTTTTCAACTGGACAACCATCTTTCACTTCATAAGCACGACCACTGGTGTCAACTGCATGCACCAAATCATTATCCTGGAAATAACTCTCCTCATTAAAAAATGCCTCACAGCTTGAACTATGCATCCATTCTCCAGAAAAAACTTCACAAAAATTACTACGATTAACTATTCTCTTCCATCTACTATTTCTTTTGAAATCAAAAATTGCCTTGTTTAGCTTCCTAATTCTATTGATTATCAAAATAAATAACTTACGTTTAATTTCAAATGCCTGATCAATAACTTTCTCAACTTTTTTTTTATTTTTATAAAAAACTAGTTTATGTTGACCTTTCTTAATATTTTTTAACAAATTGCCAATTATCCTGTTCCGGAACATTCGTTTACGAATCTCCCTAAACTGTTGTTTCCTTCTACTATCATGCACAGAGTTATCTCTTGCTCTAGCAGTAACATTTTTCATTGGCCTTTCTTTTCCATTTGATTTCCTTCTCGTTTTATGGACTGAAACATTTTCTGTAGTAATATTTTTTTTATTACACATATTTCTTATAAAGTGTTTTGTGCTCTTACCCGGTGCTTTCTTCGTGACTTGACAAATCTTTTTGTTAGAGGACTGCTGCGTATTATTTTTCACCTGCTGTCTTTGACGTTTTGCAGCCTTTCTCTGTCTTTCTATTGTAGGCATGGTGAAATCTTGAAATGATCTGCAGTTGAATCTGTGGAAAAATATAATAAATAATGTTATTAACCATTATTACCAAACAGTAAATCAGTAACAGTGATAAAAAACTTAACACACTACTTGACATTTTAATTAGAAGATTTTTTAGTCGTTGGCAAATTTACAATACAGAAATACCAGAAAAGAAATGACATTTATATTTATGTTACCTATGCTATTTTATATGTGAATCTGATCTAATTTTATGAGCATATTTTAATATTTTATTGAAGACACTACACATAACCTGCTTTTGAATGTGTCTTTATTTTTAAATTAAACGGTTTACCTTTTTACTTTTTATTAATTATAAATTTTAAAAATAAATGTTTATATTTCCAAAGGCTCAAGCAGGTCAGCTTCCCATCCTATATCATATAATTCGGACAAATCTGCATCCTCATCACGCTCTTCTTCATCCTCATGATTTAAATCATCCAATGGATCAACATCCACTGATGTTTCAATTACAAGTTCAATGATGAGGTCAAAATCAACTGATTGCAGATTGTCGCTCATGTTGAGGTTGTCTTTATCTTTAAAGAAAGATAACAACAATGAGATGTTGCAGAGTAAGAGACAAATCTCACAGATTATAATAGTAAAATTGTTTAACAAGAGTAACATTTTGCAGCTATTATTTAGCCATGTCCAGCGATGCTGAGCAGGTGAAGCCTATGTCTAATTTTTCACTGAACAGGACTCATCTGTTCTTAACCTTGGATAAGCCTCACCGACTCTGTGTCCCCTGCACATACTTAAATGTAAAGGGGCAGATTTATGTTAAATGGCACATCCCCAGGCATGCACCAGTTAACGTGCACCACTGCTCTGCCACCCATGGTGTGCCGCATTTACAATCAGATAGGAGAAACCTGTGTCAAAACCCTGCGCCTGCTTGAAGCAGGCATAGGTCTTGACGCAACATTGTGGAGATGGTGCACCCCTGAGCCTTGCTGGAGCTGCATCGCACTTGCAATACAACTCCAGCAATGCGCCACCTTAACGGCACAGATGCGTCAAGCATCTGTGCCGTTTTTGCCCCATGCTGCGCCGCATTGTAAATGCAGCACACCATGGGTGGCGGAACAGCGGCGCAAGATGACTGGCACATCCCTGGTGATGCACCAGTCATCATAAATCTATCCCTAAGCTTCTTATCTTGTTAGAGATGAACTGCCATATGTATCATCAAAATATTTTGCATTTCCTAAATAGCGAATTTTAAGGAATAAATAGCGATTCTTTACCATTCCTAATTTGCGATGAGCAAATTGCTAATTGCAAATTACCCATTCATTTCCATGGGCTAGGAGGCTCATAGGAATGAAGGTTGCAATTTGCGATTAGCAATTAGCTCATCACAAAATAGGAATTTTTTCAAGCGTGCAGGGGTGTCTCAAGAACACCCTGCTGCACCCCTGAAAAATAAATTTGGGGCATATGGCACACCTACATGCCCTAAGGGCATGTATGGGCGTCATATGGGACCTTTTGTTTTTTGGAAAAAAATGCTTTTTGAAAAGAATTCGCAAATCACCACAAACTAGAAGTTGGTGGTAGTTTCCAAATCCTTAATATCATTTTTTACATATTTTTTGTTTGATACATTGCATTTAAGGAATCGCACATTTTGAATTAAGGACATTTTAAGTCATTTCCACATGTGCAGTGTTTTCAAATTATGATTTGAAAATCGTTTTTGGGGAAAAGTAATGGTTTGCAAATTTATGACAAGGACATAATGGTGTATGCTTCTCTATAAGGCATTTCAGTGTCTCTGATGTCATTTTTCCCATATTACATTATAAGACCTTTCCCCATGGAGCACATTCCTTGTAAATATGCTCCCACCTGTGCATGGCGAATTTAGATTTTGACTGTTTGAGTCACATAGCCATGTTAAAAGTGACCCAAAAAAATTGCAAACGTTTTAAAAAAACACATTCATGTGTCTTAAGGACATTTTAAGTCATTTCCCCATGGACAATGTTTTCTAAGTGGCGCAAAAGAGGCATACACCTATCATAAATCTGTCCCTAGCATTTTAAATGATTAAATCAAGATAACAATAAGATGTGGCCTATCCAGAGGTTTGTTTAAAGTGAGGCCTACTCAGGATTGCAGATTAAAGTTACGCTTGATGAAGAATACAGAGGAGATAATACATGTAAAGCTCTACCAATGAAGTAAGTGATTTCTACTTCATTGCGCCAGTCATCATAAATGTATGCCTAAGCTTCTTATCTTGTTAGACATCAACCGCCATATGTATCATATAACTATATTGCATTTCCAAAAAAGCGAATTTTAAGGAATAAATAGCGATTCTTTACCATTCCAAATTTGCGATGAGAAAATTGCTAATTGCAAATTACCCATTCATTTCCATGGGCTAGGAGGCTCATATAAATGAAGGTGCAATTTGCGATTAACAATGTGCTCATCACAAATTAGGAATTTTTCCAAAGCTGCAGGGGTGTCTCAATAACACCCTGCTGCACCCCTGAAAAAGAAATTTGGGGGCATATGGCGCACATAAATTTTAACAACATTCCTTTACCTCAAAAACGATTTTCAAATCATAATTTCAAAACACTACACATGGGAAAATTACTTAAAATGTCCTTAAGACACATAAAAGCGTTTTTTGATTGCCTTTCCTGCATGGTTGGGTCACTTTTAACATGGCTATGTAACACAAACATTCAAAATCTAAATTTTCCATTCACATGTGGGAGCATATTTACAAGCAATTTGCGCCACAGAGAAAGGTCTTACACTAAAATGAGAAAAATAACATCAGGGACAGTCAATTGCCTTATAAAGAAGCATACACCATTATGTCCTTGTTATGAATTTAAAAACAATTCCTTTACCCCAAAAACGATTTTCAAATCATAATTTCAAAACACTGCACATGGGAAAATGACTTAAAATGTCATTAAGACACATGAAAGCGTTTTTTGATTGCCTTTCCAGCATGGTTGGGTCACTTTTAACATGGCTATGTAACACAAACATTTAAAATTTAAAATTACCATGCACAGGTGGGAGCATATTTACAAGCAATTTGCGCCACAGAGAAAAGTCTTACATTAAAATGGGAAAAATAACATCAGGGACAGTCAATTGCCTTATAAAGAAGCATACACCATTATGTCCTTGTCATAAATTTAAAAACAATTCCTTTACCTCAAAAACGATTTTCAATTCATAATTTCAAAACACTGCACATGGGAAAATTACTTAAAATGTCCTTAAGACACATAAAAGCGTTTTTTGATTGCCTTTCCTGCATGGTTGGGTCACTTTTAACATGGCTATGTAACACAAACATTCAAAATCTAAATTTTCCATGCACAGGTGGGAGCATATTTACAAGCAATTTGCGCCACATAATTCATAATTTTCTCCTTAAAGCACACTATTCTCTATCTAAGTTAAAGAAATATTTTCTCACCTTAGCAAATACTTTGAGTTTGAAAACAGTCTCAGAAACACACCAATTTGTCTTCAGCAGAGCAAAAGGTATGCACTCCAGAGTCTGCAGCTATCAAAAGCACAGAAATGCTGTAATTCTTCACACATATTTCTCATGTCACCCAATCAAAACTCTTCCCTCACTTTTTTTCAAATGAAAACCCTTCCCCCCTCTGCCCTTTCTGTCTTTTCTGCATGGCAACCACCTCATTGGAAGACTTCTGGTGTTTGCAAGTTCACACAACTTTGTTGCAATTGAACTCTGAACTCTCAGTGCACCTGCATATCCAGTGCATTCTTTCATTTAATGATTTTTTATTGACCATTCAAAATACATCTTTCAAAGAACACATCCGTGCACCCTAACTTTCTGTTTTCAGCAATCAAAATCCACCAATCACTGTTACTGCTTCATGAACACAGAAACTCCACAGTTTTTTTCATTTTAAACTCTCATTTTTTCAACTGCCATTTCATTGCCACACTTCATCTGACTGCAGGAGAACCTTCTCTCACCATGTTTTCTGTCTGGATTGTTGGACATAGTTATATTCACTGGGCTCAAAGGTACGTTGAAAACAGGAAATTACCTAACCTCAATTTACAAGATGTGGAAATTAAGTGGTTTGGCCACAGAGGATTAAAATGTCACCAATTGATACCATTGGTGAAAACCTTTATGCATTTGCCCAAACCTGACCTGTTAATTGTGCACTGTGGAGGTAATGACTTGGGCACTTTGACTGGTGTAGGTCTGGAAATGCTTTTAAAGGACACCTTTGAGCAATTAATGGCACTTTTTCCTCAGACTGCCTTGGTATATTCAAATATATGCCAAAGACAGAAATGGAGATGGTCAAACCAATTTTGTCCACAAATTGAGAAGTCGAGGAAGCATGTAAACAAATCTGTTTCAGCTTACATGAGAGACCATGGAATGGGCTCCCTGTACAACAATAACTTGCGATACTACATGCAAGATATCTACAGAGGAGATGGAGTTCACTTCTCAGATGAGGGCAACAGAGTTTTCACTCTGAATTTAAGAATGTGCATTGGTACCTACTTATAAGTACCTAAATGTACCATAAACCCAAAAGCTCTTCTCAGAGCTACCCTACATCTAATCACTCACAATTATTATTTTACTCTAACATTTTCACTAATTTTCAACAAAGTACGCTCCCCGGGGCGCTACCCGGTACGCGAACCGGGAGCTAACCTCGCGAAATTTTTTTTAAAAATGTTTTTTTTCCGCACATATGGGCCTCCTCAGCCACCCTCACAAAACCTAGGGGGTCAAGATAAGTCTACCGTGCCCCCTTCTACCCATTCTGAACATTATTTGCCCTCCATCTTGTATCTAAATTCGACCGAAACACAAAATGGTGGACTCCCGGAACGCTTAAGGTTCGCGAACCGGGGCGCTCAACGGTTCGCGTACCGGGTCGCTCCCTGGGAAGCGCACCATCAAAAAAGGTGGGAAAGTAGTTCACAGAAAAGCCACTGGAGACAATTTCACCAAATATAGATTAGCTCATACTACATACCAATCCCTACCATTTTCACAAATTTGATTGGAATTCCATTTAGTCATTTAGCCTGTAGACCTCTCTAAATACCCTGAGGTAAATTACTTCACAAAACACATCTGAAGTGTTGGAATTGACAACCAATGAAAATGTTACTTTCATTTTCTATTTTTTTTACCTGACATTTCATTGGTTATATACCTGAATATATATAAAGGAAGAGAAGAAAACACAGCCATTTTGACTACTACTTCTTGCTGTACATTTCAATAGTATTTTCACTAATTCCTTCAACTTCTTTCTAAAGGTAAGTTTTTATTTTTAAAACTGAAGTATATTGTGCACTATAAGTTAATATGGTAAACTTTTTCTGATAGATATATACTATCCCTCTGTAGTAGTTATAGATTTAGAGAGACTTCTCTGTTATAGTTAAGGATGGAGTTAGGCTTCTCTTGTATAATTATGAATTTACTTACGTTAAATCACATACACATTTTTATATTCCTACTTCCACTCTGATACTATACACTGCCCAAAGATAAATTCACTGATAAAAAATGCCTATCTAAAATTATTCCCAAAATTGCCCTATCTCTACTAATATATATTTTTTTAATTCAAATTTCAGGCAAAATGGAAGGCGAAAACCAAGTTTCTTTTGAAATGGACCTGCAAGACAGCAGCCAAGAATTGATTGATACAATTGATCAAATTGACATTGAATTTTTCGATGAAACTTGGGACAATGAACTACTGCAATGTGTACAAGCAGTAGATAACCTCCTTGCAAATGAGGACATTTTACACCCTCAGAGACTACAATGTATATTCCATGATAATTATGAAATTTCTGACAATGAAATGTTAGAAAGTTTAATAAATTATGAAACACAATCACATTAAAAAAAATGCTTAAAAAATAAAGAAAATAAAAAATAATCAACAAAAACAACAATCAATTAACATACAGCATTTGAAAAGTCTATCATTCATTTTTCATTGCAGTACGCTGCCCAGAACGCTTCCCGGTTCGCGGACCGGGCGCTCCCCACGCAAAAAAAATAATTTTTTTTTAGTTTTTTTTGCCCCGCGGGGCCCTTTTAAAACCTCCACATTAAACCTAGGGGGTCAGGGAGGATCTAGTATGCCCCCTTATGGTCATTTTCGCCTTTGTTTTGGCCTCCTCTTGTCTCTCAATCCTACCGAGAGACAAGATGGCGGCCGCTCCGGACTGTTTAGAATGTTGACAGACACCGGAGAGCCAATCAGCTTAGCTACGCGAAGTTCCGGTACGCTTAAGGTCCGCGGACCGGAGCGCTGCCCAGAGCGCGCTTACAGATATATATCTTTTTTTAAACGTTAATTTCTCAAAATCCACTGGAGCACATATATTGAGACCTAGAAAAGGCACATCGGGCTACCAGTCCCTACAATTTTGCCAAGTTTCGTGCAAATCCATTCAGCCGTTCGGGCTAAAAGTGAGGCCAACCGCCCTATGGAAAACTCAATGTTAAAAACGCGTTTTGGGACCCCCCTTTTTTCTCGGCCCCCCCTGGACGAACCCCCCCCAAATTTCCAGGGGCTGCTCAGAAACAAAATGTGCCATTTTCCAGAAAATTTCAGCCAATTCCGTCCACAAACGCCAAAGTTATTAGACATAGAATTTTCAAAAATCCCATAGGGAAAAAATCCTAACTATATATACCTACTGGCGACCGCCAGTAGGTAATATATATATATGTGTGTGTGTATATATATATATATATATATATATATATATATATATGTGTGTGGGTGTGTTCTTCTAGGTTGTGTTGTATGGGGATTGTCTCTCTGAGGCCTCCCATACACTCAGAGACACAGTCCTGTATATAGAACGCACCTCCCTAGAAAACCATCCCAGGGGTGAAAGGCTACTGACAAGACCACACAATTTCTGCAGAGAAAACCAAGAGACCTGCCACACCAGAATCCCAAAGAAAATGGAAGGTGCCTACTTATTGGCTGCTTGGTATGTAACAATAACTACCTTCTAGCCCCAAGGCATGGAGCTCCCACATTGAACTGGAAGACCAAAGCCAACAAATCAGCAAAGCATAGATTATATCGTAACTCCAAGCCTAGAAGGGAGCCAAGGAAGGTACATCAAAACAACAAAAGCATCCCTACACAACCCCCAACACAACATTGAGGAAAGGATATCAAGAAACCCAGAGCGGGTGGCCTACACTGTACTAGGCCAAACTCTAAACAGGCTAACCCTAACAAAGCAATAGCATGAGGTCAGCATCAAGAAAGGTAGCAAAAGCCAGATCACAAGGAGGCTCCAGCCAGGACAGAACCAATTTGTTCAGGCCTGAATTCCAAACCAAAACATAAAGTCTTACACACAGGAATCCTACAGAACCCTATACTGACAGTGCGACTTAACCCCTTAATTTTCAGACAGAAAGTTAGAGACCTTAATCACTAGGCCAAAAAGGAAATGTGAGAAATTGGGTTCCTGATTGACTGAGGTGTGAGCCCTGGTCAAGCAGTAACCACAATTCTAGTCAGGGTAAAGCACCAGCAATCCCCAAATTAACCTGTGCACATCCTCCGGTAGCCTGGCACAGAGCAGTCAGGTTTAACTTGAAGGCAATGTATGAAGCTTTTGAACAACATTTCAAACAGTAAAAACAGTAAAAACACCACACAAAAAGATCCCGCACCAGTTTAGAAAAATTGAGAATATTTTAACAATAAAACAAGACAAAAATGTCAAAAATCCAATCAATAGAACCTATTAAAGAATAATCTGTAAAATAGTACTTAGAAGCAATAAGAGCTTACTTAGTGTTGTGTAGTTCCTCTATAACCTATACAGGATCTGAACGTTTGGATAACATAAACTGTGGGATTGGTGGCAGACTGATTCCATGCACCCCCACCGGGTATGTTAGCCTGTCTGTATCAGCTAGCTCACAGTGCCACTATATTCTCCTCTTACCAAGGAGAGAATAGATTCTGGCAACCCCAGAACATGACAACCCTGATCCCTTAGAATCGTGGAAACAATATACTACCTTTCGCTCAGTCACTCATGCTCACTTAGTTTGTCTCAGAGATATACAGAATAAAAATACTGGGCATTTTGTCAATAAGAATTTATTGAACAGTTGTTGTTCTAGGATAGAATAGATGAGCTGTAACAACTATTAGACAGTAGCAGAGATATATGATTAGAAGTATTATGAAAGTAAAAGGATGGTACAGTTCTACCATTTTACTGTAGTCATGAATATATACAAGTACATAGAATGCATCGTAAAAGTGCGTACTCCTACGATGTCTCCCTAACTAGATGTACCTAAATGTACCTAGCATCTGTGTAGGTGTTATCCCAATAATCCTTCTAGGATCTAGCCAATCCCATTATCTGAGAATGAGAGAATATGGGACCCCGTCCTGGTCTCGAGTTGGACACCCCACGAGGGATGTTAGACCACTGCGAGCTGGAGTGTCTGCATGCAGGAACCTCAGCGTCTCTGGTCAGTGTGTCAGCCGGGAAAGGTCGGTCTCCTCTGTCCTTCTAAGCAAGATGTAATGTATATATACCCATAGGTCTCCCCAGGCGTCCTACCACCTTGTTGTGTTACTGTGTCAGCGAAAGGATGGCGTTGGGCCTGAACTTTATACAGAGGTATTATACAGGAGATGGTAGTCCTGCTGTGCTTCCAAGAAACCTCATGCATAATGTATGGGATTCGAACCAGGGAAAAACCTGCGTTCTGAATGCAGTGTTGTATCTAGGTAAAAGGTCAGTCCCTAAGAACAGTTATGTATGTGATGTAGGGAAGAATATAGGTGAAAGGCTGCAATGTTACCTCCGCCTACATAGGGTACCTATATGGAATATAACACCCAACTGGATAACATATGTAACTTATTACTGTACTACTAGCCTAACTAGATATAGGTACACTCAAAGTTCATAAAACATTTGTTTTGCTAAAGAAATTGAAAACTTAAAAAAAAACTATTTCTGAAAAATAATGTTAAAAGAAAATGTTTGCAAGCCATACTCCAAAGTGTCCGTAGTTATAGTCCGAACCACTATAAGCATTAGAAAGCCATGTATGCCCAAAAACTGAAAAGAATGCACATTTTGTTTTTGAGTTCCCAAATTGAGCTTGTTTTTAAAAAAAGGGTGATTTCTTTCAACACACGACGAGCCAAATTAGTCAATTGTTTATGTGTCCTGGCTGGTAGACGCAACATTTTCGTTGCTTGCTTCCGCAGTAGACGGCCCCTGTAGCGCCTCGCAGAGTATGTCAATTGAGCACAGATGATGTTAACGCTGTCCACAGCCTGTGCTGGGGCAGCCTGTGCGCTGTGTAAGCCTGGGTGTCAGTGAAGGAGCCAGTGTCCATGCCAAAAGTGGCAGTTACTACCTATGGTGGCTCAAGGAATGCCGCCATCAACATTGGATTAGGCTGAGGACACTGCAGAACATGGGCCGTTATTGGGTCCAGTAGAGCATTCACGTACGGTTTCGATATGATGGGAGTATCAAACAAAGGTTTAACACGCAAGCAGCTCCGCAAAACAGGCATCGAAGGACAGGTAAGATGGAGTCCATCCAGACTGGTCGAAATGACAAGAACCAAAATGCACTTAGTTCTCTTAGGCGAGGCGTGCCCAGATGTTGTACCATGCGGTCATTGTATTTAGGAGTGCTTTTTCCATCTCCTTGGTGACTGGGACGTCCATTGCGTAGCAGATAGAAAACAATCAGGTCCCCCTTAGATGCTTCAGAATACCGAGTGTATGAAGTTTGGTATAACTCCAAGTACTGTCTGAAAGGTGCCCAGAAGTCCAGAACCTATGTTCTTAAATAGGTGGACTAGGACATGTTAAAGATACGATTTACCATTTCTGCAAAATGGAAAGAGCAGTTTGTATGGATAAGCTCCTGTATCTTGGCCGAAAACCTTGCGATCTGGAGACTAAAAGTCTCTTGAGTGGAGGTTAAGGGGCACAGACTTCTGTAGAAGCATGGCTTTCATTCTGCTTGGAGTATCAAACCGTATTAAAGAAACATTCAGTGAAGGCACCTCCCTGACTGTGTGAGTCGGTGGAAACAATACTTGCATACAACAAGTAACCCAAGAGCTCACTGTTACCAGATATGCGATGCCAGGGAGCATTCCGCAGCAGCCTTGACTGTTCAGCATCAAGTAACTCCCATTTGAAAGTAGCCTGAATGCTAGAGTAATCACTGCAGCTGGGGCACCCCACAGAAGACAGGACAAGTTTGCTACAGAAGCATTACAAGCACCATGCAGCATTATATCCTGACATATGAGTGATCCACTTAAAGCGTTCTCACAGTTCGTACCGCTTAGAAAATTCGGCATCGAAATCTGTATGGTAAGTCCCATGATTTCTTAATGTATTCCTTACCCATTTTTTCATATTTGCCTGCCTGCTTTTGTTGAAGGCAATACTGAAACTGAAAAGTAGTGACGGGTAGAGTTATGTGGCTTTGATTAGCCATTCTGTGGATGGTGATTCAGCCACTGTAAATGCTAGTCTCTCCAGTATTTCGATACTCAGCATTGTATATTTTACTCCCCTTTGTGCCATTTTTATCTGTTTATCTGTTAGATAGTATTCAGAAAACAGAGAAGTGCTGTTGATAACATGCCAAGGCACATTGCCTGCACGCAAAGATTGCAGCATCCAGTTTAACAACATAATAGAACGTAACTGAGATTGCCTGTGTTGTAATATGGCCAAATATTGTTCTAGTATGTCTATCGCAGAAGATACAATGTTCTTTAAGGAATATATCCTGTTAATTGTCTACCACTGCTAGAGATTTTTCCAGATTTATACGGTCTATCTCCCATAATCCCTCTCTGCGGCCTCTTGTTGGGGTATTTTCCATATTTCATTGTAGGCTGCATAAATGACAGCATAAATGAAACATTTCTGTCATGGCTTCCTGGGACCAATTTAAAAAATCCCCAAGATCCTCATAATGTGACAGAAAGGATAAGTGTTGTTTCACCTGTGTGAGTGTTGAGGTTTATAACCAATCAAAGCTCACAACTTCCCAACACTGTAGGATGTCACTACCCCTGGATGTTCTCTCTGTACATAATGCGGATCTGGCCTATGGATATTAGGCCCTTCGGTTTTACCCTTGAATGTCGCATGACAACTATTGGTGTCTGTGGGCCAAATCAAACATTTCCTACAATCTGCTATGATCTGTTGTATTGTATAATGTCATCTACTGTAATCTCTTTTTGTGATGTTTCGTTACCCTCGGTGTGTGATGGAGTTTGCAGCCGAGGTGTGTTCAAGTCTTTGTTCTTGGCTAGTCCAAGGCAAGACGTCTGTTGCACTGTCTTGTTCAAAAATATGATCTGTTGAGGGATAAGGCATGCTCTAAGCAAAGCTTCTGTTCCCTGACTTGCCATTCTCTAGTACCCCAGACTGATTTTAAGTCTATGGCGTCTTTCCATAAATCGAAACCTTGTTCAGACAACTGGGCAATAAAGGACGCAGAGTATATTTGTTTGGTGTTTGTTAATATGTTTTTTTGTGCTGATATTGGTCAACCTTATAATAATATGTGGCTGGGTCAGACATATTAAACCCTGAAAAATATGGAAACTTTTGTGTAAATGTTTTTGAACTGCCTTTCGGTGGTGTTGGACAATGTTCCCACTGGTGGTATCTGAACACATTTCTGGGATTAGCAGATTTATGCAGAAAGTGATGACCATAATGTTGATAACAATACATCATTTCGAAATCTGGTGTGCTTTCCAATATTTCACTATTTGAAAATGAAGCAGATTTTTCCAAATCAGACAACATGTTATTTACAGATTCAAAGTCCCAATCATCGAAAAATGTACTTGAGGTAATGATATCACTCATCGATATTTTAAATAAGTGAGGAATTCTTAAAAGTTTGTTCAGACCAAATATATCGAAATCAACCTTGTCCCAAACTATAACATCAGGTATAGGAACTGCTGTAATGTTCACTGATGACAAGTCTCTTTGTTTTCGATGAGATGATTGGTGTGGTTTTAAAATTACATTTACCTTTTGGGCTGCAGAGCTTTGTTGAAGGTATTTTCCATTAATAAGCATGCTAAAAACTATTACTAAGCCTGACCAGAAAAGAAAGAAAAGTATCCCGGTGATTACCCATAGTTCTACCCAAGGTGACACCAGGTAAGTCTTTTTAAGAAAGTTAAGAAAGTCTTTAACTTGCTGCTTGCGTGATTTTTGGACTGGCATCGTTTCAGGTTCACTTGGATCCAAAGAAAACGTATCAAAGTTTATGAAGTAGCCAGAAGCATTTCGATCAATTGTTGGTATTGCATCATGATTTGTGGAAATCGTAGTGTGCACTTGTTGAGGCAAGTTGATGTAAACATCTGTATTTGGTCAAATTGAAATTTGTCTTTCACTTTGATTCTGAATTTGAACTTCAGGTTCAAGCGGAACAAGTTCCATAGCATTATTGTATAGTCCATCATTCTGTACCGGGGACGCCTTGAACGTGATGAGTCTTTCCGTTTAAAGTTCTTGAATTGTAGCGAGAGGAGGGCATCTGCTTCTTTGTAGTCCACGTGGCCTACTACTCAGTATCGGCCACATAATGTGGTTTGTTTAGGTTGATTGAGACAAATCTTTTCTCCTTTTTTCCAGCAATAGGTGTCGGAAGTACAGTTCTTGTTCCTTCAACTGCTAGGACCTGTACAGGCTTTCTGTATGATGACCCAAATTCTTTCTTGTCCACTATTTTCTCTCTGACCAGATCCCCGTCTTTTGGGATCCAGACAGTTCTTGCGTGACTGATTTGACTTCCCCAGTGGCGGCCTGCTTCAGGTGGACATTACGTTGTTGTGTCCTGGATTCATTTAGATCCTGTAAAACAATCAAATGACTGACCCTTGTGGTCTGGGCAGCGGTTCTCGGTGGTGTGTGCATTTTCGCTGGGCCAGCGGCATGATTGTGGAGACAGATGGAGCGACCAGATGTGATTGATCATGCTGGCGCCCGCCGTTCCTGGTCTCGCCTGGGGCCGCTTTGTGCCCAGTCATCCAGCAACGGGACCGGCATTTGGTTTGCAGTAGGCCCCGGGGCACTGCGTCATTAGACCAGTGGCTGGGCTCTGCAGTGCTTTGAGAAGTGGGGCGGAGCTGACTGGTGGGATCACCTGTTGATGCGCTGCCAGCGATGTCCTCCGAGAACCACAGCGAATTCCTCTGAGGAGGTGAGTGGGAAATGAAACAGCAGCAACATACAATCCCTTTGTGGGCTTTGGGGACCTTCTGGCACCTAATCTGGTTTCCAATAAATGCTCGACAGTCTACTCGATAGCCTGAACTCCTTGAGCCTGACCCTGAAATGGCACTCGCCTAGGTACTGTCACCGTTGTGCGAAGATGTCCAATCAGCTGAAGGGGCCCGGATGCTCTTCCAGGATAAATGTCATAATGGAGTTTAACGAAGCCATAGAATTTGAGCCATGCCCAGCTGACTTTAAGATGACAGCCAATCTTCAGTCACTTATCTATCCTACCATCCTCGCCATCCCCTCCCGCCCGTCTCTGGACTCAAAACCGTTGGCCACTTTCTGATCTTCCCTCATCCAGCGGAGCCCGAACCCCATGGCCGAATCCCTGCAGAGCTGCAGCGACAGCTACAGGGGAGATTGGCTCTGGCACACCGCTATGGCCGTCACCTACCCAGCCGGACTTTGGACATGTGTTCTCGTTGCTTCCTCCGCTGTTGTTTTTTTCCTATTGACCTTTTTATCCTTTGAACCTGGACAAGTATCTCAGCTTTGAAGCCTATTTGCAGGGAATGAAACGTTCCACCGTCTGTGGAGACCTAGCTTTTTGACCTTTGCCCGGTGGAGCTTCCTTGCTAGTACAGTGGAGATGGGCTGCTGACCTCCCCTCAGCCGTCACCTACCCAGCCGGACATTGGGCAGCCTTTCCTTTGTCTCTCCACCGTATCCCCTCCCTGTTACCCTTTACTTTACCCCCTCTCACCCTTCTACGCACCACTAATCAACAGATGTAACTTGTAACATTTATGTATTTTTTTTGTAACAATGTTTTTTTGTAACCGATGTAACTTTCCCCATGTAAAGCGCTCTGATACCTCCGGGTCTAGCCAGCGCTATATAAAACTCAAGTAATTAAATAAAAATGGATGTCAAAAGGTTTTTAATCTGTCGCTGTGCCTTCACAATCAAGATCAGGTACAAACATTGTTGTCCCAAATAGGACCTCATATGGAGTGACCCCCCCAAAGAACATCTTTGCATGTTGTTCAAAGCTTGTTGCACTCCCTACAGATGTTTTACCCAGCTCTCACCTTTGCCAAATGCTCTAGCTGTTAAAGACTGCTTTAAGTCTCGGTTTTTCCTCTCCACAACCAAATTTCCCTCGTGATAGTATGGAGAGGAGTACTGCAATGCTAAACTCAATTCTCATATGGCCTCCTTATAAGCCGAGAGCTAAACGCAGGGCCCTGGTCAGAATGTAATGTGCCAATTGCGTATGTCCCTATGAAGACTCACAAATCTTTTATAACAGTATAAGCGTCAGCTGAGCGTTGGGGCCACACCCATAGGAATCTTGAGCAGGAATCCACTGCAACCATGAAATACCTGTAATCCCCATCTCTTTGTAAGGAGCTGCAGTGGTCTAAGTAAACACACACTAGTGGTTTATCAGATATTATTAATTGTGTCTGCGCTGGACATGTTACAGTGGAACCTTTCATCTGCTGGCAGATGTCGCATTTCAAGAAATAGTCTTTAGTCTGCTTTCTTAACCCAGGTCACCAATAGCATTGTTTCAATAGAGAAATAGTTGCCGTAACTCCTAAATGTGTGTCAGATATGATCAAGCACTCTTACCTGAGTTGAACACCAACCTTACCTGTAAGGTGCTTGATCGGTTTTGCAGAGACGCTATGGACCAATCCCCCAGAACCCTACCTTACAGCCTGTGATCCTTGTACATACACTAGGGTGATGGGTAGCAGTCAGGGAGAGAGGCCGGATCTGACGCTACTTGTTTTCATGTAGTCGACCTGAAAATATACAAGAAGGTTCTTAAGCAAGGATTCTTGTCTTATCCCTTACTTTCAGTTCTAACTCCTCTCACACTGTCTTTGCTTTTTGAAAGCTGTCTCCTACCTGCGAACTACTTGTCTGGTCTTCGCGTCCTGGATGTCGTCGTCTTGATGTGTCAATGAAGGGTTGTGGCTCTTCTGTCGAAGGTGGTTGATTTGTCCGCCCCCAGACTTGTTTTCAGGATTCTAGGAAATTAAACAACACTTATTCGCACTTTCCTTAAGCCTTTTCCTTTCCCTGCAAATAACCTTAAGTATAATCTTACTCACTTCTTTCCCCTTTCTCGTAGATCTAGACGCGACTTCTCCGTGAAGATTCTATAGTTTTAAGCACTACAAAACCTCTTTGCTTATGCTGTTGAAACTTCTTAAGTTTACAAAAAATTACATTCTACACGTCAACTTTATCATGTCATGCACAACCTGCTTTTAGAAACATTACATTGACTCATGTACTTGCTTAGGCTGTTACTCAGAATACCAAAGAATGATCTAGACTTGTCCATGAATTATAGTTATAAGCTAATGTCCAAAAAAGTGTCCCATGAATGCTAGCGTTGGGCGCCTTGATGAAGGAAGTACTTAGCTCTTCTTTTCCTGGCTGTTAGATGAATTCCAGAGGATGGTTGCACAGGTCATCACCTTCAGCGGTGATCCGGGAGCACTCCGACGCTGCTGTTGTCTCCACGATGCTCCGAAGACTAAGCGCCTTCTGGAACCCTGGGTGTGGCTTTTATAGCCCAGCCACACCCCGGGACGTTGAGGAAAGGCTGCGTGCCACGCCCTGAGCCGCCAAACACTCCGTGAGCAGAGCGATGAATCAGACTTTCATTGCGCACCAAAACGATGCGTGTCGTTTTTTAAACGCGCGTCTTTTTTCCTTTCAGCTGCAATTACCGTATACTTTTAGTTGCAGTTACAGAACCAAGTACAAATTACATAAAAGTTAAAGGCCTCCTATTCTATACATGAAAGTGGCTATTTACTAGTGAAGTACAAGTATAAATATATGATCAAACCTACGTGAACCAGTTCTCTAAATATGCTAACCCCTTTACATCTTTCTAGGTACATGGAGTGCTGGTTGCACGGGACAGGGGTGGGTTTCCTTAAAGGATAATCCGAGCTTATATTAAGCTTGGGGAGATGGTTTCATGACAGTACCCTCCCCGTAGAATCCCCCCTAACACTGATGGAATTGGTTTTGGTTTTTCTGGGAACCGATTATGAAAAGTTTTTAAGACCTTGGGAGAGTTCTTTAAATTTTCAAGGGGTTCCCAAGAACGGTCTTCCGGACCATAGCCCCTCCAATCCACCAAGTAATATAACTTGCCTTTCTTCCTTTTGGAATCTAGAACTGCTTTCACCTCATATTCCAAATTACCTTCAATCTCAATTTCAGGAGGATGGATAACTCTCCGAGTGTCAGGATCACAAGGTTTCAGTAGTGAGACATGAAAAACCGGGTGGATTCGATACGAGCTGGGTAGTTTCAGCTTCATACTGACTGGATTAACAACTTTTTCAATAGGGAAAGGACCTATGAATCGGGGACGAAAAGCTTTATGACTTTTCAATCTTAAGTTTTTTGTGGCTAACCAAACATTATCACCCACAGAATAGTTGGGCTGTTTAGACCGATGTTTGTCAGCAAATTTCTTCTGAACTTCTTTTGCATGAACTAACTGCTGTTGAGCCTCTTGTTGAATAGAAAACAGATTGTCTACAAAATCAGTGACTGCTGGCGTATCAGAAACTTTTCTATCTATACCCAACATATCTTTCGGATGGAAACCATGAACACAGAAAAAAGGTGACATACCAGTTGAAGAATGATCAGAATTATTGTAAGCGAACTCAGCAGCCCATATGATATCTGACCATTCATGCTCATAGGTGGTTAACAAACATCGTAGAAATTGTTCCACTGTCTGATTCGTGCGTTCTGTCAGTCCATCAGTTTGTGGATGATAGCTGGATGACATACGCACTTCCATTTTCAAGGATTTCCCTAGACTTTGCCAGAAATGTGACACAAACTGTGAACCCCTATCCGAAAGCACAACAGATGGTATGCCATGTAGTCTCACAATGTGTGTGACAAAAATGGGTGCCAATTCCAAAGCTGAAGGAAGTTTCTTTAAAGGGATGAAATGAGCATATCTGGAAAAGTGATCCACAACTGTGAGAATGGTGGTGAAACCTGAAGTGGTACGAGGCAACTCTACAATGAAATCTAAAGACACCGTATGCCAAGGCTGAGGAGGAACTGGCAAAGGCATAAGTAATCCAGACGGGGACTTATGAACTGCTTTGTTTCTGCTACAAACCGTGCATGTTTGTACATATCTTTGGATGTCCGTTAACATGTTCTGCCACCAAAAGCGTCTTTTTATGAGCTGATACATTTTGGTAACCCCTGGGTGGATTGACAGCATGGAATCATGATAATTTTGCAACACCTTTTCTTGTAACATTTCATTGGGAACAAAAACTTGGTCATTCATAAACAACATATTGTCTTTCCACTGCAACAAAGGATAAAGCTTATTCCATTCTTCTCTTGTATGATTTTGCAGGGCTTTCTCTATATCAATCAAAACATCAGAGTTGATAAGACCTATCTGAAAACGTTCCTCTGAAATTATAGGATGTAGCTTTTCCTTTCGTAGATTCAAATCATCACTTAAACCTATTCTAGACAAGGCATCGGCTTTGTTATTTTCTTTTCCTGGGCGATAAGTTATGATGAAATCATAATCATTAAAAAACAAAGTCCAACGCAGTTGGCGAGGAGTCAAAGCTTTAGCAGATCTAAGTGTCTGTAAATTCCTATGATCCGTATATATAGTTACCGGATGTCGAGCCCCTAGCAAATAGTGTCGCCATTCTTTGAACACAGCTTTTATGGCCAATAGTTCTCGGTCTGCAATTGCATAATTCTGTTCTGGAGGGGATAATTTCCTGGAATAGTATGCAATGGGGTGCAATTGTCCAGTATTTGTACTTCTCTGAGATAAGATTCCCCCTATGGCAAATTGCGAGGCATCAGCTTCTACGATAAAAGGCTGAGAAGGATCAGGATGTTTTAGAACTGGGGCTGTCACAAATTGGTTTTTTAGGTCCTGAAAAGCTAATTCAGTTTCTGAGGTCCATTCGAATTTTGCATTTTTGCGTAGCAATTTAGTGATAGGCGTAACCTTTTGTGAAAAGTCTTTAATGAAGCGCCTATAGAAATTTGCAAATCCCAGAAAACTCTGGATTTGCTTCACAGAGGAGGGACTGGGCCATTCAATTATTGCCTTAACTTTCTTTGGGTCCATTTCTATTCCAGCCGGACTAAGGATATATCCCAAAAAATCCACTGTGGTTACATGGAACAAACTTTTTTCAAGTTTCACGAATAAGGAATTTTGTAAAAGCTGTTGAAGAATGGCTCGTACTTGCTTTACATGCTCAGATTTGTCCTTTGAATAGATGAGGATATCATCAATGTATACTATACAGCAAATATCCAAAAAATCTCTTAATACCTCATTTATAAAAAACTGGAATGCTGCTGGGGCATTGCATAATCCGAAAGGCATTACTTGATATTCATACAATCCGAATTTAGTCCTAAATGCCGTTTTCCATTCGTCACCCTCTCGGACTCGCACCAAATGATATGCCCCTCGCAGATCCAGTTTTGTATAAATGGTAGCATCTTTGATTTGATCAAGTAAGGTTGGAATTAAAGGTAAGGGGTATCGGTTCTTGACTGTTACATTATTGATGGCACGATAGTCGATGCAAGTGCGCAATTCTCCTCCCTTCTTCGGGATAAAGAAGAGAGGAGAAGAGACTGGAGACTTGGAATGTCGAATAAACCCATTGGCCAAGTATTCGTCCAGATATTCACGCAGATGTTCATTTTCCCTCTCAGTTAAAGCGTAAATTCGGCTACAAGGTAACGATGCCCCGGGAACCAAATCTATCTGACAATCAAAATCCCTATGAGGAGGTAAGGTGTTAGCCTTCTTTTTGTCAAAAACATCTACCAAATCCTGATACTCTTCTGGTACTCCTGCAACTACTAGAACACTCTTGGAATCTTTTGGGAAATCATATCCTTGGATTAACAACTCAGAACCCGGGAATTGTTGGAAACATTTAGCATGACAATAGTCAGATTTAAATAAAATGCTCCTGTTAGTCCAATCAATATAAGGATTGTGTAAAACTAACCAAGGTATCCCCAAAATCAAACCGAATTGAGGAGCATCAATTATGTCAAATGTTATACTTTCCACGTGTTTTTCAGCACAAGTCATCTTTAAGATTTCTGTGTGGTACTGTATGAGACCAGAAGTGAGTTCCTTTCCGTCCACTGCCCTGACTACTTCTGGGGTGTCCTTGACTATTTGTTGTAAACCTAACTTCTGGAATAACTTAGTGTCAATAAAATTCCCAGTTGCCCCGGAATCTATTAAAGCATCGATGGACCAGGACCGTTCCTTATTCACTTGGGACTGGAGAAGAATACGCATACTGAGGTGACAATGAGAAGCAGTTGGAGTTAAGGAGGCCAAAGTGATAGGTGAACTCGATAGATCGACCTCTTTATCTACCGAGAGGGCTAGTTTTCCGACTGTTGCATTATTGCTACTTCTGAAGTCTTGATCTTAGGCCTTACTGGACGTGTTGGACAATCTTTTATAAAATGTCCGGTTTTTCCACAGTACATACACTGGTTCAATTTTCGACGCTTTTCTCTCTCATCTTTAGTGAGGGGTCCTCTAACTGTGCCTATTTGCATTGGCTCTACTGGATCTAGTTTAGCAGGAGAAGATTCTGTTCTTAAATTCCCCCTCTCTTTGAAGACCATCATCCTAAAGTCTGACTTACCCCCTTTCACCTTTTCTCTCAGAAATCCTGTGATTTAGTTTAACTACTAGGTCTATGAACTCCTCACAATCCGTAGGTGGATCTAAAATCTGTGTTACCATGTCTTTTAAATCGTCACGTAAACCACGATAAAATAGTGACACGCGTTTCTCCTCAGGCCATTCTGCCTCAATAACCAACCTATTAAAGATTGAGATATAATGCAAGAGATCTGAAGACCCTTGCCGTAAATTTAGTAATTCATGATCTGCAGATTGCACGAACACATGTTTAGCAAATAGTTTCTTCATAGCTCTTTTAAACCGTTTAAAGTCATTTAACATGGGATCATTTCTTTCCACATAGGGTACTGACCATAAGGCAGCGTCTCCGCCTAAATAGGACAGGATAAATGCCACCTTAGATGAGTCATCAGGAAATGCTGTAGGTTTTGCCACAAAATGTAATTGACACTGGTTTAGGAAGATCGTGAATTTGTTACAATCCCCATAAAATCTCTCGGGAGGTGCTAACGGTACCGCTACAGGAGTAACCACTTGGATCTGAGTGCTAGCTGAAGTATTTGAAGCAGCGTTACCACTATACAAAGTGTGCATAGTCGGTTGAAAGACTGGTGGTTTTAAATAAGATTTTTTGTCTGAAGTAAAAGTCCAAGTTTGAGGACTAGGTGCTTGTAATCTATTCTGGATAGCAGTTAAATCCTTTCTGAGGTCTGCATTCTCTGCCCTCATTTCTAATAAAACTGCAGCTAAATCCTGCAAAGTGATCTGCTGAGATTCTTCCATAGCGCCTGGGCAAAGCCTTTTGTCGTGGGCTTAGTCTTCTGTCAGATATGATCAAGCACTCTTACCTGAGTTGAACACCAACCTTACCTGTAAGGTGCTTGATCGGTTTTGCAGAGACGCTATGGACCAATCCCCCAGAACCCTACCTTACAGCCTGTGATCCTTGTACATACACTAGGGTGATAGGTAGCAGTCAGGGAGAGAGGCCGGATCTGACGCTACTTGTTTTCATGTAGTCGACCTGAAAATATACAAGAAGGTTCTTAAGCAAGGATTCTTGTCTTATCCCTTACTTTCAGTTCTAACTCCTCTCACACTGTCTTTGCTTTTTGAAAGCTGTCTCCTACCTGCGAACTACTTGTCTGGTCTTCGCGTCCTGGATGTCGTCGTCTTGATGTGTCAATGAAGGGTTGTGGCTCTTCTGTCGAAGGTGGTTGATTTGTCCGCCCCCAGACTTGTTTTCAGGATTCTAGGAAATTAAACAACACTTATTCGCACTTTCCTTAAGCCTTTTCCTTTCCCTGCAAATAACCTTAAGTATAATCTTACTCACTTCTTTCCCCTTTCTCGTAGATCTAGACGCGACTTCTCCGTGAAGATTCTATAGTTTTAAGCACTACAAAACCTCTTTGCTTATGCTGTTGAAACTTCTTAAGTTTACAAAAAATTACATTCTACACGTCAACTTTATCATGTCATGCACAACCTGCTTTTAGAAACATTACATTGACTCATGTACTTGCTTAGGCTGTTACTCAGAATACCAAAGAATGATCTAGACTTGTCCATGAATTATAGTTATAAGCTAATGTCCAAAAAAGTGTCCCATGAATGCTAGCGTTGGGCGCCTTGATGAAGGAAGTACTTAGCTCTTCTTTTCCTGGCTGTTAGATGAATTCCAGAGGATGGTTGCACAGGTCATCACCTTCAGCGGTGATCCGGGAGCACTCCGACGCTGCTGTTGTCTCCACGATGCTCCGAAGACTAAGCGCCTTCTGGAACCCTGGGTGTGGCTTTTATAGCCCAGCCACACCCCGGGACGTTGAGGAAAGGCTGCGTGCCACGCCCTGAGCCGCCAAACACTCCGTGAGCAGAGCGATGAATCAGACTTTCATTGCGCACCAAAACGATGCGTGTCGTTTTTTAAACGCGCGTCTTTTTTCCTTTCAGCTGCAATTACCGTATACTTTTAGTTGCAGTTACAGAACCAAGTACAAATTACATAAAAGTTAAAGGCCTCCTATTCTATACATGAAAGTGGCTATTTACTAGTGAAGTACAAGTATAAATATATGATCAAACCTACGTGAACCAGTTCTCTAAATATGCTAACCCCTTTACATCTTTCTAGGTACATGGAGTGCTGGTTGCACGGGACAGGGGTGGGTTTCCTTAAAGGATAATCCGAGCTTATATTAAGCTTGGGGAGATGGTTTCATGACAGTACCCTCCCCGTAGAATCCCCCCTAACACTGATGGAATTGGTTTTGGTTTTTCTGGGAACCGATTATGAAAAGTTTTTAAGACCTTGGGAGAGTTCTTTAAATTTTCAAGGGGTTCCCAAGAACGGTCTTCCGGACCATAGCCCCTCCAATCCACCAAGTAATATAACTTGCCTTTCTTCCTTTTGGAATCTAGAACTGCTTTCACCTCATATTCCAAATTACCTTCAATCTCAATTTCAGGAGGATGGATAACTCTCCGAGTGTCAGGATCACAAGGTTTCAGTAGTGAGACATGAAAAACCGGGTGGATTCGATACGAGCTGGGTAGTTTCAGCTTCATACTGACTGGATTAACAACTTTTTCAATAGGGAAAGGACCTATGAATCGGGGACGAAAAGCTTTATGACTTTTCAATCTTAAGTTTTTTGTGGCTAACCAAACATTATCACCCACAGAATAGTTGGGCTGTTTAGACCGATGTTTGTCAGCAAATTTCTTCTGAACTTCTTTTGCATGAACTAACTGCTGTTGAGCCTCTTGTTGAATAGAAAACAGATTGTCTACAAAATCAGTGACTGCTGGCGTATCAGAAACTTTTCTATCTATACCCAACATATCTTTCGGATGGAAACCATGAACACAGAAAAAAGGTGACATACCAGTTGAAGAATGATCAGAATTATTGTAAGCGAACTCAGCAGCCCATATGATATCTGACCATTCATGCTCATAGGTGGTTAACAAACATCGTAGAAATTGTTCCACTGTCTGATTCGTGCGTTCTGTCAGTCCATCAGTTTGTGGATGATAGCTGGATGACATACGCACTTCCATTTTCAAGGATTTCCCTAGACTTTGCCAGAAATGTGACACAAACTGTGAACCCCTATCCGAAAGCACAACAGATGGTATGCCATGTAGTCTCACAATGTGTGTGACAAAAATGGGTGCCAATTCCAAAGCTGAAGGAAGTTTCTTTAAAGGGATGAAATGAGCATATCTGGAAAAGTGATCCACAACTGTGAGAATGGTGGTGAAACCTGAAGTGGTACGAGGCAACTCTACAATGAAATCTAAAGACACCGTATGCCAAGGCTGAGGAGGAACTGGCAAAGGCATAAGTAATCCAGACGGGGACTTATGAACTGCTTTGTTTCTGCTACAAACCGTGCATGTTTGTACATATCTTTGGATGTCCGTTAACATGTTCTGCCACCAAAAGCGTCTTTTTATGAGCTGATACATTTTGGTAACCCCTGGGTGGATTGACAGCATGGAATCATGATAATTTTGCAACACCTTTTCTTGTAACATTTCATTGGGAACAAAAACTTGGTCATTCATAAACAACATATTGTCTTTCCACTGCAACAAAGGATAAAGCTTATTCCATTCTTCTCTTGTATGATTTTGCAGGGCTTTCTCTATATCAATCAAAACATCAGAGTTGATAAGACCTATCTGAAAACGTTCCTCTGAAATTATAGGATGTAGCTTTTCCTTTCGTAGATTCAAATCATCACTTAAACCTATTCTAGACAAGGCATCGGCTTTGTTATTTTCTTTTCCTGGGCGATAAGTTATGATGAAATCATAATCATTAAAAAACAAAGTCCAACGCAGTTGGCGAGGAGTCAAAGCTTTAGCAGATCTAAGTGTCTGTAAATTCCTATGATCCGTATATATAGTTACCGGATGTCGAGCCCCTAGCAAATAGTGTCGCCATTCTTTGAACACAGCTTTTATGGCCAATAGTTCTCGGTCTGCAATTGCATAATTCTGTTCTGGAGGGGATAATTTCCTGGAATAGTATGCAATGGGGTGCAATTGTCCAGTATTTGTACTTCTCTGAGATAAGATTCCCCCTATGGCAAATTGCGAGGCATCAGCTTCTACGATAAAAGGCTGAGAAGGATCAGGATGTTTTAGAACTGGGGCTGTCACAAATTGGTTTTTTAGGTCCTGAAAAGCTAATTCAGTTTCTGAGGTCCATTCGAATTTTGCATTTTTGCGTAGCAATTTAGTGATAGGCGTAACCTTTTGTGAAAAGTCTTTAATGAAGCGCCTATAGAAATTTGCAAATCCCAGAAAACTCTGGATTTGCTTCACAGAGGAGGGACTGGGCCATTCAATTATTGCCTTAACTTTCTTTGGGTCCATTTCTATTCCAGCCGGACTAAGGATATATCCCAAAAAATCCACTGTGGTTACATGGAACAAACTTTTTTCAAGTTTCACGAATAAGGAATTTTGTAAAAGCTGTTGAAGAATGGCTCGTACTTGCTTTACATGCTCAGATTTGTCCTTTGAATAGATGAGGATATCATCAATGTATACTATACAGCAAATATCCAAAAAATCTCTTAATACCTCATTTATAAAAAACTGGAATGCTGCTGGGGCATTGCATAATCCGAAAGGCATTACTTGATATTCATACAATCCGAATTTAGTCCTAAATGCCGTTTTCCATTCGTCACCCTCTCGGACTCGCACCAAATGATATGCCCCTCGCAGATCCAGTTTTGTATAAATGGTAGCATCTTTGATTTGATCAAGTAAGGTTGGAATTAAAGGTAAGGGGTATCGGTTCTTGACTGTTACATTATTGATGGCACGATAGTCGATGCAAGTGCGCAATTCTCCTCCCTTCTTCGGGATAAAGAAGAGAGGAGAAGAGACTGGAGACTTGGAATGTCGAATAAACCCATTGGCCAAGTATTCGTCCAGATATTCACGCAGATGTTCATTTTCCCTCTCAGTTAAAGCGTAAATTCGGCTACAAGGTAACGATGCCCCGGGAACCAAATCTATCTGACAATCAAAATCCCTATGAGGAGGTAAGGTGTTAGCCTTCTTTTTGTCAAAAACATCTACCAAATCCTGATACTCTTCTGGTACTCCTGCAACTACTAGAACACTCTTGGAATCTTTTGGGAAATCATATCCTTGGATTAACAACTCAGAACCCGGGAATTGTTGGAAACATTTAGCATGACAATAGTCAGATTTAAATAAAATGCTCCTGTTAGTCCAATCAATATAAGGATTGTGTAAAACTAACCAAGGTATCCCCAAAATCAAACCGAATTGAGGAGCATCAATTATGTCAAATGTTATACTTTCCACGTGTTTTTCAGCACAAGTCATCTTTAAGATTTCTGTGTGGTACTGTATGAGACCAGAAGTGAGTTCCTTTCCGTCCACTGCCCTGACTACTTCTGGGGTGTCCTTGACTATTTGTTGTAAACCTAACTTCTGGAATAACTTAGTGTCAATAAAATTCCCAGTTGCCCCGGAATCTATTAAAGCATCGATGGACCAGGACCGTTCCTTATTCACTTGGGACTGGAGAAGAATACGCATACTGAGGTGACAATGAGAAGCAGTTGGAGTTAAGGAGGCCAAAGTGATAGGTGAACTCGATAGATCGACCTCTTTATCTACCGAGAGGGCTAGTTTTCCGACTGTTGCATTATTGCTACTTCTGAAGTCTTGATCTTAGGCCTTACTGGACGTGTTGGACAATCTTTTATAAAATGTCCGGTTTTTCCACAGTACATACACTGGTTCAATTTTCGACGCTTTTCTCTCTCATCTTTAGTGAGGGGTCCTCTAACTGTGCCTATTTGCATTGGCTCTACTGGATCTAGTTTAGCAGGAGAAGATTCTGTTCTTAAATTCCCCCTCTCTTTGAAGACCATCATCCTAAAGTCTGACTTACCCCCTTTCACCTTTTCTCTCAGAAATCCTGTGATTTAGTTTAACTACTAGGTCTATGAACTCCTCACAATCCGTAGGTGGATCTAAAATCTGTGTTACCATGTCTTTTAAATCGTCACGTAAACCACGATAAAATAGTGACACGCGTTTCTCCTCAGGCCATTCTGCCTCAATAACCAACCTATTAAAGATTGAGATATAATGCAAGAGATCTGAAGACCCTTGCCGTAAATTTAGTAATTCATGATCTGCAGATTGCACGAACACATGTTTAGCAAATAGTTTCTTCATAGCTCTTTTAAACCGTTTAAAGTCATTTAACATGGGATCATTTCTTTCCACATAGGGTACTGACCATAAGGCAGCGTCTCCGCCTAAATAGGACAGGATAAATGCCACCTTAGATGAGTCATCAGGAAATGCTGTAGGTTTTGCCACAAAATGTAATTGACACTGGTTTAGGAAGATCGTGAATTTGTTACAATCCCCATAAAATCTCTCGGGAGGTGCTAACGGTACCGCTACAGGAGTAACCACTTGGATCTGAGTGCTAGCTGAAGTATTTGAAGCAGCGTTACCACTATACAAAGTGTGCATAGTCGGTTGAAAGACTGGTGGTTTTAAATAAGATTTTTTGTCTGAAGTAAAAGTCCAAGTTTGAGGACTAGGTGCTTGTAATCTATTCTGGATAGCAGTTAAATCCTTTCTGAGGTCTGCATTCTCTGCCCTCATTTCTAATAAAACTGCAGCTAAATCCTGCAAAGTGATCTGCTGAGATTCTTCCATAGCGCCTGGGCAAAGCCTTTTGTCGTGGGCTTAGTCTTCTGTCAGATATGATCAAGCACTCTTACCTGAGTTGAACACCAACCTTACCTGTAAGGTGCTTGATCGGTTTTGCAGAGACGCTATGGACCAATCCCCCAGAACCCTACCTTACAGCCTGTGATCCTTGTACATACACTAGGGTGATAGGTAGCAGTCAGGGAGAGAGGCCGGATCTGACGCTACTTGTTTTCATGTAGTCGACCTGAAAATATACAAGAAGGTTCTTAAGCAAGGATTCTTGTCTTATCCCTTACTTTCAGTTCTAACTCCTCTCACACTGTCTTTGCTTTTTGAAAGCTGTCTCCTACCTGCGAACTACTTGTCTGGTCTTCGCGTCCTGGATGTCGTCGTCTTGATGTGTCAATGAAGGGTTGTGGCTCTTCTGTCGAAGGTGGTTGATTTGTCAGCCCCCAGACTTGTTTTCAGGATTCTAGGAAATTAAACAACACTTATTCGCACTTTCCTTAAGCCTTTTCCTTTCCCTGCAAATAACCTTAAGTTTAATCTTACTCACTTCTTTCCCCTTTCTCGTAGATCTAGACGCGACTTCTCCGTGAAGATTCTATAGTTTTAAGCACTACAAAACCTCTTTGCTTATGCTGTTGAAACTTCTTAAGTTTACAAAAAATTACATTCTACACGTCAACTTTATCATGTCATGCACAACCTGCTTTTAGAAACATTACATTGACTCATGTACTTGCTTAGGCTGTTACTCAGAATACCAAAGAATGATCTAGACTTGTCCATGAATTATAGTTATAAGCTAATGTCCAAAAAAGTGTCCCATGAATGCTAGCGTTGGGCGCCTTGATGAAGGAAGTACTTAGCTCTTCTTTTCCTGGCTGTTAGATGAATTCCAGAGGATGGTTGCACAGGTCATCACCTTCAGCGGTGATCCGGGAGCACTCCGACGCTGCTGTTGTCTCCACGATGCTCCGAAGACTAAGCGCCTTCTGGAACCCTGGGTGTGGCTTTTATAGCCCAGCCACACCCCGGGACGTTGAGGAAAGGCTGCGTGCCACGCCCTGAGCCGCCAAACACTCCGTGAGCAGAGCGATGAATCAGACTTTCATTGCGCACCAAAACGATGCGTGTCGTTTTTTAAACGCGCGTCTTTTTTCCTTTCAGCTGCAATTACCGTATACTTTTAGTTGCAGTTACAGAACCAAGTACAAATTACATAAAAGTTAAAGGCCTCCTATTCTATACACGAAAGTGGCTATTTACTAGTGAAGTACAAGTATAAATATATGATCAAACCTACGTGAACAAGTTCTCTAAATATGCTAACCCCTTTACATCTTTCTAGGTACATGGAGTGCTGGTTGCACGGGACAGGGGTGGGTTTCCTTAAAGGATAATCCGAGCTTATATTAAGCTTGGGGAGATGGTTTCATGACAATGTGCAGAACGTATCCCTTCGTGTGCTGCTAGAATTAAACCTAACCTACAATCCATATTCGGAATTACAATGTTCTCCACTCCAGGATCCTGAGCAAATAGAATGTTATTGGCATCTAACTTGTAGGATTACTTGAGTGGAAATCTTTTTGGTACTGCTTTGCTGATTTTGCGTGCAGCAATAACAGCCAAAATAATCTCACCGCCTGTTCTAGTTTTAGAACGAGTGATTGCAGCTACAGAAGCTGTGCATACAGCCCCCTCTGCAGCTTCATCAGCCAATAAATTCCCTTCAACGTGAACACCATCACACTGATGACTCAGTGCATGTATTATGTGAGCCCTTGGTAGTTCATTTTTCAACTCAACTACCTGTTCCCATAGCATTTTGTGCTTAATTGTGCCACCTTTTGCATCATTGAACCCGTTCTAAATCCAGTGCTTCAAATATACATTATATGACTGCACACAGTCTAAAGGAATTACACACAATTAGTGTGGGGAATTCTCGATCCGTATTTACCAGTGCCAGTATCAAGGCTTTTAACTCTGCCAGCTGTGCCGGGCAGACTCCTAGAGATTGTGTTTTTGTGCAACTTGGATGGAACTTTCCATCCCGCAAGCGACCTTTCACGATTGCACATGCCGCGCTATATTGTTGCGTACTTCCTATGGCTGGTTGAGCAGATCCGTCAGAGTAAATTATATATTCATACTTATCTAGAGGAATTATTTAGTTTGGTAGAGGATATTCTTGTTCGTATTGCAGGAATGCTTGTGTCTTTAAATTTGGGTCGTACCAGTATTCTACATCTGTTGCAGTGAGAGAATTAGCCCATTGTATCCATCTCGGATGTAAGACTTTAGCGTTAGGAACACTTGCTTTTGTCGCAGCCTCTAAGGCTGGAACTGTAGTCACTAATATTATTCCTTTCCCCTGAGCCAGTGCTCTTACTCTCCCTTCAGCAGTGTACTGCTGTCAGAATCTTTTCTGTAGATGCAAAGCGCATCTCAGCATTTGTATACAAATGTGATTTGTATGCAATTGGTACAGTTTCACCTTCATTATATGTCAGATAGGTGTACCCAGATTGACCTGCAGTTATACGGATCACCAGGTTGCGTACATTTACACGTGTCTGTAAGTGTTTGAAAGCTATCAGGTCAGCTTGTAAGGAACAAAGTGTATCTGTGTGTTCCTGTGTCCATTGTCTTACTGAAAAATCATGTTTTATTAAGTAGTAGAAAGGTTTTACTCTATCTGCGTAATCTAAAATGTATGTTCTACCAAAATGTAGGAATCCCAGGATTGATTGTAGATTTTTTAATGATTTTGGAGTTTGGAGCAGCTTGCATTTTTCTAAAAAATTGGCTGCCAGGCTTTTCCCTTCACTTGAAAGCTCATATCCTAAAAACAGGACACTTAGGTGGGCAATTTTTGATTTTTTATGCAAATCCAAAAATTATGGTATCCACATATGACAAAGCCTCTTCATCCAAATTTTGAAGTAACTCAGCTACTCTGACTGAAAACAACCCCGGGCTGTTCTTATAACCTGGGGGAGTCGACAAAATTGATGCCTGCTTTCAGGTGCTATATTTTGGCCAAAAAAATCCATTTGAGATATCAAGTGTTGTTTTATATTTTTTTCACACAATGTTATTGATTAATGCGCCACTGTGTGCATTTTGTACTACAAATGTCTTAGTGCAAGAGTTTAAATGTCTGTAATCTAAAACTAAACAATATGAATTGTCTGGTTTCATGTTATGTTATGTTATGTTATGTTATGCTATGTTATGTTATGTTATGTTATGTTATGTTATGTTATGTTATGTTATGTTATGTTATGTTATGTTATGTTATGTTATGTTATGTTATGTTATGTAACCCTGGGCGTAGTGTGCGGATTGGGGCTCCGCGGAGCTACGCGAAGTGGGCACACAACTACGCCCACCCGCGCACTCCGCGTAGCCCCACTCCGCGCCACCCGCCTCCCTCCCGCCCTCCCTAAATACATCAATAAAAGTATAAAAAGCTATTAAAAACACTTACCTTGTCTGCCGAGTCCCCGGGGCTCCCTCTCGCCGTCCCGCAATTCGCGCCGCTACCGACCCGGATACTAATGCGCATGCGCGGGCGGTCGCGCATGCGCATTCCTCATGAGAAATGCGCATGCGCGGCCGCCCGCGCATGCGCATTAGGACCCGAAATGGCGGCGAGAATCGCGGGACGGCGAGAGGGAGCCCCGGGGACGCGGCAGACAAGGTAAGTGTTTTTAATAGCTTTTCATACTTTTATTGATGTATTTAGGGAGGGCGGGAGGGAGGCGGGTGGCGGGTGGCTACGCACCGTCTGCGGAGCGCGCGTAGTGCCGCCTGGCTACGCCCGCTACGCAAAATGCATAGGAGACGGCACTCCGTGCACGGAGCGTAGCTGGCCGCCCACCCTTAATGTTATGTTATGTTATGTTACTTGGGTATTTTTATAGCGCACGTACACAAACAGGTTTCTTGGCGCTGTGGAAAGTCAGGTGAGTGCAGCTTAAGCCGGGAGCAGCTATTTATTGACCAAGGTGAATAGTCAGGTCTTTAGTTGTTGTCTGAACCGCAGATAGTCTCCCTCAAGCCTGAGGAAAGCAGGGAACGCATTCTAGATCTTCGGACCTAGGAAGGAAAACCGAGTCCCGCCGAAGCGTTAACGCCGGATTCTGGGCACCGTCAAAAAGTTCTGATGGGTGGATCTCAGAGTCTGCTTGGGTAGGTGTTTTTTTGATGAGCAAGATAATAAATCTAGGGCCGGTGTCTTGGATTGCTTTGAAAAGTATGCAACCAGCTTTGAACAAGGCTTGTTGCTCTACTGGGAGCCAGTGGAGGTCTTTAAGCAGGGGGTGATATGACAGTGTCTATCCTTAAGGTAGATGACTCTTACTGCTTGATTTTGGATCATCTGCAGACGATGTCTCTGGAATTGTGGGAGTCCAATGTAGAGGACATTCCCATAATCGATTTTCGAGAGAATTGGGGCTAAAGCAATTTGGGTGATAGCCTCCTTGCTGAAAAAGTGTCTGATCTTGCACAGTTTGCGCAATTGGACAAAGCATGCCGATGTCACTGAGCCAATGTGGGTGTTCATGGAGAGATCTGCATCAATGTGGAGGCCCAGACTCTTTATAGCTGGTTTTGAAGTAGGTGCCACACCTAGTTCAGGGGCCAATAGGAGGGAGTCCAATAAGCAAGTTTAATGTGGTGAACAATGATCTCGGTCTTTTCAAAATTTAACTTTCATTTCATGTCCGGAAACAAAGGATTAATTATCAATGAGGTGCAATTTTTAATCACCCCTTGGTATTCAAGTTGATCTAAGATCTCTCTGACCTGTTTTTTAGCTTCTTGCTTTATTGGATACTGCATCTGTGCAGTTGGAGTATTTTTTAAAGGAATTATGTGGTGGGTTGAGTCCTCATCCCATCCAACATGGTTTCTGTATATTGCTGGAGCCTGGGCTACTGCCCACTCATGCGCATTTATTTGTTTTAGGTACCTGGGAATATGGTCTGAGAATGCAGGTAGAATTACCGTTTCTCCTTAAGGGAAATCCATGACGAATGCTGGCGGCCAATCTCGATCAGGTAAGAAAATGTCATAGCTAAACGTCAGGTTCTCCCAGAAGAGACCATTCACTGTTCTACATTCGTCCCCCTCCATCTGGAGCGTTATTTCATATACTTTATGTGGGACACTTACCCTAGTATCGGGTGTTTCTACCGTGACATATTCATTCATGTTCGCTATCACTAGAAATTTCATCAATGTCTGGCGAGCTATTGTTACTTCTGCTGCACTGTCTAGTATTGTCAGAGCCCATTCCCCATTCATTAGTCAGGTCCTCACAATTCTGGGCATGTCTGATCTTTAGACCTGCAACCTTCTTCTTTATGAACTGTGGCTTTTGCTTTGGTATCTCTTCTTTTTTAGAAGTGTAATCTTGAGCATGACACTTGTCTCTGGACTTTGTACGCTCTTCTTGTCTGTCTGACCATCCTTCCCTCTCAGAGTTTCTCAAGGAACCCTGAAAGGAACGAGAGGAACGTTTATCAGTATCCTGATACCTGTCAGGTTTCCTAATATTATCCCTATTCCTTAGGTTATACCTCTTTTCGGAGGGCTCCTGTGGAAGAGATCTACCTCCGGATTGAGATTTAGAGATAAAGTTTTGTTGTTTTTTTATTGTGCCACCACTTTTTTGTTGAAGCAGGTGTCTGCTTGGAAGTGTCCTTTTCAGGACTGCCCCTCAGTTGTGGTTTTAAAGCTTTCTCACCCAAACTATCTCTGCCTAATTCTGCATATGCACTTTCAATTATTTTCGCGTTCCTGTTCTAAAGGACTGAACTCCCTTAGGTGTTGGCGGATAGCCACTGAAGCTGCTTCCCCTTTAATATTATTTCACATTATGGCTGATACCTGGGCATAGTTACCTAGTAACTTCGTTCCTAAGTTCAGAGCAGGCTCTGCTCCGTACATGTTTTGTATTTGTCTTAATACATCTGGTATCGCTGCTAATGACAGAATACCATGAGTTCTGGTATAAATGGCAGCAAAGACTGTACCCCAAGTGGTACAGTCTTCTACTTGTGGCGTTATTCTCATGGGCAAGCAGATTGTTAGCATTCTGTGTTTTTCATACGGGGTAGTATTTGGGAATACCGCCTCTAGCTCTGTTATTTTCTGAGCTTCCCAGAATGGCATTTGTTTACGTTTTGTGGCCATTTTGCCTATCACTGTGTGTAATGTTTGTGGTGTGATTTTAGTTGTTGTACCCTGAGTTTGAGTTCCATTTGTTGCAACTATTGCTGGTTGGACTGTAAGTGCCTCATGACGAATTACCACAAGTTTCTGTGTATTTTTATCACTTCTTTGTGTTGTGTGAGAAAGTCTCCTACTGGCATTGTTTCAGTGTCAGGATGTGGTGTGTAGGCCGCTAATATTGGCCATGTTGCCCCTTCTCTTCCGAGCAGGTTGATTCTCACTCTTCTTCTTATGTGGATTAGGGCACCTTTAAACCAGTAAAAGTGTTCCTGGTACGTGAGAGGGACCTCAATGTCCTCAAACGGACAGTATTCCGCTGGTGCATCTCCTTCTGTGTAGGAGTGAAGCATTTGTGTTCTTACATTTGTTGCTGGGAATGTAACCCACAAATATAAGACCTCTGTTCTGTATGATTCATGTGCCTCAATCACGAAAGCTAGTATACCACCCATAGGTGTTAAACCATGGTCTAGCAGTGGTGAATGTGTTACTGAATTTTTCTGCAATTTGTATTGCCCCTGAATCTTCTTCTCCTGCTCAGATCTACTACTTTGTTATATCTGGTCTCAGTCATTTTTGTAAAGAAGACGTTTTTCCCAAGGAAACTAAGATAAGGTGTTTATGCACAATTTTAGGAACTATGTGTCCTTCAAGCTTGATTAACCAACAACCAATAAATAGGATTTTTTGCCTACTCACCTGTGGCGGAGATTGTGCCCACCCACTCCAGACGTCTCTGGTGTTTTGTGAGTAGGGGTCTCTGAGAATAGCACGACTGAACTACTCAAATTCTACTGTTAAATAAGTACCCAACCAACGTTGGCGGTGCCATGACGTGTAGTTCCTATATAACCTATACAGGATCTGCATGTTTGGATAACATAAACTATGGGCTTGGTGGCAGACTGATTCTGTGAACCCCCACCAGGTATGTTAGCCTGTCTGTGTCAGTTAGCTCACAGTGCCACTACAATCTCCTCTTACCAAGGCGAGAATAGATCCCTCAGAATCGTGGAAACAATATACTACCTTTCGCTAAGTCACTCATGCTCACTTAGTTTGTCTCAGAGATACACAGAATAAAAATCCTGGGCATTTTGTCAATACGAATTTATTGAACAGTTGTTATTCTGGTATAGAATAGATGAGCTGTAACAACCATTAGACAGTAGCAGAGATATATGATTAGAAGTACTATGAAAGTAAAAGGATGGTACAGTTCTACCATTTTGCAGTAGTCATGAATATATACAAGTACATAGAATGCATGGTAAAAGTGTGTACTCCCACGATGTCTCCCTAACTAGATGTACCTAAATGTACCTAGCATCTGTGTAGGTATTATGCCAATATTCCCTCTAGGATCTAGTCAACCCCATTACCTGAGAATGAGAGAATATGGGACCCTGTCCTGGTCTTGAGTTGAACACCCCGTGAGGGAAGGTAGACCACTGCAAGCTGGAGTGTCTGCATGCTGGAACCTCAGCGTCTCTGGTCAGTGTGTCAGCCAGGAAGTCTCGGTCTCCTCTGTCCTTCTCAGCAAGATGTGAGGTATATATACCCATAGGTCTCCCAAGGGGTCCTACCTTGCTGTGTTACTGTGTCGGCCTAAAGGATGATGTTGGGCTTGAACTTTATACAGAGGTATTATACAGGAGATGGCAGTCCTGCTGTGCTTCCAAGAAACCTCATGCATAATGTATGAGATTCGAACCAGGGAAAAACCTGCGTTCTGAATGCAGTGTCATATCTAGGTAAAAGGTCACTCCCTAAGAACCGTTATGTATGTAAGGTGGGGAACAATATAGGTGAAAGGTTTATCTGTATTTATTCATATTTTTTTTAGGTTGTGTGAAAAAATTTAGCGGAAACGGGTATATTTACACATTTATTTAACCAATAAATAAGCACGCATGCTTGAATGCCTGCCGGGTTTCAGTGCTATTAAGACCTGTAGAACATATCAATCCACTTATATGAGAATATGTCAATTTCATCATCATGCATATGTAAATCTACTGCTGTTTACGCCTCTTTGCTAAACTTAATTTCTTTGTTAACCACCTTACCTATCAATCTACACAACTATTGGCCTGGCAGACATGGTAGAGAGTATTTAGAATCACTCAAAAAGCAACCCAATTTCTGTTTTTTATCCACATTTAAAAATAAATACGGTTGAGGAAATAAAGGGTTTTCTGTCTGTATTTCTCTGTAAAAATCAGTGAAAACGGAAAACACGGAGCCTAAAATATAACCTTGTTATATCTGGTTGCGCCGGACTGGGACAAAGTCAAAAGTTCAAGCCGACCACAATGGAGCGCGGGCCGGCTACAGGGAGTCAGGAGCCCTGCTGAACAAAAGTACATTAATCCTGGTTGTGTCGACGTCAAGGCTGCAAGGTACAGACAAGGTGATGTGTTGGCTCCAATGATAGAGGCGCTGTGATGCAGAGGTTCGTCGTTGGACTCTGTATCAAGGTAAGCGTCGTGCAGTGGTGGTTCTGAAGGTGATGCATCGAGTCCAATCCACGCAGCAGCAGTGATGCGTCGGTCTTGAGCTTTGCAGCAATGGTGATGCATCAGTTCTGATCTGCGCAAAAGGGGCAATTCCCAATGTTGTGATCCACACAATGGTGGTGATGCATTGGGTTGACAGAGGGGCATCCGTTCTGCTGAAACCAACACTTTAGGCCCATTTCCAAGGGTCCAGGACTTGGGTGACACCATGTGGGAGGACAGACTCACAGATGTCAGAGTCCAGGTGCAGAAGCAGGGTGGTTGGAAGCCTTTTATGGTCTTGAGACTTCAGATCAGGAAGCCAGCCAACTAGCCCTTGGAGCCACTTTGGATTCTGGATTCAAGTGATGCAAGTTCGGTCCTTCTCACCTAGGCAACTTCACAATAAGTTTGTATTTTAAATTGTGATTCCAAAGACACCAAACTTGAAAAGTCTATCTCTTCACAATTGGAAATTACACTCAGAGTGATCACCAAGGATGGGGCCCGCTTCTTCGATGCGCCATCGGATGTATGGAACTGGCTGGAGGAGACAGGGCAATGGAGGGGAGCGCGGCCCGAAACCGCGGAGGGGGAAGGTGAATGGCAGGTGCAAAAGTCGAGGAGGCGTAGGAAACGGGAAGCCCGTCACGGCCAGAACACCGGCCCAGCAGCTCCTAGCCTGGAGGAAAAGTGGCTAGAGAGACAGGAGGCCCTTGAAGCGGTCGTGAACCTGGGAGTAATGCATGGCGTGAGCAGGCAGAATTCACAGACGCGGAGTGACCCAGGCACCAGCAACCCGTCCCCCCTTCAACTGTACTCTCTGATGACGTAGTCATGCCAGTGGTGACACCGCAGACAGCGGACTTCCTCATGTGATGTGCTCCTGGGGCAATGGGAAGTGGGAGTCTTGCTGTTAGCCTGCTCACTGTTAGTGATGTTTCTTTGCCCCTACTGTTGCTGAGTGCGCGTAAGAGATGCTGTTGAGCCGCCTCTGCCTTCCCCACTGTATAGTTGCATGGCCATGGATGCTTGCTGAGCTGTGGGGAGGAGGGGTGTCATTCCGGAGCCGCGACCAACATGCGCTGACAGCTCTCGCGCGTAGGGGGCTCTCCTGCAGGAGGCGCGCACCACTACAGTGACAATATGGGTATTAGATGCTCAGGGGCGCCTTCTGGGATCCCAAGCGATAAGGGTTGGGGGTGTGGCGCACTGGGATGCAGCACACGAACCCAGACAGCGAACACGCTGAGTTAAGCTCACTATGGTGAGGTGGATCTTGTTACTGTTTGGACGTAAGCCTCGCTGGGGGCTCGCCCTTCTTGTTCTATCGTTTGTGACCCTTCACATGTTTCTTTTATTGCAGCGCGATGGTCTTCCTACCCCTGCTGGTGCTCCCGGACCCCTGCTGGTGCTCCTGGACCCCTTGCGGGGCTCTCCCTTGCTCTGGTACGCGTGCACATAGAACTGACACATGACACACACTAACATAGTGTCCTGGAACATCCGTGGTATGCACACCCCCTCTCGCAGATACTCAGTGTTTTCCTACCTGCAGCGCCATGGTGTGGGAATAGCACTTCTCCAGGAGACACATATTACACTGGTCGAGATAGAAAAGTTGCGCAGGCGTTGGAGGGGACAGATATTTGGCACAACCTTCTCTGAACATGCACTCGGTGCCCTGATCTGGGTGCGAGCGGGGGTCCCTTTCACATGTACAGACATGCGGGTGTAACCCTGCGGGCAGGTACACGTTGGCGTGGGGGCGACTAAATGGCCAGGAACTCCTACTAGGCTCTCTCTATGCCCCGAACACAGAGCAACCTGCCTATTTAGAGAGTCTGAACCATATCCTCCACCCGTATGCTGGACTCCCCTGGCTGCTTGGGGGGGGACTTTAACATGATACTGGACACACACTTAGATAGGTCCTTTCCTCCCCTTCGAGCCACGACAGTGGCGTCTACCACGCAAGCGTTTAGAGATTGGCTTGCGCACTGGGGGGTGTGTGACCTCTGGTGCGTGCAGCACCCCACAGACAGAATCTACTCCTTCTATTCCCCAGTCCATGACCTCCACGTCCGCCTGGATAGAATAATTGGTACTCAGTCCCTGCTCCCACTCCTTGCCGAGACAGAATACTTAGGGAGAACACACTCGGATCACAATCCCCTTCAGTTTAAGATCAGTTGGGAGGCAGGCGGCCACCCGTGCCGACGTGGCGGCTGCAGCCTGCTGCGCTTGAAGATGCCGAGTTCCGGTCTTCACTGGGTACGGCTATCCTGGCCTATTTTGAGGACAATGGGGGGACAGCGAGAAGCGCACTGGGGGAGTGGGAGGCACACAAAGTGGCCATTCGTGGGCATTGCCTGGGGGCCACGTGGAATATACGGAAAAAGTTGTCGGCTTCCCTGGTGAAACTGGAGTTGGAGCTCCTCCGCTACGAAAGGGAGGGCGAAGGGGCGGGAGAGCATTCGTGTGCGCTTGACGATCGGTGTACTCAGCATGCGTCGCTACTGGAACAGTTGCGCTGTCACAATTACGCGACACACACGGCTAGGACACATGCCAAGGCAGATAGAGCCGGTCGGTTGTTGGCGTGGTTGGTGCAAAGCGAAGGTCATCATGCCCCTGTAGGTGCGCTGCGCACCGAGGAGGGAGTACTGGTGTACACTCAGAGAGAAATCCACCGCGCCTTGACTGATCACTATAAGCAGCTCTATCAGTCTCGAGGCATAGGCCCACGGCACGCGCTGGACGTGTTCCTGGACGCCCTCAACTTACCCGTGGTGACGGAGGACCATAGGGGCGATCTCAATGCTCCACTCGCACTGGAAGAAGTGCGAGACGCAATCGGGGTCATGGCGACTGGAAATACCCCTGGGCCGGATGGGCTGCCCGCGGAGTATTACAAGGCGAACAGGGACACTCTGGCGCCCCTGCTCCTTCAGCTGTTTAACACAGCCATAGATTAAGGTTTGTTTCCCCCGGCCATGCGGGAAGCGTTTCTAGTCTCCTTACCTAAGCCGGATAGAGACCCTGCTGCATTAGGCTCGTATAGGCCGCTGGCAATGCTGAACGCGGACTATAAAATCTTCGCGAAAATCCTTGCAGAGCGGCTTGCGGCAGTGGTCCCGCACCTAGTGCACCCTGACCAGAACGGGTTTGTGCCGGCAAGATCTACTTCCCTGAACCTCAGGAGGTTCTTTCGGGTGGCGGAGGGGGCAGCAAGGGACTGGCCCAGGGCAGGGTGCCTGATAATTGACTTGGAGAAGGCCTTCGATTGCCTGGAGTGGAGGTACCTAGCAGCGGTGCTCTCGCGCTACAATCTGGGCGAGGGCTTCCTACAGGCGGTTCAGCTCCTCTACACGAACCCTGAAGTTCGAGTGCAGCTGGGTCCATATATTTCTGAGTCAGTGGCGATTGGCCGAGGCACCCGTCAGGGTTGCCCCCTATCCCCGCTGCTATTTGCGTTAGCCGTGGAAGCGTTGGCAGAGATGTTGCGGCAGACATTGGGAGCGGGGATCCCACTGGGAGATTCGACACACCAGGTCTCGCTCTATGCAGATGACCTCCTGGTGTTCGTTAGGGATGTGGCGCACATACCGGAGAGGCTGTCCCAGGTGCTGGAGCAGTTCGCAGTTGTCTCGGGCTTAAGGTAAACGCGGGCAAGTCGTGTCTATATGCCTTCAACGCGGCAACGGAGGATCCGGGTACAGCCTTGGCGACACGCGGGTAAAATGGAAGGCCGACACCTTTCGGTACCTAGGGATACAGGTCTATAGGCAGGCGGCTAATCTGTTTGATGGCCATCTGGGTAGGGAGGTGGCAGCGCTCAGATCACAGATACGTTTTTGGACCACTCTTCCGCTGACCACGACGGGCAGGGTGGCCCTGGCCAAAATGGTTATGCTCCCTAGACTCCTGTACTATTTTGTCAATCTGCCTCTCTATGTGCCGCCTTCCTTCTTTTCAACGCTCAACACGATGCTGCGGGACTTCCTGTTGGGAATGTCCTGGCACCGGTTGGCGCTCGTGAAATTGTTCCTGCCGACAGATAGTGGCGGGCTAGCTGCTCCCTGTTTCAGGCATTATTACCTGGCAGCGCAGCTCCAGTGGATCGCTAGATGGCTGGCGGACAGAGGTAGGGAAGACACCGCCACGGTGGAGTCGCAGTATTCACTAGAGCGGATCACTCAGCTGTTCCACCCGTTGGCGGCGCCAGCAAGGCCTGCTCCGCTACTTCTGGCGGTAGCCTACAAGTGCTTTCACAGAGCCCTCTACATCACCCGGCGGGTGCTTACATATGCGCCTGCGGTGCCACTGGAGGCTTTCCTGGGGGGTGCCGGATTTCTCGCGTGTCTCATGTTGGATCATTGGAAAGAGGCAGACATACAGACTCTGGGGGTCCTCTTCCGTGATTGCGCGCTGGTACCGTATGGGCCGCTGGTAGAAGAAGACGGGCTTTCCCCTTGGGGTTCCTGCTGCACCGGTCTCTAGTGGCAAAAATGACCGCCAAGTGGGGAGAAATGACCTCGGAGCCCGCGACACATTTAACCATACAATATCTGCAAGTCATGGGGAGGGGCAGGCACCTGGTGCGTTGGATTGCGGCGTCATTGAGGGTACATACAGGGGTCAGTGTGACTTCCCTCAGGGCTAAATGGGAGCAAGACATGGGCAGGGCATTGTCCGACAAGGACTAGGGCAGAATACTCCAAAGCCCAGTGCGTATTCCCAGAAATCTGCGCTTCCGCCAAATACAACTCTATGTAGTACATAGGGCCTACTTTACACCTGCGCTCATAAATAAGTATTTCCACCGTGTGGTCGCGACTTGCCCCAGGTGTGGAGAACTAGATGCGGAGCTCCTTCACCTCTTAGGGAGCTGCCTCAGGTTGGCCTCCTACTGGGGCGCAATAGGCGAGTTGCTCCGTAAATGCACTGGACGTAACATACCCCTGGAGTGGCCGGAGTACATACTGCATCAATTTAAAGGACCGCCCAAAGATAAGGCATCCTCTCGCTTCTTGGTGGTTGGTGGTGGCCACATGCCTCATTACGAGGCGCTGGAAGGCGAGTGATCCGCCAAGTGCGCAGGCGTGGATCTACTGTTTGGTTTCAACTGTTATACAAAAGTCAATCTTGTATGCACACATAGTGCCGAGAGGATCCATCCTCACTCATGCTGATACACAGAGACTTAGCGTGTGGACAACTATGGACTTACTTTGGGGCGATGGCCCTGACAGCGTGCGCTTGGCCAGCGATGGGTGGGCAATCTTCCCTCTTCCTGTACATATAAAATTGTGCCCCTTGATTATCAGTTACAAAGCCTGTTGTAATGTGCCCGATATACCACATTGCTGCGCCGCCAGTGAGAAAAGTCCAATGCACTGTGATTATCTTTCCTGTACTGTTTCTTTAAAAACAAAGAAAAATGTTGCTAATAAACAGATTTGACAAAAAGAATAAGGTAACCCCAATGTTATCCAATGGGAGAGATAGGCCTTGCAGTAATGAAAAACTAATGTATGTTTTTTCACTACCAGGACATGCCAAACTAAAAAGCACATGCCCTACTTTTTAAATACACTGCAACCTGCCCCTTGGCTGTCTGGGAACTACCCTATGAGTGACTTATATGTATTAAAGAAGGACATTTGGGCCTAGCAGGAGGTTTAACTTGCCAGATCGACAAGGCAGTTTAAATTGCACACACAGGCTCTACAATGGCAGACCTGAGAAATTATTGTAAGGGCTACTTAAGTGGGTGGCACAATCAGTGTTGCAGACCCTCTAGTAGCATTTAATTTACAGGCCCTGGGCACAATTACTGCACTTTACTTGGGGCTTATTAGTACATTGAATATGCCAAGTGTGTATAATCCAATATTAACACATTTTAAGAAGGGAGCACAAGCACGTTAGCACTGGCTAGCAGCGATGACATGTGCAGGATCCTAAAGCCAGCAACAATTAAGTCAGTGAAAATAGGAGTCTTAAACATAAAAAAGCTGGGGAGACAATGCTAAGGATGCCAGGTCTAACAGGAAACAACAGAAATTCTTCCATACCCATTGAATGTGGATCAGCACGCTGCCAGGAAGTTGGAGGAAAAGGTGGAAGTTTGGGAATCATCAGAAGTAAAAGAATCCTGTAAACGATACTACTTCTAGGTCACAAGGAACAAGGAAGCGTAGTATCTGAACCAAAGAAGCACCCATGGCAACAGGGTTACTTAACCCATCGGACTTAGAGACGTACCTCTAAAATAAACTAAGCATTGATTCCAAACTTAAACAAACTGGGCTAATATGACCAAAATGTACAGCACTGTTGTGACAGAGACACCTGGATTCCTACCTTGAGGTTGACAGTAGAGATCTTAACTAAAACAAAACACAAAACTGGAAGTCAGTCATGGGCAGTCTCCTCCATTTGGTCCCCTTATTAAGGCAAAAGCCGGGGAGTAGGATGAAACAGGGGGATGGGTGGGAAAATAATAGGATATAGCTAGGTCAAGTGGTGCCTTGTGAGAGGTGCATGGGGTGAAAGAAAGGGTAGACTAGGAAGGCCTGGATTTTTGTGTATAATTGTTTAAGTAGATGCATAGGAAAGGCTATGTAAAAACAAACGCTTATGTAAACAAAATATTTATCGACAAAACCCTTTACAAATCAACATTATAAACAGATCGGGGTCACACAGCAACAAATACTAACATTAATTGCTTTAGGGATCTCAATAGACAAGAGACAAACGTAAAGCAAAAGCATTTTCAGGATAAAAGCCGAACATACCCACGTGAGAAGTAAGAAAATGTGACAAGAAATCCTCAAAGCCTTTAAAGATCATAAAAGTAAGTAGTTTACACCTAATTAACAGGCAACATGGAGACAGAGAGACAGTAAAAATGTGCACACAGGTAAGCAAAGGGATATAGTGGAAATGGAAACATGGACGCTGAAAAACAAACAATGGGAGACAAGTAATCAAGGAAGCATGAATAATGCACACAGACAACTTAGGCTTACATTTGTTCCTAGTGTCCTCTCTGGGAACCATAGCTGGTAAACCTAGAGCCTAAATACATTACTGACCATCTCCAGGGTCAAAAAGGGTTCAATCTCTGCACCATCCCTCACTGAGCCTCTTCAGTGGGAACATCTCAACCTACAAATGTTAATCTGAACTCAAAGACCTGCAATAGCAACGAGAGGCAAAATAATTGGAAAATACTTTATCTTTGGTATGAAAAATCATGACATAGCATGTTTGTTTTTAGTCATATATTTTATTAATTTAAGTACAGCACTTATGGTAACCTAAAGCAAGATATTTGAAAGTGCTTCAAAACAAACAGGGATATACCTAGACATCCACATTTAGATACAGTTTCATGGCCAAGTTAAAACAAATGAGATTTACCTTGTTACATAACCCTGGACCAACAACTTAGCATCTCAACAAAAGATGTTTCAGAGCATTTTCATAAGAAGCAGGTTTTTTTCCTTTTCAAATCCCACTGGAAGGAAAATACCGCATTGCTGCATAGAGCTGCCAGTAAGGGCCACTCCACTCCCAAATCTTAGTATGTTTGACCTTCTGAAAGCTAGTATGTTATTAGTTGTACACTGCAAGAGTCTTATTGGTTTATATACGTTCTCTCGAATGATAAACTACAGTTTGTGGTCAGACCTTTTACTGACTCCCAGAAGATGCATGAACATCTGAATTAAATCAGCTACAGGATCAGTGTTTTTTATGGTTTGTTTTGTCTGTGTTCGTACTAAGGGCCACATTTATGAGACTCCTTGCATCTTCCGAATGTCACTTTTTGTGACGTTCTGTGGCGCAGAAACCTGCGTGATATTTAGCAGGCAGCAATGAGCCACTTTTGTGGGGTGGATGTATGACATTACAACGCATGCTTTTCCCACGCATGCTTTTACATCACAACTTTTACAACGCATGCCTTTACAACGCATAGTGTTTAGGGGTGCTGGATAGTGAATAGTTTAATTTACTATTCCAACTCCAGTCCCCGTGGATAGTAGGGAAGGTGTTGGATAGTAAATTAAATCTATTCCCTATCCTAGAGCGCCCCCCAGCGCAAAGCGTTGTAATGGTTTGCGTTGTAAAAGTTGCGATGTAAAAGCACTGCGTGGTAAAAGTTGCGTTGTAAAGGATGTTTCCCTTGTGGGGTTAATGCTGCCTGATAAATATCAGTCCCTTTAACGCAGTTTTCTGCGTTGAAGGAGCGTGCGATGGGTGTTGATGGGGGCGTACCCAGCAACATCCATAGCCTTTTGATACTGCCCCATATTTACAAGAAATCATAAAACTGAGGCAGTGCCAAAAGCTTACGCCTCCCCAGGGGATGCATATGGGAGGCACAATGAGGAGAAATATCTTAATTTCTCCCCGTTTTTCCTTGTAATATGTGTGCTGCGTTCTGCAGATGTGATTATTTTTGTACAGAAAGGTTTCCCTTCCTGTACAAAAATAATCATCCCCGCAACGTAGGCACCCTTGCAACATGGTGTTCTCCGGTCTTTCAGCTCTATTTTCTGTAACTGAAATATCTTATTCCTTCTAGTATGTGTCCTGCTGAAAAGATTACACTTATCTGTTTGCCTCTGATTCAATATGTGAACGTGTAATTTTATTCCCTTTCAGGCATCTGTGGATGATCTACGCTCCATATTTCAAAATATAGTCACATGGGTGGTTACTACAGTTATAGGTATTTTATACCCAGCTGTCACGATGTATGAAGACGGGGTAAGGATTCAATCGGACAAAATGCTGCAGGAGCAGTACTATACATCAGAATCAAGTAGTTCAGATCAAAAGAGTACAACTGAGAATGAGATTGAAGATATTCCAATATTAACACCTCCTATACAAACAACATCCTTTCGTAAGAGAAGTAAAATTGAGGAGAGGATTGAATCATTGCAAAAACAATCATCCTTCGAAATATGTGAAATGTACAAAGGAATATCATCTGCGGGAACTATAGAAAAATCTATTTCTGTGCCTAACATACCGGAAATGATTAGAGATTTTCCACAGAAATCTTTGTCTTGCAAATCTGATAGCTTTATTAACTGTTTGGCTAGTCCTTCCCTTCTTGGATCATCATTTCCAGAAAACTTGATCTTTACGTCATCTGGTCCAAGTTCCAAATTAAAATTAAGTTCAAGTGTACTTCCATACAGTCTCCATCTGAAGACTTCTGATATCTCAGTGGTGCAACCTGAATTAGAAGATGAGCTCCCTGTCTATGAAGTTGTGCAGCCAGTTCCTCAGTCAGACCTAGGTTTTTTCAAACGTGAAAAACGTATACCCACTTTCTTTATTTCAGATAAGCCAAGTTATGTGCGAATGAGCATAATTGAGCCAGAACAACATCTTTTGAAAGTTGTTAGATCACAGCTGACACAAGTATCAGAGGAGATAGTTGAAAACACATTTAAAAAAATTATAACTGATTTGAGATGTTCGTTTTCATTTGTCAGGGATTCATCAGAAGTCTGTTTTGCAACTATTACAGAAATCCAGCCAGAAGAGTGTTGGACTGAGTTGGAGTCTCATTCTGAAGCAGAACATAGTACTTTAGAAGGCTTGATCTCAAATCTTGAAGTAAGCTGTATCGCAAAGGATGTCACTGAACATATATGTGGAAAGTTAGAGTCCGCTGTCTTGGAAACATATACAGCTGCAGCATCAAGTGAAGATGAACACAGGGAAGACTTAACACAGTCTTTAGTATGTCAACAGAAAGAATCATCTCCCAAAACGCCAACATCGCTATCTTTGACATTTTTGTGTGGAACCGCAAAAGAAATCATTAATATTGTGTCTGATAAACTAGAAGCCTTTGCTACCTCCAAGCAAAAATGCATCTGTGAAACTCAACTGTCTGGCAGCAGAAAATCACTTATAGAAAATATCCTTCAGCAACTATGTGACACAAGTGAAGAGAAATCGATTGAAATGACAGGCATTGCTCCATATGATCACAGTGTTGAATTAGTACCAACAAGTGTCAGAGAAGAGATACAGGGATTCATTTTTAAATTGGATCTTTCAGAGTCTCAGATATTCACTTATATTGGAGAAATTTTGAAAAATGTATTAGGAAGTATGGAGAAAGAACTTGATCGTAATATGACTCAGAAAACACCAAGTGGACAAATATATTCCTCGAGCGAAATCAGTTTTCTATATGAACTAGTTAGTATTATATTTAATCAGGTAAATGTGTTTGATTGTAAAGATAGTTTACAAGCTGAGAAATCTGGGACTATGGAAAATGAAATGAGATCACCACATTATCCTCTTGATGAGCAAGACTGTCTTACTGTAGACAAACCCGAAACCATACCTATAAATCCCAAGCGATCCGTAATTTGTCAAAGACTGGATATGTATGAAGACATTAACGTCCCTGGAATGGTAGTTTATTCAGACAGAGAAAGTGAAGGTGAATCTTCCACTCCTATGACCTCTTGTGTAGAACAAAAAAGATCAGGGCATGAAAATAAGCACACATATGATGAGAAGTCTGCATTTCCAAAATGTTATTCAAAGTCCCGAGAAAATCTTGTTTCTGATGTTGAAGAACTAGAATTCCTCAATCAAGAATTAGCTATGAAAAATAAAAACAATAACAAAATTGTGAAATGCCCAATTCTAGCAGCAGCTGAAAGTGTTGTTGCAAGCATTTTTGCAAAAATAATTGCGGATATTGAATCTTGTATTTCATTAACCAAAGAGGAAACAGATTGGGACAGTAATGAGAAGGTTGATCAAGAACTCACTATTAAAAAGTCAAATACAAACAAATTGAGTAGCATATTTTTGTTCTCTGCATCTGACCTTGAATTATTTGCACTTGATATTACAGAGTCTATAATTAAGATGCTCAAAGTGGTTTCTAAACTCATATGCACTTCAAACACAGAATCTGTTTTTGCACCGCCTGAAGATCTATGTGGGACCCTCAGCACAATAAATGATGCCCTGGATAATACCCACACTGTGTCCTCAGTAGAACTATCAGATGTAAGCATTTCATCTAAAGAAAATATTGAGCTGAAAAAAGAAATATCAGCATGTCAGACATGCATAACTCCAAACATAGGACAAAAACTTGCCTCTAAGCCACAAACATCATTTATGGTAAATGACGTAGATGAACAGATAATATTCATGATTTTAATGAAATTGAGAAATTTCTTCAATTCAAACTGTGAATCCAAATCTGAATATCTGCTATTTGAAAACACATTTTCAAATGAATTCCCCTCATATGCTGATGTACCACCACTCTTACAGGCGACACTTGAGCCACTTCCAGATAACCTATCCAGGCAAATCAGCATCCAAGTAAGCAAATCTGACAGTATCAAATCAAATCATTCCAGTGCAGAAACCTGTATTCTACAACTTGAACTATGTAACTATGCAAACAAAGTGGTTAGAAATATTATGAATATTATCCAGAAAGAATTAAATGCAGACAGCCTCAACAAACAATTTGTGTTATCAGAAACATATTCTGATGAAAATGCGTCCTTTGCGCGTGCAGATTGTTCCCCAGTTGAGTCACAAGAGATAAACCTTTCACTGTCTGAAGGAAAATCACTACCAGAAACATTTTCTGATGAAAATATGTCGTTCGCCCGTGTGGATTGCTCCCAATCTGAGTCACAGGAGGTAAAGCTTTTATTGCCTGAAGGAAAATCACTGCCTAGTGAAAACATAAGTAAAAACGTGGTGGAAGTAAGATCATTTATAAATAGCATCTTGAACATGTTATGCAGTGAAAAGTATGCAACTGAGGTGGTGTCAAAGTATTCAACAGAATGGTCAGCAACATCTAATTTAGCACATGTACAAGAAAAGAATTTTAATCTTCAAGACCATCATACTAATGAACAAAAATGTGCAGGACAAATTACACTGAGCAAAAGTGATTTGAAAAATGGAACAAAGTTTCCAATGCAAGATTGTTCTCCAGAAGACTGTGTGCTGCATTTTATTGTCAATAAAGTAGATGCTGAAGTTATCTCAGTAGTTTCCAATATTATATCTGAATTGATGAAAAAACTTGCTGATGATCACACATTTCCCGGGCATGTTGTTTCATCAAATCTCACTCCTTCTCCTGTACGGTCTCTTGAAAACTTATTGGATCAAAATATCAAGGACCCTTGCAAATTACAGTCTGAACGTTCAGTTAATGAAGCATCGTTATTGAATTTAGAAATTCAGCTAATGTCTTATGATATTATTGAAGATATGATCAATAACCTATGCATTTTTGTAATAGATCAGTCCAAAACAGTAACAGACTACAGAAACAGGACCGAGATACATGATCCTTGTATAATTGAGGGTGAAATTGCTCAACCAGATCTCACCAGAGAGTTGCCTTTATCAATGTTAATCTCAATAGCTGAAGATATTTTTATCACTGTGCTAGCCAAATTTGAAAGGTTTGTGAAGCTGAAGTTAGAGTCCTTACAACAAGCTACATCTGAAGAATCAAGACAGGACTTAGGGGAAGCAGGAGACCTTCAAAACATTGTAAACCCATTAGAAATGAAAAGAAATCGATCAATGCACATATTTACATCTCAAGAGGTAGCAGCATATGTTGATGCTTCTAGCACAGAAACACAGAGGAATGGAAGTAAATTAACTTTGAAGGGCAAATTACATTCATATGCAAAAGAGATAAACCATACTATTATGAATGCCATCCAGAACACAGTAGAGGAGGAAACCCAGAATTGCATTTTAAGTATGTTTGAATCAGCCAATGAAATAGAGGGTATTAAAAGACTATGCAGTTACATTTTAGGGCAGTCTTCTGCTCATTTAAATGAAATAGAAAAAGGGTTTGTTGTGGGCTCAAACTCAGTTCAACAGCTAGAAGAATTTATAGATGACAATGTTAACCTAGGAGTATGCATATCTGAAACTATTTCTTCATTTGAATTTGAAAGAGAATCAAAGGACAGACAACAGCTATGTGAAACTACCTTACACAAACCAGAAAGCCTAACAATGTCTCCAGTTGAAATGCAACAGTCTTCAAAGCAAATGTATACTTATTCTGATCAGATAGCTGTTTTGAAATTGCTTAAAAATGTTAAAGACTATATTTTTGGACATGTTTTCAAAACAGTGCAAGAAGATTGCAAAAACATCCGGCATTCTCAAATTGAACAAGGAGTTAAGTTAATTCTAGGTGACATTTTTCTAAAATATTTCATGGACGTGATTCTGCCTCCCTTCTTCACACATTCGGGAGAACTCAGTGAATCTTCTAAGAAAATGGTTTATGAAACATTCCTAAAGCTAGATGGCACATCTGCATGCACCTTTAATTCTGCATCAGAAGATACAGTTCTTCCAGATGATACACTAAAAATTATATTTCTAAAATTTCATTCCGCTTTTTTCTCAAATGTGAGTTTAAACAATATATTGTGTTTGGAAGAATGTAATCTTCATTCCAATATTAAAAGTAATATAAAACAACCAAACAATCTACCTGAGATTGCAAACAAACCCGACAATGAGCCTGAAACAACTAATAAAATAGATACCAGTTCAGAAAAGACCATATCTGCTGAGTTTCAAAACAGTCATTTTAGAACAGAAAAAATACATCACGGTTCCTCAGTCATATACACCAATGTGGATCATATTTTGAAAGAGGTTGCCACACGGATTGAAACTTTGGCTGCTTTGAACGATGACTCCTTAGAGCATGTTGACAGCTTCAATAAAAATGTAGCTCGAGTTTCTGCATCATATTCCTCAGTGAAAGGCATGCAAATGGCTCTTCTGGGGAATAATACTGACACAGGAGCTCCAAATAAAAAGACAGTCTCAAAGCAACTGCTGCCGAAAAAACTGAATGAATATGCAAGAGAAGTCGTCAACACTATTTTAACAGGGATCAAGAAAAGGATCGAAGAAGAAACAAAATCTAAAATATTTTCCATGGATTTCCAAGATAAAAATAATCTTGCTGCAAAAATCATTGAAGTGGTTTCAGACTGTGTGTCAAATAGAAAAGAGTTTCCTCCAAATGACTGTACGCTACAAGATGCTTTAGGAATAGATATGCAGGTATCTGTTGCCCCTCATAATCAATTATCCAACACTGCTCAACCTTTTCACTTTGCACCCTCTTCCCAAGAAAGGATTCTTGCTCATACAGATACTCCATTCTCCTGTCAACAGGATGATGAAGCAGAGAGTATATCCCAGTTGAATACTGAAGATCTAAGTCAGAGTTGCCTGCTGCAAGCTGAAGATTTCCCTTCGCTTACATCACAAATTCAGCATAAAAACATTTCCCCTGAAATGCTTAGTGAGGAGCTTGCTTTTAGAGAAGCAATTGAATTTCAAATAGGCAGTACAGTTGAATATGCTTTAAATGATATTTTTCAAACAAGAATGTATGATGGAGATAACTGTCAGTTTAATGCTAATTGGAATGAGCAAGAAACATTTAATAATAATATGTCACAGTTTTCCCAATCAAATAATACATTTTCAAATAAAGCTAAAAGGTATTCGCTTATTTCTAAACCTGACTTAAGTTATGTGTCAAATGCTGTGGTGGGCATTGTGCTGGAAAGTCTGTTTTCTTCATCAAAAATAGACATGGATACAAATGGATCTAATTCATTAAAAAAAGGAGTTCAACCCATTTTTTCTGCTGAAAGTATGATCAAAAAAGTTGCAACTCAGTTGAAGTCTTTCACTACTTTACCACTTAACTCAAAATTCATTGTTGAACTGCATAGGAAAAAAAATATAATTACTGCAGAATCTTCAACATCTGAAGAGAGCATTGAAGAAAATACATTGTGCAGACAAATACCACCAGCCTTCACAGATTTCACAACTTCCTTTTCTGAATCTCCATCTGCAGCAGCTCATTCAAGAATAAAAAGAAATATTTGTGGAAATATCAGAGATGAAGATGATGGCCAGCCGCAGTTGAATATGCATGCAGAAATAATTGTTTGTAAAATTTTGGAATGTATCAAAAGTGATATGAACAATGGGATGCTATATAAAGAGTCAGGGCGGACCATATCATGTGAGCAAAGACTTGTGCGTGACGTAATTGAAAACCTGTTACAAAGTGTACCGACCAAAGAAAGTAGGTGCTGTGTAAATATGCCAAAGGTGGACATATGTGAGAATATGCCTTTACAGGTGCAAAATGCAGTACAGTCTCCTGAAAAAAAGAAAAGTTTAAATGTTGAACTTGATAGCATAAAAATGGCAAGCAGTGAAAATCTGCCTCCTAATTTTAAAGATGCAGATTCTTTACAAAAGAGTGGTAGCTTGCAAGAAAAGCCCCTCAAACAGATCCCTAATCCCAAGAATATTTCATATAATAAGATGTATTCACTAAACAATACATTTAATTTTTGTAGCCAAGTACAAAGTACTCTCTCGTCATCAAATATTGAGTTGAAATTAGACCAGATACAAACTGATGTGGAACAATCTGCAGCTGGTTTTGAACCATATGTAAATGAAGATGCACCTTTATCAAAAGTGAAGGGTGCCAAAAATAAAAAAAAGAACAAGTCAAAAAGTGTCTTACATCAAATGCTTGTTTTAAAGGATTTTGAAGTTAGAGAAAAACTACATTCGCAAATATGTGAAACAGTTATAGAACCTCTATCCAATTTGTTTCTAAGAATAACAGAAAATGAGTGCTTAGTTTCTGTTTCAACAGCAAGTAAACAGAGTAATGAATGTGCAGTTTATGCACCTGGAGTTCCTCAAACAGCCTGTAGATTAAGAAATCAAATTGTCAGAAACACAATTATTGGGCCAAAATTTTACTTTGTAGCTGACAATATGATTGATGATGTTCTTGAACAGTTGTTGTCAGCTGCAGCACCTGGCGACATTAAAAAACGGTTTGGTTTGAAAGGAACGCAACACCCTGTTTACCATTGCAATCCTGTAGAGAAATGTGGTGCCTCTAATAATATGGAAACCAGCAACAAAAAGGAGACATGTAGTCCTTCCCTAGAGAAAGAACAAGTATGTTACCACAACCTCTTATCACCCAATCATTCAGAGAGTAATGATAAAACAGTAAGAAATTGCACATGCTCTTCATCCCTTCCGTCATCTCACCTTCATCCTGTTGACTCTCAGATATTCGAAAATATTGATAGCACACATGTGCTTCAATCAGATACAGATATAATTACCAATGAAATTTTGAAAGCCATTTTACATAAACTAAATATGTTTTTCACTTTAAAGTTAAAAGATTTTGCTGTTATCGGAGACCAAACAAAAAATAAACCAGCAGTTACAGAAGATGCTGATGTACATTGCATACAATCAGTCAGCATAACTCCAACTCCTGTTGCTATACTGGATTTTAATCTTTTGGAAAAAGATTTTAATATTGGTGATACAAATGTGTGCATTTTACCTGTGTCAGCGGAGAATTCTATAAAAAAGTTTGACCAAGAATCTGAACTGAAAATGATCGCCGTCGAAGTGGCTACAATTATTTTGAGTTTTACTAAACATGAGTTGGACAGAGAAATGCAAAAAACTGCTCTAATTAAAGATTCTCTGGATTACAGAACTAATGTTAGAGCAGGTCAAATTATTAATCATATTTTAGAGGTGTGCACTACAGCAAAAATACAAAACACATATATTGTTTCAGACTGTTCTTCTAAACATCTTCTACATGAGACTGGCACTGCAAATATTTCCAAGAGGACATCTAGCTCTTTGACTGTGCCCGTAGAGCTGCAGTACCACAAAAAAAGAGGCACACTTTCTATTGAAAAACATTTGAGAAATTCAATGGAAAACATTTCAGTGCAAGAAGAGAAAAGAAAAATAAGAAACCTCTTTTATGATGACTCTGTTAAACAGCAAGGCACACACCTAGGTGCTAAAGGCAGTAATTCACTATGTCACCGTATCTCAAAAAATGTTCTGCAGAAAGTATTTAGAAGAGAGGAATTTGGGTTGGAAGAAACATTTGAAATGCTGAGCATGGTGGAATGTGGGTTGAATGAAATTATTCACAGGATGATTATAGATTTGGGATATTTGGTTCTTTCACTTCCATACTTTACTAAAAAAACAATGTATAATCCTTCAGGTCCTTCAGCTTCTGAACATAACATTGTATCATGTACGAATGTCTTGAAGATGAATTCCAAATTACATGTTAATTCCAAGGCACATGTCATTGTTGAATTTGTACTCTCACAATTATACAGTGATATTATGAAATCAGTGCAACCCAAGGATTCTGTTGTAGGAACCAATTATGTTTGCGGTCCTCCAGAAATTTCTCAGAGTAAAGCCTCTTATTTGAAAAGGTCTGGCCAAGATGCAGGTGAAATAGAATATGCACAAGCAATTCCAAAGAATACACTTGGCTTTACGGGGCGTTCAAAAATTAGGCAAGCTTTACAAAATGTTTCTTCAAAAACTCCTGAGAATCATAGAAATGTTCAAATCTCCTCATTAACAGCAGCCCAAAAACTGGTACAACGTATAGCAATTGTACTGGAATTATTTGTTAAAACTCGACTAGAACATGTGGCTATATCTGAACCTCAACAAGAAGTTAATATGGCAAATGAATTTAATCTATGCACAAAACAAACCCAGAGAGTAAGAGATACAGTGTTCAAATCACTTAACACAAGTAGCAAAATTAAGAGAGAGATACTCACAGAAGAAATTGTATTACCAAAGATACACATTGAGAGCTCCTTGTTAATTGTTCCAAGTTGCATTTTCACAAAAGATCCTAAGAAAATATTAGCAAATGTTTCTGTGTCAAAACCTGTGCTGGAAGTCTATGCAAAACATGTGTTACGTAACATTTTACAAATGATTGAGACTGAGTTAAAAAAAGAGACAAGTCAAAGTGCTGAACTAGATGTTGGCATATTATCTTTTTCGAATATTACTGCTGCAAATAACATTATTAGTTCACTTCTAATGGATTTAAATTTTGAGAATGATCTGGAGAGCCTTTCTTCAAACATCATGGAAACTGAAAGCAATGTTATGTTACCAAAACATCATTCCTATAAATCTGCATATAGTTCTCCAGTGTTCACTAAGAGAACCGATGGCATTTCCTCAATAATACTTAAATCAGATGATACAAAATGTTACTCAGTTAAAAAAAAACAACAGCTGAAATCTTTAGATTTTCATGAGGACTTTGAAAAACAGAGAACCCCAACAAAGATCCTCAACTTTCCAAGCTATTCTCAAAATAGAATTGAACACAAAGCAGGCTTGAACACTAGATCTATAAAAAATATCAGGGAACAACTGCATACTTTAGAGAAAAACAAAATATATCATGAGCCATTCATCACTCAACAAAATAATATTACTTCACAGGTCTGCCCTGAAACACTCCTTACCCAAAAAACCATACTAAAGAAACAATCTGAAGTAAACACTGACAATTCTAAATTGGGTCATTGTTTTGATAGGTCTTTTCAAACTCGCAAGTCATCAAACCACATAATGATGCGTGAAAACCAAGCACCTCTTAACGTAAATAGAAAGAAACAATTTATCTACATAACTGAAATGGCAAATAGTTTTAGGTTTGGAAATGAGAGAGATGAGAAAGCCATGATGATGACAAAATCTAAATTAAGTGAAGAGATAAATTCTACAATGTCCTTACATGCATTACACAGAAGATGTGTCGGTACACCATTTACTAACACTAGGGTTAAATCACCAGAACTCAAGTTTATTTCAGGTGACAGTCTTACATCTGTATTGGATTCCGCAGGAATCAGGCTTGAGAATAGATGTAAAAGAAAAAAAAGAAAAAAGAAGAACACAAAATTACAGAAATCCCGAAGTTGTTGTGACTTAGGTTACTCAGAGAGAATATTTTCAAAGAGAATACGTAGCAGTGTTGCAAATCCTACTAAGTCTGATAGTGAACTTTCACAGAGAGGTCATTCACCTTTTATATCTGGTATTTTCTGTGCCAGAAGCCCAGTCACAAGCGCTCCATCAAACATAATTGCAAGTGAATCAACACTTAAAACTGCTTCTCAGAACTTGGCGCAGCATGTGTTTGATACAGTGTTACAAAATGTAGATGAAGGCAGCTTAACTCCAACTGTAGCCGGTGAACATCCGTCAGATTCACTAAAGACAAATGAAGCAACACGTGATCAAGGGGGGCAAGATTTATCTTCCTCAAGTGTTTCAGGTAAGGGAACTTACTTAAAACTGCTTACATCCATCAATGATAGCATGGCACCAAAGAGCATGGACGTGGTTAGAGTTAAGGAAAGGGACCAACACTTCAAAAATGACTCCTTATCTGATGCACATGAAAAACATTCTTTATGTGTTGGTGAAGATCAAACAGAGTTGCTAGTCAGGGGCGATGGCATACATCCTAAGATTAATCTGTTTTCTGACAGTCTTGTGAAATTAGTAGTTCATCAGATTTTAAGAAGAGTATCCAAAACAAATAATGTAACCAAACACACCATTCAAAGAAATATGGAGTTTTGCAATACATTTTTGAAGTGGATCTGTAAAGACAGTGTGTCCCTTGTGATTAATAAAATAAGCAGTTACATACAAACACGTAGGCAGGAAACAGATGACGTTGACGCAACCATGTTGAAGAAGTGTATTGGGAAGCCAGTTTTAGAATCTTTTTCACAAGATAAGAATTATATTTATCTGTCTGAACTAATTTGTTTCATATCCAAATGTGAAGTGATCAGCATGCGGCATTCTGTAGAACAGTTGCTTTCACAAAAGGCATTTGACATCTTCAAAAAACAGCTGTGCAAATCGGATATGAGATGGCTTTCGGAAGAAATAGTTGGAATTGCCATTGAAATGCTAGTTTTAATTTTCTCTACAGATGGTTCCTTAATCCCTACAATCACGTTTTCAACTGCCAATAATGATGGCCACAGTAATGCATGCAACAGTGCAAGTGCCATTCAAAATGATCTGCCTCTGGTAGTAGATCAAGAATATTCTCAGGAACACCTGAGACATGATTTGAATGATTTATCAGATGCTAAATTTTTTTCAAAGATTGAACGTGATGCTTTGTGTGAAGAATTGTCATTTGTTCCAAAGACAGAAGATATTGCAAGCAAAATAGCTGCAGAATTAACAAGGTTAGATGTTACTATGAAAAAGATAGATGTTTCTGTTGAAACAATACTACAGAGAACAAATCTGTTGCCATCTGCTAATTCAAAGATAACACGACCAGTAACAGATAAGTATCAGGGTTTCCATACACATTTCCAGACAATTCTGAACAATATTTCTCATAAAGAATCATGTGACGTGAGTATGAAAAATCAAAGGCAATTTTCAAAACATTCCACTACTGAATTGTATACGACAGTATTGGAAGATATTGTTTCTCGAATTGCATATAAAATATTTCCTTCATTTCCAAGCACCACCAGACCTGTAGACAAGAGAATTATGATTTCAGAACATGATTTATTTGAACTTGTAACTAACCTAAAGCTTGAGATGTTGAAAGAAGTTGCTTGTCTTGATATTTGTAGTTCACAGGATGTGAATGGAGGAAACTATTCAGACTCCAGCATTGATGTTAAAAAAGTGGTTAACTCTGTCTATCACAATGTTTTGCATAATTGTGAATCTCAAGCAGCACTACAAAATCAGATTGCAAAAGGAAATACAGATATTGTTCATAATATTGCCAGATTAATATTAAAAGAAATTATTTATAATTATCCTCAGTCATTTTCCTCTGGAGGATTATCATCTCAATCTCTTATCTCTGCACTAAAAGATTGTGTTGATGAAGAAGCCCCTGATGGGATACAATTATCATGTGAGCCCAGCAGTTCTTCCAATGCCATTATTTATTCTGCTACGTTTTTAGAGGAAATATTTTCTGACCTTATATTCAGAATCATTCTGCTGTTTCCAGAAAACATCATGTGTTACAAAAGGCTAAACAGTGTTGAAGTCCAACTGCGTGCAATTACTATAAATTTAATTAAACATATGTCTGCTTCTCTTACGCAGTTAAATATTAAATTAGTCAGACTTGCTGAAGGTGTTGCATGCACTAACAATGTGCAAAAAGACATTGATAAAGTTGTTGACTCAGTGTATTCTGATATTTTTAAAGAATCAGGGTCACAGCTATCAGTTTACACAAATTTGATGAATGACAGTAGCGATTTGTCTGAGAAAATTATCAAGTTGATTTTAGTCAGTGTAACTAACTATGCCCTAGAAAGAGATATTTCTGAAAAAATGACAACATGTTTTTACACCGTTCTTAATGCTGATACAATCATTCGGAAAGTTATTTTAAATATTTCTGAAACTAGTTTCAAGTGCCCACCTACAAAACTTCATTCAGCCCTGCTTTCTACTTCTACATGGTTAAAGGATGTACTTACCAAGTTAATATCTATGATCTTCCCGGCATTCCACAATGCTGACACACCTTCAGAACATCTACTAGAACCAGATTTAATTTATATAGCTCAAACTTTAAATCACAAAGTAATTCAAAACATTTCAAATTATGCAATTTGGGATGCGAAAATTCTGAGTGTTAAGCTAGGGTCTCAAACACCAGAAGAGGTTCTGCAAGTGGTGAAATCCATTTATAGAGATGTATTGCACATATACAAAACGAAAGAAGCTGTGCAAACAGCGTTAACTAACAACAGTGAAGCTATCCTCGATAGAATAGCTTGCTTAATCATTATAAAAATTGGTCATCAGAGCAAGCCAGCGCAATCTATAGAAACATTTTCTACATCAGTAACTTCATCAGAGAACAAAATTGTGGATGGTGCTGTCCTTGGTATTACAAAACAAAGTCAATCTTATCCACCTGTTGAGCAATGCAGAGAATTATCATTCAAAGTGTTTCATTCTTCTTCATTTTTGGAAGATGTCATTGCTGGTCTGATTTCCAGAATGTATTTGAAAGCAAATGCTATGAATGCTACATTTGGAAACATATCAATATGTGACCTACAGAAGTCAGCACTACAGTTAGTAAATCTTGTGTTAAATGGAATAAGAAAAAAACAACTCCAAATTGTGCAGGTTAACAAAGAGACTTGTTATCTCCACCCAAATAAAAGCGCTGTGAACAGGTCTGTTAACGTAATATATGATATTTTATCAAATCAGTTTGGATCTCATCACACATTTGAAGGGAATATAGCAAATGATAGTGATAGTTTTGCTGAAAGGATGACTATTTTATTGTTGGAAGAAAGTGTTCAGTGTCAAATAAAGCCACTCTACTCAATGGCATTGCCTATTCATGAGACCAATACACTTGATGCTAGTACTATTGTCCAGAAAATTGTAAATAATGCAATAGAAGCCAGGAATGAAGTGTCAAAATGTGCATCAACTGCAAATGATATGAGTGCTTGCCTCACTGAGCCACTTAACTTTGAGTCCATAAAGCCTTGTGATGAAAAACACCAATCAAAAACATTAACAATTGTATTATCATCTACAATTGTACAAGAAATTGTTTCAGAGTTCCTCTGTAAATTATTTTTTAACTGCCCGACATTGGCATTAGAGACAAAACACATTTCCATAATTAAATTGGAAACCATTACTGAAAAGGTATTAAATGCATTGATACACAAGATTTCAGAAAAGAAAATTCTGATTTTTCCAGATAACAATGAAGAATTGTATACACATATGAAATATAACCTGATTGTAGAAAAAGTGGTTGGTGTTGTTTACAATAACATTTATCAGTTGTCTGGATCTCATCTATTAATATATAAAAACTTGACAAGTGAGAAAATGATTGTAGCACAAACTGTGGCTAACTTAATTATTGCAGAAATTTGCAACCTCCAGATCCTGCCAGGGCATACTGATGATAAATTACTGGATAAATGTGCAGACATAAAGTCGAGTTATATTGTACAAAAAGTTCTTAATGATATTAGAGAAATGCCAACCTGCAGTAAACATTTAGAGTGCAAAAGTCGTGGACTATATGTACCTCTTTTAGAAGAAATTGTAAGCCAGTTCTTAGCAAAATTATTGATACCATCCAGATACCCCCATCCTGGAAAGTCAACAAGTAATTTACCTGAAGCTGACATGAATAAAATAGCTTCACAGTTTATCAGTGCAGTATTAAAGGAAATGGCAAACTGTAACATTAATGTTGTGAAATCATCAAAAGAAGAACAGTTGCATGCCAAAGAAGATAACTTTCTTGCCCTAATGATAGACTCAATTTACGTAAGTGCCTTAAATGAGTGGGGTGGCTCCCCTAACGAAATTTTCAATGCTCTTACAAGGGAAAATACTGGCATTTTTGCACAACTTGCAGGGGTTTTGATAAAAACAATTTTCAGATTCCAGATTCACATGTTTTCCATAGCAGGAGCATCATCTAGTTTATATACTGAAAATGATGTTGATGAATTTGTTCAGAAAGTTAAAAAATACATAACCGTACATTCTGATTTAAGTAGGAAGACAGAATACACTTTGCAAACAATTTCAGACCATAAGAAAGAAGACAAAACTGATAGTAAACTGCCAAAAATAATTCCATTTATGAGAAATGAACCACTAAAAGTGGATGCAACAATAGTAGCAGAACATCTAGCAGTGCTTTCAATAAAAACAGAACCACTAGACCTTCTCAAGAAACTGTGTTTGATTCAAACTGGTCAAACCCTTGTCAGTCTAAGGAACGCCTCTATATCTGGGAGAGGAACAATAGATGAAACAGAAACAAATGAAGTGGTTCCTCTTCTGTCTGGTTTTACAGTAGATGACAAAAGTAAAAGACGTGCAACACTGGATAAATTTGGAAGATTATATGTCAGACCAAATAAGGTAAGGAAGAAGAACAGTTTAAACTAGAAAAATATTTGCAATTTGAATCATGTATTTATCACCAGTTTTGTTTACATGTAGTTTAAATGTAAGGGTCCTATGTAGGGCTTAATGACTGATACAATGGCAATATATTGGTGAGTTTCCATTCCGCAGTTAGTGGCTAGGGACCAGTAGGTCTCCAATAGGACAGCATCAGCTCTTGTTCAGCCATTGAACCATTTACCTGCTGGGCATCTGCCACAGGAACTGTACTTGAAGTCTCGCTCAATTTAGGGCAGGCTTGATGTTGATTTTTACTGTCCAGTACTGGCTGACAGCAAAATATTTCTTATGTTGCTGGCAGTAAATCAAAGCACTCACTACCGTGGGAGTCCCACTCCCGTGTTAGCGAGATGGCCCAGGGGGGAAACAACTCCCATGGCCAATCAGAATGCTTATTTTTAAGCTGGCACCCCTGCAAGAGTCTCGTGGGAGCCCCTCCGACCCAACGATCCACATGTACAAATATTTTTGTACCTTCATTTCTCAAAAAAACTGTTTTGGTGTAATTTCTTTGAGCAGTTTATGTAGTAGAGCTGCTTAAGGAAGTCTATGAACAATGCATGGGACAATTTGCATTTTTAACACCCTTTTTTTCTTGGCCCCCACTTGACGGATCACCTTGAAACTTTTCCAGGATGGAGCTGAAATGAATTTGGTTTTTTCGGAAACAAAAAAATGCCCTGTCTATGGAAAGGTTAAAGTAATGTTATAGATAAATGAAATAAAATATCAGATTTAGATGAAAAAAACCTTAGACATTCACTGAAAAAAATAAAGGTTAAAATAACATTAAAGTTAGGGAATGTTTCAGTGACAATGTTAACAATTTGAATGAAAAAAATAGAGAAATTCATTACTTTAAGTTAGTGGCACTAATTATAACTTGCACTCCCACCATGCAGTGCTCATGACCTCACACATGAGATCACTCATGACAGGTTCTAGGACATCAATTATGACCTCACTAATGACATCTCAAATTACATCAGTGATGACATCACTGATACCTGTTTTTTCACACATATTGATGTATAAATTGCTATAGCTTTACACGTAGCTTAGTTCACACTAACAATCAACCACAGATACATGGCAAACTCTTGTTGATTACGGTGTACAAACTGATTACAACTGTTCAGAGAAAGGAAAGAGAGTGAATGCCAATTCCAAAACAAATGCCCTACTACAGACAGCTTTTATCTCTATTAAACCCCTGACACACACCGAACCTACATTAAGAAATTAAGTTGATATCAGTAGAGAACTGAGGACAGTAAACAATGTTTACTCAATGGAGAGAGTTCATTCTCTACCACACTGTTTGTAAACAGTGAAACTCTCATGAGAAATACACAACAGAGTATTCAAAAGAATCTACAAGGAACAGTTTACATTCTATGCAACAGTTAAAAAAAACTATTTGCTAAACATAATCAAGATTTGATAGTATTTAACATCATACTCCCCGCACTCTTCATACTGTGGTGAAAACTTTAGCGATAGCACTTCTTCTGAAGCAAAACAAGCACAAATACATAGTTCACTACTTGGTGCACACACTTTTCCATGTGAAGTTTAAATTATCATGCTGACAATTCTCTCTTATAACTCAAGGCTGCTTACAAACGTTAGTATCTATTATGTAGAATCTGTCTCCTGTTGGAAACTTTTTCTGCAAAACCAAAAAGTTGTGAGGAGCATAATGAATACAAGTCAACTGTCACTTAACCACAGAGTTACTTTTGAATGCAAACATTTATAACATGTTCAATTTCTCTACACAGCTATGGTGCACTTGGAGCACACATGCTTTGTGAACACGTACACTCATTAGCTGTACCCAAGCTGTACAAAATTATGTAGAATTAATATGATAGTTACTCGCCACTATGTAAACTATAAAACAAACTTACATACTCATTGGATGTTGTCATTAGCGATGTCATCAGTGATGTCATCAATGATATCATCAATAATATCATTTGGGATGTCATCAGTGATGCCATAAATTATGTCATAGAACATATCATGAGTGATGCCATATGACCGTCAAAACAGTGCTTGGCTGGGGCGAAAGTTATAGTTAAAGCTACTAACTAAAACTGCTAGATTTCTATGTCTTTTTTAGTTCAAAACGTTGATGCAGTCACTGAGAAATCCACCAAACTGTAATGTTACTTTAAACTATGGGTTTTTCAATGAATTTCTACTTTTTTTTCATTGAAGGAAACTCATATTTTTATTATACCTAACTATAACATTACTTTATCCTTTGTTTTTATTCAGTCAATTTCTAGGATTTTTAAATTTGAAATCACATATTTTTATTACACCTACCTGTAATGTTTCTTTAACCCTTGATTTTTTTCAGTGAATTTCTAAGGTTTTTTATAATAAAAATATATTTAAAAATACGTAGAAACTAACTACTTCAACAATATTTGCACTGAGAATGTTCCACAAAGTTTTTGTAACTTACATATACAAAGACATTTCCAGCTTAGTTTTCATAGTCTTTGTACATATTTTAACATAAACTTCATATTTATATCTCAAAAAGGCACTGATCAGTTTTTGCTATACTGTAAACTATGTGTTTTCCCTATGCACATCCATTTTTAAGGTTTGTGATCACTCTCAAAGGAGGCTCACGGGTAGTGCGGGAGACTAACGAGATAGTAGAGGTATACATTTAGTTATTATCTGTTGTACAGAGAGCTTTTTCATGTGGTCAGTTATTATTGAAAGCTAATCTTTAATAATAAAGTCAGTACCATATGTGTAGTGCATTATTTATTTAATTTACAAACTTATTGGCTTAAGACAATTGCGGGGGTTGAAGACACAGTCCCTTGCATGGACTGCAAGGGTTCTGTACTTCCTATCTGGCTCTCACGATCTACTCGCGAGATTGTATATTTGGAATCAAGTTCATAAGAGTGTATTTTTGTCATTTTGAAGAAAGTAAGACATGATAAGTGTTACTTAAACTAGAAAAAACAGTTGATGCATTATTTCATTTAAGATATTAAGAAAGTTCCCTGTTTTTACGATCTTGTGGGCCTCTTGTAAGACACCCGAGAGATGTCCAGGAAAGGAAAGACATCCCAAAGAAAGATTGTGAGTGGATCATATGAATGTCTTTATTTAGCAAAGAAAGATTGCTTTCATGTTCCTTTATTTAGCTATTGGGTTGTGCTATAGTTAGAAATTGTTGGCTACCTCTCTGACTTTGCTGATTTTCTGGGATCAGAATGTCCTCAGCTCATTCAGATGAGAACCCTGCTCCTGTTCCTACAAGTCATCCTCCTCAGCCACCTAGGGAGGTCTTGGTCTGGCAATTTTTTCAGATGAGGGCTGATGGGGAAAAAAGGGTTTTGAAAATGTGTAATTTGTAGCGTGTGAAAAAAAGTTTAGCAGTGGCAGCCAAGCCATATTCCAATGGGATGTGGCGACATTTGAGGGCTTTGCGCCTTGCTCGGGCTGAGTTTGCCCATAATGCAGACCTTAATAACATTTCATGGGCATCCTTATATTTTCAACCTGGTGACACTGTACCTGCCCTGGTACTCACTGTGCAAGCAGATAATACCTCTGCTTATATGAACAAACCCCCAGATTCATCATCGTCCTCTTTTGCGAGTCCTTAATAGCGATTATTAAGGAATCGCTATTAAAGACTCGCAAAACAGGATGCATGTAGAAATCGCAATTAATTTTGCGATTTCTACTGCTTCCTTAGTTGCGATTAGCTAATTGCTAATTGCAAATAAGAAATGGCTTTCCCATTCATTCCTATGGGCCTCAAGGAATGAATGGGGAGTCATTCCTTATTTGCGATTAGCAATTAGCTAATCGCAAATAAGTAAGCGATTTCAAGGGTGCCAGGGTGTCCAAAGGACACCCTGTAGCACCCCTGAAATACAAATGTACACAGGTGTTGCACACACACATGTCCAAAGGACATGTGTGTGTAACATACAACTTAGAAAAATGCACTAAAGTGTATTTTTCTAAGTTTTTGCTATTTACCACGAAGTTACACTTCGCGGTGAATAGCGGCCCCATATTGCGAATTCGCAATTTTAAAAAGATTCATGAATAGCATTTAAGGAATCTCTAATTGAGATTCCTTAAATTCGATTCTTCGCAATTTAGCGAGTTCTGTAATTGCGATTTTTGCATTTGGGATGATGAAAATAAAATATATAATAATTTTCTCCCCTTTTTTTGAAGAGGTGTTTTTGTTTACTCTCAGTTTCTTGTTTTCATTCTATCCCCTTAAAAAAAAAGTTACACATGTTAGAAAACACAAAGGAGTACAGTTGGTGAAACTGTTACTTGAAAAAGCGCTTTTCAGAGCTACTCTAGACTTTCATTATGTATGTTTTTTGTACTATGTACCCCTTTTTCTTCCTTCTTGGTGACTCTCATGAGATACTCACGCGAGCCATGATGCTTTCATACATAACGTGGTTGCCTCTCTCTGGCCTCTCACAAGAGTCAGGCTCACAGTCCTCTGTCCACTCAACGGGGCCAGTGTTTGCTGTTTTACGCTCACGAGCCTCTTGTGAGAGTGTACTTTTACAATGAAATTTGTATTTTTACTGAAATAGCCTGTTGTAATAGGCATAATTTATATGCATCAGATTTTCCCTACCCCTTTTTTATAACACACCAGACTCTTGCAAGACGGTAAAAATACTTTAGAGGAAAAATTAGCATTTTCCTATATTACAATACTTAAATCTTTCAAACCCCACTACTAGACTATGGCGCGATACTGCCCTCTTCACTGAGACCTTGCTTTAAGGTTACTGGTGTGTAGAGTAGGGGGTAAAGAGAGACTGCCTCTCCATTCAGACCTTTCCCATGCTTCGTATTATGCATACTTGGGTGGAGAATGGTTCACACCTCCCATGTAAGACCTCACTATTCAATACTAAATATAACAATTACTAGCCTCCCCACTGACATCTCTCTCGAGGGAAATAACCATATTTATTATTAGTGTGTGGGAATGGTTTTCCCTGTCCACTCACAGCTCTCCCCAGCTTAACAGCTATATATATAGTATGTACGGAAAACATTGACTTCTACGCTATAACACCTATCTCCACGACAACTTGTATATACAGTACAGTGTTGTGAACCAGTGGAATCTGTCCTCATACCTCTACTAAGAACAACAGTGATATGTATTATTGTCTGGGAAGGAAGTCATCTTTCTGCTAACACATCTTACCAGGGTAATACGTGAGCAAAATACGATGTGGGTTGAGACTGCTGTCTCTGCTCAAACCTCTCTTCATGATAACAATCTTCATTCGACAGTGTGAAGAAGCACTGATCTCTCCATAGTTCCATAAACATACATATAAATGATGTTATACATTTTTTGAGCAGGGATGGTTGTGACGGACCAAAAATAGGAGGATGAAGGGTCCATGCACTCCTCTTTGCGGGTTACACCCTGCTTATATCTAAGTCGCCGCAGGGGCTCCAACTTCAAGGCAGTTTGCCTGGAACAGGGCTGTAGCTAAATAGCTCCAAAACTAAATGTATGCTTTTTTCCCCAGACTAAAGACTAAATGTAAGAAGCAGCTGTCCCCCCTAGAATTGCTCATAAAATTGTGCTTATAATGCTTATGCTCTTGCACATGCTATGGTTTACTGTAGCACCTGAGTCCTATAGGATGGGCCTGAGCCAACTAATGACTCCAACTTGTGTGGACAAGATCCTGTGGTTGCGTACCCTTAAGAATTTGTTACAGAAACTAGGCTTATGTGCATACTGGAGTCAACCAGAAACCCTTAGATTAATAAATCCAGCCTCAAAGCTGCATATTGGGGCACTGTACAGACTGATTTGATAATGAACTGTAAAGGATCGCTTTCAGTTTTTTTTTAGAAATTTTAAACTGACATCGTCATTTGAGGACAAGATAGATAAAATTGTACCACGTTAGCAAGGAAACTATACCTGCAGTGTAGGTATGGCTGCCTACACGTAAATAATTTTAAAGGTAAATGGAGTAAAGCAGGAGACAGGGTTGATGGAAATTTTACTTGTTGCCAAGGGATACTTGAGTCACTTAATTTGATTTGATTTTAAAATTTATAAAGCGCAACGAATGCCCGGGGGCGTCTTGGCGCTGACACTAAAAATCGTCATCAGAGCAAATGCATGTGTATTAAATATCTGTTTGAAAGAACCAGGTTTTTAAGGATTTTCCGAACTTAGCGGCCTATTAGGATGGCGGACGGAAACGGGTTCCGTCCGCCATGGGCGTGGCAAAAATACTCCCGACCGCTCCGCGGATAAACCGCCGGTGCGATTAGGATAATAATGTGAAGAAACTCCGCGGCGGATGGATCACAGCAAACACCGTCCACGGCGGATGGAGCTCACCAAAGACCGCCGCAAGCGGACGGTACCAAAGAAACACCCTCCAAACATGACCGTGGGAACAGACACATCATCCGCAATACCTGCGGAGGCTCCGGCCTCGCGATTAGGATAACGCCGCCAGTCCAACGGAACTCACATCCTACCTCGACCGCAGCGGAAACAATGCATCGACAAACGGAGCATGACTGCGGAAGGACCACACAAACACCATTCCTTCCGTCAAACCGATTACAAAATGGCTGACGGAAGTAAATACAAAACACACTAAACAGGAAACCCACCCACCTGAAACACCCACCCACAGCAACTACACACCACAATGACACCCCCAAGCACCGAAAAATGCACCCAAGTCAACACACCCACAGAACACCTGACTGGCAACAACCATTGGGACACAACCACCACACAGAGTATAAAATGGATCCCTACCACAACCACAATCCTTTGCATCACAGCATAGCTGCAAGCAAGAGGCTGAATACGACGAACAGCAGACACACAAAAACACACATGCCATCTGCACACAAACACACCCACCACACAAACACCCATCACACCATCCCTACACACCACACACCTGCACATCCCACCCCACCCCACCAACACCTTGCACATCACACACCATGGAACTAAAGAAAAATCCCAAGTTCACAGAGTTGAAGGTCATGGTGGATGAAATCATCCGTGTCAAACCACATCTCTTCGGCACCCTAGTGCAGCAGACCACTGTGGCAACCAAAAACAACTAGTGGGACAGGATAGTGATCAGTGTGAATGCATCAGGGACTGTGCCACGCACCAAACACGAGATCCAGAGGCGGTGGCACGACCTCAAGACAAGGATGAAAGGCAACAGGGCAACGAACCACCTGCGGGCACACCACACTGGCGGCGGCACTCCCCCGTAGCCCATACCATATGCAGAATGGGAGGAGAAGGTGCTGGGCATACTGCACCCTGAGAGCCTGGAAGGAATCGAGGAGGGACTAGAGGCTGGTAAGTACAAACCAATCACCACTATCACAATGACATGGTCTGCCTTGCACAACTGACAAGACACATCTCCCAGGCTCCAATCCATGCATGTGGTCCACATAGTCACCCAAATAATGAAGTCCTGGCCTCAAATGCACATACCATGACCAAACACAAATATTGCCACCTACGTTTCCAGCCTTGCATGTTGGCAAAGCAGCCAGCACTACAACTCTCAACAAGCCCCCATGTCCACAGGGAGGGTGGTGGTGGGTGGGGTGTGTGAGAGACCAGCACCACAACTCCCAACAGGCCCTCATGTCCACATGGAGGGTGGTGGTGGGTGGGGTTTGTGTTAGACCAGCACTACAACTCCCAACAGGCCCCCATGCCCTCAGGGAGGGTGGTGGTGGGTGGGGTGTCTGAGAGACCAGCACTACAACTCCCAACAGCCCCCATGTCCACAGGGAGGGTGGTGGTGGGTGGGGTGTGTGAGAGACAAGCACTACAACTCCCAACAGGCCCCCATGTCCATAGGGAGGGTGGTGGTGTGTGGTGTGTGAGAGACCAGCACTACAACTCCCAACAGGCCCCCATGTCCACAGGGAGAGTGGTGGTGGGTGGGGTGTGTGAGAGACCAGCACTACAACTCCCAACAGGCCCCCATGTCCACAGGGAGGGTAGTGGGTATGTGTGAGAGGTGGGTGGGTTGTGTGAGAGACCAGCACTACAACTCCCAACAGGCCCCCATGTCCACAGGGAGGGTGGTGGTGGGTGGGGTGTATGAGAGACCAGCACTACAACTCCCAACAGGCCCCCATGTCCACAGGGAGGGTGGTGGTGGGTGGGGTGTGTGAGAGACCAGCACTACAACTCCCAACAGGCCCCCATGTCCACAGGGAGGGTGGTGGTGGGTGGGGTGTGTGAGAGACCAGCACTACAACTCCCAACAGGCCCCCTTGTCCACAGGAAGGGAGGTGGTGGGTGGGGTGTGTGATAGACCAGCACTACAACTCCCAACAGGCCCCCATGTCCACAGGGAGGGTGGTGGGGGGTGTGTGAGAGGTGGGTGGGGTGTGTGAGAGACCAGCACTACAACTCCCAACAGGCCCCCATGTCCACAGGGAGGGTGGTGGTTAGTGGGGTGTGTGTTAGACCAGCACTACAACTCCTAACAGGCCCCCATGTCCACAGGGAGGGTGGTGGTCGGTGGGGTGTGTGTTAGACCAGCACTACAACTCCCAACAGGCCCCCATGTCCACAAGGAGGATGGTGGTGGGTAGGGTGTGTGTTAGACCAGCACTACAACTCCCAACAGGCCCCCATGTCCACAGGGAGGGTGGTGGTGGGTGGGGTGGGTGTTAGACCAGCACTACAACTCCCAACAGGCCCCATGTCCACAGGGAGGGTGGTGGTGGGTGGGGTGTGTGAGAGACCAGCACTACAACTCCCAACAGGCCCCCATGTCCACAGGGAGAGTGGTGGGGGTTGGGGGTGTGAGAGGTTATTGATGTGTAATGTTGGTACCAAAAACATGTCATGTCCACAGCATTGATCATGAAAATCTTGTCCCTTAGGTGATCGCAACTTGACTGGCGAAAGCAGCAACCGCCAGCACCAGTCGCCCCCCTCACAGCACGGACTCTCTGGGGACGATCCCATTGCCAGCTCGGGTGCAGAGGACGATGCGGGCCCAAGCAGACTTCCAGGGCCATCAGGCTCCCAGGACATCACTGCCTCCACCACATTGGCCTGTGTCACTACACCAACACCTGCCATTGTGAGCTGTGCAGCCACCACCACCACCATCACCACCACCACTCCTGCCTGTGCTACCCTGCCTGACCCATCGTCCGATGAGGAGGCCATCGACATCCCAGGCAAGCAGGGAGAGTGGACGTGAGAGGACACAGGTGAGGGCACAGCTCACAACCAGGAGTGCAGTTTTCCGGCGAGGTGGGGAAGGACACCCACCCTATCCTGGCGCCGAAACCCTGGAAGCCATCGCCAGAGTCCATGCCTCCTATGACCGGTCGCAGGCACAGTCCGATCGGGCCCACCAAGACTCACAAGAGAGCAGTCATCTGTTGCGGTCCATTGATACATGCATAGGCCAAATTGTGGACCTCATGGGCCAGCAAACTGCTCTGTGGAGGGACTGGTTATCCCGCGTCACACCACCACCCCCTCACCCAAGTGCCCAGCGGGACCGGTCACCAACACCACCGCCACCCACACCTGAGCCCACGGACAGGGAGGTGGCCCCTGACCAACCTGCCCCCACAGCTGTCTCCGCTCCGGCTCCAAGACGGAGGGGCCGTCCGAGGCTGGATCCCGGTGAGAGCAGTGGTAATGCCCCATCTACCCGCTCTAAGAGGGGCCGCCAATGACTTCACCCTTGCTTGAGCCTGCCATTCACCCTGCCAACTATCCTGCCCCACAATGCCAAGCATTGGCACACGTCTGTTGGACTAGCTGGACATCACACAATGTGGTGTCCCCACGGTGTTTTCATGTACCATGACCTTCAACTCTCACTTCCCCTCAACACTTCTTTGTAAATATGCACCAACATCAATCCTCAACCTGTTAATAAACATCACGTAAACACTCAATGATGTGTGGCCTCCATGTTTTAATCACATGATTGTCTTAGAATTTAACGTTACCAGGTGCAGGGTTCAATGTTGTTGAGAATCATGCCTCTGTGGGAGTGACCTAGGGATAATGGGAGAACAACAAACACAGGTCAGGAAAGTGATTCACACCCATCACAACACACTGTACTGCAACATCCCACAAACCACACTCATCACCAATTAAGTGGATCACAGGACACACATCAGGGAGCATTGCATGTACACCATCTACCACACACATTTGCAAACAGAACATACCAGAACAGGCAGCATAGACACACCACATCCACACTCCACCAGCAAACATACATCACACATTGTCTGGCTGCACAAGAGGTAGTTACTCACATTCAAGGGAAATAGCGATCAATGAGCTGACGCCTCTGGTCCACACCTTCTTCCTCACCACTATCCTCATCAGTCGACATGGGTGGGATGGGAGGCCGAGCAACCTGTTGGTCTTCAGGGTCCATGATCAGTTCAATGTTATTGCGCCAGGCCAGGTTATGGAGCATGCAGCAGGCAATCACGATTCTGCATACTTTGCCTGGTGAGTATGGTAGGGCCCCTCCGGTTTTATCCAGGCAGCGAAACCTAGACTTCAGCAGTCCAAAAGTACGTTCCACCACTCGACGTGTCCTCCCATGGGCATCATTATAACGCATTTCACCAGGTGTAGTAGGATTACGTATGGGACTCAGCAGCCACGGTCGGTTTGGGTACGCAGAGTCGCCTATGTGGGGGGATGACAGACACTAATATCATTACCAGGATTGGTGGGTACGTCATGCCACACATACAACACAACTGTCCTCACAGCATACTCACCTACAAGCCACGCACGTTCGGGACGCAGATTAGCCATCAGTTAGGGGACAATGCTGCTCCGCAGGATGTGTGAGTCATGTGCGGACCCTGGAAATCTGGCACACTCATGGGACATGATGTTGTCAGCCAGGCACACCACCTGCACGTTGATCGAATGGTAGTGCTTTCGATTGCGATATACAGGCTCACGTGCCTGGGGTGAAATGAGACAGATATGTGTGCCATCAATGGAACCCACTACATGTGGTATCTGTGCCAGGGCATAGAAGTCCCCTTTGACTGCTGCCAACTCTGCCGGCCGTGGAAAATGGATGTACTCATCCTTGTAAAGCATCATAGCATTCAGAACATCCCGCAGTACCATGCTGAACATGGATTGTGACATCCCCCCGGCATGTCAAACTGTGTACTGGAAGGTGCCAGTTGCAAAGAAGTGAAGTGTCGCCATCACCTTTGCTGTGGGTGTAATAGCTCCAGGATATGTTCTGCGTGGCTCCAGATGAGGTGACAATTGGGCTACAAGCTCCAGCAATCTACGTCGATCAAGCCGGAATTTGCGGATCACCTCCACGCCAACCATGTCCTCCAGCACAGTGGGCCCGATTCACAGAATGAACTTAAGACTCAATCCTAAACTTACTACTATTTTGGTATTCACAGAATGCACTTACTACTTTTGGCATTCACAGAATGAACTTACTACTTTTGGTATTCACAGAAGTTAGGATTTTGTCTTAAGTTTGTCTTAAGACAAACTTAAGACAGACTTAAGACAAAATCCTAACTTCTGTGAATACCAAAAGTAGTAAGTTCATTCTGTGAATGGCAAAAGTAGTAAGTGCATTCTGTGAATACCAAAATAGTAGTAAGTTTAGGATTGAGTCTTAAGTTCATTCTGTGAATCGGGCCCATTGTATGGTCGATGCACATTTGGAGCCCTCCTGTATGGGAGTAGATGGGAGCAGATGTCAATTGACCAACAACGCCTAGCTGTTCCACACTATCACAGGTTGACCAACACAATACAAATAAGATATGTTGCCGACAATGCTTATATGTGTTATGTGACCAATATTTAATGCAATACAGATAACTACAAAAACAATGTTCAGCCACAAACAACATCATGTGTGCAAATATGTCCAATGTAACGTGCACACATGTCTAAAGAAGTGCCAACAACACATGACTGAGGACCCAAATTTGGACATGCGTCACCACAGACACACATGCACGTGCACACACAATACAAACATGGAACACACCCTCCTTGTCTTCATGCACCAATGACCCCATCTACAATGCTGGGCATCCTCACATGACATGCATGGGCACACAACAGGCAACACAGCTACGCATACACAGAATGCATGTATATCCCCATCATTGTTACTTGCACACACAAACCACACACTCACAACAGCTTCTGAATGTGGTTAGACACCCTTGAAGTACTGTGTAGATGTGTATGAATTTAAACGTGTGTACGCAAAACCAAGACGTCAACACGTCGCCATGCACATGTGTTGCAACTTGGGTGCACATCAATAGCCATAGTTAACTACTGGCAAGGTCAATAGTATGACTACACATGACAAAAAGTGGATATGAAATACACACGTGGCCACGGGCCATTGACTTGACACCATGATAGTTGCAGCATTCTGTACATGTCCTAACACACATGTACAATTGTCAACATTACATGTGTGCGGAGACATGCAGTGTGTGTACATATGCCATGTGTGGACGCCTTCCACCTACACAAAAGATGATCATTGTTCATGATATTGTGCATGACATATGCTGTATGGACAAGTACCATCATGGTCACACCCCTCATAACGCATGTGCGGACTACCACGACGGTGCATCATTTGAGAATGAACACTCAGTGGCGTCGCTATGGCGGTGCACGCATTCCGCGTGGGCGGTGCAGGCCAACACATACTTTTGAATATGCAATCCGAAATGGCAGTTGATACCCCCCCTTACAGCCACATTGCAGCACCCGGTCACCCACCGCCGGAATGCATTCCAAGACTACGATAGGAAGTTGGGGCAGGTGGTGGCCTTCATGGAGGGGATGCATGGCGATGTTGCTGGTCTCCACAGAACAGTTCAGTCATTAGCAAACACTGTGTCTTCAGCCATTGTACAGTCGCATAGACAGGGTGCTACTTCTGTACCACCATCCACACCACTTGATGTCTCAGGGGAAAGTTAATTTTCAGACCAGACCTCTTATTCAGGTTATTTCACTAGAAGCAGCCACAGGCAGCAAGGCAGGGCACGGAGGGCACAGACACCATCCCCTAGGACTGAGAAATCTTTCACCGAAGACGACGTGAGCTACACTGGAGTTGACACACAGGATCCTTAAGGGGTGTTGGGGGAAATGGCTTCACATGCTACACAGGCATCCCCCACAAAAGGTACTCCCAAAGCAAGGGCACCTCCCAAGTCCAGGGACACTCCCAAGGACAAAGACACTACAAAGGAAAGGGCACCTCCCAAGAGCAGGGACACTCCCAAGGACAAGGACACTACAAAGGAAAGGGCACCTCCCAAGAGCAGGGACACTCCCAAGGGCAAGGTCGGTTCAAAGGAGAGGGACACTACAATGGACAAGTCTGCACCCAGGGTCAGGGCACCGCCCAGGGATCAGGGACATTCCAGAGACAGGACACCTCCTAAGGCCAAGCCACATCCCAGGTCCAGGGGTTCTCCAATAGACACGAGCTCCATCAAGGACAGGCATACATCACCCTTGGCTGCACTGAGGCTGATGTTGTTGAAGGAAGATACAACACATGTGTCAGCGGTGGAGTCCCCCCATACCTCTACTCCCATCCACGCCCCGCAGAAGCAGAGGACGGAGTACACTGTTGTTGCATCCCCCATTACACATGATGCAGAGGGCAGAAGGCAGGCCCACAGCAAACAACAGGCAGGGTCCAGCACGTCCCCAGAGAGCAGACCACCTCAAGCACATGATCCACCTTTGATGTCTGATGATGCCACTCCACTTACCAGTCCAGTCATGTCCGGGGTGCCCCTACATTTCACAAAGAAACGGAGACACACACCAGTGAGACCTGACCACCCCAATGTCGCACCAGTACAGCTGTCCCCAGCTCCCAGAGCCACCCTGCCTCCTGGCCCATACAGCCCTGTGGCTCATTATTTCAATTGTCCTAGTGGCTCAGCTGCAGTTCACTCTCATGTGTCAGATAGTGGCACTGTGTCTATTGTTCGCTGTCATGCATCATGTAGTAGCACTGTGTCAGTTGTACCCTCTCCTGTTGGAGGTACTGACACTGTGTGTGTCCGCCACTCTCATGTGTCAGATGCAGGCATGGTATTTGTTGGTCACTGTACAGGGACATGTCCTGGCAGTGTGTCTGGGTCTATGGCTCATGTGTCAGTCAGTAGATCTGTGGCTGTGTCTCACACTCCTGTTTCTGGTGCTGGCGGTGTGTCTGGGTCTATGGCTCATGTGTCAGTCACTACAGCTGTGGCTGTGTCTCACACTCCTGTTTCTGGTGCTGGCAGTGTATCTAGGTCTATGGCTCATGTGTCAGTCAGTAGGTCGGTGGCTGTGTCTCACACTCCTGTTTCTGGTGCTGGCAGTGTGTCTGGGTCTATGGCTCATGTGTCAGTCAGTAGATCTGTGGCTGTGTCTCACACTCCTGTTTCTGGTGCTGGTAGTGTGTCTGGGTCTATGGCTCATGTGTCAGTCAGTAGATCTGTGGATGTGTCTCACACTCCTGTTTCTGGTGCTGGCAATGTGTCTGGGTCTCTGGCTCATGTGTCAGTCAGTAGATCTGTGGCTGTGTCTCACACTCCTGTTTCTGGTGCTGGCAGTGTGTCTGGGTCTATGGCTCATGTGTCAGTCAGTAGATCGGTGGCTGTGTCTCACACTCCTGTTTCGGGTGCTGGAAGTGTGTCTGAGGCGAGTAGTTCAAGCAGTCCACCAGATTCTGTGGTGTGAGGTTTAGTTGCCATCCCTCACATGTCATTTTACTTTGTGTGTAGATTGACAAATGTAACCACCCTTTATTAATGTCCTTGGGACAGGTCGCTTGACCCGCGCACTTGGGTAGCCAGTGATGTACCTGTTCTGTGCAATGGACTGTTGATGCACTTAGCCCCTCTCGTGTGCTGCCTCTGATGTACCTGCTCTGTTGGCCACAATGCCCTGTTGCTGTTCTGATACTGCATTCTGCCCTCTCATATGCTGCCAGTGATGTACCTGCTCTGTTGGCCACAATGCCCTGTTGCTGTTCTGATACTGCATTCTGCCCTCTCATATGCTGCCTCTGATGTACCTGTTCTGTTGGGCACAATGCCCTGTTGCTGTTCTGATACTGCATTATGCCCTCTCATGTGCTGCCAGTGATGTACCTGCTCTGTTATACCCAGTGCCCATGCTCTTGAATACTCTGAGATTATACACCTATTATGTTTAATAAAGCTAGTAAATCATGTGTAGTGGTTTGTCGTTGTCATTCCTGGTTGTGTACTTCAATTGTGGATATATTGGTGCGATCGTCAATGTAGTTTCTCAAACATGACACTCCCCCTTCCAACGTCACAGCCCTGGCAGGTACTCCCCTTCCGACAGCAATTGGTGGGTTGGCGTACCTACGTTGTCATCGATGATGGTCCATGACTTGCTGGTAGTGGAGCACGAAGAGTATCGGCAATGCGTGTAGCGCTGGGTCCATGACGGCAATCTGCTTGTGGTGGGTAGCTCTGCAATGTGTTGTATCTTCGCTGTGGGGAATCCGCCGTGTTCAGGCAGGTTGTTTTTCCGCAGCGATTTTATGTGTTTTTTCCGCCATCATGATTTGGAAGACGGTCGGAGACGTCATTCCGTACGGCGGAGTCTCTGGATTGGTTACGTCCGCCGCGGGCTCGGGTGTAGTTCCGCGGCGGTGCGTGCTCTTCCGCCGCGTGCAGACTTTTGACAGTGTTTACCATCCTAATATGGCGGACGGAGTGACCGCGGCAGGCGGACAGGAAAAAGGCATTTTCCGCCTACTCCAGGCCGGCGGTCGCCCTTCCGTCCGCCATCGTAATCAACCCCATAATGAGGTTTGGACTACTTTTGATCGTGATAGGTAGGCTATTCCAGAGTTTGGTCACTCTTACCAAGAAACATCTGCCACCCCAATGAACTTGTTTGAATCTGGGTGCTTGCAGCAACTTGTGACTGACCGATCTAAGATTCCTAGCAGGAGCATAGTATTTTATTCGGGAGGTCAAATAGAGTGGACCTCTACCGTGAAGTGCATTAAATGTAATGCATAGTGCCTTAAAAGCTATTATTTTTCCGGACAGGCAGCCAATGGAGTGCCACCAGTCGCTGAGCCTAGGAATATTTAAAATTAGTCTGTCCGCCGCATTCTGCAGACGTTGCATCTTGCTTAGATATTGCTTTTGGATTCCAAGATACAGTGCATTGCCATAGTCCAATTTGGATATTGCGAGGGCAATTACCACTGTTTTCAAGGTCTCTGGGGGAATAAAAGCTCGAATCTTTCTGATCAACTTAAGAGTAGGCCAGAACTTTGCTGTCAGTCATACCATCTTACTGGACCGTATCGCGAAATTGGGGATCACAGGCCAGGTGCTAAAATAGCTAGCATCCTTCCTGTCAGGTCGAACCCAGAGAGTGCAGCTAGGAGACCAACTGTCTGAGATCAGTGAAGTGACCTGGGGGGTGCCCCAGGGGTCAGCTTTATCCCCCCTGCTTTTCAACATCTATTTACAACCACTGGTGGAGGAGCTTATGCGTATGAACTGCGAAATTTTCAATTACGCAGATGACACGCAGCTATTAGTCCGGCAGGATGATACCAAAGAGGCACAGGATTCAGTGAGGAACTTGCTCAGCTTCACAGTCAACTGGATGACTAACAATCTGTTGAAAATGAATGCTGACAAAACGGAGGTGTTGGTGATCAGCAACAAAGAGGACCCTGTCGGGATTGCAAGCGGCGTAAATACAGTCGCGCACCACTAACCTGAAGAAGCTGGTCAGCAGGAACGATGAGATGCACGGTCCTCTCAACTTGTTTAAACACCACACCCAGCGGTGACGTGGAAATCACCATCTGAGTGAGTATTCAAGAAGCCGGGAGAAATAAGGGTGTAGGAGAGCTAGGTTGTAGAATGCTGTCGTCTGGGTCTGGGCGATCCGCAAGAACTCGGTGGAGGGACGTACTGCAGCGTGGAGAAACAAACGACAGGTATGAGTACCTTGTCTGTTTATGGTCGCTTCCCTTCCCTGGCCCCAAGTAACGGCACTTACCAGAGATAACACTCTCTCTGTTTCAAACGAAAACAATCTGTTCCTCAATCCGAGATGAGTTGATAGGCAAAGAGAAAGTTCCTTTCACTTCCTCTATTGCCGTCTTCCTCTGTAAGGCTCTACTACTCCTAAATGCAGAAAAGTATGTATGCTTCTTAGACCCTTGTTCTCAATAACTCTTGGGAACAATCGTATTGTAATGGGGCACTCCAAACAAGCAATCTGAGTACGACTCTATCTTATCGCACTCGGGAACTCCTGAAAAGTAAAATGTTATCTGAACACGGAATACGCGGGTAGCTTGGCAGAAAAGTAAATACAGGAAAAGAAGAACGATCCCGTTCTTCTTTCAGGGTACTTGCGACTTGTCGGAAGAATTACTTCACTCCTCTGACCACGCAGGCTCTTCTTCGGCGTCGGCTTGAGTCGGCTTGAGTCTCTGACCACGCAGGCTCTTCTTCGGCGTCAGCTTGAGTCGGCTGGAGTTACTGACCACGCAGGCTCTTCGTCGGCTATGCTGGGTTTCTTGGGTACTAATCCGGCGGGGACAACACCATCCGCACTTACCAAAAACACCATAACAATTGTCAAGCACTGACCCGCTGGAGAGGAGGAGCTATATAGGCTCAGCCTTCTTTCCTGCTCTCCAGAGTCGCTTAGCCTTCTGGGACATGTAGTCCGTGTAGAGAGATCGCGCTATTTTGTCCTTTCTTCTTCTTCCCACCGTAGCGGCGAGAGCGATCGTGACAGACCCTTGGAGTGACCTGTACTGGCCTCCGGAGCTGAGAACCACCCGTCTCCTGGTACTGTAGTAAAAAGCCTAGGGCTAAGGATCGACGCGGATCTCTCAATGGCCCCCCAAGTTTCGGCTGTCGTTGGATCCTGCATTGGTGTGTTGAGGCAACTACGAAAGTTAGTTCCTATTCTATCTGCCCCCACCTTGCAATCGATCGTATCCGCCACAGTCATCTCAAGGCTCGACTATGGCAATGCCTTATATCTTGGCCTGCCACAGAAGCTGTTGAGGAAGCTGCAGGTGGTGCAGAAGGATGCAGCCAGAATGATCCACTCCTTGCCTAGAAATTCGCACGCAACCCCCCTGCTTCAGAAGCTGCACTGGCTCCCAGTGAAATTTCGAGCTCAGTTTAAATGTCTCTGTGTGGCCCATAAGGCACTCTTTGGGAAAGCCCCAGAGTACATTAAGCAACGTTTGAAGAGATATATTCCGGGGAGACCCTTGCGCTCAGGAACAACCTCGAATCTGTTTCAACCTAGGTTCAAATTAAAAACTAAAGGAGGCAGGGCCATGTCTGTGCTTCTTCCACAACTGTGGAACGAGCTCCCGCATACCTTGAAGGAGGAATCACAGCTTCTACCCTTCAGAAAGAAACTAAAAACCCATCTCTTCAGGAAAGCTTTCATGACAGTTTAGGCGGTGGAATTACCTGAGGGTTCTACGGGCACCAGTGTGTTATGTTTTTCTGTTAAGCGCTTAGAGACCGGCGGTGATAGGCGCTATATAAACACTCCTTAACATAACATAACATTGATCTGACTATTAAATGTTAGCCGATCATCAAAAATCACCCCAAGATTTCTGACTTTAGAGACTGGTTGGCGACATTCACCAAGCACCATGTAGGCGACCAACCCAGAGGATTCGTTCCCAAAAGTAAGACCTCTGTCTTGCTACCATTTAATTTCAGACAGTTGGCTTGCATCCAGCTATTCACCTTTGACATGCAGGTGTTAAAGCGGTCTGCCACCTTGCTTTCATTGTCGGTGATTGACACCACAATTTGTGTGTCATCGGCTTAGCTGATTACTGAAAAACCATACTGTTCGATTAAGGCCGCTAAGGGGGCCACATATACATTGAAGAGCTTACGGCTCAAGGAAGATCCCTAGTGACAAGCTGTGCACACCCAGCCCAGACAGTCTGGACAAAAGGATATTATGATTGACGGTATCGAAGGCCGCCGATAAGTCTAACAATATCAAGGCGGCCTTCCCGCCTCCATCAAGAGACTGCCTGAGCTCCTCACTAGCAGTCACCAGGGCTGATTCAGTCCCATGCCCTTCTCTGAATCCATTCTGAGAATGGTCCAGCAAATTGTTTGAGGAGATGAAGGTGGAGAGTTGGATATTAAGGATTTTCTCCAGGACCTTTGCACAGAATGGAATTCTACAGATTGGACGATAGTTGTTGGCATCGTCAGGGCTCAAATTAGGTTGTTTTAGCAGAGGAAGCACCGATGCTCCTTTCCATGCCGTTGTAAATTTTCCAAGCTGTATAATTTGCTTGAATATATCTGTTAGATGAGTACTAAGCTCTTCGGCACACAGTTGATAGATCTTGGGGGGGGACAAGGAACAGAGGGGGCTCCTGATTTAAATTCTTTAATGGTTTTGAAAGAGAAATTCTGAGTTTCCATTGTGGGGGAAGCGTTGGCATTAAGTTCAATAGGAATATTGCAGAAAGTGTCATAAATTACTTGCACTTTATCAACAAAAGCCTGGCCTAAAACATTACAGAAATCAGCATTATTACTCGGAATCCCTTTCTCGGGGATTTTAGACAGTTTTTTGACCATCTTAAAGAGTTCTTTACTTGATTTGTTGGCTACTGTGATCTAGTCCGAGTAGTATCTACTTTTTTCCTCCTTACTTAGTTTTTTATAAGAGGACAAGGACTGTGCATATTTCTTTTTTAATTCTATACTATAGTTCGATCTCCATTGTTTTTCTGTCCTTCGACAAAATTGTTTTTGGAGCCTTAGAGTCTCTGAATACCAAGCTTCAGATGGTATTTTCCTTTTTGTCGAAGAGGTGAGAAGAGGTGCAGCTTTGTTGGCCGCCTGGGTAATCCAGTCGCTAAGTTTGTTAACTGTTAGGTCAATGTCTAGTCCTGTATTAGGTGCATTCTTTTGAGGGCCGGTAGAAAAGGTCCCGATCCATTTTATCCCAGTTTGAAAGAAAAAGATGGAGACGACACAAGTTCACTATGTGGTTGGACAGAGGCTTTAATTGAAAATATGATTGCTCTGTGGTCAGACCATACCACCGGAAGAATTTTATCGATACTAATCAAGGGATTGGACGTAAAAATACCATCCAACGTATGTCCCGCATCGTGCGTACCTTCTTTAACCAACTGTTCCAAGCCCAACCCAGCCAGTGCCTCGACAAGGTCACCACTACTAGTACACAGGGAGCTCTCAAGATGGTGGTTAAAATCCCCCAAAATGTTATAACTAGCATAGTTTATGCTGGATTCTAAAAAAGGAGTGAGAATGTCAAGCAGCGGGCGCTGAGCTTTAGGAGGGCGATAAATTAGGAGACCATTGAGAGAATCGTTATGGTTCAATAGAACCTGAAACTCAAACAATTCACAATCTGATGAAGTGCCCAGTGAGGAAGTTTTCACTGAGATATCATTTTTTGCCATAATTGCCAACCCCCCCTCGTTTATGTGTCCTGTCAACTCTAGTAATTTGAAAATTTGAGGGAAGAGCTGATATTAAGTCCGGATCTGAGGATTCATTGGCCCATGTTTCTGTGACAAAAGCTACTTCTAATATGAGACTGTCAATCAGCTCAGCCATCTCCAAGTTATGTTTAACTAAGGAGCGGGTGTTAAGTAACATGGCCCTGAACTGTTTGCTAGACTCTTGCTGTGTGTGTGAATTCAAGGACAAAGACTGCGAGAAAGTGAAACAAAGATCACAGTATGGGCACTTATTGGGCTCTATCAAAGGATCGATCCTAGGACAGCACGGAGGCTCAGGATCGGGTTTCCACCCCCATAGCTCTTCACAGGAATAAGAAATAGGTTCTGGGGTTAAAAAGGCAGGGTTTCTGGCCCTCGGCCCGGGCCAGGTGCGGACGGGCGCAGACGGGCTTGCCTTTGGCGCACCTTTGGCGTGCCCGCTGCGCGTGCGCATAGCCTTGCCCTAACTAGCTTGAAGTGCCAGGACGCTAGAGCGCTAGCCGCGCTTCTGACTCCAGGGGGGCCCTCCGAGCAAACGGCACAAGACACGTCGGACCGGGGCCAAGGAGCAGCCGGAAATGATGTCACAGGTAAGAGGCTTATTCCCCACACTCCCAATTCGGACTTAGTGCAAATTTTAAAACAATGCTACATGCAATTTTAAAAATGAACGAGTGAAGTTGAGGCAGATTTAAGTGGCACCGCACACCGCAACTGACATCGAGCTAGTTGTGTCAACCACGCGTGCGCATAGCCTTGCCCTAAATAGCATCAACTGCCAGGACGCTAGAGCGCTAACCGCGCTTCTGACTCCAGGGGGGCCCTCCGAGCAAACGGCACAAGCCGCGTCGGACCAGGGCCAAGGAGCAGCCGGAAATGATGTCACAGGTAGGAGGCTTGTTCCCCACACTCCCAATTCGGACTTAGTGCAAATGTTAAAACAATGCTACATGCAATTTTAAAAATGAACGAGTGAAGTTGAGGCAGATTTAAGTGGCACCGCACACTGCAACTGACATCGAGCTAGTTGTGTCAGCCGCACGTGCGCATAGCCTTGCCCTAAATAGCGTCAAGTGCCAGGACGCTAGAGCGCTAACCGCGCTTCTGACTCCAGGGGGGCCCTCCGAGCAAACGGCACAAGCCGCATCGGATCGGGGCCAAGGAGCAGCCGAAAATGATGTCACAGGTAGGAGGCTTGTTCCCCACACTCCCAATTCGGACTTAGTGCAAATTTTAAAACAATGCTACATGCAATTTTAAAAATGAACGAGTGAAGTTGAGGCAGATTTAAGTGGCACCGTACACCGCAACTGACATTGAGCTAGTTGTGTCAGCCGCGCGTGCGCATAGCCTTGCCCTACATAGCGTCAAGTGCCAGGACGCTAGAGCGCTAACCGTGCTTCTGACTCCAGGGGGGCCCTCCGAGCAAACGGCACAAGCCGCGTCGGACCGGGGCCAAGGAGCTGCCGGAAATGATGTCACAGGTAGGAGGCTTGTTCCCCACACTCCCAATTCGGACTTATTGCAAATTTTAAAACAATGCTACATGCAATTTTAAAAATGAACGAGTGAAGTTGAGGCAGATTTAAGTGGCACCGCACACCGCAACTGACATCGAGCTAGTTGTGTTCATGTTCTATTTTTTTGCCCCTTGTACAATCAGTCTCGATCCAAATGGATAGCCCCACTACGTAGAAATCTGGGAGTAAGTAAGTACAAGGAGGTGTATAGAATACTCCAGACAAATACATCTCTTATGATCGTATTCTGTACAGCTAACTTTTTAATGGCAATGTGGATCAGGCGTGCCTACTGTTCTCTTGACAGTCTTTAGGCTGCACCGTGCTGCAGAGTCTTGCTAAAGCTGGATCATGTGTTTTGTACTATTTTATGTGCATTTGGTTTTTTTTTGGTTTCTTTATGTAGTATTTTATGATGAATTTTTCCGGTCCCATTAATTTTTATTACTTTACTGTGCTGTTATTGTAACCGACCATGAATGAGCATTTTTTTTTTCAGAACAAAATCTTATTGTTTTCTCGAGTAAGATTGCATGGCAACCACAGTACTCCGAACACTGGAGGGGCTGTGAGTATAAGATCAAAATTTAGAAAATAGCAATCAATACAGCAGTCAAAATGAAATATAATTGTAGGCATTCTCCCACCCCCGCCAGCCCCGAAATAACTACCCCCTCCCGGATCCCACCCTAACCCCTTTCACGATGTCCGCACAGGTCCAGTAAAAACAGTAGTTATGAAGCTGATGATGCACATTTTCCCTCACCCTGGTTCCTAAAACAATTGTTCAGTAGCACCATCCCGCTGTGTTGGCGGCTCCAGCCACAATCCCCTGTACTCCGCCCTTCTTTTCCATATTTTGTAGTGCTTCCTGGGGCAACCTCGGGACTCAAACACTGGACGCTCCAATCCCATACAGTAATCCAATCCCTGTTTCCATACTCCTATCGGGGGGGCCCTAAGATCCTTCCAGGCGCGGGCCACATCCCTCTTGGCCACAGTAAGGCCAAGGAGCAGTAAGGGTCGTTTGTAGTTGTTGCCGCCCACTTGTTCCATTACATGTAGAAGGCCCAGCTGCGGCGTGCGGGGGAGCCTCCAGCCCAACACCTCATCCAAGCAATCCCAAACACTCGCCCAGAATCTCTCCAGTGCCCCACAAGACCATACTGTATGTAAGAAAGTGCCCACCTCCCGTCCACATCTCAAACAGTCGGGGAGGCAATCAAACCGGCCCGCCACAGTCTCTCTCTAGTGTAGTAAGCTCTATGTAAATATTTAAATTGGATGAAGCGCAATCTTACGGCGACAGCCGCCTCCCTGGGAGCAGCGAGAGCCTCCCTCCAATCCTCTTCCTCCAACTGTCCCAGATTGCCCTCCCATGTAGCCCATAATTTGTCTAGAGAGGAGGAGCAATGGGTAACCAATGACTGATAGATGCAGGATATTTTCTTCTCCTCCAATTCACCCATAAATAATTTAGCTTCCAGGGGGCTGAATTCAGGTAGGGAGTCTAGACCCTCCAGGGCAGGGGAGATGGCATGTTGGAACTGCAAGTATCGGAAGAACTGGGTTCGGGGCATGTCGAATTCATCGCTCAGTTCCTGGAACGATTTAAGAGTCGTGCCTTTCATCACATGGCCCAACGGCGAGATCCCTATTGCGTCCCAGCCGCGGAATCCCTGTAAGGCTGCCAAAGCTGGTAAGCGATCATTCTGCCACAGCGGGGTCTGCTCAGTTACCTATTCTACCATCCCATGCGGCAAAGCGCCCGTCGCCAGATCTGAAAGACCACTTGTGTAACCACAGGGAGCCTCTTCCTCTTCCCTGCTGAGTACAATAACGTATGTAGAGTGTCTGGCTCCATCAAAAACCTCTCCAGGGCGTAAGCCGGGTCACCACAGTGAGCCTCTTCCTCTTCCCTGCTGAGTACAATAACGTATGTGGAGTGTCTGGCTCCATCAAAAACCTCTCCAGGGCGTAAGCCGGGTCACCCCGATCTCCATACCACCACTCATGTAATACTAACAAGTGAGATGCCTGATAATATGACAGGATATCCGATGACGCTAAGCCACCGCAATATGTGGAGAGGAAACAGGTGCGGAGCGCCACTCTCACGGCGCCTCCAGGCCAGAGGAAGTGGCCTAGTGCCGAATTGACCTGGCGAAACCACTGCGGCGATATAGGGTGGGGGTGGTTCTGTAAATGATAGAGCAAACGAGGGAGGGCCACCATCTTAAAGATGGCCGAACGTCCATATAGGTTCAGGGGCATACGGGACCATGTTTTCATATCTGACCGGACCCGGTCCCAGACTGGAATAACATTTTGTTCCCACGAGACTCCAGGTATGTCTGTCAGGAAGACCCCGAGGTACTTAATGCCCCCGGTCGCCCTCTGCAGAGCCGATGCCCAGTTACCCAGCTCTATACCGTCCCCCAGGGTCCATAGAGTGGATTTCCGCACATTCAGATGGAGCCCCGAGACCTCCCCAAATACCCGTATGATTTCAAGGACCCTCGGTCCCGACCTGTTAAGGTCCGTGAGGAAAAAAAGCACGTCGTCAGCATAGAGCGTGATCCTGTCGGACGGCCCGGCCTCCCATTCGAAGCCCTTCATCTGTGCGTCAATGCGCACCCACGCCGCTAAAGGCTCCATGGCTAGGGCGAACAGGTATGGGGAGAGGGGACACCCCTGTCGGGTGCCCTGTCCGATAGGAAAGGTACCCGAGACGGCCCCAGCCACTATCACCGACGCCGTCAAGTCTGTATATAGCAGCCGTATATAAGATAGAAACTGGGGTCCAAGATTCAGGCGAGGCAGGAGTGCCTGTAAATAAACCCAACTCAACGAGTCAAAGGCTCTATCTATATCTGCCAGTAGAAGTGCCGCCTGAGTTCCCGTGGCCCGCATTATTTCCAGTGCCACCTGAGCCCGCCTGATGTTATGTCTTGTTGCTCTATGCGGCATAAAGCCTGCTTGGTCCGGATGTACCAAGGTAGTGATTAATGGAAGGAGGCGATTGGCGAGGGCCTTTGCCAGTATCTTTGCCTCAACATTCAGAAGCGAGATAGGTCTATATGATTCATGATGTTTGGGGGTCTCCCTGGCTTACAAAAGACCACTATTTCAGCATGCCTCCAATCCGCTGGTAGGCGGCCAGACACCCTAGCCGCATCTAACGCTTTCTTGTGATGTGTCCCTAACTGGAGGTGGTATCTCCGAAAGAATTCGCATGGGAACCCGTTGGGACCTGGGGCTTTCCCAGCGTTCAATTCTCCAAGGGCTTTCCCTAATTCGTCTGCTGACAGCGGAAGCTCGAGTCGATTGCGCTCCTCCTCCGATATCACCTTCGGTGGGAGATCTGCAAGAAATTTGTCCACAGCATCTGCTGGGAGGGATTCCCTAGGAGCATACTGTGTCGCAAAGCTGTCTGCAATCTCCTCGTGGGCCGACAAAGAATCCCCGGCCTCATTTCGAAGGGCCGGCAGCGTCTGTGCCTAAAATGTGCCCTGGCAGAGGCTGTACAGCATCGTGCTGGACTTATCTTCCCATTGGTAGATTCTGCTCTGTGTAGCGAGCCACACCTGACGTGACTCTTCCAGGTGCAGGGATGCAGAATCCCGCTGCGCCTGTAGCAGCCTTCGTACATCACTTTCCTCCCCCGTCGCCGTGCACTGTGCCTCCAGGACGCGGACCCGATCTGCCGCCTTCTCCAGACCCTCCCTGCGCGTCCTACGGGCCCTCGCACACCAGGCGATATCTACTCCCCGGAGCGTGGGCTTCAGGGCCTCCCAGAGGGTCACATCGTCCGTCCCGGATCCCACATTATCGTCCCAGTAGTGGGCTATGGCCTCTCGCATATGGGACTGGTAATCGTCTTGTTGCAGGTGCCAGGTTGAAAGGCGCCACCGAAAGGGCTGCCGCCTCTTGTCAAGTAGTATATTATTCGTAATGGGGGAATGGTCCGAGAGCCCTCGCGGCAGTATATCCGTCATATTCACCCTCCCAATCCTAGTGCAGGGGACAAACAAATAGTCTAATCTTGAGAAGGATTTATGGACTGCAGAAACATATGTGTATTCCCGGCTATGTGTATGTTGATAACGCCATGCATCCATCCAGCCCATGCCCTTCACCATGTCATTCAATCTAGTGGGGGCACTCACCGTCTGCCCACCATCCGGTCTGCATCGATCTATCTGACCATCCATAACATCATTCCAGTCACCCCCGACGACAGCCATCACGTCAGGAACCTCGGCCCAGATGGTGAATAGTTTTTCAACAAGTGACCATTGTAGCGGGGGAGTAGCGTACACACTCCGAAAGACCACTGGTTCACCACCAATCATCCCCTGAACAAAAATGTATCTGCCCTGGACATCCACCCACTGCGTGGAGTGGACGTAAGTCACTCTACGGTGAATCATATGAATGAGCATTTTTAATGTTTTATTTATATTCATGTTTGTAAGTGTTTGTTCTATGGTGTACTTTTATGATCTACAGTGATCGAAAATAAAGTTAATGAATTGATTGATTGATTGGAAACATACATATCCATGCAGGAGAACAGTCCCATTTCTTAAAGAGTGAACTACCACATCAAGTCAACATTAGAAGGCTGTGATAACTTTCCAATCATTAACAGCTATTAAGTAAAGAAATCAGTAGTAACTTCAAATATTTTATGAAAAACAAATTAAACAAAATAAACAATTACAAAATTAATAAACTACAACAACAGTAAAATCAACAAACTTTACAAATTTATATTTATCTATGTTAATTTGTAAACTATACAAAAAGATTTCAGCACGGACAAGGAATACACCGTGACTACCATTGGTATGTGATTACATTTGATTGCTATGCACCCAAAACACCTTGCTTGGGCTTAGTTAACCAGTGCTGCAGAGCTTAATACCTCCTCAGGAGTGTTGTTATCTTTTGAAATGGTAACACTGTGCCTTAAATGTAAATGTAGTTGAGCTTATATAGCGCACAGCTACCCGCAGTGGGTTTCCCGGCGCTTGCTTAGGGAACCCTTCCTGGTATTCCCCTGTGAGATAGCAGGGTATCCACAAGGTGAAAGTCAGGCATCCCGCTGCGAGGGGCCGTTGTGGAGATTAAGCAAGCTATTGCCCAGAGTCACAGAGTGTGAACCCGTGAGTCGAGGAGGCACCGGGGCGAGAATTGTCGAGTCCGTGGAATTTTTAGCCCAAGACCCCGCCGAGGTGGGGAATTGAACCCTGGTCCAGGACCGATCTCAGCTTCCGGGTCTGCTGCCTCTAACCCCTGAGCCACACTTCCACATCCACATGGGCTGAGGCAGATAACCGCCATCATTATATGAATAACGCACCTTTTTGCTGCTTAGGTAAGCAGATATTGTTGTCATCAAAAACAAGTAGAGTAGCACTACACAGAACAAACTTCTCCAAGGGTATAAATGTCGCTGGAGGCAGTAAAAACAACATCAGTTGTGTAATTAAATTGATTTCCTGACTTTGCACACAGTTACTGTTCCATCTTTCTTTCAAAGTAAACAATGTTTGTTTTACTCCTCCATGTAGTGTCATGGTTCTTCTGTTTCTCAGAGATTCTGTTTTCTGTTTTCTCCCTAAAAAAACGACCAAATATTCAAAAAATGTAAAGTTACATACTGGCCAGTAATTGATGACAATGATACTTAACAACATTCTCTGAAGATTTCTACATTTTTCACCCACAATTAGATATTTATATGTACTACACCACTAATTTTATGTTTCTTTCTGTTAAAAATCTTACATAGCTTCAAACACAACATTTTTTGTATCCACAATTCAAACTGGTTCCATAACAATTTGTAAAGTAACTCATTTCTCTATACACACCTTTCCTAACAGTGAGCACAGTGTTTTACTCTAGAAATGGCAACATCTCCAGTCAAACATCTCATAGGGCAAAATATGTACACAGCAAGGTTCTTAAAAAACATAGGCCTTGTATTAACATATTGCAGATACTTTGTTTCATAATTTCAGAAACACTACCTCTTTTATTTACAACTATATACAGATTGAACATCCAATACTTGGTAATATATCACCACATTCTAAATTCTATCTCTCAAAACTATACTAATAAGCATTTGCCTCTACAAACAGCTTTTGACACCTAAACCTTGTATAGAATCAATTTACCAGTGCACATACTGACATTTCTCAACAAACTTCATAAAGTATCTTTCTAATTACCTGAACTTAAAACAGTTTCTTATATCTTGTTGAAGACACCAGTCTAGGAATCACAGTGAACGAGACCCAGGGGTGGAGGAACATGGCGGCCGCTGCTTGAACGACCGCAGGTGCACCTCTCCAGGCTCCTAATGGCGGCGAGATTCAGGGGCTCGGGTGATCATCTGCAACCCTTCACAACCATCTCTGGACTATTTGAAGGGGGGATTTAATTCTTGATACTTTTTTTGTTTTCGGCCCCGGTGCCGTTGTGAGGATCTCATCTCCCTACCGAGATAGATATGCGAGGGGAGTTGCCTCTGCAGGAAAGCCAGGCAGCGGTTGGCGTTCTAGCTGCTTTCAGTTCCGAAGGCAGCATCGGCGAAGGCGAAGACAGAACAGCCGTACAGAACCTGGGCTGGAGGTGGGAGATCGCTGCAAGTGAGTGGAGGCGGTGTGAGCTGTCCCCCCTGCTGTTGTGTTACTCGGGAGGAAGATCGTGTAGTCTGGAAATTCCTCATTTTGTCCCGGAGCAGGTAGTGGGGGCCGGCCGGTGGGGGTTTGTATGCTAAACAATTTTAGGGTAAATAATCTGCCTGCCGGTAATTCACTCCCGTATGTTGAGGCAGTTGTGCTAAGCAAGGCAGAAAGCAAGTTTCAATACCCCAGCATCAAAAAAGTCGCTCTGATAACTGTAGAGGGAGACACTCTCGGAGAGGCTTTTATTGAATGTATGGAGAGGGGGGGTTGCATCTCAAGAGGGAACTTCTCCTAAGCTGTCAAGCTACTCATTGCTGGCTAGGGCGGCCCACCTGTCTTTAATAAGTTGATTACACACTCAATTCTACCAGAACAAGTCTCTCCACCCGTGGCGGAAGTTAAAATCTCGACTAAACAGAGTAAACAGGGAGGGAGCATCAGCGCATCAGTAACTCCAGTGAAACCTAAATCCCAAAAGGGCAATGTGAAGCCTCGAGACTAGAAAACTTCTGGTACTAAATTAAAAATCACCCCGTCACTGAAAACCTTTTACCAGGTTATGTCTCTTACTTCAACAAAATCAGCGCCTCTGTCACCTTCCTTACCTGGAGCCAAAGCTATGTCTGAGTCTAATTCTGAGCCTACCTCGGCCTCCACACTGGTCTCGGTATTATCTCGAGCACCCTCCTCTCACTCTATAGGTCCAAAAATGAAGACACTGGGGGTCAAATATAGTGAACACAGTAAACATAACGGACATCAGGAAAAAAACACTTTGAAATCCAGAGAGGGACAAGACAGAGGTGCCCTATATCTCCTTTATTCAATATTCATATTGAGCCCCTTGCGCAGACGGATCAGGTTGGATAGTACCATCAGACCATTCGAAACGCAAAATTATCAGTGCAAAGTTGCACTATACACTGATGATGTAATAATTTACACCAGTGACCCAGATATTTCCATTATACGGCTTGATACCACGTTAAAGGAGTTCGGTTTGATGTCAGGATATCTTGCTAATTCGGCTAAAAAACGAAGTTATATGCTGGAATACAGTTTATAGTGGTGGCCCCTCAAGCAAAGAATTTAGGTACCTACGGGTAAAAATCGTTAAGGACCTGAATAAAATCCCCCTCATAAATCTGTAAAAAATTGAAAAGGATATAGACTTCCTCTTTGCTAGGTGGAAAAACCTCCCTTTGACGATCTATGGGAGGGTAAACCTAGTAAAGATGTCGCTCTTACCAAAACTGACGTATCTTTTCAATGCGGTGCATCTTACTTTTCCCCAGAAAAACATGAGTAAGATCCAAGGTAAAATTGGTAGCTTTATATGGGGACAGAAAAGCGCAAGGCTATCATGGAAAAAACGAAGAAGAAAACTCTTGAAAGGGGTTCTGGCCCTCCCGGACATTAACTGGTATTTATTGGCTTTTCAATTTAAGGGCATCCGGATGCTGTTGTCAACACCAGAGGAAACAATGTGGGGTAGGCTCCTGGGTGAGATGGCTTTGTTAGAGGGAGGCGGCGTGCAAAGTGGGTTCCTATACAAATTCGAGGCACTCAGATTCTTCAAGCGTGTACGTCTCAAGAATCTGAAAGCAGCCTTGATGACCTGGTACAAACTGAGACGTATTTGGGGTATAGGTTATTTCTCCGATTTTGCCCCCATTTGGGATTCCTCAGGGACCCCTCCCTGCCTGGGTGACAGCTTGGTGATCCCGATTAGAAGAGCGGATTTGGTGAGGTGGTCAGATCTGGTGGATTCAGGTGGGGTCCTTCCCTGGGAGATCTTGCAAGCTAAGATTGGCCCATCTTTCTCAAGGTTTAAGTACCTTCAGTTAAGATCATGGTACGAGGCCGAAGCAGGAGAAACTAAAGGGAATTGGGATCTTGAGGAGTTATTACAAGATCTGCGACCAAGGAAGAAAGAAATATCTTTGTGGTACTCAAGGCTTCTTAAAGCAGAGGACCGTGAGGTCCCCTCTCAATCAGCGGTATGGAATCTAACCCCTATTTCCCGCGCCATAGAAGACGGATTCAAAATCTCCCTCAAGCTACTTTATAGATTCATAAGCCTGCTAGGGTAAAGAAGAACCACTTTTTTGTCTTAAACAGGCTTTACAACACCCCAGCCAAAATAGCCAAATTTGCACCGGTCCCTGCCTCACTGTGTCCTAGGTGTAAACTTGCTAATGCTGACGACATCCACATGTTTTATGAATGCACAGAACTAAGCCTATTTTGGAAGAATGCTCGGGATTCCTTGACAGCCATCTTTGGAACCAATATAGGGATTGATCTCCATCTTGTGATGTTTGGTATAAACGTTCTTATAATTGGGGCGTTACCGCAGATAAATATTGGTCTGCTGCTCTATCTTATTATTCTGGCTAGGAGGGAGATCTGCATTAGATGGAAAGACTCAATCCCCCCCAACAAGTTGGTTAAAAGCTGCGCTGAGCATGGCACGCCTAGAGCAAGAAGGTGGAATGGAAATGCATGATAACATCTGGTCTCCTCTGCTATCCTGGGGATGGCGCCTGCGCTTGATAACTTGATAGGTTCTCGGTGTTCGAAGTGGGTCCAATGATTACACCAGACCCCAAACACGTGAGGAAGGCCATGGTGGCCTAGACAAACACAGTGAACCAAAGGGTGCCCAGGAATGCATAAGTTGACTTGGTAAACCTGCTACTGTCTTTGATGAGATGAGGATAAATAAATAAATAAATAAAATAAAATAAAAATATAGAAAAAAAGAATTCACCAGTCTATCTCAGTTTCAAATTCAGTCACTTCTACTGAGCACAACTTCACAGGGCTTCCTTCTCCTCCAAATCACCAAGAATAATTTGAGCTATCCCTGGTTCTACATAGATCATTGTACACTGTGGGGTCCCCCAAGGCTCATCTTTAAGCCCGACCCTTTTTAATGTGTACATGTCCCCCCTTGAGAAGATCGTCGCCCCATTTGGGATCAAGCTATTAACCTACGCTGATGACACCCAGCTGGTGGTATCCCTTAATCAGCATGACCACCCTTCCACCAATCTCTATACCTGCCTTGGTGACGTAACCAAATGGATGGACAGATCCCACCTTAAGCTCAATAGCGAAAAGACGGAGATCATGGTCCTGGGCAACCAGTCACACTTCCGCCCCGAATCCCTGTGGCCCCCCTGTATGGGAACACCCCCTACCCCTAAATGTGAAATTAAGAGCTTAGGGATCTGGCTGGACGAGGGTCTTAACTTCTCCACCCAAGCCAGGAAAACGGCCGGAACCTGCTATGGCCTCTTACAGACCTCCAGAAAAATCCTCCCTCTACTCCCTGCACAATCCCAAAAACTATTAATTCAAGGCCATGTTATGTCCCGTTTGGACTATGGCAATGCTTTGTATCTAGGGGCCCCCAACAAGGTGCTGGCAAAACTCCAGGTTGTGCAAAACCAGCCCTTAAATCACTTCATTGGCTGCCCATTTTAGAAACGGTGCATTGTAAAGCCCTTTGCACCACCCATAAAATCTTGCACAGAAAGGCCCCACCCATTCTAAAGGACCTCATTGCCCCCTACAAAACTAACAGAACCCTTTGCTCTTCACATTCACACTTGGCATCAATACCTAGGATTAGGAAAGCCCGCTCTGGAGGCCGATTATTTTCATACAATGCCTCCAAGCTGTGGAACAAACTGCCCCCAGACATCCGGGCTCAGCCAAACCTCCTTCCATTTCGCAAATCACTTAAGACCTGGCTGTTTCCCTAATTCACCCCTCCCTCAATCTCCTCTGATCTATCACTAGCGTTGGGACGCTCACGGGCAGCCATGCGCTCTACAAATCTGTAAAAAAAAAAAAAAAAAAAATAATACACCTAATTACATCACAGCATTTCTTCAACCATGCAATAAGAATGGTAACTATTGGTTGAGCCCTGTCCCTTTTTTGTTTTACTCCCCCCATATGATCTCGCAGGATTCTCATAGAATTGTAAAACACCTCACGGCAGGCCCAATAATTTTCCATGCGGCTCTCACGAGCCTCTCACAAGATTACACATGTCCATGCAGCAAGCTTCACTCCATGAAGATTGGGAGCTACTCTCGTGAGAGTCTCGCAGGTTTGTAACACACTTGTAGGGAAATAGTATGTGGTATGGAGTATCCTCTTCACTGACATCCATCTCTTGAATAACAGGTGTGTGTAGTATGGTGTGGGGAGAGAATGACCTCTCTGTTGAGGCCTCTCTCTGTAATGATGGGTGTGCATACCAGAGTGTGGGGAGGGACTTGACTCTCCTTTCAGACCTCCCTCTCAGATGATGGGTGTGTGTAGTAGTGTTTGGGGAGGGACTGTCCTTTCCTTTTAGTCCTCTTTCTTAGATGACAGCTGTGCATGGTAGGGTGTGTGCAGAGAGACAGGCATCTCTGCTGAGACCACTTTCTCAAATGATAAGTGTGTGTCGTAGGGTGTTTGCATGGAGTAGCTTCTTGTTTGAGACCTCTCAGGTGATGGTCTGTGTAGCAGAATGTGTGCATAGACTGGCCTCTCCACTGAAACCTCTGCCTCTCTGCTGCTGAGTCATCTTTCTCAGATGATGGGTGTGCATAGTAGTACATTGAGCAGTACTGCCCTATCCTCCAAGACCTCTCTCTGACATTATGGGTGGGCATAGTAGTGAGTGGAGAGGCACTGCCCTCTCCTCTCAGACCTCTCTCTGAGATGACAGATGTACCTAGAAGTGAGTAGAGAGGGACAGCCTTCTCCTTCAGGACCTCTCTCTCAGATGACGGGTCTGCATGGTATGGTGGGGGGAGAGAGACTAGTCTCTCCTTTGAGATGTGCATAGCAGAGTGTGGGAAGGGTCTTGCCTCTCCTTTCATACCTCTCTCTTTCATATGAAAAGTGTGTGTGGTAGGGTGTGTGGAGTGAGACATGCCTTTCCACTGAGACCCCTCTCTTGAATGCGTAGTAGGGTGTGTAGATGAACTGGCCTTTCCTTTCTGACCTCTGTCTCAGCTTTTGAGTATGCATAGTAGTGGTTGGAGGATGACAGGCCTGTCCTTTCTGACCTCTCGCTCAGATGGCGGGTGTGCTTAGTATAGTGTGTTTAGAGAGACTGGCCTCTCCACTGGCATCTCTCCTTCAGATGATGGGTTAATGTAGTAGTAAGTGGAGAGGGACCTGTCCTCCCTGCTAACATCCTTCTCTCCATTAATAGATGTACATGCATAGTTGGGTGTGGGATGAGGCTATTCTCTACTCACAACTCTTACAAAGCTAATAAGTGTAAATAGTAGACTCTGATAAACACCATCTCCATAAACATGCCTTTCTAGCATAACATAACATAATATAACACAACATAACATAACGTGTATTTGTAAAGCGAGCATTCACTCAAGGGTATCTAGGTGCTGAATAACATATGTTTATTCTTAACCACCTCTATGGTACTCATTTTATTGACCTCAGAAGGATGAAAGGGTGAGTGACCCACCGTAATTTTAACCTGTGATCATGAGGTCGAACACAGGCCCCTATAGTGAAATCATTACTCCACTAAGCCACAATACCTGGCTCCTACAGTAAGTGTGCATACCAGAGTGTATTTAACAATCACCTATTCCTTTCTACCGTTCATGATGCGCAAGTGTCACGCGAGATTGTAAACATTTTAAAAAAATACTAATTATTAATCTGTTCATCACAGTACTTATCTCTTATCCACTTCCTCTCAAAAACAGTGAGCTCAATATGCATTCCTACTAATGGAGTGTATTCAGAACTCACCTATCCCTTTTTAATATTTATAATTCCGCGAGTGTCTCCTAAAAACAATTAAATTAGATAAAAACAATATACATTTATTTTTTTCACATGAGTTATCTCTTAAACACCCCCTCTCGAAACTTAGGGGCACAGCATGCCTTTCTGCTGTCCCCTTTACAGTTTGTTATTTCATTTCCACAACACCTCAAGTTTCTCACAGTAAAAAGTAATGGCTGCCATTTCATTTCTGACATTCCAACAGACAGGCAATCAGAGCACTTGCTTTCCTGAGACTCACAGGAGCCTCTTACTCCCTGCAAGAGCGTGAAGGCTCAATCAATCAATCGGGGGTTGGTAAAGCACAACTACTCACTCGGGTGGATCTCAAGATGCTGGGGGCGGCTCTGTTGAGTGCTGGGGTCACCTGAAGAGCCAGGTCTTGATGTCCTTCCTGAACTGAGCAGTGTGAAGGCTTGCCGGTCGTGGAGGGGGAGGTCGTTCCTGGCTCCATTTTTGATTTTGCTCTTCTCGTGGGAGACTCGCGGATACTATATAAATGAATCTATCTATCTATTAATATATATCAATTATGTTCATTTGAGCTGTCATCAATGATGTCATAGAGCATGTCGTGAGTGATCGTATGTGAGGTCATACATAGTGCATGGCTGGGGCACATGTTATAGTTAGGGCTGCTAACTATAACTGGTGAATTTCTTTGTTTTTTTAAAGTTCAAAATGTTAATGTTTTCACTGAGAAATGTACCTATAACATTACGTAAACCTTTGTTTTTTCAGTGAATTTAAAAGTTTTTTTAATGTCAACAGATCTTCATAACACACTATAACATTGCTTTAATTACTTAACCAGTTTTTTTTGTGAATATATATATATATATATATATATATATATATATAAATTCACTTAAAAAACCATAGGTTTCAGGCCTTATATAGTTAGGAATTAGCATTTAAAAAACATTGAAATTGCTCCTATATAGTTAGTTGTACTAACTATATTTCGCGCACCCGCAATCCACTGCTGATGATGTCACATATTATATCATTCATGACATGGTCAGTGACATCACTGATGACATCACTGATGACATCTCAAATGACATCACTGATGACATCTCAAATGACATCACTGATGACATCACTGATGACATCACTTATGACATCATCCAGTGACTGTGTGTTTCTGTAAAGTTTAAATATGTTTTACATATTGAAGAATGAGTGGATGTATAAGTGTCTGGATGAAGGATTTAGTAGGTGCGTGACTGACTGTATGAGTGAGTGATTAAATGTGTCTTACTAAATGCATGGGTTAGTGACTAAACTGTCTGAATGTGTGCATCAGTATGTCTGTTGTTGTGTAAGCTGCTGCATGTATTGATCAGTAGCTATATGAGTGGCTATATGGGTTATTGATTGGTTGCCCAAGTATTTGAATGTGTGTGTGGGTGGCTGGGAGGTGTGTGACTCTGTGCATAGATGTGTGAGCAGTTGATTCACTAGGTGTATGAGTTCAAGAGTGCATGTGGAAACAGCTATATGGGCGGTTGACTGTGTGCATGGGTGTGTTGGTGAGTGAATGGATATCTCAGTGCTACATGTGCAAGTAAGTACATATGTAAAACACAGTGCATGTGAGAGTTGGCATATATAAATGACTATACATGAGAGCCAGTGAATGTGCGAGTGGCTATATGGATCATTGTGTACTTGTATCAGTGATTGTATAAGAGAGTAAGTATGTGTTAGTATATGTTTGAATAAGTAAGGTGTTGTGTGTATAACTGTATAGTTGAGGAAATGGAAGTGTGATTGATTCTTTGCATGACTGACTAGGTGTGTGAGTAACTCCATGGATGAGTGGCAGTGTGTGAGTGTCTGTATAGGTGTATGAGTGCATATGATAGTGTTGTATTGATGAGTGACTGTATGTAGGAGTGATTCTATGGGTGAATGAGTGAATGTGTGTGTAGACCTAGGAATCAGTGAGTGCGTATGTAGTAACTGGTATTGGTGTGTCAATGGTTTCAAGAATGGTAGTCTGTATTTAACACTGGGTGTATCAAAGGTTATATAAGAGTGTGAGGAGGTGCATCGTATTATCACATGAATGATATCATCAGTGATGTGATCAGTGATGTCAAATGAGATGTCATCAGTGATGTCATCAGTGATGTCATTTGAGATGTCATCAGTGATGTCACTGACCATTTCATGAATGATGTAATATGTGACATCATCAGCAGTGGATTGCGGGTGCGCGAAATATAGTTAGTGCAACTAACTATATAGGAGCAATTTCAATGGTTTTTTAAATGCTAATTCCTAACTATATAAGGCCTGAAGCTATTGTTTTGTTAAGTGAATTTGCAAGGTTTTTAAAATGCTAATTCCTAACTATATAAGGCCTGAAACCTATGGTTTTTTAAGTGAATTTGCAAGGTTTTTTAAATGCTAATTCCTAACTATATAAGTCCTGAAACCTATGGTTTTTTAAGTGAATTTGCAAGGTTTTTTAAATGCTAATTCCTAACTATATAAGGCTTGAAACCTATGGTTTTTTCAGTGAATTTGCAAGGTTTTTTAAATGATAACTCCTAACTATATCAGGCGTGAAACCTATATTTTTCTTCAATAAATTTCAAAGGTTTTGTAAATGCTAATTCTATTAGTGAGATAACGTTTATATATGTTACTATCCTTCTGGGACCACCTGAGCAGCCATCTTGTTTCTCAGGAGAAGTGAGGCACAAGAGAGCACAAAACAAGAGTGGAAAACGCGAAAAGGGGCAGGGTTGAGACCCCCTGACCCCCTAGCCCTTCTCAGGGGGTCCCAGAAAGACCACCAAGTGCGAAACAATTTTTCTTTTTTTTTTTAAATCGCTGTGTACGCGCACGGTACGCGTACCCTACGCATACGGTGCTCGTAACCCGCAATTTTTTTGTGTGGTTTTTTTTTTTTGCCCTTGGGGGTCCTTTTGGGACCCCCTGAGAAGGGCTAGAGGGTTGGGGGGTCTCTACCTTGCCCCCTTTTCATGTTTTCCACTCTTGTTTTGGGCTCTCTTGTGCCTCAGTTCTCCTGAAAAACAAGATGGTGGCCAACACTTCCTGGTTTGGACAGTTTGGAATGTTGACAGTCGACTGCCAGCCAATCAGAAACTCGCTCGCGCACGTAAGGGTACGCGCACGTACGCGTACGGTACGTGTACCGTACGCGTACGGTGCGCGTACGGTGAGCGCATATAGATATATAATTTGATCAAATTCAATTTTCTCAACAGACACTGGAGGTATTTTCACCAAATATAGAAAAGGCACTACTGCATACCTGTCCCTACCATTTTGCCAAGTTTGGTGTAATTCCGTTCGGCGGTTTGGGCTGTAGCCGTGTCTAAAGGTCCCATAGAAAATGCCATTTGAAAAATTTCAAATTCCATTTTATCAAGAACTACTGGAGGGATTTTCACCAAACATAGCAAAGGCACATCTGCATACCAGGCGTACCATTTTGCCAAGTTTGGTGTAATTCCATTCAGCCGTTCGGGCTGTAGCCGTGTCTAAAGGTCCCTATGGAAATTAACATGGGGAAACCACATTTTGGGACCCCCCTTTCGGCCCCCGCTTGACGAATCCCCCCGAAACTTTCAGGGAAGGAGCGGAGCAGAGCTGGCCAAAACTCTGGAACATTACACACAAATTCCTCAATCGGTGCCAAAGTTATTCCCAATAGAATGTTGAGCGCATATAGATATATAATTTGCTCAAATTCATTTTCTCAACAACTACTGGAGGGATTTTCACCAAATATAGAAAAGGCACTACTGCATACCTGTCCCTACTATTTTGCCAAGTTTGGTGTAATTCCGTTCAGCCGTTCGGGCTGTAGCCGTGTCTAAAGGTCCCATAGAAAATGCCATTTGAAAAATTTAAAATTCAATTTTCTCAAGAACTACTGGAGGGATTTACACCAAACATACAAAAGGCACTGCTGCATACCAGTCCCTACCATTTTGCCAAATCTGGTATAATTCCGTTCAGCCGTTCGAGCTGTAGCCTTGTCAGAATGTCCCTATGGAAATTAACATGGGGAAAACATGTTTTGGGACCCCCTTTTTTCTCGGCCCCCGCTTGACGAATCCCCCTGAGCCTTTCAGGGAAGGAGCGGAGCGCAGCGAGGCAAATTTAAGGAAAATTACAGGCAGATCCCTCAATCGGCGCCAAAGTTATTCCCAATAGAATGTTTGGAATTTCCTATGGTAACTAGGTCCTAACTATATATACCTACTGGCGACCGCCAGTAGGTAATATATATATGTATATGTATATATTTATGAGAACGGATCCCTTCTTTTCTGAGAGCGTGCTGATTCTTGGATTGTGTGTGATATATATATATGTGTATATATATATATATTCATTGAAAAAACCATAGGTTATAGACCATATATAGTTAGGAATTTGCATTTACAAAACCTTGAAAATTCACTGAAAAAACCATGGGTTATACACCATATATAGTTAGGAATTAGCATTTATAAAACCTTATTTTACTCACACAAAACCAATGAAATTCCATATATAGTTAGTGGTATTAACTATATATCACGCACCCGCAATCCACTGCTGATCATGTCACATATGACATCATTCATGACATGGTCAGTGACATCACTGATGACATCACTGATGACATCTCAAATGACATCACTGATGACATCACTGATGACAACATCCAGTGACTGTATTTTTCTGTAAAGTTAAAATATGTCTTACATATTTAAGAATGAGTGGATGTATAAGTGTCTGGATGAAGGATTTAGTAGGTACATGACTGACTGTATGAGTGAGTGGTTAAATTTGTCTCACTGAGTGCATGGGTTAGTGACTAAACTGTCTTAATTTGTGCATCATTATGTCTGTTGTTCTGTAAACTGCTGCATGTGTTGATCATTAGCTATATGAGTAACTATATGGGTTATTGATTGGTTGCCCAAGCATTTGTATGGGAGACTGAGAGTGTGTGTGGGTGGCTGGGAGGTGTATGACTCTGTGCATAGATGTATGGGTTCAAAAGTGCATGTGGAAACAGCTGTATGGGCGGTTGACTGTGTGCATGACTGTATTGGTGAGTGAATACATATCTCAGTGCTACATGTCAAAGTAAGTACATATGTAAAATACAGTACATGTGAGAGTTGACATATATAAATAACTGTGCATAAGAGCCAGTGAATGTGTGAGTGGTTGTATGGATCATTGTGCTCTTGTATCCAGGATTGTATAAGTGAGTAAATATGTTTTAGTATATGTTTGAATAAATAAGGTGTGTATAACTGTATAGTTGTGAAAATGGAGCTGTGATTGATTCTTTGCATGACTGACTAGGTGTGTAAGTAACTCCATGGATGAGTGACAGTCTGTGAGTGTCTGTTTACACTGAGTGTATCTAAGGTTATATTAGAGTCTGAAGAGGTTCATCGTATTATCACATGAATGATGTCATCAGTGATGTGATCATTAATGTCAAATGAGATTTTATCAGTGATGTCATCAGTGATGTCATTTGAGATGTCATCAGTGATGTCATCAGTGATGTCATTTGAGATGTCATCAGTGATGTCATCAGTGATGTCACTGACCATGTCATGAATGATGTCATATGTGACATGATCAGCAGTGGATTGCGGGTGCGTGATATATAGTTAGTACCACTAACTATATATGGAATTTCATTGGTTTTGTGTGAGTAAAATAAGGTTTTATAAATGCTAATTCCTAACTATATATGGTGTATAACCTATGGTTTTTTCAGTGAATTTTCAAGGTTTTGTAAATGCAAATTCCTAACTATATATGGTCTATAACCTATGGTTTTTTCAATGAATTTCATTGGTTTTTTAAAAGCTAATATCTATAGCTGTAAAATGTATTCTTCTTTAAATATAAAAATATATTTTATATGTTTATTAATAATTTTTTTTAAATATTTTTTTTGTTTCGCTCCCGGTCCGCGAACCGGGAAGCTTTCCGTTAGCTCAAATAGATGCCGCGACCCGGTCCGCGAACCAGTAAGAAATCAACATAGTGACGGTATTGCGTTGCCGCGAAATGCGTCTTGTGACGTATCGCGTTAGCGCACCCGGAAGTGCCCCGGGGCGCGGACCGAGGCGCGAAGCGCAGCGACCCGGAAGCGATCCGCGTCGCGTCGCGAAAGCGCGACGTATCGCGTTGCCGCGTAATGCGTCTTGTGACGTATCGCGTTAGCGCACCCGGAAGTGTCCCGGGGCGCGGACCGAGGCGCGAAGCGCAGCGAACCGGAAGCTAACCGGGGAGCGTTCCGCAGCGCGTAACATGAGCGTGAGAGGTCATGTGACTTGGTAATAAAACTTTTCATTGGTTCATTTCACTTTTGGTTTCATAATAATGGAAGGCTAGGTCAGGTGACCTAAAAATAACACTTTTCATTGGTTGAGAACTTTTGCTTTTCCCAAATGATGAAAACCCCTCCTTCTTTCCTCACTCTGACTTTCATCTTGGTGAGAGAAAGACCCTTTTACTTTATAGAGAAATGGCTTCCATTGTTGCTTCAGGTAGTGTTCCCCCACCACCACCCCCACCTCCTCAAGGGAAGAAAGGACCACCTGCTCAACCAATGTTTGAGGAAGATCAAGAAGAGGAGGAAGAGGAGGAAGAGCCTGAGTTTTTGCCAGAGGAGCCCAGGAGGTACAATAGAAAAGAAAATTACATCTGGCAATTTTTTACATTTCCAGCAGGGCAAAAAAAAGTTAACGCAAGATATGTGTTTTGCCGTATTTGCAAAGATCGACTGTCAAGGGGCACTGACAAGAAGTACAGCTTCGGCAATTATACGATGCACAGGCATATGAGTAGGTGGCACCCAAATAATTATAGTGCTGCCCAGCTTCGTGATGAACAACAAAATCCCCTGGCAATGGTGAGAACATCTGCTGTGAAAGAAATATCGGGACCAGAGGCGAGGGAGGTGATCCCGAACATTCAAATAGACATGGGGGAAGTAAGGCAAGTGTGCATGTGGTGCGGCCAAACACTTTGCAACGGAGAAAGAAGCATTATTCTTATAATGAGAGCTATCAGAAATCATGATTGCCCGAAACGCCCCAAAAAATAAATTCTTCTTTTTTTCGTTGCTCCTGTTGAGCCCTTCTCAATGAATCATTTTTGTTTCCCCCCTCCCCCCCAAAAAAACAAAAAAATTACAAAATGTTCAGAAAAAACAAAAAAAATATAAAAAATGTTCAGAAAAATAATAAAAAAAATTTAAAACAACAAAAACCAAAAAAAAAGTTCTTTTCAGAACTACCTCCCCATTATAAAAAAAATTGGTAGAATTTTTGAAACTCTGCCAATCTCTATTTCTTATAGTTCGCTTCCAGTTCACACTCCGGTACGCGAACCAGGAGCGAACCAAAACATTTTTTTTTAAAAAAGAACAGTAAGTATAAGGGAAGGAAACAGACAGTTATGTTAAAAGAAAGACAGCTACAGGGAGTAAAGAAAACATACTGTTACCCGCAATCCACTTCTGATCATGTCACATATTATATCATTCTTGACATGGTCAGTGACATCATCAGCAGTGGATTGCAAGTAACAGTATCTTTTGTTTACTTCCTATAGCTGTCTTTCTTGTAACATAAATGTCTGTTTCCTATCCTTATACTTACAGTTCTTGTTTTAAAAATTTTTTGAGATCATTCAGAAACAGTAACATTAATAGAGACAGAATGAGTGAATAATAATGAAGAAGTATGAGAAGAGAGGGACTGAGAAAAATACTGGAAGGAGTAGAATAATTAAGTAATAGAGAAAGGAATGAGAGAAGTAGCAAACGCAGGAAAGTAAGGATTAAAGAAATGAAGCAGTAGAACTAATAGATGTTAAATGTGATAGATTAAATGATTGATTCAGTATGACGATAAGGTGTGTCCTCTCCAAAATTTTGTTTAAGATGAGGCCTACTTAGGGTTGCATATCAAATTTATGCTTGTTTGAGAATACAGAGGAGATAATACATGTGAAGGCCTACCATTGAAGTAAAACATGTCCACTTCACTCTTGAACAACGGCCAGACCTCTTCTGTGTCCATAGACAGACCTAAAGTTCATCTGCACAATGTCATCCGTAAACTTAGAAAACACAAGTAATGTAATTGAAAAACGTGGAGTTTCTTTTGCTCATTTCAAAATCACATCACCTGTGTTGCCTTTGCTTAGGTATCTCATAGTGCAGATGTAGTTCAGCATATGAAACAGTACACAGAAGTGCAGCAGTGTATGCATTAATACATGTGAAGGCCTACCAATGAAGTAAGTCATGTCCACTTATTACATCATTCATGACATAGTCAATGACATCATCAGCAGTGGATTGCGAGTTAAAAGAGTAGAAAACATTTACCTTATAATTCTTGTTAACTTTTTCAAATATTTTTTCATACTTTCAATCTGTAAAAGAGAGAAGAAACATTTCAAAAATATTAAAACATGTATTTAAAAATTTGAAAAGACAAGGATAAAGGTTCAAGAAGAAACAGTTTTTCAAAAACTTTGAGATTTACAGAAGCCTCTGCTGCTATACGTCCCCTACACAATGCTAAAGATATATATTTTAAACAAACAGTATCTTGATGCTGATGAAGTGAGGCCTATTTTGGAACATGGTGCATCTTTTGCACTGCTGATGTCTCACAATAGTGATGCAATAGCAGCGCAAAAAAGATGTAAAGCCATCATAAAATTGTGTCTAACATTTTAAATGATTCTTTCAGGATACAAATAAGATGTGTCCTTTCAAGAGGTTTCTTTAAGGTGAGGCCTATTCAGTTTTCAAAAAAAAAAAAGTACCCAGAAGTGCAGCACTGTAAGCATTAACTTTGACACTTACAGAAGCCTCAGTTTCTCCATATCTACCTCACATTTCTAAATGTATATCATAAGTACAAAAAGTAGAACATTAATTATACATGTTAAATGGTTTATTTTTGCTGTTCTCAGAATGTATCAAATTTCACTAAAAACAGTGACTTGAAGGTATTCATCATTTAACAGCGGAGAAAAAAAAACACAATCAAAATGATTGTGTTTAAAAAACCCATACAACATCTGAAATCAAAATTCAGAACTCCTTAAAGTTAACTTACTTTCCATGACGTCCAAGGATGTCCTATGAACAGCTTACACTCTTTTGTGCTGTTATTACTTTCAGCCCGCCACTTTCTGAAAGAAAATCTCCATCGTTTTTAAAAACACGTTACATGCAATAAATGATTTCTTGCTCTCTACCACAATTTTCCACAAGGCCAAATCTGGTCGGAGCCATTTATAACTCTTGGATTTCTTGTAAGCCAATCCCGTCATTTGGCATTTCCGCAACTTTCAGAATTAAAATGTTGAAGATAATTTTCACAATCCTGGAATAGTAATATCTTCCCCTTCTTGCTCAGTCATGTTCTACATTTCCTATGACACTGATACTGCTTACTATGAAGCAGACTTACACTACCTCTATGACTACTACAATTATTTAATTCTCTACATCACTTTTAATCACAAAGCAATGTAAAACAGTAGACAGCATTGCAGACTTACATTCCCTCTACTCCATGTTTTGATTGGCTGCTTCAATTAGCTTATAAAAAGAAACAGTTTTTCTGAACTCATTGAAAGTGCACATATTTCTTCATGACATCCAGTCCTATGGTTAGAAGTTATGTCTCTGAACTACACTTATCCTCAAGGCCAAATTGTGTAGGAGCCATTAGAACTTCTTGAAATTCCACAGAGCACATCCCGAGATTATTTCCCTAAAATTTTGGTTTTAAAAACACCAGGTAAGAGTTTTTAAGGTCATACGGCAATTTTTTTTTTAAAATTAAAACAGAATCATTGCAGAATGACCAGCCATTTCTACACTTTAAATAAGCTGTGTAATGTCCTGATGTTATTGAAGGGCCGTCATGATATATAATTGCTGCAGTTACAAAAGTCCTTCCTGATATTGACAACTGCGAAGCTACAAAATTTTTTATTAAAGTTGTCAATTTTGTTCTATCAGGCCTACATCGTTGGAACATTAAAATGACATACTGGCCATATGTTCGTATAAATAATGTGGACATCATTTCAGATTTACATTGGCTACACTCCATGTTGTGATCAGCTGCTTTTACTAGCTTATTAAAGGAGACTGATTTACTGTCTGGCAAAGTTAAATATATAAATCTTTCTGAGTCTACACTAGTAGTACTTGATACCATACAGTTCTCGCAGTCATGCTGCCATTGATAAGAAAGCCCAAACAGGTGATCTACATCTACACCTTCAGCATGCAATACATCAAGCATATACATTAAAAACTCCTGACAATCTTGCTGAATATTTTGAGAGAATTGTGTTTGGCCTGAACATCTGTCTAACAGATTTCGAATTTCAGACACACTTTCTATGTTTCTTCTATCAGTGCTACATTTCTCTAACACAGAATTTAACAAACTGCAAAATCTTTGATCAGAATTGACCACAATCTCTTCTTTTACATTTTTTAGAGAAAACAAAACATTAACCACTACATTAGCATAGCAGTTGACACCAGAACTGTTTTCAAACTGAAAACCAACAACATCTTCAACAGAATCCTTTTTGTTTCTGCTTGTAATTTTAGGTTCATTGACTTTTTGTCTTTTTGCTACAACCTCCCCAGTATTGTTCTCATTTCTTCGTTTCCGGCCTACCACACGTTTCTCAAACAAAGTATACTGAGGCAAATGTGGCGCATACTCTCTTCTTAACCTATTGTATTCCTTAACACAATCTAGATCCGCACAAATGTTTGTGACATCACACTCAATCAAGTACAATCCCGATAAAGTTCTAACTCGTGACAATGCCACATATGCCATACCCTCCTTGAACACAGAACTGCCAATATTCACCAATGCACTGTCTACACTTAAACCTTGCGATTTATGGATTGTCACCGCATATGCCAAGCAAACAGGAAACTGCTTACGGCGAACATATAAGTCTTTTACAAGCAAAAATCTAGCAGAACAACGAGCAATTAGCTGTACTTCCTCAATGCCATCAAATTTAATTTTTAAAAATTCAATTCCATCTCTATTTCTGTATTTCACAAAATCAACAACATTACCCATTGATCCATTTACCAGACCTCTTTCAACATGTAAATTCCTTCTTAAAATTATACGGCAGTTCAAGCACACATTCAGAGTCTTTTCAAAACCTGCAGTTTTAGATATACTCTTCTCTAATGAATCCAATTTTGTTTTCAGATTCTCAGACAAAATAATTGTTGATCCCATATGCTCTACTCTATCAATAGCTTCCAGTTTCACAATCTCTTGCTTTTCTAAATGCAACATTTTGTTGTTAAATTTGGCACATTCTGCAAGAGTTGGCATCAAACATATTCCAGATTTCTTCTCAGTAATTTTCTGAAAAATATTCTCAGGCACAACATCTTGTTCTGGATATAAATTTGACAGTAATCGTGCATGTAAAGCTTCTTTCCCATGCTCGGTCACTTTTCCAATTCTAACATCTTGTAGAATAGTCTTGTAAACTTCATCCTTCGCCTGACGCATATTTTCATGCAGTTCAGCATAATTGAAGTTTAACCATATATTGACGTTGCCAATGCTACCTAGGCACTTCCTGGTATCTTCATGCGTGAGCATTTTGAACACAGGTTGCCCTTTCACTGGTGTCAGCTGCAGAAGATCTCCGAAAACAATGATGTGTTTGCCACCAAATAACACATCATACTCTGTTTTGAGAACTTCTTGCATTCTCAAATGCACAAACGCAAGCATGACATTGGAAACCATGCTTACTTCGTCAATGATAAGAAGTTTCATTTTCCTCAAGATTCTTGAAACTTCAAAACAAGCATCTCCAGATAGCTTGTGATATTGTAATTTGTTGTCATGCTCCACTGGCAGCATCAGTAAACGATGTAAAGTAATCCCTTTAATATTATGTGCTGCCAGTCCAGTTGGAGCAGTGACAACACAAGACAGCGATGACTCTGTCCTTTCCTGCAAATAGCATGAAATTGCTTTAATGAGGAAACTTTTTCCAGTTCCTGCTTCTCCACTCACGTACAGTCGGACAGGCTTCAACGACGTACATGAGCACTCTTTCTTATCATGACTTAATCCATGATCAATTTGCATGGTAACTTCGTCATATATTTTCCTCTGCTCAACGTTGAGTTGTCTTTCCAACTCTTCTAAGTTAACCGCATCCTCTTGAGCATGTGCCATGGCTCTTTCCACTTCATTCATAGCAGTGGCAGCTTCATTTTCGATAACAGGTCCTCCTAGTGGATCCTGACTCAATGAAGCAGAACTCTGACTGTCCTGAGAACTGTCTCTGGCAATCTCGGCTGCAATCGTTGCTTCCTGCTCAATTTCCGCATTCAACATTTCTACATATTTGGGAAAAGCAGGACATTCTATGGTCTCCTTGGCGGCATTGAAAGAGTCTTCATAACAGAGGAAATCTCCAAGCAGTTCCTCTTCTGCATGCCAAGGCTTGAAAAGTTGCAAAAGTGCTAAATAGAAAAACTCCTTTTTTTCAGGAGATTCGCCACTCAATTTTCGATGGTTTACCAAGTGGCATTTTCTTTGCTTGACCAGACATCCCTCACTTCCTATTACAGCATACACTCCTTTCTCAGTATCTTCTTTGATGTTCCTCTTGAATATGTAATTTTGCAGAACCTCATACAGACAAACATTCTCGAGGTGACTGCTTCGATTTGGATAATATGTATCCAACATGTTTGTCTTCAAAATGTCGGTACTGTTTGGCTCCTTTTCCGCCAAATACTCAATTTCCCGCACAGGTTTGAGAACTCGATTACGCGTTGCTGCAAGACCAAGACTCGCCCAAATAATACTCCTGGACTTGGCATAGAGACTTGCTGAAGACAACCAGTCAGAACATTCGTACGCTCCGATTTCTCGATGCGACAACATCTTCAGACTGAAACTGTACAACTTCTTGCTGAGGCTCTTTTCATGGGAAATGTCCTCCCACATATCCTTCAATTCTGTCTTCTCTTTTTTGGTGATGTAAGACGTCACATACCGAGCCACAGCCATACAGTTATCAGCCACAAACTGTATATCCATGTTAGCATTCCACATGGACAAAATCACCGGGTTGTAGTCGTTGATGTACTTGGACTCTTCGTTCCTCTTCAAATTGTAAGTGTTTTTAGGTGATTTCTTCATGACATTGTGTCGCAGCGAAGACATCAAACTGTTTACTCTTCCTTTAGAAATCACCGGTCGTGGAAAGCCGAAACGACATTTAGTGTAGAACTTGTCCTTGTTTCGGAATTTACGACGGCAGTACTTTCCACATCGATGGCTTTGGAAACGCAGAACTTTTTCTCTTAGGCTTTTCTTCTCCTTTGCGTTTGGAACAGCACACGTAGAATACTGTTGGATGAAACTCATCACTGAGTCTTCTGGATCCGTTCCAAATTTAGGTGCATCCTTGATCCACAGCAACATATGTATATGAGGAGCACCTCTTGCTTGGTACTCCTTTCTCCAGAAGAAATCCAACACCTCTCCAAGAGGTGGATTCTTCTTATTCATGATGAAAGACATCATAGCTTCAAATCTATGATTGAAGTACCTACATACATTGACTGGATCCAAAGAGCACAGTTCTCCGGGTGTCTTGAATTCGATGTTATCTACGTTAGCATTTGCCTCTCGTAGAAATTCAAGTAAGTCTTCCCAGCCATACTCGGCACAGCTCAGAGTGAGGAACCATGTGGGAGTACCTAAGTTCCTCAGCATACAATTTAAATCACCATGACGACGGTACCAGTACTCATTAGTACCACGCTGACACGCCATGAGATTAATTAGGTGAGAATCCAAAATACTGTCTTGGACATTGACTTTATCCATAAAGTCACTTGCCGAGATGTTTTGCATGTGTATACCACTTTTCAAGATGTGGTTCACTGCATATGACAGTCCAGACAGATCGCTTTCAAACAGGAGATGAAACAAATAAGGAATGCATTGTCGAAACCTAGCATCTCCTGCATACGATCGCAAAGTCCGGTATTCAGAAGCAGGAATTTGATGAGGTCGCTCATCATATCTTCCTCCCTGACCTGTTGGAAAAAGCTGTGGGAAACACCGAGCTTCCAAACTTTCCTCCCAAACACTAATGCACCATCTCAATCATTTTGCAACAAGGTGGCAGACTTCTTTCAGGCCAAGGTCAATGACATCTTCAATGAATTTACCACAACATCAATGACTAATACAGTCTATCGGGAGACTCCCCGTTGCCCACTTAAACCAACTCTAGAGGCCTTCACACCACCGGCATCCATGACAGACCTTATACATATGGTAAAGTCAGGATCCCCTTTGGACCCCTGCCCCCCGCGCATCATTAAATCAGTACCTGACGTAATAGCCCCAGTACTTACTAACATCTGCAGAGCCGTATTTCAGACAGGCATATTTCCCGAAATTTGGAAAAAGTCTACTGTAACACCCCTCTTGAAAAAACCCTCACTAAACCCCTTAGAGCCCAAAAACTATCGTCCAATTGCCTCCCTCCCTTACCCTTCCAAAATTATTGAAAAGGCGATGAATCAACAGCTGTCGACCTTTATTGACCAGAATGACCTGCTGGACAACACGCAGTTCGGGTTCCGGAAGGGTCATGGGACGGAGACGGCCCTGATTAAAGCAGCTGAGGAGGTCAGGACTATCATGGACAGGGGTGGCACCGCTATTCTAATACTACTGGATTTATCCGCCGCCTTCGACACGGTCGATCACACTATTTTGATCGACCGTGTCGCCGCCCTTGGCATCCAGGGCAGGGCCAGAGCAACGCTTGCCTCCTTCTTGGCCAACAGGATACAATCCGTGAAGATGGGAAACTTTAGCTCCCCCGACTTCTCTCTTCCATGCGGTGTCCCCCAGGGCTCCTCGCTAAGTCCGACACTTTTCAACATTTATGTGTCGGACTTGGCGAGGGTAATAAAGTCATTCGGCATAGGGCTTACATCGTACGCCGATGACACACAGCTGATCCTGGAGATACATAAAAACGGAGAAGCTGTGGCAGCCAATTTTCAGGCAGGCATGAAGGCAATCAGTACATGGATGAATCGGAACTGCTTAAAGCTAAATTCCGACAAGACGGAGGTATTGGTTTTTGGCGAACTAACTCCGTCTTGGTCTCCGGTCTGGTGGCCTTCTGAATTGGGTACGCCTCCACTGCCAGTTACCAAGGTGAAAAACCTGGGCGTGCTATTCGATAGTAAGCTGACGTTCCTTGGCCATGCTGACGCCGTGGTCTCGGCCTCTTTTTTCACCTTGAGAATGGTGAAGAAACTGCTCCCGTTTCTTCCTCCCACTGCTGGCAAAACTCTGATGTCCTCCCTGGTTTTATCCAAGGTGGATTACTGCAATGGCTTACTACTCAATGCACAGGAACAAGTGGTGAATAAGCTACAGCTTGTTCAAAATGCTGCTGCAAGGGTCCTCCTGGGGATACCAAAATACGCCTCTATCTCTCCTATAATCAGAGAGCTTCACTGGCTACCCATAAGAAGCAGGATAAAGTTCAAGGCCATGTGTATAACCTACAAGGCCTTGAACAATAATGGCCCCGACTTCTTCAAAAACGCCTTCAAAATTTACAAACCCAGACGAACTCTGCGCTCATCCACAGCCCAACAGCTCCAAATTCCCCCAACAAAAAAGGTTACTTGGGGAGACAGACGATTTGTAGTGGCTGCATCCAAACTGTGGAATCAGATTCCTTCTCAGATCAAGGAACATACCTCGCTGTTTTCCTTTCGAAAACATCTCAAGACATGGCTTTTTAACCAGTAACATCTTCTCACAACCATGTAATCTATACACACTAGCGCCGAGACACCGCAAGGTATTTGCGCGCTCTAGAAATTTTAAAAATAAATAAATAAATAATGGGACTCCCTTTGGCTTGTTTCATTTGAAACAACTCAATAGCATTCCCCATGACTTCCTTGGAATGCAAAGGATGAACACTATAATGTTCATATATTTCTTCACTAGTAGAGGGTTCTACTTTCTCAATTTGACCAGCACACAAATCGCTATCCTCTTCCTCACTTACTTCCTCTTCTGCAACATATACATTCTTATAGTATTTATTATTTTTTTTCAAATACAATGTTGCCTTTTTAACTTTCCTAACATCTACTAAATCTTGCCATATTTTCTTATTCTTTGTCGGAACCCCATTAACTAAGATAACCAGAGGTTCCTCTTCCACTTTTTCTACTCCAATTGTGTTAATGTTTTTCTTCAAATCTAGAGGCAAATAAACAACTCTTCCCTTTAATCCTCTCTGTAAATCTGATGGAGGCAATTTCCCTGTCTTTGGCTCCATTCTTACAATAGCCTGAAAGGGATGGATACTTTGAATCAAAATAGATTCATAAGTATTTAAATCCTTCAATTCAGAAGGAATCTCAACCAATTCCAGATTATTATGAACTGCTCTAGCAGGCATCTGGTTTTGATTTAATTTGCAACAACAATAAGTACACACACGTTGATCCAATCCCAAATCAAAACAATTTTCTACCATCAAGTATGTTGCAAAATCCTTCCATTCACTATTATTTTCCCTTTCACTTTTTGCATATAAATCCACTAACTTAGTCTGATTCTTATAATAAGTGCGTCGACAACACACACAAGCGAAATTAGGCCTCTCACTTGATTTCACCTCAAACGTCGCAATTTCCCTCTGGAAATTATCTGTACTGGAAACCTGTACACTATCTTCCACATGACCCTCTTCTTCTTGCTCAATTTCAACATTCTCCTCTTTACTTCCAAAGTAACAAAACTCAATTTCTTCACATATATTCTTCACATCTATTTCAGAACCATGCAAAAGAGCAGCGCATCATTTTTTAAGCATAATTGCTGGACTCTTAGCATAATACAACATTCTAACTAATTTCCTCACTTTATTATGATGCACTGCTAGCATCCTGAAATGATGAAAAACACTCTGGCATACTCTCCTGGAAAGACAAGCCAGTGAATGACCATGCAAACCTGTCACTTCTCTCACTCTGCAAGGATCTAATTCTTGCAACAACCTTATTTTCTGCTTCAAACTTTTCTTATTAAATGACCGTACAAAATCACAAAGCAAATTGATGGAATCCTGTCGCACACTGCAAATACTACTACACTTCCAGGTGTACACAGGACCCTTAGCACGTCTTCCTAAAACCTCATTATCTAACACCTCTTCTGCCTCTGTTGTCACAAGTTTTTCTTTTTCAACTGGACAACCATCTTTCACTTCATAAGCACGACCACTGGTGTCAACTGCATGCACCAAATCATTATCCTGGAAATAACTCTCCTCATTAAAAAATGCCTCACAGCTTGAACTATGCATCCATTCTCCAGAAAAAACTTCACAAAAATTACTACGATTAACTATTCTCTTCCATCTACTATTTCTTTTGAAATCATAAATTGCTTTGTTTAGCTTCCTAATTCTATTGATTATCAAAATAAATAACTTACGTTTAATTTCAAATGCCTGATCAATAACTTTCTCAACTTTTTTTTTTCTCTTATAAAAAACCAGTTTCTGTTGACGTTTCTTAATATTTTTTAACAAATTGCCAATTATCCTGTTGCGGAACATTCGTTTACGAATCTCCCTAAACTGTTGTTTCCTTCTACTATCATGCACAGAGTTATCTCTTGCTCTAGCAGTAACATTTTTCATTGGCCTTTCCTTTCCATTTGATTTCCTTCTCGTTTTATGGACTGAAACATTTTCTGTAGTAATATTTTTTTTACTACACATATTTCTTATGAATTGTTTTGTGCTCTTACCCGGTGCTTTCTTTCTTTTTGTTAGAGGACTGCTGCTTATTTTTTTTCACCTGCTGTCTTTGACGTTTTGCAGCCTTTCTCTGTCTTTCTATTGTAGGCATGGTGAAATCTTGAAATGATCTGCAGTTGAATCTGTGGTAAAATATAATAAAAAATTTTATTAACCATTATTACCAAACAGTAAAACAATAACAGTGATCAAAAACTTAACACACTACTTGACATTTTAAATAGAAGATTTTTTAGTCCTTGCAAATTTACAATACAGAAATACCAGAAAAGAAATGACATTTATATTTATGTTACCTATGCTATTTTATATGTGAATCTGATCTAATTTTATGAGCATATTTTAATATTTTATTGAAGACACTACACATAACCTGCTTTTGAATGTGTCTTTATTTTTAAATTAAACGGTTTACCTTTTTACTTTTTATTAATTATAAATTTTAAAAATAAATGTTTATATTTCCATAGGCTCAAGCAGGTCAGCTTCCCATCCTATTTCATATAATTCCGACAAATCTGCATCCTCATCACGCTCTTCTTCATCCTCAGGATTTAAATCATCCAAGGGATCAACATCCACTGATGTTTCAATTACAAGTTCAATGATGAGGTCAAAATCAACTGATTGCAGATTGTCGCTCATGTTGAGGTTGTCTTTATCTTTAAAGAAAGATAACAACAATGAGATGTTGCAGAGTAAGAGACAAATCTCAGAGATTATAATAGTAAAATTGTTTAACAAGAGTAAAATTTTGCAGCTATTATTTAGCCATGTCCAGCGATGCTGAGCAGGTGAAGCCTATGTCTAATTTTTCACTGAACAGGACTCATCTCTTCTTAACCTTGGATAAGCCTCACCGACTCTGTGTCCCCTGCACATACTTAAATGTAAAGGGGCAGATTTATGTTAAATGGCACATCCCCAGGCATGCACCAGTTAACGTGCACCACTGCTCTGCCACCCATGGTGTGCCGCATTTACAATCAGATAGGAGAAACCTGCGTCAAAACCCTGCGCCTGCTTTAAGCAGGCATAGGTCTTGACGCAACATTGTGGAGATGGTGCACCCTTGAGCGTTGCTGGAGCTGCATCGCACTTGCGATACAACTCCAGCAATGCGCCACCTTAACGGCACAGATGCGTCACGCATCTGTGCCGTTTTTGCCCCATGCTGCGCCGCATTGTAAATGCAGCACACCATGGGTGGCGGAACAGCGGCGCAGGATGACTGGCACATCCCTGGTGATGCGCCAGTCATCATAAATCTATCCCTAAGCTTCTTATCTTGTTAGAGATGAACTGCCATATGTATCATCAAAATATTTTGCATTTCCTAAATAGCGAATTTTAAGGAATAAATAGCGATTCTTTACCATTCCTAATTTGCGATGAGCAAATTGCTAATTGCAAGTTACCCATTCATTTCCATGGGCTAGGAGGCTCATAGGAATGAAGGTTTAATTTGCGATTAGCAATTTGCTCATCACAAATTAGGAATTTTTCCAAGGGTGCAGGGGTGTCTCAAGAACACCCTGCTGCACCCCTGAAAAAGAAATTTGGGGGCATATGGCACACATACATGCCCTAAGGGCATGTGTTGGCGTCATATGTGACCTTTTGTTTTTTTAAAAAAAAGCTTTTTGAAAAGAATTCACAAATTACCACCAATTTACCACAATAGTTTACAAATCCTTAATGTCATTTTTTACATATTTTTTGTTTGATACATTGCATTTAAGAAGTCTCAAAAAAATGTGCAAATCCTTCAGTGCAATTGCAAAATAAGGAATAGCAAATTTTGCTACTCCTTATTTTGCATCAAACTTGTTTGATACATACCATTTGTCTAATTAACATTCGCAAAGGCCGAAATTCGTAGAATTTTGATCTTTGCGAATGCTAATTAGCTTGATACATATGGCCCCAAGTGAGGCCTGTCTTGCGACATGGTGCATCTTTTGCATCACTGCTGCATCGGTTTCATGTGGTACGTTTTTTTTACATCATGACATATCTGCCTAAATGCATCAATTTGTAATGTTGTCGCCTCATAGCAAATCTTTTCCACCGCCGCTGCATCATAAAAGTGACGCACAGTGGCAGAAAAGAGGCATACACCTATCATAAATCTGTCCCTAGCATTTTAAATGATTAATCCAGGATGACAATAAGGTGTGGCCTATCCAAAGGTTTGTTTAAGTTGAGGCCTACTCAGGATTGCAGATTAAAGTTACGCTTGATGAAGAATACAGAGGAGATAATACATGTAAAGGCCTACCAATGAAGTAAGTAATGTCCACTTTATTGCGCCAGTCATCATAAATGTATCCCTAAGCTTCTTATCTTATTACAGATGAACCACCATATGTACCATCAAACTATTTTGCATTTCCTAAATAGCAAATTTTAAGGAATAAATAGCAATTCTTTACCATTCCTAATTTGCAATGAGCAAATTGCTAATTGCAAATTACCCATTCATTTCCATGGGCTAGGAGGCTCATAGGAATGAAGGTTGCAATTTGCGATTAGCAATTAGCTCATCACAAAATAGGAATTTTTTCAAGCGTGCAGGGGTATCTCAAGAACACCCTGCTGCACCCCTGAAAAAGAAATTTGGGGGCATATGGCACACATACATGCCCTAAGGACATGTATGGGCGTCATATGGGACCTTTTGTTTTTTAGAAAAAAATGCTTTTTGAAAAGAATTCGCAAATTACCACAAACTAGAAGTTGGTGGTAGTTTCCAAATCCTTAATATCATTTTTTACATATTTTTTATTTGATACATTGCATTTAAGGAATCGTAAAATTTGCAAATCCTTCAGTGCAATCGCAAAATAAGGAATAGCAAATTTTGAATTAAGGACATTTTAAGTCATTTCCATATGTGCAGTGTTTTGAAATTATGATTTGAAAATCGTTTTTGGGGAAAAGTAATGGTTTGCAAATTTATGACAAGGACATAATGGTGTATGCTTCTCTATAAGGCATTTCAGTGTCTCTGATGTCATTTTTCCCATATTACATTATAAGACCTTTCCCCATGGAGCACATTCCTTGTAAATATGCTCCCACCTGAGCATGGCGAATTTAGATTTTGACTGTTTGAGTCACATAACCATGTTAAAAGTGACCCAAAAAAATTGCAAACGTTTTAAAAAAACACATTCATGTGTCTTAAGGACATTTTAAGTCATTTCCCCATGGACAGTGTTTTCTAAGTGGCGCAAAAGAGGCATACACCTATCATAAATCTGTCCCTAGCATTTTAAATGATTAATTCAGGATGACAATAAGATGTGGCCTATCCAGAGGTTTGTTTAAGGTGAGGCCTACTCAGGATTGCAGATTAAAGTTACGCTTGATGAAGAATACAGAGGACATAATACATGTAAAGCTCTACCAATGAAGTAAGTGATGTCAACTTCATTGCGCCAGTCATCATAAATGTATCCCTAAGCTTCTTATCTTCTTAGACATCAACCGCCATATGTATCATATAACTATTTTGCATTTCCAAAATAGCGAATTTTAAGGAATAAATAGCGATTCTTTACCATTCCAAATTTGCGATGAGCAAATTGCTAATTGCAAATTACCCATTCATTTCCATGGGCTAGGAGGCTCATATAAATGAAGGTGCAATTTGCGATTAACAATTTGCTCATCGCAAATTAGGAATTTTTCCAAAGCTGCAGGGGTGTCTCAATAACACCCTGCTGCACCCCTGAAAAAGAAATTTGGGGGCATATGGCGCACATAAATTTTAACAACATTCCTTTACCTCAAAAACGATTTTCAAATCATAATTTCAAAACACTGCACATGGGAAAATTACTTAAAATGTCCTTAAGACACATAAAAGCGTTTTTTGATTGCCTTTGCAGCATGTTTGTATCACTTTTAACATGGCTATGTAACACAAACATTCAAAATCTAAATTTGCCATGCACAGGTGGGAGCATATTTACAAGCAATTTGCGCCACAGACAAAGGTCTTACACTAAAATGGGAAAAATAACATCAGGGACAGTCAATTGCCTTATAAAGAAGCATACACCATTATGTCCTTGTCATAAATTTAAAAACAATTCCTTTTCCCCAAAAACGATTTTCAAATCATAATTTCAAAACACTGCACATGGGAAAATGACTTAAAATGTCCTTAAGACACATGAAAGCGTTTTTTGATTGCCTTTCCAGCATGGTTGGGTCACTTTTAACATGGCTATGTAATACAAACATTTAAAATCTAAATTTACCATGCACAGGTGGGAGCATATTTACAAGCAATTTGCGCCACAGAGAAAAGTCTTACATTAAAATGGGAAAAATAACATCAGTGACAGTCAATTGCCTTATAAAGAAGCATACACCATTATGTCCTTGTCATAAATTTAAAAACAATTCCTTTACCTCAAAAACGATTTTCAAATCATAATTTCAAAACACTGCACATGGGAAAATTACTTAAAATGTCCTTAAGACACATAAAAGCGTTTTTTGATTGCCTTTCCTGCATGGTTGGGTCACTTTTAACATGGCTATGTAACACAAACATTCAAAATCTAAATTTTCCATGCACAGGTGGGAGCATATTTACAAGCAATTTGCGCCACATAATTCATAATTTTCTCCTTAAAGCACACTATTCTCTATCTAAATTAAAGAAATATTTTCTCACCTTAGCAAATACTTTGAGTTTGAAAACAGTCTCAGAAACACACCAATTTGTCTTCAGCAGAGCAAAAGGTATGCACTCCAGAGTCTGCAGCTATCAAAAGCACAGAAATGCTGTAATTCTTCACACATATTTCTCATGTCACCCAATCAAAACTCTTCCCTCACTTTTTTTCAAATGAAAACCCTTCCCCCCTCTGCCCTTTCTGTCTTTTCTGCATGGCAACCACCTCTTGGAAGACTTCTGGTGTTTGCAAGTTCACACAACTTTGTTGCAATTGAACTCTGAACTCTCAGTGCACCTGCATATCCAGTGCATTCTTTCATTTAATGATTTTTTATTGACCATTCAAAATACATCTTTCAAAGAACACATCCGTGCACCCTAACTTTCTGTTTTCAGCAATCAAAATCCACCAATCACTGTTACTGCTTCATGAACACAGAAACTCCACAGTTTTTTTCATTTTAAACTCTCATTTTTTCAACTGCCATTTCATTGCCACACTTCATCTGACTGCAGGAGAACCTTCTCTCACCATGTTTTCTGTCTGGATTGTTGGACATAGTTATATTCACTGGGCTCAAAGGTACGTTGAAAACAGGAAATTACCTAACCTCAATTTACAAGATGTGGAAATTAAGTGGTTTGGCCACAGAGGATTAAAATGTCACCAATTGATACCATTGGTGAAAACCTTTATGCATTTGCCCAAACCTGACCTGTTAATTGTGCACTGTGGAGGTAATGACTTGGGCACTTTGACTGGTGTAGGTCTGGAAATGCTTTTAAAGGACACCTTTGAGCAATTAATGGCACTTTTTCCTCAGACTGCCTTGGTATATTCAAATATATGCCAAAGACAGAAATGGAGGTGGTCAAACCAATTTTGTCCACAAATTGAGAAGTCGAGGAAGCATGTAAACAAATCTGTTTCAGCTTACATGAGAGACCATGGAATGGGCTCCCTGTACAACAATAACTTGCGTTACTACATGCAAGATATCTACAGAGGAGATGGAGTTCACTTCTCAGATGAGGGCAACAGAGTTTTCACTCTGAATTTAAGAATGTGCATTGGTACCTACTTATAAGTACCTAAATGTACCATAAACCCAAAAGCTCTTCTCAGAGCTACCCTACATCTGATCACTCACAATTATTATTTTACTCTAACATTTTTCACTAATTTCCAACAAAGTACGCTCCCTGGGGCGCTACCCGGTACGCAAACCGGGAGCTAACCTCGCGAATTTTTTTTTTAAAATGTTTTTTTTTCGCACATATAAGCCTCCTCAGCCACCCTCAGAAAACCTAGGGGGTCAAGATAACTCTACCGTGCCCCCTTCTACCCATTCTGAACATTATTTGCCCTCCATCTTGTATCTTAATTCGACCGAAACACAAAATGGTGGACTCCCGGAACGCTTAAGGTTCGCGAACCGGGGCGCTCAACGGTTCGCGTACCGGGTCGCTCCCTGGGAAGCGCACCATCAAAAAAGGTGGGAAAGTAGTTCACAGAAAAGCCACTGGAGACAATTTCACCAAATATAGACTAGCTCATACTACATACCAATCCCTACCATTTTCACAAATTTGATTGGAATTCCATTTAGCCATTTAGCCTGTAGACCTCTCTAAATACCCTGAGGTAAATTACTTCACAAAACACATCTGAAGTGTTGGAATTGACAACCAATGAAAATGTTACTTTCATTTTCTATTTTTTTTACCTGACATTTCATTGGTTATATACCTGAATATATATAAAGGAAGAGAAGAAAACACAGCCATTTTGACTACTACTTCTTGCTGTACATTTCAATAGTATTTTCACTAATTCCTTCAACTTCTTTCTAAAGGTAAGTTTTTATTTTTAAAACTGAAGTATATTGTGCACTATAAGTTAATATGGTAAACTTTTTCTGATAGATATATACTATCCCTCTGTAGTAGTTATAGATTTAGAGAGACTTCTCTGTTATAGTTATGGATGGAGTTAGGCTTCTCTTGTATAATTATGAATTTACTTACGTTAAATCACATACACTTTTTTATATTCCTACTTCCACTCTGATACTATACACTGCCCAAAGATAAATTCACTGATAAAAAATGCCTATCTAAAATTATTCCCAACATTGCCCTATCTCTACTAATATATATTTTTGTAATCCAAATTTCAGGCAAAATGGAAGGCGAAAACCAAGTTTCTTTTGAAATGGACCTGCAAGAGAGCAGCCAAGAATTGATTGATACAATTGATCAAATTGACATTGAATTTTTCGATGAAACTTGGGACAATGAACTACTGCAATGTGTACAAGCAGTAGATAACCTCCTTGCAAATGAGGACATTTTACACCCTCAGAGACTACAATGTATATTCCATGATAATTATGAAATTTCTGACAATGAAATGTTAGAAAGTTTAATAAATTATGAAACACAATCACATTAAAAAAAAATGCTTAAAAAATAAAGAAAATAAAAAATAATCAACAAAAACAACAATCAATTAACATACAGCATTTGAAAAGTCTATCATTCATTTTTCATTGCAGTACGCTGCCCAGAACGCTTCCCGGTTCGCGGACCGGGCGCTCCCCACGCAAAAAAAACAAAAATTTTTTTTGTTTTTTTTGCCCCGCGGGGCCCTTTTAAAACCTCCACATTAAACCTAGGGGGTCAGGGAGGATCTAGTATGCCCCCTTATGGTCATTTTCGCTTTTGTTTTGGCCTCCTCTTGTCTCTCAATCCTACCGAGAGACAAGATGGCGGCCGCTCCGGACTGTTTAGAATGTTGACAGACACCGGAGAGCCAATCAGCTTAGCTACGCGAAGTTCCGGTACGCTTAAGGTCCGCGGACCGGAGCGCTGCCCGGAGCGCGCTTACAGATATATATCTTTTTTTAAACGTTAATTTCTCAAAATCCACTGGAGCACATATATTGAGACATAGAAAAGGCACATCGGGCTACCAGTCCCTACAATTTTGCCAAGTTTCGTGCAAATCCATTCAGCCGTTCGGGCTAAAAGTGAGGCCAACCGCCCTATGGAAAACTCAATGTTAAAAACACGTTTTGGGACCCCCCTTTTTTCTCAGCCCCCCCTGGACGAACCCCCCCCAAATTTTCAGGGGCTGCTCAGAAACAAAATGTTCCATTTTCCAGAAAATTTCAGCCAATTCCGTCCACAAACGCCAAAGTTATTAGACATAGAATTTTCAAAAATCCCATAGGGAAAAAATCCTAACTATATATACCTACTGGCGACCGCCAGTAGGTAATATATATATATATATATATCACACACAATCCAAGATCATTAGGATGCCCGCCCGCCATCCTATCGGGAAATGGGACCACCCGCCATAAGGGTGGGGGTCCCATGGGGGCCATTAGGATGCGCCCACCACAGTGGCGAGTGCATCCTGCATTCCTGTCATTGTGGCGGGCGGTGCACTCAGCACCGCCCGCCACATTGCCAGGAAGGCATGTTGTGCACTTTGGCACCGCGCATTGCCTGCCATGTTGTGCATGTAACTGCAGGGGGGTACCATAGGTACCCCAATGTGCACCCCCTACCCCCCAGAGTCCCTGGGGGCCCACAACGGCCCCTGCAAGCATTTACCACATGCCTTTCCGTGGCAGCAATGTCGCCACGGAAAGACATGTTTCCGCCCCCAGGATTATATGGCTGGCGGTGTCTGACAAACACCGCCACCATATTAAACTCTTTTCCACCTTGTTGACTGGGCGGAAAAGCGGCAGACGTCTTTCCGTCCGCCGCGGTCCGGGAAATGGGCGTACAGGGACGGATCTTGGGCAGATCGCTATTGCCATGCGGGCGGTGGTGATCCGCCTGAGATCCTAATGGGCCCCCAAGTGTTTATTCCACAACGCGTTTCGATTTCTGACGAAACTTTGTTCACGTGAACAAGGTTTCATCTGAAATCGAAACATGTTAGCCAGCTTTTCCTTTTCTTTAGAAACAGTTACTCTTGGGAGCGTGGATACTGGACCTGTTTTTCCTTAAGCTCCCGTCCCCCTCTTTGTAATTAATAGTGGGTGTGAGAGTGTCTGAATGGGCGTGAGTAGGTGTGTGAGTGTCTGAGTCAGTGTGTGACTGGGTCCGTAAGTCTCTGAGTAGGTCTATGAGTGGGTACATGTGAGTGGGTACATGAGTGTCTGAGTGAATCTCTGAGTAGGTGAATGAGTATCTGAGTGGGTCTATGTGTCAAGGACTCGCAATGGTATGAGAACTCCTCACGATCAGAGTGACAAACAATATGGTCCACCTTTTGATATCTCCAATTCTGAATACCAGGAAAGCCATAGAGTTTTAGAACGATCAAGTGAGGGAAAGGGTATGAGGCAGGGAACAGCAGGGAAAAGGAAAAAAACCTTGAAGGGAAATGAATCAAGATTAGCAAATGAGAGAACACCTACTCTCCATGTAATCTACACTTTTGTGATTACCAAGCTTTAGATTCCCTATCTGAACCTGTGAATACAAAAATAAATATGCCTGCAAGCCCATACTATATGGTCTACAACAACTCATCAAGATAATCAAAACATTTCCTCTTACACACCCAAACAAGGAAAGAAAAAGTTTATGTAAATCTTTTGGTAGAGTTCCTCTTCAGATTGTAAAAGGAAAGTATTTCACGATCAAAGCTGCTACCATTACTATTATATTCACTAGTTCCCCATCACAACTAGTTCAGTATTTTACTTGACTTTGTTAAGCAATTAATTCTCATTGCATTTGTTCCAGAAGCAAAAATATTCAAAATGACAGAAAAATAAAGAGAGCCCAGTTGCTGTTCTTCAAGCACTGAATATACGAGTCTGCAGATAACCAAAGTCTTTTTTTACCTAACAGCTTTCTTAAAAGAACAGATTTCTGTTTTGCCTTTTTTTTAATTAAATTTTGTTCATGTTCCCCACACTAACAAGTAGGCTCCAACAGAGAGGAAGAATTTATGTATTTTTGGAACTCGCCTGACATTTAGTTCAACGCCACAGCTCCAAAGAATACAACTAACAGAAAGGAAGAATTTAAGTCTTTTTTTGAACTCACATGACCTATATTTCAATTCTGCAGCTCCAAAGAATACAACGTTTTCCTGTTGGCTGATAAGGAATAAGTTTGAAGAAACAGAGGGAAATAAGAACACAGCTGCTAGTGTCATTTATAAACCCAGGTTCACTTTGATCTGTGAGGGCAGCGTTTCTTGCACATGCTTCAAATACCGTCTTTATCTCTCCAAAATACAGCTTTTCCAAATAACGACTGCAAAAGAGATGCACACAGTCTCTCCAAAAAGTACCAGCATGTGCAACCGCATCAAAAATGAATTAAGCACGCCGAACGGTGTGCAGTCTCCTCCTAATAATTCCCCTTGATCCCCCAGAACTCCTCATGTCCTCCCTAGGCATCATGGAACTTGTAGTCTATGCAAACTTAGTTTGTACAGGCAAGAACACACAGTTACCTCCATGTTAACTACTAAAGTACTTTATATTGGTAACATTTGAAGGCGCTAAGACGTTTGAATACTGACACTTTGAATGAGTGCATTAGTCTTTCAGTGGGTGTGTGAGTCTCTGAGTGGGACTGTGGGTGAGTGTGAGCTCATCTGAGCCGGTGTGTGTGTTTCAGTGTATATGTACAAAATTATTATGTATTAAAATATCTGCAAGTTGGGATGTCACAATAATGTTGTGGTTGTTTGAGATACATATTTGTTTAAAGGTGAATACAATATTAAAAAATTATATTCTGTTACAATCAAATGACAGAAGTGGCAGTAGAACTTTATGGCACAGATCTACGCTACATTGCAACTGCTGCTTCTGCAATTAAACGATATTTATATCTACCTGTTTGTGGCTCTCCTAAATGGGCGAAGAATTTTGTTGTGGATTAAAAGACGCCCGGTCCCGGTCGTGGGAGAAGCCCTGCATCAGAAGTGTGGACCGATGCTGCTGTCAAGCGACTAGCGGCAGAAAGGGCAGGAAGGTCTTTTTGTGGAAGTCTTAATGGCAGTGCTAAGTCAGCAGGACTGTTTCCAGAACCACTTGGGATTTTAATTTTTTCAAATGTGTTGCATCACGCAAGCACCTCACTCGAGGAATACTACAGCACTACAAAGACCACCATTCCTAGCGCAAGCCAACGCACACTGGGGCAGGTGATGTCAGTTATTAATGTGGTGCCGTCTGCTTTGCGTTGTAATGAACATTTTGGCTCTGAAGAAATACAAGCAGTGCATGAAACGCGTCAGGCAATAGAACTTTATGGCACAGATCTACGCTACATTGCAACTGCTGCTTCTGCAATTAAACGATATTTATACCTACCTGTTTGTGGCTCTCCTAAATGGGCGAAGAATTTTGTTGTGGATTAAAAGACGGCCGGTCCCAGTCGTGGGAGAAGCCCTGCATCAGAAGTGTGGACCGATGCTGCTGTCAAGCGACTAGCGGCAGAAAGGGCAGGAAGGTCGTTTTGTGGAAGTCTTAATGGCAGTGCTAAGTCAGCAGGACTGTTTCCAGACCCACTTGGGATTTTAATTTTTTCAAATGGGTTACATCACGCAAGCACCTCACTCAAGGAATACTACAGCACTACAAAGACCACCATTCCTAGCGCAAGCCAACGCCCACTGGGGCAGGTGATGTCAGTTATTAATGTGGTGCCGGGTGCTTTGCGTTGTAATGAACATTTTGCCTCTGAAGAAATGCAAGCAATGCATGAAATGCGTCAAGCAGTAGAACTTTATGGCACAGATCTACGCTACAACTGCTGCTTCTGCAAATAAACGATATTTATACCTACCTGTTTGTGGCTCTCCTAAATGGGCGAAGAATTTCGTTGTGGATATATATATCCACAACAAAACGATTCGGCGCCGGGAAACCCTTTGTGGGTAGCTGTGCGCCTTACAAGTGCTATAAAATAAAATAAATAAAATATATATATATATATATATATATATATATATATATACAAAAAAGAAGCAGAGAACTCTCTGTAGTTCTCAAGTTTAGGTGGGAAGCAGCTCCTGTATAGAGCACTCTCAACACCAGCGACACTCTAGATCTGCTCACCTAAAATGTCTGCTTTTCTCAAAGTCTTTAGACATAGGATTAGCACAGTGCCATCCACGCCCAGATAGAAAAGGACAAAGGGGCATATTATCAAGAAACAGTGTTAACATTATCGCCACTTTAGCGGCAGAAAACTGCCGCTAAAGTGAGAATAATGGGCTTGATAATAGGCCCTTGTGAATTCCCATAGAAGCCCATGTTCTGGTGTGAACATGGGCTTCTATGGGCATTCTCTAAGGCGTATTATCAAGCCCTTTATACCCGCTTTAGCGGCAGTTTTCTGCCTCTAAAGCGGCGATAATGTTAACGCTTTGCTTGATAATATGCCCCAAAGTCTTTTGCAATTTCTACAGCAAAGTCTTTAAGCATAGAACTAGCGCAGTGCTGGCTTTGCCAAGCAGTAAAATGACAAAAGCCATTTACAACTCCAGTCACAGTATTACAGCTTTGAATTGGTAAAATACCAACCAAGCCAACCTCAAATGAGTAAAAACAACCCCTGACACAGTGCTTCGCTCTAAATAGAGCTCTTCAGAGAGGTATAGCTTTGTCCAGACACAAGGGAGCACCCAGTATAAGTAAAAAAAATACCCTTTCAGGCATAGAGTAACGAATAAATTATGCAAAAAAGAAGCAGATAACTCTGGGTAGTTCTCAAGTTTAGGTGGAAAGCAGCTCCTGTATAGAGCATTCTCAACACTATTGACACACTAGATCTGCTCACCTCAAATGTCTGCTTTTCTATCAAAGTCTTTAGGCATAGGATTAGCACAGTGCCATCCATGCCAAGATAGAAAATGACAACGTCTTTTGCCATTTCTACAGCAAAGCCTTTAAGCATAGGACTAGCACAGTGCTGTCCTTGCCGATGTGTAATATGACAAAAGCCATTTACCACTCCAGGCACAGTATTACAGCTTTGAATTGGTAAAATACTAACCAAGCCATCCTGAAATGAGTAAAAGCAACCCCTGACACAGTGTTTCGCTCTAATTAGAGCTCTTCAGAGAGGTATAGCGTTGTCCAGACACAAGGGAGCACCCAGTATAAGTGAAAAAAAAATACCCTTTAGGGTATAGAGTGACGAATAAATTATGCAAAAAAGAAGCAGATAACTCTGGGTCGTTCTCAAGTTTAGGTGGAAAGTCACTCCTGTATCGACCACTCTCGACGCCAGCGACACTCTAGATCTGCTCACCTCAAATATCTGCTTTTCTATCAAAGTCTTTAGGCATAGGATTAGCACAGTGCCATCCACGCCGAGATAGAAAAGGACAAAGGGGCATATTATCAAGAAACTGAGTTAAAATTATCGCCGCTTTAGCGGAAGGAAACTGCCGCTAAAGCGGCGATAATGGGCTTGATAATATGCCCTTGTGAATTCCCATAGAAGCCCATGTTCTGATGTGAACGAAGCAAAGTATTTACTCCAACTGGTGTGATAGTGCTATTTTGCCCACTGTGAGATGGTGGTGAGGTGAGTTGCCGGTACACCTGGGGATGAAAATGTAGGCCTAAACTGTGAGCTGAGTGGTCTGCAGCATAGTGGCCGAAGCGAAGTATTTACTCCTACCGGTGTGAAAGTGCTGTTTTGCCCACTGTGAGATGGTGGTGAGGTGAGGTGCCGGTATACTCGGGATGAAAGCGTATGCATAACCTATGAGCTGAGTGGTCTGTAGCATACTGGCAGAACCACAGTATTTACCCTAACCGGTGTGAAAGTGCTGTTTTGTCTAGAGTGAGATGGTGCAGAGGTGAGGTACCGCTAAACTCGGGGATGAAATCGAGCGTTACGAGCTCAAGCTTGCTGCTGATTGGCTGCGCGCGATGCGAGCGGTTGCAACTAGGAAGTGTTGGCCGCCATTTTGTGATTCTGTTGAAGCGAGTAAGGGAAAAAAAAGGGAGAAAAAAGTGGGACAGAGGAGGGTAGGAGCACTGTGAGGTTTGTAGGGTGGTTAGGGTAATAATAATAATAATCCACATTTTGTAAAGCGCACAATCACCCGTAAGGGTCTCTAGGCGCTGGGGGCCATTGGGAAGATTAAGCAAGCTATTGCCCAGAGTCACATGGTGCTGGGCTAATCTGCCGCCGGTGATCGAACCGTGATCCCCAGATTCCAGAGTCAGTCGCCCTAGCCGCGGCGCCACACCTCTCCCTAGGGTGTGCTATAAAGGGAGTGTGAAGCAAAGCATTTACTCCTACCGGTGTGAAAGTGCTGTTTTGCCCACTGTGAGATGGTGCTGAGGTGAGGTGCCGGTACACTTGGGGATGAAACCGTGCACCTAAACTGTGAGCTGAGTGCTGTAAACTGATGTGCTCTGGGCGGTGTAGCATACTGGCCAAAGTGAAGTATTTACCCCTACCGGTGTGAAAGTGCTGTTTTGCCCACTGTGAGATGGTGCGGAGGTGAGGTGCCGGTACACTCAGGGATGAAAGCGTGTGCCTAAACTGTGAGTTGAGTGCACTGTAGTATACTGACAGAAGTGAAGTATTTACCCTTACTGGTGTGAAAGTGCTGTTTTGTCTAGAGTGAGATGGTGCAGTGGTGAGGTACCGCTAAACCCGGGGATGAAACTGTGCGCGAAAACTGTGAGCTGAGTGCTGTAAACTGATGTGTGCTGGGCGGTGTAGCATAGTGAGTGTTGTAGCATATGTGTGCAGGTGGTGTTAGTATGTGTTTAGAGTATAGCGGGAGTGGGAAGCAAACTACTCACTGGTACCGGTCTGAAGACTCGGGGATGAAATTGTGAGTGTAAGTTGTGAGTTTATTGCTGTAAAGTGATGTGCTGTGGGTGCTGTAGGACACAGGCCACTGTAGCATACCTGTGTACAGTGGCGGCTGGTGGAATTTGAAACTAGTGAGGCGTAATGAAAATGTTTCCAGCCATGTAAACAATGGTCCCCCCATACCCCACCTCCTCCCCTGACACCGTAGTATCGCACAACCAAAAACTGAATCCCAAACACATAAATCCTGAAGGCAAGTTTAAGAAAGGTGCAGGCAACCCGACTGGTCACAGGGCACTAGTCAAACTGCGTCATCTTCACTCACTGCACGTGCAAAACCCTTCGACTGCGCGAGATCTCATCCCCACAGTCAACTTGCAAGTCAGAGGCCAAATCTGGTTGACAGCAGCTCCACCTCCCTGCTTCCTGGCATTAGTAACAAGCACCGGCAAAGCCAGTCGGTCTCGCTTTGCAACACTTGTTTCATGAATGTAGGAATTATTCTTTATACAGCACAAACCTAACTGTGAAGCAAAAAAGGCGCTGCACATCTACAAGATCGTGTACATCACATGGGGATTACACAAATACATTTTACACCTATTTGGACGCATGGAGATCAAGTGATTTGCCCAGAATCACACAATGTTGTCTAGCGCCGAGGCCAGGATTCAAGCCTGGGTATCCAGGGTCCTAGGGCAGCAGCTCGAACTGCTCAGCTTGACTTTGATATTCTTTATTTAGGTTTTATATAGCGCGAACTTGACCCGATGAGGGTATCAGAGCGCTTTACAAAAGTTACATGTTCCTGATATGTCTTTGCAACCAGACAGCAGCACTGCTTCGTAATTTCGACCTAAAAAGTGCAAGAAGGAAAACACCAGAAATCAAGCCTTTTCAAGCTTTGCAGAAAGATCACAAGGCCAATACAACCATCCATCCTCCCAAGGTAGGAACACTCAGTGCCAATAAAATGATTACACTAATTCTTATTCATAGTGCTTAGAAAAAATAAAACACTGTACAACGCTCTCTTTATATAAAAAGTTATTATTAATAGCTGCGTTTCTTCAGTCCTCCATTTCAGAAAGAAGCTGAACCCCTTCAAAGCACAACTCTCTAGCACGGTTAATAAACCAGGCCTCACATGGCTCTGGGTCTTGTTCCCTGCTCAAAATCATGAGTCCTCCACCTCCTACCTTGCGCAGCGCTCCTTTGCTTGCTTACTAGGTTGCCGCATTCCATTTCATCAGAGATATCAGTACTGAGAGATATGTCATCAGAGCGATTTCTATTTCCGGTTCTAGCCTTGTAACAATGGAATGAAAGTCATAAATGTTTGCGGCAATTAGTTTAAACTAAAAGTACCACATCGAGAGTGAATTAGGCTGTTCTGGGATATTATCAAATCCTTCTGTGCATTCCGAGTCTTTCATGCTGGTACTTATTAAACAAAAGATTAAAGAAAACAACAATGATAAGTCGCGGCCGGCTTTACGGGCGGGTGGGGGGGGTTTGCAAATGGGGTCGCGACGACCTGAGGGGATGAGGGGGGAGGCTGGAGGGGTTTTGAAACAAGTTTTTAGAATTTCACAGAGGCCTACATAGAACATATATAAAATAAAGTACACTTACTGTCTGACTCCGTCCCGACTCCCGCCATCCTGGTATTCAAGTCCCAGCACGTCATCAGGAAGGCGGCGGGCAGGCAGCTTCCCTCCCCTCCACCGCCGCGTTCTTGATTGGTGCGGCCGGCTGCCCCCACCTACGTCATTTTCTCTCTGTATGCTGCTGCTCCAGCATACAGAGAGAACAGGGAGAGTGATGGGTGGTGTTACTCGAGGGCAGGGGGGAGTGGCTTGGGGGAGTGGCTTTTTCACTGTTGTTAATACTGTCTGTTTGGGCGGCCTCAGACTGCCCAAACAGTCAGTATTAACAACAGTGGGCAAGCCACTCCCCCTGCCCTCGAGTAACACCGCCCACTTTAAACCAGGAAATTCTACTTTCTCGCCGTGCGAGAAGGCAGAAACAAATGGTAGTTATATCTACCATTTGTTTCTGCCTTCTCGCACGGCGAGAAAGCAGGGGGGCGGCGCCCATTTGCCCCCATGGAGGAGCCTTTACTGCCTGTGTAAGTAATGTTAGTGTGCGTTTATTCTATACAGGGAGTGGGAAACAAACTACTCACCCCTACCGGTCTGAAGACTTGAATTAAGTGTTTTAGGAAGCAGGAATAAAGAAATAATCATTAAGAATATAATGCGGAATGTTGCAATGCCAGAGAAGGAAAATGGTAAAATGAGGTGTGTCTAAGAAATTGGCTGTGTGTAATAAAGGGATGGAGTTTGAAAAATATATAGAGTGTGTCTTTATTTAAGTGCCATAATGGGACCCATTGGTGCAAGAGCTAGGGCATCCAGCTGATGCAAAGTTGAACCACTTCTGCTGTATTCAAACGTAAGCTCCTGCATCGGTGAATTGCATATTACATGTTACAGTTGCATGTGAAATAAACAATAGCTATTACACTTGAATGACTCTACATTCTATTAGGAAAATAAAGGTAGGATACGATTACCACATATATCCTTAACGAAAAGAAAGAAAGAAAAAAGAAATTGCAAAATGTAATCAGCAAACTTTTTAGGTACCTTGGCAGTGCTTTTTTGTAACAGAAAATTATCAACAGTAGACTAGTTAGCAATCTGTTGTACAGTAGATTCAATGTGGTGTGTGTCAGAATTGGTACTAGTTCTACCCACATTGGAACTTTGAGGATGGATACAAACATTGCGCTTCTGAGAAGCACATTCGGTACCTTTGTAGTCAAACCATACATTATTGTCTTCAGCTGTATCAAAAAAAACATTCTTGTGTAGAGAGCTAAGGCTTCGAGCTAAGACAAACTCCAACCGCTTCTGTTGTAGTCAAATCGAAGCTCTTGCATCAGTGAATTGCACATTATATGTTACAGTTCTATGTGACCTACACAATAGCTATTAGACATGAATGAATAAATTGTATAATGAAAATAAAGGTAGTTTACGATTACCACACTGTGCCAACCAGTTCCTAAACAAAGTAGTCTTTTTTTATTTTTATCGTGAGGTTCTGAGCAGAGGCTGACTTTGAGTAAATTTGTGTGAAAGGGCTTTGTGAATAACAGGCAGGCAGAGAGGCATGTGCACAAAGAATAGATGTGGTTTCTAAATGGGTGTGGGGTTTAGGCTAATTTAGGAAGTAAATAGCGTATTTGAATTGGCCATACATCACCGATCCCTGGTTAGAGTGAAAACGTAAGGGGCAATAATGAAGATAAAGTTAAAATGTCTGAGTATACTTAGAAAGTTATTATATCAAAGTAGCAGGATTGAAGTGTATTATTAAAAATTTAAAAGAAAAGGTTAAAAAAGATGGAAAAAAATCCATTCAAGAATAACGTGAGTTTCTTACACATCTTGGAGATTCCAGTGCAGAAGTTCTTCAGCGGCTTGAGATGCGTAATGTTCCAAGAGGCTATTGTTGCCATCGTCTGAGCAAGGTGAATCAATCCAATTCATATCCTCGAAGGGACAGTAATGTTCCTCGAATGTTGGAGCGGCAATTTGAATTGGCAGGCAATCTGCGATGTTGTGAAAGGTCGCACGTAGCAAGAGATCTTTTGCGACTGCGCAGAAATCCCATTCCGCTGTGATTCCTTTTTGCATTGCATTCGCCATTTCTCCACTGCCAGAACAATCACGTTCATAGTTTTCAAGATACTGCATTACCTGCTGGATATCGGGAGCTATTGTTGGTATGTTGGCAAGGCATATATCCATTTGCCAGTCAAATGGGCAAGTTTTGGAATAAAACGATGGTTGTAGGCATATTGCATAAGTGTAGATAGTTGTTATGTTGTAGCTAGCTCCGATAATAGATAGAGGCAGGTAGCCGAAAAGTTTTTCTGTTTTTTTACAGTATCGATGTAGCTAGGCATGGAGGCGTATTCTGTTGGACACAGTTGTTACCACAGAGACCGTAGCCATTTCTAGAAGTAGAATTAGTAGTAGGATGGCCGCAAAGAGGGCGAGAATTATGGGCACTGTTCCTATTATTCCAGAGATGATTGAATGAATGTCAGAATGTAGTCTGGTATTAAAAGAAGAACAGTTTGAAAGCGTGTTAGAAGGCTGTAGGAGACCATGTTAAAAAAGTGTGCCAGACCTTGAGTGTGACGTGTTGAAAATTGTGTAAAAATTCACAAAGTGTAATTGGCGGTTCGTATTTAAAAGGGAGTGTATTTTATTTGAAGTTTGTGGTATCTGCAGTCGATACATTTCTTTTGCAGAAGTGAGGGAGACTTCTGTTCTGAACAAAGGCGCTTTTAGTTTGGGTTTTTTCTTGAAATCTGTTTTCAAACTAGGAATTGAAGGCCAAGTTGAAGTTTGGGAGTTAGCTTGTGTGGGTGTGAATAGACATTGCCACAGGAAGTTACTGTGTTTGAAACAATAAAGCTTTGCGGTATGCCAGCTCCCATTCCTTAGGAGTGCATGTTATTGAGAAGCAGATAACTGTCATTAGAAAGCTGTGTGAATGTTGGTGTGATTGTGGGATCTGCGTCTTTTTAAGAAAGGACGCAAGATTGAGGGCTGTAAGTTTAGAAGTGCCCTGTAGTTGGGCATTCTTTTTTTTTTTTTGTGAGTTTTATATAGCGCGAACTTGAACCGAATCGGGTTATCAGAGCCCTTTACATAGCACCAGTTACGTTATATGAGGACACACATTCATATTTTTTTGTTAGGCACGGGGAGATTAAGTGATTTGCCCAGAATCACAGGATGTTTGTTTGGCGTCGTTACCGAGACTCGAACCCAGGTCCCCAGGTCCGAGGTTGAACGCCGTAGCCGTTAGGCCAACTCCTTGAATGACTGCCACTGTGGTCGCACTATTCACCTGTGAGAAAAACTTCTGTATGCTCTTTAAGACAGCGATATGTAAATGGGATAAACCACTGCTCGTGAATCAACGCGCTACCTTATATAATCACATTCAACATAACAAACAACATGTGCACGTAGCAGACACAACAACACTACGTACTGTGGGACCCGTGGCTGGCCATTTACTCAAACTAAACATGGCATGGCACCTCTGCCTCACAATGCAGAATGCGGGGAAAGATGGGAGTAAAGTATGTGCGAAGGTGACAGAGTTGAGTATGCAGAGCACAGACCTGTACATGTCAATATACACTGATGGTCTATTGAGTGAAGTGGACAGTGGATGGAACCATGAAAGTACAGTCAGTAGGGAAGATTACGGAATGGTAGCGCGTACGTGCCTCCCCCTAAATGTTTAGGGTAGTGGGCTGGCTCAGCTTACGCAACGCTAGCGTAGGGGTATGAAGAAGAAGCACGTTTCTCTGGGTGTGATTCTCTTCCGGATTGGCGAACGTGTCTGCCAGGTCTGCGCAGCTTTCACCGCCACGAGGCTGACGCCGTGAGCAAAGGTGGCTGCTTAAATGATGCCTTCAGCGTGCTGGTATCTAGAAAGCATTAATTCAATGGGGTTAACCCAATAAGCCAAAGGACCTGGGTATCAATTAATACAAAACAGAAATGGTCCTAGACATATCTTACAGCACCTATTAATGCAACACTTATTATTTGTATATTGAGGAATTTAATCCAAAAGAGAGACAAGAGATAAATTCTTTAACGAGCCAGAATGCAATGTTAATGTATTGTACCCAACATCAATTAATCAAAAAACAAACAATCTATTTGATCAGTCAATGTATTCCAAATGTATTGCAGTTTGCAGTAGGAATATAAAGGGGGTGCCCAAGTGAATTGAGAAGAAAGAATAGTTCAAAGGACAAAATTCAAATTTTATGTACAACTAAAATTGCAATTCTTCTAGTTGGACAAGCAAGGAGGCCTACCCATACAGATTCATATACATTGATTTATCATACAGGGAAGGGACAGGGACAAAGGTACTAAGGTCCAGGCCTCAAAAAGGGGGGGGGGGGAGGAGTATAACCGTCGACGTTTCGACCCTGGCGCAATAAGGGGAAGTTTAACGCCTCTGCTACGGGTCTTCTTCAGGACTCGTTGGGAAGGGAGGAGATGGGGAAAAAACAAGGTGACCTAAAAGGCAATATTAAAATAACTCAGTTAACCTGAATAATATGAGAAATCTTATTAAAATCGGTTAAAAAGTTGGGTACTTTACCAAAGATAATGAAAGAGGGCAACCTAAGAAACACAAAAAGGAGAGAACTGGCTCAGTGCCCATCTCATGGCAGGGAGCACTCACCCGTCAGTGGTGTGCCCAATAATTGTCCAATAATTTCCAAGTAATTTTCTGGGTGAATATTCAATTCAAATGGAGACGATTACAATGATTATTCTAAACATGAGAAAAGGGAAGGATACTGAGTGCACGATGTTTTCAAATGCAGTGAGTACGTGCATTACGCTACTGAAGTTTACGGACTTCACTTACTCAAAATTAGTATCCAAACAGAATCAAAGTCAAGGGAGAAATGGCGATGCTGTTTGAATTGCCGTTTTTAATATTGCGATGCTGTTTGAGATGCCACAGCCTCCTGTCATTTAGAAACAACACAAAACGAAAACGGCATGAGAACTACTGGGACAATTAAACCAATTAATGGGCGTAACATGCCGTATTTTTACATTCATTAAATATCCCCTTTGATGAATTACCTCTTGGGATGTTTATGTAAGAATCTCGTTTGGCTTTTCATGGGACCGCAATTAATTCAAACAGCCACGGGACACGTCTTCCTAGGTCAGTCGGGCGCATCTGTTCAGCACGCAACGTAGGGTCACGTGTGCTTAAAAAGACGTCCCCCTTGTATTGAGATAAAAAACATACTGAGCGGCAGAAGAAATTCATACTGCCACTTGAAGAATTACAGTATTATGTGAAATGTTTATTTATCGTTGGCAAAGGAAAAAACTACCACCGAGGGATTAACATCATGCCACACAGTCCGAAATCGGAAGACAGATGTTTTGCCGAAAAAGCTAAATTCCAAGCCATTAGTCATTGCCATTTTCATTATCCAAGAATGGGGCACTAATAATAGTTAGGTGAAATATAGATGGATGCCAAATATGGCGATAATATTATCCATGCTGATGCGTAATCAAGAGAGAGAGGTAGGACCAGAAAGCTAGTCCATGTCCCCGGTTAATATATGGTTAAATCAAAAAGAGACTAGCTCTAGTTACTTTAGGGGAGGGGGAAGACTCTGGTATGTTTTGTCACGGAGTGTGAACACCCAGCAGGTGTGTTCAAAAAGCCCTCACCCACCAACCTAGTTGGTGGCATGCTTCATCATCGGGCCCACCCAGTGGCACCTAGCGTGCCCCGGGTGTGCTTCAACGCCTGACTACAGCGGAGCTGGTATATTACTGAGTGTGCGGTGAAGATAGTTAAGGAAGTGATGTTAAAACGGCTGAACGGTGGTCCCAGTACCCGAAGGTAAAATTAGACTTTAATACCTGGGCCTCCGTCAGCGGTTAAAAATAAGGCAAGGGGATGTAAGGGGCGAGTTACGACCTCTCACATCCAATGGGTCAACATGTTTCAGCCAGTGCCTTATGACTAGACTGGCTTTCTTCAGGACCTAAAATAAGTGAGTGCAAATTACCTAGTGGGGGTGTAGGGGAGACTATGTGTCTACACGCCCTAAAGTGTATCTACGTGTGAGAGGGGGATTCCCTTCTCAAGACCACCTGTACACATAACATAAAAGGACAAAACAAAACACACAGGGAGAAGGTAGAGTCATTAGGATGTACAGTTTTACGCACATCTGATGCCGTCACTATAGCGAGTGCTGGTGGGCTATAGGCGGCTATGGTGTGATGGTATTGGTGGTACCATCACAGTGGGAATCGCACTGATAACTCGAGAGTGAGGTGATTTAAGAGACGGAGAAAAACAGGGTGCATTAGTGAAATGCGGCGCAAGGAGGGATTCTTACGCAAGTTTTTGCTCAGTCTGACCTCAAGGTTGGGAGGTGGCAAAGGCTTGACCCTGGGGGGACAAACATTTACCATGCTGATTAGGGAGACCTGTTAGGAAAGAAAATAGCGCTTACCAGGAGTCGTGGTGGTGGTTTCTCATACTCACAGTACTTCTGGGTTGAGCCTGCTCTGGACCTGTAGTGCCTCCTTCGCATACCGGTGGGGAATGAGTGTTTTCCCAGGTCTTAAGTAGTCTTGTTAATTGGTCTAATTAAGTGCACCTGTAATGTGGAGGGCAATGGTGAAAAGACTCACAAGCCTGAGTCATGCTGCCCGGAGTAAGTATGGGCGCCTTAGGTGCGCGCGCGCTCTAGCGCCCTGTCGCGCTGGGAGGCATCGTTATGGGCCACTGGGGAGCCACCCAGGCGCTCGCGTCTATAGTTTAGCGCATGCGCAATAGGTCCGAGTGCTTGCTCCTCCGGGGAAAGCCTGGAGGGTAGTGTGAGTTGTTCGCGCATGCGCATTGTGACCGGGCTGGTCTGCGCATGTGCGGCGTATGACGGGTGATCGCCCGCGCATGCGTGGTGTGTTGTACATCGGGCACACTTGATTTTGTCCATTGAGTGGACCTGAGGCATGCAAATTATTGCGTTTCGTCCATTGAGTGGACGTGGGGCATATAAAAAACATTTAAACAAATGCATTATGAATCAATGGGGGACAATCTTTGGCAATTTCAAGAAATAGACTGCTTAGAGGACGTAGTCGTTCCAGTGATACTGCGCCCAAACATATATAGTTTGATGATGGGGGTAGGGTGATCACTGGCGGGTCAGGGAATTCCACGGGATGGCATCATTCAATCCCTGGGTGGATGTGGAAAGGCGGTAGATCCACCGTTGTTCTGCCTGCAGTAGTTTTTGGTCATTGTCCACAGCGCCTGAGGTGATCTGCTCTATCACCGTCCATGATAGGTCATTTGGTGTGTGGCCTTCGGTGATGAAATGGTTGGTCATCTTGCTTATGTTCTTTTTGCATCTAATGGTACTGCGGTGTTCGGTTATGCGGGTTTTTATTTTTCGTGTGGTCATCCCAATGTACCGGAGTCCACATCTACATGTAATTAATGAACTGAGGACCACGATCCACGCACTGGTCAAAAGGGCAGCGGATGCTGAGCACATATCCAAACAGGAAGCAGATTACCTATGCCCACAGAACACCAGAACCCCATATTTCTATACTGTGCCTAAAGTTCACAAGGGGGTCACTCCCCCTCCTGGAAGACCCATAGTATCAGGGATCAACTCCCTATTGGAACCACTGTCACGCTACTGCGACTTTTTCTTAAACCCCCTGGTACAGTCGACCCCGACATACATCAAGGACACCAAGCATCTCTTACAAGTCCTCAACAACAAAGAATTCAACCCTACCACGCAACTGCTGGTGGGTCTAGACGTGGAGAGCCTCTACACCAGCCTCCCACAAGATGCCACTCTCCAAGTACTCCATGACATCCTTATGGCTACTAACTGGGAACACCACACGCCAAGAGCCTTTATACTGTCATGCGCAACCTTGGCACTCAAAGAAAACTTCTTTGAGTACGACGGCACTCTCTACTTACAGACCAACGGGACATCGATGGGCAGTGTCTTCGCTCCAAGCGTGGCGGGACTATACGTCCACCACTTTGAAGAGTGCCATATAACTACAGACACCAACCCCTACATCAACCACATCCTGAGTTGGCGCAGGTATATAGATGATATTCTGGTGGTCTGGCAAGGTTCCCACTCCGACCTGGACAAATTCATGACATGGCTTAACAACAGGGACCCCTACCTCAAGTTCACCAGCACGGCCAGCAACAGCCATCTCCCCTTTCTAGATTTGGATATCAGAGCCAAAGATGGCACTCTGACCACTACCACGTACTATAAACCGACAGCAAGGAACTCATTGCTTGACTTTACCAGTTTCCACCCACGCCCCCTCAGAGAGAACCTGCCCTATGGACAGTTCTTGCGTATACGCAGGAACTGCACGAACATCTCTGACTATAAAAAACAGGCTATGGAATTGACCAACAAGCTGTCACAACGGGGCTATCCAAGACCAATCATCAACAAAACACAGAAAAGAGCAAGAAACCAAAATCGGGAGGCCCTCCTCGAGACTGTCACCAAAGTCCAAGACAACCCACCCATCACCTGCGTTACGACCTATAACACAGCATCGAATGAGGTGTCGAAAATTATAAAAAAACACTGGAAAATCATCACTTCAGGACAGAGGAAATGGGACCTTCCAAGATTCGCATACAAGCGAAACTCCAATCTAAAAGACCGCCTTGTCAATACCCGTCCCAGACCACCACCCCCACCTGCCACCAACACCCTCCGCAATATATGGGGCCTCCCCAATGTCAGTGGGCACTATCCGTGTAATGACTGCAGCGTGTGCCACCTCACCTCTCACACCAAAACCTTGGATTTGGAACCAAACAAGGTGTGGACCCAGCGTAGCCACACTAACTGCAACTCCCGCAATGTCATCTACTTAATTACATGTAGATGTGGACTCCGGTACATTGGGATGACCACACGAAAAATAAAAACCCGCATAACCGAACACCGCAGTACCATTAGATGCAAAAAGAACATAAGCAAGATGACCAACCATTTCATCACCGAAGGCCACACACCAAATGACCTATCATGGACGGTGATAGAGCAGATCACCTCAGGCGCTGTGGACAATGACCAAAAACTACTGCAGGCAGAACAACGGTGGATCTACCGCCTTTCCACATCCACCCAGGGATTGAATGATGCCATCCCGTGGAATTCCCTGACCCGCCAGTGATCACCCTACCCCCATCATCAAACTATATATGTTTGGGCGCAGTATCACTGGAACGACTACGTCCTCTAAGCAGTCTATTTCTTGAAATTGCCAAAGATTGTCCCCCATTGATTCATAATGCATTTGTTTAAATGTTTTTTATATGCCCCACGTCCACTCAATGGACGAAACGCAATAATTTGCATGCCTCAGGTCCACTCAATGGACAAAATCAAGTGTGCCCGATGTACAACACACCACGCATGCGCGGGCGATCACCCGTCATACGCCGCACATGCGCAGACCAGCCCGGTCACAATGCGCATGCGCGAACAACTCACACTACCCTCCAGGCTTTCCCCGGAGGAGCAAGCACTCGGACCTATTGCGCATGCGCTAAACTATAGACGCGAGCGCCTGGGTGGCTCCCCAGTGGCCCATAACGATGCCTCCCAGCGCGACAGGGCGCTAGAGCGCGCGCGCACCTAAGGCGCCCATACTTACTCCGGGCAGCATGACTCAGGCTTGTGAGTCTTTTCACCATTGCCCTCCACATTACAGGTGCACTTAATTAGACCAATTAACAAGACTACTTAAGACCTGGGAAAACACTCATTCCCCACCGGTATGCGAAGGAGGCACTACAGGTCCAGAGCAGGCTCAACCCAGAAGTACTGTGAGTATGAGAAACCACCACCACGACTCCTGGTAAGCGCTATTTTCTTTCCTAACAGGTCTCCCTAATCAGCATGGTAAATGTTTGTCCCCCCAGGGTCAAGCCTTTGCCACCTCCCAACCTTGAGGTCAGACTGAGCAAAAACTTGCGTAAGAATCCCTCCTTGCGCCGCATTTCACTAATGCACCCTGTTTTTCTCCGTCTCTTAAATCACCTCACTCTCGAGTTATCAGTGCGATTCCCACTGTGATGGTACCACCAATACCATCACACCATAGCCGCCTATAGCCCACCAGCACTCGCTATAGTGACGGCATCAGATGTGCGTAAAACTGTACATCCTAATGACTCTACCTTCTCCCTGTGTGTTTTGTTTTGTCCTTTTATGTTATGGGTACAGGTGGTCTTGAGAAGGGAATCCCCCTCTCACACGTAGATACACTTTAGGGCGTGTAGACACATAGTCTCCCCTACACCCCCACTAGGTAATTTGCACTCACTTATTTTAGGTCCTGAAGAAAGCCAGTCTAGTCATAAGGCACTGGCTGAAACATGTTGACCCATTGGATGTGAGAGGTCGTAACTCGCCCCTTACATCCCCTTGCCTTATTTTTAACCGCTGACGGAGGCCCAGGTATTAAAGTCTAATTTTACCTTCGGGTACTGGGACCACCGTTCAGCCGTTTTAACATCACTTCCTTAACTATCTTCACCGCACACTCAGTAATATACCAGCTCCGCTGTAGTCAGGCGTTGAAGCACACCCGGGGCACGCTAGGTGCCACTGGGTGGGCCCGATGATGAAGCATGCCACCAACTAGGTTGGTGGGTGAGGGCTTTTTGAACACACCTGCTGGGTGTTCACACTCCGTGACAAAACATACCAGAGTCTTCCCCCTCCCCTAAAGTAACTAGAGCTAGTCTCTTTTTGATTTAACCAGATAATATTATCCACTCAGTGCCCAGATGATCTGTATAGGGGAGATAACCTTTGGTGAACATAAAGAACCAAAACAACACATTCAAATAGAATACATATATATACAATTATTATATATAATAATAATAATATATTGATCTCACAATGGACGGTGTCCAATATTATCTGCAGCTTGGTTTTGATAGAACTCCCTCCGTTGAAGTACATCACAGTCTGTGCTTCCGTAGCTGACTGCTGTACAAGATTATTTGGCTTTGTTGACTGTAGTCGCTGGACTACAGCATGGTATAGCAGGTTCGAACAATGAAACGGGTCTTGATTCTATGATTGAGGATGTCAGAAGTTAAAGTTTGTGATGATTTCTGTGTACCCCCTCCAATGAGGTGCAAGCAACTCTAGGTCCCAACAGTGGAACAGTGTATTGATCCCACAGTGGACGATGTTAGAACTGCATCTGAGAGTGGAGATGGAGGTACTCCCTTCGACCAGCTGCAACCAACTCTGGGTCCCAACAGTGGAACATTGTCTTGATCCCACAATGGATGATGTCCGATATTACCTGCTGCTTGCTTTTCCCTGAAGTTTGTGTGTTGAGGTGCATCACACTCTGTGCTTCCATAGCTGACTGCTGCACATGATCATTGGGCCTGGTTGACACTAGTCGGTGGAGACTGCATTGGCTCCCTGTGGCCTATCGCTGCATGTTCAAACTTGGCTGCACTGTCTTTAAGGCTCTTACTGATCAAGCTCCTGCCTTTATCACATCCAGCCTCCAGCGTTACACCCCCTCGAGAGATCTCCGGTCCACTTCCCACAACCTGTTGATGGTTCCAAGGTACAAATGTAAAAAGCATGGAGGACTGTGTTTTTCCTTCCTGGCCCCCACTCTTTGGAACTCCCTCCCTATTTCCCTTAGACTTTGCCCCAGTTATGTTTGCTTCCGTAAATTACTCAAAACTCACTTCTTCCAGCTAGCCTACTGAGTTACTCCGCTGAACTGTTCCCCCCGCAATTGTCTATGAGCGCCATGAAACCATCTGGTGACCGAGCGCGGTATAAATATTTTTAACATAACAACATAACAGTATACTGTGGTACAGCAGGTGTGAACAGTGAAATGGGGGTCTTGATTCTATGATTGTGGATGTCATAAGTTAAAGTCTGTGATGATTTCTGTCTACCCCCTCTAGTCAGGTGCAACTAACTCTGTGCTTTCGAATCCAACAGTATGTGGCTGTGAGGTGTTAATGACCACTGCATCTGGTCTAGACTGCGGTTCGCAGGGTTCACAATTTAGATTGAGCGGTGATTGTTTAATCACAGAATCCAGTAGTTAAGTAATTAGAACGTCTATTGAAACATACACAATATTGTTTTATTAAAACATTGGAATGTTGGGAGGTCCATTGGAAACAATGGAGTAGCTCCGGTCTTATAATGGCTGGTATTAGGCTGGAGTTCCAGCATTCCAATGTTTCTTTGTTCACTGCTGTGGCTGTGAACAAAGGCTTCAGGGAGCCTGAGGGGATTCCAATCCCCTCGCACTCCCTTAAGGCTTTTTTGTTTTGTTAGAACATTCTACCCTCTAGTGGCAGAATGTTCAAATAGCCTTATAGCCCTACGTAGCTGGGCTATACTGGCTATTAAAGTCCCTGTCCCCTGTTTAATGCTGGAGAGGGCCTTTAATAGCCATTGAGTTGGTATTGTGGATGATGCAGTCCTGTAGGAAAAGACATTGCTCCAGTGCGCTCTGTCTGAACCACTCATACGCATCATTGCAGGCTCTGCACACTTTATTTTGCTTTGCGTATTGCAAACTGTAGAGCACAAGTCAATGCCACGTGGCTGTGGACTCTTGCTGATCGCTCTCTCTGGCCTAGACTGCAGTGTTCACAATTGAGATTGAGTCGCTATTGTAGATGAGGTAATCCTGTAGGAAAACACATTGCTCCAGTGTGCTCTGTCTGTCCCACTGAAACGTATCATTGCGGGCTCTGCACACTTTTTTTTGCTTTGTGTATTGCAAAAAGTACAGATCAAGTCAATGCCACGTGGCTGTGGGCCCTTGCTGAATGTTCTCTATGGCATATACTGCAGAATTCAGTGTCCACATTTGACATTGAATCAGTATTGTAGATGATGCAGTCCTGTAGGAAAAGACATTGCTTCAGTGCGCTCTATCTGCATCACTCATATGCATCATGACAGGCTCTGCACATGTTTTTTTGCTTCGTGTATTGCAAACCATAGAGCTCAAATGAATGCCACGTGGCTGCGGGCTCTTGCTGACTGCTCGCTCTGGCCTACACTGCAGACAGCAGTGTTCACAATTGAGATCGAGTCGATTTTGTAGATGAGGTAGTCCTGTAGGAAAAGACATTGCTCCAGTGCGTACTGTCTGCACCACTCATATGCATCATTGCAGGCTCTGCACACGTTTTTTTTGCTCTGCATATTGCAAACTGTAGAGCTCAAGTCAATGCCACGTGGCTGTGGGCCCTTGCTGAACGCTCTCTCTGGCCTATACTGCAGACTTCAGTGTTCACATTTGACATTGAGTCGGTATTGTGGATGATGCAGTCCTGTAGGAAAAGTCATTGCTCCAGTGTGCTCTGTCTGAACCACTCATACGCATCATTGCAGGCGCTGCACACTTTTTTTTGCTTTGAGTATTGCAAACTGCAGAGCTCAAGTCAATGCCATGTGGCTGTGGACTCTTGCTGACCGCTCTCTCTGGCCTACACTGCAGACTGCAGTGTTCACATTTGAGATTGAGTCGCTATTGTAGATGAGGTAATCCTGTAGGAAAAGACATTGCTCCAGTGCGTACTAACTGCACCACTCATATGCATCATTGCAGGCTCTGCACACTTTGTTTTGCTTTGCGTATTGCAAACTGTAGAGCTCAAGTCAATGTCATGTGGCTGTGGACCCTTGCTGAACGCTCTCTCTGGCCTATACTGCAGACTTCAGGGTTCACATTTGACATTGAGTCAGTATTGTAGATGTTGGAGTCCTGTAAGAAAAGACATCGCTCCAGTGTGCTCTGTCTGCACCACTCATACGCATCATTGCTGGCTCTGCACACTTTTTTTTTGCTTCGCTTATTGCAAGAGAGCTTAAGTCCATGGCACGTAGCTGTGGGCGCTTGCTGACCGCTCACTCTGGCCTACACTGCGGACAGCAGTGTTCACAATTGAGATTGAGTCGTTATTGTAGATGAGGTAGTCCTGTAGGAAAAGACATTGCTCCAGTGCGTACTGTCTGCACCATGCATATGTATCATTGCAGGCTCTGCACACGCTTTTTTGTTGCTTTGCTGACGACAAACTGGGCAGGTGAAGTTATCTTACGTACCTGTGGGTCCTTGCTGACAGCTCTCTGTAACCTACACTACAGACAGCAGTGTTCACAATTCAAATTGAGTCGCTATTGCAGATGATGCAGTGTTGATGGCAACAGATATTGCTCCTAGTACGGCCTGTCTACAGCACGCATTATCACTGGCTGTGCACATGCTGAATGCTTTTGAAGTGGCTATGTGAGTGCACTAGAACTGATGGAGCGTTTATGATATAATCTTTTTGGGTATTATTTCAGATCTTTTAATTGTGTGTCAGTATACCACAAGTTGTGGTTCTTTTACGATAGAATTATTTCTGTATTATTTCATATCTACTGTCCCTACCTTACTCCAGCATAAATTATTGAGTCTTTTAATATTGAATCTCTGTGTGTGATCCAAGGATTACTGTTGTAATTGATGCTAGCAGGCAACCATTCCCTGAAGGCTGGTTTACACTCACCCCACACACATTCAGCACAGACGTCACTGGATATGTCACAATGGTAATAAAAAGGAGTCAAGCGCACGTGCCCGTATCCACTTCCACTATCTATCTGTGTCCGTGTGTTCATTATCTATGCATGATACTGTCTCTGGGCCATACTATATTACGCTGTGCTGTGGACAGCGTATGCAACCATGTTACCTGTGGTATTGGAGACATTTGCGGTAATGTAACTTTTAGGTGTATGGCTATCATAGGTGGAAGGCTACTTTTCAGAGCATGAATATTGATGAAAATGATGGTTGCATGTTGTGTGTAGTGTAAGATATGTGTATATTGCAAAAGGTTTAGAACAGGGGGGGCGTGGCTAGCAGCTGATCGTAATGGCCGCGTAGCAGAAGAGCTCTGTGACCTATGTGGCCTCAATACACTAATCCGGTCATTGATCCGATAAATTTCTACCTCCGACGGCGGATTCCGAGGAGTGAGACTGAGAGGCACCGTCCTCCGCAATCCCGGTGAAGATCCGACAGTGCGAGCTGGACTCGGAGCGACGTGCGCGGTGTGGGCCTTGTTCCGACTTGGAGACGCCGGGCTGGAGTTGCGGACTGCCCGGGCACGGAAGTGCCTGTGAGCCGGATACGCCCGCCGGAAGTGCCTGCTGTGAGGAGTGCCCGCAAATATCTTTGGCGGGTGGCGGAGAGAAGTGTAGGAGGCAAGCGTCCCTCAACCCCGGAGGTGTAAACTCTCTGTTCACCCCCGCAGGCACTAGATTAGCCGGAGCGGCTGAAAAAAGCCCCGTAGCCGGAGTGGATGCGGCGCTGTTCTCGAGCGTGGTGTAAGGCGGCAGACGAACCGCTATTGTCTCCACATCACTGCCAATGCTCGAATCCGCCCCCCCCTAGCCCCCTGGAATACATACGTTCAGCAGAGATCGGAGAAGTGCGGCAAACACGCAAGAGACCCGGGGAGGTACTGCACTGCCATAAGGGGCCGGGAACACACACCAGGCGGCCGGATCTAGGCGAATCTAACCATTTGGAGTAGCGGAGGCACGGAATAGCACTTGCCGGGCACGACGGCACACAGAGGGTCTGAACAGAAGGCGCTGAGGACTCCCGGGTAAGCAAGTAGCACAGCGAAACAACCTAGAGCGGGCACAGGAGTGAAGGAGGCCTACTACGCCCAGAACACACGGGCCACCGTGGGAGTGCCGGGTTTGGAGGTGCAGGAGAGGTCCTGCCGAGTGCATGCCAACAGACAGCCAGGATTGACGCTCCACCAGGGTGTTGCCGTCCATAGCCTCGCCGGAGCCCCGAGGCAAGTTGCCATCTTGATTCAAGTGTCCGAACGAGCCTACCGCGGAGCGTCAAGCCGCTTCTGCCGGTGACCCAGGCCCGGGCATACCTGACCAACATCAAGTACCGACACAAGATCGGCCGGGCTCAGCAGCGCAGAAGGGACACAAGCCATGACAGGCATGGGCACGAGAGGTAATGCGACGCAGTCAAAACTGGACAAATATGCGTACGATAAAACCACCACGCAGCAGTCAGGCGGACGCCCCTCCACAGCAAAAAGCCCGGAGAACGATGGCACCAAGAAGGTGACATTGGAAGATCTGATGAGAACACTATCCAATGTGCAGACTACAGTGGAATCCATCTCGACAGACGTTGTCCTTTTGAGAGCGGACTTGCACAAAATGACGGAGCGAGTTTCCCAGGTTGAAGTGGTTACTAAATCTCTGGTCGTGGACACCTCGGAATTACAGCTAGCAATGGAGCGTATGGAGGCAGTCACCAAGAAGCTCCAGGACAAGCTGGATGATCAGGAAGGGCGTTCACGAAGAAACAACGTACGAATCCTGGGAATACCGGAATCGGAAGGCAGGCGAGCAATGGACCTCTATATCGAGAATTTAATTAAGAATAAATTACAGCCGAAGGGACTTTCACACTTCTTCTCCATCGAGAGGGCACATAGGGTCCCCGGTGGAGTACCGAAACAGGGGGCCCCACCAAGACTGGTACTGGCTAGACTCTTTAACTTCCGAGACCCGGACGCCATACTCCAGACGGCACGGACCTCACCTCCTATTAAACTGCATAACTCCACCATTGCCTTCTTTCCGGACTACACGGCTGAGGTAGCACGGCGTCGGAAAACCTTTACAGACATTAAAAAGGACCTGAGAGCAAAAGAACTGCCTTAGTCAATGCTATTCCCGGCGAAACTGAGAGTAGTAGATAATCACAAAACGTGGTTTTTCGACACACCTGAGGCGGCACGAGAATGGCTGGACGGATGGCGAAGGGTGGAACCACCCCGTCGCATGGGCAGAGGCCAGCGACACCAGCAAACCGAGCCCCACACGAACTCACAAACGTCGACGGGGCGTGACTCAGACACTGTCTCAGATATGGGACGGGTGGATGACGAACAACAACCGGAATCCTGAAGACTTGGCTGGGGCAGCTCTACAACAATAGACTGACAAGGTAGACGTGTTGCCCTTGGGCTCCGAACAGGATGTAGCGGAGGAGGGGAGATGGGGCCGCTGTCACCACTGAACTTCTTACCCCCACAAGCAAGTACACTGGGTTGGGTTGGGAATAAGCACTCTGCTAAGTTGGGGAGGCAGGCGGTTCTATGTCCGTGCAGCAGGGGGTCAGGGAGGGGGGTAGGGGGAGGGATGTTATTTGTTCTTGTCCAAGTTTTACACGTAGCAACACGACATGACGAAAAAACCACATGTCCCACACACAGGGCCGTTCGATTCGCGGTACCCTTAGAGAAGTCAGAGAGGTTCCCACTTACACTACCTCCCGATGTCACAACACTCACAAGATACAGCGCATAGCGGCGTACTGCAACATACAACAGTCCCACCTCTAAAGGTGATGACCTGGAACGTACGGGGTCTGGGAGACAAGATCAAGAGGGGTCTGGTAATTCAAGCACTCAAGCGCCAGAGCCCACATTTGGTTTTACTACAGGAGACACACCTCACTGGTAGAGCTTGTCAGGCGCTGGACGGCAGAGGCTATAAAATGGTGGCACATTCAGAATTTTCCTCTGGATCCAGGGGAACGGGTACACTGTTGAAAAAGACCCCCCCCTTCATTATCATACACCACAAAATAGACGATCAGGGCAGATTTGCATCGATACACGGACAGTGGGAGGGTCGCCCGGTGAACATTTTCTCAGTCTATATTCCGCCGGCGCTTCAGAAAGTGGCACTTCCGGCATTAGGAGAATTTTTACTTAACCTCCCGGCGGGAGACACCTTTATAGGGGGTGACTTTAACGCAGTGGTTGATCCGGCGCTAGATAAATTCCCGGTGAGGGCACACACACCCAACCCCACCAGCTTCCACGGCTTTCTAGGGGCCATGGGCCTGATAGACATCTGACGACACAAGCACCCAACCACGAGGCAATACACCTACCATTCAGCAGTACACAACAGCCTCTCTCGTAAAGACTACCTCCTAGGGTTGGGAGACGGTATACAAGACGTGGAAACCATAGAAATACAGCCCAGGGGCATATCAGATCATTCTCCGGTGGTCTTAACATTACACAGTCGGGCAATAACTCGCAAAAGGATATACCCAATATATCCTAACTTTTTTTAAATCCCGGGTATCAGGAAGGCTCTAAAGACAGCGACTAGGTTTTACTTCCCTGAAAATACAGCATCCGTGCACTCCCCCTCGACTCTCTGGGAGGCGTACAAGACAGTCCTCCGTGGCCAAGCGGTGGCCTCCATTACGGGACACAAAAAAACTCGGAGACAAGAACTCTCGGAGCTGGAGCGGTCTGTCCAGGCTGCCAGTGAGTCCCATGCAGCAGACCCCACGGTAGACCCGGCCCACACTTTGCAACTCTGCCAACAGAGACATAGGAAACATCTCCGACTGCAAGTACTTGATAACATGTCAGCTACGGCCCATAAAATTTACGAGGTAGGAGATAAAGCCGGGAAACTATTAGCCTGGTTAGAAAGGAAGGGTGGGAGTCTTAGAGGCATTCAACAGCTATACACTAGTGCAGGCCATATATAGACACACCCAGAAGAGATTGTTGACATACTAGCGGACCATTTCGAGAAGGTATACGCCCTGGCTCAGGTAATCACCGAAAATGTAGCCTTAGATGCTCTGGCCCACATAGAGATCCAAACTCTACCACAGGAAGCGGTCCGGGATCTGGAAGCAGACCTCTCTGTTGATGAAATTCAGCTCGCCATCCAAGCAATACACTCAGGGAAAGCAGTAGGCCCAAACGGGATCCCTATAGAATGGTATAAAATAATGTCAGATACAGTCAGCCTGCCTTTATTGGCCATGTACAAAGAAAGTCGGGAGAAGATGGAACTCCCACTAGATCAGCGGACAGCCACAATAGTGGCAATCCCAAAACCTGGCAAGCCACCGTCAGCTTGCACATCATATCGCCCAATCTCTCTCCTTAATGCAGAATTTAAAGTCCTTGCGAAGTTATTAGCCACAAGGTTGATGGCTCACCTCCCATTACTCGTACACCCCGACCAGTCTAGCTTCATGCCACACAGGAGCACGACACTCAATCTCCGGCGGGTACATGGAGTTTTGGCACGGGCCACGTCATTAACGGAACCAGCGGTGATCCTGTCATTAGATGCCAGTATGGCGTTTGACATGGTGGAGTGGGGTCACCTCTTTGCAGTCCTGACACGAATGGGTTTTGGCACCAATTTCATTGCTTGGGTGCGGCTGTTGTATGCGAACCCGGTGGCACATGTGATAGCCAACGGTCACATTTCACGTACGTTCCAGTTGGCGAGAGGGACCCGACAGGGATGCCCCCTCTCACCCTTATTGTTTGCCATGGTCTTGGAACCGCTGGCGGCACTGATTCGACCACTCCATTACTAAAGGGCATTGGGTGGAAAGAGGGCTGGGAGGACCGAGTGTCCTTATATGCCGACGACATGTTAGTCTACTTGACGGACCCAGACAGAAGTGTACCAGCCCTACTGGCATTGTGCGACGGCTACGGGAAGACATCAGGGTATACTCTCAATTGGTCGAAGTCAGTCCTTTATGTCCTGAAAGGACCTCCGCCCCAGCTCGACGTAAATTGCCCGTTGCAGCTGACCACATACTCATTCAAATACCTTGGTATTCATGTAACTGACAACCAATCGGAATTCTTTGATAAAAACCTTGTCCCGCCCCTGACCCGCCTCCGTACCGACGTCAAACATTGGGCTTCGTTTCCGTTGACGCTCCTTGGGAGGGCAGCGCTGCACAAAATGATGGCTCTCCCGAGATTCCTCTATGCCTTGGAAAACTCACCCTACCCGGTCCTGCCGAGATACTTCCGACAGTGCTGGTGTCCGACCTACTATGGAGCGACAAACCGGCACGCATTGCACTTGCCAAGCTGAATAAAAGTTGGTTTGAGGGAGGGATTGCGTTGCCAAACCTACAATTGTATTACTGGGCTGCCCAACTCAAAATCGTCAACTACTGGATACACGCGCCTCGAGATGACCCAGCATATAGAGCAGATAGAACTCAACTAGGTACAGACAATATGCTTTCGGCGCTCTACAACAGAGGTCAGGCGACACGATTATTGGGCCCCACGAAACACACGGCTCTGTTGTGGCACGCGGCACAGTCAAAACTGGGGTGGAAGTGCGTAATTACTAAGCTTACCCCGCTCTGGGACACTAAGGCGCTAGGACAACTGAGAAGTAGTAAAGGGTTTACACAGTGGGATAACATAGGCATATCTACGGTGGGAGACCTATGGGACAAAGGTACTGTACTACCGTTCTCAAGTCTTCGGCAGCAGTATGATTTAGGACCCAACGAAACCTATAGATATGTACAGATACGGCACGCCCTCTTACAGGCGCTACCTCCGGGCACTGAAGTAACGGAATCCTCACCACTAGAGGATAGACTACTCACGGACTACATGCAATGTAGCGCCAATTCCCTTACCTACAAAAAACTACTAAACAATCTACCTGACCCTACGCTGAAACTGCGCGAAAGATGGGTGGAGGAACTAGGAGACATGGATGAGGCTGAATGGAACGAGGCGCTGGCATCACCAAGGGAAGTGGGCATTTCCACAAAGCTCAGGCAAGTACAATTGAAAATCCTGCACCGTATATACTATACGAGAACCACACTACATAAATTACAAAGAGCTCCGCATCCCTACTGTCTTCGGGACTGTGGGGAGGAGGGTATGTTCTTCCACACCCTCTGGGACTGCCCCCGGATTGCCACCGACTGGCGTCAGGTGATGCGCACAATGTCACAAGCTCTGCAAATATCTTTGCCTCCTGAGCCTCGTAAATGTCAACTGAACATTTGGGATCCAAATGACCTATCTAGGTATGGTCAGATATGGGGTACATTGGCAATTATTGTGGCAAAACGAGACGTAGCACAAAAATGGGGCGCACCTGACATACCTACATTAGCACAGTGGAGCAGGCACCTGGACCTGATAATGTTTACAGAGCGAGCAGTGTACGTAAATAGAGCCTGCCTGCATAAATGGAATAAGGTCTGGTCGCCATGGAATAAGTATAGAGGGGACCTGTGTGATCCATTGCCAGAGGATGACGATGCCAGCTCTGAAGAGGAGCTAGAAGGGATTGAGACTAAAGGTGCTACCCTGTTGCCTGGAATAGAATGTATGGGGGAACTACACACTGGAAGCAATAATTATGATTTGTAGTAGCGGAACATACTGTACTTATGCACCTTGTGGAACGATAGTCGTGTAGTATGTTAACGTGTATGTTGGTTTACAGGTTTAAAGAAACTGAAGAAAACTCAACAAAATTGAAAAACTCATAGACCTTAGGGCTATCCGATAAACGATCGGTTTGAACTGCGTACACCTTAATTTGAAGTGCCGCCGGACCCCAGGGTTGTCGGCTAAACGGCTGTGTTAATTCAAACAACGCTGCACATATTACAAAAACAACGTGGCCGGCCCCTGGGGTTGTAGGCCATAAGCTGTGTTATCATGGAAGCGTACAATAAAGGTCTTTTAAAATAAAAAAAAAATAAAAAGGTTTAGAACAAAGCTCTCTAAGCAGAAGAGGTGTGTCTCATGAAATACAGTACAGATATTGACTAAAATGGGTAGCATTTTCGAACTGTTACAATGGGAAATGTTATGAATTAATGAAATGCTTTTTTTATGGTCACATGGTAATTGCACAGCCAGTGCGCAATGAGACCGCACCTGATGTGATTTTGAGAAAATATATTTACTATAATATAAGTTTATTACAGTTAGAAATACATAACTGTTGAAAATATTTTTAATTATCGCTTGCTCGCACACTTTAAAGTTATTAAGATATAGTTTTTAGACAAAAAAATAGAGGGAATGGCGTATGCGGCGTGACATCGTATGTCTATGACGTAACTACGGGCGTGGCAGCGTGCATTCGGCGCGTTTGGAACGCGCAGCGGGTGCCACCCCATAAGTACAGGACGTAATGCACTGCTTGGTAGTGCGTACCGGTCGAATACCACAGTAGCAGCTGGCGCGACCTCATACGTACATGTTGTTAAGTGTGATGCGGCATCACAAACCTGTCGGATACAAAATGCGCATCATTTAAATGTGGTGGATAGGATTTGCATGCTGATTGAGCTTGGTTGACTACCGGTACGGGACTGTAGTTATCTAAAAAAAAAAAAAAACTATACATATTTGGTGGGGAAGATATAAAAGATTACATAATTTCTAAAGTTTAAAAAAGGATGATAGAGTTGCAAAATATAAAAAACTATTGGAAAAAAATATAGGTTTTATAAATATTAAAATATGAAATTAATATTTAAAAACACCTTTGAAATTCACTGAAAAAAGCATAGGTTTTACAGACATTATAGTTAGGAATTAACATTTAAAAATCCTTAGAAATTCACTGAAAAAAACATAGGTTTCAGGCACGTTATAGTTAGGAATTAGCATTTAAAAAACCTTAGAAATTCACAAAAAAAACATAGGTTTCAGGGACGTTATAGTTAGTTGAACACTTGACTCATATAAAACCAGAGAAATTCGCCTGTTATAGTTAGTTGAGCTAACTATAACTCACGCGCCCCCAATGCACTCCTGATGATGTCACATATTACATCACTCATGACATGGTCAGTGACATCACTGATGACATCTCAAATGACATCACTGATGACATCATCCACGTGATAATGTGATGCAAATACTGATGCTCTAATATAAACTTTGATACACCCATTCTAAAATGCAGACTACTATTTTTGAAACCGTACACACAAGAATGCCATATACTACATACCACTCACTATTTCCTAGTTCTACACATACATCCAGCCACTTATACTTGTAGTTACTCATCAATACAGGACTATAATATGCACTCATACATCTATACATGCAGTCACACTCTGGCACTCATCCATAGAGTTACTCACACACCTAGTCATTAAAGCAAAGAATCAATCACATACCCATTTACTCATGTATAGAGTTATACACACCAACTTTGTTATTTTTAGACATACCATATCACTTATTTATACAGATACTAACACATATTTACTGCCTTATACAATCACTGATAGAAGCAGACACTTATTTATCCCTGCACTCTTCAAATAACTTAGTCTCACATATACTCATTTATATACTCTAACACTCACATATAGTGCCTTAAAACATATGTAGTTAGTCACAGATATACCACTGAGACATTCATTCACTCACCAACAAACCCACACACACACACTAAGTCACCCATACAGTCCTTTCCAGATGCACTTTTTAATCCATACAACCACTGAATCACCCGCTCAAACACGTATGCACACTCATACACCCCCCCCACGCACCCACTCACACAGACCCCTAGGGACTCATAGAGATACTCAGACAACAAATCACTAACCTATATAGACTCTTATATAGCTATTCAGCAACCCATACAGTTGTTTACTCACCAACGGAGAGACTAATACAGACTTTTACACAGTTTAGTCACTAACCCATGCATTCAGTAAAACACATTCAATTACTCACTTATACAGTCAGTCACGCACCTACTAAATAATCCCTTTAGGCATTTGTAAAAGCATGCATTCTTCAATACACCTTGGCATATATATATATATAAAACATATTTAAACTTTACAGAATCACACAGTCACTGGATGATGTCATCAGTGATGTCATTTGAGATGTCATCAGTGATGCCACTAGCCATGTCATGAGTGATGTAATATGTGACATCATCAGCAGTGCATTGTGGGCGCTCGAATTATAGTTAGCTCAACTAACTATAATAGGCAAATTTTTCTAGTTTTATATGTGTCAAATGTTCAACTAACTATAACGTCCCTGAAACCTATGTTTCTTTTAGTGAATATATATATATGTATGCTCCAAAGGCTCGCTTCCACCACAACTTCCACACGGACTTGCAAGTAAAAAACAAACATATATATATATATGCAAAAAAAGAAGCACAGAACTCAGGGTAGTTCCCAAGTTTAGGTGGAAAGCAGCTGCAGTATAGAGCACTCTCAACACCAGCCACACTCTAAATGTGCACATCTGAAATGTCTGCTTTTCTAGCAAAGTTTTTAAGCGTAGGACTAGCACAGTGCCATCCACGCTGAATGTGCGATAATCATTGCCAAAATCGGTTAATGCAATCTTTCATATCGCCATCTATCGTGGGAAAATTACTCTGTGTCAACGTTGTATTCTCAACACTGCGGTAAAATGCGATAGTATCCCAACAACACGTCAAATTTCTGTGGTAAAAGTCCCCGGAGGGCGATAAAAATCTAAACCCCAACGTGAAAAAACTTGCAATGGGCACAACTGCGCTAAAAAATCCAGCGAGAAGCAGCGCCAGCCTGAAAGTCAAGCGGCCAAAATCACTATAAAAGTGGCAACCAAAAACACAAACAAGACCCAAACAACTGCAAAGCACCATGGAGGTAGCTGGAGCTAGTACAGAGGACAACCAGAACCCCACAAGCCCCAAAGAGGACCAGCCTGGGACCATCATTGGACAGACTGTGGCAGGAGTTGGGGGACCGGACACTGCACAACATGACCTGAGCCAACAGCAACAGGGTGAATAACGACCAGGGACTGGGGGGCCGGGGGAAATGGGCACAATGGCACACATGCACAAGTAAGTATAGCACATCTGCAGACAAACCATGCCCAAGAGTCACAACTCCGACCAAAAGCCCAATTTAAGCCCAATTTACGCAAGTCTGCAACATCTCAGCACTGATTAGCACAGAAGTGAAAGGCACACCTCCTGAAAGGGATAAGGACCAGCTAAATCTGAGCCGAAGGGGCAACTCACCCACAATGCAGAGCAGACTGTAGTGTGGGCTGGGCCTTGTTGCGCACATTGTTAAGTTAGCATAGGCTTATTAGAAGCTTAAACTCCATTTTACCTTTTTGCTGCTTTTGCACACGACACTGCATATAATTGTTGTTATAAGTTAGGCTGCGTGAAATGCTTCACATGAGAATGGCTTGTTTTCAGCACCCCTAGACTTACATTGTGACTCTAGTCTGCACACTGAGTTCTAAACCTTACAAGGTCATCATAACAAAGTAGCTGTTGTTCAAACTGTTCGGCTCACGTTTTTAGACATAACACAAGTGCAGTTGCAGCCAACGTCATTCTGGCGCCTTTAATATCACACTGTAAGCATGATTTCAGGCACTTGGAAGAAGCCCGTTTTTCCAGACAGGCAGAGAGCTTTTGCAGATCCTGATGTGATACACTACTGCTGATCTTAGAGGTATGGGGTCCCCAAAACAAGCCTAAGAGACCTTCTATATTTTATAAAAACGGAGTTCCTAGCTAGGGAGGGTGATTTACTAGGCGCTATATGACCTATTTTCACCATCATTGTAATATGATTTCTCCTTTTGTGTTTTATGGAATTGTAACAATGCTCATCATATTATTTCTAATCATATGTCTGCTTATGTTAGCAAAGATACTGCATCTTAGAGCACGTCATTAAAATAAATATTTTAACCTTGCCCGTGTCTCTATTTACTCCTATTGTGGACTGGTATGAGAGTATAATGAAAGAGTGTTCTTATTTCCCACAATTCCTGGGTATAACCTAAGTCGCATGTTCTGGGTTGTCTAATCATTGGTTCCTCTGCTATAGGACGAAGAGCTAATGTGACACTGATGCTAGCTGGTTAGGGTTTCTAGTCACTAAGGTGAGTTTTTTGGTACACCACAATTCACTGATGTCCTGGGTCTCTGTGCACAGTTCTGTGTAGGAGCACAATCCCTGGGACAAGACCCAACAAGACAGCACTGATGATGAAGAGGACCTCTCAACATCTACACTGATGCACTCCAACAGCTCAGGGACAGCCCAGGCAACCCACCTCCAGGGCGCACAAGGTTGCATCTGCTGTCCACAGCACAATGTAATGTGAAAGGGCCCGGGCCATCATTCATACATAATAACCACACAGACACACTTGGATAGGTAGTGGAACTGGCTACGGGCATGTGTGCCTGGCACATTTTTATTACCAGGTTCACATATCCAGTGACGCCTGTGCTGGATGGGTGTGGGGTGTGTGGGAGCCAGCCATCAGGGAGTGGTTGGTGCTGGCAACAACTTGAACAGTGGTCACTATTAAAGCAGAAACAGAAAATACCAATGTAACACAAACAACTGCGAAGCATCATGGAGGTAGCCGGAGCAAGTACAGAGGTCACCCAATATTGGGAAACATCCTTTACAACGCAACTGTTACAACGCACTACCATTACGACGCAACCATTACAACGCAAGTCATTACAACGACTTGCGCTAGGGGGCGCTCTAGGATAGGGAATAGTTTTAATTTACTATCCAACACCTTCCCTACCATCCACGGGGACTGGAGTTGGAATAGTAAATTAAACTATTCACTATCCAGCACCCCCCAACGCAAGTCGTTGTAACGACTTGCGTTGTAAACCTTGCGTCGTAAAGGCATGCGTTGTAATAGCATGCGTTGTAACGACATACATCCCCTAATATTCAATCAGAATGGGCCATGACTTGTGGTGCACTGAGGTAGGGGCACCAGAGCTGAGCATGCTCATGTGAAGAAATTGTCAATGATTGTGTCCCTTCATGGTAATCCTGCTGCAGCTGCAGTGTGGTGTGTTACACAGCCTCATCTTCATGATGATCGTCCCAGGTCTTCCACACTGCCTGAGGTGACATTGTTTTTAAAAAAAATCTTTTTTATTTGCATTTCCAAAATAATTAACACCAAGACTTCATTACAAATTGTTCTTTGTGCCTCAAAATAGCCCGCGATCACACACGATCAAACAATACCACAGTGAGAATATATGACAATTCAGATTGCATAACCTACACTTGACATTAATGGGTAGAATAAATGCTATAAAAATGATTACCTTCTCTAAATTTCTTTATATCTTCAGGGCCATCCCGCTGTTTTTCGAACACAGTTGGTTCACCAAAGTGGAAGTAATGCTAAATAGATTCATCTGGGCGCATGGGAAAACGAGGAGAGCTTATAGGTACATCACACTTCCGAGAGAGAAAGGGGGATGGGGGGCCCCAGATCTTAGATTATACTATTGGGCAGCAGCGTTGCAGTACTTTCAGTGGATGATAGGCGCAGGGGGCCAAGAACAAGACCCGGGGGATGGAGGGATTAATCTAAAAAATTTATATATTGCACTAATCGGAGGGGATGCCCAGAATGCCTTTTTAAATACAGTTGATTTTACCTACTTTAGGCACACGAGGTTCAAGACTTTGAAAGCAGCTTATAAGGTCTGGAAAGCAGTATCTAAAGCAGTAGGATTGGGGAGATTTAATAGATACACTCGACTTTATACAAATTTTTCACTGCCGGGGGACATATTCAGGGACTCAGTTATGAGGGAATGGGAGGAAAAGGGTATTAGGAAAATAGGGGACATTTATGTTCAAGGAGGCATCCGCTTATTTCACGAGCTACAAACTAAGTATAAGCTAGATGGAAGGAGCTTTTTTAAGTATCTACAGCTCAGAAGCTATTTTATGAATAAAAAGGGGGGCACACTGGGGTTTGGGGAGTGCAAAATAATGGAATATGTACAGCGTGGCCATTACTGTACGATTCGGCAGCTCTATGCTGAACTGTATACATTGAAAGAAGATGACAGGGGAAAGTATGCTGTAAAATGGGTGGAGAAATTAGGCTCGTCACAGGAGAACTTTCAGGACTCACTGGATCTAGGCCGTACGGTCTTATGTTCGGCTACCCTCCAGTCACAACATTATAAAACGCTGTTTTCATTGTACTATACCCCTGCTAGAATAGCACAATGGGGAGGCACTTCGGGAATCACCTGCCCGAGATGTAATTCGACTAATGCAGACCTAGTTCATATGTTTGCTGAATGTCCACAACTATACTCCTTAATAGCGGCAATAAAGTCTTTCTTAGGAGGTACACTAGGAATCCAAGTAGTATTGGCTCCAAAACTGATATTGCTTGGGCTGATAATAGAGGAAGAAGGACACTATATAGAATTTTTGTTTGTTGCTATGGCAGTACTGAGAATCTGTATTGCTAAATCATGGCTGGATAAAGCTCCGCCAACCTTTCAGACTTGGTTAGCAAGGTTACTCTCCACATATAATTTGGAAAGCGCAATATATGGTAGGAAGGGGCGGAGAGCAAGAACATTAGGTTCCAAGATATGGCAACCTATAGAATTATGGAAAACTAGAATGGGGAGGGTGTAAAACCTAAGATAGGAAATTTGGTTTTGACTTTCCCTTCGCATAAGACTCTATTCCTCTATGTCATTCCTTTTCTTCTTTTTCTCTCTGCTTCTTCTCTCCTTCCATGGTTTAATTTGTAAATTGTAATTTGAAACTCTTTTCTTTTCTCTTTGTTGTTTACATAAATGTTGGGTCTACGGATTTTCAGAAGTAATAGGATATGTAAGCCAGCTGTAAACAAATGTGCTGTAAACATTTATTTTTCTTTGTTGATAATGTTGGTATATACAAAAAACTTTAAAAAAATAAAAATAAAAAATAAAAAAAAATTGTTCTTTGTGCCTCAAAATAGCCCGCGATCACACATGATCAAACAATACCACAGTGAGAATATATGACAATTCACATTTCTACTATCACTGAACCACAGGTTGGGCTAATCACTTATACACCTCAGGTTTAATCAGCTTTCCTCTGTGTGTCTTCACTAGATTGTCTTTCCAAATAAATACGTAAAGGCTCCCAAATATCCCTGTGCTTAGAAGAAAGCGGCAATTCCTCAGCATAGAATTCCAGAGTCTCTTTACAGTAAATCATGCCCTTAATCAAGTTCTCCACATTTGGTGCTCGTCCAATTCTCCATGTTATGGAAACTCCCCTCTTAGCCATAATGAGGGCAATACGTACAAATTTCCCCAGAACTCCTTTTACATGAGGGATGTAACTCAACAGACATACTACATGCGTACACTGGACATCCAAACCAGTCATTTCTTTTATGAGTTGCACCACTCGCTCCCTAGGATGCTAATCTGAACCCCGCCCAGCTGCGCACCAAGGGCCAGATGTAGGAAGCCCAATACCGGTCGGTAACGGCCGAAAACCGGTATTTTCGGCCGTTACCGACCGGTATTGAGCTTTCGGGATGTAGGAGACCAAAAATAGCCCGAATCGGTACATTTACCGATTTGGAAAAGTTACCGAATCGGTAAAATACCGAATCAGAAATTTTACCCAATCGGTAATTTTACCGATTCGCAACGGTTTGCGATTCGGTAAATTTACAGAATCGGTAAATTTACCGAATCGGTAACTTTTCCGATTCGGTAAAAAACCGAATCGGTAAATAAGAATTGGTAAAAATGGAAATTGATATGTAGGGAAGCTCTTAAATACCGAATTTGCTTCAAATTCGGTATTTAGGAGTCGGTATTTACCATGGATTGGAATCAGGTGATAACCAGGTGCAACCTATAAAAAAGGACCCAAAATGCAATTCTGTTTGCACAATGGCGGCATTTTATGTCATTGCAAGACGGCTACAGGAGGAAGGAGAGAGGGAATGGCAGAGAGAGGAGCAGGTCTACAGCCAGAGGGTCACCTTCTTCATGCTCACAGAGGCAGAGATACTGCAGAGGTACAGGTTGGCCCCAGACAACATCTTGGATCTCATCAGGGACCTCCAACCACTGTTGCAGCACACTACCCCAAGGGCACATGCAATTCCACCCCATGTGCAGGTGCTGTGCAGCCTCCACCTGGTTGCGTCTGGGAGCTACCAGAGCGTGGTTGCTGCGGTAGGTGGGGTGACACAGAGCAGCCTGTCAAGGTTTTTCCACAAATTCCTTGACGCCATGTTACACAGGATGGAGCATTACATTTATTTTCCTGCTACCCATGCTGAACTGGTGCAAACAAAATCTGACTTTTACCAGATGGCTCGATTTCCAAATATTATTGGCTGCATAGATGGCACACACATTCCCATTTGTCCCCCTGCTGACACAGAATATATCTACAGGAATAGGAAGTCAACCCACACCATCAATGTGCAGGTCATTTGCAATGCAAAGTGCACCATCACTGACATTGTGGCAAAATTCCCTGGGAGTACCCACGACTCCTATATTTTTCAAAACAGCGGCATCTATGCACGGCTGACTGCAGGGGAATTTGGTGAAGGATACCTCCTAGGTAAGACACAGTGTCTGACCCCCATAATACCTATTGCAGTAAGAAATAAATGTATGCATGTGACTAATGTATTACCTTTTCCTTTTAGGAGACAGTGCATATGCCCTCCGCTCTTTTATACTCACCCCCTACCTCAACCCCTCAACACCCAGCCAAAGGAGATATAACCGGGCCCACAAAAGCACACGGAATGTTGTTGAAAGGACCTTTGGTATCTGGAAAAGCAGATTCAGATGCTTGCACAAGAGTGGAGGTGCAAGGCAGTATACCCCGATCACCTGTTGTAAGATAATTGCTGCCTGTGCCATGTTGGAAAACCTTGCTGTTAAGAAGGGTACTGAGGTGGAGTTGTCTGACTACGAGGATCATGACGACGACATTGCTGTGCCTGACACACCACCTGCTGGAGTGACAACACCAAGTGATGGCAGATACAGACGTGAGGAGATTACACGCAACTATTTCTGAGTAAGTAATGAGACACAGACAGGTTGTGAATGAGAAGAACATCATTTAATGTTGCCACAACGTTCATGCACTGAAGTGCAACAAATTAAAGAAAAGAAAGGTGGGGACTACATGTCCTGGGTTACATCACCCACACTGGCAAAGTCATTTGCGCCCGCGCTTCCCAGAGCCACTGGGATGTTGCTCACTGCTTACCTCATGGCCTGCAGGCTCAGCTGGGCGCCTGCTGCTCCTACGTGGCTGAACCACAGCGCTTGCCAAGCTGCTGCGGCTACTGCTGTCGTCTCCCTCAGCCACATCCAGGGCAGGATCCAGTGCAGTGTTTGATATTATCATTGCCTCGAGGGCACTGGTGATCCTGGCCATGCCCCTGGTGACCTCGGCCGTGTCCCGAGTGAGGCTTTCCTGCATGTTAATGCCTCTACGGCATAGCTGTGATGTGGCAGTGGCCAGACGATTCATGACCCTATTGTTTACACGGGCGTCCCTGCGCCTTGTGTGCTCCAGGCTGTCCAGTTTTGAGCACAGCTGGGTTATTGAAGTGCTCATTTGCTGCATTCCTGCAGCTAGGTCAGCATTGGTTTTTGATATCTCCCTGTTGCTTTCTACCATGTCTCTGATGCCCTTCCCCATTTCTCCAATTTGTTGGTTTAGGACACGAAATTGGCGGTGGCAGGCCTGTATTGATTTCCCCTGCATGCTTTGGATGCGCACCATGCTCCCCTCCAGCCCACGGAACACAGTGCCATCTCCAGGAACACCTGCACTGCTGGGCCTGCGTTTCCGTCTGCACGAGGTGAAAGACTCTGTGGTGGGCTGCAGTGCAGCAGGACTCTCAGGTGCAGTGGCTTGGGCCTCTCCCTCTGCTGCCTCCATCACTGGCAGTGGGGCCACGGCTCGCCTCCTGGCTGGTGAGGTTGCAGGTGCAGGCTGTAACAGTGATGGGGAGGTCTCAGGAGAGAAAAGCAATGGAGGGGATTGTGAGAGGTGTGGGGAGTGGGGAAACTCGGGTGTCTGGACTGTCTCCTCTTCCTGGGAGATGGCAGTTGTGTGTTCTTCCTCCTGCGAGGCATGGACATGGCTTGGCCCTGCCTCGTCACTCTCCTCCCTCGCTGGTGCAGTCCCTGCTGTTGCTGTGGCTTGACTGGCTGATGTTGCCCCTAGGTATAAATAAGCGTGTGTCAACTGAGTGCTACTGTGTCACAGTCACTAAAATAAATGCTTTACACATTTTACTGTCATTATTCAGCATTACTTTCACTGCCTTGCTGATGTCTGTGCAGTTATACATGGTCTTATATTAGCTGACTACATTTCCCATAATGCATTGCTCCTGTATAGTGCTAGCAGTACTGGACTGGGGTTGGCCTGTGCTCAAAGGGTTAAGGGAAGCTGGTTGGTATGGGGTGTCATGCTGCGCATGCGTCTTACCTTTTCCTTTGGCTCTGGCTGAGCTGTCCACATCTCCCAGTCCCACAACACTGTCTGGCTCTATGGTTGACGCCACCAACTCCTCCAGGTCAGTCAGGGGGGGCGCTGGGTTCCTGCCTCCACCGGTGACACCAGCCTGCTTATGTAGCTCTGCCATCTTTTTCTTGGTGAGGCTCCTGATGTCGTAGAAGCGTTTCTTGAGGTCATCAATGCTCCTGCTTGTCACTCCTACAGCATTGACCCTTTCTCCTATATCAAGCCACAGCTTGCGTTTAGCTGACTCTGCTACAGTGAGGGAGTGCCTGCCAAACAGTTGTTTGTGGGCTCTCACCACCTCCTCCACTAGTACTTGCAGCTCCATGCTGCTGAACTTTACTTTCCTTTTCCTCTCTGCCTTCTGACTCTCACTGCTGCTAGCCATTTTCACTGAGGTCAACTCCCAAAAATCACTCCCTGCTGCTCTGTGTCTCTGCTCAGCTCTGACTGCCTCTCCAGAACCTTCTAATGAGTAGCAGCTGCCTGGGTAGCCACTTCCTGGTAGGGAGGGGGAGGGTAGTAGCACCTGATTGGCTGTTTTCATTGGTTTCACTTTTGCTTGCTTCCCGATTCGGAATTTACCAAATCGGTAGTTACCGAATCGGTATTTACCGATTTGGTATTTTCAATGCATTTCTATGGGCCTTTAGGCCCATAGGGATGAATGGGAAATACCGATTCGGTAAATACCGATTCGGTAAATTCCGAAAGTCCGATACCGACTTTTACCGAATCGGTAAAAAATACCGATTTTTTTTACCTACATCTCATTTACCGATTTTTGAATACCGAATCGGTAAAATTCGGTATTTAAGAATTGGTAAAATCTGATTACCTACATCTGGCCCCAAGTGTGCTGCTGAGGCCCTGGTCAAGTGCGTTTCTTGTAGAAATGCTTTTTGTATACCATGACGATTTAAGTATGCAAGCACCTACCGGGATTTCTTCGGGGACTTTAGCCCTCTAACGTTCCACGTCAGTAGTGTGTAAGTCTCACCCGCAGAGCCTTGTGGTATTACAGACTGCAAGCACATTAATCATCTGAATGTCATAGTGTTGCAAATAAACAGTACAATATACAAACATGGTGTCAATATACTCACGAGAAACTTTCTGTGTCAAAGTCGCATAGGTGTAATGGCTGTTTGTAAACCTTTCGCCACCCCCCTACCACTCCAACCTCCCAATCAGGTTAAGATATCAAACCCCTCTCCATTCCACAACTAACCCGAACTATATAAAAAAAATACAACCAAGTAGGGGTTCACCCACGGAGGGGGGTGGAGGGGGGGGGAGAACGGCCACGAACACCCGCTGGTTGGCAGAGTGGCCAGGCTGCATTGATGGTATGACTATCCCTCTCGAGGAATCCTTAAGAATTAAGGAACAATGGTACAGCCCTTTAATGCTCCTCAAAGAAGCACCACCATGGGCGCAGAGAACACCACCCTGCACCCGGTCGTATCCCAAAATCACTCCGTGCACTCTAGACAGACATCAAAATAAATGATAGCACCCAGAGCAACCAGATGTCACTACATCATTAAGGCGAAGCGAGGCGAGTAAACCATCAGTCTGCATCACTGTGGGTCGGCGACAAGGTCAAGTGTGTGGGAGCAGACTTATCAGGCTTGCGAGGACAGATATGTTTTGCAAATTTCAAGGCCGATTTAGAGTCTGTGAAGAAATGAGCCTGATCTTTATGGATGATCTTCAGTTTGGCTGGATACAGCATGGCATATGGAACAGAGGCCGGCTGCAAGAGTATTTTCACCGGCTGTCGTAACACCTCTTGACCTGTGGATATTACGCCAGAAAGAAGGACTGCTGTACTGCTGATAGGACTGCCACTTGCAACTGTGCTGGGCTGCTGATTTTCTGCTGCCTGCTGAATTGCTTCCTTTCTGCCCTGCTGCTCTTTTGCCTGGGGAAGAAGGACTGGATTTGCAACTTGAACAAAGGACCACCAGAGTGACTTCAAAGGGCTTGTTTGCTGGCCTCCTGATCTGTTTCCCTCAGGGACATAAAAGGTTTTCTTCACCTTGGACCCACACCTGAACCCAGCCTGATTGAGTCCTGACCCTCCAAGTTGGGTCCCACCAGTCCTGGATTCTTGGAAATGGTGCTAAAGCCAATGCCAAAATCCAAAAGCCAGAACTTATAAACTTTTTGGGCTAAAAACTTCTCTGAGAAGCAGGAGGAGACCAGCCCCAACCTGCTTGCCAAATGCGATGCAGCGCACCCAACAAATTTTTTTTATTGATTTAATTATCAACTTACCTGCATTCATCCATATTCTGGTGTTTACTACACACCACCCTACCCCTCCCCCCGCCCCACAGCACCGCCCGGTAGCACTCCCACCAGGAGTCGCTACTGCCGCCTTGTGAACCTGCCTTTAGATATAAATCTCTGTGTTGATGCGCTGGAGATTTTCGGTGTCCATGTGAGAGATTAAGTCTGAACATAGACATTTTCATCACAGCTTTGACCCAAGACTGTTCAACTAGGATACTCTCTTCTCAGACACCCTCTGCAGCCTTCACCCGCTAAACTTTACTTTCTCAGAACATTTTCTCAGTAATTCCTCTGGTCTGAAGGTAAGTGCTAAAAAGGCCCAATCCACTTCTTGTATCTGAACTACGCTCCATTGCTGTCTGACATATTTTCTACTTTGACCCAGACTGCCCGTCTAGAGATCCAAGCTTGACACTTTCATTTAGGTGCTAGTTTTTACAAAAACTTTACATATTCATAACTCTGCTTCTACTGGTTAGAGTTTTATTGTTTTGGTGTAAAATATTTATAAGAATTTGCTCTATTCTATTTTTTTTAATGGTATGTGATTTTAATTGTGTTGTGTTTTCAGTTTATTACTGTTTGTGTGCTGCATAAATACATTACACAATGCCTCTAAGTTAAGCCTGGCTGCCCAGGGTTTAGCATGGGTCAATTTACTTTCTTTTTGTGGTTCACCATGCAATGGAATGTGGCTGTTGCTTGATCTGGGATCACACCCCAGTCAACTAACATCCCAATTTCTCACAACGTCAAACCTATGACCAACAGAAAGGTCAGGTGTACGAGAACTGAATGTGTGCAGCACCTAGCAGAATTTAAAAAATGAGTGAATTAGCAGACACTCAATGGCAAGAAAAATGCTACTGGAGACCTGAACATGACAAACGCTACCTTACAACATGTACTGAATCAGGTTAGGTGAAATTGCCTACTTTGCAGAGAAATTCTAAGATCTCAGTCTAGGTGGGACAGCAGTCATTTTTGACACTGAGACGGTCTTAGACCAGATACAGTGTTTGCCTGCAAATGCCCATTTCTTCTTTGGGTGTGACCCAAGTTTGCAACACTTTGCTTTTTTATCATAAAGAGACTTAGGGACTGTAATGAACATTTTTGAATATTTTCTTAATCTCTGAGTCCACTGCTGGCTACTACACATCAACAGCATAAAGTACAAGATTTGTGCCATAATTGTGCTAAGTAACACCTTGCAAAATTTGTTCTAGGAAGTAACCAAAAATCTTCAGTTTTGTAATTCCAAACACAGGAGAGTATCCAATATTACCTCATTATACTTTATTTCGAAGAACAGTACTTGGAATATAGATGCCATGAATACCACTTCAGGTGAATACCACTGCCAGAGGTATCAATATTTACTAGATGCAGAGCCAATATAGCAAATACCATGGCTTGTGGAGTAAGCTAGATCCTCATTTCGAGATGGCTCTTAATTCCGGCTAAGCAGATACAATGTATTGGCCCTATTCGAAAAATGGGATTGTTTATTTTTACCTGAAGGTTTCAGCTGCTCACAGCTGACAAAGTCACACTGATGGCTGTCACTGGCTGATACAGGCACGACTAATAGAGGAAGAGTGCACATGACATGAAAAGTGTCAGCTGCTGTGGTTTGGCACAACCAGTATCAATGTTGGGTTGGTCCCAAAAAGGTTCCCCAAATCATGTAAAAAGTTATAGACTGGTAATTAATTTGTATATGGTGTGTTTTTGTCCTGCATTGTCATCATTTCTGAACCAGTAAGAGCGTAATGGGGCAGTCTAGTGTTTCAGAGTGATAGTATGCGCAGGGAGAAGCTTTTTGACATAGAAGGCCAAAGTCTGGAAGTTGAAGCCACTTGATCGTCTCATCGATAATCAACCCTGCATTTTGAAGTCTGTGAGGGAAGGGTAGAACCACAGGGCATGTAAGATGTCATGAACCTGATTGCAGTGCTAGCAGTATGTCCATACTGGATGCAACTAATTTAATTAGTATCCAGTGCCAGTCATTAAAAAATTTAAAAAAACTGAACTTGAACTTCATTCTGGCCCCTTGGAGACCCTTGTTATGGATGGACATCAATTTGGAATAATCTTAATCAGAGATTTGTACTTCTAGCTTACTTTGTGTTTTGGGCACCAAACCATGCGGCTTGTGGTGTGGAGTGGTAGGTCATTTATATTAGGGATAAATTAGCCCCTGCCGTACTTAATAAGGATATTGCAATCAGTTTACCGAGGAGTTCCATAACCATATAGAGGAGCAAGGCCAAAGGCCGAGTTCCTTTGTAAGGTAATGGAATTCTGAAGAATCTCGTAATATCTTTAACATGTACACCAGAGGGTACTATATTCCACATAATACATTGTCACAGCATCACCTTTCCCACAAATCTTGGTGCGCAGCTCTTTCATATGAAAGAGTCAGCATGTTTGGAAACATTAAGAATACAATTTAAACCTTTACTGCAAAATTAAACCCATTAAAAACATGTGGGATATTTGTTGCAAACAGAAATTATAAACAGTTCAATATAAGTCAATGAAAGAAAAAGCTGCAGTAGCTCAGAAGGTGTAGAAACATGCAGAACGATCCTGGCTATTCTCTATCTGAGGACAGCACAAAATAAACATATTCTCTCTGTTTGTTGTTTTAAACAGCTGCTTTAATTATGCTCCATGACTTGACTTGCCTTTTACCTTGGCTGCTGGCAGAAGGCATTGTGGCAGCAGAACAAAACTGACGACGTCCCCCTCCTCTTCTTTTAGAGGTGAAATTGATACATCCATTTTCAAGACAGGTAACAATCTTATTCAAGCAACTGACCCTCACCTCTCCTTATTCGATCATCTCACTTTCTGCCATTTTTCAAACCTCTCAAACCTCAGGGAGATGTATATCATTTGCCTTTATCCCCACAACCACTGACTCACTCCCCTTCTTCCACCCTCCAATTCATCTTCCGGCCCTGAGCTACCCACGGACCTGACTAGCATCCTTACTTCCCTCACAAACACACACAGCACGTGTACTTTCTCCTGAGGGTCGACACCTTTGCCCACCCTAACCAGCAATCTCTCTATCAAATTGCAACGTTGGGCACCTCAAACCTGCATCTCTGACCTCATCGCAAGACCTGCTGCACCTGAACCGTCAGCCGACGCACCCCTCCCTATCATTGATATGCCTACTCAACCCACACGGGCTATCCAAAAGCCTAGTCCCAATGATGAGGAACTCACCCATATCAAAGCATCCTCTGCTCCTCGTTACCTAGGACTTGACTCACATCTTCTAAACATATCCCCTGGCCCATCACTCCTTTATATCATATGGTCCACATACCCCATTGTGCTCTACGCACCCTTTCTGATCTGGAAGCCACTGCTCTCATTGAATCCTACTTTACTAAGCCCCAGACTAGATCTCCCCAACCCCCTCCACTATCCCAGTTATTGTGAGCACAAATAGAATCACCTTAACAATCAATAACCAAAGGCTTCCATCCTATAAAATTCCACAGCATCTACCATCCTCCTGGTGAAAAAGCCCTCTTTGCAGAAGATTTCTCAGACCTAATTACTCGGTTTACCTTAACTGACACACCGGATGTGTTCTTGGGCGATTTTAATATCCATTGGAACAACACAGAAGAAACCTCAGTCGGACTACTCACGAACCTTCTGGAAATTAACAACCTAAATCAACTCTGCAGTGAACCAACTCACATCAAAGGCGCCACCCTTGATGCGAATATAACTAAAAATAACCTTATCTCCATCACCTCCATCTCACCTATTGACTGGTCTGACCACCCTCTAATTCTTTTCAATATCAATACCCCAACAAGACCCCTCTCTGATGGTATTAAGAATCCTAAGCAGTTAATTAGAAATATCAATTCTTTAACTTGAATCCAAGATTCGTGATCAACTACAGCGTCTCCCCCTCTCGTCTACCGCTTAAGAGCTTACCTCACACTACAACTCATCGATCTCGTATGTTCTGAGTGAAGTGGTGGCCTCGCCTAAACTAAAACAACTAAGATCTACAAAATCAAAAACACGGTTTAATTCCAGTCTCAATAGCGAAAGTTAAAAACTCAGACAAGCTGAAAGGACATGGAGACAAAACCCCTCGACAAATCACCAAGTACTAATTAGAACTACAAGGCTGTCATACAAAAAACACATCTTTAGAGAAAAAGCCTCCATCTTCCTCAACCACCTGGACCGTGCAAAAAACAGACCAAGATAGCTCTTTAACATTGTTAAACAGCAAACCACGGCCTCACCTCCTCTTGTTATAATCACCACAAATGAACGATGTGAAGAAATCGCTAGTTTAGTCGCCGACAAAGTCGCCAAAATTGAGTAATCCTTCTTACAAGTCTCCTCTCTTCCCTCTGTCCTTACCACCCTCACCATCCCACCTCCCCTTGCGGCAGCTCCTTCTACAGTTCCCATTGTTGACCAAACGACCACTAAAGGAACTATCGGCTTCCTGAGTCTCTCCAAACTGAAAAACAATGCCAACCCACACCATCTACTATCCTCCTGGTGAACAAGCCCTCTATGCACAAGAGTTCTCATGCCTAAATACTTGATTCGCCTTAACTGACACAAAGGATGTCATCTTGGGCGATTTCAACAGCCATTGGAACAACACAGAAGACACCTCAGTCTGACTGCTCACGAACCTCCAGGAAATTAACAACCTAAATCAACTCTGCAGTGAACCAACTCACATCAAAGGCTCCACCCATGATGTGATTATAACTAAAAATAACCTTATCTCCATCAACTCCATCCCACCTATAGACTGGTCTGACCACCATCGAATTCTTTTCAATATCAATACCCCAACCAGACCCCTCCCTGATGTTATTAAGAATCCTAAGTAGTGAATCAGAAATATCAAACAAGCCCCAATTCTTTAACATGAATCCAAGATTCGTGATCAACTACAGCGTCTCCCCCTCTCGTCTACCGCTTAAGAGCTCACTTCACACTACAACTCATCGATCTCGGATGTTCTTGATCAAGTGGTGCCCCCGCCTTAACTAAAACAACTAAGATCTACAAAATAAAAAGCATGGTTTAATTCCAATCTCAACAGCGAAAGATGAAAACTCAGACAAGCAGAAAGGACATAGAGACAAAACCCCTTGACAAATCACCAAGCACTACTTAGAACTACAAGGCTGTCATACAAAAAACATATCTAGAGAGAAAAAGCCTCCTCCTTGAAAAACAACACCAGCTGGTCGGACTTCAAACCCTTTAATAAAAAGGAAGTCTTCAATATAATCATGAATCTAAAGCCATCAGCCCACACCAAGGATACCCTCCGATCCACAATGGTGAAAAATCTCTACCACATCATTGCCCTGTTTTGGACTTTTATCATCAACACATCTCTCATCATGGGTTGTGTACCGAACTCCCTCCAACTAGGACAAATCACACCTATTCCCAAAAATCCCAAGGCAAACCGTAACGATCTCATTAACCTCAGACCTATTTCCAACCTCCCGTTCCTTCCCAAGACTCTGGAAAAATTTGTCTTACAACAACTTACGCATCATAAACGAAAATTCGCCCTCTTTGACACCTTCCAATCCGGGTTAAGAATAGACTGTAGTACTAAAACGGCCATGCTGAATATATCTGATGACATTCACAGATCCTCAGACGAGGGTGACGCTTGCCTACTTATCCTACTTGACCTCTCGGCAGCGTTCTTTACTGGTAATCACCCAGCCCTATTGAATCTCTGACGTTTTGTTTCGGTAAGATTGGCACTGTCTTAAAATGGATCACATCCTATCATCAACACTGCTGGCAACAAATCAAAATGAACTCATGTCTTTCAAAACCCACTCAGTTCAATCTTAGTGTGCCTCTGGGCTCATTTCTATCCCCCTCCCTTTTCAATCTCTTCATAGAACCCCTAACAGTCATCTTGAAACATTCAAGGATCAAATATCACCTAAATGCTGATGACACTCAACTTTATTATAAAAAGCAAATCTTCCAGTGACATTCGACAGCTTAATGATACACTGAACAAGTTACAATCCTGGTTTTACTCTAATCACTTAAAACTCCATCAAAACAGAAGTAATTCTTTTCTCCCTCTAAATCAACCACCTACCAATCCATGAATGGCTGAGCGACCTAAATGCTTTAAATTGCTCTCTTACTCTATCCAACTCCGCAAAATCCCTTGGTTTCTTCCTGGACAACAACATGTCAATGAAAGAGCACATCAAGAATTCAGCAAAAGGAGCACTGCACACACTAAAAAATATCAATTAAACCATTTATTCCCACAGATGATTTCAAGATTGTGATGCAATATTTGGTCATCTCCAAACTAGACTATGGTAATGCCATTTTCAATGGGACCCTGAAAACTCACCTTGCCCCCCCCTTAGATCAGTTTGTAACATGGCAGCCCGGCTCATATAAACGTTAAATGGTTTGAACACATCTCTCCTGCCCTCAAGAGCCTCAACCGGCTTCCCATTAAAGGAAGATGCACTTTCAAGTCTGCATATATCACCCTCAAAGTCCTTCACTCACATACACCCAACTATTTAGAAAACACGCTGTCGAAAGCGGGGACTACAAGATCGTTGAGAAGCTCCAATTCACTTTTGCTCCTACCTCCCAATCTAGAAAAGTCAGCAACCAAGTTGTACTCTTTTGCCAGAAATGCTGCGAGCATATGGTACTCCCTACCCTGTGACCTTCGAAGCAACCCTTCTTTCTCTTGCTTCAAGAGAAACCTGAAACTCCTGCTCATCAACAAATACTTTCACTCCTAGTTTACTGAACTTTGGTAATTGTCACTTGATCAGATCTAGGCCCTCTGTTATAGACGGCTGTTTATTTGCTTATGCTGTCTATTAGATCCTCTCGAATCATGTCTCTAGTTGTTGGTTACTCTATTATCACCTTTGAGGCTGAATATTATCTATTGAATTCTCACCTCATATGTTTATTGCATGACTGTTTCACTGTATTCATCACGATAATGTGAAGCGCTCTGACACCTTTGGTTATAGCAAGTGCTATGTAAACTTATATCACTAAATAAATAAACTGTAATAACTTCATATTAGTTGAGTTCTGACGTCCATTCTTTATAATCATCAACTTGGTGCATCAGAAATCACCAGCTATAAAGAAATTAGTGGCTGCCATTAATACCAGTATTACATAATCCATTGAAATACAATAAACCCAGAAAATACTCTGTTAAATTGGCACAGGTTGGAAGGTAAGATCTTATTGAAGAGACAGATATGTATGCATGTATATACTATTGCTATGGAGTGAATTTATTACGCAAACAAATGATGGACAATGCAGAATGAATAATACATTCACCCCGAGTCAAAAGACTTGGGTTAAATCCATCATTCTTTTGCTCACCATGCCACCCCAGTTTAGACCCGGCCATATGCAAATCAGTCTTGACCCTGTGCCTCATGGGAACAGTCCAGACCGAACTGTCAAGCCAGGTCCTCCCTGGACCGGAAACAAGCATCCTGGGACCGCTTTCAGGGTATTACCCTTCATCAGTCAGGCAGCTTGAATCCGGTGGCACAGTGAGCAAGGGACTCACGTCTGGGCGTACCTATCCCACTTAGGGCAAAAAGTGCTACGAAAACAAATGATGGACGGAATGCTAAAAAAATCATACATTCACCCCCAGTCAAAAGAGCCAACGTTCTAGAGTGAATTTAGCTAAAAGGCAGCTGAATTCTGTAAAGGGTCAAAAGCATGTACAAACTCAACAAGTGAAATGAAAGCTAGCTGGGTTGTAGACAATTATTGGATTGTGATGTGGAGAGGTAGGAAATATGGTGGGGCAACTAGGCCTGCTTTTAAGGAGCTGGATTGGTGGTTGCATTTTCAGAGTTGTGAGGGGAACAGACTGTACTAAGCACTATGTTCCTGAAAAAATTCCAATTGATTGTCCTCGATGATTCCTTCCAATGTATTTTGTGGCCACCAATTCTGATTTTAGTCGTGCCCTATAGAGCGGCCATGGAATGGATATGACAACCCATCAAGATCATTAGTGCATCGTACACCAGTCGATTTCCATTAAGTCTAGAAAGTAATTGCTACCCTCGGAGACCCCGTCTGCACCCCTGTATATGAGATAAAGATCCTTTCACAGAATAGGTGGCGTTTCTTGAGGTTTATGTAGATGGATTTTGTCCAGCTGGTTGGTAGCAGTCAAGCGATGGAACCAATTTATTTGCTATATAGTAGGACTTCACATGTGGCCACCTCAGGCCCCCACACATAGTGGTAGCATGTAATTTAGAAGATCAGAGTCACTATCAGTTTAAGCCAGGATGGGTGTTGGGACATTTTAAAGACATAATAATGTAATCATGGAGCGCTGGGTATTTTAAATGTTAACTGCAGACAAGAGCCTCACACAGTCAGTAGATGCCTGTTGTTTCAGAGGTCTTTAGTGAGTTAGAACCACATCCTTGATTGCACTATTCATGAGTATAACAAAATACGTAATCTTCTTTAAAACCCAATTTAAGTTGAGTTAACTTTGTAGCCGAACAAGTGAGAGAATATGTCTGGCACATATATTCAAATATATAAGGCTGAGAATAGTTGCCTCGGGGTCAAGGGTATACGTTTGGCTTACAGCATAATATAGTGCTGCCCTGTGGTTGTTGTGATACACGTCACAGCTGCACATTTTTGGATTTTCACAAATAGTGACTCCAAAACCTGAATAAACAGCAGTGGGACAATGGGCAACCCTTTCTTGTACCCCTTCTGAAAAGGAAACTGGGGTACCAGGTATTTTCATCTAGATTTTCTTACTCATCTCTGGAATCCCAAACCAGGTTGACTGGACCATTTTCCCTGTTCTAGAAGAATAACAAGAAGATTTACAACAGCTTTGAACAACTTCACCATCAAATCCAGATGAAACTCAAAGGACCACTGACTACAAACTGAAGTTTCAAAGGTTTATTACAAAGCCAAAAATAGATAGACATGCAAACATCTCAGCAAGAGGTTCAGAAAATAAACTGGCACTAAATACAAACATAATTCCACGCAAGATTCTCAGACAACTCAGAATAAAAAGCAAAGTCAATTCGAGTAACATTAGGCAACCAAGAACAGTCCCAGCTTGAAGTTTGGACTGCATTTACAAAAGGAAAAGGAAAATGATTAGTCTGTCCCTACACTATTCTAAGGTGACATCCCTGCATAACATTCCCATCAGACAAGAGTAAAGGTGTCAGCGGTGAAGACTTCCAAAAAAGTACATTCCCCTTCTTCAGGCATATAGTCTAACTGTCGAGCTCGTTCTAAGATGCTCCTTCTTACACCCCACTCTGCCCCAAGTCCCCCAAGACTCTCTCTCTACAGCTTTCTATATCCTGCTCTATCCCTTCCCTGACTAAGATCTGCTCTCCACCCTCGGGAGCTGTCCCTAATACAAAATCCCAAAAACAGTCGACACACGCCCAGAGGTACACCCCTTTGGCAGGTGAAGATCTTCTGATTTTTCTAGTATGGCACCTTTCCATTCAGCGTCCGTTGGTGTGTCCTTGGGTCCCAGGCACCTTCCTCACTAAATGTTGCACTCCCAAATTCTTTGACAGCTTTTCTCCATTCGCGCCTACTATCCTAACTACTAAACAATGAACCCTTCTACCTAACTAGCCTTGTGGCCTTGCACCTGCAAGCTGAAATACATGGGAACATCTCTGCAAGCATTCGAAGTTACAATTCAACATTTTGCTGAGGACAGCTTCTTCCCCAAAGAGAGAAAATCTTTCCTTCTCGACTAAAGCTAACAAAAGAAAATACCGTTAAGCCTCTACTGGCTTTAACATGTCCCAGGCCTTTGCACGTTTAAAGACATTTCTAATATAACATGACATTACATTTCACCACTAAGGAGCATTGACCCTGCTTTCAATGTAAGCACTACCTTTCATATTAGAAGCCTACATTAATTCACTCCTTAATAAGCACGTATACATTTCAAAAGCATTTCATTAGTAATATGACATTCCACATATGATTAAACTTCTACATTAGTCTCTGGTTAATAAACAGATCCATAGATATTGTGCTGATTCTCATCCTAACATCATAAGTCTAAACTACATTAGTAGACCCCCTAAATATGTGGGTGCTGACTACTCGGGATTATGGTGCACCCCTACAAATTTCAAAATAACATGGCGCTCTCTCAAAACCATTGCAGCTTATCTGTGCTCTAGGATCTTGATACAGTCAGCGAATCTTGCCATTAAAGAACGTTCACAGATGGCTCCTTTCCAGAGTCGTGTAGACTTTTTATATCGTGTAGAGACAGAACCCCCTTCATTGCTGATCATTCTTGCCTATTGCAAGAGGTAACGCGTTGTCCTCATATTATCCCTGGATGTCTCCATGGCAACAGAATCGGCCTGCGATGGATGAATGAGGGGAGTCATCAGTATATTTTGCCTACTGACAAGGACTTTGGCCAAGATTTCCATGATGCTGCATAAAAGGGATTTAGGACTGCAATTAACACATGGGAAAGGGTTTTTCCCAGGCTTTGATGTGATGAAATTATATCATGATTAAGGTTACTCATCACAACCTTGGTTCTATTTAATTCTGTGATGACCAGGGAAAGAGTGGAAAAGAAGTCTGATTTGTTGGGGGGCATTGGCTGATGTCACTATTAACACTGTGCCAGAAATAATGGCCACCAGTATCTGCCTAATTATTTAGATACTGACAGGGCTTTCCTAAATAGAGGTGGGAGACGGGATATTGTTCACTTTTTAAAGAGGGGCCATTTCCCTTCACTTGATAGCAGTAAAGCCTGACCCATATTGTGATATGTTACATGTATAAAGCACCCTAATAGAATGTATGATGTTACTTAGAATGCCATTACTTTGCATGCTTCTATTTCGAAGTTTTTGCTTCGCAAGTGCCTTTATTTAGCAGCATTTTATAACGCATGTCATTACTTCGCATAAACATAGCAAACCATTAAAGTGGCATTACTTAGCAGTACATTACTTCGCAGGTTTTTACTACACATATAGAATCTATTTTTTTTTAATACCTTTAGGATATGAATTACATTTCTGGTCATACAGTAACCCTCAAACACTACTCTACCCTACACCAATCTAACATCACTACACTACCCTAAACATTAAAACTCTACCCCTACACAACTGTTCCCCTTCCCCCAGTCCGTGCACTTCACTCTAACACTACTCTGTACGACCCCCCGACACTACCCTAAACCCTAATACACTACCCTACACTAAACATACACTACAACACTACCCTAATCCCTAAAACACTACCCCCTATACTATACATACACCACAGCACTACCCTGAACCCTAAACACTACCCCCTACACTACACATACACTACAACATTATCCTAAACCCTAAAGCACTACCCCCTACACTACACATACACTACAACACTACCCTTAAACCCCAAAACACTACCCTACACTACACATACAATACAACAACACCCTAAACCCTAAAACACTACCCTACACTACACATACACTTCAACACTACCCTAAACCCTAATACACTACCCTACACTACACATACACTACAACACCACCCTAAACCCTAAAACACTACCCCCTACACTACACATACACTACAACACTACCCTAAACCCTAAAACACTACCAACTACACTACACATACACTACAACACTACACTAAACCCTAAAACACTACCCCTACACTACACATACTCTACAACACTACCCTAAACCCTAAAACACTACCCCCTACACTACACATACACTGCATCACTACCCTAAACCCTAAAACGCTACCCCCTACACTACACATACACTACTGCACTACCCTAAACCCTAATACACTACCCTACACTACACATAACACTACAACACTACCCTAAACCCTAAAACACTACCCTACACTACACATACACTACAACACTACCCTAACCCCTAAAACACTACCCCCTACACTACACATACACTACAACACTACCCTAAAACACTACCCCCTACACTACACATACACTACAACACTATCCTAAACCCTAAAACACTACCCTACACTACACATACACCACAACACTACCCTAAACCCTAAAACACTACCCCTACACTACACATACACTACAACACTACCCTAAACCCTAAAACACTACCCCCAACACTACACATACACTACACCACTACCCTAAACCCTAAAACACTACCCCCTACACTACACATACACTACAACACTACCCTAAACCCTAAAACACTACCCTACACTACACATACACTACAACACTACCCTAAACCCTAATACACTACCCTACACTACACATACACTACAACACTACCCTAAACCCTAAAACACTACCCTACACTACACATACACTACAACACTACCCTAAACCCTAAAACACTACCCCCTACACTACACATACACTACAACACTACCCTAAAACACTACCCCCTACACTACACATACACTACAACACTATCCTAAACCCTAAAACACTACCCTACACTACACATACACCACAACACTACCCTAAACCCTAAAACACTACCCCTACACTACACATACACTACAACACTACCCTAAACCCTAAAACACTACCCCCAACACTACACATACACTACACCACTACCCTAAACCCTAAAACACTACCCCCTACACTACACATACACTACAACACTACCCTAAACCCTAAAACACTACCCTACACTACACATACACTACAACACTACCCTAAAACACTATCCCCTACACTACACATACACTACAACCCATATACACTACTCTACACTACACATACAAAACCCTTAAACCTTAATGATAACACCCTGCATGACCCTAAAAACAACACTACCCCACTAACCTCTCTCTCCTCGTGGTCCCTCTCTTCACCTTCAACTATGGATCCACTCTTCTCCTGCTTCATGGTGCACGTCGTGGGGGATAGTCTGTAAGTAATTTAATTTGTGAAGTAACGGCACATGTGAAGTAACGGCATATGCGAAGTTAAAGCATGCTAAGTAAAACCATGCGTAGTAAAAGATCCTGCTAAGTAAAAAATGCGCACTAATGGTAAGTCGAAATATTGGCTGCGAAGTAATGGTAGATTACCCCCTAATAACCTTATCCCATTTTAGTTTTGTACCCTCTAAAGCTCAGAGGTGTGTTTCATGGAGATGGATCATGTCTGGTGATTCAGTGGATAAATATGAAAGCATCTCTGTTCTTTTGATATAGTTGGTTAAACCTCTTCCATTATAGGGCAGTATGGTAACGGCCTTCAGGTTGTCTGAGGGGACAAGAGGGCTAGTCACTATATCCGCTTGGAGGGGATTATCTGTAGTGCCATTCATGCTATTGAGGAAAGTGGCTGGCCAAGACTTCAAGAAGTAGGGTTGGGAGACACCAAAGTGCAAGTACGGTAAATGGGCACCAGATAATAAATAGATACGGAATGGAGTATTCTAGGAGAATGGGAGAATATAGAGGATCGAATATGATATGAAATACACAGGAGTTTAATGGCAGTGAGCCTAAGGGAACAGAAAGAAGAAATGAGGGCCTGATTTCCGAAGGTTCTCCGCACTCTGTGGTGGAGGCCCCACAGTCAAAGGGGAGCCTCTGCACCTGGGCGGAATCTCAACAATGAGAATTCTCATTGCGAAAATTCCACCCCAAGTGCGTAGTCGGGAAGTCTCCGCATTCCGGGAACAATCTTCTCAATTCCACATCGAGTGCAGAGATTTCCCCACACCTGCTGGCCTCTGCCACGAGTGTGGAGGCACTTTGTGAATCAGGCCCTCTATGTCTAGAGCTAAGAACTGTACCAAGGTCAGTTTATATGACCTACCCTCTAACTTTAAACAGGTGGCTATACACTCAGCCCAATGTGCCCATCCCATCGCCCCAAAAAAGTGGAGGCTCGATCTAACATGGGGCTCCTACCCAATATTGAGGATGGGCTAGAGAGAAAGAATAAAGGAGATCATGCACTCAAAAGTAGATATTCGCCTTGCTGTGTCTGTGAACGGCCGCTGAAAGGGGCAATGACACAGTAACTTGCAGCATCAAATCTGCACTTCAGTCTGTTGCAGGTGTTAACATCTTGTTAATCTTGTGATGGGCCTTACCGGTGCAGGCCCATGAACATAGTATGTAAGATGTTCTCTTGTTCCTTCCAGCCGAGGGAACAAGAGAAGGCAGACTGTGATTTAAGTGACAATATGGATTTTCCTCTGTCCCTGATCTTACCAGTGACTGTTCTCTGGCTGCTCATCACCTCTTGTCCAACTCCAGGCATTCCTCCTCTATGACCAAGTCAAGCTTGATTGCAGCCCATTGAGACTACAATGGTTTGGTGGGCTCACAATACAGGCCTCAAGTGAGCAGCTGGGCAGTATGGTTGTGTCCATACCAAGGGAATTCTAAGGAGTCCAGGAACTTTTGCATAGTCTCAGGTCCATAGCTTTCCTTAGTCCTTCGGTCCATTGAGATCATTATAGCGGCCAGTTTCAAGAGACCATAACATCTGTCCCACTTTTGCAGCTGTGAACCAAGAGCAAAACATGTCTTTCTCTTCATGTTCATCTCCTTGGAATAGTTTGCTCAAATAAATATCTTATGGTGCTCGTAAATGAAGGGGGTGTTTTATTTGCTGTTGAAATTATATGCTGGTGATTCAGCAGGCCTGCCAGGATAGGTCAAATGTTGGGGTTTGGCTTGCATATTGAGCACAACGTATCTACTCTCTGGAATTCTGTCAGTGGAGAAATTGTTAGTGCCAAGTGTGCTGGAAGAAAATTTCCCAGAAACAACAGCATATCATCATGGTCCTCGCATTCCAGCACACTGGAAAACCTGATATTGTCCTAGTTGATCCTGTTTTCTAGATCCACCCCTTTTTTATGGAGGGCCCACAATACCTGGCACATGTTTGCCAACCTGGCAATCTGTGACAGTTGATATTCAGCCATAGCAAGAAGCGCTATGCCGAATCTAGTCTGGATTGGTAAGTGGCTATGTCTGCCTGAATTGTCCTTAATTCTGAGTTTGTTTCTGAAATCCTGCCTTGCACCACAGTAATAGAGGGTTTGCTGGAGGGAAAATCTTTTATGATGAACTGCAGTGTGACTCCTGTTATGTTCAAGGCTGTTGGTCCAATAGATCATTCTTTAATTTCCCTGTCACAGCTTCAGCAAAGAGGAGCTTATGTGGGGTTTTTGTCAAAGACATGATAAGGCAGCATTCCAGTAGGTGGGACGGGACCTTACCAAGGTAAGTATCGGGAAATAGGACTACCCAGGGGGCCCCCTTCTGGAACTAGATATCTCCCACACTCCAGTCCCACACTATCTAAATAGGTGACCCAAAAGTGGGGGGTGGACAGATAGCTGCTGTCATTCTGCAGTGGGAAAGACAAGTGTGTTCCAGCAAGGTTTGTTTGAGTCCAGTAACCAGAACATTGTTTGAGGGGACAATACTTCTTTCCGGTGGTGCATATTTCAACTGGGTCAATGGGTGACAAAGTAAGTTCCATTAAGTGCGCCATGTGTAGTCCAGAGGGGTGACCTAGGATGGCATTGGTGCATACACCGGAATTGCCCCCTTAAATGTGTCCTCTGGAAAGACCTGAAGAAGGAGATGTAAAAATGACACAGTAGCCATAGTTTCCCCAGAATCTCCTGTGTGAGGCACTCAGGTTTAAATGTATTCTGTCTCAGTATGGACCTATGCTGTCCCAGGTCCATCACTTCCTGGTAGGTTCTGTGACCTTTTGACTTGCCTTGGAGACTTCAGTGTAGAGCAGGAGAGGAGAGTCCGCCTAGTAGTAGTCTGCAGTCCTCACCGGGCAGTTGTGCCACCCATCTCAGTATTTGTGGGCCATCAGCATGGTACATTTCAGCTTCACTCACTCCACTACGATGCAACTCCACTAGGGGTCAGTGCACCATGTTGGTCAAGAGCACGTGCAGGGTCTAGTTATCAGCTGCTTCATCCGGCCCTCTCAATCTGCCGCTCCATGAGACGTTCCCAGAGCATCTTCATCCAGCAGGAAAATGGCAGTTTCTCTGGGTCAATAGTTAAGGCACTCCGTCGCTCAGGATCTACATTTACTAATTTCAGTGATAAGGCACAAGGAGAAGTCACAGCAGCAGGGCATGTGTTTATGGGAGTGGCTATTGGAAGCCTTAAGAAGCACCGGCCATCTTGGTTGTGAGTGAGCCCCACCCACAATTCGCTTTTAGCAACTCTTAGCAAGAAATAATTGAACATTGTAGATTAAAATATTTTTTGTTACGAATAACGGCCTATTCAAAGACCAATGTAAATACTTCCAGAAAGAGGCACATCTTCATAAACATTGTAATACTATAAAGAAAGGAAAGCTCCACAAACAACTTAAAATAAAATTCTGAAAAGTATGTTATGTGGGCTTTACGTATCAAAATCATGTATGTTTAGGAAGGTGCAATTGAGAGTAATGGAGAAGACTGGACATCCAGAATATAGAAGTGAAAAGAATGCAAGAAAAATCTGAACCTGATTATAAAGAAACGGTTGCAAATTTGCACGTATTTTTAATTCTCAGATGTGAGCAAGATTACCTATGACAGTCGTCGTTATCCTGGATTACACGTGGAAACGTTTTGTGAAATCTACATTTCGTGATTGGGAAAGCATTTGGGCATGGAAAATGGTACATAGTCCAGAGCAGTTCATGCACAAAAGCCTTAGCATCATAGCAAGCACACTGTTATTTACTTACTTATTTACTTTTCTGCAAAGGAAAACCACTTCCCCCATCTACAACTACACAATTTTTTAAAGGCTCTCTTCCATTTCCATTTTGAAAGCAAATGCATTCCAACTATTTTCAGTAGCAATTCTTTATTTACACTTACAAAATGTAATGTACCCATTTAAATGCCTTTGTGAATATGAGTCTCTGTGTTCTTGTGGGTGAAAAGGTGAGATAATGCCATATAATATGAATAATTAATATTGGCTGTGAAGGGACTGTGAGATGTTAAAAATAAGGGTGCGGTTTACGAGAGTTATTGTCGCGATTTCTGTACAGCTTGGCTTGAGATGTTTGTTAAAACTCAGTAATTCCTTTGTGAATGTACCAAACGATTTTCCTTCTAATTGTAGATTGTCTGCAGAAATTCCTTTCTCAATGTGTTGAAACCTGATGTTAGCAAAGTGGAACTTCTAAAAGATGTTCAAAGCAAACAAGACCTGTTAGTTCGACTTGTAACTCACGATATTCAAGTCATTGAAGTCGACGAAGATGAAGATATTGAAGAAATCGTTTTGAAAGAATCACCTTTAATGGGTAGAGGAGAAGAATTTGAGTTTGAGAAGCATCTTGGAGCCAAGGCAAAGTTTTCGAAAAACTCTTCTTACTCAGATCTAAATCTCGAAAAAAAAAGAAATCGTTCAAGTTTTGATAGGAAAGAGCATGTGTGGAAAGAGCCCAGAAAACCCAACAACTGTGTTTTAGGTTCTCCCCACTTAAGTAGTCCATACTTGCGGAAGGAAAAACGTACACCTGGAGTAAGCCACTGCTCAGTGGGTGAAGCGGGTAGAAACAGAGAAAGATGGCGCTGCACTAGAGCAGTCGTTGATTTGGATTCAAGCAGTGAAGAAAACTATCCTATGATAGCGGCAAAACGCAATTTCGTCAAATGTGGAAATTCTGACCTTGTAAGTGAACGTGTTTTTAAGTCTGAGTTTGACATAGAGTGTATTCTTTTCGATTACCCCAGTGTTAACGTTTACATTTCACATACATCAACGTAGATCATAGATTTAGGCAAATTAATCTTCACTCAGTAAAATGCAAATAGTTGTGTTTATTTAGGTGTTTTAAAGATATCAATTCGCCTGTGGCCAGTTCACGTAAGTAATTAGCATTTTGTTGATTCCTCTGTGCTCACTCATCCATCTGACAGTGTTGGAAGTTAGCTCTTTCAAGATGTGACCTGGCTGTAATAAGTAAGACTGGTCTCTCCTATTTAAGAACCTCAATGCTAATTTGTGCTGCTGCTTTCTCAATTAGGATGAGATAAAATCATATTGTATCTTCAGTGGCCTCTACCTGGCTCATGAACAAACTCCTCCATGGATATGCAAACCACATTGTAGAAAATGTTTGATGGCAAGCTGAGTGAACCTCGCACCCCTAGCGTGACCACGACACACTGTGGGGAGAATAAACGGCCAATCGTCTATTACACGTTTTAAAGTGAGGCTCATGAACCTCTTCAAAAATGTTGTCCCAGTTCATGAATCAAGCAACTTGAAGTTTGTGGACCATTTTTGAACTAGTTCAGATCAAGATGGAGAGTTCATAGACAGCTATTTCAAAATCCTCTTACATTTGGCTGGTTTCAGCATTTGAGGTAAGGCCATGTTCTGTGCTCTGCACCCCTGCTGCAGTACTAACTAGGTGCAGTATGCACCCATATCCAGTGTATAGTGAGCACATGGCCCTGAGTACTCCAGTATCACCACTCTCCTAGCCCCCAGTACCAACTGAGCATAACCTTTGTTTGTGGCCAAATAATACTGGGGACAGGGCATTGCCTTGGGCAAGGATGCTCCCAGTATGCCCAGTATGGTCACACTTATGCCATTGATGAACTTGTAATGCCAGAGCTGACCTCGATATTCCCAGATTGACCACCATTGTGAAATGGTTTGCATTATGCCAGGGGTGTAATTCATCACACAAGGATGCCCAAACTATGCCTACAATGGCCAGCAGAGTTGGGCTAATCATACCATGTATGCGCATAGTATAGGAGGAATGGATTTTAATACGCCACGGCTAGAATGTATTTGTGTATTTATTTAATTTGTAAAGTGTTTAATTACTGGTAAGATGCCCTCATCCTGAAGATTCTTAGCCAAGCAGCGGGAACAACATTACTGGATGAATATCCATGTTTTGAGAGGTTTGCAGAAAGTAAGGAGACAGGAGATGGTGTCAGCATCTGCTGGGAGAACACTCCATCGCAGTTAAGGGTGGCAGTTGTGGGTGCAGTCATGATAAGAATGTCCACAATATGCCTAGAATGGTCACCATTATTACATGTTCTGGACCTATCATACCAGAGATACCTAAAGAATAACAGGTATAATCATCATTGTCCCAGACAGCTATGAGGATGGTTGGGCACTTGCTTGACCCAAAGGATCCCAAAGAAAGAGACAGTCTGGCCAGTATCTCAGGGCCTTCAGAGTGGAGAGAGCAGGAATCCTCAGTTTAGTAGTTCCACTCAACTGTTATTTCTTACAAAGCTGTATGGAGGAGCACAGAAATGTGAGCAATGCCCCAAAGGCAGGATGAGGGACACTCCATCCAACAGCCTTGCAGCAATCCTGCAAGTGTGGGAACTGCACATGGACACAAGTCAAAGTCAAAGCATCACGGGTAGAGCTTGGTAACTTCTTCGGTGATAAGAAGTCTTGTGGTACATCAATGGTCTGAAACGTTACTCTTGTCAACCTCCTTTCTCATTCCTGCTCCTAAATACTGTAAATCTAGGGTCAGATTTACTAAACCACGATGCAAAATGTTTTATTTTATGTAACTTTCTTTTTTTATTAAAGACAAGGTAGCACAGGTAAAAACATTGTACAATCATTAATGCCAATGAGCCATCCATAGGTGTAGCTCCTCCCAAACACAAAAGCAAGTGTCAAATTACAAACTCTACACAGTTAATTAAATGGGACCAGCCTACCCTGATTCGTGCCTTCGTCTAGGCAACGGTGGTTCACAGATCCCGCCCCTATACCAATTCCATGTATTCCATATTTGTGTCCATTTGTTGGGGCAGCCTTTATATTTATACACTGTCTTCTCTGCGAACGTACAATGGTCCATATTATTTTTCCATAGTCTCAGTGACTGCTTTTCTTGCACCCCCACAACCTTGCAATATTCCTTTTGGCAATCAGCATTCCCAATGTCACCCATATTCTCTCCTTGGTGTTTAAGTCAGTGGGACTCCAAATAGTTAAGAGGCACAGTTTTATATTACAATCAATTTTAACACCCATTACTTCCTCCATGCTACTCGCCACCCCGCCCAATATTCTTGGATAACCTTATATTTCCAGAGCAAGTGTACAAAAGTTCCGCCCTGCCCACATCCCTTCATGCAGTCTGCGTCACACGATGCAAAATGTTAATTCGGATTTAAAAAGCCACGCAAATCAGATTTGCGTGGCTTCGCATCAGATTTTCCCAAAAAAGTAATGCAAAGCAGCTCATAGAACTTCCTTGCTTTACTTTGTTTTGGGGGAGGCATTCCATGGGTGGAGCATGGGTGTTCCCAGGCAAGAAGGATGGATTCTGATGCAATACCAGATTTACTAAGGTGAGTAAACCTGGGATTGTGCAAAATAGTAGTCCTCTCTGAACCAGGCGCAACAAGAAGAAATATCTTTATTTCTTTGGTTACTTCCTGTTTCTATGCATGCTGCATTGTGCAGCACGCATAGGAAGAGGAAAATGCCTATAAGGATTGTTTCTGTGCAGGAAGGTATCCCTTCTTGCACAAAAACAATCCTGACTGTAACGAAGGCCCCCTTGCACCCTTCGGGTTTCAACCACTGGCCATAAGACCTGGTATGTCCCAAAAATTCCACTGATAACTCTCGACTTGGCATTCCCAATATGAGACAGCAGTTATGTCGTGCATGAATGCTCATCTGAAATGTAGATGTGTACCCCATGAGAAGGAGACTCCTGGGAGGGATTTGAGCCTTCTTCCTCCACCACGCCTGTGTCCTGACGCCTTGTTGTGCCACATCTCAGTGATTGCCCTGAATCCACAACCCATTTGACTGCTGTATATTATGGATCTCCATATGGCTACAGCATAAGATGGTTGACTGTGCAGTGTTGTAGGGCACTGCCAGTCACCTTAAAATTCACAAAACATTTATAGAAATACCTTAAGTATGCACAAGACGTGTCCTTGATTCTCCTTTATTGGTCCCTCCGAAGCGCAGGATGGCCGAATCCATACCCGATTTTTTATGATAAACAATGACTTATGTACACAAGCTCTTTTGAGATTGACTGGAAGTAAAAGCAGTATATAAAAATATCCAGAATATCTGGCATGGAACTGGATCTCCTGTACCTACATCACACACCTCTGCTTTAAAGTAGAGATCAGTAGAGATATATCAAGTGAGGGTACTTGTATAGCTCACTATACTCATATGTCTATAGGTGAGTAAATATAAATGTCATAAAAAAGTCTAGCTTTTTGTTCTGCTCATTACATACCGTCTTTAGTGAAGCTACAAATAATAGAATATGTTAATATTTGGAGACTGCATATACCTGAAAGTCCAAAGGGTGTACAATGCATCACAAATCTATCAACCGGGGAACTGCAATGTATATACATCCTGTGCTGTTTAACTAATATCACTAAATGCCACCCTCAAGTGTCACCCTCCTTAGCACCTAGTTATATTTTCAAATCCTGTAAATAACCGTTACTTTTTAATTTTTTTGTGTGCAGACTAGTCTAGATATCGAAGAAATCACAGACTCTTCAATGCTGTCATCAGTGGAATCAGGTATGAGAAAGTTAATGATATCATTGTTAATTGTTCGCTACTTTTTTGCTTAATCTTTTAATTCAATTTTTATAATGAGATACCACTTTGTTATAGTGAATCCATGCCTAAATTAACATAACATTTAGTTCATACAAGTAGAAAAGTCGAAGTTTAATAAAGTCACAAAACCATTTGCACATCCGAGTTAATCTTAGGTGCAGAAATGTTATGATTTAAAAAATGCAAATTAAATTATTTATTCAGAAAACTCAAATTTACACTCGGAAATAAATGTATTCACATGTAATGTTGCTCCAAAACATTGAAGCAAATCTGGTCCAAAGGATGGAAAGTGGTTGTTCCAGTGTGAGAGAGCCATGAAAAATTAGGGAACATTCACAAACTAGCAAGTTTGTGGGATATTCTTAAACTTTATCATGGACAATTTACACCCTTTATTCGGTCTTGACTCCTGTGCAGAAGCAGAACATAGGGCCTGATGTACATAGATTTTTCTAGGTTGCAAATGACCCGATTCACAGAATAGAGCAGTTTGCCATTCGGTAACCTATTACTGAATCACAAAATGAGTTATCGATTCGGTATTAGGAAGGGACTTGTCAAGGGCATTCCTTCTGAATAGTGACTATCACTGGTATGTGTGTTGTTTTGCGATGAAATACAGTCGCAAAACATTCTCATTTTACCGCCTACTTCAAGTAGATGGTAACCCATTCTCCATAGGAAGGGGTCCATTTGTAACCCATTCCCCTTTGTAAATGGTTGCAAAAACATTTTTAATAGCAGGCAGTGGTCCCACAGACCACTGCATACTCTTAAAGAATTAAAAGAAAACATCATTTTTTTTTAACGCATCCCATTTTCCTTTAAGGTAAACGGGTTGCATTTAAAAAGGAAAATATTGCTTTATTTAAAGGCAAACACAGACATGGTGGCCTGCTGTCCCCAGCAGGCCACCATCCCTGTGTTTTATCGATTCCCAATGGGTCGTAAATTGCGACCTACCCAATGAATATTAATGAGGTAGGTCAATTGCGACCCACTGGGAATCAAACAGTGTAAAACACGCTTTTGTACATAGCTGTTTGCGATTTCCTAATAGCGTATTGCAAAAATTTGTTAGTAGGAAATCACAAATGGAAGTCTATGTACACCTGGCTCTAAATCCCTACCCATGGCAGGAAAGGCGAGGGAACACCTCCAAAATTAGTGGGGTGGAGGGGAAGCAGTTTCTTTGGAGGAAAAGTAATTTGCTCATGAAGGAAAAAATGATTGTTAGCATGTTCAAGTACACTTTTACTAAGCATTAAAACGTGGCAATTAATATGCCATATACTCATATGCATTGATGAATGCTTATGCATCTTAGCGACTAGACATTGAAACTGATTGTTCCGACACCTCATGTTAATTCCTAGAATTCTTTGACAGTTAAAACAAAATGTAAATCTATTCCAGAAATTGGCGTACAATTAGTGAAGTAGGTTTGCCACATTTTGTGAGTAAATCGGACCCTCTTTTTATCCTCCTGAAGAAATATTGGGGCATATTACCAAGCAATAGCGATAATTATCGCTATTGCTTGGTTAGAGACAAAAATGTATCGCCGACCTGCGGCGATTTTTATCGCAGATAAACCTTGGTATTACCAAGGTTTATCGCAAATGCGATAAAAATTGGCCGCAATGCATGAATATTGCTGAAAAGTCAGCGATATTCAGGCATTACCGAGCTAATGCTCTTAGCCATGTTATCCACCTCCCATTGGATAACATGGCTAAGAACTGCTCAGGGCAGGTGTTAGCTTTTGGAGATATTCGCGCTTAGCGCGAATATCTCCAAAAGTTGGTAATAGGAGATAGCGATGTTAGCGACTGTTTCCAGTCGCTAGCATCTTGGCACGCCCACTTTGCATGTCATTAGTGATAAATTTCTCTGACATGCAAAGTGGGCCCCAAGATGGTTGCTATCTCCTACTAGCTGTCGCTGACTGGTGTTAGCGACAGCTAGGTAATAGGGAGATAATTTTATCTCCGCTTTCTTGGCTTTTAAAGCCAAAAAAGCGGAGATTAACCCCCTTGATAATATGCCCCATTGTTTCCCTGCCAAAGAACCTTTTCTACAGCAGTCCATCTTCCTCCCTAAAAAGAAATGTTCCCCCGCCTTTTGTGCAGTTCTTGGAGGTGTGTTTTCCGGGTGGGAAACTAATGGCAAAATGTTTGTAGATACCCACAAACCTGAATTGTTCTATGTATTTTGCCCCCTTATACTGCCCCCTTGCGGCACTGGACTTAAATTTATGATGATAAAAACCCAAACATAGTGGTGGCTTATTTCCAGCGTATTGGTGGATTATCTCCATCATAGTGATGGATTATCTCCATCATAGTTTTGGATTATCTCCATCATAGTGGTAGATTATCTCCATCATAGTGGTGGATTATCTCCATCATAGTGGTGGATTGTCTCCAACATAGTGGTGGGTTATCTCCAACATAGTGGTGGATTATCTCCAACACAGCGGTGAGTTATCTCCAACATAGTGGTGGGTTATCTCCAAATAGTGGTGGATGATCTCCATCATAGTGGTGGATTATTTCCACCATAGTGGTGGGTTATCTCCATTATAATGGATTATTATGCACCATCTCGTTTGGACATTAAACACCCACTGTGACTTAGAATGTTGAATTTCGACGTGCCTAATCGTTTTATTTGTATGCACATCCATTTGACACTAAAACATTTTGTAAAGCCAGTCTTTTATGGCAATTCCATTTTGATATGCCAATTCTAATTTAAATCCGGAAACACTAATCACAGAAGTGGTAGTGTTGTTGCAGTTGTGAGGGTGGCCCCTGGGACACAGTATGTGTGAGAATACACGGAATACTCGTACTTTGGAAGTCCAATCAATCAATCAATCAGGAGTTTGTTAAAGCGCGACTACTCACCCGTAAGGGTCTCAAGGCGCTAGGGGTGGGGGGGGTTGGGGGGGGTGCAGGTTCCATTCCATCAAGGAGGGGGTCTGTCGAAGAGCCATGTTTTGAGGTTTCTTGTGAAGATGGGGAGCGATGTTGTCTGTCTGAGGTGGAGCAGAAGGGCGTTCCATGCTTTGGCCGCGAGGAAGGAGAAGGAGCGGCCTCCCGATCTGGTCTTTCTGGTGCGGGGGACCACAGCGTAGGAAAGCTGGGCAGATCGTAGGGTCCTTTGGGGTGCGTGGAATTTGAGTCGGCTGTTCAGGTATGCTGGTCCGGTGCCGTGGAGGGCTTTGTGTGCGTGGGTGAGCATCTTAAAGGTGATTCTCGCCTCGACGGGGAGCCAGTGGAGTGTGCGCAGGTGCTGGGAGATGTGGCAGTGTTTTGGCAGGTTGAGGACCAGTCTTGCGGCGGCGTTCTGGATGTTCTGTAGCTTGCAGATGAGGTTTTTGTTTATTCCGGCGTAGAGTGCGTTGCCGTAGTCGAGTCTGCTGGTGACCAGGGCGTGAGTGACTGTCTTTCGGTGTTCGAGGGGGATCCATTTGAAGGTCTTACGAAGGAGGCGGAGGGTGTGGAAGCAGGAGGATGAGACAGAGTTGATCTGGCGGTCCATTTTGAGCTCGGAGTCCAGGATGATTCCAAGGTTGCGTGCGTGGTCTGTGGGGTTTGGAGGGTTTCCGAGGGCGGTGGGCCACCAGGTGTCACTCCAGGCGTCGGGGTTTGGGCCCATGATGAGTACTTCTGTTTTGTTGGTGTTTAGTTGTAGGCAGCTGTTTTTCATCCATTTGGCGACGGCTTCCATGCCTTCTCGAAAGTTGCGTCTGGCGGTGTTGGGCTCGTTGGATAGGGAGAGGATGAGCTGGGTGTCGTCTGCATATGACACGATGTTGAGTCCGTAGGTTCTGACGATGGGGGCAAGTGGAGCCATGTAGATGTTGAAGAGCGTCGGGCTGAGGAAGGAGCCCTGGGGGACTCCGCAGGTGATAGGTGTGGGGTCCGAGAGGAAAGGGGGGAGTCTGACCCGCTGCGTCCTGCTGGAGAGGAAGGAGCAGATCCAGTCGAGGGCCTTGTCCTGGATTCCTGCATCGTAGAGTCTGCGTATTAGGGTGCGGTGGGAGACTGTGTCGAACGCCGCTGATAGGTCGAGGAGGATGAGGGCTACTGTTTCTCCTTTGTCCAGTAAGGTGCGGATGTCGTCTGTTGCGGCGAGGAGGGCGGTTTCCGTACTGTGGTTTTTTCTGAAGCCGGATTGGGAGGAGTCGAGGATGTTGTGTTCTTCAATGAATGTGGCGAGTTGGCTGTTGATGGCTTTCTCGATGACTTTCGCTGGGAACGGGAGCAGGGAGATGGGTCTGTAGTTTTTGAGGTCGGTGGGGTCCGCTGAGGGTTTCTTTAGGAGGGGGTTGACCTCGGCGTGTTTCCAGTCGTCGGGGAATGAGGCGGTCGCCAGGGAGCGGTTGATGGTTTGGCGGAGGATGGGTGCGATGGTGTTGGCGGCTCTGTTGAAGATGTGGTGGGGGCAGGGGTCCATGGGGGCCCCTGAGTGGATTGACTTCATTATCTTCAGTGTGTCTTCGGTGGTGAGGGGTGTCCAGTCATCAATCGCGGGTTTCCGGGTGTCGGGGGTGGTTGGTGAGGGTTCAGTGTGTTGGTTGTCTTCGTCGAAGTTGTCGTAGATGCTCTTGATTTTGTGGTGGAAAAAGATGCTGAGTTTGTCGCAGAGGTCTTGTGAGGGAGGGATGTCGGTAGACTCGCTGGTGGGTTGGGCGAACTCCTTGATGATGCTGAAGAGTTCCTTGCTGTTGTGTGCGTGGGTGGAGATTCTGTCTTCAATCGCTTTTTTCCTCGTTTCTCTGATGAGTTGATGGTGGGCGTTGGTGGCGGCTCTGAAGTTGTTGTGGGCTTCTGTGGATTTGGTGTTTCTCCAGGCCTTTTCGAGGCGGCGGCATGTGCGCCTGGACTCTCGAAGTTCGGTGGTAAACCATCTGGCTTTCTTGGCACGGGTATTGTTGTTTTTCTTGAGGGGGGCTATGGTGTTGGTGCTGTCCGAGATCCATCTATGCAGGGTTCGGGCTGCGGTGTTGGGGTCATCGTTTTCCGCGATGGTTGGGGTGGAGTTGTTGAGTGAGGAGGTGAGCTGGTCATCGGTGATTTTGGTCCAGTTTCTTTGTGGAAGCAGGTGCTGGTGTCTGTGGATGGTGGGTGTTCTGAAGGTGAAGTGGACGCAACGATGGTCGGTCCATGGGAGTTCGGTGGTGTGGCTGAAGGTGATGGAGTTTCCTGTAGTGAAGAGGGGGTCGAGGGTGTGTCCTGCTGAGTGCGTGGGCTCGGTCACGATCTGGCGGAGTCCAATGTTGTGGAGGTTGTCCAGGAGGGATGTGGTGTTGGGGTCCAGTTGATTGTCGAGGTGGAAGTTGAGGTCTCCCAGCAGGGTGTAGTTGGTGGATGCGATGGCCTGCGGGGAGATAATGTCCGTGATGGAGTTGGCGAAGCGTCCGCGGGGTCCAGGGGGTCGGTAGATGAGGGTTCCTCGGAGGGCGGCGGTGGGGCTGGCCAGTATCTTGAAGTGAAGGTGTTCCATCAGTTCTGTGGACTCGTCAGGGAGTGTGCTCAGGCGGAGGCTGGATTTGTGGACGATGGCGATTCCTCCTCCTGGGTGGAGTCCAGGACAATCTGAGCAGAGATGGCAGAAAGTACGGCAGACACCAGATTCACATTATGAACATCTAAATCAGAACCCTATCAGCTTTTCAGAGGCATAAGATTTAACTGTGGTTGACACTTCAGAAGTCTTAGAAGTACCTCGGAGCATACGGTTTGAGTTGCGAGCAACCCTGAAGCAGACCCTTACTGCAGGGTAGCACCTTAAACTAAAAGCAGCCCTGGAATTGATGTTCAATGCATCCCTGTCTCATCTCTCTTTTCTGTCTCATTCCTCTCTTTGTCTCTCTATTTCTAACCTGACCCACCCTGCATCCTGTAATTAATAGGGGAAGCTGGGGAAAGAGACAGAGGCACCAGCAGTGGCCCCCTTCCTGAAAAATCAGATTTAAGAGGCTTCAGCCCACTGGGGGAATGCCCAGGTGGAAAAAAGCGCAGTCCGGGTTTACCCATACATACTTTTCTGAGGAAAGGATGGCTCATGATTGATTCTGCTGTAGCCACGGCAGCCGATGTTTGAAAAAACTGCTGAGCCCAAGCTGCTTTCAGAAACAGAGAGGCAGATTTACAAGCCCCTGCGCCTCATTGCGCCACCATTGCATCCATTTTTTTGACGCAACGGCTGTGCAAACCATGTGGCCAATTTACAACGTGACACTTCTGGGGAGATATGTCACATTGTAAAGCCCTGCATCACATTATACCTGTGTCAGGTATAATGTATGCAGGGTGGGCGTTCCCACGCCAAAAGCCATGTAGATCTGACGAAGTGAAATTTACATTTGACTGCGTCACTCTACGCCTTCACTACATCAAAATCCCTACGCCTGCTTAGACAAGGCATAAGGAATGATGCAGGGTTTTTTGGATGGAACTCACCTATCTGTTGTGGAGCATTGCTGGAGTTGCGTCACTTTCATGATCAACTCCAGCAATGCGTGACTTTTGGGCCAACATATGTGTCAGAATTTCTAATGCATCTGTTAATCCTTGCGCCATGGAGCCATGTATTGTAAATACAAAAGACACACAAAACAGCGCATCCATGGAGGTGCAAGTGCATTTGGTGCAAGAAAACTGACAAATCTATGCAGATGCGTCAGTTCCTTATAAATCTGCCCCAGAGTTCTTTTTTGTGATTGACTTTTCATTCCTTTCCTACTGCCTATTGGGCTTTTTTACAAGCCTCTTGCTTCACTGGTGCGTCACTTATAAAATGGGGAAAAGTGCCTTTACAAGCCCCTTGCAGCGCAAGGGGCTTGTAAATAAGCCCCATAGGCTCCATCTGTGACTGAATTTGTTGGAGCACGAGTCCAAAGCACCATCACTTTGTTTCAACTTTTTGTTTAAAGGCAAATTTGAGCCATTCCTCTAGTGAGATCCTTGTTGAGACTCCGCCCACCTATTAAGGCCCATTTATAGGTCTCGCCTGAGCCAGCGCATGCGCTGTTCTGGCAAGACATTTAGTAAGCGGGTTTTCGAAGTGCTACCAAAGCGGCCACCAGGTTGCGGTCACGCGCACAAGCGCTTGGCGCCACGCTCCCCCTCTCCAATATCTGCTGCGCACACATCCCTCGCGTGCTTTGCACAGAGCGCGTCATCAGGATCACTTTCGCTTTCACTGCGATCGCGATCACTTTTGCTTTCACGGCCGCGTGGCGCCCACACAAATTCGAAAACCACCAACACAAATCTGCTTATACAATAATGGCATAAGTGTTGACAAACTCATATACCATCAACACAAAATTATTTATGGATGCAATACGATCTGTACTTATCTTTTCCCCTTTCTTCCTGAGGAGCACTGAATAAAAAATACGTGCTTCACTGAGCTCCCTAGGGCCAGCCCTGGCAGTGCCAGAAATGCTGTCATTGTTCTACGGTGTCAGAAGTTGATTTCTTCCCTCATCACACTTTGTGCTCGATTCCAAGGATGCCAGCAGCTAACAAGCCCGAAAATCAAACGTGCGATGTCTTGTGGGACACATAGCTCTGTCACAAGATCTTAACACGGACATTCTTTTGTAAATACGTCCCTTGAAAATACCTTTCTTTATTAGAAAAACTGTGCCTGCCAACCCTCTTGATCAAGAACAAATTCCATGAAATCAGACAGGCCTGAGTCTGAAAGCAAACTCGGTCTATCCTTTGAACCTTCGTTTTCTATTCCCTTTCATTCTTGCTCCTGCCCTCATGGTGTTATTCACTTATTGCTGTTATGTGTTTGTCTCTCTCTCTCTCGTTCGTCTCTCCAGTTTTTCCTCCATCTCCTTCTTTTTATTTCTTCCCTTATGTCACCTTCTCTGCTTTCCTCTCCTGTTTTCTCTTGTTCTTTCTCTAAGTTTCTCTCTTCTCTCCCATGTTTTTTCTTTGCAGACATTTTCAGTCTCTCTACTTCCCCCTTGTTCTCCTCCACTTCTCTTCTTTGTTAAACACTCTTGGTTTCACATTCTGTCTTTCTCTCATGCTCCTGTACGCACATCCTCCCTGCTTCATTTTCTACTTACCATTAGCTCTTAATTTTTGCATTTCTTTATTTTAACCCCCTGATGACCTACAATCTCGGCTGTTCTTTGCGTCTTCTTTCTTAAATTTCACTCTTCAGCAGCTCTTTTACTCTTGCCTGTCTTTGTCTTTCTGTCTTCTATTCTGGGTTTGTAACTATATGTCTACTCATTTGATTTTGCTGACACGACAAACTGGCAACGGTTTTGAATCAGCCAGTGGTGAATGGCGCTAATGTTAGCATTATGTTGCATCATTGAAAACATTTTTCATTGTTGCCAGAGGTATTTCAATAAAAAAAAATGTCTACACCACAAATGAAAATACAGCCAACAGCTTTTGCTGCTGGCTATCTCAAAAAACACTTATTCAAAACCATTTATGTGATAAGAGTGATACTGATGACACATTTAAACACCACTGACACAAAACTATTTACATTATCCAAGGCCAGGGAGAGCACATCTTCTAATATCAGATTGACATTTAGTGGAACAATCAAACCAATCAGGCTCTCATTCTGACAGGACTGGAAATACTGCATGGTATTCTCACACTTTAGAATCCCAGATACGTCAGGTATTTTTGGTAATTCTGGAAAGAGGAATACTGTGGTAATCCTAGCAGGACCCGAATGGCCTAATGGAAATAGAAAATACAGGTGCGAAATCAATGTTGCTGTAAAAAATTTCCAATATATTTCCAAATTCTTTGGCCCTTTCTACCATGACAGGGAAGGCATTTGCTGGGTCACTGGTGTAGATTACTAAATCATCGGCGTAAAGCCCTACCTTTCTTTCCCAACCGCCGAATTTGAATGGCGAAATTCTTGGATCTTCCCTAAAGGATTGTGCAAGTGGTTCGATGTACATGTTAAAAAGTAGAGGGGACAGTGGACACCCTTGTCTTGTTCCCCTGCTGATCTGAAAGGGCCGGGTACATGAACCGTTAACCAAAATGCTTGCGCTAGGATTAGTGTATAGCAGACCAATTGATCTCCGAAAATTTGGCCCAATTCCAAATTTCTTCATGACCTCAGCTAAGTACACCCAATTTACTCGGTCGAACGCTTTGGTAGCGTCGAGAGTCATAATAGCCAAAGGCAGGGAAAACATTGAGGCGATATCCACTGCCCCAATTAGATCATATGTGAAGTCTGAGAGCTGTCTACCCCGTATGAAGCCCTTCTGATCAGTGTGTATTATTGAGGCTACCTCTCGTCCCAGCCGATTTGCCAACACTGCCGCAAAAAGTTTATAATCGCTGTTTAAAAGAGAGATTGGTCTATAAGAACCACATTTGGCCGGATCTTTCCCGGGTTTCGGGATCAAAACAATATTTGCTTCCCCCCAGGATTTAGGTGGGGTAGCACCATTGAGTAAGATGTCATTAAAGAGCTTTGTAAGCACTGAGATGATTTCGGGTGCCAAAACGCAAAATAATTCGCCGGGAAGACCATCAGGGCCCGCTGCTTTGCCCCGCTTCACCTTTTTAATAGCTTCACTCACTTCTTCCTCTGAAATAGGTCTGTCAAGCCAATCTCTTTGTTCCGAGGTGAGAGTTGAAAGAGTAATCTTCTCTAACCATCGAAGCTTAGACCTCGAGTCATTCAAGTTCTCCTCCTTGTAGATTAGCTGGAAAAATTCCAGGAATGCTTCTCCGATATCTCCGATAGAAGATCTTACGTGAGTCTCCCCATCTACACTGATCTGCTTTATGTGTTTTTTGGCCTGATCAGATTTGATTTTCCATGCGAGAACCTTACCTGCGGATTCACCATACTCAAAGTTGGAGAGCTTACTAGCTGCCCATCTCAGTGCGACTCTCTCTTGAAGAATATTATCTAGCTTTTCCTTTAGTTCCCTCCGTTGTTGCTTCTCTTCATTAGTCCCGATTCCAGGGCCCGTTCGTTGGTCCAAAAGGGTGATTTCCTTTTCAATGTCGGCGATCTTTGCCCTGTATAATTTCCCTCGATAGGAGGCCCTGTTAGTTATATGGCCTCGCAAATTCGCTTTATAGGCCTCCCATACTATACCTAACTGAGGTTCCCTGTCGTGGTAGAAAGGGCCAAAGAATTTGGAAATATATCGGGCTACGACATCAACGCTGAGAAGACCGAGCTAATGACGTGGAATATCGCCAATCCGGGCGTTGGGGTGGCACCTTCAATCCGCTACCTAGGAGTTAAAATCACACAAAATATCGACACACTAGCAAAAGTTGATTTAGATTTGGTCTTCCGGGAATGTAGGGCCCTTTTGAAATCCTGGGCGGGTCTTCGATTATCAATTTTTGGGAAAGTTAGCATAGTTAAAATGTCCATCCTTCCGAAATTGACTTTTATTTTTAATTCTATTCCTTTGGCCTTTGACTCCAAGCAACTTCTTAAATGCCAACAAGAAATTAATTCTTTCATATGGAGTAATAAAGCCACTAGGCTGGCCTGGAAAAAATTAAGGAGGAGGAGGGAAAAGGGTGGGTTGGCCCTCCCAGACCTGCAGTATTACGCTTGGGCATTCCTACTCTCCCACTCTAGAATGCTCCTGAAGACACCTGATCTCTCTTCAAATGGGAGACTGTTTAAGGCAATGCTGGTAGGGGCAAACCTTCCACTAGATGGGTTTTTATTTAAGTTTGGAGATCGAAAGTTCTTCAAAAAGGTGAGGCTCAAGATTCTGTCAACACTATTAAAGTTATGGGTGCAAATTAAACGTAGAGTGGGGCTGGCATATTTTTCTAATTATGCTCAGATATGGAACTCTCCTGGGCTCCCTTTGTGCCTGCAAGATTCTCTGGCTACCCCTCTAATTATAGCTGGGTTCTCAAGATGGGGAGAATTGACATCTGGAGGCGTCTTGATAGAGTGGGAGGAACTTAGGGAGAAAGTAGGGCCGACTTTGTCAAAATTTAAATACATACAAATTAGTAGTTGGGCTAGAGAATTAATTAGGAAAAATCCTAATATTGGGAGACTGAGCCCCCTAGAACAACATCTAGTAGAAAAACAGGCAGGAGGTAAGGAGGTGGCTCTTTGGTATTGGTCTATATTGGAAGAGATAGACGGGGATTTCAAGCTCCCAATGGAATTGTGGGGAAGAGAAATTGGGTTATTAGACGAGGATTTGTGGACAAAATCTTTTTCCCTTCTATACAAATTAGTTAAACCCGCCTGGCTTAGACGAAATCATCTGTTTACATTACACCGGGCGTATCTCTCCCCTCTACGTCTATCTAAATATCAGGACGGGAAATGTTGTAATAAATGCCAACTACCAGCAGCCTCAGATACACATATGTTTTGGGAATGTCCTCACATATCTGTCTTTTGGAAGGAGATCAAAACTACACTAGATTCAATTCTCAAATTCAATATTTTCTTAACCCTATCACTTGTCATTTTTGGGTTTGATCAAAACATCTCTGGGGCAGCGCGGTCCTTCCTATTCTATGCCATTTTGCTGGCTAGACGTCAGATATGTATGCACTGGGCAGATACTGTTCCTCCAAATCACTCTGCTTGGCTAACCTCACTCTATGAAACATCTAAGGTAGACTTGAAAAGAACCTGTAACGCCCAGAGCCTCACTTTTTGGAAACCTTTGATGGACTGGAAGTAAACTTTTCTTGCTTTTTCTCTTCTCTGTTTTTTTTTTTTTTTCCCAGAGATCCGATGATTATGCCCATGTACTCCATGGCTTAGTATTGTGGTCTGCTCCGACTTCGCTATTTATATACTGGCCCTAAAGGCATGAAGTTGCCTAGAGGAGCGTTAATAAGGTGCATTGAATCTCCTACCAACTCGTAATAATTCCTGCCTGGTGTGTGTAGCGGCTCAATTTCCAGGGCCATGCTCCCAATGGCAGTGAGATGGTTGGGTTGCCTCTTTTGCATCTAAAGAACGTGTGTTGGGCAGATGAGGATCAAAAAAAAGAAAGAAAAAAAAAGAAAATTCCAATGTCAATTCCCCATTTTCTGGCCATTTTTTACACAAAATTTCACCAACTCTTGAAATGTTTTGACGGAAAAGGCTGAGCACAGTAGTTCCCATCTCTAGCATTCTTATTAAACACGTCTGTGTGTTAATTTAGATCGCACAACTAAGAAGATGTTGTTACATTTAGCAGTACCAGGAGCTGATTCACTCTATTATCCACAGTTTCGGTTGTCTTCTTTCTTCTATTTCTAGATTCTGCCATTTTATACCCCTGTTCTTTCCTTTCTCTGTCAATCTTTTCTTTGTTTCTTACTCTATTTCTACTCTCTCTTATCAACCCTACTATCTTCCACCTTAAGGAGTTTCTAAAATTGAGATTCTCAAATAAACATATTTATTCATAGCCAGAATCACAACTCTGCACTGCAGGAACTGCATTGGTTTATTTTAATTGTTTGATTTTACAAATTCTAGGCACCCCCAAGTTAATTTAACAGTGAAACTAAGGAAAAAGGGAGCTGAAGTAACTTACCAAGTATTACACAAATTGGACGGGGAAGCAGGGATTAGCACACAAATGTTCAGATTGCATGACCAGACCAACAACTTTACCTCTAAATCACATCCTGTCAAGGGAACCTCAGTCTGTAACCCACCTAACAATTAGCTTCTTTGCTAAACAACAGTTAAGATAGAAACCAGAAACAGGATGAGGGTTTCAAAAGACAGATATTGTATTGTCTTAAGACTACCAAATTGTCACTTTCAAATGCAAGACTTTGAAATGAACATTTACCACCCAGCCCCAAAGAACTATTGATTGTTTCATAAAAAAGACACTAACATTTGGAATCAGTAGAGAAGGATAACAAGCATTGGCATGGCCAATAGGTCTTGCTTTTGGGACCTTATAAGTATTTAGTTATGCAGCACAATATCCTTAGTGCAACACCATCACCTGTTGCATGGCTAAACACTTATAAGGGCCCAAAAGTGAGACCTATTGGCTATGCCAATGCTTGTTAATTAGATTTGTCATGCCCCATGCCATCAACTGTCAAGCAATGAGCTTGTGAAGACCACCACCACTGTTGTCTTCTTGCAAAATCCAAGTATGGACAACAGGTTTTCCCCACTAAACCGATGCTTTTCCTACTGCGTGTAGATCCAAGCATGCAGAATCACACTCTTAGCACTCAACTGTTCCCCCTCATGTGGACAGGCTTTCATCACCAGTGGGATGGAAGCGGGAGGAGAGGTGAGTAATACTGAATGACACAGAAGCACTGAGTAGACACTGAGGGACAGAGTGGGAGAAAGACAGTGCACACAGTGAGGCTGAGCGGGAGTGAATCTGTGGGTCTGTAGTGAGTGGGGTGAGGGAAACATTGTACACGCACTGAGTGCAGAGAGTGCATTGAGTAGAGTGAAGAAACAAGACATACTATGGACTGTGAGTGGGGTGAGTGGGAAGCAATCTCCATGCAGTGAGTTGAGTGTTTGAGGTGGAGGCAATGAGCATACAATGAGGTGGAAAAAGAACTGTGCTGACTTTGAGTCACGATTGATCACCGCCACGTATTGTACTAACTTTAAGATGGCTGCCCGCACTCATACTTGCTCCCCTGCCGGAGGAGCTTCTCTTTGCTTTGCTCTACCCCGGACTGACACTCTCATTGCCACATTTCCTGTCCAGTCTCTGAGGGTTTTTAGATGCTTTTGTGGAATATGGGTCACAAAGGTCTTGCCGGGTCCTGTTCGCTGATGGAAAGAGCACCTAGGTCAAAGTACAAAGAATATCCTGGGCATATTTGAAGGCACCTCCAGCATAGGGTGGCTCTTGAGGCAGTGGACGTTACCTGCATGACAATGAATATACCACAAAAGCAGTGGTAGTCAGGCGGAGCCCTGAAAAATAGCTGGGCCTTGGCCAAATGGGTCCAGCTACCTCCCACCCACTTTGTGGTTGTGCCCCGCAGTCTCTGGCACAGGCAGTGGTGTCCAGTGTCCTGACAGTGCACCTGGGAGGATTTCGCCCCACATAGTCACCGAGTACTGCTAACAACATGACAAGGGAGGTTCAGAGTGATGGAAAAGTGGAGAGCAGCAGAGAGCTTGTAGTAGGCTGGAATGAAGCACTGTCTAATAAGCGGAGAAGAAACACTAGGCAGGCAATGAGATAAGATGCACTTGCAGTGAGTGGGGAAAAAGCACTCTACAGAGAGTGGAGGTTGAGCACTGTGCAGACACTGAGTGAAGAAAAAAGCTATTCAAACAGTGAGCGGGAGCAAGCACTGTACTGTCAGTAAATGTGGAAGTTCTATACAGTGAGTACGGAAGATGCACTCTGCACATATAGTGCTGCACAATTAGAAAGTGGCAGAGAAGAGCTATGGAAGCAGTGAGGGGCAGAAGAGCTCCTGTGCAGTCAGTGAATGCATTAAAAGCAATCCACATGTCTGCAGGCAGAGAATGAAGAAGATGCACAGTGCAGGCTGTGGGGCAGGAGGTGTGCTGCACAGAAAACGAGTGGGAGGCTATGCCGAAAGCGACGGGAACAGAGGGAATGTTGGATTAGTTGGCATTGGTGAGAGAAATGGGCAACCCAAACTCCCCTTGAGGACTCAGGCAAAGTAAGAGGGATGGGTAAATGTGCCTTCAAGGGATTTATTCAATTGAATGATTAGTTTATTTTAAGCTAACATTTGGGAGCAAGATAGAAGATATGCTTGCTAATTGATTTCTTTCAACTCATCAATTCTTGTAGACAATTTCTTGTAAACGGGTACAACTCCGTTCAAGAGCTAACAATCATATGGAGTAAATCTCAAAGAGGTGTATAGAACAGACAAAAACGGGTGTATATTTGAAAGTATTACATTGTATATTAGAATTTTTCAGGGGTACTTGTATTACAATACATAACATGAAAGAAGAAGGTAATTATTAGGCACTTAAAAACCTTCACTGTAACAATTGCAACACTTTTTCTTAAAATAAACCACAAATCAATATCGAAGAAAAAAGTGTATAAGTTGACGTTTCGGTCTCTAGTTTTGCACTAGTGAGAACATCTTCAGGACTGTAGAGTATTGAGGTTGTAGACCCCGGTTATAATGTGGAACAAAAGAAAATTACTGTTTAATCTAATATATACATATAAAAGACAATATTATCATAACACCCGTGTAAGTGTAACACCATTATACAATTATTCCATTGGAAAAAACATACATACTTGAATATACAATATGCATTAGAAAGCATTTGCAATTCGTGGAATATCTTCATGTCCCTTAATTCGTAATGTAAATGCACATATCTAAGGCAGATACAAATAATCATACAAGATTGCAGTAGCCATTCATGTCCTGGTGGATGTGTATCATACCAGCTGAACGCCTGTCCTAGCATCATAGTTCATCGTTTGTTAATATTATAAGAGATGAGAGATTTTTTAGAGATATTTTAACTAGATAACCTCCATAAAGTGATGCCATAATGGTCTTTTGAATCTAAACATTGATGGTATTTAATCAGAGTTTATCGCACATATCATACATTAGCCTATCTAATTGGGTCACTATATCTGTACTTGCATGTTATTCAAGAACTTGATACTAAAACTTCAAACCGTTCCGTGAGTTTTTTTAGTATCACTTATCCCTCAGTTTTGGTCACGCCTTAGCGTGCGTAGACCACCTGGGGTGATTATTGATTGGTCCTGACGAATGCTGAGCGCAATGAGCATCTAACAGCAGAAACATGTTGACCACTATAGCAGCATAGGACACATGGGTTCAAACTAACTCAACCTTGGTTTGTCCACTTCATCTGTTTTTACTTGGAGGCTGGCTGTCCCTTTATTAAAGTAGGTACAGGGAACAGTTGTCTTTCTTTTAACTTCACATTTCTTTTGAGTTTCAGGGCACTAATTCACTGGCCCATTTAAAAGAACCCAATGATGAAACAAGTCACCACTTGTTTTGGTGACTGAGGGTTCTTTTTAGCTACTTTGTATATATATATATTCACTGAAAAAACCATAGGTTTCAGGAGTTATATAGTTAGGAATTCGTTTTTAAAAAACCTTTGAAATTCACTAAAAAAACTATAAGTTTTAGTGGTGTTATAGTTAGCTGGACATTTTACTCATACAAAACCAATGAAATTGCTCCTATATAGTTAGTTGTACTAACTATATTTCGCGCACCCGCAATCCACTGCTGATGATGTCACATATTAGATCATTCATGACATGGTCAGTGACATCACTGATGACATCTCAAAATACATCACTGATGACATCACTGATGACATCATCCAGTGAATGTGGTTTGCTTCGTATTTTAAATATGCATTATATATATAGCAATTTACATTGAAGAATGAGTGGATATATATAAATAAATATTTGGATGGAGGATTTAGTAGCAGTGTAATTGACTGTTTACTTGACCAATTTATAATGTCTCACTAAATATAGTGGATAGTGACTAAACTGTGTGAATATCTGTATCACTTTGTCAGTTGTTGTGTAAACTGATTCTACAGTTGGTTACTAGCTATGTGAAAGTCTATATTAGTTATTGATTAGTTAATTGAGTATTTGTATGGGAGTGTGAAAGTGTGTGTGGTTCGGTGGGGGGTGTGTGACTGTCCAAAGATGTGTGAATAGTTGATTCAGTAGATATATGGAGTTAAAACTACATGTTCTAACAGTTTGGGTGAGGGAATCTCTTTATGGGTGTGGTGATGAGCAAATATATTTCTCAAAGGTACAGGTCCAACAAACTAGAAAAATAAAAGGCAGTGTATGTGTCAGTTGTATATAAATAAGTATACATAAGACACAATGATTGTGTGAGTGACTGTATGGATAACTGTATACTTGTAATAATGATTTTATAATTCACTAAGTATGACTTACTATCTAAATGAATAGAAGAAGTGGTGTTTGTATAAGTGTTTTGCTAAGTAAATATGTAAGTATGATCCATTGTTTGCATAAGTGAGTAGGATGATTTCATATGTGAATAGGATGCGTGCTGTTGTTTAATGTCGATATAGATGTATAAGTATTTTTGATAGTGTTCTATTGTTCATTGACAGCATGTATGAGTGAATCCATAGGTAAGTGATTAGATGTGTGTATACATCTATGAATCACTGAGTGGATTTTTAGATACTTGTATTGCTGTGACAATGGATTTAAATATGATACTCTGTGTTTTACTAACAGTGATGAAAAATTGTAATAGTGTATGAAAAGGTGTATGTGATTGTCACATGGATGATGTCACAAGTGATGTCATCAGTGATGTCATTTGAGATGTCATCAGTGATGTCACTGACCATGTCATGAATGATCTAATATGTGACATCATCAGCAGTGGATTGCGGGTGCGCGAAATATAGTTAGTACAACTAACTATATAGGAGCAATTTCATTGGTTTTGTAAAATGTCCAGCTAACTATAACACCACTAAAACTTATAGTTTTTTGAGTGAATTTCAAAGGTTTTTTAAAAACTAATTCCTAACTATATAACTCCTGAAACCTATGGTTTTTTCAGTGAATTCCAAAGATTTTTTTAAATGCTAATTCCTAACTATATAAGGCCTGAAACCTATGTTTTTTTCAGTGAATTTCAAAGGTTTTTTAAATGCTGATTCCTAACTATATAAGGCCTGAAACCTATGGTTTTTTCAGTGAATTTCAAAGGTTTTTTAAATGCTAATTCCTAACTATATAAGGCCTGAAACCTATGGTTTTTTCAGTGAATTTCAAAGGTTTTTTAAATGCTAATTCCTAACTATATAAGGCCTGAAACCTATGGTTTTTTCAGTGTTTTTTTTCAAACAATTGATTGGTTAGCTGGCTTATTAAGTGTATCTTAGTTAATACATATATTAGCAAGTAATGTTTAAATATTTAAATATATGCATGAGTGATGTAATATGTGACGTCATCAGCAGTGCATTGCAGACGTGCAAGTTATAGTGAGTCCAACTAACTATAACGTGGGAATTTCAATGGTTTTATGCGAGTAAAATTTCCAGCTAACTATAACTGGGGTGAAACCTATGGTTTTTTCAGTGAATTTCTAAGGTTTTTTAAATGCTAATTCCTAACTATAACTGGTGTGTAACCTATGGTTTTTTCAGTGAATATATATATATATATATAAAATTTCTATGGCAAAATGAAACCCCTCATTTTGTTCCTTTTCAAATTAAATGTATTAAGTGTTACCACTTTATTCCAATCAAGATGACTTCAGGTGTGCCATACTTTTGTCATAAGTAAGACTGTTAGCGCTCTAGTTGTTCTTTAGAACACTCTGGGACATTCTGTCATTGGGCTATAGCTGGGCTACATCTGGCTGATATTTGGGCTACATTTGTTTTTTTTTGTCTCTGGTGGCCATCTTTGGGCTACATTGGGCTACATTGGGCTACATTGGGGCTCTAACATATATATAGCCCAATGTAGCCCAATATATATTTTTTCAAAGTTAATTTTCGTAAAAACCACTGGCGCACATATCTTGAGACATAGCAAAGGCACATCGGGCTACCAGTCCCTACAATTTTGCCAAGTTTGGTGGAAAACCATTCAGCCGTTCGGGCTAAAAGTGAGTCCAACCGCCCTATGGAAATTAACATGGGGAAAACACGTTTTGGGACCCCCCTTTTATCTCGGCCCCCGCTTGACGAATCCTCCCCAAACTTTCAGAGAAGGAGCGGAGCGCCGTGAGGCAAAGTTAAGGAAAATTTCAGGAAGATTCCTCAACCGGCACCAAAGTTATTCCCAATAGAATGTTGCGATTTCCCTATGGAAAACAATCCTAACTATATATACCTACTGGCTAACGCCAGTAGGTAATTATATATATATATATAAATTTATATATATATATATATATATATATATATATATATATATATATATATATATATATATATATATATATATATATCCAAGCAGATTGGGTTCTTCTGAGACCATTACTCCCATCGTCGGGTGGCGTACATCGGCGGCGAACCCCGACCGTTACTTCTTTATTACTTCAAAGTTGCTGGTCAGCAAGTACGCACTCAGAGACAGATACTGATGTAGAGTTTTATTCCCAAATTACGCTACGCGTTTCAACACTATGCAGTGTCTTGATCACATTAGGTGTGATCAAGACACTGCATAGTGTTGAAACGCGTAGCGTAATTTGGGAATAAAACTCTACATCAGTATCTGTCTCTGAGTGCGTACTTGCTGACCAGCAACTTTGAAGTAATATATATATATATATATATATACATATATATATTCACCTATCTTTTCTTGGGATATATGGTCTAGTCACTCTCATTATTTCTGACAAGCTTGTATGGGCTGCATTGTCTAATTATTTCTTTGCACCACTTTGTTGCTCTTTCGTTGTTGTTACATAGATTATTCATGGGGTAGAAGAGTGACTACATTACCCTTGCTCTCTTGTTGTTTAAACAAACATATAGCGCATTTTTTGTTACTTTAATTACGCCGGAGCACGCGTATTCAAACTTTATGGCGTGTTAGTTGTAACTTTGAGCCAGCACAAGGTATCACGTATTGAAATCGTGGATGCCCCAGTTATTTTAACAGTCTAAAGAGAATTAGATTTTATTTAGACCAATTTAAGTTCAAGGATTTATATTTACATAGTGTTGCTCAAGGTGTAAGGGAGAGAAATTAGCTACCCGAGTACGAGGACGGTGCAACAGGTACAAGGCAGGCTCTGACCAGAAAAGCTGGTCAACCCCTTACCGCTCCACTCCAGGAGGCATTGGCTGCAAAAATTTTGCACATATATGAGAAGGGAATCCCCTCTCACACTTAGATAAACACCTTAGCTAGTGTAACACATAGCCTGTATTACACTCCCTTTTTAACCTGCACTACACTATTTTTTAAAAGGTCCTGAGGAAAGCCAGATTTAGTTTAAGGCACTGGCTGAAACATGTCGACCAACTGATGGATGTAGGAGGTAGTAACTCGCCTCCCTTAAAACATCCCCAAGCCTTATTTTAACCGCTGACGGGGGCCCAGTTATCAAAATTTAATTTACCCTCGGGTACTAGGACCCCCGCCAAGCCGTTTTAACTTACACTTCACCTTACACCTCACACTGCACTCTCAGTAAAATACCAGCTCCGCTGTAATCAGGCATCGCAGCACACCCGGGACACATTAGGTGTCACTGGGTGGGCCCGATGATGAAGCATGCCACCAACTAGGTCAGTGGGTGAGGGCTTCATGAACTCACCAACGTGGTGCCCATGACAAACTTAATCAGAGTCCTAACAATATTGGTCATATTTAAGGTAGTCTCTTTTGATAACACATATAAACCATGGGGACTCAGACTAGCTTTCTAGTCCTCTCTCTCTCTCTTGATAAGCGCAGGTAGAGAAATTACACATCGTGTCTCACCTTATTTAGAGCGACCAGCACTTTACGGGGGACATCAGATAAGGAATTCAAGACTGCACTCCAAAATATTATTATTAAAATTGAGTGCTTGACAAAGATCAAATCAATTATGTAATTCAGTAAAGTAAAAAAAGATTTGAATAAGGTTTAAGTTAGATTAAATTGGATGTATGAATCTAACTTTAAGAAGGATCTCCACTGGTGAATGAGTGTACATACCTCCAGTCAAATCAATGGCGACCGACAGCATAGCAGGGCAGAAAGAAAATTGCATCAAGTTGGGCACGTTAGTCGAATTGGGTTTTAAATGTTTGGAGATGGAAAGAGGACTGCTAGAGACATTGCTAGAACCACAGCGGCCATTTTGGACTGCAAACTTGTGCGTCGGCCATCTTTAAATGTGGTTATCCTAACTAACCCCCTATGCGCTGATGGTGTTTACGGTATATGTTTTGCCACAAAAAAGATTTATTTATTTAATTTATGGCAATGATTGAATTGTACAAGTATTACCATACAAAGAGTATTAATGGTGTCAACATTCCTTTATCGGGTTGGAAGATGGCGGCCATCTTTGCATGTTGTTGTTGGGGCGATCGTGGCTGGAAAGAGGAAAGCATAAATATATTCGAAAGTATTCTCTCGCTAACTGGGTGTTCAGTAGAATATGTCCTTCATGCCTAATATGAATGCTATTTTATTCTGCTATAAGTGTTTGCTGGTTATTACCATCAATCAAAGGACATGAATACATTACACACAGTTACTATTACATATGTGTATATATGACAAAATACATAACACTTATATTATAAAGTTGTCATCACAGTTTCTTATAAATACAGTAATCTCACTACCAAACACAAAAAGGGGAGATAAATACATTGCACACAGTTGCTGTCCAATAGGTGTATATATGACATCTAAATACATGACTCTGATCTCGTGAATTGTCATCACAGTCTCTTCTGAATACAGTAATCTTACAAGAAGAGGAGATATACATCGTAACTATGACCATATGGATAGTATATTTTTATAAAAACAGTTCAAACATGTCACGACAAAATAGTTGTTGTATATCAGGACTTAAACCACATTGTCAAAATCGGTTAAGAGTACATTTTTGCAAAATGTCTAGTATTTCATTTATATGTGTTACAAACGTAAGCCTATATGGCTTTGATAGATTACAAATTCACCAATTTAACCGATCAATATCGTAGATGGCACTCTTAGAGGTCAAAGTTTAAAACAGTGTCTGGCATTACTTTAGTATAGAATTATAATTCTAGTTTATCCAGAAACAACACATTATCATAAACATGAACAAAATGATATTATCGAAACAAATACAATTACCTGAACCGTATGTAGTAGTGTGTCACAAAAGACATAGTTGTAATGAGTTAAACTTTCAGCGAAAGACTACACTTAATTGAACAAGAGTTCAGTGCAGACAGGCATGGGCATGCCACTCTGTTGCAGAATTAAGCCCTCGCCTTACGGTATCAGCCTGGCAGATCATTCTACCTTCTTTAATCATGAGAACTTTATCGATATTGTTCTGTCTTTTCGTGGACTTGATGACATCAATCACCCACCAACGCATTTCAGGTTCCGTATGGCCGCATTGTTGGTAGTGTTCGATCAAAGGAGCATTTTCCGTCTTGCATCTGATGCGAGACTGGTGTTGAAGGATGCATTTTTTAATAGGCTGGATAGTTTTGCCTATGTAGTGTAAGCCACAAGGACATTGTATGCAGTATACTACATTCGTAGTGTTGCAGTTGGAAAAGGATTTCATTATCAAAGTTACGTCATTGATTTTGCTGGACTTCATCGTTTGAGTTGTATTACAAGCCAAACACATGTTACACTTGTGATGGCCAATCAAAGGCAGCAACTGTTTCATATTGTCAACAGTATCTCTGGTTGTGTTTTCCTCATAGGCATGTACTAATCGGTCTTGTATGTTAGTGCCTCTTTTGAAGGAAAACATTGGCTTTTGTACAAATTCAGGAAAACCTTTGAAATGGTTCCACTGTTTAGAAATGATCTTTTTGATGGCATTAGTGTGTGTTCCAAAAGTGGGACCAGGTTGGATTTTCTCGAGCGATCCCTAACTGTCAATAAAGCATCGGGATCGTTATACCAGGCACGTTTCATCTTCTTAATAACTTAGAGGGATAACCACATATTTTCAATTTGTCCTTCAATTTCCTTGCTTCTGTCAAATAATCCTCTTTGAAGCTACAATTCCTGGGCAAGCGCAGGAATTGACCAAAGCGTAACCCATCTTTAAGACCTTGTGGGTGATGGCTCCCATAGTTTAGAAGAGTGTTCCTCACTGTGGGTTTGGTTTAGAGTGTTGTATAGAGATGGTTATTAATGTAATTTTTAATAGTAATGTCTAGGAAGTTCATTTCCTGAGTATTGTGTTCCATGGTGAATTGGAGATGTGGACTTCTAGAATTCAACCATACATGGAAAGCCTGTAGTTGTTTAGTACTTCCCCGCCACACCAAGAACACATCATCTATATATCTAAGCCATTTTCTGATGTTACTTGAAAATGGGTTATATATATGTAGAACATGTTGATTTTCGAAGGTGGCAATGTAGATATTAGCAATATCTGGGGCATAAATTGCCCCCATTGCCACTCCCTTTAGTTGTTGATAAAAGGTATTTTGAAATAAGAATTTTTTTTCACATTCTATGATAAAATCAGAAGGTACCTCGTGTGGTCTGGGTCTGGTTTCTAGGAGATCAGCCAGAATAGCTAGCACCTTTTGTTGCGGGATGTTCGTATATAAACTTTCTATGTCCATAGACACAAGAAGTTCATTTAGAGGGTCAAAGTCATAGTGTTCTACTTCGTTAATCACCACCATAGTATCTCTAATATAAGACGGTTGATTAATTGCAAAAGGTCTGATGAAGTAGTCAGAGTATTGTGCTAGGCGTTTGAGAATGGAATTACACCCTGATACTATGGGCCGTCTTGGCGGATTCAGCGGATCCTCATGCACCTTCGGTAGCATATAGATCGCTGGAACCGTCGGTGCTTTGTTGATCAGGAAAGCTGCCTCTTTCTCATTAAGCCAGCCGCCATCAAAGCCACGTTTGCTAAGTATACTGATCTCTTTTGCAAGCCTGTTTGTTGGATTTGCGGCTAGTTGTTTATAATGAGCAGTTACCGAAAGTTGTTTAAGCACTTCCTGATTGAATTTGTCTCTTTCCCAGATGACTATGCCACCCCCCTTGTCGGCTGGTTTAATCAAAGCTTGTGGAAGGGATTGTAGATTTTGTAACGCTTGTTGCTGTTCTTTAGAGAAGTTGGATGTGAAGCGCACATGTTCATTAAAGAGATTTTCAATCTCTATAAGGGTTGCATTTTCAAATGTGATAACCTCCTTTTGAACCATGTAGCTGGTTGGATAGAAGGTAGATGGATTTCTTAAACCAGTGATTCCATTGATGGTTTTTGCAGGGTTATTCGCAAATAAACTTTTTTGCCTTACTGTGTGAAAAAGTTTGTACATTTCTAACTTAGTTTGAAACAAGTCATTTTTGTAAGTAGGTACAAAGCTGAGGCCTGCTGAAAGAACTGCAGTTTCCTGCTCTGATAGAATGTGCAAGGACAAATTGAAAATAGGGATAGATTTATCAGATGTTACCACTCGTAATACTGATTGCGGGTCTGGCGGAAGCCCGGTGTGTATTGGTTGCGGTACTATCCTCTTTTGGACGACCGCTGTCTCCGTGGGGGGGGGGCGTGCCCCTGCGCTCCTGGCCTTAAAAAGCCTGGCGTGAAGTAGAAGGCTGTTGATCGTATTGGCGGTAGTGAGTGTCTAGTGATTGATCACTTCCTGTTTCTGAATTTGCGTCAGAGAATCTGGCCCTTTTCCATTGTAGTTGATTAGGGCCTAGCGGGGTATAGAAATCTTTATTCAAATAAGGGTACGTTTTTTCTTCAAGGTATCTTCTAATATCGTTCTGTAGTTACTCAGTTGTCTTGTGTGAGTTAAACTCTTAAAACTCTCTGATGGTCTGTTGCACTTTTTCTAAAAGAAATTTACAGTTGGTAATGGTTGAGTCACCCGAGATCTTTTTTTCAAGTGATTCAATCTCTTTGGTTTGAATTTTAATTTGTTTGAGAGCAGTTTTTATGCTCAGCACCATCCATGTGTGTGAGCATCTGGTTGCTGAGAAACTAAAACCTACTTTGAATTCCTCATCATCAGTAAAGATTATTGGTATGTTACGTATCCTCAAACCAGTTGAAATGATGTTTGCTTTTAAGCAGTCTGTAAGAAATTTGGTATGTAGTTCTGTTCAAACTAGTTTCTTTCTTAGTCGCTCAAATTGATTGAGGTCTGACTCATAAGGAAGTTGTGTCATCACTTTATGGAGGTTATCTAATTAACAAATCTCTCAAAAATCTCTCATCTCTTATAATAATAACAAACGATGAACCATGATGCTAGGACAGGCGTTCAGCTGGTATGATACACATCCACCAAGATATGAATGATTATTTGTATCTGCCTTAGATATGTGCAATTACATTACGAATTAAGGGACATGAAGATATCTCACGAATTGCAAATGCTTTCTAATGCATATTGTATATTCAAGTACGTTTGTTTTTTTCCAATGGAATAGTTGTATAATGGTGTTACACTTACATGGGTGTTATGATAATATTGTCTTTTATATGTATATATTAGAACAAACAGTAATTTTATTTTGTTCCACATTATAACAGGGGTCTACAACCTCAATACTATACAGTCCTGAAGATGGTCTCACTAATGCAAAACCAGAGACCGAAACGACGACTTATATACTTTTCTCTTTGATATCGATTTGTGGTTTATTTTAAGAAAAAGTGTTGCAATTGTTACAGTGAAGGTTTTCAAGAGCATACTAATTACCTTCTTGTTTCATTGTATGTATTGTATACACACAAGTACCCTGAAAAATTCTAATATAAAATGTAATACTTTCATATATACACCCGTTTATGTCTGTTCTATACACCTCTTTGAGATTTACTCCATATTATTGTTGGCTCTTGAACGGAGTTGTACCCATTTACAAGAAATTGCCTACAAGAATTGACGAGTTGAAAGAAATCAATTCGCAAGCTTGCTCCCAAATGTTAGCTTAAAATAAACTAATCATTCAATTGAATAAATCCCTTGAAGAATTAGTGGGCAGACACCCAGAGTGAGTAAGGCGCACTGCACACAGTGAGTGCGGGATGAGACTTGGAGAAACAGTGCAGTGTGTGGGTGAGTGAGTGAGAGAAGGATTGTGGAGGCGGTGAGAGTGTTGAAGAGACACAAGAAATGTTCAGACTGTGAGTGGCGAAGGAAAGAGGACCACTGGACAGTGCTTAATTTGAGCCAATGGTTTCCGGTGCTCGGCACCGTCACTTAATTGTCAACACCGGCACTTGTGACAGTCTGCCATAAGGTGGCGCTATCTGGATAATTTAGAAATTACCACAACAGGTAATTACTAATTAAAAATGACCATTACCTGCCGCCCAACCCATTCGTATGGCTTTGGGGGCTTGGAATAGTCTGAATGGGTGCGCTTCACTGTGATGATTAGAAGTTGTGTTGTTACTATCAATGGCAGCACTTGCAGGGTAAATGTGTGGTGCAAGCTGCAGTGGCCTCCTGACCAGACCCCTGGCACTTATGTTTTTTACAAACTAAGCACTGCAGTGAGTGTAAGCGAAGCACAGTGCAATCCATGCTTTGCAAAGACTCCCGATGTAGACAGTGTCTGCCGAGTAACACTGTCCTGATGGTGACTGTGGAAGCATCATTAGAGCGACAGCCACCCTGCTGTCCTCCCGTGTGCATGACGAACAGAAACATTTAAATGTGGTTAACGAGTACAAATACCTTTCAAGACAAAGAGAACATGTAGACAAGTAACTCGATTTGAAGGAGCAAGACAAAAGTAAATGTTAAATAAAAAATGAGTGACATTAACAAGAACTGGAAGCTGTTGTAATCATATGCATATTGTCCCATAACCTGTAATGTGTATTTGAAAATCATATGCAAGCATATCAATAGATGGATTGTCAGTATGCCTAACACAAACAATAACAACACAAACAATTTAAAAACTCTTGTTTATTTATTCGCAGGCGCTTTTGCGTGTCCTGTTTCTGCGCAACAGCCAGAAAAAAAGTCAGTTTTCACAAAGATGTCCACTGCCCTGTCCAGAGTGTTTCTCCGCAAAAATCCATCCAGTATGCCAACGCCGGATGACAATATATAGGACTTTAATTTAATAATTTATAGTATTGAACTATACATGTAAGACTTAATAAAAACGAAATAGCAAGTCTTACAAGAATGTGTTTATTTGGATCTTTTGATGGAGTATTGTATCTGTGCCTACCAGAGTGCAACCCAAATCTGTATCGTTTTATAGATGATTCTGTTTTTATTCTTTGGTTACAAAATCTTCATCAGTCATATTTCGGCCTTACACTACAAACCGCACCATGTTTATAGTTAAAGAGAATTTGAGCTATACACAAGGATCATGAGTGCAAATCAAAATACAATGTAATAAAAAAATGACAGGTATATAGTTTGTGTAAGCATTGTTTTAGGAGATCATTGGCTAACAAGAAAACTTGTGTTTGACTAGAACTGGCATACAAGTCTTGTCCTATCTCACTTGGATGGAGGCAAACCTATGTAAACCATTGCCCAAAGTCCAGCCAAGGCCTGTGCAGGTAATAATTTAATTTTCCCCCGTACCTGCACGTGCCATGGCTGCCACAGTCACATTTACTTAATCGCCCTCCCACCGAGGATCAACCTTCATGCACTTCCTGGCTTATTGAGAGTTAGTGGAAATTTGACAGACTGCCACCCAGTCTCACAGAAATGTGCTGCTCCACCCAACAGCCTGCATCACCTTCACAGTCTGCTGCATCATCTACAAATCCCTTAATTCAAGCACTCCACCAAAAGAGGTGATCAAGATCAACATCTGCACTAGGATGTGTAACACTGGAAGCAACATCTTTATCACTCTTGAGACAAAAATATGCAGGAAGAAGCAGACAAGACACCAAGCCTCCTCCTGCTGTGCACTAAAGAGCTGGAACTCCCTCCTCACCCGGATCTCACAAGCTCCTATGCACTTGCTTTCTGAGAAGGAACTGAAGAAATGTCTCTCCAAACAGCACTTGTCCACATGTATCCTTTGAGAAAAGGGATCCCAGCTAATAATCTCTTAAATCCTGCCTGCACACGATTCCTCACATCCTCTTCTCTGCTTCACTCGTCCTTCACCTTTACAGATTGCTTCATTGCTTTCTATCACGGTTCACTCTATGTGATTTTTATACATTAAAACATACGTTTGTGACTTTATTTCAGAAATTACAAATGGCGGCAGTAAAGAAACCATGAAAGGTGGAAGGCTATTCAACTGAAAAGAAACCGAGACTTTAGGGTTGTAATTCATTTTTTTAAAATAAAACAGTAGAATTTAACAATATGTAAATTCACAAGCTCATATGTCTCCAGAATGCTAATGAATATTTCTGCCTGTAGATTCCTTATCTCTTAATGTTCGCCAGGCATCAGACTGGAACCAGAACACAGCAATAGCTTTTATCCAGCACTAGTTTGTGCTGACGCTGCTCCATCTGTGACTCTAGAGAAAACAATACGGGTGGATTCATAGAAGCACCACCTGCGCCGGTGATGTAATTCTCCCAGGATTTAATGCTCCAACTGCTATTAACAATACCTTGACTAATTGTTGATCCTAAAACACTGTTGTACTCCACTGTTGGTGCATGTCCCCATCTAGAATGTTAGCTTTTAAATTTCCAGCTAAAGGCAAGAAGCAGATATCACTTGGAAAACGATCATTCCTCTGTTTGAGATCCATGGAGATCAAACATGACTCTGCTTTTTTTGTTAAATGTTCCCTCAAGCCACTTGAACAAAGAAGGCTACCCTTATCATGGCCCAAAATTATGAAGATCTCTATCGAGGGATACCAAGCGTGACCCAATAAACAGTTAGCTACTAGGGAAAAGTCCTGAGCGACCAACAAGACAAGAAAACACTAAAGACCTTTAAAGAAAGACCCTCCTCTCGATCTAATAAGAGAGCAGATTTTGAAGCAGAGAACTAGCAGTATTGGTACTGCTTCCTGATTCCATAGGTTCCAGTTCATCATTGAACTCATTCCTATGTGGAAGAAATCACAGACAAAGTTAACTTTTCCATCCTTATCTGCTGACACATTGGAAATTGAGGGTTTTAGAAAAGCTGAACTAGATGTTTCTGATGCCATACAATCGAGGGCCACCATTATGTCTTTAGCAGTGGTCCATGCTGAGGACTGTTATTAGGAAACCAATGAGTCCAGCCATGTAGTTCCAGAGTAACTGCTTGTTTTGGATGTAAATGATCATGTACGAAATCAGGTAGAATGTTATTGGTGTAGTTATTGACAAAACTAATTTATTCTGAATCACACCTTTCCCATACAAGATTGTTAAAAATCAAATAGTTGGGTAAGTGAGTTTTATATGGATACCTCCCTTGCTAGCATGGCATGTTTCATCTACTATCCTAGTTTAATCCTACATTTATAGGATTTGCTCCCGACCAGAAAATCCTTTAAAGAATCAAACTCAAAGATGTAGGGCCAGATGTAGGTAATTCTATTTTACCACTTCTTAAATACCGAATCATACCGATTCGGTATTTAAGAAGTGGTAAAATAGAGGGGGGATGTAGGTAATACAGACTCTGTAAATACCGAATCGTTAAGATTCGGTATTTACCGATTCTGTAAATACCGATTTGGTAAGGCCCATTGATTCCTATGGGCATTGAAGCCCATAGGAATCAATGGGCATTACCGAATCGGTATTTACAGAATCGGTAAATGCCGATTTCAGCAAGGGTGCAGGGGGTGTCACTTTGACACCCTCTAGCACCCCAAATACAGGCATGTGTGCCATGTGGCACACAGACATGCCCTAAGGGCATGTCTGTCTGTCACATGGCATAGGTGTGCATGCACACATGTGCATTCACACCTGGATTCGGTATTTTACCACCCAATTGGATTGGGTGGTAAAATACTGATTCTGAAAGGCCTTTGGGACTCAGAAGAGTCCCACCTACATCTGGACATTACCGAATCGGTAAAAATACTGATTCGGTATTTTACAGATTCGGTAAATTTACCGAAACTGTAAAATGATGCCCCTACATCTCAATCACCAAATACCGGTCGGTAACGGCCGAATTCGGCCGTTACCGACCGGTATTTGGGCTCCTACATCTGGCCCGTAATAATCTCTGTCAGTGTTTCCTACATATATCCAATATGGTATCCTAGCTCCCTGTACCCCTCAGCTATTTGCAATAAGAGGACAGAGCAACTTACCTCCTCCATGCAATATGTTATAAGTGCTTGTCTTCTGTTCTCCTTCGTTGGTAATCTAGGATTTTCCCCCAGGTCCCAAATAGGATACAAGCAGGGTCCAGAGTGATGCTTCCTGGTTAGTATACCTGTTTTTGGTTGGACAAATGCAAAAACAACAGTTGATGGACAGAATGCAAAACAATGTCATACATTCAACTAAGTACAGAGATCTCGGCCTAAATCCATTGTTTTTTTGCTCACCATGCCATTCCAGTTTGAACCTAGCCATATGCAAATCAGTCTTGACCCTGTGCCCCATGGGAACAGTCCAGCCCAAACTGCCAAGCCAGGTCCTCCCTGGACTGGAAATGAGCATCCTAGAACCGGTTTCGGGCTTTCAGCCCTCATCAGCCAGGATAACTTGATTCCAGTGGTATAGAGAGCACGGGACTCAAGTATGAGCTTTAGCGACTAAACTAAATGTGCTAGGTGCATTTTTAAAACATTAAACTTGTTGTTAATTTGTCGGAGGCTGGTGTTCTTAAAATGAACTGCAAAGCACAAAAGTGCTTCATATTTGTAGGCCGTTTGATTTTCACTGGTCTACAGCATGAACACTGTGCCTGGGTGAAATGAGGATAAAAATGCCCCTTGCCCCCACGGACTCAAACTTCCATCACAGCATCCTGCAGGGGAATGATGTCTAATTCCTGAAATGTGGCCACAACCTAGTGCTTTAATTAAATTCATTTGTAACCAAGCAGAAAGTTCCAGTTCCAGGCTCCTCACAGCGCCTAGTAGCCATTATACTCACGGTGCAGGACTATTATCTTAATTTAAAATGCAACATAAATCCAATGGTTTTAAAGCCTCTTTTAATACAAGAACAGGTAAGAGCCATTTTTTTAGCTTTTTCAAGGTGAGGGGAAAGTCATTTTTCCCGGGTTCCTGTCCCAGGGAGGGAAGGGTAGTCTGCGTGCCGATTCCAGGAAGCTCCAAATTCTGGGTGGGGGTGGTGGAGAGATACCGATCCCAGAAAGGGTGGGTTTCCGCACAGATTCGGTTGCACATGCCTTCTACAGGGCGGCTCCAGCTGCGGTGGGCTCAGAGAAGCTCCTTGGCCCCTACCCGGGCTGAACACTGTCCCCCCCTGGTGACCGTCCTGTACTCAACAGAAGCGGTCGCTCCCCTCAGCTCCTCACCTCCGGTATCGTGCTGATAGCGCCTGCCTGCCTGCCTGATTACTGCTTATTGAAATTGTCTGCCTATTTTGCGCATTGCAGCTCTCTGCCATTGACTCTGTGTAGCGCTTCGAAGCGCTCGACACTGCTGGGCATTTCTCTGAATTTTTTTTTTCTTAACTGTATGCTTATCTCTGCCTGCCTGATTACTGCTTATTGAAATTGTCTGCCTATTTTGCGCATTTCAGCTCTCTGCCGTTGACTCTGTGTAGCGCTTTGAAGTGCTCGACACTGCTGGGCATTTCTCTGAATTTTGTTTATTTAATTGTATGCTTATCTGTACCTGCCTGCTGCAGAGCGCGTAGCGCTTTCCCACTGCTGCCTGTGAATAATTCCCGCACAGCGCTCCATTGCATAAATAATTCCTTCACCCTCGCAGTATTTGGTGTTGATACTGCCATTTTGTCTAGCTTGTTGACCCGTCCTAGACCCTCCCTCCACCTCGCTCCCGCCTCCCAGCTGCCCCTCCTACCCACAGAGACCTAGAGCTGCCCTCGCCCTCGTGGAAGCTGTGACCGCCCTGTACTCAACAGAAGCGGTCGCTCCCCTCAGCTCCTCACCTCCGGTATCGTGCTCATTGCGCCTGCCTGCCTGCCTGATTACTGCTTATTGAAATTGTCTGCCTATTTTTTGCATTGCAGCTCTCTGCCATTGACTGTGTAGCGCTTCGAAGCGCTCGACACTGCTGGGCATTTCTCTGAATTTTTTTTGCTCAACTGTATGCTTATCTCTGCCTGCCTGATTACTGCTTATTGAAATTGTCTGCCTATTTTGCGCATTTCAGCTCTCTGCCATTGACTCTGTGTAGCGCTTTGAAGCGGTCGACACTGCTGGGCATTTCTCTGAATTTTGTTTATTTAATTGTATGCTTATCTGTACCTGCCTGCTGCAGAGCGCGTAGCGCTTTCCCACTGCTGCCTGTGAATAATTCCCACACAGCGCTCCATTGCATAAATAATTCCTTCACCCTCGCAGTATTTGGTGTTGATACTGCCATTTTGTCTAGCTTGTTGACCCGTCCCAGACCCTCCCTCCACCTCGCTCCCGCCTCCCAGCTGCCCCTCCCACGCTCCGCCCCCCTCCACTCTCCATTTTAGACAGATGTCCCAACGCACAGCGTCCACGCGCCGAAGGTGCGCCAAAGGTAAGCCCGTCTACGCCCGTCCGTGCCTGGACCGCGCCCAGCGCCAGACCCCCTGGTCCCCGCCGTACCCAGCCCACTAGATTCACATATGACACCGCAACTCTCC